>NC_092830.1:20549909-21834909 GCF_039878825.1 Excalfactoria chinensis | reverse complement strand
CCCCCTCTGCCCCATACACAGCTCATGGCTTGCTGCCAAGGTCCTTGCAGGATATTGTTGTGGGTTTGTTAATGGGCTTGGTGCAACACACCATGGAACCTTCATTATAAGTCAGTGTGGCATCCTCTCAGCCCTCCATGTATTTTCTGTCTTGCAGATCTGTTTAGGCCTTCTTCTGCCTACCTACAGCATAGCAGAAAATGAGGAGCAGACAATGCACCTTCACTCTGTTATGCCGTTGGCTAGTGCTTCCCTCTCTGCATGCTGGATAGTAATGAGATTGTTAGGCTAATTGGCTCTTTATTAAGAGTATTATTTACAATGATGCTGCAGGCCATGTGCATGCAGAAAAGCACAATCAAACTCTTCCTTCTTGTCATCATGAGGGCCAGGGATGTCCTCTGCCCAGCTCCTGGGTCTCCCCTACCCACTTATCCATGAAGTCTATACTCACTTATTATGGGTAGCATTCATCAGGGCCGTGTGTGTAACTCCTCTCCCTGAGGAGACTGAAGGGCAGACACCACACAGCTTTAAAACCCCAATATGTTTCTGCAATGAAGCACTCACGTGGATCTGAAGGCAGGCGAGCCGTTGCTGAATGCCGTCAAGCCCTCACGTGTAGGCAGGGCAACTGCTCTTCCAAATTTCAGAGAGAAAATCAAAGCCTCAGACCATGCTTCTCCAGCACCACTCCTGCCTCTCTGCAGCAGAGCCAGGCAGGGCTGTGTGGGAGGAAGTCACTTGCTGTTGGGTGGACCACGAGGGAGCAGAGGATGGAGATGAAATGCTTGCGGTGTGCTTCTGTGGCACTCTCTGCCTCTCAAGGAGATGCTACTCAATAAAGATCCTGTTGTGTTGGTTGTCTATGTGGTGGAACCAGTGAGTGAAATGGAGGAAGTGAGAAGCCCTGAATGCATACCTGAGGTCTCAGCACATAATTCAGACCTCTCCACTGAAGGAGTCTGACACCCCTGCCATAATTAAAAGGGCAGCCTCCTCTGCTTTGTGGAGTAAATAATGCTTTACTCTTTGCAGTTAAAAACTTCCTTTTCACTGCAGTGAAATATTGACTTGGTGACCATATTACTGCAATAAATAAATAAGTAAATAAATAATCTTTTCCTGATACACAGTAATGAAGTTTTTTTACATAGACCTGTGAGAATGAGAATTTCTTTGGCATATAGCACATCCAGCCTTACTGAGGGTGATGCATCAACAATATTTTAATGACCCAAACACAGTGCCCTTGTTACAGCCTTGAGCTTTCTGTCATGAGGTAAGCAGGTGCTGCTCTGTTTCCTCAGATGTCTGGACACCATTTTTTGGTGCTGTGGCAGGTCTCCTCTGGTAAACAAGAAGCAGCTACAACTCACCAAAATTTAATATAATATTCTGCATAGTTTTTTCAGTATTTAACCCTGATGGTTTCTTATGTAGCCACTGATTTTGCAGTATTGCTGCAACAGCTGAAACTGAGAGGGAACGAGATGTCATTCAGAGAGACTTGAACAAGCTGGAGCAGTGGGCACAGGACATCATGTGGTTCAACAAATCCAATCACAAGGTCTTGCACCTGGGCTTGGCCAAATACAGCTCATTGGCTGCTGAATTCTATTCAGTTACATCAGCTCCTGCATGCTCTGGGCTGTGCCCTTTGACCTAGGCTGGGACCATGGTGTGGTCACCATGTATGTCCTGAGAGCAGCCTTAAGAAGGGCCATCAGAAGGCAGCCTCAACACAGCCAGACTGAGATGCTGATCCTGGGGACTGGTCAAGGCCAGGAGAATCATTCATTTCTAATTACATTACTTTTGCTTTGTCAGCTGAACTGGTTTACCTGTTAGTTCAGAATTTTTGTTTATTAAACTCCAGCATTCAGTATTGGCCCTAGAGACTAACACTTGCTGTAGTGGCAAATTTATTAGGCCTCCCTTAGCCTATTCAATAATAGGTTGAGGTTTTTTGTTATATACACACAGCTTCTTTACACCCGCACAGTACATGAGCTGATGTGTTAAATAAGATCCAAGGCCCATTAAATGAAGAAGCCCATCTCTGCAGAGAAGACTCCCCAGGAACCAGAGCTCTGCCCATTATGTCACAGCTGGCTCACCCCTGCTCCGCTGTGCTGGCTGTAGCCATTGGGTTTTGGCAGATGCCTGAGAACCAAGATGTTGATGTGATCACCAGTCCTTGGCAGAGTGAGGCACAGGAGCATCCCTGTGAGTTGTTTACTTTTATTAGAAATTTTTCCTGTAGCAGTGTGCAAGAAATTGGCTACTGGCAGAGAAGGAAGAACTACACGAGGATAAAATTGACCCTATTACTTGTCTGAGACATTACTCCAGATCAGAGCAAGATCTACTTGGATCAGAGACAGGAGTTCTCCAGGGAGAATTTCACAGTCACAGTTCAGTGGGGATCAGGAAAGAAAGCTTCAAAATATCACTCAGGAACACAAATACCTGAGCCCTTCTGCAGGGCTGAACCCAGGAGTTATCCAGATTTGTGATGCCGCTTGTTTGGACAAATACCAGTGAGAACAAGCAGCCAGGCATTCCTTGGTGTGTATGCACATGAGTGGGGGTGTTAGCAAACACAGATTCATCCTTTTTGATGGGCTATTTGTGAGCAGTGTTACAAACCCAGCTTCATCCTTTCTGATGGGCTTTCCCTCCAAAGGCCTCAGGACCTGCACTTGAGGGAGCCACCTGCATGCCAGCTCCAAGCAACCTGAGCAGCCCAGGACTGCACACAGTGTTTATCCCCACTCTGCTCTGTGGGTCAGAGCTCATGGCCTATGTCCCAGGGTCTACTTTAATAACTGTCCCAGACTCCACTGTGTATGACACCCCCTCAGTGAGGGCTCACAGGCCAATTGCTTCTCCATGCCATAATGCCCTGGCTGCCTTCCATTGTCACCAGGAACGAGGAGCAGCACGTATGAAGATATAGGAGATACTATTTGCCCTACAGAAATGTGAGAGATCAGTGTGAAATTTATTTATTTATTTCAGATAATGGAGGTCAGATTCATTATATTTTGTTGAAATGACTGAGATCTGCTGCTCTGCACAAATGTTGAGTGTCTAGTAAGCTGCCAAGGCTGGGAAGCCTCTTGTTTATGGGAAACTCTGGAAAACTTCCAATTTCTATTCAGCTCAGATCAAATCAAGCTTTCTGAAAAAATAAGCCTGTGAGTTAAGAGCCATGCTTTTGTACTAGCCCTATGAATCAGAGCTTCATATTAAAATACCCTTGGTGACACCAGTTCTTTTCTGTTCCACAGTGTGTCATTTGCCAGTCTAGCAAAAATGCTGAGTCATGGCTTGAAGTGATGATTGAGCACCTTGTAGGAAGGCAGGGCCAACTCAGAGGAATTCAGGTACATGCAATGAACTGAAAGAGCAGGTGGGGTGGAGTCAAGATTGACCCCTTCTCAGACCTCATTTAAGGGCTGGCAGTGGAAGCAAAGGGATCTTGCTGGAGATCCCTGTGTACTTGAGACCTTCTAGAGGTAAGCAGTTTGTTGTTTTTTTCCCCATCATTTCTGCATCCATAGCTGTTGTCTTTGGGCTTGTCTTCATTTGCAGTTGCTAAAGATTTTGCTACCCTGCTATTAGTACTGTGCTTTCCATTGCACTGTAGTGTTACAGCCAGAAACTTTGGAAGCCTAAAAGGAACAAGCAAGCAGGAGTCATCATTATTAATTAGATTTTAGAATCTCATTAATGAGCCAGGAGAGAGAAGCCAAGGTCCTGGTGATGCCTTACTCCTATTTCCCCTGTCACAGGCATGTGACTTGGCCTTCGTTTCACAGTCTGTTTCTCAAACTTGTCATACTCAGCCAAAATAGGTTTTGCATATCAGGGTGGGTACATCTGGGCCATGGTTTAACAAAGCTCATGAGAAACCTGCTACAGAGGAGAGTTGCATCTGTCAGATGTTTAGATTTTCTTTTAATGAAGACATCTGTTAACCACTCTGCTCTTCTTTGTCTCCTTCCTCCCTCCATTCTGTCTTTGACCATCTCTTCCCTGGCTCAGCTCCTTGAATCCCCATTGATGGGGGGGTGAGAGGGGAATTAAGAGTGAGTGTTTACTTCAATTTGGGCTGGATTTAGGATTAGCTGGGGAAAAAAAAAAAAAAAAAAAAAAAGCACACACCAATATTCAAATAGCTCTGTCTGTGGTCTTTGAACATCATAGGCTTTCTCCTTCTTCATCACAGCTACTTGGCCCTGCCCTATTTTGTACAGCAGTACCCACAGTATGGATGCAGGCACACACACAAAACCTTTGTTTTACCATTTGGGTGAGATTTATTAAGAGGTTGGGCTTACTGCCATGGCACAAAGCTGAGTTTTGCTGACAAAGCCCTGCTGCCTGATGATGTGCTGAAAGCACAGTGTGAATACACCTTATAACAGTGCTACTCTTACAGTGGATGTGGCCAGAAGCTTTTCAAAGACCTGGCTGTTGTTTTGGTTTTTCAGATGAAGCTTAAAAATCGACAAGTTTAAACCACATGATTAGTGTCCTGCTGAGTATGATCAGATAATCTCACTTACTTATCCTCCAGGGATATGGATATTGCACACCATTAAGCATATCGTGGATACCGAAAAGGATATAAAACCACAACCGGGTTCCTCTACCATTTGAAAATGCATTTGGTTATAGCAGCAGGAGCAGCCCCCAGTGCTGATAACAAGACCTCCCGCACAGAGCTTGTCTCACAGCAGCTGTACACAGAGATACAGGCAGCCCGGCACCAGAGGGAGCTCCACAGTGGCTCAGTGGTGGCAGCTGTATGTAAGCATGTCAGCATCAAGTGAGAGCTACTCAAAATTTTTTCCAGGAAGTGTCTCAGCTCACAAGAAGGCAGCTGGAAAACCCAAAAGTGAGCAGGAGGCCGAGGTTCGCTGCCTGCAGGGCAGATACCAAGGTAACTGCAGTTAAGCAGGGTGGTATGTGGCTCTTAGGAAACTGTTGGAGTCGGTGAATGCCAGTAGGTCTTGGTGCCAGTATTCCAGCTGGTATTTGACCTTGCTTGGTGTATGTGAAGGCTCAGCTGGTTGCTAAAGGGAGAAGTTTACTGCTGGTTGGAGCAGTGCTATGGCTGATCTCCTTGCCAGCAGAAGTGTATATTGTCTCAGGCTGACAGTGAAGAGATTTCATGAACGGAAAGCACAGCTGCTTAGTCCTCTGGCAGGATGGAAGGAGTTTTAAAAGCATTCTCTAGGTTTAAAGGTGTATGGCTTTTGCTGGGGTTCAACTTCTCTCCACTGCCAGAAAAATTTCAAAGACCATCCCTACTTTTCACAGCATCTTCCTACTGCCTTCCAAAGTACCTCAGATGTTGGTTTATTCATCTTTGTTACTGGACTTTGACACGGAAAGGTGTTGAATTTTTAGCATAGAAAACTGCTTCCCCAAAGTCCTGAGTTAAATCTGCTTTAATAAGAACACAGAGCTTTAAGCAATTGGGACATAAATGATTTCTCTTCTGCACTATTGAAGTGCTGTTTTGTAAGTATGTTTAGTAACATATTAGAAACAAGTCTCTAATTGCACATAGAGTACTGAAGACCTGACTACTTAATGTAAAAAAATCAACATCGTGAAAATATTGAGAATATTGCAAAGAAGAAAGGGAAGACCACAGGTCATTTTCAGCAGTTCCCTTTCCACTTCAACCCCATAATTACATTATTATTTTTAATATCAAGAGACGGTGGTAAATCTAAGATCATCCTAAGACTTAAATAATGATCCTAAAGAAGAAATTAATTATTGACCTCTATTGTTATAATGGGCCTTCACACACACAAAAATCACATTAATATTCAATTTATTCAAGTGTTCCATGTTCTCTGTATCTTGTATAAGGCTCTGACACAGAGTTTCCTCAATAAAGATGACTGATGTAAATGAGTTGCTCCAAATTACACACGTAAGTGTATTCACTAGGGTCCATGTAACCTATCACATACAGTATCACCAGCTCCTGATGCTGCTTTTGAGTGAGACAGAGGATCAAATATAGAGGTCTTAATTTTTACAGGAAGAAAGCAGAGTGTATCCCCCATATACAGATATGCAAATCCATTGGAAGAGTTTCTGGTAAACCACACCTAATAAATTTTTCTGTTTGTGCTCTGCCCTGACCAAAACATACTAACATTTTCATGGTCAGCAAGGACTGCTTGGCTAGTCAGGATTCAAAACAGGCAGAATCTGAATGAAAATGCCACTCAGTACATAAAGAGAGCTGAAAGCTCTTTCAGAAGAATTTCAGCAGTATTCCATAATGTAACAGACAAGGGGAGAAACTGAGAAGAAACTGCTGGACCAGTGGCTGGTACCTCAGACTACAATACAGCCCTCGTAGTGGGGTGGAGGGAAGGATGGCTGTGGTGCTGGCTTGGGGTGCACCTGCCTGGCCTGCCCTTCCCTCTGTAGGAGAGGTAGAAAGCAAGAGGAAGTCCTGAACAAGGCAGCTTCCAGACCTATAGTTGTGTACTCCACACATTCTTTGTTGGCATCAACAGTTTTGTGGGCATAACTGGAGATAAATCTACAGTAAGATGTAATTGTAATGAAGAAGCTGGTTAGAACTCATCCCAGTACTGCAAAACAAGTCCTGTTTATTTTGTTTGTTAATTAATAATTATTTATTTGCAAATACAGAATGTGCTGATGACATACGTGTTCCTGGAGAGATGGTTACAAAGGCCATGAACACCTGGGAAGGGGATGTTCCAACTGAAACAAATGCCGCATTTTGCATGAGGAAAGATGAGTTTCCAGAACTGAATCATGGCAGCAGATTGGCAGACTTCATCTGTTGTGTGGCAATGAGAAAGAAAGGCATTGGGGCTGCCCCAGAAGGAGAAAGGCTCAAAGCGAGGAGGTTCTGGTGACAAGGCCTTGCTGAGGGACACCTATGCTTTTTTCTGGGCCCATGGATTTTAGCAAGGAAGATCCATTACTGAAACCAAGCCTGGGAGCAAAGAGAAATGCAACATGGGGAAACAGGAACTACAAGAGTAGGGAGCAGTGAAAGAAATGGCCCCAGCCCCTCTCAGCCTGCTGTGTTTCTCTGTATATAGAGTCATAGGCTGCCGCAAGGCAGAATTCAGCTCTGTTTGCCTACGCGTCTCTTCATTCTAATTTAATGTCATGGTCATTGGCATCACAATACAGTGCTTTTTTAATAAATATTTTAGTGATTATTGCACATTTCCCATAGCTTCCTCTCCAAAAAAGGTCAATTAACAGCTGTCATCTTGTCCAGCAGACCTAGATTTTCCACCACAGCAATGGAAAAAGAAACCAAACAAAACAGAAGTGTGCAAAGGAAGGAAAATATTTGTTATCTGAGAAGTTGTTGTTTTGCTACCTTTTAATACACAACCATTTTGTGTTGACCGTCATAGACTTCACTGCTGTCTTTTTATACTGACATGCAAACAGCAGTTCTATAGGTGCATAAAATATATGTATATTTAACAAAAATGTAGGTTTTTTTTAAAAATATATATACATATATAGAAATAATCTGTCTGGGACCCGAAGCAACACTTGTGTAACAGCATTCACTCCATGCGGCAATGCACTCTGGGGACAGGCCTGAATACACAATAAGAATCATTTTGAGACTTATTTTCAAAGACCTTCGGCTCTGGTTTTGTTTCATTTAGCTACAAATTCACTAGGCCAAAATTCCCTCTGTGACCCATTGCAGAGGAAATGCTAATTCACTGCCTGAAAGTGTGATTAAGCACCTGGTGGGAAGGCAGGGCCAACCCAGGGGGCCAGAAGGAGTGGAGCCAGGATTCACCCCTTTCCTGACCTCACTTAAAGATTGGCAGTGGAGGTGAGGATATCTTTCTGGAGATTCCCATCTACCTTGAGGCCTTCCAATGGTAAGCAGTTTTTCTTCCTTTGTTTCTGTGCCCATGGCTGCTGCATCTGGGCTTGTCCTTGTTTGCTGAAGCCTAGATTGTGCCACACTGCTATTATTGCTGTGCTTTCCATTTCATTATAGCATTATAGTGCTCACAAATCCATGTTTAGAGATTCAGTTTGCTGCAAGTGTAGCTAACAGAAAGGATTGGCCAAAGGTGTTTGGTATTCAAGTTAGTACTGGGTCCTCTTCAGACATCCAGGCTTTGCTTTGCTGTCACAGGAACTGAAAAATTCACCATGCTTTCCTCACATATCTAGCAATTGCATACTGTTCCAAGTCAAAGTTCATTGAAAAATGTCTGAAGCCATTAAAATACTCCTGTATTTGAATTTTGGCAAAGAAAAACTGTGAAATGAGACACGAAAAAGAAAAAGGGGGGGGGGGGGGAAACAGTTACTCCAAATATATATATTTATAAGCGTACACATTACATTCAGGTTTTTTCCATCTTTTCACCGAGGCTCTCTTATTATCCATGATGATAAAAAATATCTTAAGCAAGGATGAGTTATAGTTTGATACATAGTGATTACCCCAAAAAGCACATTTTCAGAAATTAACACTTTGGATGTTGTATCTTTCTCTCTCTTTTTTTTTTTTTTTTTTTTTAATCACAGAATGCATGAAAACAAAAGTAAGAACACCATTTTTCAGATTGTAAAAGTTAGCACTGTATTTCAGAGGGAGTCTAACACCAAACCAAAACCAAAAGCATTTCAATTATATCAAGCAGAGATCTTTTCATCCTAACAAAAAGTTAAATACTGTTATGGGACTTTATTCAACCTTGCTCCTTACCAAAATATTTTGGGCCAAATATCGAGATAAGTAGAATTTAAAGTTGCATTATAAATAACCCCTGGTGCTAGAGGAGCATATTTGGAAATTATCAACAGATATAAACAATTCAGCAGCATGTTAGTGGACACTGCAAAAGTATATAAGAAGTCAAGAGCAGCTGCAACTGTATTCTGGTTGTTTAAATGTTTCTTTGGTATGGCTGTTGTATTGTGCATCCAGTATACAATCTTCTTGTCAATAACATCTGGTTAATCAATGTGCGCAAAAAATGAATCTCAGGTTTGTGGTATGTTTGTAGCTTTCTACCTGCCAATACACTTCAGAGGCACAGAATGAGGAAAGTTCAAGGGATGCGGCATCTCTGTCAGTTCTCAGGATGGACAGGATGGTCTCATAGGCTTTACTTTCTGTCATGTATCGTGCAACACATCTGGGCAAAAGAATACTTGCTTTGGCAATCCCAGCCACCCTAATGGCAAAGCAGCAGTAGCAACAAGCAGTGGCTTCATGCTGTTGTATTCATTTGTTTAGCTGACATTGCCCCTTTAACTCACTAATGATTTGGGGCTCACTCAATTTTACACTTTTTCAGAGTGACCATCTCCTCTTATCTTTCAACATTGTCATCCTTCTTTTTCCTTCCCACCCAAACCATAATGAGATTCAGACATAGTGTTGTACAAACATCAAATCTGTGTGTGCTCATGTGTGCGTGTGACTGTCCAAATGGATCTTAAAAATACCAGCTGGCTTGTTCTGTTCCTTCATTTTTCAAGATACTCCTTCAGCAGAAAAATTATCTAAATTAGTGAGCGATGCTAGGGCTGTTTTTGGGGTTGGGCTCATGTCCTTTCCTAAGAAAATGTGAGTTTCTTCAGTATCTTGGCTACAGGATTGAGAGGCCGGTTCAATACAGGTCTGGGTATCCACATTTCCAGTGTATCTATAGTCCTGTTGACCATCTTTTGGTAGTTCTTCCAATTCTTCTTGTGTGGTTGGCATTAACCACGTAGATTCTGAGAGCTGAGAAGGTGACCTCAGCACTGCCACAGATGAAGCTGGTAAAGGCAGTGCTCTAGGGTAGGAGGAATAAGGAGAATTCCTAATTTCGGAAGGTGAGGGCTGGTATACATTTTCTTCTGAGGAAGGGACTGAGACTTGAACATACTTGCCAGTTTCTGGATCATAAAATGTCTTTAAATTAACTTCAGCTGGTAAATCAACTACATAGTATTGGCCAGAATCAGGGTCTTGGAGAAGTTTACGCTGGGTCAAAGAAGGTGAAGGACTTATTGTAGATGCACCACTAAGTCTTCTTATACTTGTTTCTGGAGGAGTCAAAGTTGAGTGAGGAGCAGGATGGATAGAATACCCCAGTAGTGAAGGAGATGCTAGTGTGTGTCCAGACCGAGAAACTTTTCTCCCTATAGCATCTGTATGCTCTGTCTGATGCTTTTTTTGCTGCTCTTCTATTTTCTTTCTCCTGCTTGCCAGCTTTTTGGCCCGTCGCAGAGCCTTTTCTGTTTTTGGTGGCACAGCAGGAGGCTTGCCTGCTCCTCTCTCCCCAAGTCCCCGTCTCTCAGCTTCCCATGCAGGATCAAGTAGAAGATTCCTCTGTGTTGAATTCTGTATTTCTTCAGCAGATGTATCAGCTTGACTCTTCAATGCCATATTCAGTAAGGCAGGGTTTATAGCACCCTCTGTCTCTTCAAGGCTAGAAATGGTTGTTTTATCTGATGGTAAACTGACAGCAAGAGAGTGCATTGTGCTTCCTGATCTGGGGCTTGTAACAGCAGAGCATTCAAGACTGTCTAACAAAACTTGTGTATCTTCCATGTCTAGTATGTCCTCTAAAGCTTCATGGGATACAGAAAGGTATGTGTGGTCCTCTGGTATAGATTCAGTCACAGGGGAAATTGTTTCGGTAGTTATTATCTTTTTTGCACAAGAACCACCTCTGCGATTAAATAAATGATGGTTCTTAAAGTAATTTACTTTTCTTTCTGTTGGATAGCTGGGGCTGTTTTGTGCTTGGTCATTATCTAGTCCTAAATTTGGCTGTGTTAAGCTGTGTCCTGCCTTCCTAATCTGGGGCTTTTCTTTATCTCTGCAAATACTTTCCTCATTCATTTTCCCAACTTCATTTAACAAAGCACAAGTCTCTTCATCTTCTTTCATCAGCTTCCCTAACAAAAAGCTCTCTGTATCTTCAAGAAGATTGGGGTCCAGTGTTGCAGAAGTATTTCCAGATTCACTGGCATCTCTCCCTTTGTCGGTTGCTCCTTCCCTCACATCCTCCTGCCCTCTGTGCATTGATGTGGACCAGCCTTGCTCCGGGGCATGCAGCACATCCTGGGGTTGCTTGCTGTGTGCAGCTGGGGGTGCAAATCTACCTTCCATTTCCTTATAACTGCTGCTCACTGTATCATCTAGGGAAAAGGATCTAAACAGAGGCATCTTGACAGCTCTTATTACCTGAGGTGACCTAAATGTGTTATCTTTGATCATAAACAGACAGGGTTTGGCTGAACTTGAAGATGGTCGAGTTTGTGGCTCCTCAGACCTTGTAGTGGGTGTGTCTTTTATGCTGTCAGAAGCAGAATCCATGCCATTGGCCTCTTCCTTTTTCTCTTGTCTTAGCTTTTCTTTCATCATGCTCCTTTGTTCATTCTCAGTAACTGCACCCTCCTTCCTCTCTGCTGCACCAGTACCAGAGCTGACACAAGCATAATACTGCAGTTTGTCTTCCCCAACTGCATTCTGTCTCTCCTCGTGGCTTTTCTTACTTTCTTCACTCATTTCAGCCTTAGTACTCTGGCTTTCTTCATGGCTTTCCTTCTTCATCAGGGGCTCTGTTGAAAGTGGCTCCTCATGAAATGGTTGCTCTACTGTGGAGACGAAAGACTGTTCAGAAGAACTAGGGCTTCTTTTGCCTTGTGCTTCATAGCCAGTGACTACCATGTTGGTTTGGATGTTGCTATAAGGTACATCCTCTGCTGGTGAGAGCTGGCTTGAGAGTGTTTTGAAAGCAACATTTTCATTCAGTTCACCAGCCTTTTCCTCAGCTTGGAAACTGGAAATTTGCAAGGGCTGCCCAGGTGTTCTATCTGCATCATCTCTACTGTATAGTTTCATTGCTGGATAAGGCAAACTTTTTCTTAAATTGGGCTCTTCACACTGATGCACTAACAAGGAGTGGTCCTCGTTACCCCTTGTATTTTTAATCAGATCTTCATGTTTTGAATGATCTTGCTGCAAATTGTCTCCAGTCTGGTGAAATAAAAAGTCAGCTGTTGTCTGGGGTGAACTCAAAGTCAGGTAATTGTCTGTGAAGTGTCCAGCTAAATCAGTTTTATTGTCCTTTTCATGAACACTCTCAGGCAATGCCGAAGTTATATCACTCAATTCATCTTTCTCTGCCATCTTCATGTTATTTTTTTCTTGCAGATTCTCCTGTATACTTTCCCTGGCCTTATTTCTATTTTCCAAGACTCTTAATAGAGGAGAAGGAGTATAAATGGTTTTAACACGTTTACGCACATCCTTCAAATTGAACAACAGACTTGATGCTTTTGATTTGTAACTGTCCCGAGACCTGTAATCACTAAACACACTCTCTTCATCGTCTTTCTCTGACACACTCTCAGTGGGAGGAGGTGTGAGTGGGATCATCTCACTTTCCATGGGGTCCATCTCCTGTTTTGGTGGTATAATGGGTGTTAAGAGTTTAGTGATGTTAAAAATGGGACTGACTGATCCAGGGGAGTTTGCTTGTTTAATCAGAGGAGTCACATCCTGATCAGGTTTGGCTCCAGATGCTTTTTCAGACAACAAACATGTTTCATTGCTGACTGGGAACTCCTCTGAAGTCTGTGTCCTCTCTGATGCCCCTTTTGTAGCCCTCAGCCTCCTCCAGGGTGGACTGATGGCTTCCTCTTTGGTTAAGGTGGCTGGGAGCCCTCGTGGAGGTGGGACAGGTGCCTGGGATGAAGGTAAGGGGGAAACCATCCTGTGGGACATGGACTGGGGTGAGATGGAGGTCTGGGACATGGCAGGAGGGGAAAGTTGAGCTGGAAGTGGCAGAGGTGGTACAGGAGGGGCTTCACGGATGGGTGCTGTTGGGGGACGGGGGGGAGCTGGGGGAGGAAGTGACTGAGGGACTGGAGGTGGCTGAGAAGGATCCTGGTGCATTTGGATCCTAGGTGGGGGTACAGGAGGAAGAGCAGCAGGAAAATCAGTTCCTGAAGGGAGGGGACCCTGAGGTACAAATACAGCTGGGAGGGGGACACTGAAAGCAGTTTCTGGTGGAATTGGCTCCATCTGAAAATCTTTCTTCTGCTTCTTAGTAACAGTGGCCTTGACAGGTGGCAATTTAAGTTCACTTCCATTAGATCCTTTAATAAATGGTGCTTCTTCAAGGTATGCAAGGCTTTCCTTTTTTGTTATTGGATCAACAAATTCCTCATTTTCAGACAATTTTTTATGATGGACATTCCATGATTCAAAAGCACTGTTCTCACTATGAAGAAAATTGCCTTTTTTTGCTGGTTCATTAACTTTCAAATTTTTGTTTTTGAAAGCGTTTTTAGATGAACGGGAAAAATTTGACTTGGCTACTTTTGACATCTCAATCAGCACTGGATAACAACCATCAGAACCATAATAACTCAGATCTATTTTATTAGGTATTTTCTGTGGCTCCTGTTTGCCACTGACATGGTGGCTATCTTGACTGTCCTCAGAAAATCCAGACAGTTCCTTGTGGATGTTTAAAATGGCTGTGTTATCCCAACATGCCATATCATTTCCATGATTTAATTTACATCTTTGAAAGCTGTTTTTAGTAGGCTGCTTACTGGCTATCAGGGAATCTCCTGACCCTTGATTTGCAGTCTTATCAAATGTCTTAATCAGTGAAGAAACTTTTGAAACATGTTTATTGTTCCTTGGACCAGGGACTGGCAAATTCAGCCTTTTCCTTTCTGTACCAAGTGTGTTATTCTTGACACTCTTTTTCTCTTCTGGAGCACACTTTGGTAACTGCTGGAATGTTGAAGCCCATATTGCATGTTCATTGTTTCTTGCTGCTAGCTTGTTACAGCTTGCTGTTAACTTGATAGCATGGTTTAATGCCCCTGGATGAAGTTTAGCAGAGAACTGGCGAGTGAAGTCAGGTGAAATGGCAAGATCTGGTTCATTGTAGGAGTCTTCAAATTCTGCCACACATAGACTTTTGAAAGCCCGGTCTGTGAGGCTGCTCACTTCTCGGTCTGTGTCATCCAGGAGACTCCCAATACTTGAGGAGTCACTCTGCCCTTCTGTATGTTTCTTATTTCCCTGCATTGTTCATGGGAGTCATGAATGAACTATCCAAAGGATTAACACCAGGTGTCAAACAGGCAGATGACTGTTGCAGAGTTCCAGTCGTTTGCAATTTATAAACATAAAGCAATTCCTCCAGTCAGTGCTGCAGCATATTGATTCATCTTATGGAACAGGTGAAGGAATCTTTCTCCTCTGCAAAGACAGATTATGAATTACCATTTTTATGTAGTAATGTTATAAGAAAAAGAGTATTTTCTAGATAGGTCAGTCACTGACTAATTTGCTGCTGTATATTTTCTTTTTAAATGCTAGGAACACATTAAACAGCATGAAAAATAATTATTGTTTCAGTCAATATGAGTAGTTTGCAGCAGATAGATTAGTTATGGGAAAAGGTCATTAAAAGTGATTTCATATCGGATTCCTTATAGTCTTAAGAGCCAAATTTCAAGAACTTTTCTTTGCTCAGTTCTAACACTTCCAAGTGCTGTGGAGATTGGCCTTTTTATAAACAGGAAGAATTAGCAAATTCAAAAAAGAATGTCAATGTACATCAGTGCACGCTATGTGTACAGAGGTGAGCCTCTCTGTACCAGTCAAGCTTTGCTTTCATAATTACCTGCCCGAGCATGATAAAAAAGAATGGTACTGTAAGTAAAGCACTAAAAAATAATTAAAAAAAGAGTTTGCTATGCATTACATGTTTCAAGAAAATACTGCTGAGGGAACATGCTTTAGCCACCCATATTTAGATATGGTTGGATTGACGTATTGAAACTGAAGAGGCTGCTAATATCAGTTTAGCCAGCAGAAGGCAGGAGTGCCTAGGGGACTCTCTGAGTCCCAGTAAAGGAGTGCAGGGAACCTTTGGTTTCACTCCAGAACTGATGGCAGTGAATGGTAACCCATTCAACACAATTATAAAATATCAGTCTTTCATTGATCTCTGATTGCAATGTGAGGGCAGGGTCCACATCAAGGTCTATCTTTACATCAATCTGGAGACAGAATGGGGGAATCCTTGGGTAGAATGAATATAAGCAGTAGACCCTTCAGCTATGTTTGAAATGTATACTCTAAAACCCTTCATAGTTTACTTTCTAAACAATTCAGATAAGTATTCTCACTCTCAAGGGCTTGAGTAGGCTATTGGCTAACTATAGCGACACTATGTTTATAACATATTCAAGAGCCATAAAGAAAGTCTGATTTGTATTTCCATATCCCAGTAGAATTTCATCATTAACTCGTAATGAGCTGAAACACCAAAGTTCCCATCCGAAGTAGCATCCATCAATCCATTTTATACAGGTGGAGGCCATCCCCACCTAGAGCTTGGTTCCACTGTAGAACTGAGCAATGAAATACAGAATCCAGCTCCTCCAACTGTCCAGATCCACAACTCCACTTTGGCTAAGATCTGTAAGACTCTTGGAAAGAGTACATCTTTCCAATGATGATTCAGTGCTAGCAAGTGTGAAAAGCCAGAGGAACCGGGGTTTCTCAGCCAAATTACTCGGTTCTTAAAATGAAAACACTCCTTACCTTCCTTTTCTATTTAAAAATTCAGTCAACCTACTTATAAACTGAAATGATCATAGTGAATCTGGATTTCTCTCCTTTACAGTCATAAAATCCCTATGACTTAGGTAGAGCTACAATAGATTAACACCAGAAATAAAATGAGCTTTTTCCTTTTACATTGTACAAATAAAGATTTTAAAAACAGAGTTTTGCTTCCATCACCCCCACATAATTTTTGTGTACAATGCAGCAAGAAAAAGTGAGATTAGAAAGGCTAGCCTGATCTTTGTTGAAATGATCAACTGTTATATGAGAGGGAAATACAGGTGCATACCCGCCAGTGTTGCTTCTCATCTCTAGAACTTCCTCTCATGCTTGTATTTGGCTTCATCTCCAAGCATCTTTAGTGTGGAGGTAAAAATAATCCAGTGATGTAGCTTCGACAGAAGTAGTTTATTGGGATGTTTCCAATCTCCAGCATTGTTGATCTTAAGTGAATTCTGTAATTTGAAAACATTGAAGACATTTGTTTGCAAGGGATGAAGATATTCTCACACACTATACCCATTCATTCATTTGTTCATTCACATTTTACAACCATTTCAGGAGTGATTTAGAAGATTTCTTACAAAAGAGACACATTGATAATAACCTGATAACTTGGGGGGTTGGTAGCTTGTGGAGTGCAAATAACTGGCACAACCTCCAACACTGGTAGCCCCAGCAGAGACCAACAGGAGTTGTGCCAGATGGCTCCTTCATTGCTGCTTTCTGCCTCACAGCTGTGCCATGCTTCCAGAGGGGCTGCAGAGGAAAATATGTATTTCTACTCCAGATGCATCTGACTTTCTGCTGCCAATGGAGATAGACAGATGTCCATCTGCTGGACTGAGAAGTAAAGATGCTGAGACCTGAAAGCCCATCCCTTTTTCTACCTCTGTTGTAAAGGAGAGGAAACACGGACAGATGGGATAGTGAGGGGCAGTAAACAAGGAATCTTTGTGCTTCCACACACAAGTCAAATAATGCTAAAGGAAAGCTCAGTTATGGTGGACACACACAGCTGCTCCCCTTTAGCTGTTCAGAGCCCCACAGCTAGATTGTCTAACTCATGCAAGACAATATTTATTTTACACAGGGAGAACTGCCTGGCACTAAGGTCAGGTAAATAGGATGCAGGAGTAGATAAAGTAAAGTAGATTTTCCTGAAATAAGAGCCCCTTCTGAGGAAACTTCTGTGTAAGCCTGCAGTAGTAAAACAAAACAAAACAAAAAACATGACAAAACTGGAAAAGGAGCAAGAGCTTGCTCACTGAGATGGTCACCTACACCTTATCTGAAGAAGGATTGTTGTTACTGTTATCTTAAGGAGAAGCCTATAACCAACAGAACTTTTCATGGTCTTTCTTAAGATTGCTGGCTAAAAAATATATGTGTAAAAGCAAAGAAACAGAAAAATGCCACATTTCATTGCAGCCAGATCCTCATCACAGAGACATGTGATAAGTTATTTTTTTTTGCTCTGAGGTTAAATTATGATTTTACGGCTTCTACGGTACTCTTAACTGTGCAAAGCCAACATAGCTGTGGGAGCATATGATTATGTTCTGGCTCACTCATCAACAGAGCTGTTGACTAAATTCCAGTGGCACAATGCTTATTACTATTTATTGGTGGTGAGGTCTGAACTAGGAAGAAGCTTGGCTTTCAGAGCTCATGGGCAGAGGTCTGAAGAGACGTCTTGTCCCTTGTAAACTGAGAACATTTGCTGAAAAGTGAGTAGGGTAACAATAAACACAGGGATCATGAAGCAATCCCAGCAATTATTTTCCTAGATGGAGTCACTCATCAAAAACAACTCAGTGCTGCTGATTAAAGTAGAATAGTGACTGTCTGAAACCTTTGTGAAACCTTTGTCTCTGAAACCTTTGTGAAAATCGTTGTCTTGGCAGGTCATAATATTAGTACTTGGGCAGTGTATTGTTTAAAGTGGGAAATGTATCCACATCAAGCGTTCGAGATACAGGTCACTACAAGGATTGGATTGAACCAACAGCACTGTACTGGTCTGGATATCATTTACATAAATATGATGGCAGCTTCTGAACTGCTGAGGAAATAAGCTATTCACAGTCTGTTTGGTAATCTAATGAAATCATATTTCTCTACTTTTGTGGACAAACATAGCAGTCTGCATGCAAGACACTGTTTGTGATTAGTTCAGTATTTATTCAGTTCTAAAATTTCAGATATGTGAATTTATTCTACTTATTTTCCATACAGTGAAAAGCAAAGCCATACATATGAAACTCCTTGGGAAATGCTGAGGAACATGTCAGGTACCAGGCTCTGGGTACCATCTGATGTGAGCTACTGAAAAACCTTGTACAGATGTACAGATTTCAAGGAGCTTAATTAGAAATTAACCTCCCTTCCCTCTTAAAAAGGAAGCTTTTTTTGTGGCTCTTTTAAGTGTCTAGCAAGCTGTGATGAGGAGGTTAAGTTACAGAGACTATTCCTGGCCTGGCAGAGACTGAATGTCAACTGTTTTCAATAGGCAGGAGCTGGGTGAACCAGCAAACTTGGCTGTAGAGGGTGACATCACTGCTGCTGCAATACATGAAGGCATGGTTCATTCCTCCACACCCCCATGGGCTGCTATTTGGCTGAAATGTTTTGCCATCTCAGTGGCATTTTGGCAGCGCCTTTGCAAGTTATTTAGCAGCCTGAAGTCAACAGCATTGCATCCCCCTGAGCATGGGAAGGGAAGGTTTATTACATTTCTTAATCTTTGTGAGCTGTTTTCTTTATGTATTTGGTGCTCTTTGCATGGCATCCATCCACAAGGAAGCCCCAAATCCAGAGATCAATGACTACTGGATTCTTGAGCTGCCAAGAGTGTGTGCGTTGTTGGTCATCCCAGGCTGCATCACAGCTAAGTGTTCCCTGTCCTGCTGCTTGAGCATCTCTAAAAGCAGTACTTCTGAGCATTACTCAGGGCATAAGTTCTGTGGGAAGGATCACAGAACCCTTAGCAAGGAGAGGAGCTCCTTGCCAATAGAGACAGCGTCACTCCAGCCTCATTTCCCCAATCAATCAGGAAAGGCAATTTCTGGATTAAAATGGTTAAAAGGTGAAAGCTCTTAGCACAAGTCTCTCATCCAGCATGATCACCTTCACTCATGCATTGCAGTCATAATGGACAGACAGAGTGAATTCACCTTCTTGGTAGAAGAGATACTACTTTGCTGAAGTACAAATACCTGCTTCAACTGAAAGAAGATGGAGAACTGGGTCTGTGCAGTTTACAGTGAAGATCTCAAACACTGACGGAAAGCAAGAGCACAGAACAAGGTGACTTCAGCTATTCCAGCATCTGATCACTGCAAAGATAAATCAGTGTAGACTGGGGTTCATTTCCTTTGAATATTTGGCCTAGCAATTGTGTCTCAAAAATCTTGTCCTGGGCCAGAGAAGAGGAGACACTGTTCTTGACTTTGGGCCAACTTCTGTTCTCAGTTACACTCATATAAATCTAGAGTCATGTTACTGACGTCAGTAGAATAACTGAGAACAGAATTAGTGACTCAAAATACAATAAGCCGACACTGGTGCATTATCCAGAAGGCTACCTAAGTAACTGTATCCATAGTACAGAGAAATCCAACATCTCTCCAGAGCCAAACCTCATCCCCATGTGCCATTCAGACCAATACGTGAAGAAATAGAATTTGGAAATTATAGTAAATTCCTAAGCTACCAAATTGTCTCCTCTAGAAATTCTAGCTATTGCCAGAATGTATTTGTGGTAATTTTGATATTTCCTGCAATTATAACCAGAGCATCTAGATCTGAGAGTGGTGTGGTAGACATGGTGCAATCCCAGACTGGATTAGCAGAGTTGGTTGGCAACCTGAATTGTCACCATGCAACATTACAGGCCAAAAGAAAGAGCTCATAACATATATCTGAGTAGTTAAAATTGTCTATTATTATTGTCCTTAACTGAGAGAGGGCAGTTTTGCATGAATTAAAAATGCTCATTTTATTTTCTGCAGCAAACAATACTCTGGTGGTGCTGTAACAGGGAATGTGATCTTGTTTTGAAGTTTCCCTAAGTAAATATTCCAAATGATCATAAAAATCTACTCTAACTATTTTTCTAGAGGAAATACTGTTAAAATTAATGTGACCGTTATTTTCTTTGTTTAATCAAAATAGTTTCTTTTCTGAAGAAAAAACAGATTAAGCCTTTTTCTCTCTGTAAGTTCTATTGAAGCTGGTATTTCTGCTATCTGGAACTGGGGGCACATCAGATCTGCAGCTCAAAGAAGATTGCTGCAACCTGGTAGAAGAATTAATGTAAAGAAGGTATATACATAGCTGATGACTATGTTTTACGTATCCTGCTCTGTGTTCTGCCTCCAGAGAGAACCTCTTCCAGGCCTCAGCTGGAATGCTTATCTCCTCTGTTCAGAATGCAAGCCGTCAAGCACTGAGACATGAAGAAAAATGGGAGGAATAGAGACTCCTTGCAATACTTATAGAGAATCATGACAAATTTCTCTGCCTTTCTCCTTCTGGTTCAATGGTAAAGACCCAGTTGTTATTTCCAGCTGCTGTCTAGGCTGCCAGTGTCCTCTAAATGCCCCATCCTGTCAAGAGGCCTGTCAAGGCTGGAAGAAAGAGATGTCTCTCAGACAGGGTTGCACTTGAACTGAGGCTTTCTTGCAACCCCTGCTCACTTCTTCCACTACCTGAGCTCTGTCCCTTGCCTTTGTAAAGTTACTAACACACAGAAAGGATGGAGGAAGGCAAAGGTGCAAGGAACATAACTGACATAGGCAAAGAGCAGGTTCTGCACTTGACAAACAGTACAACTCTATAAGAATCACAAGGCAAAACCTGATGCTCCTTCCACGACTTCCTGCACAAGCAAGTGACATTTAAGCAACTGAATCCAAACAATAAATCTCTTGATATTAAATGTCTGACTAGATAAGGCCACTGTCTGCAACTACATCAGTCATTATACTTTGAGATATTCATACAGTTCCCAAGTAATATGGTATGTATACACATTGTAGTTATCCATAGAAACACTCATTCTACATGAAGGATTTCTATCTTGTTTATACTTCAGTAGCAAACACACAACTTCAACTGATTAATTTGCTCAAGATCAATCAAAACATCTGTGGCAGGACAAGGAACCTAACCTTTATTTTCTGAATCCCACAAGAGTAGACTAACCTTTGGCTGTTAAGGCATAAACAGTGTCTTTCTACTGCCCTTTCTACAGCATGGTAGTTTATCACAAACTCCTGCAAGAGCAAGGAAGAAGATTTATGGTATAAAACCCTTCAACTCAGTATGATGATGTAGTTCAGCATTATATTTTATAGTGAAAATAAGGCAGATTTGCAAGTGACTGTCTTACTGCAAAGCCCCCATCTCCTCCTCAGGTTCCTGACACCCGTATCTCTTTTTGAAATTGTGAAAACACCAGCCCTCCTCATCAGTTCAAAGTGATGACTGACACTGTATCGCTGCAGCCCTTTCACATAACACTGTCAGGATTTTGGCTAATTAGACAGTTATTCAACTCCTTTCATTTAGACTTAAACAAGTCTTAGAAAGTTGAGTTGTTACTTTCTGAGTGCAGGAAAGGAGATTTTCCCACAGCAAAGCTGTAGAGTACTACAGCGTTGCAATAGCTAGAGATGAGGGAAGAGGAAAAACATGGATGAGAGAACCTGCTTACCTTGTAAAGGAGTGGGCTAGACAGTCCCATCTTTAGTCAGGGGAAGAATGTAATTCATGTTCATGCATTATCATACCATCTGCACCTTCAAGGTTATGCTTAGACCACTGAAGCCTCTAGGCAAGGAGAGTCTGACCCACACCCACTCATGGCATACAGTCTCAGGAAATAACAGGCTTGCAGAAAACAATTATTGCTCTTTTACAGATAGTCTCACCTGCTCCCTTCCTTTATATCTTCTGGATATTTCCAAGGTTTGGACAGGAATTTGCATAATCTATTTATTTTTTATTAAATAAATAAAAAGAAAAAAATCAAGCCATATGTAGGTGCTAGGGTTCATGTTCTAAGTAGCTTTATGACCCAGTGAATTCCACAGGACAAGTAACATCATGAAATATCTGTCTTATGTTGCTAAAGAAACCTTACAGATACATCAGTCTTGACTTTGGAAACATGCAGAACTTCTCAAAGGCCTTGTGAGACACAGACTCACACACTGTGTTTTGAGAGTTAACTAAAACAATATGCAACACATTGTCCCCAACGTCCAGTGCAACTAGTAGTATCCCTGAGAAACACACATTATGGAAGACACACACAAACACAACGGAAGAGCAGAGAAGACACAACACTGAACTGAAATGAATATCAGCACGTGGCAACCTGTGACAGGCACAATGCCTGCCAAATGCACTCTTGAGTCTCCCCTGACTAGCAGCTAAGGCAGTCCCTCTGAATGCCAGGGTGCAATCAGTGAAGAAACTATCCACAACTGGATGACAAGAATTCATGTACCCAGTTTTAGTTCATCTTCATACACCTGAGCAACAAATGATGATTTTCATACCATTTAAACTGTCTAAACATACTAAAATCAAGCCCCAATTTTCTTCACTGAAGATTTGCACCAGAATGAATTCATGAACTCCAGACAACCTCTTTACAGAAAATTAAGGCAGGTTCAAGGCGCATTAGAATGATCTGTTAACAACATCCAGCATGATGCAGAACCAGTCTAGAGAAAGAGCTCTGCACTAGTAACATCCCTGAAGTCAGAATCAATACCCCAGTAGCTCAGATGGTGAACAGTTCAGACCAGGGGACAGGGACATGCAACCGAGCAGGGAAGAAAAGGCAAAGGCCTTGGTTTTCAAGGTTTTCTGGCCCAGGCTACAGAAGTAGAGATATTTCCTACTTATGCCTTGTTGCAGCATTCAAATGCAGCCAAGAGACCTCAGTTCTTGAGCAAGTGACATGGCAGACAGGAAAATAACACTTTGGCACATGCTATAGCATATGACTCGAGCACATTTTCTTAACATCTTTCTTGCAATGAAAAACTACACCTCAACCATTTGCAATGATAGCAGAGCCGTTCCAGCTGAAGGACAAAATACAAACTCATGCCTGCCACCTGGAAGTCAGTCTGACAGCTACCCACCCACCCAATGGGGGGCTCTGAGAGGGCTGGGAAAGCCCACCCATCTGTGCTCCCACTTGGTACCTCTGGAGGCTGCTCTGTTTTCTTCCTTTTGAAGAGAAAAAGCCAGCTAGTGGGCTCCTCCTGAACAAGATGAAAGCCCCTTCCAATTCGCTCTTCAATGTAAAAGGTGTTCTTTCCCTGGGATGTAAAGATTCCTTTTTCTTATTCAAGCACCGATTCACTGCCCTGATTTAATGGTGAGTCCCTAAGGCCCTTCTTCATTCTTTTACAGTTAACGCATATGCTAAGGCATTTCTTGAGATTATCCTGCAATGGTTATATAAAGAAAAAAGAGAGAAAGAAGAAGAAAAGATGAAGTTGTAAGCAGAATCCACCCTTGTTCCCTAAGAAAGGCCATTGACTGGCTTGACATAGGATAGACCAAGGTAGCCCCCTCAGTATCATCACTCAGCAACTTCACTGATGCTGTGACAACACCTGAAATATGCTTCAACAAAGCAGAAGTCATCAGAAGTGTGCAGAATTGTACAGTGGTTGGCAGTGAAGCTGACAGACAAGCCAAGCTGACATGAAGGTATAACAGTTTATGCCTGATCCAGCTTTAGGCTGACAGAGGCATGACTGAGGATCTGCAGTGGCTGTAAACTGATGGGTGCTGCTGTTTGCTGACTGTGTGTAAAGGTGTATCCAAATGTTAACGACATGTATCCCTTTTAGAGATTTTCCTCGGAATTGCAAAGATTTTCATCTATCTCTAATAAGTGGAAGGTGTGAGCTGGGTGCACTTCAGGTACCTGGCTTTGTCACCAAAACAACTTCAGACACATTTTCTAAGCAACAAGGAAAACAACCCTGAGACGATTGCAAGGCAGCTAGGTAAGAAACTGAAAAAAGTGATGCAGCAACATTTGACCTGCTTAGCTCACAGAAAGGTTGGTATGACTGTTACTAGGTGATTTAGATTAATCATTACTAGCTAACACCTTCATGTATATCATTATTTGCAAGCATGGGAAATGAATAATAAAGAAACCCAGGACTGTAATTAAATATCTGCTTTCTATCCCTGCCTAAAGAGGATCATTTGGGCAGGAAGAGGGAGATCAGGGAAGGGCTGTCCTCTGATGGTTTCAGTACTGCCTCAGTTTCCCTGGGAGCTGCCTGGAAGTAGGGTCTCCATGGCAGTCTCTCTGACCACATACACACCCTAGCTACAAGTAAGCCAGAACAGCTAAGCCTACAGATAGCAATCTCTTGCAGAATTCCCCTCTGCCAGCAGCTTTCTGTGTGAGTAATCCCAGCTCCAGTAGAGAAATTAAGACTGATGCAGTGTTATTTTCTCCCAAGCTGGGACATAGGTTTAGTTGTCTTTTTACTGGTCTTAGAGAGATTTACATTGTATTTTGCACAGCTCAAGTAATGCAAGCACAGACAAGACAAAAAATTCTGAGAAGCAGATAGGAGTAAGAGGCTGCAGAGTGAAATCCTTGTATGCAGATTTGTGCTGCAGGAATGCAGTTACACCTGCACACCCTCACATGGCTTGGCCCTTTCAGTTCATAGGTGAACACTTGTTAATAATGTTTTGCTAATTAAGCTGTAAAAAAATTAATGTGATTTAAATATTGTTCCAGCATGGAAGGATGGAGAAATTTAAGTATGGAGCCCCTGTATACTGAGAATCTCTAGTTTGTTAGTATTTTTCACGCGTCTTATCCTCCAAGCAATTAACTGAGCATTTTTGCTCTTTACACAGGCAGTTCTCTGAAGAACTGAAGGGAAAGAACCACAAGCTCTGGGTTGGTCCAGAAAAGGAACTACTTACTTCTTCTCACTTCTCCTTCCTTCCTACTCCCCCACCAGCAATGGCAGGACACCAGCAAGGGATCACTAGCTAAGAGCTGACAAAGTCAGCCTCAGTCAGCCACTGTGGCCTGGTGCAAGGATTTTTTTTTCCCTATTCTGAACTAACTGGATTACCTATTTACAGGACATATAAAAGCACAAGTGATTTGGGTTCCCAAGCTTCATTTCAGCTATTCCCATTCTTGCTTTGCTCTGAGTTCTGTGCTAGGCTAATAGTGTGTCGTTCCTTCAGACAGCAGATGAAGAAGTTCTGCAACAACTGGACTCAGAAAAGCCAATGCCATTTAAGAAATTTTCCAGTGATTATAAGTGGATACAAGTCCTAGGCACAGTGTCATTTATAGTGGCCTCTTAGCACTGCTGAGGTATTTGAAGTATTTTACTTTTTCAGGCTCTATATTGCACTAATTGTAGCCTATAAAATATTTAAACTGTTCTCTTCCTATTTGTTAAAAAAAACAACAACAACAAACAACACAACAAAAACAAGCAAAAATGCCTTTGCAACCCTACACAAATCATTGAAGTTTGTACAAGTATTTTATCTCTACACAGCAATCATCTGGAAAATAAGATCAATGTATATTTGCTTAAAGTTGCTTACAGCACAGTGTGCGGGACAATTTAATGGAGCAATTTAGCAGTCTTTAAAAAAAAAATCATCCCCCTTTACCAAACAGTTCTAAGCGTCATAAACAGTAATCACTGCATACAGATCTGTATGTATGCCTTTTTCCATACACAGACTCTCAGAGGCAATCCAGCATTTTTAAGAGCAGAAAAAAGCTGGACAAAATGAAATGACTTTCCACCTCTCAACCTGGAAAAATATTATATAAAAATGCTGTTTGATTTCTCTCATCTGATCAATTACACATTCACACACTCAGACACCACCATTCTTCATCATTTCCAGGTTTTAAAAATGCCCATATGCTTCCCCCTTACCTTCAATGCTCCAGCTTCCTGATCAGGGACAGTACAGTGCTGTGCTTTCTTCCCTTAAGTCAAAGCCCCAGCACATTTTACAGCAGTCTGCTTACTATTAGCACTTCCCATTATTTATGTGTTTCAGACTCTCCTTCTGAACATGGTTATCTAAACAGAAACAGTCACTGAAAAACAAACAATCAAAAAAGAAAAGCAGAGGAGCTAACCCTTGAGCCCTCACAGACCTGCCAGGCCAGGTGAAGTGAAGTGAGCAAGGAATCCAAAGTTAGTAAAATGTATTTAAATAGTTATCAGGCAAGGGGAAGCCAAACGGAGATCATGGTGGGGAAGAGGCAAACATACGTATTGGAATAACCATGCGGTGTCAAGTAACAGACAGATGAAACAAACAGTCATCAGCTATTTTTACATTCAGATTTGCCCGTGGTAATGCTTGAGAGATAACTAATACAGAAAGTAATGGTGTGCGATTGGCTTGCTACAGCCAGTGATTCAAACCTGAAAGCACTACATTTTTGTACCTACAGGTGGAAGTCAAAGTGTTTATTAAGGTCACCATGAAATATACTGTGAAAGAAATATGGGCATGAGTAATGCATTACTGTCCTACCAATGCCTTTTCATAAATAGCTCATTTCATCATCAGAGCTGGACAAGTGTATCCAGAGTAAGGACCCCATTCCACCCTCCTTCCAAAGCAAACAACACCAGCAGCCCTCCTGGAGGCACATGTCAGCATTGGGTTTCATCTGGCGAACTGCAATAGGATATTGAATAATAGGGGAAATATGCCACAAAGTCAGCAAGCTAAGTTTTTGTACTGCAGATATAAACAATGGATCGCCCACCTGTGCCCTGCTTAAGGTGCAAAGCGTCTGGCTGGAGTTATGGGTTTCTTTTTGGACTCAGCATTGTTCAAGACTTAAGCCTCAGCCCACAGCAAACAAAGAATCTCCTGTGATTATGGCCTAACTTCCACTTCTGTGCTACAGCAGGGCTCCATATGAGCCCATTGTTCACCTGCATTTTAAAAAGAGCTGCTAATTACATTGCTACAGCATGAGTAAGGTAGCAACCATGTCATCTTCACTGCTTGAGATTCTCCAAGCTCTGGGAGGCTTGGGATAAACAACCCTCTGCAACCCAGGAGCAGTCTGAACTCACCTGTCCTTGGAGGGGCAATGATCTGCCTTCCCCAAAGCAGCCTTCAGCCTTGATTTTCCCACCTGGGAGAGTTATACTGCTCCCCACATATCCCAGCAGGGAGACGTCAGTGCCACACTCCTAGACTCCTGGTCTGTGCTTTTGGTACTCAGCTCCTTCTGCCAATTCATCCCAAACCAAATACTGGTCTTGCCAAACATCAGGGCACTTCTGTCAAGTTCTGGTCCCAAACTGAACACTCCAACAGCTACCCATGCCCATAACCCATGACAACATCCGTGTTAAGATCCAGTGTGTGCACAAGCCATGGCCCCTATGAGCTGAGCCATCCAAGAGAACTGCTGAACACTGCAAAAACAGGTTGGGATGAAAACAAGCAGTGGAAAAGCAGTTTTCAGGCACCTGCTGACTCTACTGGAGGCAAAGCTGTCTGTATACGTATCCCTGTCTCTCCCACACATTTCTGAAGACGGGTGGAATGTATTTCTGGAATACTTGTGCTAAAAATAAATCCATCCCTGCTATCTATGAAGAGAGGCAGGTATAGCCCGGGTTTCTGTGAGCTCATGAACTTGTGAACTGCTTAGAGGCTGAATCACAACTAAAAAGACCCCTATGGAAACTGACTGTAAATGCCTGTGTAGGAAGGGTGGCTGAGGGCTTGGAAAATCGAACAGAGGCCTTTCACAGGAAAGCAGCTGGGGTTAGTGCTGGGCATGACAACTGTGCTCTGCAGGCTCCAGCTTTGAACGGGCTCACATCTTAGACTAGGCATTATATTTGTTCAAATATGATGATAATAAATACAAATATTTGAAAATTCAGTGCTCAGATGAGACTCTGGGATCAGATGGCCTGCCGTTAAAATAAAACCACTTCTGGGGAAAATTACTGAACAGCACACAGCAAACACAACCCAGAGGCACACAGATGTTGTTACCCTTCTCCCAGGAAAGTTAGAAAGCAAAAATTCCTTCTGCTTCCTTTCAGTAAGTGTGGAGCAATAACAGATCACATCAAACTTTTGTAGACAGCTATTTGGACTGAAATTCTAAGTTTATGTGAAATGAGAATGCAATTAACACAAATATGTCAATAGCAAATGAATATATGTAGCTTAATGAACTCCATTTTTCACACACACTTTCTCACAAATATAAATTTGAAACTCAGTATGCTTGGCAAGGCTGAGAGCACTCACATGAAAGCCTTATGCAAAAGCAGTATTTTTTCAAGATTGAGAGTTGTATCCCACCTCTTAACACTTTCTTCAGGGAAATAAATGGAATTCTGCCCTACTAAGGGAGCCAGGGTTTTTCTTTGTTACCTTAGCTGCAAGTCCTGCAGAAGCAGTATTATGCAGACCTCAATGGGATAATGGACCAATTACATGCAAAAGGTCCAAAAACCAGAAACCAAAAAGTGGAACTGATTATAAGCAGAAATGAAACTGTGCCACTCTAGACTAGGAAAATGCAAGCATCAAACTACTTTGACTGTAGAAAGTAAATGGTTCATAATTCTCTTAGCGTGGACAAGCATGGGGCCTACTTAATAACCCAGAAGAGTATTAGGATTACATTGAGTTTTCAGTTGTTTGTTTACAGCACTTTTTGCCCTACGGAGCAATTCAGGTTCAGCCCTCATGTGTCAGGGACAGACTGAAAGATCTGCTGACTGATACCACAGTCAGTGCAATAACTTCATCTCTGGGCAGCATCATGCTGCAAACCAGGCTCTGTTCCATTTAACCCTGCGCAACAGCCCAAGTACTCAGTGTTGTTTGCCAGCAAAAGACTCCACTGCCATAGGACCTGTCTGGATGGGGAGGTGGCTGCCAACTTCTGTCCCATTCCTGCAGCATGTCAGCAGACCCAAATTCTTTCCAGGCTCAAGCTGATCTGAATGCACACCTACTCTGATAACAGAAATACAGTTTCTGGGGAGGAGGTGGCCAATTTATCCCTCCTCTTGCAATCTCTGCATTTCACACCTTGCCGGATGAGAAAGACTGAAAGTAAGAAGTCTCCAGTTTTGCAGTCTCCTAAAGGAAGCACTGAGCTTGTCTGAGCACGTGCACATTTTCTCTCAAGTAGGAAAGCATCACTGCTTCCTCAAGCAGGTGGATTTTCTGCAAAAGCTCTGCTCAGACCAAGCCCTGGCCTCCCCTAACTGCAGGAGGCTGCAAAGGGCTGAGGGTTCTGACAGAAGTCTCCTTGTTATTGCTATTTCTATAGGTGTTTTTCCACCCAAATTGAAACTAAAGCCACATCTTCTGTTCAGCAACTCTTGTTAGCTAACACAGGCTATGCTGCAACTGGCAGCACAGGAAATGACAAATAGATCTCTGTCATATTCCTTTTTACCTGTATCCTCTTCTGCATTCAGCCTCAACCCACATCCAGGTTCAAAACAAACTTTTGTCCAGACAAACTCAGCAGAGCAGATGTAAGACACAGCAGAGCAGTCCTTCAGCCTGCTCCCTTGCAGCCATTTCTCCAACCTGCTGGAAAGACTGTTTACACTCACACTCCCACAGCCATCATGCAAAGTTGCTTCTCAAGGTGCAAACCTTGCCAGAGACTCCTAGAGCTCTGACAAGGAGAGCAATTCTGATTTATTAAGTCCTTGGATCCTTCCCTACTTGCCCTTATTGCAGCTTGGAAGGAAGCCTAGTACAATAAAAATTTGCTGTAAAAGGAAGCTCTGAAAGAAATTTCAGCATGGGTCAAACAAAAAGAAACTTTCCTTGACTTTACAATTCAGGATTTTACAATATGGCATTTAATATAATATAAAAAATCCAAACTGTTTTTGCTGTGCCCTCTGAAAGTATTAGGAAAAGTTTTCTTCCCACTAACAGAAAGGTATAATTCTTCCCTGAAATCAGATTTCTTCTGAAACCAACAATCTTTGCTACATCTCAGCTTTGAATGCATTTGTGAGCTCTGGCAGATGTTGGCTGTGCTATCTTTTGGGCTCTGCCTTAAATTCAATTTAATAACAAATCTTTCCAGTCTGATCTGCTCTCTCTACTGCTGCCCAGTCAGTATCACCCAGTCTCAGCTGACTCAGAGATGGCTCGTCTGGATTCCAGCCCTGAGCACCCTCCTGAAAGCCCTGGGAGGTGCCTGTCTGCAATGGCAGGTCTGGGCTCAGCAATCCTCTGATGACTCCCAGGGACAGAAGTTGCCCTTGAAGGACTCTGAAGACCAGAAGCCTTTGTGACAAATGTTGGCAAGGATGTCAGTCTTGGACACATCCTATCTATTTCCCTGTACTGCAGTCAGGAGCCAAGTCTTGCTTTTGACAGTAAGACAGAAGCATCACATACCTTAATCATATGTGCACAACCCCAAAAAGATGCTTCTTGCACAGCAATTTCATTCTGCTGAGAGCAGAAGACAGACATGACTTAAAAGAAACCTACTACAGGAAATGCTAAAGAGCAGAAGATGGTTAAATTATTCTGCAAAAAAGCGTTCAGTCATGGAAAGCACTGTAGTACATAAGCCACTAAGCAAAAAAACCTGCCAGGTACCTATGTGCGTCTGGGCACCAATTTACCTTGGGAATAATTTCTTCTTTGCTTTGGCCTTTCTGAACCATCAGGAATTGTCAATGCAATAAGCAAGAACTGAAAGAGTGTGAGCCAGTCCCGGGATGAACAACAAAGTGGACTTCCAACTGAAGGTTAGGAAATGAGCAGGCTTGTGACAGATCAGATGAAGGAAAAATACCTGTGAATAGCTGCAGTGACCTAAAAACTAGTCCTCCAAAAAAACCCACATACGTTACAGAAAAGTCAGTGACATTTAGAGATGCTAAGACAAATGCATTAGGAATTTTATAAACATAGCTCTAATCCATCTGAGTTAAGAAAAGAGGTGGGAGGAATGTGGATTTACTGGACTAGCATAAATATTTCCTATTTACACATCACAAAGCAAAAACCAGAGACCACAGGCTAATTAAAATAGCTGGACGGCAATGATGGGAAACATAAGCTGCTATTTTTAGGGAGTCATATGAGCACCCAACCAGCTACAAGTCTGGTCAATGTGGAGGTGTCACATGGCTGCCCTGAGCACTGTACCTTACCACCACAGATTGGGGACCAGCCACTGGGATTGTTTCCATTCCCTTTCCACATCTCATCCAGATTTTGCACAGTTCTTTGCATTTCACACAACAGCTTGGAAGATTTTCCATGGCATTTTTCTTAGGGCCATTGACTGTCTTGTGCCAGGTTCTTCTCCAGCTAAGAGATGGGCTTTGGGTAGTGTTTGCAGGGGTGACCCCAAGCAGATTTTGGGGATTGACTGTTTTATGGGAGGGAGCTGTGTCACACTGCAGTGCAGCTGGTACTGCAGAAGTAGCTGCTGTTCAACTGTGGGCTCACTGCTGGGTGGGGAGGAGTCAAGAGGCAAAAGATAAAACAGAACAACTAGTTACATGCTTGTGGATTTGCCCTGCTCGCAGTGGTTTCCATTCTGTGGTTTGCAGGTTACACTTTCTGGGGGCCCAAAAGAGGAAACAACAAAAGAAAACATGAGAATTTAGTTCCTCACCAGGAACAAAGCATACTTATGTTGTCTCCTAAACTCAGAGCACTTCACAGTGTACTCAGACAATATGAGGGTACAAATATGTGTCTGTGTTGTTCCATGCTTGAGGAGTGATGGGCAGGGAAGGACAGACCAGCCTGGCTCAGGAGAGAGACTCCATTCCAGATGTGAATCAGACAGGGAAGGAAGGCATTTAAGTTTGCCTTCCCAAACCAACACTCTTCTGAGCTCAAAGCCTTCCTCATGAAAGTGCTGGAAACCACACACAAAAAATAAAATATAATATAAAAATAAAAATTGAAAATGCTTCAGTTTTGCATATCCTGGTAACATTGCATTGCATGAGAAATGCTCTCTGCCTGAGCAAAGGCACTTTGCCTTCCCCCCACGGTTGCTGCCAACCCAGCACCACAGGCACCAATGCGAGCCACAGCAGACACTGCTGCCCAACCTGTTTCGAGCCCCTTATCAGATCAGAGTGCATCAGCTAACCAGGAAAAGCAGCCTTTAGCTTTTTCCCATTCCTGCAATCTGAGGAATTAGACTATTGTATTTCTAAAATGGTACAATTTTAAGTTATGCTAAAGGAGAGCAGATAATCTAAAATTGGCTCTCAGTAAGACAGGAAACATGCAAGAGGGAACTAGAACTTGATGACCAGCCTTTCAGAAAAAGCCAATGTGTAATTGTTTGGGGTTTTGCTGAATGTCCTGAATGGAAGATTAACAAGCTAGCAGATGGTGATGATGAGATTATCAGGGTTAGCAGGAGGAATCCAGGCAAACACAGAACTGCCAAGAACAGCAAAAACCTGCTCTGAAAGATAGCAAATGTTTTCTGTGCAGAGAGTGCTGTATAAGACTGGGAAGAAAGAAGCCAAACAAATAGAAAGCAACTGCTGCAGAAAAGCAAGAAAACAGCAATGCAGCCATCAAAATTACAGCATGGTTGTACAGTTTCACTCCAGGCATCAGCTCTTCATCAAGCACTCATCAGGGTTGCCCACCATAGCCCAGGGCCTGGCTGTCACATCCTTGGCTCCATCTTTCATGGAGCATGGGAAACAGGGGATGGGTCCTCATCCTGGAGCTAAGCCTGGGCAGCATCAGAGAACCCGACTGTTGGTCCTAAATATTTTGTCATAAACCCTTACTGAGGATTACGCAGATGGGTCCCTGGTAATCAGAGACTGCTCTTAGCAATACAGTGATTCCTGGGACTGAAACTCACTGTACCAATCAAGGTATGAGGGTTGCTCTGAACATAATGCCTCCTATTTTACTCGGTTGACCTACAAAGTCAGGGTGATGGCGGTGGTATAGCAGTAGAGGCTGAACCTTCCCACCAATATTCCATTACATTCTGCTGCTGTGTAACAGACAGCAGCAGACGGGGAGCCTGACAAAACAATGTCAGACATGGAAGTGCATATGAAGCAAAGGTGCATGGCTGAATTCCTTCAGGCTGGAAAAATGGCACCCACTGATATTCATTGATGCTTGCAGAATGTTTACAGAGACCAAACAGCGAATGTGAGCACAGTGAGGCAGTGAGTGGTGTGTTTCAGCATTGGTGACAGAGGTGAGGTGATGCAGTTTGATGAGCATGGCATGCAGACGCCTGTTCATCTCTGGCAAAAATGCATAGCAAAGATGGTGACCATACTGCAAAATAGTGTTTTACAGCTGAGAGTCTGCTCTATCAAATAGTGGAATTGTGCTTTTGTATCTGGTGCACTTTCCACAGAAATAAATAGGAGGCATTACTTTTGGAGCAATCTACATATTAAAATGGCTTGTATTAATAAAGAGACAAATGCAAATAAATGAACTATTCCTTAGTCCCTTTCCATTCAGAAAAGAACATGGTTTGAATTATGATCACAAGAACCACTGACTTCCGACACTTTTTAAAGGGTTGTAGTTTGAAAAACTCTTTAGATGTTATCAAATATTTCAGTAAAAATGTAGTGAGAATAAAAAGACAAATACTGTACTTTTTCAAAGTCACAACTGGTTTTCTTTAAATTTTACAAAGATATTTTGAACAAAAGATAAAGAATAAAATGAGTACAGATAAATTTTAATTCCTGTAAAATATATGTGATTAATTATCTCCCTGCAGAGACTAGGGGCCCTTTCCTTAGGAGCAAAACTAAACATGTTTGCAGAATTAAGACTGTAAGCAAGTCCATAACTTCACTCATGCAGATGCTCTCTCTGATTTCAGCAGAAGTGTTTACACACAAAGTAGAGCACAGACTGAAGCATTTAAGCATGGCAACCTCAAAGTGCAGTTTTACTGCAAGCAAGTATTGCTTTTTCAAAATACAGCAATGCTACTCAAAGCCAGGGTATATCTGCAATCCATTAACGGACTGACTGCATATGCAGACAGACTAAAATGAAGAGGCAAAGTCTGATGTCTCCACTGATGACATTTTCAACACTGTCCATGTCAGTTGGGATCACAAACCCATTGATTTCAATATTCCAGCCCTGCTGAACGACAGCAGATCTCCAGACATTTCAAATGATTTGATGTTCTGAACCTGAATATTTTGGAAATTGATACTGACTGCAGGAGCAGCCTGGCAGATGTGGCTGAGGCAGCTCCAATCAAGAGAAACCCTCCTAGAGACATGAGTGGGAGCTGGAACACCCTCTATTTCCCTACTGCTCTAAAGATGGAACTTACGCTGTTCTCACAGAAGGGATGCTAATGATACGTTGGGATAGTCTTTTTCCAGCCTAGCTGAGCATGACAAGCACGAAATATCTTTGTAGAAAAAATATTACCACATGTTCTGAGAGAGTGCAGACTTTTGGGAAAACAAGTACCGAAGTTCTGTGGCAGTAATTTAAATGCAGAAAACAAGAAGAAAGCAAGAAAATGGTAGTGTAAACAGAACTGAGAAGGAACTAAATATTATTTAAACAGCAATATTTTTACATTCTTTGACTCTGGATACTCCTGTTAATTCCAGTGTCAGTATCCACATTTGTCTTTGCACCTTTCATGACTCCACCATTTATTTTGCCTGTAAAAAACCCACCTGCAGATTCACACAGTCCTTCTGTTCACTCATGATGTGAGTCACATAATTTTGTAAAGTCTCTTATCCATTCATGAGATTTTAACAGTACTCACAAGTTATCTTACTGGTTTTCATTGTGGCCAGTACCAGAGTAAACAAACACTTAACTTTGCACTCAGTGGAGATGATCTTTAAAACCACACCCCAGGTACACCCAGTCCTGTACTTTAAGACAAAAACAAGCCAAAACCAAACATACAGAACAAACAAAACCCCAAACCAAACAAAAACCCCAATCAGAGAAACCAACAGCTGTCCATTTAAATTAAACAATTCTGCAAAACACATAAAGATTTATATCAAATAGTTGCATCAGATTATTTCTTTTGCTGATCATCTGCAATATGCCTGTGTAGATGTGATTCAGATAGAAAGCAACTAAACTATATAGTAAAGCTTACAATAAGAACCAACAGAAAAGCCAGGAAAAGAGTCTAGATTCCAGCATTATGGACAATTCATCAGATTAAGCAAAGTCCTAGATGGGAAAGTCTCTAGGGGAGGATTTTTATTAGCACATTCTGCCTTCTGCAAATTACTTTGATATGATCATAAGGCCTTTGTGCTTTTGTCTAACTATTGGTAGTATTTAGAAAGTGCCTATTGCTCTCGAGTCTGGAGCTACATAAACAACAACAATAATAATTAATAACTTTTGCAATTAAATTCTGCCAAATGAAATCTCATATTCAGCTTCAACTGGATGCACTCATCTGTCTTAAGTTGTTGTCTAGTGTTGCTGTGCACTATCTAACTGTTGGTATGTTCTATCCCAAAGGTGGATGAAAAGCTTTGAAGCTCTATAAATAGAATATATTATTATTATTAATACTGAGAGATGACAGGACTGCAGCAGTTCGGCCTCAGGGGACGGAGACACTCAAGAACACTTTCAGCATTTGAATGCATGGATGGTTCACAATCAGTGATAAGAGGGAGAGAAAAGCTCTAGTACAAAACATCCCATAAGAGCATGAAGATGAGATTCAGTGGATGGATTTAATCACTGTTGCCGTGTGCTTCCATGGTTCAACACGGCAACAAATCACTCTCAGCCCTGGACTTTTACACATTTAAGCTGGCTGCTCTGGCTGTCGTTTTTATCATTGGAGGGCTCTAGGAGGTCTGAAATGCCTTTCTAACCACAGGAGGAATCACAGCCTCAAGGGGCCAGCTCCTCCAGAAACCTCCTGAAACAGCCAAAGAGGGGTGGCAGGGCCATGGCCCCAGAGAAGGACCAAAACCCAGCACTCCCACAGCCAAGAAAAGGAAAGGTGTATAAGAGAAGAAGGGATATAAAGGGAATGGGTGAACTGGGGGAAAAAAAAAAGGGTTGGTGAGAAGGTGAAACAGCAACAGTCACTGGTTTTCTGGCTTTGAAACTCTATGGGTGGGTCTGATCCTATTTCCCTTGGCTACCAGCACATTCTCTCTGGGAGGAAACATGAACAGAATAAGAGTGCACAGGATCAGAAAAAGGATGCTAAACAAATGAATTAGGCACTTGCATGTACATTCTCTGACTTCCTCAGCGTAATAAGGAAGATCTGGGCCTGCCTAGTGCCCTGCAAACTCTATGAACACAGTCAAGCATAGTATTGCTGGCTGGCTTTGCTGAGAGCTTTTGCATTCATGCCTGAGTGTTTTTCCTGATCACTGCAGTGCAGTGGGGGTGGACACAGAAGCTGTTAGCAAATCTGAGCAAGATGGAGCATCACAACAAGGTCACGTAAGTAAAGAGTGCTGTATCTCACTTCAAAGTTGAGCAGGAAACAGTATTTTACTCAGAGAGATGAATAGAAGAGATATATATATGGGAACCCTTGTATGGGAACCCTGCCAGAGCAGACAGCCTCCTTCCCTGCCAGCTATGCTGCTGTGTCACAGTATGACAGTGTGACCACCCTCCCCCCTGACCCTGATGTAATCAGGTGCCTGTGGGGCCTTCCAGCAGAGCCGTCACTGACAAGAATGACAGCAAACCCTGCTTTCACCTAAAAAGACAATTAGCTTTAGGTCTGCTTCCTTTCACTGTTTGTTTGACAGCCTTGCTGTCAAACAAAGAGCACAGGTTCTTGGCTCTTGGTTTGCTGAGTTAGGGCAAAGGAGAGGGCAGCCATGGCAAAGCCTCACTTCGCCAGTTGTCTGCCTGGATGCCATGGGGGGCTGAACAGTTATGGCTCAGCTCTTCATTCATCCTAATGAGGAGCTGGCCTTAACTGCGCCTAATTCTTCTCCAGAACAAATCCAACGAAGGGCCAGAGCTATACAGCCTGCCCCTGCTCAGTCCATGACAACATGAGCTGATCTCACTCCTGCGTGTGCCAAGTGCTAGAGAAGCTTGGAGGTAAAGTAACGTTCACACAACAGCCTGGAGCCAGCAGTCTCACCAGCAAGCGGGGGGGGGGGGGGGGGGGGGGGGGGGGGGGGGGAAGAGAAAAGAAAAAAAAGAAAAAAAGAAAAAAGTGTGTTTCTCTTTCATCCTTCTTGAGGTGACAGAAATTGCCACAGTCAGTATTTACAATGGTTTTATGTGGCAACATAGTATGATTCTTGATTGCCTTCCCAGTCTTCTGTTTGTCTTTCTGACTGCTGAGCACTAAACAGACATTTCAGAGTCACAAGGTCTATCCTACCAGCATGGAGACACAGACATCAAAGCTAACAAAGCAATACACTTCAGCAAAGCGTCTTTGAAACCTTTGTTCCTTTTAGTTCTGTTCCAAGAAGCTCCACCCCAAGAGTGTATATTGCATTCACCACAAAGTTGAAGCCTCAGCAACTCCTGAGACCATTTGTGGAGTTTACCACCTACTTTAGCTTGTCCATGATCTCCTTAAATACACATTTCCAGTGCAGGGGTTAGTGGTCAATGGCTCAATGAAGATCAGTGATGAGGGTCTGCTGTGACAGGACAAGGGGAAATGGTTTCAGACTAAAAGACAGATTTAGATTGGCTATAAGGAAGAAGTTTTTTCCACTAGGGATAGTGAAGAACTGGAACAGGTTGCTCGATGCCCTGTCCCTGGAGACATCCAAGGTCAGGCTGGATGGGACTCTGAGCAATGTGACTGAGCTCTGTTCTTTGCATGGGAGTTGGACTGGATGGCCTTTAATGGTCCCTTCTAACTCAAACAATAACATCAATTTACAAGTCTATGATAACCCTGACATAAAAACTCTGTTTCTTTTTCCAGTGAATTAGCCATTCACTGTCAATGCACATAAATAGAAAAGAATGAAATTATGCCAGCTAACCTGCATTCAGTGGAAGCTGTACCACAGGTGTCCTACAAATTCTTATGCACAGATTAGGGAAGTTATTTGCAGGTACTTGCAGCCTAGGCTAGTACTGGTGAGTTCAGGTCTTGATGCTATGAACACTCAAGTTGCTGATGCTTCCCTAGAAGACCCTGCACATCCAAAGCGTGATCAGTTTGCCTTGAATTCAGAAATGCCTTCCATTTGCGGAGCTAATTCACAATCTTAACAACACCACAAGGCAGTTTTTGTGGTCAAATATATTGCCACATTAATAACTTCAGAATATTACAGGAAGCACAAAAAATGAAAATAAAAGAATAAATTAACAGAAGAAGCCTTCACGGCACACTAGAGAATTAAAGTGCCATTTTATTACACACACCTTAGAGTTAAAGTTTTAATTTTCTTTTAAAAGACAGCAATATATCTTTTTCATCCTCCATGTTAAAAAATAAATAAAATAAAGTACTTAGGTTGATTTGTTCTTTGTTGTATCTGCAGGACAAACAAAATTGCAGTCAAGTGACAATGACCAAATCCTTACAATTTCACAGAGACAACTGAATTGTTGCTATAATTCTTATTCATTATTGCTCTAATAGGAAACTTTCCTTGAAGGATCCTGATGTAGTTCATTTTTATAAAGGACTTATATGTGTGGACACTGAGTCAGAGAGGGACTAACTGGCATCATTTTCAAAGCTACTGGCTTTGAAACAGTTCCTGGTTAGCAGTTTGACTCAGGTCAAAGCTCTAACCCTAAGTCAGAGGCAGTACCAGGAATAATTCCCAGCCCCCTGCTCTGACCATGCTTTCCTGTCCAGATGTATCGTCGCATATTGATACAGTACAAGTACAGTAAGCACTGCCATGGGTTTCACTTGCTCTGCTGAGCCGGCACTGGGGAGCCTTTAAAAGTGGAAAGGAATTCAGAGGCATCTTTTTCTTTTACAAGCTGCAGACATTTGCCTCTTAGCAAAGAAGGTCACCAACCAGGCATTGGGATCTCGGTGGATATCACTGCAGTGCAGTTTCCAAATGGCTACTCAATCCCACAGCTCTCCCCACTGCCTTATATTGCAGCCCAGCAGAGCTATATTTGGAGATAGATGCAGGGGTTATGCTCCCAAGAGCCTTTCATGCAGTAAGTTCAGAGTGTGTTGTCATGATGGACGTGCACACATGTGCCCTAGCAGAGTAGAGGTCAGCCATCATTCATGAATGTGTGGAGACCACTTACAGTCCAGTTACAGCATTTGCTAGTAACACACATTCCCTACCCACCCTGCTTTCCCCCCAGTAAGCTGCTACATTTTTAATGCCTCCATTAGGGCTCAGAACAATTGACAGCTCCCAACCTTTCCCTGCATTGAGCTTCAGTGTGAAAACACCACGTCACCCAGCTTTCAATCATAGGCCAAACAGCTAAAGGTTTTGAGACAAGATTTTTATCCCTGAAGGAATAAAAAATTCTGCCTTCTCAATCCTACAGACTTAATATGTGTTTTTCATAAAAAGCAATAAATGTACCTAGCACCTTCAGTATCATTTGTCATTGGAAACTGTGCATGCTGAAATCACAGGTAAATGTTTGGGTTTTTATTCTTCAGTGCTTTCACATCTAAGGCAAGGTTGCTTGTCCTAATGCTTCCATTGAGAGTCATAAGATTCAATGTTTAATGCAGACACATTAGCTAATCCCCACAGTGCACCAATTTTTACATTTCTTTTAGCACAAGAAATGATTCTTTCATTAAATGAGAGGACAGTAAGCCTGAATGGTTTCTACACAAGACAGTCAGACCTCACTCCTCCAAAAACACCTGATCTGCTGACATTCACAGCTGCAGAAGGAAAGTCTGAAGGTAGCTGTGTTACAAACGTTCAAAGTGCCAAGCAAATAGAAATAAAATGAAGCATCTGTTTCTCCTAAAATGTTGAGTTTTAAAGAGACATTGCCAGGTCCAAAGGAAAATGTACTCTGTTGTGGATAAAATGATGCTTCTATAAGTACCATATGATTTAGTCTGGGAGCAGAAAGTCACCCAAGGCTCTTAATTGAAACATCACTGACAATTACATTATGAAAAGTTGGCTCAGTTTTAGTGTAAGTGCCCAGCTATGGAGAGGCATGAGCCTGTTTCCTCTCAGGTGGTTCAGCACCGCACAGCTAGAATAGGAAGAGGTAAAATCATACTTCTGTCACCGAAGGAAGCCATGCACACAGTTTGAACACCAATTTAAATCAATTTAGAAAACAATTCTGTTAAATCAGATCCATCCCTTGGTATAGTTTCTTTGATTTTAGCTTGAGAGTGCAATTTTGGCTAAGGGACTGAGTGAAGCAAGAACAAAGCAGGTCACTCTGAAGCTGCAATTATACATGCTGTGCTGATTGCTGCCAAGCCAGTCAGGAGGCTAGTGCCCAACAGTTTTCTGGCTTAATCTTACTGCCCATCTTCTCACTCTGGATCTTACTGGCTGCTTTGGATTTCCTAGCCTGACCCAGCACAGAATGGAAGTCATCTTAACAAATGCTTAAACTAACCTGCATCTTTCTGATGGAACTGGGTTAGGGAGAAACCACAAATAATTAAGGTTGGCAGACCCATGAGGACAGTATAACACTCTTAATAAATAAGGAGTTATATGCACTAACCCATATGCTAATTTAGTCTAAGCCTTAAGTTATGCTGCCTAAATCTTTGCATAGGACAGGCTGAGAGAGCTGGGGCTTTTCAGCCTGGAGAAAAGAAGGCTCTAGGGAGGTCTCAGCATCTAAAGGGAGTTGTAGGAAGGAAGGGGACAGACTCTTTCGAAGGTACTGTGGTGACAGGACAAGGGGAAATGGTTTCAAACTGAAAGAGGGGAGATTTAGATTGGGCATAAGGAAGAATTTTATTACAGTAAGGGTGGCGAGTCACAGGAATAGATTACCCAGAGAGTTGGTGGATGCCCCATCCATGGAGACATTCAGGGTCAGGCTGGACAGGGCCCTAAGTAACTTGATCAAGCTGTGGGCGTCCCTGTTTGTTGCAGGGGAGTTGGACCAGGTGGCCTTTAATGGTCCTTTCCAAATTAAATTATTCTATGATTCTAAGATTTGACTTGGTTCAGTTGTCCACCACAAATCTTTTTATACCACACTGACCCTGCAGTCAGATGTTCTCCTCTGAAAGACTGGGTTACAGGTTCATCAACACAACCACACATCAGCTGAACAACGCTGACCAGTCAAGGGCTGCCTCATTGCTGTAGCTTTCAGCAAATCTGGTGTAAAGTGTGTTAGCTTAAACTCCAGTGTGTGTTTAGGTTATGTCTGGCAGGATGGCAACATGAGGAAAAGTGTTTTGTAAGGACATGTCTCTTGAGATAAGTTAGGGATGATGAGAAAAGGCTGCCTGTGTCAGGCTCCCAGTGCAGGGGTCCAGTAAGGCACTTCCCACTCCCACTGCCTGGGCTATGGGGCTGTTACTCTGCCATCAAGTCACTCATTGCTCTCTTGAACTTAGACCTTCCAGACAGTGTCAAAGCATGCAATCAGACCTCACCCTTGAAGATTAATGCTCTCACTCCAAAGCCCTATTTTCAAAAACTATGCGAGTGTATAAGAGAGTAAGTCTCAATGAAAAGTGATCTGACAGCAACACTAAATCTCTTTGGGACATTCAGAAATGTATCTTGACTTCTGCTTGTACAGTAGAGCCAAGAAAACCCTTTTATGCAGTAGCTGACAGTTTATCTGCAGAGCACAGCTCTTCGAGCTTCTAGAAAACCTTCAGGTCTGAACAAGACAGTGCCAAAACAGAACAGATTTTGTGTTAGCAATGGACTAGCTCTGAGGAGGAGACTAAAGAGATTCCCTGCAACCTGTGTTCACCCAATTTCTACAGCACAGGAAGAACAGGAGAAGGCACTGGCAATGAATGACTCCACATCCATCCTTCAGCACAGGAGAGCCAACTCTTCCCTAGCATCCGTCAGCATGACAATCTTCAGATTAAATGTATATAATTCTCTATAAATCCCGCTGAGTCAAGGAGCAGAAACACATCAGAAGATGACAAAAAGATTTTTTTTCTGTCAGAGATTTCAGAGGGAAACGGGAGATGCATTTATTCTGTTTTGTCTTTAGCTCTACACTGAGAAGTGTATTCCCTTTTCCTGGGGGGAAATACAGAAAGATGGTATTGTTGTTGGAGACTTACAGATTAGACATTTCTGCTGCAATGTGATACCATGGAGTTCAACAGAGATTGTATGCGTGCTCAGTGGAATGAGCGAATCTTTGTAAGTGCTGATACACTGTAAATAAATAAATGAAGTATTAATCATCACCGCCATCAAACTCTGGGAGAAATCTATCTTTGTATTATTTGGATGAGACTTTGTGATTAGTTCAATCCTGCCATTTTTAGAAATTATTAGTCTTTTATAGCAGGTCTGAAACTCTTTGCCAACGAGACTGTGATTTCAATGCATATTAATGGGACAAATGGGGGAGGGGAGAGGAAGTTGATACGATTCCCTTATAGAGCAGAATACTAAATAAGAAGGTTCCAGCTGTGCAACAGGAAAGTTAAAATGGTTTGTTTGGATCATTAATATTGCAATGAAAACTAATTAAACCTAGAGCTACAAGGAGGAGCTCATCAGAGATTTGAATAGAGGCAGCTCTCAGCATCCTCTTGTTTTAGCAGTTTCTTTTATCACACCAAGTGGGATAGCAGGAGCTCACTGAACAGAGAGGGGATAGTCTGAAGAGCTAAGGTGTATAGACACCCAGTCCAGGAGCTGCAAATGGTAAGAGATATCTGACTGCTGCAGGCCTTCTTTGGAAAACTCTGTGTAAGTTTTGGAGATCTATAGGATGTGATAAGCCTTTCTTCTGCTCCTCTGCTCAATCTATCCCTAAGCAAAATACTGCTTTCAGATCATTGCAGAAAGCCAGTGATATGGGCTTATACGAAATTCTTCCTTAGACATTTATCTCAGGAATGAATACTGCTCAGGTTGGCCCTCCCTAAATTTGCTTTACTGCCTCAAGTAACCACAACCCCAACTAAGCTATCGCTTATCCATCAGAAGCACTGGAAACAGTGGTTGTGTTTCATGTCAGTAAAGGATGCAAGGAAGAAAGGATGACCTCTTAACATCACTCATAAGGGACTTTGGATGTGAAGGTTCTTACAGCAGAAAAAACACCTTAAAATTTTAGTAACATTGCCTAAATGTTCCAATGATCTGGAGAGTTTTACTATATGTAAGTCATATAGAAAACTAAGTAAGATACTAAACTGTACATACGTAACTCAGATTAGAATTTTACTTGGTAGGCTGGATAACCAAATGCCAAAAAAAAACCAATTGGAAATGAACTCTTGCCTCCCTTAATGTCACTGTCAGATCATTTGAACATAAGAAAATCATGAAGTTTTCAATGATCCAAGTGATAACAGGAACATCAACAACAAATTCTCAGAAAACATAACGTGGATAATTTATATTGAAGAGTAAAAGAGAGGAAAATGGACACAAGCAAGTATGCAAGAGATTGGCTCCTGCCCAACCTGCACTTTCAGGTAGGATTTCACAAGGCATGGACTTGCCTAGCTAGAAAAGGAGCAGGAAAAAGAATAAGAGCCTGAATGAGGTAAGAATGTACTTCTCATTGCCCCTGAACACAGCAGTCATGATCTGAATTCAGATGCATCGATTTACATCGAACAAGATTTATAAAAAATTAAAAATAAATAATTAAAAAAAAAAAAAAATCTGTGTTAGAGATCTAAGGAAATGTTATCTGTATTGTTTCCACTGCTCTGGGTAAGTAATAGGGGAGTTTGTAATGATGGAACTTTTGTCTTGTAACACTGGGAAACTAATTCCACTTTCTATTTTTCCCTCTCTGATGCTATCCCTCAACCAAAGTCCTCAACAACATAGTTTTGGAATGACTAATACCCAAGCTTGAGTGACTGCAGTAACCTCACATTCCCTTTTCTGGTGCAGCTTGCATAGTACAAATTCACATACTTCAAACTCAGCCTCAAATTCTTCACATAGTGGTTCTGCTCCTTCCGCCCCAGACATCAGCACCTCAGAACGACCTCGTGTTACCTCCAAACTGTTGCATCTGATGTACTCTTGAATGAAAAGGATGGTGACAAATAAGGAGGAAGGAAAACAGGAAAACCTGTCATGGCTAAAGGTTTGATTTCCACAGAGCAATCACAACCAGAGAACACACTGCTTCACGGAAGCTGTGACCAAAGGTAACCTTGTATTTTTGTACATGACGTAAGGGCTTTTAAGGATTTCTTCAAATAAATCTATGTAACAGAATGCTAAATTTAAGTGGAAGAGGGGCAGTGGGTGACTCCATATAGGCTATCTGCAGATGGACAACACAGAAGAATGGTATCTGCCCAAATCTGGTGTGCCTCAAGGATTTAGTGGGAAAGGCTGCCTTGTTCAGATCCCTCCCATAAGATTAATTTGTGCTGTGGTGCAGGAAGAAACTAGTAATGTAGTCAAAGTTGAATGCTTTGGCTGTCATTTGGTGGTGCATAGTGATGATTTTACTAGCAAAGTGACTATGCACTGAGACGCTGTTTCTGCTTATTGCTCATCATTAACACTGTCTCCATGGGAAAGATCTCAGGCCTCATCTGTCAGATAGACAACACTGGTTAGATTCTCTAACCCCACTTAAGCATTTAAATCCTAATGTAGGTACATAGATTCCCACAGAAGGAGCTAAAACAGATCATCACTCACCTAAGTATACATAAATGCCTAAAGAAAACAGGGAAGTAACTAGGAACAAACATACATTTCATTTCAGGCATTCAGATTAGGTGCCCTTTTTCCTTGTTTGTTCATTAACTCCTTTCCACTCACTCTGTTCAGTGCACCAGAACAAGGCAGGCACCACAGATTTTTGGGAAGTTTCTGCCAGCGCCTGAAAGCTTTTAGGTTTCCACAACACTATGTAGAGGAGCAAAATTACAGTCTTCACAGGCAATATATTTGAAGGGAACCTGCATGGAAATGAGTGATGAATGGTTGTTTTATTTTAACTTGGTGTTTATGAAGATTGCCTAATGACTTGTAATGCTTTTCAACATTTACAAAAGGAAAAAAATCACGTAGTTCCAATCAGAAAGAAAGGCAATTGGCTTGTTTATGCCTATTATATTCCATTAAAGAGGCAATATCTGCTTTGTCTCAAGAGAAGCCCCAGCTTATTAATGTCTAGTGTTAGGGCAAATATTAGGTAGCACCAAAATGGGATGCAGTTAAGTGCAATGCCATGTCACCAGCACTGGCCAAATTATAAACAAAATAAGTGGCAATTACTTTGAGGCAGAACTGGGTTGTTGGTTTAAGTAGCTCTACAATACGCCCATTCACAGATTGCATCCAACAACAGGATTTTGGGTATAAAATGCAATGTTTGTACATTTGAGGTACAATCTAAGCATGCTTGTTAGTTTATAAGAGCCAGCTTGCTATCCATTGGTTATCGCTGCCCTTTATTAGTGGTGTGATATCACACCTCTCTCTTTCTACCTGGTACATAGCTAAAGACAGTCAGGATGTTTAGAGTTTTTTTATAATTAAAAAAAAACACAAACCCAAGCTAAACTTTGCTACTCAGAAACTTACTGCGTTTTTTTAGCGAAGTTCAGTATCACACCCCCCCCCCTTTTTTTTTTTTTTTTTTTTTTTTTTTTTTTTTTTTTTTAATAGCTGAATTCACTAGCCAAAAAAAAGAAAAACCAACATCCCAGGATGCATGAAATCTTTTGCTGTGTCAGTGCAATGCATCATTCTGTCCTCTGGTTACAGAACATCATGAGAATGCAACTCAGTTGGTGAACCAGCCAAGAGGGGATAACTGGGACATGAAGTACCTGAATCACAGCTTGGATTGAGCACATCATCTACATTCTCAAAGAGGAACAACAGGTGTTTTTCAGGGGTTCATTTCTGATTGCTCAACTTTTCCATGTGTTAGTGAGATATTTCTTCTATTGGAAACCCTATTTGACACCTAGGAACAAAAAAATGTTTCATCCAGAGCAACACCATATTAATTAGCTGGCCATTTGGAAGAATCAAATTGCAGTCATTTGGCCATAAAAAACAAACAAACAAACAAACAAACAAAACAAAAAAACCCTGACTTCTGCCCAGGCTAAAAGCAGCAATGGATTCTCAGACTTCCATCTGTTGCCTAGCCACTAAGTTTGCAAAGCTACTCTGAGAGCTTGTATTTATATTGTTATATACCCATAGAAGGAGATAGTAGGTATAAGCAGTTTGTTATTATAACCTTATTATTTCCTTAAAATGTATATCACTGAGTGAATTTGTCACTTTTATATTTAAATGGATCACTAAATTTCCTAGGTCACTCATTTTAGCTTGTCAATTGGTGATGTCAGCCATGACCACTTAACCATGTTCTCACCTTAATGAAGGTGTTCTGATTTCAGAAGAAGTAAGCAAACTACAGATAATTTTTTCCTACTATATTTGAAATACATATGGACAGCTGTGCTTTTTGAGAGGTACCTGTGTACTACGAGGGATGGCAGACAGCACATTTTTTATAAGAAATCAATGATAACTCACTGAAAGAAGTATTTGCTCCACAGACTCTGCCTTTAGAACCAGATGCCATGCCATTGACACCACTACTCTCAAAATACTGAGAAGCTACTTTGTCAGCACGCAGCAAAATGCTGCATCCCCCATTCACCAGTCAGCACAGCAAGTGACCTTCTTTGCTACCCACAGAGGCCAGCAAATGCAGATTCTTTCAGATCAGCTTGGGAGAAGCCAGGGAGGAAATCCTCATTCCCTGCCCTTCCTTAGCAAAACAATGAGCTTCTTCATACACATGCTTTCCTGGATGACAGCTGTTGCTGGGAAAGAAATAGTCTCTGTGGCCACATTAGCAAAAACGCTTAAATTAAGGTTGGGTTTATCTCAACTAAGCCTACATTCACATTTTGTCCTGATTTTAAAATTTTGCAACTAAAGGCAAGTTTTTGTCATTACAGTTACAAGATTCACTGTGAAAACTGTTCAATCAGCATAAAAGCACTTGAGTTCCATAAAACATCTCTTTTGCTTCAGAGTTGTATGCTACATGTTAATAAACACAGACACACTGTAACAAATGGAGATTTTTCCAGGGCTAATGGAAGCACTGAAGGCCATAGTAAACCTTCCTCCATTTCTCCCTCACTCCCCTGCAGTGTCACTGACAGCACAGTGGGCCCTGCTGCATGATCTAACGCAGCTCTCATTGCATTTGATGAGACTGTGACCATGAGCTGCACAAATCCTTTCCTGCTTCTCAGCTGCCCCATTTCCTCCAGCACAGCACCCTGTCCTGGGCCTGATTCAAAGAAACTATTTTCCTTCCCAGACACCAACATCACTAAAACAAAAAAAAAAGCACACTTGTGAAGACTAGAGCAAAGTACCAAATCACCTCCACTATAGCTACTGAAATCAAGAGCAAATCTGTCACCTCTGACACCTTCTGCTCCCATCTACCTCACTTAATTCTCCCCTTCAGAGCCTAACTGATTCATTAAAAGTGTTATTACATAGTTTTACTTGGTCATCCTCTGATAGTACATCCTAAAGAAGAAGGATGACCAGTAACTTTAAAACTATTGTTATCCAACAATATCTTAAGAACCTGTACAATTAGAAGTCAAATGCATAAAGAGAAGGTACAGTTCTAAAAAACAGTTCTCATTTGGCTCATTTCACATCTTATTTTAAATAAGTATAGATATATGTAAACATAGGTGTTTTAGAAAAAAAGAAACAGTAGAAGCTCTCAGTTTTGGCTACAGTATCATTATTTTCATATTATTTGACTTCCGCATTTCTTTTCTGAGCACCCTTAGGTTTAACATTAGCACAGCTATTTACTTTTATCTTCTGTCTAAAGGCTGTGCACTACTTTCCAAGTTAGCAGTAAAATGACAGGTTGATTTTCAGAAGTATAGAGCACCTCTTGGAGAGCAGAAAGCTGCTCCCTGTGCCTGGAGGGCAGCAGCAGTTTAGGTTGAGCAGGACACAGCTGAATATGGCTGGTAGCTGCCTCACAGTCCTGCACTTCTGCAAAGTGTGGAACTCTAAAATAATATGCAAAAAAAAACAAAACAAAAAAAAAAAAAAAACAAAAAAAAAAAAACCAAGATTTCCACTGCATTAGAACCACACACTGTTTGAAGTGGGCTAAGCTAAATCTTCTGCCTTGATAAGTTTATTCCAAATCTATGATGGCTTAATTTCCTATAAAGTATAACTTCAGTACTTCAGAGCCTCCATCATTTGGCATTTTGTTTTCCAGTGACTGCAATACTCTTGTAAGTATTTATCCCATTTTACTCTCATTGGTTTCATTTCAACGAAGTCTAACATGCCTGTCCTTCTCTACTTATGAAGAGTCAAGGTAGAGAGGACAAGCAGAAACACTGGATGTGAAATGGGCCCTTTTTCTAGCCATGAATTTTCCCAGACAGTGCATTTTGCAACCCCACTACTTGTGCCACCTGCAAAGAGCAAACACAGCCATTTCCAGAGGCAGCTTAGAAGCTTTACAAGTTATCATCATACACTTCAAAGGTATTTTAAGACACAGATGGGTGTATCAGAATGTGCAACAACGACAAAGCTGGGCTGCCTGGGATGTTTTGTTTGTGTCGTATGAAAACCTACACAGGAAAAATTCCAGCAATGCTTTATCAACAAAGAGCCCTCCAGCAACAGAGACACACTTGATAACCAGAGGAGCAGACAGTATCAGCCAGTGAGTACTGGGGCCTTCATTTAAGGTCACCCAAGCAGCTCATTGCTAGTTAGCCAAGCCCACCCCTAAAGACCCACAAAGAATAGCTTACTACAAACGCAACATAGAGGGGCTTTCCAGTATGATGCCAAGTGTATGGAAATCCGTGTGGCCTAAGAAGAGGGACCATTTTCTCCCTGAGCAGACTCAATTCTAGTCTGGAGCTGACCTTTACAGAGGAGATGCTAGCAAAAGACAGTGGGGAGGTGGGGGGGAGGGGGGAGGGAAAGCAGACACCTCCCTTCCCAAACCAACATACATCTCTGATGGAGTTGCATCAAGTGGTGAAGGACATCTGCCTGCAATGAGGCTCTGTGGTGCAGAAGGGCCCTCACAATGCCGCTCTGTCATGTGCTCAGCCTCAGGAGTTGTCTCAGTTGCCAAAGTGCCTGCTTATGCGTCTAAGTGGATTTGTTGGGATTATACAAGTTTGTTCTGTGTTTGGCACAAAGATTGGACAATAAATAAAATAAGGCCTGTCACTCCCACAACATGATGGGAAGAAAGAGATATGCTAAACAACTGCCTTCTTCACTCTGCCTTTTTCACCAGCTGTTTCAAATGAGGAAAGGATTTGTTCTTGAAGTCACGTGGGAACAAGAGAAGGAAAAGGGGACAGAAAGGACTGTACTACTAAAGACGGTTATGGAAACAAGTAGTGCATTGAGTTAACATTTCTTATTCCAGATGTTTCCCATAGCACTATTCCCAAAAAGATATCCTAATGCCATTTTTCATGTGGTGGTTTTCATTTGTTTTTGTTTTCAATAAAGAGAAAAAAATACACATTACAGTTTCTGGCTTTGTAACACCATCTGTTCAAGCATCATCACTGCTGAATTTTCCGTCTTCTACTCAATACGAGAAAACCACCTATACAGTAGAGAAGGACATACAGGAAAGAATGCCATACGCTATCCATGTGGACACATTTTTTAGACAACCAAGACCAAAGTATTGCAGGAGATCTCCAAGAGATTGGTGAGAGCCAGGATCCATTGGATCTCTATGAATAAGCAACAGGACTGGTATGATTACAGTATTGCATATGTGTTAATATACGTATTGCAATTGCATATATCAGACCTCCCAAAAGTATCTGAACTCACTGAACTAATTAAACCAAATTTGAGAGTTGAAGTATCTTATAATTGGTGAAGTTTCTGTAGATGTAAAAGAAACTTCCCACCTGCTGACTCTCTGAAAGGCAGGAAAAATAAACTCTTTCATGAGAAAAAACAGATCAGATTTGGCAGTCTAAAGTTACTACTAAAATGTTAGTTGCTCCTGTTAAAAATAAAACAATGTTAAACTACAAAAACAAGCAGAGCCTGTCTCCATTGACTACTGTTTGCAAACTTGATTTTGGAGAAACACGAGCTAAGGTTCAGTCTTCTCAGTTCCTTTAACTTGCTAAACTTTTGCCCTGTGTGTTCCCACACATCCCACCCAGTGACTCACAGACTGCTATGTCTAAGACAGGATCCTGATCTCTTTCCTTTTTCCTCTTTCCTTAACCCAGTCATTTCAAACACCCTCTTGCTTGTAGACTCTCACAACTAACTGACAAGCCAGCTGGTGATATTATGAATAGCCTGAAAGACTGTTTCTTAGTAATCTTTTAACCTAAATAAACTACTTCATCCTAGACTACTTGTCTCCAACTTTCATAAACACACTATGCAACAAGCTTCATATTGGAACGGGGTTGTCTAAAGACAAATAGGGATATGAGTTTCTGTAAAACCTTTCCTCTGAGCTGTGGGATACAAAATCCATGAGGCTGTGCACTATGTTTAAGGGTCACCAAAGGTCATCTCAAGAACAAATCCGTGAGCCTAATTGTACTACCTGGAGATTCATAGCTCCCCCTAGCACTTTTTTTTCCCCCCCCAATTGGTCAAAACCAGGAAGTAGTTGAAATCCTTTGGTCTAAAGCATCATTCTGGAAAAAGTATCACCTGGTACCCTGGGATCTAAAACCTTGCTTTTGGCTGTACTAAGAGTCTAAAACTCAGTCTAGAATAAATTTGACTGTTTTAATGCACCAGAGATGCACTTTTCAAGCAGAAATATTAGCCACATAGTTTTCCATGTTGATCATGGAATCACAGAATGGCCTGGGTTGGAATGGACCTCAAGGATCATGAATCTCCAACCCCCCCGCTGCAGGCAGGGCCACCAACCTCCACATTTAACACTAGACCAGGCTGCCCAGAGCCCCATCCTGCCTTGCCTTGAACACCTCCAGGGACGGGCCATCCATAACCTGTTTGGGCAGCCTGTTCCAGCACCTTACCTCTTTCAAGGTGAAGAACTTCCCCCTGACATACAACCTAAATCTTCCCTCCTTCAACTTAAAACTATTTCCCCTTGTCCTGATGTTATCTACCCTTTCCAGGAGCTGAATCCCCTCCCTGTTTATAGGCTGCATTTAGGTACTAAAAGGCTGCAGTGTGGTCACCCCCTCAGCCTTCTTTTCTCCAGGCTGAACAAGCCCATCTCCCTCGGCCTATCACATCAATGATAAAGATTTTGAATTTGTCAATCCAGATTTGGGTGTCTGCCCACCTGCATTTTATTTCATCTCCTAACACACTGGTTGATAGGTGTTAACCCAAAAGATAAACAACTTCCTAAAGGGATGTGCAAGTACCTTCCTTCACCATAGAAAAAGAAATTGCCATCTGCTGTACCCTTCTACCCCACTGCAGCAGAATACAGATCAGTCTGGTTTAGAAACACAAAAAATCCTCTCCTCTGTGATAATGACACACAGGTGCAGACCAATTGATTAAATAATCCAAATCCACTTGCTATAGAAGAAAAAGTAAGGAAATCCTATATATATAATTTTATAAACCTTGTGAGAATAGAGCAAGATCTGGGGCAGGACATCTGCAAATTGAAGACTGCAAAGATGAGCTGTGAACTGCTTTGACATTTTCTTTCATGGTGCTGCATGAAAGAGACCTGAGTACCTCTGTCCCCAAACTTTTTTCTTCATCTTCTTACACCTCTTTCTGTTGGTAATAGCAATAAGCTACAGCATCCCTCCATAAAAATAAAGAAAAAGCTATTTTTAAATGTACAAGCATGCACCCTCATGTTGAAGAGTAAACAGAGAATGAAAGAAAAAAGGAGCAAGACTAAAACACAGAATGTTTTTCTGTAGTATTCCTTAATGTCAAGCGAAGAAGGCACTAAATAATTGGTGCAGGCATGTTTTCCTTTGTTAACACACCCAACATCTGTGATTCTGTTACTTGCTGAGACGTGGAATCCCTCCCAGTTGTCCCAGCATCTCCGAGTCCTGACAGAGGAGGAGATGGAGAAAATAGAAAAGGAAGAGCAGCTGTGAGTTTTCAAGCATGGTTTCAATTTGTTCCGGATGCCCATAGCAAAAGACCCTCAATTTTTTAGCAGTAACCAGTCTGAACATGTTTTCCTTGATTTGTTCCATGATGTCAAATGGCATAGTAATGACAGCATGCCCACATACAGCAGATAACCCTGAGATTGCCTAAGATACATTGATACCCATCAAGCCAAGTACAGTACACCAATCTCTTTCTTCCTGAAATGACCCCAAAGCTTAAGTGGACACTCTGGAAACAGATTTTGAGCCCAAATACCGGATGCGTGCAATGATGCACTCTCACTAAGAACTGCTAAGGAGACAAAAGAATCAGACCAGTGAATCATCTCACCCTATTTCTGCCTGCAGTGGCCAGTACAGAGGATATCAATAGTGACATAGACCAGTTGGTGATGGAACATCCTGGTTAGCCCCTAAGTTTACTTTTGACTGTTCACTTAGGGATTGATATGCACCTCACTGCATTGGAGATCCTTATTTCTCTTCAAAAAGTTGGACTGCCATTAGTTAAAGAACATTATTTCTGTTTAATTTGTTTTGCTGGAATTCTTCATTTCACATTTGCTGTCTCTCCCACCTTGCTCAGTTCTGTCAGATTCTTCCATTAGTGCTGTCTGTGGCAGTTACAGTTCTTGATGTTGTTGCCATGCTAAAAGTAACCTGAATTTCCTTTTCTGTTCTCAACATTTTGCCCTGTAAGGACTTAATATCCACAAATCAAGCAGATATTACTATCTCAAACAACTAACAACAGTGAGAAAACTGTCCCTGACATTGGGGTAAAGAAAAGCTTTACAGAATGTGCTCCTAAACATTCAAATCCTTTTTTCAGTTCAGCATCTTCACAGACGCAAACAATGCTATACCAGTTCAAACAAAAAGGGAGCAAGCACTTCTATACCTGAGCTCTAGGAGTTTTTTAAGAAGGTCAATTTCTGAACCCACTGCACCTGCTCTGGGACCTCCCACCATCACAGGCTCCTGCACTGACCTTACTTTGCCCTGTTTTGTTTCTGTTTTTCACACATCAGGACAAATTCAGTAGAGAATCAAAGTCTGCAGGACAGAGATTTCCTTTGAACCTCAGATGGAAGAGAAGGAACAGCACTTCAGTGTGCCTCTAATTACAGCCACCATGACAGTTCATATGTGTAGCAATAAAAATAACCATAAACCTACCTAATCATTAAAATAAAGTAAACAGCTCCTCTCTGTATCATCATACACAGGTACTGGAGTTGCTAATAAACCAGGAAGAGCACTGAGGCACTGGAGGTGCATCCTCCCTATCTCCACAGTTTCTTAAACAACTTTAGAGGCATATTTTTATTAAGTATATGCAAGGCAGATGATCTTAAACCTCAAAAAGAGTCTGTATAATAACTATGTGCTCTTCTAATGCTCTCCAAAGGCCTATTCAGAGTCCATTCTGAAAGAGAATAATATATCAAGAACTTCTGCAAACTTCCTTCTAATGAACACATGCCAATTTGAGACCAAGAATTCTGGCCTCAGAGGACAAAATAACCACTGCTCTTAGTCTCTGGGTGTTTTGCTACTTTATTTCAGAGTGATTCAAAATCTAATTAAATTTCTAAACTCTAATGAAATTACAGAAGAAAAATCATTTAGGATTATATTATATACAATTACTCACAGCTGAAAATTACAGTTAGCCTCTTTCACCAGGATAGGGTCTCCTGAGAAATCCTTGTTACTCATATAACATATAAATCTGACACTACTCCCACTATTTACAGGTCAAAGGTAAAAGCAGAATTAATTAAACATATATATCCTGCCCAGTGGTGGAGATGGGTAACAGAGGGTTGGTAATGATGACTGTGCTTGAAACTACATTCCCCAGTTTGGCCAAGAATTGGAATAAACCTACTCCAAAGTAGATTATTAAGTCTGGCTTATTCTGATCAGTGTCCTTCCTCACCAGAGGTATGCTCTGAACAGGAATAGTAAAGCATCCACGCTCAGCAGCGTGAAGCCAGCCAAACTACCTGAAACAGCTGGCAACAAGATAAACCAAGCAGCTTTAGAGAGTTCAGCCAAACAACTAATATTTAAATGCTTACTTCTCTGAAGTAAGAGAGCAATGAGCTAAGCGTGTGAAAAAAAGCAAGCAAGAGGGTCAATGTTCATGTTATTTATTCCTTCCATAGTAGGTTCTCAGGATCTTAAGAGCATGGGATCAGTTGCTGATGACGTACAAAAACACTGAGAGTTTCTAACTAGGATCCTGATATATTTTACCTTTATCTTGCACAGAGAATTTTGTTTGGTTTTGGAGTTGCCAACTTTTATCCCAGATAAAGCCATGAATGATAAGAGAACAGCAGTGAATTACATGTGTACATTTCTACATGCTCAGAATGGGGCAAACCATTAACAAACGCTGTGGGTACGGGTACCACATTCAATCAGTTCTACTTAGGCCTCATAAAGCAAAATGAGCCATAAATTACTGCCACCTTAGAGTTCATGGGTCATCTGTGTTTTTAGTGCTTTCAGAGCCATACCTGTTGTCTAATATTATGTTTTTCTTACTCTTTCATAAACAACTGAAAGTCATAAATGAGATTCTTCACTCATATCTTGCCAGATCAACTAAACACTGCCCATCTACAGTCATTTTTCTACCAAGGTGGCCATACAGATGCATACACTATCATTCCTTATAGCCTACAATGGCCCTATTAAAATCAGACTTCTGGAAGGAGGGCTTCAAAGCTGTAATTTTCTCAGCAAAAAAGGTATTTCACCCAGCATGTAGATGCAAGAATCTGCTGAGAAACAACCTCACAAAGAGGAGGAAAAAGAAATGTCCAAGAGGTTTTCTCTTAAAAATTTGCACTCAAGTTGTGTTCCCAGTTATTTTGATTTCATTATACAAGCAGCTATATGAGATGAGGGTACTAGACAGCAAAAGATTAACCTAAAGCAGGAAAGCACATCAAGAATCAAAAGGTAAAAAGAACATGAAGACCTTCCAGAGACTGCTGGGTGAGGTGGAGAGTGGGCAACATTTTGTGTCTTCCATCCCTAAGGAACAGACCTGAAGTGACTTTGGTAGTACGAGTTCATTTAACAGAATATTTTAATATTTGGTTACATGTTTTTACTGTCACTTGATTTTGCAGCAGGTCAATGTGTTTGAAAATATGAATTTTCATGAGGAAAAAAAAAAAAAAAGCATATTCCCCCCCACCCCCACCATGGTCCAACAAATAAACTAGATTATCTCTAGAGGTCCCTTCCAGCCCCCACAATTCTGTGATCAGCCAGTAAGTTGCTGTTTTTTGGTTCCTACTATGCCTGGACATTTTTCTATGGTAGAAGAGGCACTGATGTCTTCCTTTTCCTGGGACTCACTCGTAGTGTATTTGCAGCTGTGGTGAATTTTTTCCACTCTGCATTCAGCCAAGTACTCTTCCCAAAATATTATAATGGCATAAAATACAGAAAAAATACCTAAAATACAGAAAAATAAATAGGCTGGCAACAGATAGTTCTCCTTCTAAGACAGAAAAGCCACTTGCACCACACTAGACTCAAGAAGATTCCATCAGAGACCAATCCACTCTGGTTGGGCCTTTTCAATGTTTTAAAAATAAATGTTAGCATTTAAGACTCCCTTAGAAACCAAACAGTTGGATGTAGCTCTGTTCATCTTCCCCAGAGTACATTTATGATTATTGTTTATATATGGAACTTAAGCCCAAAAAGAGAACTTGTTTGCAAGTTTAACTACACAGGATGTGACTGTTACTTCCCTGTATGCCACGTGACCTGCGTTTTCTGTCTCTCTCTTCACTTCAGAAGAACTAAATTCAGAAAACTTGGGTGAAATTACTCTATTGTCAAAACTTCATAATGACCTCACTAACAAGCTGGATACCAGTCCTAATGATGTTTCTTCTTCTCTTACGTAAGTAATCCATTGTATTTTTTTATTTTTTTTTCTCCATACTTTTAGAGAAGTGCTTTTTATCCCTGACTTTAGTGGGGTTATTTATTTCCCAGCCTGACTGCATGTGTGTTGTTTAAGAATTTATTTAGATCTCTGATCCTCAAGGAAGGAAGTTACATCGGAATCAGTGTAGAATTTTGCTGGGTTTTCTAGCCAAGACCTCCTAGCTTGAGTGCTAAGGTATCATCCAGAAGACATCCTGAAGTTAAATGCATGCATCTTTGCAGATGAGATGGCAAAGCTGCTGAGCATTCTGTATGGCACAATGCAGGAAAGTAGTTCAGTGGAGCTTAGAAAGAAATTGATCTACACACACTACCTGCAAACCACTTTTGGTCTCTCTCTCTCTCACAGGGTGTTGAAGTTCCTGACTCAGGATGATACTTCTATAACTTTCAAGCTAATGCAGGGCTTTGTCAGTGTCATAACTTGCCTCTTGCTTTATGGTTTCTCAGCTCCATTTTCTGTAGGGAAGAAGTGGGTCACACAGATAGGAAGTATCAGAAGAACTCATGTTAACTCTGGGGCTGAGGTGGACTACCAGAGAGGAAGGAGCCAACATCAACTCCACAGCAGAAGCTTATATGAGTTATGGTGACCCATACATTAGGTAAGGGGGCAGGCACCCTCTGGTGGCAAAACCGTCATTATCACCAGACACCTCGTGCCACCCTACTTCAAGCAGAAATTCACAGAATTCACCTGTCTTTGGGGGATCCCACAGGTAGTTTTCTCCATTTGAAGCAAGCAGAGCTGCCATTTCCCCTAGCATTCACTGGAAACATGCTCCTGCCTCTGCAAGCAATCCTATCCACAGGTCTAGAACAGTGCCCAGTCCTCATACCATCTTTCTTGGTATACACAGAAATTTGTCATTCTCATTATCATTTTGTTGGCTTTTGAAGTTCTCTGCATCTTCCTATGGATGCTCCCAAGAGCCCAGAGGAATTAGGCTGTTTGCCTCATACCCAAAGAACACGGGTAACCAGCTGTGCTTACAGATGTGAAGAGAATATCAACAGCAATTGCTCCCTATTACTGACTAGCTATTGTTTAGCAAACAAATGACGCAAGTCCCATTAATACAGCAGCATTTCCCTAGAGCAAAAGCCACTTTGCAGTAGATACAGGGAGAAATGCATTGACATGCCTCCAAGCATTACACAGAAAGGCACAGGCAATGCCATATCTGTGGCCTTGGATAGAGGGGAGCCTGGTAAGGACTAGAGGAATTCCTGCCTCCTTGTAGGAGGGACTCTTGTCCTCATCTATTTCTGTGGAAAAGGACAGAGAAAGGAAACCATTTACACAGATGAAAACAGAGTCCACCTTACAAAATTTAGATGCAGCTTAGAATTTCGCTGTACCAAACACTAGCCAGTTTGTCCGTTTCTTTTTAAATAATGCTGTAACATGATGCAGCAATGGCAGCAGAGTATCAAAGTCCTAGGCTGCAACAAGAGAGGATTCACTTGGATGTAGTAGTCATCAGCACAAAAATAAAGGAAAAAAAAAAAAGCCCCAAACTACTTACCTTCAGAAGGTCTCAGGTATTCGGGAATCTCCACCAATATACCCTTGCCTCCACTGCCAACCCTTAAATGAAGTCTGGGAAGGGGTGGATCCTGGCTTTATCCCCTTTCGGTCAATCAGGAACATTGCTTGCACCTGAGCTCCCCTTGGTTGGACCTGCCTTCCCACCAGGTGCTCAATTACTGCTTCAGGCTGTGACTCAGCATTTCCACTAGAAATGGTTTTCAGGATTTTTTTTCAGTGGAGTAATTGCCAGTAACACCTTCTTTCTTGAAGTCATTCCCTAATTGACTCTGGAGTTGCTCACATACACACTGTGAGACCTTTTATTCCACCACACCTCTGAGATTCCCAGCTATTTTCTTTCTTCCCCCTTTGCTGCTCCAAAGGAGGCAGGTGCTGAACCCTTGGCTACTTCAGTATCACAAGGCCATCCATTACCTGCTGCAATGAGAAATCTGAGAGGGCAGAGGAAGAGAGTCACATGGAAACAGGAGGCAATAGAAGGGAGTGAGGAAAGAGCTGTGCATCATGAGAAACAAGGTACATGTTTTTATTATGGCAGGTTAGAGAAGATTTGGGTCCACTCACAGTCTGAGAAGTACATATACACACACACATATGGATTCATCACCTGCTTGGCTGCTTTATCTCTAGGATGGCAAGTAAAATCATGGCCCCTGGTTCAACCACAGGATACAACACCAACACAATCAATATCCTAGAACATCCCAAGCATGTTTTTAAAACTCTAGTCTGTAAGCACAGTCATATTTCCATGAACTCCAGGCCTATTGGAACTAGTGCAGCCAGTTCTCCAGTTGGTGTCTCCAACCAACCACACAGAGTTTTTGTTTGTTATCAGAGGACTTCTACTGTTGCCTTGACAAGAATCAATTCCTCATTCCAAATATCCAGCACAGATCACTGTAGACAAAATCATACAGTTGCAGATATTGATAGAATTACACATAGAACATTCTATTAAGGGTTACCATGACATAATTCAAGTCACTTGCTGTTTTTACCTCTTTGACATTCTGCTCTCCACCCAGGTATCCAGTACTGCAGATTAGGCTGGATTTAGGCAGGCAAACTGGCCACACAGTATCAGTAAAATTCAGTGGCGTCTCTAACACAAAGTCATTTACCTGCATTTTGAAGAATTTCATGTTATGTATGAGTCAGGAACATTTGAGGGGTGAGAAAGCTCCATCAGTTACCTCAAGATCCTTTGAGAATGATCTAGAAGTCACTCCAATAGAGATATCAAACTCACCTTCAAGGTTCTATGACCTAGAAGCAAATCCTGTCAAAGTTCAGAGGGTCTATTCAAAGCATGGGAGATAGTCTGAACCTAGAGATGAAAGCCAGTCAGAAAGCTAGAACTGGGCCTGGGGTGCTGCAAAGCACTGGGAATCACTGCTATCACCTTTGAGGACTGCATTCATTCCCAAGAGATCATAGCTGAAGGTGGGACTTACATCATGTATCAGCGACATGCATGTATAAGGGTTGATGGCTGTACTAGATGATCTCAGTGGTCTTTCCAGTCTTAATGATTCTATGACTGCATCAATCCATTTCTTTCCACCTAAGGAAAAAACAAAGCAGGTAGAAGACAGCCACCTAACACTCACTCCTCAAAAGCAAAAGGTTTTCAAGGAGCATCCAGTAAATGATATTAAATATTAATTAAAATCACACTGGAAGTATGAATTGAAAACATTCTCTTTAGTCCTGTGTGTTTTCAGAGATTTCCCTCCCCCCCTTTTTTGAAAGGAAACTAATAATTAAATCTCAATATATTAAACTGACCTACATAAAATATTCCATGTAAAATATTATTTCTGCCATAAAACACATAATCTGTCACTGGTTTAATTCCATTAGAAAGCATACATTAAGGTCTATGTATTATGACCATTAGGATAATAAAAGTAATACAATATAACTTTTATTATGTTTGAATTTGAAACATTCTTCATATGAGCATAGAGAATAATTAGGGAGGTGGAAAGGTGGCTTTTTTAAAGTTATTTTTAATTTATAATTAATTAAATTCACAGGCAAGAGCAAAGAGACTAAAAGAGACTGACTTTGAATCTGGAAACCCAGGAGTTTTGCTTTTTACACCCACAGTGTAGTTTTAGTTTTATTTATTTAAATTTCCTTTTCTTTATAACTTTGATTTTGGTCACATTAAATAAACATCTTTGTTGTTGTATCCAGAAAAAAAATCCTCACCCCTCCCAACTCCCATCTCAAAGCATTGTGGGATTTTTGAGGAGAAAAATGTTCTGTTTCTGTCTGTGTAAAATAAGTTTCCAGACATATAGATTATGAAAAACAGGTGTGTTTTTTTTTTTTTTGTTTGTTTGTTTGGTTTTTTTGGGGGGGAAAAGGGGAGGAAGACTTTCAGCTGAGAATTACAGCTCCCAAAATACATTTAGTTTAAAATGCAAGAGCTTTTTTAAGCTTCTCTCCATAGCTTTGAAGCTTGGTTCATAACTTACGAAAATCTGGGATTAGAAATGTGACTTAGACCAGTAAATAAAAACAAATCTGTTCAGAGCCACCCAATATACCAGATTTTTCTGACATCATAGCAGAATTCTTAGAGCCCACACTCAGTTCAAGAGAGGTTTTCAGCCATCTGAAAAGCAGACTGAAAGTAGACTCTCTGAAGGGACCAAAATGATTGGTCCCTTCAGATGATTGTGTGGCTTTGGAGAGAAGAGGATTATACTTGAAGTTTAAAAGCAATCCTATTTCTAGCATTCATTTTACTGGAGAAGAAATGAAAGCACAGCCACCAAACAAAGAAAGCAGAATGATACAACATTCTCAGTTTTATCTAGATAGATATAGAACATTTCCTCTTGATGTCCTGACAGGCTAAAATATTTGTGTTTCAGATTTTTGGAGAGCAAAGGCCTATGCTTCTGGAAACTCAGAGGAAATAGGTGAGTTCACGGAGAGATTTTCACTTCCAGACAGGAAAGAAAAATGCCAAACTTTATTCCTTTTTGTATTATATACAAAGAAGAATGCACCTACTTTTTATGTATAGAAAATAATACTCTGCTTATGTGCTTGTACTTCTAGCACAGCAAAGTCTTGCCACGGGACTACTGCCTTAAAAACTGTTTCTGAAAATATAACAAGCATGTGGAGGCCAGAGCCAGGAGTAGCACAGATCCTACACACAGGCAACTCCTGAGCCTGATAGATGAAGGTGGACCCCTATGACATACACAGTATTGCATGAATTGTGATATGCTTTGCAGTTTACACTTAAATCTTCCTAGCAAGGACTCACATGCAGAGCAGTCAGGAGGCAGGAATATGAGTTTGGAGATACAGAGTGAAGGGCAGTGGGGACTGTGGAATACAAATTGAGGGAAAAGTCAAAGTTGTAGCTATAAACCTCAGCTGAGACCTGGACACACCAAATGCTAAACCATAAAACCGCACTGAGCCCCTTAGCCAACAGGTTTGCACAGCTTCTGCTGTGCAGGGGCAGTCTAGTATGTTAGTACTCTCAGCTAACCAGTCTTGCTCAGCTCTGTCAGCCCTTTCTCAAGAAGAGAAAAACAAGAAAAATAAACAAACATTTAACTTTGCAACTTCATGTTACCATATCTGAAACACAGTTACATTAATTAATTATTGGTGTGTATTCACAGGTTTGTTTTCAATTTTTGCAGATCTCACGTATCTTATTATAGGAGTTACTCTTGGAGCCTTTCTAGCAATTGGTTTTATAGCAATAATAATTTGCATGATCAAAAAACAAATGCTTGACCATGTCTTCAGAGGTAAGAGAAATTACTCCTGACTTCTAATTCAGAGTTCCAGATTTCCTTGTGCTCTGGTACAGAGATGTGAGCATTGCTGTTAGGAACTGCATATGTGTTGCAACTCCAGTTTTCCTTTTAGTTACTTCTAGTTCCTAGAAGAACTGCTCTGAAGCACCTGAAGTTCTAGGGACCCTAGAAGTATGAACTCACTTTTCAGTGTAACTAACTCAGCTATTCCACTCAACTAGAGAAACAGGATTCACTACAGCTTACTGTCTGGGTATCTTTTGAGTAACAAATTTTTAAAACAAAATTCTAACTATTCAACATAAGTCTATTGGATTTGTAGGATGGACAGGAGTGGATTTCAAAATGCAACTTTGAAGTTCATGTTGCATGCAAAGCCCCAGCTTGTAGTCCATTTTTCAAAACAAAGGAATTCCCCTAAACTTAGCAAATTTCCACAGCTTTAAAAAAAAAAAAAAAAAAAAAAAAAAAAAAAAAAAAAGTTATTAATGATGTCAATCAGAGAAATTCAGTGAGAGAACTCAGTGCAGCCAGGCTGCTACAGCTCAGGATTGGGAACCACCCATCCGCTCACCATATCCAGAAGAACTTGCTTCTGTGACTATGTCATCACATTAGCCTTCACGTGAAAAACAAGAAGTGACATCCCAGCATCCCAAACTGTATAACTCTACTAATTTAGCAGTTTACCATGACCCAGCACTTCAACAGCAGACAGTCTCTTGCTTAGTAAAAAGAACAGAGCTGTTTTAACTCCTAGTATGAAGTGAAGAAGACTGAGTTCCCTGAGCCTAGCCTATTGGTCTTCATCATAGCATGGATTCGATGTCATTTTCAGTAAATGTTGATCTCTTAAAGGATATTTCTGCAAACAGACTCCCCAGGTACCTCACAAGGACACAAATGATAGTGTAATGCCACTTCTTAAAAGACAAATGGCTGATGTTTTCATACAGGCAGTATTTTGAGAAAAATTTTCATGAAAGATTCTAGCTGGAAGAACAGGGGAAGACTTTAGGAATGTTATGTAGCACTAATAGTATCAGAGAGTTTTGCTTCAGATAGGATAGCTTTGTCTACTTCACTACCTGTTCTGTTGCACCCTCACTACTTCTGAACAGGCCTATCACTGCTATTCCTTGTTTTTTAACTAACCCTATTCTCCTATTCTCTCTTTAGAGTCAGAGGGCAAAACGGATAGAAGGTAAGAGTCATTGTTCCCAGTCATTGTTTACAGTGTGATATGCCAACTGTAGTAACTAACCTCTCTTTATGCATGATGCTTCCCCACAGCTGTGATTTGAAAGATAACACAACATACACACAGGTCTCTAGAGGACCACACTACCCAGTTGTAACAATCAGAAAGATCAATGCTGCGGAATGGCAATACAGGAGATATAATGACAAAGGGACTTGTGCAATGGAAAGATGCTACAAAGAAAAAGTGCTCACCAGTCTCTGAAGCTCCCAGCTTGCAGAGAAAACTCCACAAAGGAGGGATCTTCAACCAGAGAACTTTTCCCAGTGGCCATCAGCCTTTAAATGGGGTCTAAGAGAGGTGCAGCCAGGCTTTACCCCTTCTGGTCACAGAGCTAAATTACCTTCACCTGTGCTCCCAGGGCTGACTTGTCCTTTCCCCAGGTGATCAATCAGTGGTTCAGGCTGTGACTCAGAACCTGCCATACACTAGCACATCTGGAGGTGCAGCATGAAAAAAGAAAATCCTATTCAACAGGTTTGTCATGTAAGAACTAGAGGAAAACAAATAAAAAATCAGCAAGATGAGATTCCTCTTAAAAAGAAAATCCTTCAAAATGTTTTTGATTCTACCTATTTGTTTTGTACTATGCATTATAATTGCAAGTTTCAATCACCAACCCTCCAAAACAACATCACTGAAAAACAAACAAAAATCCCAAACCAAAACAAGATGAAAGCCAAAGGCCTTGTTTCAAGGGTTCTCTTTCACACTGTTAGAATTTTTCTGTATTTTCTTTTTTTTGCTATAATGATATTTTCACAAGTGCTTTAGATTAAATACATACAAACCAGAGCAAATGGCTTTGTCCAAAGCTTCCCAGTTACTATGACTGGACCAGTTATGAAATCTCCCTTTACCCCAGGTTCTTACAGATCAAGTCAAGCAGCGATCATTCTGATAGGGATGCATTTTTACCCTTTACCCTGTAAGTTTTGAGCACCCAATGGGCTCATGGAGATGAGAGGCAATCCCAGACTGCCTGGGAGATGGCTGCTCCTCAACTGATGTCATTCAGTAGGGTGGAGATGTACATAATGGGAAACGTAGCCTGCTAGTTGTCTGTTGGATCACAGCAATCTGCAGGAGTAGATGACGTTTAGTGTTTCTCCAAGACATTTTATAAGTAGAAAAGAGATTACAGATATTAATCAGCATTCTCATAAAGTGAAGGCAACAGCTGTTCTCAGTGACCTAAGAAAAGCCTTATAGCCTCTCTCAGAGAGGCAGATAGGAGTGCTAACAGGCATGTCCCCATCACAGCCATTCCTCACAGAGGCCATACAACATATGCAGACACTCAGTTGAAGATCAAAGCAAGGACATTCCTTGAGAAAAGTACTTCAGTGTTTTGCTTGACAGAGAAAGCCCCCAGCCTGGAGCATGTGATGTTTTCCCAGGGAGATGCCTTCACAACCTAACCCAGCTATCTGTCACAAAACCCATTTCCTTTCACATCACAGAGCACTCAATCTATTTTCTTGCAAGGCACTCACAATTTCTGTCTATCAACCTAAAACAAATCAGGACTATCATACAGTCAGAAGACAGAAGATTGAGCATGTAGTAAACTGTTTCTGGTGTGCTAAGGACAGTATGGACAGCAGCAAACAGGAAGGAGCAGGTGAGGGAGAAAACTAAAGCAAAACAGAAACCACAGCCACCAGAGTCAAGAGAAAGAAGAGAATAGACAAGGAGAGATGTATCTCAATGAGATACAGATGGCATGATCTATGAACTGTCCTACACTGGATTTTGTTTAACTACCATATGGCTGTCTATTTTGTACTATATTTACTTCAGAGATGGTATGAGCATCCATGATACCTTCCCTCTAATCTTCCTAGGGGAAGCAACTGATTTTGTCGTGGCAGCAAAATTTAACAGCCTTAATGATGATCTTACACTGACCTCTCAGATGATTCCTCGTTCCAGTCTGCAAGCAGTTGCTAAAAGGTAGACGTTCCCAGTTGCATGTTAAAATCCTGGTCTTCAGGCCAGAAACAGGATGCAGTAAATATAAGTTTTCTGCCTTTGAGCCACTGACAATGACCTGAGAGAGAAGCTGTAATTCCACAGTATTTGGGGGTAAAACTATGTATGCTAAGGATGATGTTTTTCTGCTAAGCGGAAAACAACTAGAAATCCACTATTTTGTCTTAGCTGTACTTCTAAATTCTATTGTAGCACCGAGTAATTTACAAACTCCTTTGTTCTTTTTCACTTGAATACACCTGTGTACTACCGCTTAGTGGATTTTAAAGGGGTTCTATAAAACAAATGCTAACCTGAGGAAACCATGTTGGCTTTTACTTGAGGAAACCATTGTTTTGTAGTGTAAAAGAGTAAGTACACAATGCCAGCCTCAGTAACTAACAAATATGTAATTTGTTCTTGTTTACCTACCATAATGATGGAGTAGCACAACTGATAAAACAACGCTGCAGACGATACAAGCATGTATATTAGACTCTAAGGAGCTTATGAGGAGGATATAAGTGAGTAAGCCAAGAACAGTATTATCTGTGAAATGCAGTTATTCTTGAGATAGCACCAGTTTTTAGCAAGGAAGCACATGTTGTACTTTGTTTTATAAACAAATCTATAATATTCCACAAACTAACTTGTTTTTGCACCATCATTTTTCAATATAAACTATCTAGTCACAGAAAAATCACAGGGAAATACAGCATACAAAATCCAATGTCCTATTTCATCTTTTCTCCTACCTTTTGGAGGGGGACCTTATCAGTAATGGCATATCTTCTTTGTAGGACTCAATGAATGGTGGTGTAGATTTTAGATTTTAATATTCATTGTTCAGCAGTTGAGAACATTTGTATATCTCTAAAAATAAGAGGTACAGGAGGGAGCTGTTCCTAACAACTTGAAAAATTAAGACAAAAATAAAAGCAAGCAAACAAAAAACCTCACAACGCATGAACACTGTAACCCCTCAGGACACTGGACCAGAAACCATAACTTTCCTGAAAACCACATTTAAATATCATAGAATCACTGAAGTTGGAAAAGACCTCCAAGATCATCTAGTCAACAGTCCACAACTATTATTTATATTGAATACATACATTGTAAATGCTACAGTATTACAAGTGCTGTGAAGTAATCAAGAAAGAGAAACAAAGCTATATGCTCATTTTATTAGATTCATTTTTTCCTATAGGTTAGAGGGATAACTACCCATTTACTCAGGTCAATGGAGACACAATAATAAGATCTAACCTAATTTTCACTACTTGCTTCAATACTATGAGGACTCTAATTCATGGCATTTTTAGGTCAGTGGCTCATTCTGGAAAACCCTTTTGGTAAATCAAACTCCTCTACCACAAATTACTTACTTACCTAGGTTTATTCCAATCAATCATACAGCTATTCTGAATGATAACCAGTGTATCACCCCTTTAGGACTGGAGAGGAGAACTGGTATATAATCTGCAGGTAGTTTTCTACTTGATCACTGATGCTTAGGGAAAAATAAAACAAAAAACCACCACATTACTCCAACTGGCACCAGACTTGCTGAATTCATGTTGAACAAAACGTTGTTTCAAATTTCACACCATTGTACCCAGAAGTGCCTCAAGCCATCCCAATGACTGTCATGTACTTAGGAGGATGTCATGCAAAGCAGTGTCATCATGGTCATCACACACTAATCAAAGGAATGCAGATAACCTCCTTTTGTTCTAGAGCCTTGGAACCAAACTGAAGAGAAAACATTGCAAGGGCATATTTTCACCAAAGTCAGACAGCATTCCCACATGTCACTTTCACTGCTTTCCCAATCCATTAAAACAGAATTGTTTCTACCTCCAAATGATACCAAAAGTTCACTGTGAAACAGCTGTTTACCACTTTATTAAGTCAAGTATATAACACTGTGACTGAAACAATCAGTTCCTAATGGGATGCCCTTAAACACGATGGAATATTTACTAACACCTGAGAAGGGAAAGAGCCTTCAGGCAAGCTGCTGTCAACTAACAAAACAGTAATTTAGATGTCAACTGACAATTATTTAATGTCCTTTTTTTAATTAATAGCTCATGTCAGTTTCAAATACCATCTTGGTGTAAGCTTAGTAAATTATAATGCCTAAAATTTCATGCAAGTTTAATGTATTAATAAAAATGTCTGTGCACATTTAATGCTAGCAATATTTTGAGTTAACTACAGTGTATGGCAGCCAGATTTATTCTGACAGGAGACAAAGAAAGAGGCATACAGAGACAAGGAGAAGGATGGAGAGACAGAGGACATGTAGTAAAAAGGAACAGGCACACATTTGAGCCTGCTGAAATAGCTAAAATAATCTGTTGCCTCAACACATTCCTGGCAGCAATGTATATCAAAACTCATCATGCAGCTCTCTGGGTTATACAGGCTCCTACGTAAATCACTCAGCATAAGATCAGGTTTTAAATGCAATGCACAAGTCATTCTGATACATGAAGGATGAGCTTCAGAGCTGCACACACAAAGTGCCAAGCAGACTGGTGATTTTCTTTTGCTACCTAAAGTAGCATCTAGATGTTCTTGAGTTTTACACTTGGCTGACTTTTCTTTCCATTGCTGGACTTTTCTTTTGAAATGCATGGTATGCATGTTAGAGGATTCTTTAGACAAAATGCAGAGGGCTTGGAACTAAACTAAGTATATCTTTAAGATCTCTTTTTTGAATGGAAAAACAACTCTGATAAATGCTATAATCATCACACTATTTTCAGCTGGTGGAGCTCTTCCAGCGGGTTGTAGCAGACCATGCCTGTTGATAGGAAAAATCCTCTTCTTTCCTCATTCCGACCACACAATATCTGTGTACTCCAAGCACGAGCAATGCATCTTCTCGGTCATGACATATTTTCATAAATAATAGTAATGTCTATAAACAATTTCTAGGCAGCAAGACACTTAAAAACTGTAATTAGAAGCAGCTCCATGAAAAACAGTTCTCCTTTCTTCCTATACCATTGTGAAACAAGCATAAGATGTCCTTTACCAGCAACAATTCACATAGAGTGGCACATGATGACACTGTATTCTCCAGGCACGTGGAGGTTCACTATAGCTCAGAAACACAGGACACAGTTCCATCTCCAGCTCAAAGGTGTTCCTCTAGGAGGCAAGGCTTAATTTTAGCCACACTTAGTTTTAGCCAATCCAGTTTCGCTGCTAAGGGGAGCCTGCAGGAACAGGCCTGCTATCCTTTTGCACTGAACAACCCCATTTAGCAGGGGCAAATTACAATTGCAGAGTGCAAGAAGTGTTTTGTACAAATAGCCTGTTACTGTCCAGGCTGCCAGCAATCTGTGAAGGGCCTGCAGCTGAGCAAACTCTTGAAGCCCCTGTGAAATTATAAGCTTTGAGGCTGAGACAGAGTTTGAAGTCATGGCTCATTGCTTCCATCTAACCTCCCTCTCTAAAACCAAGGAGAAACAATCATTGCATCTGGAAAGCCTCCATTCTCTATGTTGTTCAACTCTAAAAATATTGCTATGGATTAAACAGGAGGGGAAATCATACACTTGGAAAAGATAAACATCAGAGATAAATGGCACTGCAAAGACTGGTCTTGGAAAATGAAGCACAAGTTTGAATGTTGAGTTTCAGTTTCTTCCATGAAGTGTATATGTTGTAGAACTGTCTCAGCCTATACATTTGTGTTAAGAATCTTTTTTCCCATTTTGTCACTTTTGTGCTTGTATTCAGCTGCACACAGGCAGAAATAATGAGCATTGACAAGAGCTGATCTAAATCTCAAAGCTTCCCAAAGAAAAACATCCTATTTTTTAAAGTGGAGAACAGTTCTTAGTTTTCTTTTGATCTACGTAGTACAGACTGGTCTATAACACCATGACTGCAGAATGCATTATTTGCCTGAATTATTGGAAGACTGATACTATTAGCTGAAGTCTGAGCTCAAAAACTTGACCTGTGACCTTGTTTTAATTCTAGGGTACTTGAGAAAGTCTCAAGAATGAACACTTTGGAAAATAGGGCCAAAATTCACAAATGAAAATCTTTAAGTAAAAATGCATTTAAAAAGAAGAGGCCTTGCCCTTAACTAAATGTGTTATGGGGAGTGGTGGTGCAGGGAAAAAGAATTAAGATATAGAACACAGGCTGCCCAGGACAGTGGGCGCTGAAATGCTTTGCAGTGGCTCAGCCCCTGGATCAGTTATCCACATGTAACATTATATGTATAGCCCGCAGCCAGGGAGAGATACCATCTCAGTCACTCTACTATCCATTGAAACAATATCTGCTTAAGATGCAAACACATACTGCTGCTCTACGATAGGCAAGTTCACAGGAAAAAGTTCTTGAAATAGCAAGATGCCAAAAATACATCTGCAAAGGAATTCTATTTTATAGTTACTAATCAGAGTAACTAAACTTTCTTCTCCACAGAAAATTTTTAAATGAAGATGGGAGGAAACAGGCAGTGCTATTGGTTGTTTTAAACCAAGACAGAGAAATTCTTGTGAACTTTAATTACCTTTCAGTGCACCAATTTCCTCCTGTGGAAATATGTCAGCCTTGGAGGTGGATGATTTCTTTGAAATAATCTGACGTTAAGAGAACATATTTGCCAGCATTAGGTGTTTCACTTTTCAGCCTGGAGTTACCGGCATAAAGGCTAGTCCATTCTCAGTGTTTCACTCAAGTTGTGGTCTTTTCAGGATTCATCCAGACATCTGCGTGAATGCTGCCATTCACTGCTATAGTTCCTCCTTACAGGAGCTAACACCTCTTCAATGAAGCTTTCTCATGTACATTCATGAAGCATCTTGTAACAGAAGTGAGGCATCAAAGTGAAAAGAATTAGCTGTAACTTGCATCTCTGTTCTCTTTAAATTCATTCGGGCAAGCCCAGCTTCCCTAATGTCACTGGGGCACTTGCTTCTGTCCTTCCTTTCCTAAAACAAGCCTCTCTTTTCCTCTCTGAGGAATATTAAACTATGATGGTCAGTGTCTTTTCTTGGGTCTGGAGAAAAATCAACCATTCAGTAGAATTTCTGACACCCCAGAGTCAAAGAGAAAGCTTTCTGTTAGCGTTCCTCAGCTATATATATACCTTGAGCTATTCTTTCATCACCCAAGCTTTCCCCAGAATACTTTCTCAAATTCTACCAACTAATGTATTCTCCAAACAGCATGATCATCAAGTCAGTGGGGTTTACATAAATCGTTATAGGATTACAAATAAGGGAAAACAAACTTGGCAAAGACATAGCCTCCATAACCTAAATGAGACTCACAAAGAAGGCATCTACTTTACCAAATCAGTAAAAAATATGACAAAATATCAATAGTGAACAGCTACTGGGGGAACACGAGTGGAAGACAACTTGAAGAGTTACTGACTACTCAGGCAGGAGCGCTTTGACACTTTGCTAAGGACCAGTACAAACCTGCACAAGATGAGCCCAGCCCAGCTGGAGCAAGTCTGATTCTTTGCTCAATGTTAAGGGTTGGTGAGTGACTGATAGCCTGAAGGCTGCATTCATTGCAGAAATTCTTTGGAAAAAAAAATCCAAATAGGTGTTCTCAGTATGCACTCTGGCAACTGGGGTTAATGAAAGATGTTTAAAAGTTACATAAAAGTATAACCATACATGCTATTGCTAGTAAACATATATAGAAACAGGCAAAGATGGTCTAAACAAAAGCCATGTGTATTTGTAACTATATTTAAAAAAAGAAGAGCAAGTAATCCTAGTAAAAATGGCTGTCTTAACCTCTTGCAAATACATACTTGCAGAAGCAAATTTTAAATACCCATTCTCTGTTAAGGCAATTGTGGTCACCAACAAATGGAGCAATAAACTGGCTTTTCTACCTGGTTCTGTAGCTATCCTGCCTAGCAGAAGGTTGCTCTTCTGAACAACCTTGGCAAGTTACTTTTACTCAGGCTACCCTTTAAATAAAATGAAATTAATCTTTATAATTACATACTTCAAAACCAAGGACACTGAGTTTTGCACCGTACTGGGAACACCAGGCTTTAAAAAGCAGTGCTAAGACAATTGGTAGGCACTTTCAGGCCCTCAATACCTTCAGCACTATTCATGAAAGCAGGGAATACTTCATCTACAGACACATACACACCAAAGCAGTATTATATACACACAGCCCAGATTGTTAGGGTTCATTAAATCCCATTCCAGGATACTTCCTGCTATTAGCCTGATGGGCAGAGCCACACTTATGGCTATTTTTTCCTCCTTCCTGGCTACTTTCCACATTCTCTAGAAGAGCATCTGCCCCAAGATGCCTGTGCTCTCATCAGAACTGGGGGCTGCATTTGCAGTTGACCTTTCTACAGCTGCCAAACAGGCAGGAATCCTTATTCCTTCCTCCTCCTCTGCACAACTGTTTGAGGCTAGTCCTGAATAGCTCTAAATCATTTGATTGTAAGAGCTGGTCCCAAACCTGCTGAGTCAGGAGAATGCTTTCCTGGTAATATTCAGACACCTGTTGGAGGCAATTCCTTCCTCAGCTATTGTGGTCTTTGCTGGCAAACTCATTGGTGCTCTGACTCCAGAACTAAATAATTTTGCCTTCCCCTGGAGCTGATGCAAACCTGGATAAAAGTTCACAAGTGGAAGACCACCCTCTGGTCTGCTGCCGACACCCACTTGGGTTAACTCCTGCAAGGCAGAAGGACTCCTGCTCCCAGAGAGCACCTACCTGGCACCTAGGCTAAGTTTGTCTGTCTTCTAGTCATCGCATGCACTCACCTCTGTGCCTCATGTGCATTTTGTACGGGGCCTCACTGGGTACCACAGGTTTGCAGCCTGGTGTCTGAGTGCAGAAAGAAAAGAGCAAACGTAACAAAATGTAACTCTGACTTCTGCCTTGCAGGCTGCAAGCGCCTGGGAGGTCTGTAGGCTATTTCTGAGGGGTTTACAGGGCCTAAAGGCTTTTCACTTGTATTTAAATTGGGCTTAAATACCATTCATGGCTTTCTACACTTCAATAGAAAGCGTGTATGGACTTGTAAAGAGAAAGAGACAGTAAACCACTAGCTGGAAGTAATACGGTATTTTCAGTGCATTAAATCACAACCTAGTTTGATTTACTGGTACAGAAGAGGTGGTGGAGTCAGAAGCTACCCTTTAGTCAGCAGTGCTGCCTTTCAAGTCCCTGTGAGCTGATTTCTGGGAGTGAGCTTCCACTGCTCCCTGGAGGAGAGCATGGTACCAATGTGAGCTGTTCCCAAAGGATGGTCCCATCTCACAGAAGTCCTGCCTTGCTCCCCACTCCCTCCCAAAACAGCTGTGTGTTCTGCCCAGGGAATCAGACCTTCTGCAAATCTCCATGGCATAGCAACTACCACTTTCAGCAAGATCAGGCTGCTCAAGTATGGCCAGCACAAAGGAAGCAATGGAATTCTAAAGCCAGCATGCTTGGGAAGGTTGAGCCACCTTTTGTGCACCAGCTGGCACTGCTAATTGTGGGAAAGAAGCCTGAGAGCATTAGCAAAAAAACCATTCTCTATAAGCAACTTACCGAGTATGTGGGGTAGCTCAAAGAGCATCAGCCTCCTGAGCAGTCTTCTCTGCTCCTCCAGAATGCAGAGAATTCAAGTTATTTAGGACTGGGCTGCCAATCTCTTCATAACAGTACTGAAAGACAGCGCCTGTCCCAGCAGCTCCCTGCCACCTCCCCCCAAAGACAGGCAGGGGATGGGATCAGGTGAGCATCCCTAAACCTAACCCACTGCTGATTCACTCCAGTTAGCTCGGATCACTTTGCACTGGCCTCATTCTGCATTAATCAGCGGCCTTGGCCAGAATAAAAGGGGAATTACTATTTTAATGACTACAGTTGCAGACAGGCAGAAATTTGTATGACTTAGTTTACATGCTTAATTTTGTGTCTTTTTATGTGTGTGTAAAGAAATTTTAACAAGTTCATAACCACTGCAGACATCAGATCCCCTGATGGTGTTTCTCAAGTCTCTCTCCTCTCTGGAAACAGCTGGTATTTAATTGTAATATCCCAGACCACAGCAGAGCAGTGTCACTACTTGGAATTACTTTGTCTGCAGAGTAACCTGGTGAAGGCAAAAGAGAAAAGTTCCAGGAATTTGTGGGCTCTGTACATTCATTTGAGGACTTTGCACCCAGCTCAAGCTAGAAAGTTGCAGATCAGCTCTTAGCTGCTTGTAACTGACACAAATAGTTGGCACAGCAAATTTCACATTAATTTCACAGATGATTTCGGCACAAACTTCAAGAAGAACAATGTGATAAAATTTTTTCTCAGAGGAGTAAAAAGTTTGAGGCATGCTACAAGAAGCCTATCCATGGCTGCCTGATGTCCTGTGATGTATTTCTTTAGCAAAATCATCAGAAAATGCCCAGGAAGTATTGAAGGAGGGGGACTGAATGCCACTCCCCACCAAGTCACAAGATCTAAGAACATAAAACAGCTGAGGGCTGCAAGGCTCGATGAGAGCTTACTTCCAAGCACTGACACTAGATGGAGTAAAGCTGAATAAAATACTAAGAGCAATGAAAGAAAGAGAAAGGAGGAAAAGTTCCTGCATTTCACCAGCTGCAGACATGTTGATGCTTTGCATGTTTATTTTGAGGAATGCACTGAAAGTTCCTATTAATATTTCACTTGCTGTTTTTTGCAGGTCAAACATGGGATCGAGCCAGAACAGGTGTGTTTCTGTGTGCACAAGGGACTGGGAACAATCTGCCTGGTTCCAACTGACATCCAGAGAGTCCAGGTCTACTCTGTGTGGGCTGTGACAAGGCATACAACTGCCTCATCCTCTTACATCCTAGCTGCACACCTGGGATTCCCCAACATAGGGCATACTGCAGGCTGCTTACATTATGGCTCAACTGTGCTGCAGTGCAGCCACTCCACATAAGCGACCACTGGAGCAATGAGCTCTTGGTGCTGTAGCAACAGTGGGGTACCTGAGCTGTTCCCCACTGATGATGATGAGAAGGGGTCCTTAGAAGCAGCCCTAAGGGCAACGGTGCAGAGAGATTCTCTCAGCAGGACACTGCCCTAAAGTGCACTGCATGCCCCTACCTAACAGCAGAGGGGGCATCTAGGAGTCACATCACAGCCAGGATCCCTCATTTGTTCTGTTAGTTCACTGAAGGAAAACAGGCATCTCCGAAGAGACAGACATATCTAGAAAAGAACAAGTGGGAAGGACTTTATGAATGCAATTACAACCCCAATAATAATAACAACTGTGTGGAAATCCTGTAATTCTTCTCTGTGTAGCACCCACTTCTGTTTTTATAATGGTGCTATGAATCAGTTTTAGATAAATCAACACCAGAAAGTTTCATTAATCTGTAATGTCTTTTCTTTTTTCAGAGATGACACCAACACACCAGAACAGCAAAGTACAAATAAGCAGTAATCCTTTTGCTATTGACAGTTACCTGTTCTGAGAATCAATGGATGCCTCTTGAACACAAACAGGAATCTCACTAGCAGCAATTCCTTTCTTTGTTCTTCAATTGAAAGACTAATTGATTGATTGATTACAGGAAGAGCCTACAGTGTGTGCTAACTTCCATCACCTGCACCACAAAGCCTGCGATCCCCAGCAGCACGCACAAGAAGGAAATGTATGAGGAAAACAAACAAGATGAGCTCTGCTCATTAACAGATCCTGTTTAGTCTGTGACAAGTGTATGATTGATTTCTAAAATCAATTAAATACAGGGTAAACGAAAAGCTAGCAATACATTTTGTCTGCAGAATTCATAGTTGTGCTCATATTTCAAATGAGGTTGAATTAAAACTCATTCATTTGAGGTTGAAGTAAGATGGGAAAGATAATTTGTGTTAATTTGAAAACATTTCATTCACACCAAAGTTATACTTCTAAAATCCACCCATCTTCATTTTATTCAATATAAAAGAAATGCACTAAATTCAATCTGAATTCATGAATCATTTCAGTGTCCCATTTTTCACTCTTGTTCTAGCCTTGTATATTCTGTTCACTTTGTTTCCATCAGCTCTACATCACTTAGGTCTAGTTACAGCCTTCTTACAAATGACAAAAAGAAAGAAGGGCTACTGTTAGACTCAACTCAAGCTTGGAAAGCCTGTATCTTATTAAAAAGTGTGACTTGAAAAACACAAGGATAGCAAGTACCCCCACCAAGTAACTTCCAGGCTTGGAACAGCCACAGTCAGCCCCACGTGTTATAGGCAGAGCTGATGCACTGTGTCAGGGATTTAGAGTTTAAACCTTCAGAGCAGAAATATCAGAATTATATTTTGATGAGGAAGATATTGTACTAAATACTATGGAAACTGAAATGATTTGGATGTATTTTTGTTCTGACAATAGCAAGTCAGGTAATTTTTCCAAATGTACAAAATGAAACCCTGTTACTTGGATTGTAATTTTTTAATTTTTTTTTCTTCATGTTTTGAACAAGAAAATGCAAGTTTCATTTCAGAGAAAAGTGATATATTGGAATAATTTCCCTGGATTCCCTAGGTGTCTGTTACCCACTTCAGTACCAGTGCAGTTCATTAGCAGCATTTGCTAATGGATAAACTAAAGCAGTAATGTGATGCTTGCAAGTAATTGTGTGCGTGTACATGTGTAAGTGAATAAACCATCTTGTAAGGTATCCGTTAATTGATTTGCTTCCTTTAGTACCATTTTAATTAAGACTTGGAAAAGAAGAGAGCATGTGGTCAGGGAGGGAAGCTATTACCTTCTCTTATTTGTGTGAACAAACGTTTCTTTTGCATCATTTCAGTACTTGACAGGAAATAACGATGAAAATAAACAAAAAAGGATAAGTTACAAGCAGTAGGGGAGAAAGGCCTGGAGAATTACAGTTAATAATCTTGATCAGGCAAAGGCACTGGACTGGAAAATATATAAATCTGCTTTGTGTGATGTAAGAGAAGAGCCAGATTCAACTCCTCCCAAATAGAAAGGACAGCAAATTTCCTAACAGTGAAAACAGTTGAAACCTGAATCTTCCTTGGTCTCTCACTCTCATGGCTGTAAGTGAAGAATCAAAACATTTTAGTCAAGTGTTTTTTGTTGTTGTTGTTTCTTACAACCACACTTAAATACAAAAGAAGATTATTACAAATACTTTCACTAGCTAGTTTCAAATGGTAAAACAAAAACAAAGGAAACCTACCAAACCTGCTTAGCAAAAAGATGTTTATACTCACCTACAAAGAGAAATATAAATGGAATGTGAATTAAAGAAAGGGCAAGGAAGTGTAGCACGATATGATGACATAGACCAGTTCTGAAATACCAAGTGCCTGCTAATGCAGAATCACAGAATCATTAAGGTTGGAAAGGACCTCTAAGATCATCTAATCCAATTATTGACACATCCCCACTATGCCCACTAACCATGTGCCTCAGTGCCACATCTCCACATTTCCTGAACACCTCCAGGGATGATGACTCCTCCACCTCCTTGGGCAGACTGTACCAATGCACCACTCTTTCTGAGAAGCACTTTTTTTCTAATATTCAACCTGAACCTCCCCTGCCACAACTTAAGGCCATTACCTCTCATTCTAAGAAGAAACAAATAATTCTGGTGGAAGCTCCAAACTTATGAATATCACAATCAACGCTCCAGGAGTATTAGAATAGCCATCCTAGGTCAGAATAAAAGTTCACCTTCTCCAACAGCCTCTTTGCCACAATGGCTTGTAACAAATGCCTGCACAAAGTCTAAGCCCTGCAAAGACATACCTCTGCTTTCCTAGGAGATGCTACTGGCCTCCAGCATGCTTCTGCTTAGCATCACTAAACCAAAAGAGATGCTGTTGAGTCTGGTATCTTCAGATGTACTTTTCATAGTCAGAAGTGGTGGATACCATAGAAAATGCATATACTAAAAAAATAGAGGTCTTTACCCTCACTGTCAGTACATCAGTGAATTTGCATGGTCCCCACTCCCTCAGTGTGAAAGCAATTCCCATACTCCTAAGAAGGCATGTTCACAATTTACAGAGAGGGGAAATGAGACATGGAGGTGCCAAAGTGTTATGCCAAAGGCCAATGCAGCCTCAGCAGAGCAGAGAATACAGACATTTTCCAAGTCCAACGTGGGAGACCTAATTATTATTATGAGACCATCATTCTTCCTTACTGCTGCCTCCAAGAAAAACACCACTTTTGGAATAGTTAGGTGTTAAGTATTTCACCTTATTGAATATTACTGGTCTTGATTCTCATATTTCAGGCTTTAAGCCCTCAAATATCCCCATGTCTTCATTCACAGCTGTATTGAGCACCAACAGCAAAGTCAGTGGTATTGCTCTGGGGTTTATTGCTATGTGTAACCCAAAAGCTTCACAGGCAAACTGGCACAGCGTGCAGGTCTTGTCTTCTGCATTTAGTTACAAAAATATATTCCCTCCTACAAGTCATGCAGTGCCTGCAGGAGGCCAGCGATGTTTCATCTGCATTCCTTACACTGCTGCTGGCAGCACTCTATCCTCGAGCAGGAAATCCATAAAGCCTTTCACTTTATAGATCAGATTCCACATATTGCTATCAGAAATCTTTCTAAGTCAATGAGCAATTAAAATAATTACCTTTAATCGTATTCTTCAATTACTCCACAGCACCAAGGGAAGACTCACAGGACTGGGACCAGATGCAAAGATACTCTGCTGTGATTAAAACTAGCTGAATTGTTCCAATGATGATAAAATATTGACAGTTCACCCCCTCTGGGAGCAACCCCTGTACGTTTTAAGCAGTCTCATTTTTAAAGTCATTAGAGTGGCTCAGAGGAATGAATGGATACGCATGGGGACCCCTTCAAAAGAGGTGCCACCTTGAAAGGAATATAAAGCAGAAAACAGCTACTTAGAAGAAATGGCTGCTGCATATTCATAGGATGAGCAAAGCAGTTGGCAATGCTGGGCAGGCTGGTTGAAGCCCTTTTAGGGCTGCAGAAGCCCTTTTAGATTTAGCGTCCAAAATATCTGTGTCTGGACCACCCTGCAATTTGTTGCATAGTGAGTGTCCCACCTTAGCTTGTCTCAGTTTAGTACTAGAGCTTGAGCCACAGCAGCATCCCAGCAACATCCACTAAAATTGGGCAGTTCCAGAGCAGATACCGAAGCTTTCTCTTCCAGGAGAATTCATGTAGCCACCAGCAGTCCCTAAGGTACATTTTGCTGAAGGGTTTCGATATGTATCACATTTAGAGCTTGGCACAGCTACAACTGGTTTTAATTCTTCTGTTGAGTTTGGTGGGAGCAAGGTGAAGATATGACTGCATCATCTGTGTAAACTATGGATGTCTTCCACTGCGACTAAGGAAAAATGAAAACCTCAGCTCATGGCCTTGATTATTCATGAAATAGGAACCAGTCATTGGCCTAGCAGCATGTGGTTTTTCAGGCACCTTCCTTGAGGATGCCATTGATCTGAAATGGGAAGGAGCTAAGGGAGACTTGTCCTCAGCAGGCCCAAAGAAAGCATCCTCAATTCAGGGTAAATCCAGAATCAGGCTCAGACCAAATAACAGCTGCTAGTTCCCCACTCCCAAGCCTTCCTACTGACTTATTTATTATCTCCTCCTGTGTAATTTGTCATAATCTCTGACTCGTCAGGCCAATTAATCATGCTTCAGAAAAAAATGAGATTTCTCACAAGGAGATTATCTGTCTCTGACAAACAAGGGATAATTCAATTAGTTTCCTTTTCTAAACATTTATTAACTGGTTTTGGTAAATTAGTCCTTTTTGTAATTTAGCTATAATTTAGGAAGATTTAATATGTCATTAGGCACACCAAATTCTGTGTTAATATAACATTATGGCTGAGATTTTAATTGCCCCAGAGTCAGGAACTGTATACATAAATGGCCTGATTCCCACAAGGAAGCAGCTGATAGGAGGTGCACACTGGTCTACAGAAATTCTCCTTAAAATCTCTTTTTCCACAAGTTAAGCACATGCTAAAGGACTCTGGAGAATAGGACACTTTCTCTGACTTGGATAAGAACTGTCAGAGAGATAAATATTTGTGTATTTGTTTGCAGATCTTCTACACTACAGAGTTTCATAGTATACACGGACCTTTCCCAAGGTTGGGGTGTTCTCTAGATCACTTTTATAGATTACCCAGCACCTAACTATAGCCACAGCCTTATTTAGCTGAAAAGCCATGTAAGCAGACAACACAAATCTGTTCAGAACTGGACTTCAGTAGTTCTGCTGCACCCAAGACAGATCTGCTTACACTTGAAACACATGGAACACACAGCAGGAAAACGTCCACAGTTTAAGTTCAGTCGATCAGGCTGCCATAGCCAATGCATGCCAGTTCCATGGTAAGCCACATTTAAGAAAACAGAGTTTTTTACTGCACGCAGCTGCCTTTCTGGCTCCCTAGTTGGAACAACTGGTACTCATTTGCAGCTGAGATGACCACAAGAAGCCCCAAAGCAGCATGGTCCGATTCTCTACCTGCTTTGAAAACACTCATTGCTAGCACAATGGGGGAACATAGGCCCCTGGCAAAAAGCCAGACATTGTAACCACTGACATCACACCCGCCTTTAGGGAAAATAGAAACTTTCCTTAATTCTGTTTTTTTGCTAACACACCAGCAGTCATTGGGTAGCATGCTGTGCACTAGTTTAAAGCCATAAATTTGTATTTGAAATAAACTGTATAAATCTGAGTCATTTTTCATGTGTTGTTTTCAAGTGGTAATCGAAGATATGATTCTCAAGTGCTGATAGGAGGCACTCAGCTACACCAACAAAGACTGGGAGACTTGATAGAATTACTGCAGGAAAGAGTAAAGCAGACAGAAGGAGAGCAGAGCCTGTGTATTTTTTAATTTAAAATGTTCCTATATTTAACTACATCCCCCAAACTCAATAATTATTACCAGTAAGGGATCTATTAGGCAAGGACTGCTCTGGAGAAAGCCCAGCTGACCTTAGTGGGAATTGTGCCTGAGTAAACTTCCCATTGGAGCATGCAATACTCCTCATATACTCACACTCACAAGTATTAGCAGAACTCTGTATCCAGAACTATTTCATTAACTCTCAAAGGTGTCATTAGCAGCAGGGGCAAAGCTTTAAAAACTGTCAGGACAGATTATATCTGTCCCTTTTTGGCCTGAGTAGTAGTGCCCATTAAAACTCCACAAGCAGCTGGACGAATGCACAGCCTTGGCCTGCAGGGTGCATTAAGCTTTCTTAACTTTTCTCCTCATCAGTCCCACTTCAGGGCACAGAGAAGACATGTGGAAAGGTAAATACCCTGAGGAAAAAGGAGTGTTCACAGCACATGTGGGTCTGTGATGGTAGGAGATGTGCAGAAGGAAACGTTTGGCTTGACAGAGGTTTGTGCAGAGTAATGTTGACAAATTTGGACATCACATTTACAGTTTGTCAGTACGCCAGGCTTGGCATTATCTCAGTACTGGGGGAGAACTGAACCAGAAAAGTATTCTGCACGAATGCAGAAAAGCATGAGTAAACTCTCTTCCAGAGAAAACAAACCTTGTAGAAGTCCTGCACAGTCTCCACAGCTACAAACAATTTTTGCTCTCAGAAGGATACTGGGCAGAAAGTCAATTTGGTTCTGATAAAAGTTGGATACAAAATCAAGGTTTTTAATAGCCTTCAATTAAGATAGCCAAGACTCTCAATGGAAATGGACTGCAGAAATTCACAGAGTACTGCAGAACATATGGGCAAGATGTTTTTAAGGCAAGAGTGCAAAATGGATAAAAGACAAAAGTGTTTGCAACTGCTCTAAGATTTGACAGTTGGATTCTTTTTCTGAAGAAGGGAGGAAGGGAGCTGGCTAACCAGGTCCCTGATAAGAGAACATTTCTTCATCGGCACATAAGACACGCATACACACATAGTCAGAGGCAGACTAAGAAAAGACCCAGATATAAAATTTGGCAAAACATCTGGAATCTGCCAAGCAAAGGAAGTCACCCAGACTTGACAAAAGTTTACAGAGTGCAGACTGCTCTGATACAGCAGCCATGAGCATATATAGAAAACACTCTTAAGAAATCAAGACAGCTTGCGCATGGATCTGCAAGTCTGAAACATCAGTACGTGACAGCACAGGAGCCACAACCAACCATGCTCAGAGCACAAAACAATGTGAGAGTCACAGCTCCCAACAAGCTTTCAAGTAAGGCCTAGCAAGTTCAATGATGACAACACCAACACTGCCGCTCCTGCAGAAGTATGGGCAGCATGGCTACAGACTGGGACTTGGCTGCCAACTGCAGGATACTTACTAATTTTGTCGATGATGAGCAAATCGGTGAATGCCCAGAGTGTTGCTTGCACTACAGTGGTAACAAAATAAATCAAGGCAAGGCCCAGCAAAGAACTTTATGAATTAGATGTATGGAAGTTTAGCTGGAAACAAGGTGATTTGCTAAGACTGGGTGAAGAAGGAAAATCTTACTGAAGACCTTAACAAGGCAAGTCTGAACAAGACAGAACATTCATTGGACAAGGAGTGACTGAAACAACTAGAGAAGATTTAAGGGCATCTTTCAGGGAATTAGGAAGCTCCCAGATAGTGCTGAACAGAGCAGAAGGGACACACTTGCCTCAAGGCAGGCCTCCAGGAAGACTTCTTTGTGAACAGGGGGAAGAAGAACCAACCCGGCTGTTGAACATCTGTCTGATTGCTGCAGTGGGAAAACACACAGAACTCCTGGAAAGACATAAATTCCCTGAACACATGCTGATATAACAGAAATCACAGTATGGCTCAGGGAATTATCATTTTTAAATTTAAAATTTAAATGTGCTTTTGCACATTTTATTATTCCATAGAATGTGCAGCATTTAAAAAGGGAAATATCCTAGCTAGAAAGAACTACAGATGTAAGTAATTAGTGGCACATTGCTCACATTTCATCGTAAAACAGATGTGTGTATTATTTTAATTACAATGACTAATATAACATATGCCTTTTATATATAACGTTTTCTGTGAGTCAGTGCTTTAAGTATGTTTTATTTACTTTCCTAAGTTCAGTGTTGGAGAAGGAAAGTATAGTTGCTGCATGCTAACTCTTAAAAAAACAACACAGAAAAGGTCTGTGCTATTGGAAACCTGTGTTTTGGTGGTATGCATTTGCAGCTGGTAAGAGGAATGTTATGATCTCCAGCTTCACTCAAATTACTTTTTCTTAATAATAATATTTCCTTGTCCCAGGGATAGGCCACAAACAATTATGGAACATTTTGTAGCCCGCATTGTATGCTGTGACTTTTATCACACTTCCCTTTTTTCCCCACAATCTCTTTCTTTAGAGCGATGTTCAAACATATTCCTTTTTGAAAACCACTTGTGTATGCCACGGCCCATGTTATGGTTATCTGTATTGGTCATTTTACAACACAGCTAACTTTTCAGTTAAATTGTTAACAGCTTTTGCACCAACAGTCAGAGAGAAGTCTCTTCAGAGTATGAATAAATCAGACCTGCATGGCCATGCAGGCACACACACACTTTTGAAATGTAGTCCCACAAACTCATAGAACACCACAGAGAGGTATTGACTCTATTTACCAAGCATTCCTTACCCCTTACCCTAACCAAGGGATTACTAATTTGGAGATCCTGAGGTATTTTAAGGAAAAAAAAAAAAAAAAAAAAAAAAAAAAAAAGACGCATTTCCAGGCAATAATCTAGAGTGTCTTAACCAAGTAGTAGAGAATCATTCATACAGGTTTGCCATCATTTAGAGTGTGCAGAGGAAAACCCCCTTATGTACTTGCACAGAGGAATTTTGCAGATGCTTGCTTGTGATGCTGCCCACGTCCCTGCTGCTGTGCACAAACATTGTTCCACGTAGCCATGGAGCCAGCAAACCAGGCAGGAAACAGCCAAAAGGGAGCTGACTGTTGCTTCACCGCATCACAATCACTGTGTTGGCTCAGTCAGGATCTCCCCCCTTTCCCCAGGCAGTGCCAGTAGTTGGGCACATTTCTGCAGCCCACTGTGGAGGCAGTTCTTCTCTCCATGCTGCAGGAGGTACACAAGGACCTTTCTCCTTCTGCACTGTCAAATGAGAAAAAAGCAGGAAAAAAGGATCAGGTTCTTTTTTATTTTTATTATGTAGTCCAAATTTCAAAGTTTATGCAAGATTACTTTTGAGACTGAAGAAATGCAAGCTAGCTTTGTCATGTGGCAACCCTATCTCTTAGCCAAGTGGCCACAACACTGCTAAGAAAAATATGTTTGGTTAAGGGATTTATCCAAGCATACGGTATGTTCAGTATGCAAAATGTGGCTTCTCTCATGTTCTCTGCAAAGAATAATTTAACAAATAGCACCTACATTTCTGTACTTTGAAAAAGGACAGATAATGAAATTCTTTTCCTGCTTATTTTTACCTTTAAAGGAAAGATGGCGAAGAACACATGATATTTAGCAACTAATAGCTATGCGAAGGAGATGCCTTTAACTTACTGCAGCATCATTTTATCTTAAAGGCAGACACTATACATCCTTATCTACAGCACACAAAAGACCATACCTTGAAGCATTCAGTATTTGAAGGGCATAAAGTCAATTATTTTGTTTATTCAAAGCTGTGCCAAAAATTCTTCAGAGTGGTCACTGGAGAAACACAAGCAAGGTAATTTTTCAGCAATTCATGGGCCTGCTGGATATTTGGATGGGATTCCATCAGTATTTCACTGCTCAATGGAAAACACAACAACATGCCTCATCTGTAAATCCTCCTGAAGCTCAGAAGCCCAAATTTGGCCACTACTCAACCACAGATAGCATGCAAAATTTGTATGAAGCTTATGGCTTAAACTATCTCTGGTAAAGATCTGTACTGAGAGATTTCTTTAAGAGACAGTATGGTTTTACTTCTGATTTAAAGTGTAGAGAATTTGTTTTGAAGTTTGCAGCTGCCAAAGCGAAGCAACACCATTCCTGATGAGAGAGCAAAAGGCAAGCACATCTTCCAGGGACATTCCTGAGGTTAGGGAAGGATTCCCTGCTTTTCTGACAACAAACCATGATGTGGGTATGTGTATGGGTACTTTGCTTCCAGGCTGGAATGTTTTAAAAATGCAAAATAGATTTTTATTATCCAAATCTAATAAAAGCAGAAACACAGGAGAGTCTAGGAGATGGTAGAAAATGGAGATAAGAGAGTAAGGTGCTGTCTATGTCTGCATGGGGCAAGCTAAGTCATAGCTGAAATGTTATTCCTTCAGATGTGAAGAGCTGAAGTGCCTTTTCTATTGCATGTTCAAGGATAGTAGTTCTGCTAAGGGAGAAAACAGAGAAAACATAATATGGTATCAAAAAAGAAGCTAGTAAAGCTCTCTGGATCTCATTTAGTTCAACATCCTACTGAAAAGCTTCTTGACTACTCTTAAACTATTTATGACAGATGTTTGTGTAATCTACATCTAAATTCTCCCATAAGGAGGGCCCCTAAGATCCTTATTCCAGTCCTTGACTAACCTTGTGGTTAGAAAACATTTTCTGCTATCTGATCATTCTTCCTGCAATTTAGATCCATATTTTCTCATTCTACTGTCAGTGGACATGGAGGGCTGTTTACTCCCTCTCCCTCCTCAGGAAGGAGTACACTGGCAAACTGTGTCTTGCTTGATGTTGACACAACATCTTGCCAAGAAAGTAAGTGCCGCAAATCATTTGAAGCTGGAAAAGGCCCCTGGGAACACAGTACTGTGCACCTGCCCTGACCATACCACTCTTCTCCAAGCATTTGTTGACAGCCAGAGTCAGAAGGACAGCACTGAGCTGGGTGGATGACTGCTCTGTCCCAGGAGAGCCATTCTTACCCCCTTCTTTGTGATAAAGAAGCCACAAAACATCTCTTAGAGTGAAGATCCAATGTTACTAGCACAAGGTGTGCAGAAGGCACAGAGCAAATGCCAGGAGGCAGCAGATATCACTGACAAGCCATGTCACACTCCACTAGACACAGTTGCATCACTTACTGGAGAGACAAATGAGCCAAAGCAGAAGCCATCACAGTGCAGTATGAGGGCAGCACTCTCACCATGCAGCTTTAAGATCTACACCTCTGGAAGCCAGGCAGGCTGGGATGGAGCAGGTTCCTAGTGGACAACTCAGAGGAAAACAGGAGGAATGTTTTAGCTGGGAGACATGCCTAATGAGAGCGCATAGCCAAAACCTATTAATGCACTGGAAAGGAAAGGCTCTGAAATCTATCTTAGCGTGACATGTGCTCATCTACTTCCAGAAATAAGGACAGCTAAATGCTACGTTTTCACATAGTTAGAGAACAGAGCTGGAACTGGAATAGATTTTTTAACGAGCCTTAATGACCCTGCTGTCTACTGCTATGTGAAGGTGTGACTATGCCTTTGTACATGATGATGCATAGTAAGACACAACAAGACTTAATCAGATTTCAACAACTTGTTCACCTCTAAAGAAGCAGAAAATACAGAAGTTGTCTCATATGATGGAAGCTCTTAATGCTTGTGAAACATTCACAAATCTCATTTTTGCAGGTTTAGCAGTTCCCTCCAAATTGGAATGACCAAACTTAAAACAAGACCTGAAAAACTCATAATAAATATCCTCTCTTCTCATGCAAACCCAAATGCAATGAATCATAAAAGTAATAGCAGAGCAAGTTTTCTGGACTAAGAAACCCCCTGCTATAGGCAGGGATATCTCCCTCTAGACCAGGTTGATCAAAGCCCCGTTCAGCCTGGCTTTGAATGCTTGTCTGGATGGGACTTTGAGTAACTTGTTGCAGCATCAATTTTCAGAATAGGATTTCATTTTTCCAGGAAACATCCCACAGAAAAAATCAGATCCTACCCAGGTACATCAGCAGCGTTCATAAATCTGAAAGAAAAAGTTAAAGGTGCCCTTATGCAGTCTCCATAGTGTTAGTGCAGACCCAGAGCTATAGAACTGTATTTCCCAAATACCAGCCTACAATATAGCCAGGGAAAAATACCAGGGTAGAATTTTAAATCCCATATCGAGTTATTCAGCAGCTATGGGCTGTTGAAATCTAAAGTTAATTTTGCCCATTAAAGGGATGGGAAAATCTGGATACAGATCCAAGCTCCCTCCTTCCTTGGCAACACTAAATGGGTCTGGATTTTCTCCATCTCTAATCATTGAGCATTCATTTATAATTAGGATTCCCTGGGCCATGGAGTTACCTGCTGCTAGATTCTTAAGATCTGGCTGTAACTGTCTTTGCTGGAAGGTTTGGGCAGGCAGGGAACATCATGCTTGAGGTATGAGAGGCAAAGAATGGGCATGTCTGCAGAAGCCATGAGGCTACCTCCCCTGACTGTGGCTGTACATGGAGGCAGAGCTACTCACCCAGCAGATCTCACCTCAAGCATGAGCCCCCACCAACTCTTCTCCATGGGTACACAGCTACAGGCTCCATAGGAAGAGGAGACCTAACCTGCGTCAGCTGCTTCAGAGTGCTGAGCAGGCACTTTCCTCCTCCCAGCAGGCCTGTCCCGACAGGAAACCGGGCTGCATTGCTGCTGCCAGAGCTGAGGAAGCAGTATCCTGTGGGGCTCAGCTCACCTGTGTCAGCACATGCCCAGCTGAGCTGGGGAGGTGCATGAGCTGATGCAGCCCTGCAGGGATTGCATTGCATGCTCCTGAGGCCTCTGAGATCTCTGGTGCAGAGATTGTGACCCTATCAGTCTCTGGAGATTTGTGGGCTTTCAAATGATAATCATCAAAAGAGTCAAAAGGGAATGGCAGGGTGAGGCTGCCAGGTAATAGCTTCCCCAACAGAATTGCCCACCTTATGCCATGCAGAAGCTAATACAGGATGAAAGTGCTGGATGAGGATAATTAAGGAAGTGGTAATCGTCAGCCACAGCACCATCATTTAGCAGTTCAGCTATCTTCCTGCCTACCAGTGCCTTTCCAGTCTCCCCATTAAGAGACCCAGAACTCTTCAGTTTACAGCCCCTCAGTTCAACTCAAGCCTTCCTCACACATGTGAGAAAGCAGCTGGAAAACAGTGTCAAATGTACCAAAACAGCTGCTCCAAGCAATGCAGTACTGCAGCCCTCACCTTCTGCCTTCTTAGGGCCAGATTCTGGACAGACCTTCCCAGCAAAAACAGTTCAGTTAGATACCAGTCAAGGTGGTGACCAGCAACCTTTAGCAAACACTTTTCTTGCTGTTTTCAGGTCTTTATGAGGCTGTGGTATTACCAAAGCCTCATTCACTGTGAATGCCATCCTCACTGAAGTTCAGGATGGATTATTAGATTGCACATAGGCTGAAGCAAGGACACATCGCTTCCTACCAGAGTTATTGTGATATGGCTCGGCACAGAGTACCAAACAGGTATAAGTGGTGATGGTTGTGTATAGGAGCCCAGAAATGCATTTGGTCAGTGCCTTTGGAGTATCTTCACAAAGGAGTTAGGCTGAATGGTTCCTTATTATCTAGAACACTGTACCATTTAGCAAAATAAGCATGATACTCTTTGAGTAACATACCACACTCCATCACTAGAGCACCGGTTGTGACATCCCAGCACAGGTGTGCAAACAGCCTCTAGCATTCATCCCCACCCATACCTGTTGAAGGTTCATCCTCAGGTTGCCACCAGCAGAGCCCCTGAAGGGGGGATTGGCTGTTAACTGAAATCTCTTGGAAACAACAGTCCTGCTCCAGCAGATCAGTGGGCATGGGGAATGGGCAAAATGCCTGCAAAATTTCAGACACCTATAGGAAAGTGGAGGATGCTGCACTTGTCCCACGACTAGTTCTCTCACTTGTTTACAAAACGTCTTTCTGTGCATGGAGAGGGGAGCATCCCACTTGCTGTCTGCACAGATCCGTGTCCTTTGCTCAGGTTGTGCTTGCTCAGAGGGATTGCCAAGCCTGAAGACAGAGCAGCCCCCAGCCCCTCCTAGTGCTATGCCATCGCAGCGGGCTCGGAACGTAGGAAGGAAAAGGGAAGAAGAAGAGGAAAAGAGGAGGGGAGTTCCGGAGGGGGCTGGACGGTGGGAAGAGCAAACAAGTAGGGAGGGTAGGGAAAAAGCGGAAAAAAAGGAGGAGAAAGGGGAGGAGATGAAAGACTAGGGGAGAAAAGAGGATCGGCCGGGAGGGAGGAGAGAGCCAGTTCGGCGAAGAGAGAAGGGACGGGACCCAGCGCCCCGCGGGCCATGCGTCTCCTGGCCACGGCGCTGGCCGCCCTGCTGGCCTCAGCCCCGGCCCCAGGTAAGCGGCAGCGCAAGCAGCCCCTCCCCACGGCTGCTGCGGGACCCCGTCTCGGGCAGCAGCCCGCCGTCTGGCCGCGGGGTTCGGGAACGGTCTGGGCAGCGCCCGGGCTGGGGGAGCAGGCAGGAACGGCGGCCGGCTCGGCGCAGGGGGACCCACCGCCCTCGTCCGCTGCTCCCGCATCGCCGCGGCAGCAGCGTCCGCAGCCGTGGGTTCAGAGCGAAAACCCCCGCCTGTACAGCAGCTGCTGGAAACACTTTCTCCACCGCCTCCTTTGTCAGGCGGGACGGCGTTCGTACAACTGCAAACAAAGTTGAGGCAAAAGGGAATAGAAACACCAGATCTCTTGTTATTAAAAACAACCCTCTGCTCAAGCCTTATGCTTCCAAAATCTAATGAGTGTTGGTGAAGTCGTGTTCTAAAGTTGTAAAAATGGACAAGATTATGTTTCAGAACTTCAGGGCACAGCGAGGATGAGGAGGGTGAGGAGGGTGAGGAATTCTCATTCATTAGTGATAAGGACTGGATTTAGGATTTTTGCCTCAGGCAGGAGATGACAGAGTCAAAGGTTTGGTTCAAGTTCAGTCACTGCAGAAACACTGTGAGAGAAGGAGCCTCTGACTTGAGAAACTTGCAAATGCAGCCGTTCAACTGAAAACAGCTGGTTGCTTTTGGTGATCTTTCTAGCCAGCTCCTAATTATTTTCATTTAAACAAAGAGCTTTGCTTCCTCCTGGCTCATCTGCTCTCCTTACTGTTTAGTAGAAATAAAAATAAAGCAACCTGTGACAGTAATATCACTTCACAGAACAAACAATAGGGCAAATAGAAGCCACCCCACCTGCCTCTAGTCACGCAAATCCAAGATGAGAAAGCAGCTACCCTGATGGCAGGCCTCTGTAGTCCTCTCAACAGGGGCTAAGGAAAAAGCCCTCCTAGCCATGAAGGTTGAGCTGTAGATTCTGCCTGACAGTGTGCATGGGAAAAGGAGAAGGAGGAGGAGGAGGAAGAGGAGGGATCTATATAATGCTAATAATGCTAAATGCAGATTGGGTGCAGTAGTGTCCAGGAACAGCCCCACTCATGTGAGCATCTCTAACGAAGGAGCTGGGATTTTCCAGCAAGCATACAGGCACCATGACTGTTGGTCTACTGCTGTTCCAGCGCAGACCATGGGGACAGCCTCAGCATGGACAGGTTTCTAGATGCTAAGCTGGTAGCTCCTCACTCCTGACAGTGCCATGAACATATTTTGCTAAGAAATAGGGCAGATAACAAAGTCCAGACCTAGCTAATATGTTCTGAATAGGGTTTTTCAAAATGGGATTTAAGTTACAGTGCTAAACTTCTGTGACTGCAGTGAAACATGCAGGTAGAAGGTAACAAAGAAACAGGGGTGGGGGCAACAAAATGAGTTGGTTGCTGATAGGAGAAAGATATGCAAAGGAATCCTTAGTGATTGACACACTCTCCTTCCCTTTTCTATAAATAGTTTCCCTTTTCAAGTACAAGTAGGACTAACCTCTTGTGGTGAACTCTGCCAGAGTGGCACCATGCTATACTGGGAAGGCAGGAAAAGAAAAACAGTGATTCCTCACTCAAAGCAGGAATATGAAGTCTAGGAAGTAAGTGCTGCGTTGGCACATAAGCCTACTTTTAAGTGGTGGAGGAGTCTCCTGTCTTGGCACAGAACCTACTACTGGGACAAACCTCATGTTGGGGCTGATCCAGCAGCAGTAAAGACTGAATAAGCTTCCACAAGTGCGTGGGAGCCATGAATGAGGCTTTTCCTTTCCACATGAGAGGTAAATGACCTCTTTCCTTCAACCATCCACCACTGTTCCACCTCCAGTGGGGGAGGATAGTGTCCAATGGATTGTTTTCCTGTTTTATATAAAGCATCACCTGGCCCTGCTGAGTGTAAAATAAGAAGAGGTCACAGGGAAAGCATCAGAAATTTTGAAAGCTTTTCCTTCTGTTACACTGATAGCTGCAGAAGAGAGATAAGAAGATATTTCCACTGGTCATACAAGCCTTCAAGAAGCTGACCTTCGCAGCAGATGAGCTTTGCTACACGAAAGATGCAAAATTTGATACTTCCTCACAAAAGGGCACATCTCCTGAGGAAAAGTAGAAACCCAATGTATAAAACACCAATGTTTGTGTGAGTGTAAGCAGCTAGAAAGGGATCAGAGATGCCACATACAATGCTTCTTTATCTTCTCACAGAGGCTTCCATCATCACTATATCTGAATTCCTCTCTATTTTCTCTGGAGTACTTTTTGGCAGTGTGTTCTGCCTAGTTTCAAATGAAGCAATGATTCTTTTGCTTTTTATTTAGGGACAGTCTTCTCCAATTAATCCTAGCCAGCTTTTTCAAACAAGAAGTTCACATATCAGGAAAGTGACATAATTGTTTTCCTTTACAGTTTTTCATGACACGTTCATAATTTCAGTAGAAAAATCTTGCTTTTTTCATTTACCCAAACCATATTTTTATAATTGATTTCTTAAACTTTTGTAGCACAATTATAAGCAACTTCAAAAAATTCTGTATTTCTGAACTTGTTTCTTGTTTCCCAAGCAGCACAATCTTCAAAAATGGAATGTTATTTTGATGGCAAAAGCAGCCAACTTATCTTTACTTCTGCCTGCAAAGCACCAAGGTTCTGTAACTCCAGCATGCAATAAGTGAAGGTTTATGCCTGAAAATCTTGGGTGGTATTCAGATTTCATTTTAAATTTCAACACCCTGTTCTTCCTTTGTGCTTTGTGTAAATTATCTCTTGATTTGGAGATCGCATTAATTGCACACACAAACTTCACGCACAGGTAATTATAACAGTAATTTAAACCATACTTAGCTTTCTTTTTCTTAAAGACATTTAAAAAAATAACACATAACTTTCATCATACAACTTTCTTCACAAAGAGTCTACATGGCTAATATGCCTACTCCACAGCATCTGTCTCAAAAAAATACACCAATCAGTAATGCTTTCTATTAAAACAAACAACCCCAAAGGGTAATACTGTGAACTTTCTGAGGGTTCTCTCAAACAGTGGCAGCACAACTTTTTAAATTCAGACAATTTAAGTAAATTGATACATTTAATCACTCCATCTCACTGCTCCTCTGGGGCCACAAAGTCTCTGCCTCCAATGCTCCTTCAGAAGTAGATGGAAATACTTTACTTGCTTATTTTGAAGATAAATACATGTTTGTGTTTCAGCAGCTGATGTCAACCAGGAGTCTGCCAAAATGCTCATCCCCTTTCTTAAAATGTTCCTAGCTGATATGCTAGCAAAGTGTCCAGAAATGAAAAAAATACATCTCCCAGAGTTGCAATTCTCATTAGTGCTTCATTATATAACTGGAAGCTTAATATTCATATTTTAGAGGATGTTTCATGCTTCTCAGAGTGTACTGCATGGAGTGCTTGCTCCCTCTTAAAATGGTTTTTCTCTCTAGTGGATGCCATCAGAAAAATAATTTAGGGAACACAGTGACACAATATACCACTGGTCAAAAATGGATCAGTCTGTGATGTGACTAACAGACATTCTTAATGTACACTGAGAAGGAAATAGAATGAGTGTTTAATCCCATGCCTCAGAAAAGTGGTTAAGTGTGAATAAATAAGGTCAGGAAATAAAAATTTGCTAATGAACAGCTATGGACTTCTTTTAACCCTTGCCTATTTTGACTACTGGTAGAAAGAAAGCCGAGGGACAAACAACTGTTCTGAGCTAGGCTCGTGATGGCAAACAGAAAAGCATGAGTCACAAATGTGAATGGGAAAATGTAACAACTGTCTGTCTCAATATAACCACATGTCACATTTTGTCATGCAAGTAATGTCATTAAATCAAATTTGCAGTCAGAAGGAGATCTGACAAATTTAATCCAGATAATAATTAGGTTATGACAAGAGTATTACTTAAAACAGAGGAGATAAGGAACTGTGAAGAGAGGAGTTACTCATATATGAGGACTTATGAACAATTAGGGAGGTTGCTGGTCTTTCAGTGCCCCATCTATGGAACAGTATTGTGTAAGGTTTGCACAAATGTGTCCAAAAGAAAGAAACAAGTACACATTGCTTGCGACTTTATCAAGTCACCATATGATTGGAGTAGCATGTAGGAAAAACTGAGGGACAAGAAACAAAAGTGGAGCAGAACTTAGTAAGTCATGCACTTGGGGAATTTCTTGGATTAACTAGGAACCACAAATTACAACGGAGGGAAAACATTCTGTTGCACCTAAATATAAACTGTCAAATAATATCAAAATAGCATGAAAAAGGTCAAGTTTGTTCTGGAATACACATGCAAGGTATTTTTAATCACCTGGGGTGTACACTGGCTATTTCACAGGACATTAGAGAGCAACAACAGCAACAAGAACATCACAATAAAGCCAAAATTGAAACTGGAACCAGTGCACAGGAAGATTACTAACTGAATAGGGAAGTGGACAGGGAAACAAAACATTTCTTTATAAGAGTAGATTAACAGAACCCAACTTCTTTAGTTCAACAAAGCAAAAGCTGAGAGACCAGATATTTGGAGTCAGGAAGTAAATGGCATTTAAACTTAAAAGACAAAGTTGGCACAGGAGCATGAACTGGCTATTAAAACAAATATGGAAATTCTCAGAAGGATGCATGTTGCCAGAAGGGCTGGTCATGGAACAGCTTGCCAAAAGATATTCTGGGCTTTTGCTCCAAGCTAGCTTCACATAAGGCTTGTCTAAAGCATTGGGTGATGGGGAGCCTGTAAAAGCACCAATGTGTCCACCTCTGTCCACCCTATCTCATTAGAGAGCATGAGAATATTCGAGCAGACTCACTGAAGGAGGTCCTCGTGCCACTCAGAATACATCAGGTTCTAGAAGCTCACTGAATTACTGCACACTAACTGATGATGCTGTCTGTTTACCTGCTGTGGATTTGTGAGCTGAGAGAGATTATGGTGCTGCTCTGCCTCTATGGGATTCTCACTGTCTCTTTTTCCTTTGCAGATGTCTGTGAGGCTTTAAATGTGACAGTCTCTCCAGGACCAACAGTGCGGTACTCCGAGGGAGATAATGCTACCCTTTACTGCCACATTTCTCAAAAGAGAAAGATGGACAATTTGCTGGCTGTGCGGTGGGTCTTTGCTGTGTCACCCACCCAAGAGTATCTAATGATCAAGATGACCAAATTTGGGTCTGTCCAGTATTATGGGAATTATACTCATCATTTCCACAAGCAAAGACTTCGTCTTCTTAAAGAAAAACATGGAACTATGTACAAATTTCTTATTCTAAGCCTCCAGCAAACAGATCAAGGACATTATATATGTAAAGTTCAGGAAATTGGGAAACACAGGAATAAGTGGACAGCCTGGTCAAATGGTACAGCAGCTACCGAAATAAGAGGTGAGAAATCATCAATTACAGTTCTGCAGCTTTCCTTATCCCATGATCCCTTCTTTCCTCTCTGTCAAGTTCACCCATAAGACATCTGAAGTTATTTTTTAGTATTATCTGTGAATATGAGAAGAAAAATAAAATACTCTGCTTCTTAACTTACACATAATAATTTAAACATTATTCAGCCTGTAATAGACTGTAAAGAAGTGAGATGAGTAGATTTGTTGAAAACAGGTTTTTTTTTTTTTTTTGTTTTGTTTTTTTTTTTGCCAGAACAGCAGCAATTCAAACTCATCAAAATATAAAATAAAATAGAGATAAATTAACTTATTTTCAAATGAATATACAGGGAGTCACTCAGAGATGGAACCTGTGTATTTTAGGTGTATGTTTTGTCCCTCTTGGTACGTTCAATGCATTTTAATTCTAGTCTAGAAGCAGTTTTCAAGTAGCATTTCTAGCATCATTCCTGAACTTTTGTTTATACCATTTATATACAAGTGAGGATTTTGAGCTATATATCTCAACTTGAAAACAGGCCTTCTCTTTGGTGTGGGTGATCTCAAACCTAACACTACCAGACATGAGCTTTCAGAGAGGAGTGAAACTGGTTGTTGAAGAACAGAATCCTTTGAAGAGGTAGCTGATCTCAGCAGTTGTGCTATTAGGGCTAGCTGGGAAACAAGTCCTCTCTTGTGGTTTTACAGACAGAAAAGCTAATTTCACACAGAGCCAGCTCTGAAGATAACACCGAAAATCAAGTGGAACTGCTTGGTCCATAGGTCTGGATATTCAAGAGTTTAATTGAGCAGTCAGAGAAAAACTTGTAGGAGAAAATAGCACTTCATGAAGTTTATGCCACTAATGCTAAGTTTACAGTTGTGTTTAGACCACAAATGTTATTCCTGTAACTGAGAGAACCCAACCCTATTAATCTAACTAATCTTTTGCAGAAAATGGCCCCAACTCTCCTCTGAAAACAATTTTCCTTTGAGAGAACCCTACTGAGGACAGGCTCTTCAAGATAGATTCAAGTACATTTATGTAGAGTCTACAGTGGTAGACTAAATGCAAAGCACGTTCCCTCAGTACCAACTTCATTAGCATCATTCATGTTTCTCTTTCCCTTCTTGGATCATACACACAGCAGGAGGATAAATGAAACAGTAAAAAATCATCTTTGTGAGCGCGTGATTTGTGGATAGCACTCAGGTATCATAGGATTTCACTATAATCAATGAGAAAGACAAGAGAAACAGTGTGAAAAACAAGAGATAAACAACATGTTCACTTTGACCAGCAATGTTTAAATCTGACTTAAGGAATCATCGCATTAACGTAATTAGTTGACTTCTAGTAGCAATGATGAAGGACACTAACCATCTGATGCTGAAGTTCTGTTTGTTTTAGTAACAAAGACTGGATCAGTTTTAAACAATCACAAGAATACCTAAACTGTTTGGGTTACTGGGTGTGCAGAACTTTTCTTTCATTGAAGGAGAGTTCCAAGTGCAAAACAAGTAACTTGTTCTTGATTTGCCAGGTGCCCAAGGACCTTCTGTGTCCCAGTCAGTGACTTGGGCTCCTGGACAAACCACAGAAAAAGGTGCCCAGTACAATGGTTATAGCAGAGAGAGGAGTCATTAGGAGAAGCGGACAAAGGATTTATTAACTTCACAGGGGATTTATTAACTTCATAGTTCAAAGAATGAACAGTTTCATGCTTGATTTTTGCTGTTGCCTTCACACTTTTGTTTTTAAGTGGAGTGGAGTAAAAATGCTGGAGCCCAGCATCTCCTGAGCTCAGCCATATTGCATCTCTGGAGATCATTAAATTTCACTAGCACTGACCCCACGATGGGTGGCTGGAGCCAAGGCACAGTTGTTAGTCTCACAATTACGTGGGGATATGAAATTAAACTTTATTGTATGTATGATTTAGCTCTACAGACTTCAGACATTAACTTGCTTCTCACTCAGCAGTTATTCTTCCCTGCTGCTCTTGCCTAGGAACTGGCACTCCTCCTCATCCTCTTCTCCCTCTCTTTTCCTTCTTTACCCATCCATATTTGGCTAAAATGAGAGATTCAACCACTGTCATGAAGGAACTAGTAGGAAGGGGGACCTTTGGGTCCTAGTATTCAGATAACACACTGATTGTACAGGATTTTCTACTCACAGGAGGAAAGGCAACACTTTTCAGAGTAGTGATAAAATCTCCAGTTTCCCCAGTGGTAACACTTGAGGTTTTCAAGGATTTTTTTTTTTTTTTTTTTCAAACACATTTGGTATTTTATATTATAATCTGTTACACTTTTTATTGCAAAGGGATTTGGTGATATTACAGCTAGACCCAAGACAGAGCAAAAAGAGCAATACAAATTGCCTAAAGCACTTGGATACTTAAATTGTATTGCTTGTGCTGTATCAACTAAGGTAACAGTGTTCACAGACATTACTGTTGCTGTCTTTTCTACCATTTTGTTCCATTTAATGCGGCTGCAGTTATGCACTAATTCAATATGACATCTTTTTGCTAAAGCACCTGATAAATTTCGTACAAGCTTGCACATCAAGTGGACACAGAAATAGCATTTATATTGCTCGCTTGATTCACACAGGAAGAAGAGGCCACTGCATAAGAGAAAATTGCAGGGGGAACACAGAAGGAAGAGTCTTTCTGCATCTTCAAAAGCAGAAAAAGCCCAGGGCAGTTCAGCCCATAGCCTTTATCAGTCACAAAGCATAGGACCATCCCAAGTAAAATATCTTGATGGATTAAGCCTGAGACTGTAGTATATAATGCTGTTAATTCATATGCAGATTTTGTTGTTTGCTAGTAAGTGTGTTTGTGTGAATTTGTACATTTCTTACATTAAGAAGTTCCAAATGTATTTTCTTGCAGCACAATTCTTTGCAGACAAACACACTGGAGTTGTGAAGAAAAAAGTTGAGTTACAGGCTATACTGTTCCTTATTGTTTAGTGGTGGCAGTTAAAAGGTTACGTTTATACCTTCTTCAGGACCTGAATACATTTTTTTTGAAAAGCAGCCTCATTTGAGTTTGCCCCTTCAGGTGTATTGACAATAAGATAGCAAACATTTTACGCAAAGAAACTATTATTATTAAACTCTGGTAGTAAAACCCACAGAAATCCACATCCTCAAGTTACCAAGAAGTGTCTCCTACTCCAGCCATGCAGCAGATTAAATCTAAACTATGGTGGACCTTTTCCCCTTAGGCCATTTTCTCACTGGGGGCATCTGTTCTTTTCCTGGTCTTGTCTGGTCAATATTAGCCTAAAACCAAGTTAGTAATCTTCATTATAGTATAGAAAACACACACAAAAAAAGAGTTGATTTGAAGAAAAAATGCCATTGAAAAATTCCTATACCTTCCTATAAGAAAACTCAGAACAGCGAGTAGCCTTCAGAACAATATGCAGCACGTCTGTCATTTACAGTCGGGTAATCCCTCAAGTACATTGTAGCAAGTGCTGCACATGACTTAGGAACAGTGGTATGTATTCCAAGTGGTTTATGATCCAAGAGATGAGATTGTAGGAGGACAAATAGAAAATTAGGCAGTCCAACTGAAATCCTGCTGGCGTGCACAACACAAACATGAAGAGTTGATCACAACAATCTGCCTTGTTGGAAAGTTTGTGAGTTTCCTATGGGACAGATCCTGAATTCTTTTGAATATTAGTAGCTTGTGAGGCTTTCTTGAAGTACAAATGTTGCAAAATAAAAGAACGCATGACTTTTTTTTTTTTTTTCCCCAAAATGAACAAAAGTCCCTTTTCCAGTGAATGTATTCTGAAATGCTTGCCAAAAATCTATGGATGTGATGCCGAGTAGACATGTAAAATAAATATTCCAGGTGAGCTTCCCATCATAACTAAACAGTAGATTTAATCAGACCTGAAAGTAGTTCCATATTCACTGAGCTGGCCCCACACATCACAACCCTACAGGACACGCCTTAATTAACTTCCCTTCCAGGGATACTTTTCTATAGTGATTTGCCCTGCAGACTGCTCTTGGATGCAACCTGAAGGACATCACCATAGCTATTGCATTAGAATGATGGCTAGCAGAAGAATTCATGGATTAACATGAATGAGATCATCTAATCTGATGTCATAAAAAAAGTCAGTATGCATATACAGTCAGGCTGAATAGAGCAGAGAGGGGTTTGGACAGTGATCCAGCAGTCAGAGCATTTGGATTCTAGAACTGGGTTGTGCAGCTGTTACAACACTGACATTCATCTGTTTGCCTAGAGCTCTGCAGTCTGCTCCTCCTTCAGGGAGGACAAGTCTGTGCAGAACCTGCTGCCATTTTCCTTGTTACCTGTATTAGACCATAGTCATTTCAGTCAGCCTCTCCTCTAGGCTATAAAAGCGAGTCAGTACAACTTGCATGCATGCAAACTTTCTTCTCACATGTCAGGAAAACCCCACAAAATAGGCACAGCAATTTCCACAGGTAAGAACATAAGCTATTTTGCTCTCAGCAGGCAATGTCTTTGATATGGCAGTAACAGAGCAGTTTATATAGTTACAGTGTTTGACACAGTCTTTTTCTGCTGCTAAGCCAAGAATACTGAGTGTAAGAAGTGTTCTGCTTCCTAGCTCAAATACGCAAGCATTCTATCTGTGTATCTCTAAAAGGTGTAACACAAAAGTCAACTTTTGAGGGAAGCAGGAAAAAAAAGAACTCACGAGCATCACTTTCACTTTGATGGATTATTTGGGTGCTGATGTTGGAATTACAGGGAAGAGACAACCTGTCAAAGGACATCCACAAGAGCTGTAGAAATAAGGCAAGCTGGGCAAAATCAAGGGCGTGGAAAGTCATTCTTGAGGCTGGAGAATCACTGCCATGTTTGCAGAGATCGCTTCAGTGCCAAGCATTGTCAGAGTGACTTCCCTGTTTTTTAAAAGACCAGTGCCTAATTTGTCTGGCTGAAAGTCAGTACTCAGGAAATATTCAGAGCTGTGTCCTTCAGTAAAGCTGTCATTTCCAGTTGATTGTTTTTTCTTTTAGAAATAGATTACAGCATTAGGAAGATTTCTTAAATAAAACAAATTCCTGCTCTTTTAAGCAAAAAAATCGTTCAACTCCTTTCTGAGAAGTAGATGGTTTTAGGATGGACACACAAATTATAGCCCTAGAGGCAGTAGTTCTGGGTAACAGAACAGAGGGTGGGAATAAAAATAGCCACATATGATTTTAATGGCAGCTTCTTCCCTGGCATACTCAAACCATCCTGACAAAGCCATTACAGATCTTACAGGACTGTGGCCACCATTGTTCTAAAATCTGGGCTTTTAAAAAGTGTGTTTATCTCTCCTTCACTGCATTTAACTGCATTGAAGAGCCACATGCTGCATCTTTGCAGCATAAGATGACAGAAGGAATCCCATCTCACAAGCCATACAGCCCTCACTGGGGATACCAAACCAGATGAGACTTGATAGAACAAATTTCAATAATGCTATTTTATAAGCGAAGTGTTTCATTGAAAGTTAATTATCCTGTGAGTTAAATTACTGTCTTAGTGTGCTGATGCGTAAGCCAGAACAACCTTTACTCCAATCAATCCCAACACTTTACACTCTGTATTTTAAGTTCTTGTTATGTCCTCTTTGTTTTTTTTTTCAGTTATTTCACCAAAAGTTTCTGATGATCCCACTTACAAGAAAAAACACGAAGCTTGGAAGTTTTTTGAAGGTAAAGATGTATCTAACTGCTGTTGGTTGCATACAAGATATTGGCTTGGCCAAACACTGCAGTACCTGTTTTTGCACACTGTACAACTCAGGCTGTGCCTCAGAAGGCAACCCAAAGAGTACCAGCTGCTGGCAAAATGAGAATGGAAGGCTCTAGTTCCTTACATGCTTATTACAGTCAACAGGGGAATACTCAGTGCCTGGCTGATTGTGAAATACAAATGCAGACCCTTACTCAGAGGGGTGATGGGCATGTCTGAAGAGGTACCCAGCACTGTGTGTTCCCACTGGCCTTAGAAATGCTTCTCTGCATTGCGTAAAGCTCCCTGGAGTTTCAAGGCAAGCAGTATTTTCTCTGTAGATTAGGGAACATCTGCTCCAAGAGACTTGGAAATCCAGAACGTGCATTCAGCTGGGATTCCCTCCTCCTCCTCCTCTCCCTCCCAGCACAGAACACTGGTGAAGCAGCAGCTGGGTGTTCAGTCATACTGCTATGCTACCTGCCAGTCTCTGCTCACACCATTCCGTGGGGAGCCTTGCTGTTTAAACCACAACTTACAGACTCTATTGTTCTGTGTATGGGGGGATAGGCTGAAAACAAAGCACAGAGCTGTAGGTCAGGGGTCTAGTTCCAGCAGTGCTATTTTCTGCAGGAACATTTGACCTCTGAGGCCTTGTTTCCTCTCTGTAAAGCAGGAAAGAAGCCAATATACTTCCCTAAGGACATTTCAAGACATTAATGGGTATAGCATCCTTGAAGTGTACTATTTAGAATTCTAGTAAAAGCAAAATAAGTCATCTGAGCCTTCTGCTGGTAGAAATCCTGGCCCCTCAGGTGAGAATGTGCTATGGAAAATGACTGAAAGCCATAAAGAGAGTCTGATGCTCTAGACTGAAAAAAAAAAAAAAAAAAAAACAACAAGAAAATATATAGATAATTTCCAGCCAGTGCTGCACTCAAATAGACAGTTGCAGACTTCCTTCCTTCCTTCCTTCTTCCTCAGTCACTCAGCACTCTCACATCTCTCCCTAGTGCCACTTTTAAACAGTATTTTCTTTATTATTATTATTATTATTTTTAATCAGTACAGCTGTTTAAACTGGGAAATAATCCAGCTTAAGTTGTTCTGTTTTCTGTTAGCCCCACCAAAACCAAACCACCACCACTACAAGAAGGAAATTAAACAAACAAAGAAACCAAACCAGCTCTCTCCTTCCCAAAAGCAAGCCCTCATAAATACACCTATTACTGCTTATGGAGATTTCATCCAAATAGATACTGTATGAAAATTTCAGGAGAGTTAATTGCTTCTGAACAGTTACCCTAATTCTTTCAGGCCATGCTGTTTCAGTCTTGTTGACATAACATTTTTTATCTTGTAAGCATGAAACATACAGCTGCAGCACTGAGCCTCCCCTGTGCTTGCCTTTCAGATCTCTATGTGTACGCAGTGTTTGTGTGCTCAATAGGAATCATCAGTGTCCTCCTTTTTACACTCGTCATTCTCTGTCAGTCACTTCTGAACAAGAGGAGATGTGCAGGTGAGTGAAAAGTCCTTCCTTGCTGGCTGCAAAACCCACACCAAAGAGGGAGAGGGGAGAAGGAGGGTGGAAAAAAATGCACAAAGGGAAAGGTAGGAAGGAAAGACCACTTTTCTACTGTCAGACAAAAATTGGATTCCTCCACAGATTAATTAGAACAAAGGCATTTTGATCCCCTTCAATAGCTATTTCACTTTAAATTTGAATGTGACTTTCCAAAACCTTTCCACTTTTCATAAACATGAACTGGAGGTTGTAATGACTTCTTTCAAAGAGAGTAAGTGCTGCACCATTAAATTGCAATTTGACAAGGTCTAGCTAAAACTGTGCAGGAATGGCATTTCTGCAGATGCGTTTAGAGGTTTTCTTGTGTTCTATTTCTTCATCCCTACCTGTCCGGCTGTCAACATGCCTGGGAAAATGAATGCTGTTATTAGCACTCATTTGTAGTGTGCTTTGAACCTAAAGTATCATTTTGTTGTTCAGATGTGCAGTTTTTACTGTAGTCTTTCAAGATGAAGGACTACTATTTCATTCTTTTCCTCAGAGACAGTCTTTTAAAGATGCTAAGCCTGCCTGAAAGCAGCCCTGTTAGAATCAGAATTGCTACTTCAGATCCACAGTGTAACCAGTGGCAGCTCTGCTTTCATTTCTGTTTAAGAATGCTATGTTTTGGAGACCTCACACTGGGAGAACTGAAATGTCTGCACACTTAGAAACCACCATGTTAGAGGAGAGTGCAAAGGGCCATTTCCAAACAGAAGCTTGGAAAAAAAAAAAAAAAAAAAAAAAAGAGTTTGGTTAGTGATTCGTCCTGATAATGACAGGAGAGAATCATGACATGTTGCTTCTTCAGCACTTCACACGTACCACAGAGGAATGTGTGACTCAGATACATAAGGGAGAAGACACATAAGCCAGAACGCCAGAACATTGATTTCTACAGAAGCCCTTGCCTGACCACAGCTGTATTTCAGGCTGCAGCTCCGTTTTCCCAGTAGTACACTCAGTAGTGTAACTGAAGTTCTGTTTGAACCCAGCCACAGTGCTTGCCAAAGAGGAAGAAATAAGATCAATGTTATTCTTCCTACCCTGCTAAATGATGACAAAGGTTTTGTGCCAAGGGAGTACCCACAGTTAAGTGTGTTGGTCATGGTGAGTCACCTTGCAGCCACAAGCACTGATTTATCCTTTTTTTTTTTTTTTTTTCTCTCTCCAGTCAACATTGGGCTAGATTTTGTTTCCGCTTATGTTTATTCACTCTGGCATAAGTGAATGAGCAGCATGGAGTATCTCTCTTCACAATGAGCCACCAGAAGCTAAATATAAAAGTAATATAGAGTACAAAAAATGTATGCAAGAGAGAAAAAGTAATTTCTTCTGAACTGCTAAATTCTTTCTTCACTACCCTAATACCTGAATAATTGCCCACTTAACCAAAATTTATTTAGATTTTGAGCATTATCCAGTAAACACTGGTGGCATTAAACATGGTTTGAATGGAAATGTAACAGAATAAGATTTAGCAGATAGGAACTCAGTATTCAACACTTACATATATAGCAAATATGTATGTATACACTCAGTATTCAACATATATACATATATATGTATGCAGCCTTTCGCCCAGGGCCACCTGATCAGATATTTTCCAGAGCCACATTAATTGGCTCACCATCCCACTAAGCAGCAAGGAATTAAAACAGTAATGCTCTCTCATTCAGACAGTTAGAATAAGTGTTATCTTACCTTCTTTCTATCCTTGTCCGCCTGTACCTCCTTCTTCCTCCACCATTGGTAAAGTGATGGCTTTCATCACCTTCCTCTCCTTTCAAGAGAAGCCCAGCTCTGCTGTTCTCCTCAAAACTATGTCAGAGGCCTAGAACAACCAAAACTACCTCCTTGTCTCACCTGCTGGATATATTTCCATTAGAGCTTCTCTCTGACTATCTCTAATCACTCTATCAGGGGAACACACCTGAAACAAAACATAAACACACCTACACCTCCCTCCACTCTCCTCCCACCTTTTCTCCAAGATCCTCCCGTTTTCTCAGCCCTAACACCACAAAAAGGATCACCTGCCCCAATCCCCACCCTGAGCAGACAGCAGTCTGCTCTTCACAGTCCTTGAGTCAAAAGATGTGAGCTTTTGCTCTATGGCAGAATAAAGTCATGCATACCTAGCAATGGTCAAATACATTCCAACAGTGTGCATGGTATCTCTTGATGGATCAGACCTACTGTCCTAACTGTACACCTGGAGATGATAACAGAGATAGATGGAAGCCCTGCCTTAGCCAGCCTAGACACAGAGACCTGGCTCTGTTGTATTAGCCCCCTTTCCCAGTGCTCTCAGCTCCCCTTTCCTTTAAGTCTGAAATGCAGCCCAGAAGGGGCTATGCAGCTTCCTTAGGATAGGACAATTGAGGTAAGAAAACATGAAAAATTTCCTGCAAAGAAGAGCATAATTCTGTAAGAACTGAGAAAATTGATAGATGGTGTGTGTGCATCTATGTTGCATTACACAGGGTGCACCCTTTTTTTTTTTTTCTTTTTCTTTTTTCTAAGAAATAAGTTGGCCCAAGCTAACCAGAAGAACCAGAGGCTCTCCTCCTGCCTGCCTTTCTCTGTGCTTAGCATGTGGCCCAGACTGGGCAGAACACAGAAACCACAAAGCCACAGAAGAGCATCTCAATAACCCTGGCTCCTGAAAGGCTGCAGGAGGAAAGCTGCCCTTGCTCAGGGCTACAGATTCAAAGCATTATGAAGCAAAGGGATTTAGGCAGTTCTCACACATGTGCTGTCAGAGGCAGCTCTGGCTGGTCCAGATCTCCAGTCTGATCCCAGGAGGCAACCCCTGTATGCCTGAGGCTGCAGCTCAGCCTGCATTAGGAATGGCAGTGTCTCCTGTGGCTGAATGGTTTATTTTGGGCTTCTGGAAATAAATAGAGGCACCATAAGGGAAATAAAAGTCTTCAAAGTAAAATTACTGGCTTGCTGTTCTTTTCCTTAGCAAGCCGTCTCTTGGCTGGGCTGACCACTGGAATGTGAGCTGCCCAGTACTTCCACAGCAGATTGTTCTTGTTATTTGATACATTTGCATATCCCAAGTATAGCTTTGTGACAGACTGCACTTTAATCCTACTACTTACAGTACTGATTGGCAGCTCTCCCAGTGGCACCTCTCCAGTCCCAGCATCACTGGTCTACCTGCAGTGTCCATTTGTAACTTATAAACTGTGTTGGTGGGAAGCCACATTTTCTGTCTTTCTTTTCTTTAACAGTGAAGCATTACCTGGTGAAATGCCCCCAGAACAGGTAAGAGATTACAGTTCTCTTTACAATAACCCAAGGTATCAATTCTTTTTTTGGTTTTGCTGCGTGTCAACCCTGCCCATAGCAGGTGATTGGAGCTTGATGACCTTTAAGACCTCTTCCAACCTAAGGCATTCTATTTTTCTGTTCTTCTGTGTATGCTGGAGAAGATGAGTAAAGCTTTCCAAAGTGCCTGACTTACTGGCAGGCCTTTCCTTCACAGTCAGAATTGCCTTTTGCAGAAGCCTGCTTTGATCCTGTATGGCCTTTCAGGGTTTTCCAGCACCTCACCAAATGTCAGTGGCCTAAGCCGTCCTCCTGCACAAAGCATACCACAATGTGACCCAACAAATCCTGCAACCCGGTCTGGGGCTCAAATCAGACTTTCTAGGCCTACTCTGTTCCTGGCTTAAGACTCCAAGGGATGGAAAAAACTGTTTCTCTTGCAGTAATTAATCACTTTAAATAGTACTGACTGCCAAGTTTTTGATTGCACTGTGCTATAAAACTGATTTCCAACATATAGCTTCTTGCGATATAACTGTGCTGGACCAGCAGTAAAGGAAAGATGACTAACATATTTTACAAACAAAAAAGGTTAAAGAGTGATACATCATAATAATTTGAAAGAACAGCTGTTTCCCAGTTTTCAGTGACAAAAACCATATGTTTCTAGCACTGTAGTTTAAATCCAGTATCACTTGGTATCACAGACACTATTTTTCATAGTATCTTTTTAGCAGAATGATTCTTTGCCAAGTATAGCATGTCCTAGATGCTCAACTAGTGTAAATTTTAGAGCTCTCTCATGAAATAATGGCTTTATTCAATCTAACCAACACTCAGATGTAAGCAAAGTAAAAAAAAAAAAAGGCAACAGAGAGTTCAGGAGAGGTCAGTACAAACTGAAGCTTTCATGTTACTCATTGAAGATCTTTGTTCTGTGACCCTAACCAGCCATTGCACCACACCAAAAATGTACAGAGAACTCAGCAGTTTTCATTTCTCCCTGAAAGCACACTGACTTCAGGGCTTTGAAATAAGTGTCTATGAATGTGTTATTAGTATCATGATTTTTGTTCTGTTTCACTCTTATTACCTATTATTTTTCAGTCTCTACTCCAAACATGAACCATCAATTTCTTAAAACATATTAGGACTGTTCTCATACCTAAATTTGTAATTGATATTAGACACATTATGATCCGTATCTAATGTAAAACATTTGTGTCCATTCATTCCTAGCCAAGCGTGTGCTTCAAGGCATCACAAACCCTGAATTCCAAGTAGATCTCATATTATGGCTCATTCAGATGTGTTACTGCTGTAGGTAAAGCAACTAAAAGGAAAGAGATGCAGTTGTGTGAGCTGGTATTGGGCACTGCTCACTTCTATCTAGGTGTCAGCAGTGCACCTGTAGTGCTATAGTCAGGCAGTGACAGAGTTTAGAAGTTCAGAGACAATTTGAAGTGATAGAGGATATGAGATGTGTAACAGAGCCTCATCTACCCACACTGAAGGTAGATCTTTACCTGCTATTCCTCTAGAAGCTAGCATGTCTTGGAACTTAATTCCAAACATTTGAATTCTTAATTCAAAACATTCAGACTTGGAACCCAGGTCAATCTGATGAACATATTTGCATGGGATTCCTGCCAGTCAAAAGGGCTCAGTCTGGACTAGAGAGACTCTGCTCCAACTCCCCTAGCAATATTTCAAGGTCAGTTAGAATCCAGTTTTAAAATTACATGACTAGTTTGGTGTCTAAGAATTGTCAGCACTCCCACTGCAGTAATACCTAAGCAACTTAAAATATTTCATGTTTTGACATCATAATGGTAGCCTCAGTTAATTGGAAACTGAAGCTAAGTGATTTGCCCCAGGCCTCACAAAATACCCTCAGCAGAATAGAAAATTAAAACCAGATTTCCTGAGCGGAACAAAGCAAATGTTTGGGCTTTCGTTTACTATTTTACCAATAACAATTTAAAGGAAAAAAAAAAAAAATGAGTTCTCCCAAATCCATTTCTTTCCCACATTTTAAAAATAAATAACTAAATAAAAAGCATGGTTATTTTGGGTTTTCCTAACCACTTAATTCTATTTTCTGAGATTTTTAAAAAATATGCTCCTTTAAATATCCTCCTTCTTATTATCTGCCTTGTTACTGGATCATTTTGCCAGCATTCAGATAAAGAAACCCTCAGGAGGTGTAACTTTGAAAATGGGATATTTTTCCTGCCCTTAATTTATTTGTTTTGGCCTGAGCTCTCCTCCAGTCCTTCTGCCACTGCTCTTCCAGAGACAAATAATTTGAGGTGCAAAAAGCATTCATCTCACCAAGCCATTCTTCCCAATGCCTTGGTCCCATGCCACTGATCTAACAGCATAGGAGCAAGTTTTCCACACTGAACCAGAACCAAGCAAGCAGCCCCTGGGCACTCTTCCATGCAGCCATCTGTGTGAATCCACCTGTGCTGCCCAAGGAGATGGTGGAGTCACTGTCCCTGGAGGTGCTCAAGAAGAGGCACTGGGGGACATGGTTAGTGGACATGGAGGTAATAGGCTGATCGTTGGATGAGATGGCCTTAGTGGTCCTTTCCAACCTCTGTGATCATCCTTGTCGGACCATTGATAAGAGGGAACAGCTGACCAAGACAACCAGAGGAATAGTCCCACATCTTAAGGGTAGCAATGGACCAAATAGGAGCAGTTTGCCAGCTCTTGGGATAGTGTACTCCAGAATTACCAGCCACAACCTCCAAGGAAACCGCAGTCTTGGTGACACAGCTTTCAGCAACCTCCTGCAGGCTTTCTTCTCCCCAAACTCCTGTCTCTTTCTCACTCTAAAAGCTCATTAGATGCTTCAAGAAATGCACAATGTGACACTATTGAAATAGAAGCTGGGAGGCCAGAGGAGGAGTTGAAGATAAAAAAGTAACTTTCTTCCTTAACACAGAACAAGAGGAGCTCACAAAGATGCAGTGTTTCAGAGCCAAGGAGTCTTTTCTGAGCCTTCTTGTTTGGTTTGAGGAGCTCAGCTGGGAGACAGCAAGCACAGTTATTGTATCTCCCAGAATCAGTTAACCCTGTACAGCCCTGGCACATACAAGAAAAGTGTAAGCCACAAATATATTATTCTGTAGCTTTGCATTTTCAGCATCCAAACAGGAATAAGGAATGCAATGAAGTGGCATTGAGCCTTTTCATATACCATGCTAAAAGCACTAATATTAGAACAGTAGTACCTTTAGGCTATATGTCTGCCTTAACGACCAAAGCCACCAAACAAAAAATCATTTCCCTCCCCATTTTGATGCTCTCTGTCCTTTGCAGTTTGTTGTGTTTGAGCAATGGAACTAGGCAGGACAGCTTCATTTCCTGCTGGTTTAAAACAATTGAACATCTTGATTTTAATAGAGAAACAAATGGTTGTTGTGGGATAGGTTCACAGTTAGGCAGGCAGACTTTAAAATTACTTTAATGCAACCCTCAGTTTACATAATTGATATGATTTGTTTATAAATTTTGAAAATATTTTACCTCTTACATATTTTTAAAGAAATTTGGCAAAAAACTTATGCTTTAGACTGAATACAAGGAACAAAATTCAGCAAAATCAGCAAACCACTGGCTTTTTTAATTGACACAAGCGTAAATCCAGAGTGATTTCACCTATGATAGTGATATTCATTTGGATTTACAACTGTGTAAAATTGTAATGCCTGTTATTTTGTTGTTCTTGTGTGGGCAATAGATGAGACATCTCAACTTTCATTAAGACTTTGGCCCAGTTTGAATATTTAATTCTATTAATAAAAAGAGAATGCTTCATTATGCAAAAGAACCCGGAGAGGAACAGCATCTTGGGACAAATGACTTAAAATTCAGAGAATTCAGTGCTGTCTGTATGCAGGGTCTCACTGCATGGTGTAATGCACCAGCACAGGCCAGGACCATGCCCACAGCCATCCTACATCACTACCATTATTGTAAAGAACTTCTCGGATTTAAGGAAGAAAGCTTTTACAGTAACAGTGGTGAGGCATTAGAACAGGCTGCCCAGAGAGATGGCAGACCAAGCCCCATCCCTGGAGACACTGAAGGTCAGGCTGGATGGGACTCTGAACACCTGGTCTCACTGTAGGTGTCCCTGTTCATTGCACAGGAGTTGGACCAGATGGCCTTTAGGGGTCCTTTCCAACTCAAATAGTTCTATGATTCTGTTTCACATTAGTTGCAAGCTAGCATATGGTGACAGAATCAAATCACTGCAACCTGACTGCATATCCAAGCCCCTCAATATTCAAAGCAGGTTGTATTGTCTCAGACTTTGGGACATACATTTGTTGGTTGGACTAGATGATCTTAGTGACTGAAGAAATGCAAGAAATTGCAGTGCACTCTCAGAGGCTTTTCAGGTCAGAATCCAAGTTGTCGGGCTGGGACTTGCACAAGTGGAAGGCAGTAAGTCTGCTTGCAAGAATTTACTGGCACTGTTTGTCACTGCACTGTTTTCACCTGTCCCTCTGCATTGCAGCTCAGGGGAGACCGTGACCAGTGTGACAAGCATGTCCCCTCTGCAGCCTAAGAAGGGGAAGAAAAGGAAAGAGAAAGCAGAGCTGCCACCAGCCATCCCAGAAAAAGGTATGAGAAAAGAGATGCAGAGAGAATTCAAAGCTGGGCACACTGAGGAGGGAAGAGTTGTGTGTTTGGTGACAGGGTACTGCCAACAGTGGGGAGGAAAAGGAGCTGGAAGATTTCTGTGTATAATATCACAAGCAACCAGCTCTCAAGAGCTGTGTTGACCCTGGCTTCTGCGTACAAACAGTATCTTTTGCATATCAGATCCTTGAATCTTACATTTTTATTATTTTTTTTTTTCCCAATTCATAAGCCCTATGCTTCATTGTAAAATGAGTTATCTGAAATATAGCTAAGGTCTTATACAAGTGTAACTACAGCTATTTACTCCCAATCCACTATACATCTGTGATTTATAAATTGTTAATGCATATGCTAAAAAATGACAGTGAATTACAGTAATATGAAATGACCCCCTTAATGTTTATTTTCACAGCTCCAATAGCCAATATTCCTAAGCCCAAGCTCTTGAAACCTCAAAGAAAACTGATCCTGGTAAGTAATTTTCTATGACATTTTCTTCATATTCTTTTCTCTCAATGTAATTGCTGTAATGTTGCCACGTTCAGAAAAAGCGAGTTGGCTTAAAAATCATGAAAGTATTTTTTTTATACAGTAACACTCCCTGGCACTGCTGCCTGGATAGCTGTGGGTGCCCCATCCCTGGAAGCATTCAAAGCTGGGCTGGATGGTGTCCCTGGGTCCTGACCTGGTGGGGGGCAGTCAGCCCATGGCTGGGCTGGATGTTCTTTAAGATCCTTTCCAACCCAACCATTCTGTAATTCTATGACTTCGTAAAGTGATGAATTATCTTGGATCTTTTCATTTTGAGCCCCAGGTTACACTGATTGCATTTTCCCACTTTCTTGCAGTTGTTGTACCTATAGATTTAGCTTGTTCTTAAAAGAAACTTGCTATTGATTTTCACATGCTGCTGGGAGCTGGTGCTCTGGAGAACACGTCTGTCCCCAACAGATCATAGCTGTGCTGTCATGCTGCCTTTGTGACTTTTCAAGTCAGAAAGAGGGGGGCTGGATTCTGCCCCATAGTGGTGTAAGTCAGCAATAGCTGAAGCTGAGGGGGTGAAATGTATGTTTGCAGCTCATAATAAGGTAAAAGAAATCTTGGATCTGATTTCTGTTGGGTGTGAGTTTCTGTTCATAAACACCTGTGGATATCTGCCAGACAAGTCAGCTAGATGAGCAGATGTAACATAGCAGCACCTGGCCAAGATATCTGGGGTAGCAGAGAAAGCTATATAGCAGTTATTTCAGCTGCATCCATGGCTAAGCCCCTGCAGGGCTCCCTCTGGAGTCAATATGCTGAGGTGAGTTGGAGCAGGAGCCCAGCCAGATGCTCTACATTTCTGGGGATACTTTCTTCCTTCGCTGGCAGTGGAGAGGGTGACTAACTCCCTGACTTCAGCATCTGGGTGGATGTGGGTGCCTAAAGTTATGCTGTGTGAGTAACATAAGTGCCTCTGTGATGGGCTCGCTTTCAGGTGAGGACTGGGATTGGAAACCTTCCCACCAATTGTCACAGAATATTCCCTGCTCTTTTACACATGGTCAGGGCACAGCCTGGCTTCCTGGGCACAAGGTCATTTTTTTTTTTTTTAATCCTCAAAAATCTCTAAGATTTTAAATTTTCAGTCCTCTTTGGAGTGAAAAAAATATTATTGCCATCCTGCCAAATATCTGTAGGATAAGAGATTGCTTACCTTCCAGCAGTAATGATTGCACAGCTGGTGTCAGTACTGGGCCTTTTTTCACAGATGGCACAGAGTTGGAACTAGAGACTCAGACTGTTGAGTTTCAGGGCTTCTTCTTCAGCTTCCCTATGCAGCCCAATGAAGTACCACACCAGGAGAATATTCCAGAAAACCTAAGCAAACAAGCTTGAGTATAAGGAAACATTACAAAATAATTCCAGTGTTTTGGGAAATTTTTTGTAATAACCTAAATACCGGCAGAATTATTTCCAGAGGACATGTGCTTCTGGTTTCTTGAAAGATGTTTATAATAAACCAGAGAATTTCTTTTGTTGTTAACATGCTAGAGTGGATTGCAGTATAATTTTACAAGAATACAATAACCTGGATAAAATATGGACATAATCTCAATGAAAATTAAAAACAAAAAGAGAAAACCTAATATCATGTTCAATTGCACAGCTTTGAGTAAAGCCTTTTAAAAACTCTGCTTATGTCATATTGCTTTTGCTTTAGCCAGAACAACAATTGTATGCTCCCCTTGTTGCAAAAATATTCCCCATCAGTGTCATTCTCTATTAACATCAGTGAGAAATGTATACAGATCAGAGGAAATAGAGATGATGAACTGCAAAAAGGGATGGGTTTTATAGCATGCAAGAAGCACAGAGAGTCATTAGGAAGAAGAAAATTCTAGAGGCCCACAAATTCTTCTCTCTAAGGAACATTCAGCTACAGCCTTAAGTATATAGCCCTTTGAGTTGGTAGATACAAGTCTTGTACTTCTTTGACCGTATTTTCTGGTAAATCTTTCATTGCCTCCTGCAGCTTAGTTGTCACAGTCCAAGAGGTTCAGGTGCTGAACATCAAAATGGGAAGGTTTTCACAAACATTTGCACCACCAGACATAGGAGTTCTTGTGAGATTCACTGGTGCTAATGGAAAGAACCTGATTTCAAGTTATACCAAGTACTGCAAACTTGAGTAAAAGTTTTGTTGACTTCATCACCTTTACATTAAATTAGAAGGAAAGGAAAGCCTGCGCAGGTAAGGCAGAATTCAGGGATTATTCCTGACAAGGAATTCTGACAGGAATTATTCCACAGACAAGTCAGATAGTCATCCCACTTTGAAAACAAATAAATTTATTCCATGTTACAAATAATCCCACTGGGCCTAGTTCCTTTGATACAGCTGTAAACTTAAAGCACACGGTCCACAGAAATTGGCTTTTACTGCTCCTGCATTGTTACTGGAGAGCATCTGAGTTCCATTAATCACAGAACACATATTGGTCCTGTTTGTCTTCTAAAGCAGAGGGCTTTCAGTAACTGTATTTGAGCTATCTGTAAGAAGCATCACTACATGCAGTCCATGCGGTGCAGATAACATTGTTTATCCTGGCAGGGGCCAGATCACAGGTGGCTCAGTGCCACGTGATGCTGAGACTTATGATGATGATGTAAGCGTTTCTTAAGGAAACAGGAAAGGTTATCTGCAACTGAGGGAAATTTCTGGGAGTTGTTTTGGTGACATCTCAGAAATCCACATTCCCAGTTTTTACAGATGTGTCAAATAGGAAGCTTGGATTTTTTTTTTTTTTCCCCCAGCTTTGAAAAATCCCATTCTTATTTACCATTGCAGGCTAAGTGCTGACAGCGTGCTGCATGCCAGGCAGTGTATGTCAGTCCCTGCACAGAAAGTGCTGACTTTGCAGTGAGCAGTGTGTCTGAAGGCCTGCTGTTTGCAAACAACTTATCCAAAGCACAGCTGTCCTGATTCTGCTGTGTCTGCAAGGCAGAAAGAAGATGTTTTGGACAGGAACTTGACTTGTGTTTGACACCTATGGAATGGAGAATGCCACAATTCGCTCTCAGCATCTGCATATATTCATCCAAATTAAGCTTATATCACAGTTAGCTCAGTGTTCTATGTAAGTGTACAATCCTAAATCAAGCAACGAAGAAAGGCGCTCCTAGAGCTGCCCAGAAGCTGAATGTTCCTTCACCTGAAAAATCATTTTGATTTTTAGGTTTCAAGTATGTTTTCCATTGTACAATTAACCAACTAGACCTCCTGCATATCTGAAGCGGTGATTTTGGAGTCCTTTTGGGAAAGGGACTAGGTGTAAAACTGAATGATCTGCAGTCTCAGAATTGCTTCAGGGAACCCTGAAACATACATAGAGAAGCTCCATTTGGTTTTTGCTTGCAGAGGAATTTGTGAATTCTAAATGATGCTCCAGGCTGTTATCCTACAACTTTAGCCTCATAGGAATACAGGAGCAAATTTTCCCATTGCAAGATTATTATGCATGATTAACACATTCTTTCCCTCTTTGTCTTACAATTAGGCAGTACGTTATTCAGAACCAGTCTTACACCATTTTCAGCATACCAGCTAGGAAAATTGGGCTTGTCATTTTATGTGCAACAAATAGAACTCCTGATAAGTCTCAACATGATCTTTCATGTAAGAAAGAAAAGGAAAATTAAATACTGCTCAGTAACCTCTAGGACTCTCGATCAGAGAACTATCAGGTCTCCCTCCTTCCTGCATGATTTTAAATTAAAGGTCACTCTCTGCAAAAGGTTGTTTCCTCTACAACATGTAAGAGTCTGTAATTTAAGATCCCTGTTTCTCCACATTATTGATCTCCACAGACTTTAAGTAACATTGTACATATGATATATGAAGAAAATTTTTTTCTTCAGCTCCCTATGATCCTTGAATATTTCCATTCAGTCCACATAATTTATTTCTCTGTCAGATGAACAGTCCCTCCTCAGCAGTCTCTCATTAAGGTGCGAGAAGTCTATTTCTTCATGAGATCATTTACGCTGTCAGGCTGAAATTCAGAACTAGTCATATTCAAAACTGTTGAGCTATGTCTGCTTTCACATCCAGGTCCCACATTACTACCTTTACCCCCAAGAAAGAACAGGTTATATAAATACAGAAAAGCCCTTGCTAGATTTGTATATTTACAAAATCCCACAGCAGATGATTTTTATGTGATAACACCTTTGGAGCACTAACCATGTCTCACCAGAAGAGTAAAGTCCTTGAGCCTTTTTGAAGGACAAGGAGAAATCAGCCTGAATTTGAACCGTGTTGGCTTGGTTCAGAATCAAGAAATAACTCTGCCACCTTTTACAGCGGCATAACACATTAGCAAAGGGAAATACTCTTCTGTAAAAGCTGTTAAAGCAGTCAGGACAAACTTCTGCCAGGTACACTAACTCTATTACTGAAGAAAGATGAACTATCTCCATATAGATACGACCAGCCCTATGTTTATGGAATTCTGTTTCTTTAAAATAAATGTTTCAATGGGACTTAGTGAGTCATCTTTGTTTCTGACTTTGTTATCATAACTTCTGTGGGATTCAAAAGCAAAATGTAGATGTGGTGCTGTAAGGGCCAAATTGTTGTGGATGTTGTTTCCAGTGACGAAGCTGCTTCTGGGGATTAAAAACCAGGCATCTTAGTGGAAAGAAGCCATCACATTTTAAATTTGATAGTGCCACTAAAAGACGTGCTTCCTACTCCAGAGTTTTCCAGTGTCATATTTCTCAGCCTTGGCACAGAGAACACAATGGCTCTCTTGATACAACAGAGCTCCTACTGGCCAGCAGTTGCATTTCTGAGGGATAATTCATCGTACAGATCTAGCTTCAGCTCCTCAAAACATCTGCAGAAGTCAATTTTGAAGTTCCCCTCTGTAAGGCAATAATTCAATTTGCTCTATAAGCAAATTCTTCTTAACCTCATCCCTTGTTAAAGTCATTCTGCATCACACCCCAAACAACTCCATCACATGTGATTACCTGGAGACAGAATTCTTAGGCAAATGTCTGAAGCAGTAGTCAATGATGCACTTAAGGCTGTAGTGAATTGGGAAGTGAGCCCTTGCCTGCCTACTTTTGATGGTAAACTAGATTTGATAAGGTATCCATATATTTTTTTAATTAGAAACTTATGTTTGTTTTGCCATTTTCACAATAACTGGTAAAGTAGTCAAACAGTGAGGGTATAGAAATTTGTAATTGAAAGCTGGCAGCAGTTGTTTTTCATAGAATCATACAATAGCTTAGATCAGAAGGGACCTCAAATATCACCTAGTTCCAACCCTCCAGACTTGTATTCCAGGCAAGTTAAAGTTATGAGGTTAGCGTTTGCTTTCTTTCTCTATACCTAGTTCTGAATTTGGATAGAAGTAGTCTAAGTTAAAACGTAAAAAATTCAGTCTGACATTGCTCACAGTAAACATCCTAAATGCTGCCAAAAAACAACCCAGCTAAGCTTAAGAAGAACAAAATTGATCCATCTGGTCATAATCAGGACATAATCAGAGTAATTTCCATTAAAATCTCAACTCAAAAATGTCTTTTCTATGCACTTTTGTTCTGGACAAACTCAATAAACAAAATTGTGTACACACATGCTATAGCTTTTTTGTAAATGAGCTACGTGGCAGACTTCACTGATTGTCTTTTAGAGAAAATGTTCCTATGACTGAACTCTTTCAAATAGTTGCCCAAGGAAAGAGCTGTGACTGGAATAAATAAAAGTTAAACTGGAAGTGATTTTGTATTTGCTAGAAGATACACTGGGAAATGACGACTCTTCCTAATAGGTGTTTCTGCAAAGGGTACAATCCCAAGACAAGAACAAAACAGATGAACAAGATAAAGGCTACATCTAGAAATGTCACTTTGGAACAGAACTCTATTTAAGACATGGTTTCAATATTATTTTAGAACAATAATGTTATTTCAGAGAAAGACATTGTAGCTATAGAAATCTCAATGTCTTCCTGGGTGGAGAGCCAGGACAGAAAGTGAGAGGTGGTCAGTCATTCCCTGCTTCTCATTCTTCTGTCCAAGTGTCAGTCTACCTCAAACAACACTTATTGAAAATCACATTGTTGTTCCAAAAAGGATGTGGTGGCAGGATTCCAGGCTTACATTGCCAAACTGCTGACCAATCCAAATGAGAGATGAAATCACAGAATTAGTTTCCTTTCTCTGCCTGCTCAAAAAAATAAATAAATAAATAAATAAAATAAAAATAAAAACAACAAAAAAAATTGCTTTTGGACAAACAAACCATCAAAATTAAATTAAATATGTGGTTGATAAATGAAGTATGGAAGAACGCATGGAAAAACAGCCCTGGCTACCATAGGTACTCCAAAGTAGCGTTGGCTTCCATGTGCTGTTATTACACGTCCTTTGCTGAAAACTGTATACACTTCACAATTTTGAACCTCCTGTGTGTTTCCTCATATTTTCAATCAAATTATTACATACTAGAAATATGCATAAGGGAAATTATTCTACACATTTTATGGTGTGCTGTTCCTTGTAGCAGTAATTGAAGTACCTTTTCCACTTATGAAAGTACTAATTTTATTTGGTTTTATTGCTTTTCTAGATGTAATTATTTATTTAGTGTGCTTTGGCTTTATTAAATTATGTTTACTATAGGAACATCATAAAAATGTATGAAAACAACACATCAGCCACTACTGCCCAATGACCTGTTTTGGGGAATCTAGTGTTATTTTTCATATCCAAACATAATAGAATAAAGCAAGAATAAAGAGATAATCTACACTGGAAAACAATGCAATTTTGAGATAATACAATAAAACACCTGGACAATATGATTTCATAAATCTTAGTTCTGAAATTTACATGAGTTGGGTGTTGATGTGGCTATTTTAGGACACGATGCATTTTCTAAATGGAAACATAACGTGAAATGCAATTAAACAATGAAGGGGAAAGCATATACAGATTTAGTATGCCCTCAGCAACTGATTTCTACAGAACAATGAAAACATTTCTACTTTAGAAATGTACTGGATTGGTTGTAGGAAAAGTGGAGTTTTAATCTAGAAGTGAACAATAGCTTGTTTGTAAATGTTTATCAGATTCTTTTTTAGAAACCTTTGTGTTTGCAACATATCATTCTGTTCAGGGTCTGAGGTGACTCCCACTAAAGCCAATAGCAAAACTCCCAATAACTTCAAACAGAAGATAGATCTATTAAGCAACACTGAGAATAAAATCTTCAGCATTTGCAGGTGTTACTGTGATGTTCACCATCAACTTAGCTCACTTTCAACTTAATAGACAGGCAGGTATATTTTTGAGGTCTGAAAAAGAATACTATTTAAAAACAAAAACAAAAACAAAAACAATTGCCCATCTAACCCTGAAGTTAGATACTTTCATGCCAGAAGGAGGAGAAATGTAATTAATCACAGCAGATGACTGAGAGCGTTTTTAACTCTTTAACCCATAACCAGGGTAGCATGGATGCCTTTCTGACCTGCAGGTCACTCCCAATACATGATCAAAAATACTTACTTTATGTGTTATTTATGAGGTCCAGTTGCAGTACATAGAACGTCATTTTGTATCATAGTACCAGAAAAGTACACAAAAGTTGGAAATGTTGTGAAGTCAACAGTGAAGCACTCAGCAGTCAATTAGAAGCATAAGTTGAGATCAAGTCGGGCTACCCATGCAAGGTAGGGGAAGAACATAAGAAGAACCAAATGAAAATTAGGTTAGAATCCTCCAGATGACCATTACTCACATGTACAGATCAGCTGAGTGCAGCAATACCACTTGCAGTAGCAGCTGCACAGAGTATTTCAGCATCAGATCTACAGAGAAGAATTAAGATTAAATTCACAGTGGAAAAGCGTAAGCTGATCCACCCAGAGGGAAACAATCTGAAACAAAGAGTGTGAGTAACTGTCAGGGCACAATGGAAGGATTCCAGGAGAGCACAAAAGACAGGAAGCAAGGGAGTAGGAGGACTGGCTTCAGACAATATCCAATATTTATCTTCTTAGTCAGAATATAATGAGTACTCAAACACCTCTAAAGGAAACAGGAATTATTTGCATTAAATCAGAAGGGACAAGGTAGCAGTAACTGAAACATAAAGGAATCTTAGTGTTGGGAAAATATTTTTTGTGTGTGTGTTGTTGGTATTTCTTTCCCCCATTATAATGCTTAAGTACTATATGGAAACCTTACTTTATGAACTTTGAGTCAGTTTGCAGCTGGAAAGCCTTTCCTGATCTCAGAGATGCTTTCCTATGAGGTATAGTTTTGTGACTGCAACAAACTGCATAACTGCTTTTTTAAATTGTCCTTCTTACTCTTCAACATGAGAACAGAAGAGCATTTGCACTTTACCCTTTTCTGAGGAACACAGACTAACTTCCTATGGACAAACCAGAGCCCAGTTGAAATCCAAGGCTCAGATACAATCCGAAAGCAACTCCTTTGTAGCTATAACTTGTGAAGCACTAAAGTTATTTTTATTTTCTCTGTTAACTACATTTATTGCAGAGTAAATTTGTTGGCAGCAGAGTAGAACTAGCATGTTTAAGAGAAGAAATACACCCTGTTTTATATGATATTTAAAGTGACTTTTACATTCTGTGATAATGGCTTTATTTATAACTGTAATTTGTTGTTTGTTTCCTAGCCAAAAATTGCAGAGGAAAATTTAACATACGCTGAACTTGAACTTATGAAGCCAATTCAGGAAGCCAAAGGCATTCCCAGTACAACAGTCTATGCACAGATACTCTTTGAGGAGAACAAGCTGTAACAGTTCATGCCTGCATAACTGTCCTTTGTCTGTGTTCTATTTAATTCTTGCTGTGCTGTTTATTTATAAAGATCATACAAATGTCCGTATTTTTTTTAATTGACATTCATGTGTTTTTGTATTTTGATGTGACTTTTAAACAAAACATAGCTGAATGCAATCACAGAATAAGCAACTGGTCAACAAATGACAGCCCAGAGACACCCTTGCAGCATTCACTCCCTCCATTTTAATGAGGATGAAGTTCTCACTTTGGGCATTTCCAGTGCTAATCTTTATTCCGTCTTTGACACTAATGTCACAAGTCCAGCTACAGACATGGACATCTGAGCCAACTCAGAAACACTGATGACAGGATCAGCGCACATCAGCCTCCTCCACCACAGAAAGACCACTGACCAGAAGTTCATCAAATATCTGCTGTTCAACCCATCAGTAAAGTTATTAATTCAGTAAAATTGAGATTTTTTTTTTCCACGGCAAATGGAAAGCTAGAATTACTACTTCTGCCTTCCCCCCAGCTCATAGTAGGTATCAGAAAGTTTGGTTTCTACATTTCCAACTTCCCTTTCTATGCACACTTATGTGCTTCAATTCAAACACTTCAAAATAATCCAAAGGAAACATTCCTAGTTAAACCGCACCAATCTGGGAACATTTAACAGGATTTGATGTTTTTATAGTTCTGGTTGAGAACAGGAAAAGTCTGATAGTGAATCTGAAACTTCCAGAGAACCAGAACACTGGTTTTGGCCTTGCTGTGGGCTGGTGCTACTAAACCTGCAAAAGTTCCTTCCCATGGCCTACTAGCAAGCTGCTCATATGGAAGGAAAATCGCAGACCTTGTCCCTTAGCACAGAGCAGACTCTATAACACCCTGCTCACTTATCCTGGAGTTGTTTCTCGGAAAGGCCATGGCTTGGGAGATGGGAAACTGGGCTGAAAAAATGCTCTTCTTGCTTCCCCCCCTCTTGCTAGCTGAGAAGGGATTCTTCCTTTTCCTATGATATCTATTGATGAAAATTGGCTATTCTCTGGGATGCCAAACTCCTGAATTTGCAATGCTCTTGTTTCCACTCATGGTCAGGTGTTGAACACCCAGCTCCTTTCTGCTGTTGGAAGTTTTAGCCCTTGAGTAACTGCAGAGTTAACAGGGACATAAAAGCATGGGACCCATGCCTGAATGTCTGATGTTCAGCACATGCCAGGTACTCTCCAGGCCTGTATAAGGCACAAGCAACCCCCTGATGGCCCATTCATTCAGCAGCGCATGTGTGGGTTTTTGAGTACCACTGGTAGGCCATGTGCTTTGAAACCCTTAATCAAGTTGATCCAGCTACCTTTTTCCTTTGCAGGTCAGGCCTTTATAGTGGCACAGCAAGTTCATGGCAGGGCTCACAGCACAGCTGGGAACCCTCCAAGGAATTCTCATGCTGCTGCTGCCATTAGCACTTCTTGGAGCAGAGGAAAGTAGCAGCACTACAGGGAGGGACATGCAACAGAATTGCAGTCTTTGGATGGCAAGTCCATAAAAACTACTTCTAAACTTTTCTTGAATGGGGATAGAGATTAGATGTCATACATAAAGTGTTACCTTGCAGACGATGAGTAAATGTAAAATGCAGCCACCAGTTTTTCCATGCTAGTTGAAAACCTCTTTTATAAGAGAAGAATTCAAGATTTGTCAGGCTGGCCTTTGTGTACAGTACTATCCCACCCCTACCTCCTCACTGAAGTATTCTTTCCAAACTAAAGTCAGCTTATATTAATAATATTGTTGCAAGTAATTATTTGCATTTTTTATGTTTGAGATCATGAGTTGTAAAGGATGTTTGTTTTACCTTCTCATTACCGCAGGAATTTCATCACCCACCAAAACAGCATGGCATCATTCCTTATTCTCTCATGAGCTTTCAATTCATTGACCAAAAAAACTGGTGCTTAAAGAATCATCAAACATTCAGGGATACATACTGTAACATTCAGAGTCTGGATATTCAGAGAGGAGAGCTGTAAGGAAAGCATTAGGAAGTTACAGGACTTGCTAGTAATTTTTTTGGAATTAAAAATACAACCCTAACACATTACTAATTTGGTCAATTAATTGCAAAAACTTCACAAGTTTGGTAACTTAAAAAGCAATGTTTATATAAACTGGCCATTACATCAATTTTTCAGACAAGTCCTCTACTATAAGCTTATTCCCAGTATTTTAATACCATTCTTTGTGTATTAATATTCTATATATTCTTGTTTATGTTTTATATCTAATTCCCCAAAGTAATAGTTAATTGAGCTAAATAAATTACCTTTTTTGTCAAGATAATTTCTCCCATTCTGTGTAGGATTTATTGCTTTTAGAGAATGATATATCAAGTATTTGTCTAAATGCAAGGCACAAGATGATCTCAGTAGGTGAGAACCAAGTTTTTCATTCTGCAGAAAATTCCATGATTTTTAAGTGTTCTCCATTTGTGACTGATTGAGATCACAGCAGAATCCTGACAGCTGAGAGAGAAGAGGCTGGAAACACTACTTAGAGTAACACCTGCCTTCATGAGCAGATATCTCCTAAGCTGCTTCTTACACAGCGTCCATCCAGATTCACTAGTATCAGGTCATTTTATTGCAGAACGTTAAGACACCATCCTTCCTATTGCAAGTAATTGTGTATTTTTAAGTTTCAAAGCAATTCAGTTCAAAGACCACAGGGAAGAAAATTTCCTCGAGTATAACCTGGGAGAAATACAGAATAAACTGGATTTAGTTCCTTCTAACAGGAAATGCAAGGTATGCACTCTGGCCTAACTCCATCATGCTTAAGCAGAATAGTATCAGAGCTGAGCGTGGTCCACTGTTCTTTTTACGACAGGAGCTCCCATGAAGACTCTTAATACCTTATTAAACAGCAGTTCAAATCTGCTGAGTCACGCAATTTCAGTTACTCCTTCTGTTGTCATTGGTAAAACATGGCCCAGTGCTGAAATTTTAACAAATACAGCTCTATTAGCTTCACTCCAATTTAGTGTCGGATTGTTAAATGTTAATGTACTGCACCCTATAGCTGTAAACAGAATTAGAGATGTTTACAGCTTTGGTTAAATGCTCCTTGTTCCCCCACATTAAATTTTATTACCAGAATCCTCCACCAGCAAATAGGAGTAAATCATATTAGTGTTGCAGGCTGTGTGGGGGTTGATTTTGCAGCCCAAGGAAGAGGAGTTTTTATCACTCTTTATTACAACTTTCTAATTGGTAGGTGTGGCTGGAATGTCATTATTTCTGTAATTACAAGCAAATTATTTGTTTTAGAATAACAGTAACACTATAGTAGGTTTCTTTAAGAAGTTCAATCAACTTATATCCTTAGCTAGGGTTTGGCCAAGTTCTGCTGACATAGTTAGACTCAAATCAAATGAAATTTTACATGACCTCTGATATGTAGGTCACAATCTGTTGATTTTTTATTTACTTATTTTTTGAGGACTTTTCCAAAGCAAAACTGGTAAGCAACATCACAGTGCAAAGATCATTTTGGCTTTCACAGTTTGAACTGCCAGAGTGAAACATATAATCTGTAAATTCTACTAGCTAACGTTTGTTCTTTTGAGTTTCATTCGGTGTGCTCTGTTCCACATTTAGTACGTCTCAATTTTATTACCGTAGTTGGGAGGTAGAGTAGATGGAAAAACTACATATAAGTTGAAGACTCCAAATTTGAATTATTCCTCTCAGAAAGGAGAAAATAAAGACGGAGGTGATTGTGAGATGCCAGCTAGCCCACCATTTGGTCTAAATGTTGGATCAACTTAGCCTGACTTAACCTGACTCAGCATGGTTGATCAGGTTGGTCTCACCTATTCTCAAAAACTGAAAGTGACAGGGTTCTGTACTCTCCTCTATTCTCACAGTCCTAATCATTCCACGCCATTGCTCCAACTTGTGAATCTCAAACATCCCCTCTCAGAGCTTCCTCACCCCGTTCAGCACATTGGCAGCTATTGTATATTGCAGCTCAGAGGCTAAATAAAGCTATGTGCACTACTGACTGCACAACAATAGGTAGGGCAAGAACCCTACCTCTCCTGCCACCACATGTTAACTTTCTGCTCCTCATCAGCATTGCTGCTTTCTTTGCTCAGAGGCTTTTCCGTCTTTGACTGCCCAAGTCAGAAATAAAGCCTTTGTTATGCCTCCAGCTGAGAGCTGCACAGATTCTTTATTTCAATAAATAACACAAGTCAGTACAGTCACACTTCTCCCTGCTGTGCAGAACCTGGGACTACATAAAACACCAGGAGATCATAGAATTGTAGAGTATCCTGAGTTCGAAGGGGCCCACAAAGATCATATACTCCTACTCCTGGCTCCAAACAGGACCACCCATAATTCAAACCATATTTCTGAGAGCACCATCCAAATGATTCTTGAACTCTGGTTAAAATCCAGCAGCAGTGTTTCACAATCAGAAAGTGAACAAGAACACAACAGTGTATTATTGCTCTGTACACAGAGAATCTCATGAGATGAGACCTTCTTTGGGGTATTTTTTTTAACTTCCTCTTCTGTGCTGGCTCTGGACATATTTGACAGCAGATACAGTACACAGCTAATCACAGCTCCACATCTCTGAGAAATTAAACATAGATCCATTTGGATTATCCTCAGGAAAAATGAGACCTAATATCACTACATTCATCTCAAGGCTGAGAGGTAAGTGAAGAATGCTGGCCTAAATGCTCAGATCAGAGAGGATCAACAGGGTTGACAGTCAGCTGATATTATTCTATATCACATCTATGCCTGAAATAGTCTGCCCTGCAAAGTCACTCTGCTTTCACTGAAATGTGTGCCCTTCAAATCCCCCAAGCAAACATAACTACACTCATTTCTACCCCTATTTCTTCCTACCTTACTCTCAAAGATCAGTCAGAGAACAGGAGAGCTCTGTCCTGCTAGGGAACCAACTCAAAAGCCCAAATAAGTAAATCATTGTGCACATGATGACAGCAAATGGCAAAGGCCACTTCTATGTATCACTATAAAGAATAACATTAATTGGGATGCTTTGCAATTTCCTGTACAACCCATAATTAGGTTAGATAAGAAACTAGCAGTGTCTAAGTGCTATAAATGTCTAAATTAAGTTATTTTGAAAATACCCAGCACTTTGACATTTGAGAGTTCAGAGTAATTGCAGTATTGAAATAAAATTGCTTCTGTTATTTAAAAGGTCATTATCTTCTTCGGGTAGATATATGAGGACTATTTTCCACTCTACTGAGCCGTTCTATTTGGTACAATTAGACCTGCTTGAGTAGATTTCTAGTGGGCCTCCTCCCACTTATCATAGACCTAGCATTGCACAGAGAAGGGCCTGTAAATATACAGCCCAAACATGGAGTATATATTCAGCTCATAATCGGGTTTTGAAAAGTCAAAAGCAGCCCAAAGCTTCAAACATACACCCACCAGGAACACCACATGATGCTGTACTCTGTAAGACAGCAACTGAGTCCTTGCACAAAAAAAATCAGGTTACTGACAGAGGACAGCCTGTTAGACAAGCAAACCCTATGGAGCAAATGAGCATTTCACCTTCCCAATCAAACTAAATCCTAGGTTGGCAGCAACCCCAGTTACTTCAATAAAACTACTGGAATCCCTTGCTTATAATGTGTACGGTCTCACTGTAAGTAAGTGCGATTTGATTGTTCACCAACTGCAATGTTCAAAGGCAGCAACTTAAATTACTGCACTTTGCATCATAATTTGATTATTCCAGTACAGCCAATAAAATAAGGTGGCAGAGGTTTTAAACACAGATGCTGACAAAGGAGATGTAACGTTACCATCTCACCATTGGAGACTGCCGCAAGTAGAAAATGGTAACAACCACAGCCTAACCAGTACCTTAACTCTAAATCATATCCCTGAGTACCACATCCAAACGGCTCTTAAACACATCCAGGGATGGCGATTCAACCACCTCCCTGGGGAGCCTATTCCAGTACCTAACTACCCTTTCTGTAAAGAAGTTCTTCCTAATATCCAACCTAAACTTGCCCTGGCGCAACTTGAGGCCATTTCCCCTCGTCCTGTCACATGTCACTAGTGAGAAGAGACCTGCCCCACTCTCACTGTAAGAACCTTTCAGGTACTGGAAGAGGGCGATGAGGTCTCCCCTCAGCCTCCTTTTCCCCAGACTAAACAGCCTCAGCTTCCTTAGCCTCTTCTCGTAGGGCTGATTCTCCAAGCCCTTCACGAGCCTCGTTGCCCTTCTCTGGACCTGCTCCAGTACCTCCATGTCTTTCCTTGCTGAGGTGCCCAAAACTGAACACAGTACTCGAGGTGAGGCCTCATCAATGCCGAGTACAGGGGCAGGATGACTTCGCTAGTCCTGCTCACCACACCATTCTTGATACAAGCCAGGATGCCATTGGCCTTCTTGGCCACCTGGGTACACTGCTGGCTCATATTCAGACCACTGTCCATCAGCACACCAAGGTCCCTTTCCGAATCATCCAGCATGCACACCCTTGTTCTCTACAAGCACATAGCCAGCAAGACCTTTGTGTATGAAACACATCAGGTGATCACTGAACCCAGGCTCAGCTGTTCCCATTGCAAGGCCTATATTTGTTCAGTATTCACTGCAGCAAACGTACTGCTTGTTGCCAAGATCCTGATGTACTCCTGAAACTCACCTGGTTCTGGACTCCAGACTCCCGAATAAGACATTATCACATTGCTGCTAATAATTTTAGCTCATATGGTTCTCAAATACTACCCTTGTGACAGGGATATGAGATTGAGTAAGATGATATGCTTACCAATTCCTCCTTGAAATGAGTTTCAAAATCTGTGGATGAAAAGAACCTGGAAGCACTAGCACACAGTGAAAATCATGTGAAACTTCCCTGTGCTAATTACCGATAGGTTTGCATGAATTTTCCAAAACTATATTTGAGCAAATACATTTTTCCCCCCCATGACGGTACAAAGGATCCGCAGTACACAGGCAGTCCTGCAAGTACTGCTTCACTAGCATTTACTAGCCAATAGAAAACAACAGAAATCAGACAGTATTCAATGCTCACTGTAACAATTATAAAATCCAGAACAAGGAGGCAGCATGGTCTGTGCTATAACCAAATAAGTGCAATTGAAGCATTTAGGTTTCATGGTCCCCAATTAGATTAAGCTGTTTTTTAAAGTCACATAAATGTTGTGCTGTTCTATATTTCACTTCTTGCTTTACCTAAAGGGCAGAGTTATTTTGCATTTTGTATCCTAATACAATTGGATTTCTTTTAAATGTAATTCTCACCCCAAGCTACTCACCCCTTACAAAAGTTGCTTCTGAGATAATTACAGCACTTTAGTAATGCCTGCATCGTGCCACTTACAGCATCAATGGAGTTATGTTGAAAGTGTTTGCTGTGGAACTGCTCTACCTGCTTATTTTTTAAAACATATTCTAGATCTTCCAACTCCAACATCCCATTAGCTATTAGAGAAGCTATTATATTCTCCCAGATTAAATATCCTTGAGTATTAGAACAGGTTTGGCTCATGAAGATTTTTGTTCTTAACTCGATGACTCCCATTCACAGACAAACACACACACACACACACACACTGGATTTGCTCTGTGATCCAAAACAACGGTTGAGGCAACCTGATGTCTCATTGAAGATGTAAGAAAAACAACGTAAGGCACATGGAGATTAGCCAGCCATATCCATGCACAGTTAATCTGCACCTTCAAGTGGCCTCTTCTTATGCCTGACAAAGCCAGGTTGCTATCTAGAGGACATGTAACATTAGTACTGCTGCGTGGGCAGCAAAGTAGTTTCTGGAGCCAGCTCTAAGAAAGAGAATGTCTGCTGTTGGCAAAGACAAGCTAGACAAAAATACAAAGGGAGCAGATAATTAGGAAGCCATCAAAATGTCTGATAGGTAAATGAAAGCATGGATAGCAAGCTTTTTTCATGGCTCTTAATTACAGAACAAAATCACAGAATTTTTCAGGTTGGAAAAGACCTAGAAGATCATCTAGCCCAACCATTACCAATACTTCCCAGCTAAACCATATTCCTCAACGCAACATCCAAACGTTTCTTGAACACTCCCATGGTCGGTGACTCTACCACCTCCCTGGGCAGTGCATTCCAATGCCTGACTACCATTTCTGAGAAGAAATACTTCCTAATGTCCTAATTACCTTTACAATGTTTCAGCAAAGCTATATTCCCAACTGAAAGTAGTCCAAATCCTGCTGTGTAGACAAATCACAGCTAAGACATACAACTTCTTTACCAAAGCAAGACAGGAGAAGTGATGGGAAAGGGGCAATTATCAGTAATACAGATCCCTCAAATTTGTTAATAAAATGTTAAGGAGCTTGCTTTTTCACACCTCCTCCATTTCGACTAGTAACATAAATCACATTTGTATTTGTTACATTACATCCTCAGCTTTCTTACAATACAAAAATCCACTTCTACCACACAGAATGATTATGAAGGTAAATCCTGATACTGATAGTCAAGAGAGCATCACAACACACCCAAGAAAGGAGGCAGAAGGGGAAAATAAATAAGTATTTATCAGCTGTGTCAGATCACTGTGAAAATAAAGCCACTAATTTCAAAATAAAGTCTGCTCTATTACATTTACAGCTGTGTTGAATGAAGGCAACACAGTTTAGGATCTAGGAGTTCTTACCTTCATTTTGCAAACAAAATACCTTTCCTGAAGGCACACATTCATTTTCTTCATGCAGATTCAAGAAGGAGGAATGGCAGGAAGAGATGTTAACATACTTGCACAACAGTAAGAACAAAGATTCTGCTACAAATTCAGTTAACACCAGTTAGAAGATTCACTAGTTTTTGATCTCATGATTGTAAAACTAGAATTGGTTCATTTTAATAAGCTACGTTGTTCTTCAGCATAAATCAAAAATACTTTATTTGCAAACCATTATTTGTGAACAACAAAGTATTATTCTAAATTCAGTATTTAAAATAACATATAAAAGACAGAAGTTTTTCAAGGACAAATACCACGAATTCTTATTGTCTGTGTGTATGTCTGTCAGTGTCTTTCCCACAGCTTTGGAGTCCTTTATTTGATTCGAATGAGAGCTAACTGCACTCTCAGTCCAACAATTCCTTTGAGATTCAGTCCCCAGCCATATGCTTTGGATGTCTGACTCTTTCATGCTCTGAATGGCACTTTTCTCCCCATTCAAAAGGCTGAAAACATAAGTTCCTGACTAGTTCTTCCTACCCATCCACAGACCAGCAGCAGATTCTTCCCCATTCATCACCAACTAGAAGTTTGGAGGAATTTCTTGAAAAAGAGAGAGAAAAAAAGGTGTTTAAGAATAAGAAGCAAATAGGGTAAGACTTTCTCCTCTCTGTGCAGCAATAAGGAGAATGCAACAGGCAGGACAGCAAGTAATCTTTCATGTTAACAAAGATCTAGACTAGACAAAAGACTGAGCTTAGAAATAGACCCTGAACGTCATGAGGTTCTTCATAATGATCAACCCAGATCAGGCGCTTTTAACCTCTTCTGATCCAGAGAATCTTTAATTGCTAACTAAATCACCAGGGCAGCTTCAGAACTCGGACTTGTCAGCATATTGAAATCTTCGCTGTATGCAGAGTCAGCAACACCTTCCCACTTTCTATGCATATAATTATCACATGAAGAGCTCTAGTTCTCGGTATAGAGAATATAGGGATCATTTTAGCAACCATCAAAATGCCAGCACTTCTGGAGATGGAGACACCAACTGTTTTACAGAACATTACAACATCATGGGGTAGAAGAGAGCAACAATATTACTGCCAGATGACACTGCAGGAGGGGGGATTGAGTAAACTAAAATACTGCTGGCCATGCAAGCTGAGTTTAACTGCAAAGTTATCCTTTAGCCAAAAACTTCCAGATTACATTTCTGTTAAGGAGATGGCATCTCCAGCAATTCCTCAGACAGTGTTTTTTCTGTAGTACAGTGACAGCATAGCATCCACTAATCTCTCCAACTATTCTGCTCAAAAGCTGCTGCTGCTGCTTCTGAGCTGTCTCCTCTCTGACCATTGCCAGTCCCGACACCCTTCATGTAATACTGCTAGCCAGGCCAGCTCCTAGAATGACTGAATCTGGCAAAGAGCAATTTGAATGAAATCTAAAAAGCAAACCCAAAACCAAAACTCACAAACAGAACAAAAACAAAACAAACTTCAGAATGAAATAACCTGAGAATTTAGGACAGAATTGGACATGTTGCTCTCTGCCAGGCATACGCTACGATGCAAAGGACAGAACCATACCTGGATACAGCGACCGCTGTCACTGCTGGGCTGTTCTTACTTGGCTTTCCAGTCAAGGCAAGGCTGGGATTCAGTTCCCGAAAGAGAACAAGATGTTTTCCACACTTGTTACCTGTTGTTTGGTTTAAAAAAATAAATATTTAGAAAGTATCTGGGGGGCAACGTGGAAGGGATTGTTATTATTTACAGTCAGCAAGTTGTTGAGAATGAATATATTCAATCCCAGCCTGTGCTGTTGCAAAATAGGCCCATCCCAATTTAATTTGTGGCTATGATAGTTACATGTGCTGACGTGTGGCTGTATCAATTGTGTGCTAAATTGGATTTGTGTATTATTGCTTTCTAAATTGCATGCCTAGTTCAGCAAAATTGTTCATCAGTTTTCACTGGCTCTATGCTTAATAAGATGCCCCACAATACCTTGCTGCCAGGATATAATACAGCTCATAATTGCCTAGTAAAAAGAAATTACATAAAGCCCTGTTATTATCAACTTATCTAAATCTGCTCATAACAGAACCAATAATTAAATGCTAAGAACATTTCACATACACACACATACATACACAGACCTAACAACATAATTCAATCCTAGTTACTTTAGTCTCCTTAATGACTTGTGTTTTGTATTAATTTTATTTTCTTTAATGCACAGAATGAGATGTGGGAATACTCGGCCATTTAAAATAATTCTGAAATCATCTAGATACTTCTAAGGGAGAATGTCACAGTGCTGATCGCACTTCAGCTCTTCAATAAGGAATGCTGTTGCTGCATGCACCTGAAAACATGCTTCCTTACTCTTGTGTGAGAACAGGTGTGTGTACATACACACCAACAGACGCCTGGTTAAAGCATGTCTTCCTTTATGATCCTCCACTACAAAGGCACAAACAGAAGTATCTTGCTGTGCTCCTATGGGCAGCTTTTTAAGTTCTAGCTTAGAAAATTGGTTAAGAAGATCACTTTTTTAATCTTATTTTTTTTAATAGCAAAAAATCACAGTTTGCTGACAGATAAAAATGACGCGATTGTATTTGAGTAAAACTAAAATGGAAATATCTACGCACAGGGAGTGAAGGACAGGAGTCTAGAAAATTCTTAAAATTAATTAGGTGCTCCTACATGAAAAAAGGATCTGCAAAGTGACTGCTGAACACTACAAGGATTCCAAAAGGAGTTGAAACCTGTGCTCTGACTTGCAGCAATCTCTGACTAGAGACTGCTATGAAACCAAACCAGCCCAGCTACTCCAAGCAGACTGCCTTACATCTGGCATCTCTGGTGTTCTCCCTCCTTCCCTAGAAGCATCTGGCTCTACCTACTCTCAGAGATGTGACAAAAGGCAGGATGGGCATCTGGTCTGGCATTTTCAATATGCCTCTGTACCTATAAATATTTCTGCATCTCAGTCTGAGTACTTCAGATGCCAAGCTCCACAAACAGCAGTTCTGAAGATCTCAGTGGTAATGCGCAATTAGTGCATAATATCTTTGTGCAGATGTTACATCTACAACTAACTTTATGTAAACTGTATGCCTGAAACTGAAGCAACAGAGAATGTCTAATGAAGTTCAGAGCAAATAAGTGGTGTAAATTATACATGTTAACAACACAACTTCTTTTTTTTTAATTTTAAATGTATTGTGAACAGAAGCACGCTGTGCTATTAGGACATGCCTTTAAAGCTCCCTGGAAGGCTTCAGCTCCTGTGTTTGTTAGAAAAGAGAAGTGATCCTGAGTTGTATTTAGTACCAGTCAGTACTGTATAGCACTATCACCTTGTTCATTTTGGCTCTGCAAGAACTCCAGGGCATCAGTTTGGCACTGCTTTCAACATACAGCACCATGCTGCTGGAATCCCACTGGCTTGAATGAACTCTGACCTCATTTAAGGCAGCAAAGACAACAGCCTGCTTGCTGTGACATCTCAGCGCGTGCTGGTACAGGCTATCAGTAGATGTGCTAAGGAAATGAGCCAGGATAGTTCATTAGCCTCATAGGTTTATGCAGAAAGGTGGTCTGTCCATCTTAACAGAGCCTATGAAGAACCTCTCAGCTTCATCCACATCGGATTTGCCCATGAGACCAGTGGTTCTGCTCTAAATTTCTAAGGCAGGGCAGTGGCCACCCACCACTGTTGCTCATACATTCACACTGTATGAGCCCCTGAACCCTTCTAGTCACACCACTGTGCTCTCACACCCTCTTCTTTCTCACAATAGAACAAGGCCTGCAGTAAGTCACCCTTCAGTTCACAGCCCACACTACAGTCATACCTGGGCTGCTTGCCTCTCCCACGGCTCCTGTCTGTGAACTCGGGCCAGCAGCTTGCCCTTGACTGGTGGTGTATTCAGTCTTCCACAGCTGTACCAGCCAAGAGGGGAAAAGGAAAATAAAAAACGGATTATAACAGCACTATCACATGAGAGAGAGGGCTGTTTTCTTCCTATTAAGGGGTGAAATTTGGACTTCTATGGTCTGAGCAGGACTTGGCAAGGTTCCCTCTCTCCTACCACTGTGTTACAGTATGTCACACTGGAGAAAGGTATTTAGGGAGCTGGCAGGTCTTCCCAACAGGGTGGTAGCCTTGATCCCAGCCACTCAGGAAGCTCTCCCACCAGACTGCAGGCAGAACCAGCAGAGAACTCCTGCTCCTGAGAATATGATGTAATAAACTAACCTGTGAACCAGTTCTCAGAAACTATGGATCCCAAAGGACTCTGCAGTACTGATTTATGCAAAAGTAAACCTCAGTACTTTTCTCACCACCACCATCTCAGTGTCTCAATTTATAAAACAAAGGTAATGCATACTGATTTTTTTTTTTTATGCAATGCGCTGCCACTCACTACAAGGTACTACAGAAATGCCAGGCACTACTCTTTCCCTGCAAGGAACTGCTTCCTGTAGAAACACAGACATATTTCTGATAGGCAATAACATTTCTGCTTTCAAAAAGCACACCAGGTTGAAAAGTGTATTTTCAAAACTCTTCCCAAATGACAGACACGCTTCATTGAGGAGGACAAAAGTTGACTCCAGTTTTCAGTTTTATTACTTGTGCTGCCCTGTTGAGAAAGTGGCACCGGCTTTTAGTAGCTCTGTCCCTCCATTCAGGTTTACACTGAATTAGGATTCCTCCTTTTCTCACCCCTGGCCACCTACCCTGACCACGCCATCCATGCTTCCTGTGACGATGATGCTGCGTGTATCCCAGTCCATCACTTCAGCAAAGCAGCAGCAAGCAATACAGCTTTTGGGGTTGCAGGTGGTGTTAACACTCACAAGAGGCTGGCCATTGACTGTCCACAGGTGGAGATAGGATCCAGCACAGGAGGCAATATCACCCTGTAACAAAACAAAAGGCAAAGCCTTCAGGATCCTACATTCATCCTTCTTACAGGAGGGCAGAGGTAATGGATTTAGGATGCAGATCAGCAGCAAACTTTTGGTACAGGTTACTCCTGGTACAGGTACAGGTACAGGTTTGGTACTCCTCTTTTTGGGGAGGCCTTCACATATTCAACAGAAAGCATTTAGTAACTTGGATTAGAATAGGAATGCCCATTCATAAAATAAAAGCAGCTGGATGACATTCTGAATGACACTTCCTTTTGCAAAACACTTTGAGGCTATAAAATACCCACAGAATGTTACACCCTCCAATCTACTTCCACTCTCCTATAGTCTTGCAAGTTCTAAAGCATTTAATTACTGAGCACTCTTTCCTTCACATCCTCGTAAACAGGTAAGACTCAGCACCTGTTTTTCCACTTTTGTGCTTGCCAAACTCCTTCCACTCTTGACTTGCCAGTAAAATCTTAGCTTCAACTGTTGATAAAAATGCACAGATGTGTCAGATACAGATCACCTGATGCTGTGTCCAAAAATAAAGAAAAAAGAAAAAAAGGAAAAAACCAATGCCTCATTTCATGCCAACCACAAATACAACCTTGAGACTCATTTCCTATAACTGGGCAGGGGAGGATTAAAGGGGTTTCTCAGTACCATTCTGCAGTCCTGGGCACACATCACAGCCAAGCACAGCCTGCACAGGGTTACAGCACAGTGGGCTGCACCAAGATAGCTGTCCATTAGCTTTATGTCAGGCAACCAAAAGAATCCTCTCCTTGCCTATCAAGAAAGACAATTTTTGAGCATGACAAATGATTCTAAGGACCATATAAAAAAAGGTAAACAGAGAAAGGAATATGGAAAGCTAACTGCCCTTACCTTTAGTCAGCACATAGCCCAGCTGAGCATCAGCTGATCCCCAACTACTGCTAGGAACAACAACTGTACACAGTCAGCGCCTAGTGTAGGTTCTGGACCAGAACTAGAGCTTTAAAATCTTACCGATACACAAATAAAAGTTCTCTTAAATAAGGACACAGCATTTGCCTCCTTAGCTGTGAAGCCTTTGGTGATTTCACAATCTTCCTCTGCCCCTCACAGGGAGCTTAATGTCATCGCATTTTTATACTGCTTTGCATTGTAGCAATGACCAGCTCAGCATTCAGTGAGCTGTACACTGCATGCAAAAAAAATCTTTGTGACGGACTTTATCCTATTCTATCAGTGAAGGTTCATGATCTTACCAGTGACTGTATATAAGGAGCAGATACACACGTAATCCCTTGGAGCAAGTAACTTAGAAAACCAAAAGCCAATGCTGTAGCTTTAAATAACCTTATCAAAAGTGCCCTTTGATCAAGACACTAACTGAAATTCTACCCAAACTTTCTACCCTCAATGCATGCTAAGAACCACTTAAATAGAATAGTGTCAACAAAACCCCTGATTCTGGGAATGGCTGGTGTACCCTTAAAGCTAGCAATGCACATCTGGTTAAAAACAACTAGAATCAAAGAATCCTTAGAGTTGGGAGGGACCTTTAATGGTCATCTTGTCCAGCTCCCTTGCAACAAACACGGATGTCCACAGCTAGATTAGGTTGTCCAGTTTACTAATGCTGACCTTCATCTCTGCCTGATTTGAATGTAGAGCTTTTCACACTGGAGGGCAGAACTCTGAAGATAAAACAAAGATAGCATATTTGACACTGAATTACCAGTAATTAAAGAGATTAAATTTCAGCTAACTTACCAGCTTGAGAGTACATGGTATCTGTGCACTTGGTAATGATCTACAGTGTTTTCCAGATGTAGGCAAGGGATTTAAAGCTTACTGAAATAGTTTCAGAAAGCTTTACGGTCCCACTGAAATTAAAACTTTTTGATACAGTTTTTGTTTGTTTGCACCAAATGATACAAATGTTACAAGGTAAATGGAGCTTCCAGATGTTAAAGCAAATAGAATGCCCATAAATTAAATCACAAGGGGTGTACAGAATTCTCATTTCACAGAAGATTATGTGATTCTGAAATGTGTTTCCTACAAATCTTGATTTCAAAACGTTTTGAATTTTTCAGGAAAAAAATCTCATCACCAAAATCATCATTCTGCGTCAACTCAAATATTTAACACAATGTAAGCATTGTTTCTATCTCCATGTTATACTGCATAAATATATAATTTAAGCAAAAGTTTCAAAATGAAACATCCTGCTATGCTAGGGTCAAAAGACTCTTCATCCCTAACATATGGTTCCCTTCAACTATTTCTCCTTGAAGGTTCAAACAATTTCCCAAGGTTTCTTTCTTCTAAATGAACCTTTCTGCAGGCTACTGTCCAATCAGTTTAACCATTTACAATCCAACAAGCTGAAGAACTTCTTTCGACTCAGTCACCAGTGTCCCCGGCACAGACCATCCAATTTTTGGATAGTTCAGAAAAAGAGCCACCAGATGAAACAGCTACTGTTAACGGTAAGTTGATGTGTAAGATGAAGAGGACTCTATTATCTTGAGGTCTGAAGCCCATGTTTATTTGCCAGCCCACCCAATTGTTTCTGAATGCTTGGTACAATTTTAGCTACCATCTCAAGGGATCACCAGGTATTGTGAGTTGGTTAGTGTTACATGCCAACAGCCACGTAATGCTAACCAAGACCTTTGGGACTGAGCGCTGAGCTGACACTAAACAGACTAATTAAATCCCATTCTCAATCATTAGCTCTCAGACTGTATGGTTAGTAGAGCATACAGTATGTACGGCACAGGCTAAGTAGAGAATGTCTTCTTAGTCTTACTGCTAGATGCAAGCTCAAATTGCCCAAGCAGCTGGAACCCTATTCTAGTATACTAAAAGACATATAAAAGACAAAAGTGGAAGCAACAATCTTGGGTGGTAGAAGGTTGGAAAAAAAAAATCCCACCAAGAGTGTTTACAGTTCAAATCCAACACAGAATATTTTCCTATCAGCATGCACATAGTTGCAGCCAGGCCCAGACCACAATAGCATTTTTTCCCACTGCTGGTAAATGCAAATCCAACCACTGCTATCAGCAGCATGCTTCTCAGCTGATGGTAGGAAAGAAAAAAAAAAAAAAAAAAAAATCAAAACAAAAACAACACAACACTCTCTGCAAGGGTGTAAGAAAGTTGTCAACTGAGGTGGCAGACTGAGGTCCAACAGGTATTAGCTGAACCTGGTCTGTTGCCTGAATGTCCGGAGAAATCAATGGAATAATGGAAACAATGAGGCCATGGGTGAGCCAGATCCAATACTTCACACTGTAAACTAGAAGATTCTTAATCCTGCTGCCTACCTATCCAAAGATGCTTCTGCATAGCTACTCAGTCTAAGATGTTGCTTTTAGTGCTCCCCCCTCATCATTAAGAACACTATTAGCAATCTCAATAGAAAGAAAAAAAAAATCAATGTATTAGACTCAGGATGTTTTTCTGTTGGGAAGAGTACCCATTAAGTTATCATAAAACGTTCATGGATGCATCAGAAGAAAGATGATAAATGAAGATCTTACTGTTGAATTGTTGATGGCAACAGAAGAGAGACTCGCCTCGTGGGCAGGAAGCTGGGCTATGTCCTTCAGATGGTTCAGGTCCCAAATGATGCAGGTTCTGTCATCAGATCCACTCACAATGATGCTGTAGGTCACAGACACAGCAAGGCAGGTCACTGCCTGAGAGTGCCCATACAAAGCCTAGTGGGGGAAAAGTAACCAGCAAATCAGAGGGTGGCTGAATTATTAGGGAACCACAGTCCTACTGCCCTTTATTTATTAAGAGCAAGTGACCCAGCCACTTTCTGGAGAACTGAAAGTGGTACGAAGTGAAAATCCCAAAGTATCTTACAGAATTATTCTTGTCTACAACTTGTAGTTTAGGAAAGTTGAGTCTCCAAAGAGATTAAATGTCTTGTTCTAAGCTGCCCAGTGACTCAGATGGAACAACTGAACCCTGGCTTACATTTCTGAGTTTACCACAGTGGTTTGTGTGCAGGAACAAATCATCACCTTTTATTTCAGTCAAGACTATCTTAAGCAAGTAGAATTTAGACTTGAGAATTATCACTTTTCAGAATTTAGAAAGTATTTTAACATAAAACTTGTCAAATGTCAGTGACCTTCCCATCCTTTCTCTTTTTCTAAACAAGCAGTAACATTTTCCAATGTTAGTTCAAAATAAAAATTGCATTTGTAGGAGAATTTTTGCTTTAAGAACCATACACTCATTTCTCTCACATCAATCATTATAATCCAGCACTTTTTTTTTTCTTGTTTTCCAGGTTTCAGAGTCATACAGAACACCTAGTCTAACTTGAAACAATTCTGTAATAAATACATAAGCAAATTACATTTTAGGCGATTTAATGTCACAGAAGTCATGGACAGAAATATGCTAATGACAGTTGTGTAAATGCAGCATTCTCAAGTGACAACAGTATTTCTGCTGCATAATCACCAGTGACATTAAATTCTGTAGGGCAGAGAAAGACTTTCACAGCTTTCCTAAAAAGCCTTTCAGGGTTCAATTATTAACTGCCTTACTGTGAAAAATCAGAGCCACCAGTTTTATTGTTGGTTTTAACAGTAACTGCATACTCCCTGCTGACTTTCTCTACATGACATAATTACCAGATCTTCAGGGTCTGTGTCAGAGAGCCACATATCTCAAATGATTTTTGCAAACACATCTCATACTCTTTTCCAGTCTGTGACTGTCAGACTGAACTCTTGTTGGCTAGCATGTGCTGCCAGTTAACAAGGTTATCAGGACAACAGTATTGAAACATAACACACGGATATGGCTGAGCTGCAGCAGCCTATGACGTACAGAAGGTGTGTTGCAATTGCAAGGGACAAATTTCTGTTTGTAACATATTCCATTGAAGAGTACTACCAATTTAAAATACTGACAAAAATGGGGCCTTCTCTCCAACACTGCCCCTCAGAGATTCTTTGCAGTAACTTTGGCAGTAGAACAGACTGTTTTACAAAGGGCTGGGCATAACCTTATGCCTGTGCTCAAGAACTAAACAGAACTACTGCAGAAAGGGCTGGGCAATATCAGGGGCTCCAGATTTCCCCTCCCTTCCTCAGAAAGATGAAAGGAAGCATACCTACTGTGACAGCATCCATATTGCCAGACAAGCTATGCTTGTATGCAAATTTTAATCAAGATTTTTTCCGTTTTTAACTCAGGAAGACCTCCTGCTTGGTGATGAACTGCTTTAAATGCAGGCTAAGTGTGGAAAAGAAATATAGATTTGAACTCAGCTAAAAATCTCAGCTTCAATCCACCAGCGTTTCAGTATGCATTAATGCAAAAAACAGACAAGTGCTGTCTAATATCTCATTATTCCTCTGTGAAAACTTTGGGGAAAAACTGAGAGGCCTGTGTCCACAGTAAATTGACTAATATTAACAAACAAAAAAGGGGATCAGCTTCACTGCAGGAATGCTCAGTCCATCAAAATTAAACCAGGTTCTGGCCATCCAGCTTAACTGGCTGACATGGGCACAACTACTCCACAGCTATGTTCAGCACCTCCCTGCCAGGTCTGGGCACAACTGGCCCAAAGGCTTCTCCACTGGCTGAGACATTCTGGGGGTGGGATTGCATTGGTTGCTATGCTCATGAATACTGTGGGAACCAGTAAATAGCATGGATCGATACTGAGGCTATTATGCTCAATCTTCAGTATTCCACAAAACTGTGGAAGCAGCCCTTGCTTGAGAGGAAAAAGTGACTTTTTTATGGTAAAATATACTTTCTGCACTTTACTACATTCCAAACCAGAATGTGTCAGTCCCATGAGACAACTGGTAAGTGAATAGCATCCACTTTATAGCACATCAGCTTTACTTAAGCAAAGCTCACTCTCTCAGGAAAGATGATACCAAAAAACAAAACAAAACAAAACAAAAAACACACCAAAAACAATTAAAAAAACAACCAGCCCCCACAAAACACTGAATGACATGAAAGCAGCACATAATTCACTGGAAATCATTTAGAACTGTGGTACAAATTTACATCTATGCCAGTCATCAAAAACCAAAATCTCTGCAAGTAAAGAAAAGGAAAAAAATAGATACATTTGTCACTGTATGACCTCATGACTTTTGATGGACTAATGGGTAATATCAGATTAATCACAGTGGAACACATCAGTGAAGGCAATTCTGAATTTTCTTTAATAAAAGAGAAAGGCACTGTACTGAAGATAAAACAGAGCCTCCTTAATGAGTTGCTTGAAACTCAAGCAGATCCCCAGACTGGTATCATTTTGATGGTTGTGAAGACTACTGTTTACGCTTTCTCTACTGCTATTTCTTCCATTTCTATGTTCATCTCCTGTCTTGGAATACTAAGCAGGGTGATTAAAAGATCATCACTGAAGAGCTTGTCTCCTGTTTTTGGTTTCCTCTAAGAGGAAAACAAAACTCAGGAGAAACAAACAAACAAACAAACAAACAAAAACTATTCTAAACTGCTTCCCTTCTAATTTCAAGATCCCAATATTTCAGATAAATAAAGGACTTAAACCTCTCTGGCCTCCTAAATAGGCATTGATGTTTTCATGTTATTTAATGACAAATAAAATGTTTTTGGCACAAATAAGAAGCACCGAAATATCTCCTGAATTACCAAAGCATTTGAACAGAAGTGTCTAACACCTGGAGTCCTACTTGCAATGCACTGTTTATCAGTTCAGTTGAGAATGGCAGAGAAGTTCCTGCCTCTTGAATGCCTAGAAAGATCATAGGCTGCCTTTTGGATATGATAGTACTCCATATTTTCTTGTAAAGTTGAGAACTCACCATAGCTGAATTGCACAAATCTTGCACGAGAATTCACTTTTGAAATAAAATTACATATATATGGCCACTGGGTGACCAGAGACAAACTCCAAATCAACAAACATCAAACGGCTGTGGACAGTGAGGTCAAAAACTGTATATTTGTAGGGATCCATCTCTACCTCATGGAGTAATTTCTGAATTCAGATTGAGAGAGAAGTATCAAGGCTTTTGCCTAGTCATGTGTTCATCTCCATCAGCTATGCTAACAGGGTGTTTTAGGGGTCCATACTGCTCTAGTAGTACAAGTGAAGACAGGAGATGCTCTATTATCACTGTTTTATTTTTGTTATCATAACCTTTGGAAATGCTGTCACAGCAAACAAAAAACCCAAATAAACACAAACAAAAGAGAAACCAACAAGCAAGCAAGCATTATATGTAACTATCAGGTATAGGTATAAAGCATAAGATCAGCTCCTGATCTGACTGCAGGTTTTCACATTATACTTGCAACAATCACCTGTTTCTGTCCTTCTGTTTCACTGTAGCATGTTTTCTCTTCCAATCAACAGACAAACTTATCTTTTGTTCTTTAACAAAAGTCTCTCACCTGTCTCAAGCTTAGACGTTTCACTTTGTCCTTGACCAAAGAAAGTTCCCACACACAAACAACTGAGCTTGTTCCAGATGTGATTAGAGTAGTTGCTGAAGGACACACAGCACAGAGGCACTTTCCCCAGTCTGCCATGCACTCAAAGGTAGTCATGTTCTGTATGAGAAAGCAGCTGTCAGACAAATACTCATCTGGTGATACTATGCATTTATTAAATGCAGATCTCATTTTCAGAATTCAACCTCTTTGTCTACAAACACAGGAAATAAAAGCTTATCCCACATCTGAGCTGACAACACAACTGCAAATTATGTACAAGGACTTCTCCAGAAGTAACACCTCCTGTTTTATTCTGTTGGCCCACAATGTCAGATATGGATGTTGGTGCTATGACAGTAGATGAACCTCCTACCAATATTTCGTTACATTTTGATGCCATGTGACAGATGGCAGCAGAGAGGCAATCTGACAGAACAGCATCTGACACAGAAGTGTGTATGAAGCAAAAGTTTGGAACTGAATTCTCCTACTCAGAAAAAAAAAGGACTCATTTACAGTCATAATGCTTGCTGAATCTTTACAGAGACCAAACAGTGGATGCCAGCAATCAGGCAGTGGGAGGTGCATTTCAACAGTGTGAAAGTGCCAATGGGCAACCTCTGCTGGCACAAATTTTGAGTGCAGTATGGAGATTCTCATTTACATCACCAGCTAATTATGGTGATCATGTTGAAAAACAGCATTTTGTAGAGAGAAGTTGCTTTATCTATTAACTCAGTGTCTTAGGACACCAGAGTTCCAACCTCTCACATTACGGACTTCCTACACGGCCTCAAGCAAGTTCACTCTGCTACCATATAGTGACAATGAACAAGCATACAATGTCAAAGCTCAGGTTTTATAGCCACCACTAATATTGGAGCTAATGGAAAAGTCTTTGTGATTTTATAGGGCGCAGACTGCAAAATAAATCTCTTTTTTGTTTTTTCATGTCCAGTGACTATGGATATGTCTATAAAAACATAACCATGTGGCATACACTGGTACCCAAGCTGAACAACATACTCCACTGTTTTGGTATCCAAGCTAACATGCGTGTCTTAGTACACCATAATGTTACCCCAAACACATTCCAAATCAGTGTGTTTGTAGCAGAGAAAACCTGAACCTGCCCAGTGGCCCAGCTAGAAGTGTGGTGACACAGGCTCTTGATTTTTAACAGAAGAAGCAAGAGTATTAACTTCCCAGAATAGGAAACATTATTACATTGAATGAATGAATTGGACTAAGCTTGCAAGCCAGAGGGTAACTGACAGATAGTCCTATCTATATTCCAGCAGAAAGTTCTGCACAATGGAATTTCTAATCAGAGGCCAGGAGACCTTGTTTTGTCCTTACAACATATGAAATGAGGTTTCTCCATTGTGGTAGCACAATCATTTGAAGGAAAGCTTGAGATCATTTAGAGGGGAAATGTCACATTTTTCAGCAGTGGAATGATTCTGTACTCCACTGGAATGCCCAATTTGACTTTTCTCAAAAAGCCTGACTGCAAAAGAAGTATTGCACAGCACACTCCAGAATCAGCTCCTCGGCAGCCTCTGAAAATGGTCCCCAAACAAGGCAAAGGTTACAACATAACATCAATTTCTGAAGCACTTAGATTTTGTTTTAATTTACCTTTTCAGACCCATAGTTGCCAAAGCAGCAGGTGAAGTCATCAAATCCCCAGCAGAATATTTTGTTCCAAAGAGGAGGAATCAAAACTTTATTTTTTTCAACGGCCAGAATGCCTTTCTCAGTATGAATAATGTGTCCAACAGCTCCCTTTGGATATTCTGACAAGACAGAGAATGTATTTCATTCTATTGCTTTTAGAACACCAAGGTTAGCTTATTGTCTTACACAGCTTTGTGGTGAGCTGGCAAGCCCTACAGCTGGGCTCAGTGACTGGTGGCCAGGTCCATGGAGAAACCCACTCTGCCACTGCAATTCCAGGCAACTCCCCATTTGAATAAATTCATGCAGAGATGGAGACTGACTTCAAAGGCGGGGATTTAACAACGCTGCCATTAAGCTTCTTTTCACTGGCAAAATGCCTTATGCTATGAACGAGAGGATGTCACCAACAGCCTCTGAATTACAGCTGCAGGAGCCTGCCAGCACCACAAAATTGTGTGATGCAACCACTGCCATGGGATTAAAAAGTACATACAATGAAATTTTTCAGGATTCTACATCTTAGGAATAACAGACTAAAAAGAATATGAAGACCAAGATAAAGAGACAGGGAAAGAACACATTTACTTTGCTGATGAATATAAAAAGAAAGAAATAGAAGGGAAAACAGTGAGTATTAAGTATTGAATTTTAATTTGATATATTCAGAATGCTGAAGATAAAAAAGATTTAGATGTCAAAAAAATCTGCTCTGAACTCTGCTCTTAAAAATTCAGATTAACCCCATTTAAGAATTCAGCGCTTATTAGCTCAGAAAATGGTGCACAGTACCTTTTACCGTAACTGGTGAGAACTTCAGGTTTTGCAGGTGGTTGATAAATGGTGGAAGAGTTCCACTTGATTGAAAGGACAGTACTGCTTCTCTTCCTGATGAACCTTTACTCTGAGCATTCCTGGGTGGATGTGGCTTAGTGAAGAGCTAGAACAAAAGAAATAAATTGAAAAAAATGCACCTCCATCAACCACTAATCCACTTAAACCACTAATCATAGACTCTAGAACTGTAACTTACAAACCCCTTCATTAAATTCAGATAATCTTCTCCCTGTCATCCTATTTTCATCAGGCTACACCCCTTATGTAGTTAGAAAGCTAGTTCCAGTGATTTGGGAGAAGAGAGAAGACTATAGGTGAGAATTTAAGCTGCCTTTATTTGACTGTACTTCAACCCCAGACTAGTGATTACTCATGTGACTGTACAGAAGGAGAAGAACCCAGATTTGACATCATAGCTGTATAGTATATGACAAGAACAGTGTATTCAGAGAATGGAAAAACAATCTGGAGAACTCTACAGACCGTACTGCAGATTTAAATCAAAGGCCATCTCTAATCTAAGTTGCTTGCTTTCCAACTGAAATACTTCAAGATCAAAATAGATTGTGCTCTCTGCCTTTCTTCCTACTCTCATGATAAAGTGATACCTGCTTTGGTATCTGTCCAAAGTTGCTGATAAAACCCAGGATGGTGCTCTTAATCAGAGGATCTTTGATATTGTTGAGATCCATCTTATCTCCATAGAAGTAAGGATGGTAGGTGTTAACTGCTTCCACAGCAGCTGAGCCCTGTTGTTTATGGCCAAAAATCAGGTCTATCCAGCAATGGAGGTGTGCGCTGACATAGTCACTTTCCAGGGCCTGAAACCAAAGAAAATGAATTAATTCAGCAGAACGCATTAATTGCAGATACATTATCACTCCCTGTTAAGAGACAAATTCTCTGCAGCACTCACTGCTGACAGAAGCTTCATTACTGCCTGGGTTTCATCAGTACACACAGTTCTATAATCCTTACAAGGTTTAAGCAGAAAACGTTGCAAAAACTAGATTCCATCGTGTTGGAAAGCCACAGGGTCTGATTTTTTTATACCAATATAAGAAATGTCTATTTTTGCCTGACCAGATCTGCAATCCAAGTCACAAGCATGTGAATTAACATAACCAGAAGAAATAATTACTACTGGAGAATACCATGAGACACTACAAGGCAGCATGTATCCAACCCAACATGGACTCCCTAGAAAACTGAGTGATCATAAATGAAATTTGTGCTTGCAAGACCCACACAAGTTTACAGGCAACAGCCACAAGTTCATGTGCAACCCTTGCTCATCTCCAGATTAGTGAGCTTTACCTATGAAGCTTCACTAAACACTATTGCCCCTAATATCACCTACAATTGCCAAATATTTGTATATTCCCCAGTGGCCTTGCCCAATGATTCAAGCACCAGTGTTAAGCATGATTAAAACTACTTTCCTGACTCCGAATCATTTGACTGTACAATACTCCCTGATGCTCAGTTAAGGTTCTCCCAAACAGGCCATCCTACCCAAAGCACAGCAGAATTAAACATGCTAATGGGATCCAGAACAATGGCTCATTTCACAGAGCAGACAGTGAGCCCAATGCAGCTGGTTTAAATGACCATGCCCACAGCTTAACAGCTCACAGGGCAGCTCAGAGAACAAGTATAGCATACGATCTGTCCTCTGCAAATAACATAAAAACACTTCCAAAACAACTCAAAATTTATCCTTATTAATAAAAGCAGTTAGTGCATGAATTACAAACCATACATTTTGCCTGGCTTCACTACCAGAGCAAAACAAAGCAACCAACAGAGCTGAAACCATGAATTCACTCACTTTCACTGAACACTGTGATATGCCCAGCAAGGAAGACCGAATTGTAGTCTAAAAAAAGAGTAAACAATTACTTTACGTAAACCTAACCTGTAGATTCCTAACTTAAAACACATGAAACAAGAGCTACTCATAAACTCATAAACTTATAATCCAGGTCAATCTTTGCTCTCATGATCCTTAAAGAAACAGACAGGTTTCACAACAGTGTTTAACTGGATCTTTTTAGCTCTTCAAACTCTGCAAAGCCTCCTGAAAAGGACGACAACACCAGTAACAAGTATATCTAGTACTGCAGGTGATTTCAGAGGAGAGAAGCTTTAGCACTATGGAGTTCAAGACCTCTAACTCTTCACTTCAGGATTAGACAAAGCTTTCCCAGGCAGCCTAATCACAACTAAATTTCCATGACAAGCCTTCTTGCACCCTCCTGTGCAACATCTGGTGCTAGCTATGGTTGGAGAGAAAATACTGGACTGACTGTACTTGAGGTCTGATCAGGCCTGGCAAATCATTAAGAATATGAATCTATAAGCATGATTTTCACTTGCTAAACAGCTCCTCTTTGAGATTTCAATTAATTTGTACAAGTCATGCGGCTTAATCATCTGTGCCAATGTTATCAAACAGTGCAGCTTGGTGGAAGCAGGTCTGCAAAACACAACAGCTGGTAGAGAGGACCCAGTACCCACATTACATGCACTGTGGGGGCTTTACTTCAAATTAGATCTAGTCTGCTCCCTCCGGCTGAATGCCACCAGTGGCAAGAGTATACCTTAGGTGCACAACTGGAGCACAGATTTTGGTTTTATTTCATCCAAAGCTAATCTAGTTAACAATCAGAGATCTCTTTACAATGAGAACAGAAGCATGCTATGCAGGGATGACTGACAGATCATTTCAAAACTGCACCCTTGCTCCAAACTACAAGGCTAAAGCAGATGGTCCTATTGTATCTAAGTGCCTTCAGAGTGTCCAGCATTACACAAGAAATAAGGAGCAAAGCTCAGTATTTTACATCCAAACAAGCCAGAACATAGGCCAGAATGCCTCCCTACACTTTTATTTAAAAAATAACAGTAAAAATTGCAGGAGCTCTCAGGCATCTATAGATTTCTGTTTTCAGTATTTCTGTTAGTGAACAATGGTGTCATCCCCATATTTAGCTAACTGGAAGACAGAGATGAAGTACCTTGTAGGGTTACACAGTGAGCACAAGACAGAGCAGAGAAAGAAACCAGAGCCTCCAAACCTACTCACCTTCTTTGGCACACCTTCAAAGTCACTGGGGAACACCAAGGAAGAGTTATGTACTTGATACCAATAGCCAAAGCCTGCATGCACTGAGCTGCATCACTGAGTGACAGAACTGGGCATTCCTTAGGCTCAACTCTTCATTTGGAGATATGGAGAGAACCAGGCACGCTCACTGTGCCCACAACACTTACAACAAGAATCTCTGTCCTTATAGTAGATGTCATGTGGTGATGAGCACCATCTTTCAGTGTGTCTACAGCTCTGAGCCTTTAGATCACTCTCTAGGCACTTTGTGTTGCACGTAACTCAGTAATACCCATTACTGTGTACATACAAGAGCCTGAACAGCCAAAGATGGAACACTGAAATGATTTATTGAGAAATGTTCTTATTGCTACTGACATACTCTTATTTCATCAGACATATCTACTCATTGAGAACTTGTCACACCAGCAACACTGAGTTATACATTTAACAGCTACAGAAATACAAAAGAAATCAAAGATAAACATAGACTCTGTGAAGTTACTTTGTATTCAGTGACTTACCAGTAAGTTCAACATACTGGCTTAAGTTAAGTAGAAACACACCACAACATCTAGCTACTAAGCATGGGGACTCTGGAGTCTTACTAATAATAACAAGCAGTTATTCACCCCACTGTGTGACTTGCAATATCACTAATTCACCAGCTAACATGCAAACACTGCATATTTCCAGGAGCCTGTTTCTCTTAAAAGTGGTTTCGTAAAAGAAAACTTTTCACCAAGATGGACTTACAACCTGTAAACCAGCTTATAAAGGATATATATATTAAAAACAAAAGCAAAACCAACCATGGATAAGAAAAGGTCTTGCCAGACAGGGAACTAGAGCAAAATTGCTGACAGCACCCAGGTGGCTGCAGAGAGAAGAAATTGCAAGAAGAGATGAGAACAAATGAATGAAGCAGACACAGAGGGAGAGGAATCAGGTATGAGGAGTGGAGCCAGAGAAATCCCAAATATAAAGGCACAGAGAAGAAGGCTTGTACATAACACCAGGCACATGAAGACAGTCACCTTCTAGTTCTCCAACGTGAAATAAGGTATTGGTAGAAAGGAATGAAATGAAGATTTAAGAAAATACCCCCCAAAAACTGGGAAATAATTTAATAGTACAGATAGCAACAAAAAACATGAGCCCTAAATGCAGTGCAGAAGTGCAAAGTGAGGGATATAAAAGTAATGGTAATTTAATGGAAGAACAGCAGTCACTGTCAATTGTGAAGTAAAAAGTGGAGAAAAGAATATTTAGGGAAGAATGAGTGTGATTTTTGTTCAAAAAAGGAATAAAAAGTTGATACAGTCATTAAGAAAGTCAGAGACAGGATTTAGGAACCAGCATATGGGGAAATAAAGATACGATTATCTGAAGATACCAAAACATAGACAATCACATTCACTTTTGTGGGTTACTGTCATGTACTGAAGAGATAATAGAACAAATAATGGGCTACTTGCTTTGTCAATTCAATGCTAAAACACAATTGCCACACACCTTTTACAAAGCAGCAACACTTCATGCACTCAGAAATGCACCTTTGTTCCTCTAGAAGAAATCTGACGAAATAAGGTAGATACACCCAGAAGGGGGGCAGGCAGTATGGTCCATTCCATTATTAGTTCTAACAAAGACCTACACCACAGCAGTCAGCTACAAATTCTGTGTTCAATGACAAATCTTCATACAGAATTGCCTTCAGAATTACTATAAAGAAATTCCTACACCTGTCCTGCTAACTATGGACACATTAACTGCAGTAAGTTCCAGGGCCTTACATCTATTAGCATTCAGATTGTCAAGACTGACTTTATTAAAGGCAGAAACATTAGGCTTTACTCCCATTAAAACACCAAATTGACTCTAAAATATTAGATTTTACTCCCTTCCACTACATTCCCCCAGAAAAGTAATTGCAGTGCCAGCATGCATCAGATGAAGGAAGGTAGTTTGAATACACACGTAGCTAGTTAGGAACACAGAACTGCATGCATGTGGATGTCACGTGCATGCATTAAATTATGTTCACATGCTTTTACAGGCTGAGATCAGATGTAGGTCTGTAGCTTGGATCTAATCTCATCCAGTCTGCAAAGTTGGTCTTGAGTGAATTGTCAGGCAGACAAGCGAAGTCCAAAACACAATGTGAACTCCACAAAGGCAGGATTTATTTGGATGTTAACCTTTGTTTGTGACTCTGGCCTTTAGGATTTCATTTTCAAATGGGAATCATTTCAGTACTGTCCCAAAACACCATATTCACTAACCTGTCTGTGTAGGAGAATGAATTTATGGGGATCTCCATCTGCCCAAGGAGGAAGCTGCACATCTCCCAGCACTGTTCCATCCTGCATGCAGCCTGCAGGAATTAAAAGGAAGAATTAAAACCAAGAATCACACACTCTGCAAATAGTAACAGCTTTCCCAAAACAGTGAAGTCAAGGGGAATTTAGGTTACTTTCACACAAGCAACTTCAGAATCTATGCTATAGTGTCACAGAACACTGAAAAATTTTTTTCTCCTTCAGTGAGAATGGAGCAGATGTACAGTAAGGATATCCATGTTTTCAGCACAAACTATTTTAGCCCTGGATGCAAACTCAGACAAGACAGACCTGTTGACACAACTTTTTTCTTATAGATAATCCCACTGGACTAACTACCAACTATTCCTGCTAAAGCAGCCTCTAGGAAGTATTCTGTTCTCAAGTCCTTTGCAGTCTGATTCCTTTCAGAAGGTAATCATAAGTTCTCAAATCAGGACAAGAGTTGCACAACTTGATGATCTAAGTTAAGGCTTAGGTCTGAGACAGTAAGTTTTCTAACAGGGCACTAGTGAACAGATTTGGATTATTGGATTGAACTATTGCAAAATCATTCTATTTACTTGCTATCAGTGAGATTCTGCTTCCTTTTTTTTTAGGTCAATTTCTGGATTTTGTTATCAGCTCCTTGGTCTCCTCTCAAAGATGAAAATGCCCGAAATCTTGACAATATTTTAACTGCCTTCTAACATCCATTCCCTACTCTGCTTGTTTTATTGCATATTTCACCCCACTGAGCTCTTATGTCAAGTTATAACTACATCTCAACATCACCCTACAGGTCTAGAGATAGCGCCCACTCATTCAGAAGGGACTATGACACTGCTTGATGCCAAGAATGAATCTAAGTGATACTCAGGTCACATGTAGCAAAATTAAGCACCACAGACAGCAGATTTAAAAAGACCATGCATCATTACCATTTAGAAACCAATCTATCTCCAAAAATCAAACTAATATATATTTCACAGCCATAGAAGTAAGGTCCCTTCAAGCGCTTACCAAGTTCAAAATGATTAGCATTGGTGAGGAACTCTGGCAAATAGAAGAATTCAGGGATGAGCTCCCTGACATCACTCATATTGTCCCTTGATGCTGATTCCCATGTGCTCTTGACACTATGAAACATCCTGTCTGCAACATCAAAACTCCCACCCTGTAAAATGGAGACAGACCAAAAAAAACTGCATTGTGAATATTCTGTTGAACAAGAAGGATATACAGAATCTCAGACAATTCTGCAATAATCATCACATTCGATTAGGTGGTATTTCAAGATCTGTCATAGGTCTGTTTACTACCTTGGTCCCAATTTGCAGATATGTAGATTAAGAATACCATACAACTTGGAGTATGTGTAGCTTGTAATAACCTGGAAGCAAGCAGAAATGATCAAGAACTGCTTGAAAATATCAGTGTAACCAATATTAATGCTTCTCAATGTAACTCCTTTCATCACAAAGTGATTTCTAAGTAACGAACACAGCTTTGGTGTTTTCATCTGTGACCCAAAGAGTTGTGAGAAATCTTAAGTTCAGTCTTCCTAAGAAGATCCAGACAAGCAGAAAATACCCAGTGGGCAGGGGACAGCAGGAAAGGAAACAGCACAGAGAGAAGAGGGAAAGAATTTCTGAACACAAGTCTTGAATTGCTGCATGTGGAAGGAAAAACTAGCTCAAGTCCCAAGAGCTTTTGAATATGTTTACTTTAGCAGCAGTCAAGCACTAGATAGCAGCACCTTTCTTAGCTTTAACCACCATTACGAACCAAGACCTTCAAATAAAATTAAATCACCCACTGAGTGACAGGTGTATGCTTTATGATGGAACTGTATTTCCTATAGGATATTTTAATGGGATTTCAGATACATTATGAATTTGTGAAAATTCCACAAGCACATCTATACAGAGATCCGCACATTGAACGAAGGATTTATTTAACAAAGTTTTACAGTAAGAGATAACCCAATGGACAATCAGTTTCAGGAGATCATCCAACTGAGCTTTTTAGAATGAGCAAGTTGATTCAGATTATCAACAAAAGCTAACATGTATTCCAGATGTAAAGACCCTGTTGCTGTTTCCCCTGAGGTGAATTCTGAACAGACTTTGGTCCAGCCTCAGCCTCTAAATGATAACATAGTTCTGCTTCACCTCTTTGCATTTCAAGTCCTTCATCCTTACCCCACCAGCAACTGTGAAGCTTTCCCACAGCCACTGAAGGGACTGAGCAAGAAAGTGGCTGCAATCACATGAGTAAGCCTAGCTGGAGTTAATCTGATACACAAGGTCATCTTGCTCTTGATCATTATTAGAGAGGGACCCTTGGAGTCAAATTCAAATTGAAATTAAAACAGAGTAGAAGAAGCACTATAAATAAATCAACAGCTAACAAGTATCTCATTGAAGCATATTAAAGGGCTTTGTATATTTAATCTACACACAGTGTGCCGTGTCTGGTGGTGATTGATGCTTTTTCATCTTTTTTTACAGCTTTTATGAGAGCCGATAGTAATCTCCTGAGAAACAATATGATTTGTAATAAAAAGATTACCTGTATTAAATAAAAATAATATATACATAGGAAATGCTGTTAGCGCGACAAATCTGGTTAAAGATATTACCACCACAAAAAAATGTGATTTTTTCCCTGGCTGTCTAATTCATTTTAGGGAAAAGTAATATCTTTAAAAGTTAAGCCTGTATTATTTATAAAGGAAGCAATAACTGATTTTCCCATTTCCTATATTAATAAATTTATTTGCATATATTTATATCAGAATTAATGAGTTTTCTCTCTCTGTGAATGCAAAAAGTGCACTGAAAGGAAAAAAAGAATCAAGAATTGCTTTATGCCTTTAGATTGTGAGTCATTGTAAACTCTTACAGCTTTTCTACAGCTAGATACACTAAGTCTGTTTTCTTTCCTTTTAGTAGAGGCCTTAAACTGTGAAGAAAAAATACTGGTGAAAAGATGCTTTTCAAAACTATAGCGTAGTATATAAAAGGCAGATGGTCAAAGTGATCTCTAGAGTGAAGTTGGAACTCCAAACATTCATAAAACTAAGCGGAAGACATCCAAGTATTTACCTGCAGATAGTGCTTAAACGACCGCTCAACAACACAATGAAGAACAAGAAACCTATTCTCTCTAAGTACCTCAGAGGGGCAAACACCAGAAGGAAAATCAGCCTGCTAGCTGAAATGCAGCAATGGGATAGGAACAAAGGGGAATAAGAAACATTCAGATGTTGTACTACGGGACATGATTTAGTAGGGAAATACAGGCGTAAAATGGATGGTTGGACTGGATGATCTTGGAGGTCTTTGTCAACTGTAGTGATTTTATGATTCTAGAATACAAGGTGAATCACAAGCATCACTACTTACTGAGCCCAAGAAGCCCTAGAATACCTTTCCAACAGAAACACTAAGCACAGTGTTACTATGCTTTTGTGACATGAGACCAATTCCTGAAAGGAGTTTTATGAGATACCTCAAAAAGGTAACTGCAGGAATCAGTGGAATAAGATGTACCAGTCAATGCTTATGTGATGAGACAATCTTTCATCTGTGCTAGCATAATATGCAAAGTATACACATACTTTACTTCAGCCAGATTTCAATACACTTAAATAAATTGTGAAACATAAGGTTTTGTAAACTCCTGTACACTGACTTCTTCTGCAGCTAGGTGCAAACCACATATCCAGTGTTACAAACAGGATGTTTTGCAACATCAGTTTTCCACAAGGAGTACACCCAAGTACCTGCCTTTCCTGTCATGTTCATTCAGAAAGGCACTTTGGGGTTTTAAGTATAGCTTTTCCGATTTTTAAGATGGGGAGAAGCTTTTCCAGCCTCTGACTCAGCGTCTTTCCAAGGCCTTAACTTCGGGAGTGTTTTTCCAATATGCTCTTTACTAAGTATAAAGGTTTCAGTTCTGCTGTTCGCCTGACTGCATCTCACTCTTAATAATTCCTATGCCACAGTAGGACTGATCACCTATAGGAAACAAGCACAGCTTAACATGTAGCAACAAAAGAGCAAAGGAATGAGAATGGGAGTTCAGCAGTTTTAGTGAATCCATACCCAGGCAACATTTTAAATGCTTTAGATCTCAGCAGTCTTAGAATATTACCATCCACGCAGAAATGCCAGTTACCTGCTAATTACAAAAGCACAACCATGAAGCAGGCTAGGAATTTGTTCTGCATAAAAACTGTGCCAGTGAGACATAGCAACCTTTACCATTTTCAAGGAATAGCTGCTCCACAGTAATACATGGCTGCAGCTAACATATGGCTCACAGAGCACGATAACCATTGCCTCAGGTGGTTCGCTAACTCATCTACTGCTGGTAATAGCAGACATCATAGGGCTCATTATTTAATTAGCTTACTGCTTTATTTGTATTAGCTCATTCTGGAACATTAGAGAACAGCTCAGCAGCAAAGCTTTTGGAGAGCTGCAGGACATAACACCAGCCCTTGCTATACAAGCAGCCTGTAGAAAATTCTGGCCCAGCTGCCCCTCTCACACTGCCCCATAAACAGAGGCAAACTTCAACAAAAGATCTCCTAAATTACGCATTTGACAACTTATCCTCCTGGTGCCAGGTTCAGAACAAGTAAAATCAAAATATTCTTTCTGGAGCACTAGATCTATCTCTCTCTACTACTTCTGATACACCATTTCCATGGCTCCTGTCATAATCCAGACAGCCTTCATTTGTGCCAGCTCTGAGTGTTTGCTGATAACTATGTTATTGTATGAGCACTTGAGACTTTGATAACAGGTATTCTAAGTGCATGTGCCCCGAAGTCAGAAGGTAATGTTCAGAGCAATAGTAAAACATGGACTTGGTGGCTAAATGTCTCCAAAATTGTAAGATACAACACAGAACCAAATCAAAATAACCATTCTGCATCATTCTGCTCCATTAAAATATTTCCACTGAATTGAGCAGACACAACACATAGCCTTCAGTTAACTCAGAGTCCACACAGAACAGACTAGAGGTGCCAAAAGAATGAATCTCTCTTCATTACATGGCCAGCATAGCGTGCTCCATGACCGTAGAATGGTTTGGGCTGGAAGGGACCTTAGAAACCACCAAGTTCTAATTCCCCCTGATGTGAGCAGGGCTGCCAGTCACTAGATCAGGTTGCCCAGGGCTCCATCCAAATTGGCCTTGAGCACCTCCAGGGATGGGACATCCACAACTTTACTGGGCAACCTGTTCCAGCACCTAAGGAGGTGTAAGATAGAAGCTATCTCCCCCTTACCTGCAGAGAACAGAAGGTCTGTGTAAATGGCTCCAATCGGACCAGGTAAGATGCCACTATAATTGCTGAGGAATAGTGAGTACAGTAATGGCACTGGGCTGACAAGTCTCCTGGAAATTCGACACAAAATCATATTTCAATAGAAAATTTCAGCATTTCAAGTCCATAACGCTAATTATTATGGCACAATTGAGTAATTCTTTAAAGTAGATGTGTTCAAAGATGCACAAAAAGCACACCTTGTATGTCTGTATTGAACATGCAGTCACAACTGTCTGTGTGTTCTTATGCTTTACCTTTCAATTTCTGATGAATAAGGTCTTTATCCTCTTATATCACCATGTTAATAATGAAAAATGGCCTTAATCTCCAGAGGTCAATACTTTCAATGCCCAGTTTCCTCCTCTTAGTGTAGCTGTCGTTAGCTACACTGCATGTAGCAGTTTTCTATATGCAGTTTAGCTATCAGAGAAGACAGATGCATACAACCTAACTAACAGAGCAGTCTTTTCTCAGACACTGTCTTCTGCTGTTGTGCCTTTCTGCCCAAGGGAAGAGGATGGAATGCAGCAGGGTAAGGCATATAAGAAGGAAATGTTTGCAAGAGCGTAATTTCTCTTTCAATCCTCAAGCACTTTGTACGCAGAAGCAAGTGGGCCTCCTTGGTATGATGCTTCCCATAACTACAGTTCCAGAAAGACCAAGGGACCCAAAAGCATGCCTTAAGGCCTCTGCTGTCTGCTAGCCATCTAAAATACTCACCTTCACTCTTCTCCACTTCCTTGTAGCGCTGGATGAACTTCTGTTTCCTTTCCATAGTTTGTGCTCCCATTGGCTTTGACAGATCCCGAAATGTGCGAGGATTACTAAAGTTTAGAGTCTGAAGCACAAAAATAACAAACATGGGATTTTTTAAGAACATAGACTAAAGCACCGCGATCATCTCAGTGACACTGGATGATGGCAAAGCTGGTTAGAAGTTCCACCTGTACAAGGTAGTCACAGATTCAGTATTGAAATACTCATCTCCAGAAGGAAGGGGCTTGGAAACAGAATGGTAACATGCGCCACTGAAAAGACAGCATGTACAAGATGCTTCAGAATTAGAAGACCTGCCAGGTACTGAAAAAAGTCTTGGCACGTTTCAAATTGTTTTCAAAGGCTCTTCTGCCTAGATCTCCTTAGTGGGTGAAAGAAGTCTGCCCGTGACTACTTACAAAGCTAGCATAGCCTTCCTTTAAGTATGCAAGGAACATGTGCTTGTCCACCTTACTGAGGCAGAGCACATTCCTTAGCAAGCTGACCTGCAGACAAGGCTAATCTGGAAATATTCAGTAAAGTCCGACTTTACTACATCAAACTTTGATTCTTTGGTCCAGGCCCTTCTACTGCAGTAGCATCATGCAACAAATCACAGGAAGAGCCCTGCTAAGGAGCACGAACTGACCTGGGAGTGATAGTCAGCAAGGACCCATGGAAACACAGGATACTGCATGTAATCATTGTAGCTGCGGCCAGCCAGCGTATTCAGGTACATGAGGTAATCAAAGTTGCTGATCTCCCTCTTCTGTTGAGGAGAAGAAGACATTAAGATCTCCTAACTCCACCCCTGAAAACCATGCCTCAAAGGCAACCTCAGAGCTTCATAGATCCCCTGTCCACCAAGGTAAACATTAAACATAGTGGAATCAATCCCACACTGCCATTCAGATCAGCACAACAGCTCTTATGCCACAGTCCATTCAACAGAATCTAAGTCTTTCTTCTGGCTCTTCTTCAGACAGGCTATTTGCATTTGTCTATAATCACCCCATGCTTTTATGTGGCATTCAAGTAACAGAGCACTTGTTTTTTTTGGATTTTAGGAGAGCCAAATCCAAACAATCTGTGTATTTGCAAATCCTGGACAACTGCTTGTATGGAAAGGATTCACAAAGTGCTGCATATAATCAAAAGGATACAGATTTCTTCAGCGTGTCTTGAACCACCAAGATCAGGAGTACGAGAAAGTAAGTGCATTTCTCAGCTCAGTATAAAGTCAGTGGAGACAAAAGATGTACATTGATTTAGATGATCTGCCATTCAACTAGGTGGCTTTTTTTTTGAGCTCCATTTTAAAACATGCATAGGATCACACAATCTGTCAGACAGTTGGCCATATGTTTCACAGTGGGAAGAGCAAAAACCTCTGCAATAACCAGATGTAAATACTCTGCTTGTCTTGCCAATAACCTCACCTCCAGCTGTGAGAGAATAGCTTAGGCCTTGAAGCACATATACACACAATATATAACTGTGAGTGGACACATGGGTAATGAAAATCTTTGGTTAATCACGCGCAACCAAGATTTAGTTTACCTGCCACTTTTGGAGCATTGTTTTTTCTCCTCCTGAGTGTTTCCTGTATGAAACAGATATTTGATTGAAATGACTTCTTCAAAACCGTAAGAGAAAAATCAATACATTAATGCCTCCCTGAGCCCCTGTTCTCATCCTATGACAACACTAAAAGAATACTGAGATTTCAACAGTGACCAAATCATTTCAAAATCAGAGAGCGTTGATGCTTAGGTCAGCATTGCAGGATTCCTGTTTCATTACCACTTTCAGTAGGAGGCAAGGTTGTGCCTGATGAATAGGGATGGCCAGCTTCAGATGACAGATGAGGTTACCACTGCCAGTCACTCTCCCTAACTGCATGGAGTGCGCTAAGCTACATGGCAGATTGCTTCTGAATGAAATATCACCTCAAGTACAATAACTCTGAAACAGTTCAGAAACTGCCAAACAGGGGGAGAAGATACCCTGCAGCAGGAATGGAAAGACAGCCGAAAACAGAAGTCTCTCATTCCCCACATCAAAGATTATGTTTGTATAAAGAACCTTGAAACTAATGTAGTTTTGAAAAAGTAGTTTGTTGAGTTGTTGCTTTTTTTAGTTTTGTTTTTTTTTTCCTTACAATTTTAAAACATTTTATTTTTATTTTTATTTTTTACTTTCTTCATTCCCAAAATTCAGAGCAAATTCTGCCAATGCTTTAAATCAAAACAAACCAGCCAAAAAGGCAGATTCTAAACAGGGAAATATATTTGACAAGGTGAAAAGGTCAAAGGATAGAAAGAGGCAAAAGTAACACTCCAGCTCAGCTGAACCAGGTGTGTTAGTATCAGAAGGGCATGGATTTGTTCTTGGTAGCTGCAGGCAATCAATCTGAGACAAGTGATGGCTTCTTGATTAAAGAGACCCTATCTGTCAAAATAAAGAGGTTAGTGACATGATATGACATAACTGGAAGTGGAAGATGCTTTTCCTTTTGAGTACATAGCTTCACACGAAAGCTGATGCCAATTCAGAGACGAAGTTACTAACTTCATGAAGTATGATGGAGTCAGTTCAATAACAAAAAATAAAACTGCTATAGGAAAAACTAGCTGTTATTTTGCACTCCTGTGCTCGCACTAACAGTCCACAAAGCTAGTCTCAAAGACCTAAATAAAATACTAGGATGTTTTATGATCAATACAATTTCATTGAATTTGTGGTAGTAAATTCTTGTAAACGATGTCTCATGATTATGAATCATTCTTTTACTGCCTATTCAGTCTTAGACCAGCTAATAGCATACATTAAGGAAAAACTGTACTGTTTACTCAACAAAGTATTCTACTCTTTTTAGGAATTCTTGCCAGGGATAGGATGGTAGGTAGTTGAGGCAAGGATTTTGCACAGACTGAATTACCTATTTCATGAACAAATGCGAAGCCCTGGACCAATTTTGGCTCATGGTCTACAACTCTTAAGCTTTGATTAGTTTTCCTGCTAAGCATATGAAACCTAACAATGACAGGTTATATTTGTAACAAGCAGGAAACACAAAAAGGTATTATTCATCATATCTGAAATAGGAAGATGGGACCTTGACTCTACTAATAAAAAGGAATTAGTACATAAAGGGAGCTTGTAAACAGGAAGGAGACTGACTTTTTACAGGGGCAGATAGCGATAGGACAATGGGGAATGGTTTTAAACTAGAAGCGATTTTGATTAGATATTTGAAGAAAATCCTTCACCCAGAGGGAAGGAGAAGCACTGACCCAGGCTGCCCAGAGGGCTGCGGGTGCCCCATCCCTGGACGTGTTCAAAGCCAAACTGGATGGGGCTCTGAGTAGCCCGCACTGCTGTGTGACAAACTTGCCCACAGCAGGGGGTTGGAATTAGATGATCTTCAAGGTCCCTTTCAACCCAAGACATTCTGTGATTCTACAGTAATTAAAAATAAATAAATAAATAAATAAAATTAAATGATGTTCTAATTTACACAGCATAAAATGGGAGAAAGTCTACAGACTGAAGAAGAGTTATGCTGGTTTTGAACCCAGCTTTCTGAGCTATAAGTAACTCAAGAATATAGGAATTCTCAACTGGAAACACATCTGTGGGCCTCTATAATACAGAACCACCATACTACAGTTTCACTGAGAGTTTTGCTCCACTGGCCTTTGTAAGGTCTTCAATGGCTTTTGCCTCTCAGTGCATCTCAAATGGATAGTACAGGGATAAGGAATTCAGACACAGTCTGTTGCTGGATAAAAGTATATGTCCGGTAACAATCAGGTTAGGCTCTTCCTAACACACTCACTAAAACTGTCCATTTATTTTGGATTTATGGTTAAGTTGAAAGTTGGGGAGTTATTTCATGTAGAAACCTGCCCAGTGTATCAGTCCTCCAGCAATTTGAAGTGAGAGTGTTCTAAAAGGAGGGAACTAAAATATTACAGACAGGACTAAACTGGCCTAGTCTGTGTGCATGTTATACAAATGCACATAATATATGTTGATTTGTGTGTGCCACTATCCTCTATTGGAAATCTTGCTCTGTCACAAGTCTTAACCCAATAAGAATTCTTCAAGAGCTAAAGCAACCTACTTCAGGTGGAAACTACCATATGACACAAAGTTCAACTCCTTATGAGAACATGCAAGGCTCAGAGTAGTCATTCCCTGAAAGAGCCATGCTTCTGGGCCTCGGTGGTCAAAATGGGATGCTCTGAGTGCTTAATCTCCCTTGTCAACTCAGAAAGGCTCTGTGTATTGACTGTGTTAGCTCTTCAAAAGTTCTTTTTTTTTTTTTTCTTCTTTTTTTTTCTCCAAATACCATTTTGAAATAATTGCAACCAGTTGCTAAAATAATGAGCTGTAGCCATACAGAAAAATTCCAGGAAATTCACACTGTACAAGAAGAAACTCTTATAACTACACTTTTGAAGGGTCACAGATAAATGAATGCAAGCAGCAGCTCAGGGCTGAACAAACTTTCCCTCCTACTCTGTATCTACTTGGTCTGACATATGCTATGGATGTTGTCACAAATGTTGGGAGTTCTAACATACATACAGGCATTTCACACTGTGTTTCAGCTAAGTAGAATGAAATAGCCAAATTACTAAGATGAACAGCTAAGGCAGCAAGCTGACAAATAGCTTCTAACCAGGTCCAGATGCTTTTTCTTTCTGCATAATTTTGAAATCTAACATTTCCAGACACAACATGCAGTTCAGCTCTTTTCCCTCCAGCCTGAACTTGCATGCTGGAACCACACATTATGCTAATGATCTCCAAGGACCTAGCACCGCTGTTGCTTAGGAACAAAAGTTTTACAGGCTGTAGACAGAGAACTGAACAGAGGCACTGTAGCCAGGGAAGTCCTTTTCCAACTCTTCTTCCCCTCAGTAAACTCATATACAGTAATTTCTTGAAGGCCTGCCATTGTCTTTCAAGGAAGTCCAATTTACAAGCCTCTGAAAAGGAAATTATCCTGTGCTCCCCTGATTTGCTAACTGAAAGACAAATTCATTTCCTCACAGAAGAGCAGGCCAGAGGAAGACTGCATGGTAACAGATCATGAAGGCTCATCTCACACTGCAGAAATAAAGAAGCAGCTTGTGACATCGGTACCACGGCTTTTAAGACTTCCTAGCTGCTAGCCGGTAAGATCTTAACAGGGCAGCAGAACTGCTCAGATGAGGCAGTAATTTTGTATATCCTTGGTGGGGTGGGTATTGGTTTTATAAGTGACCTTGCTGATAGCACAGTAGCAATCTAGGAAAGAAGGAAAACTAAAGAAGAAAAATAGTATCTATTAATTCCTGGTAGGATTTAGTTTCCAACAGCCTGTTAGCAAGAGACTGCATCTAAAACAGTCAGGGAATTAATCTCTTCCACAATAGGCTGTATCCAACAACAAAGAAATGGTAATAGGCTTGTAAGTAGGGAAATAAAATGGTCCCCTGCTTGGAGCTGCTGGGCTTCATATAACTTCATTTGCTGTATGAATACTGTTCTTAAGTGGTATGTGAAATGGTTTCTTTTGAGCCAGAACATGTTGACATGTTGCCTCACTGCCCTGGCCTCAGAGAGGCTCTGCTGGACTGGCAGGCCTGCTGCTCTGCAACACACAAGTTTCCAGGAGAGAAACAGAACAAACTTTTCCATGGGCAAGTTCAAGATGGAATTGAGATAGCTCTGTATGGCTTTGGGTACAGTGAAGTAGGAAGCAGCAACCCACTGGAGGGAAAGAACAAGGAAAATCCCAGAGGAGATCCTGAGACACCCAAGACAGTGTGGGCAGAAAGCATATCTCTTCCTGCCAACACAATGCTGAGAAAGGAAAAAGAAACGGTGAAGAATAAGAGTGCATCAGGGTCCAAATCTGTATTCTTCTAGCACCAAATCTGCTTCCAAGGACAGGCCTAAACTACAATGGGACATGGCAGGATCCTGTGCAAGTAAGGAATAATCTGCAAGCATTCCTTGGCTCACAGCCCTAGTCTTCATGGTCTAGTCCTCAGACAACAAGAAATGTAGCACCTTGTCCAGGGGCAGAGGCCTCCCTACAGCTCAGAGGGTGAAGGGTTAAAGTCAAATGCAAGCAAAGTTGCTATTTGGCACCATTCTCTCTTAAGCAGTGGGATACACATGTATCACTTTTTCTGCTACCACCAGAACTGTACTGTGAGCAGCAGATCGAATGAGCATAATTAATATTTACAGCAAGGAGGGCTCCTGTGATTCCTGAATTTTTAATATCAGTGGCTACAGAACTGGATCCCTCTTACACAAAGCTGAGGAAAATGACACCGCTAACTAAGCTCCATTATCTCCAGCTACAGCCCTGAAAAAGACTGATAATTAGTTTACAAGCATGCAGAGACGAGAGCTATTCATGCTCTGCAAGCCGGTGTGCTGCAGTGGTGCTTCAGAACTCTAATGCTGATCTCTGCCTCTGGGACATTAATTTTAGAACCTGAATCCCACTTCCAACCCAAAACAAGCAGCCCCTCAGAAGTGAGAGCACACTTCCCTGTGCAGCAAGTATCATTGGCAGAGAAGTACCGAAAGGATTAAACTATGCTGTTATTGCCGGCCAGTTTTCCTCCAGCACTCAGCTGTCCACATCATCAGGCTCCCTCTAGCGTTCCCAAGTGCACAAAGCACAGAGTAACCGCAGCACCGGGAACCAGCATTAATAGATCGTGTTATTCTTTTTTAATTATTTTTATTTTAAGAAACTAATCGGAATGAAAGCAGAGCTACCTTCTCTCATTGATTTCTTCCCCCCACTGAGCAACTACCACCCCCCCCCCCTTCCCCCTCCCTCAGGATTTGCATTGAAAAGTTTCAGAAAAAAAAATCACAAGGAACTGAACAAAATATTTTTCTTGTGAGAGTTTTAAAGATGTCTTTAAAAGTATTTTAAAAGATTATCATATTGAAATTAGAACACAAATATTTTTCCTTGAGGCTAATTCAATTTCTATCAAAGGCTTACTTAGTTGAAAAAAAATATATAAAATGCCACTGTTTAAAATTGCACGTTTTCATCAACATGTCTAACATCAGCAAGAAGTATTTGCAAAAAGAGAAAAGTCAGACCCCAAAGTCACCAAGTTCACATCAGTTTCAAGAAGCAGAAAATCTCTTTCCAGCCTGCCCAAGCCTAATGCAGTCGTCCTGCAGATCTTTTTCCATCAACTCCTTTAAAATGTGAATTGTAATTTAAAAAAAAAAAAAAAAAAAAGTTTTTGTTCCTTCAAAATCCTGGGCAATTTATTTAAGTTAACATTTACAAAGTGCTTGATTTTCCACAGTAATTTCTTGTTTTCTTCAGTTTCCAGTCTACACTATGAGAGTAATAGCACTGATACTGCTCCTGAAGCAGTAACTTTAAATATAGAAAACATAAGAGACCTTCAGATATAATGTTAATATATCCCTATTAATCACTAGTGAGAGACAGAATCTTATAGGTTTTAACCTTTTAATTTTTATTTATTTATTTATTTTTAAAATATCAGAAAGATTCAACTTTGGAACATACCCTCAGGGCAAGGCTGACCCCACTGCACTGCTTCCTGGAGTGGCCGCCTCATTATGGAGCTCCTGGGAAGGCAGAGATCATTTTGCTTTTGCATCATTTTTTGGCTATGGCATGTATTTGAAAGGAGCTGAAATGCCTTCATTGTAGCCTGAGCTACCCCTTCATGTATTTCCACATGATTAATGAGGAGCCAAAGAGCCTGAAGGGTTTGTAATGAAGCCTTTTTAATAGGGCAATGTACTGTAGACAAATCCATATTTTGTCACAATCAGTCATCCATCAAAGCTGTGATTTGCCTCTTCACAACTAAATGCCGGAGTACCCAGACTATCCCATGGTTACTCAGCTCAACCCATGCTCCTCTCAGCATGGGTCGTTCATTTCTAGGGGACCCTTTGTCACTAGCTGTGACTATTATTTGTATTTAATGATGTTCAGTTATATAGACAGGTCACCAACCCCGAGACTACAATGGTCTACTACTCACACAGGTCCCCATTCACAGCACATAGTATGTATTTAGTATCAGCGCTGACAAGTCTGACTAGAAAACTTACATGCATTATTTGAGGACAACACACCTTCACCATGGGAGTTCATCTATCCTACAACACACATGGAACAACAAAGTAGAAGTATCTAGAGTCTGTGCTTGAGAGCACAGAGACACTGACATCTATCTTAGCCTATTAATAAGCAACATTGACACAGCCCCTGTTCAATCTGCCCTGCTAAAAATATGTGAACTGCAACTAGTTCCGGCAAATCTGTGAGCCAACTGGATCTCTCAGATCCTGCTTAAAGAAAAACTCTTGATTGCTTGATTTAAACATCCAGTTTTTCTTTCAGGAGTGTCCAGCGCTGAAAGTCTCAGATCCATTCAACAGGATACTTAACCAGCCTATCCTCCAATGTCAGGCCTGTAAAAAAGGTTACCTTTTTGTCTGCTATAATATATACAATGATGCTTTCTTTTAGGGCTGTCCTCAAAGACTGCATCGAGGCTCATAATATATTTCACCTGAGTCCTTATACAGCAAATGGATAACGTATTTCATTCAGTTTCATTACATGCTGGGCTCAAACCAGTATCCAGGGATGAAAGACAGCAAATTCCTCCCACTTGTAATACTTTTAATTTCATCCTGTAATACTTATATTGCTTTACAGAGCAATGCAAGTGTCATGGTGCAATAAAATTATATTTTTAATAATTAGAATTTCACCTACTCAAAACGCTTTCAGAAAAGCCTTTCAAAGTTGCAGCCATAGGGTTGAAAAGTCATGAGTTTAAAAAAGAAAAATAACTTCTGAAGAGTCCTACAGTCGTGTGTTACTTGATGACTAAGACATTATTTTGTTTCTAATTAGGAATTAACAGTCACTGCTTTCAAAGGCTGGAACTCTCTACTTCTTCCAGAGTCTGCTGTGTTTGTCTCTCTCTGAGGAAAGATGGCCAAGGGAAAAGGAAAAGGTCCTAAAGGAAAGAAGATTACCTTGAAAATAGCAAAAAATTCCATCAGGATCTCTTTTGATGGAGGTCTCCGTCTTGACTTAAGTAAGATGGGTATCACTACCTTTCCCAAGTGCATTCTAAAGCTGACTGATGTGGATGAGCTTGATTTGAGCAGAAACATGCTTAAAAAGATTCCAAGCAGCATTGAGAAATTCCAGAAACTGCGCTGGCTGGACCTGCACAGCAATCAGCTTGAAGATTTGCCCAAGGCAGTAGGTACACTTCAGAATCTTTTCTACCTGAATATATGTAACAACAAGCTGACTACCAAAAATCTGCCAGAGGAGTTGAATCTTCTCAAGAACCTGCGTATTCTCAATCTTGGCTTGAACTGTCTTGACAGTATTCCCCCGACACTTGGGGCCCTGAAGGAACTTAAGGAGTTGGGTCTCTTTGACAATTTCTTGACCACCATCCCAAACAGTGTGAAAAGGCTCCCTAAGCTCGAGAAAATGAATGCAGAAAGAAACCCTTTCCCTGAGTCAAAAAAAGAAGAGTATGTTGACCCCATCAAGCGCATAGAATCGCTTTACTTAGTTCAAGAGAAAGACCTGTGCTCTTCCTGCCTGCAGAACTGTCAGGGAGAAAAAGACAAACTTAACAAGTTCAAGGACACAGAGCACTGCCCCTCCAAGAAGCTCAGTTTCCCTTTACTCCTTACACCCAACTCCACTGCAATGGATAACCAAGAACAATGGAGATTAAAAGAAGAACATCTCTGAAATCTACAAGTGTGCTCCATGGGCCATGTCCAGTGAAAATCAGCTCAAGCTAATTAAAAAAGTATCCACCTGCCTTTTTCTGCAGTTCCCTTCATTTAAAGACATCCAGTTTTAGAAGCAGATCTGAGGAGGTATCTAAGACCGAATCCCAAACAAGTAAAACAAATGCACATTTAGGAAAGGCTAGTTTCTAGCACCTGGGCCTGTTCCAAAAATGTGGTCTTTTTTTGGTTGTTTTTCTGTTTTGTTCAGAATCTTCTGTCCTTGTCACATGTCCATTGAAGGAATCTTCACAAAAATACTTATTTCTATTAACTGTCTCACACCACTTGCCCCCCAAACATTAGTCTTGTTAATTTTCACAGTGTGAGGCACAGTCATCCACAGTCTCAGTGAATACAGCATACAGGTGCAAGCAAAGAGCAGACTATAAATGTAGTAGAGCATGGCATAAGCAGGGGTTCTGGCTGTGGCCTCAGTAACATATGGTGACAGCACAGACTTACCTATATTTAAATAAAAAATGAAGTGCCATGGGTGAAGCATTCAGCAGTCCAGAAATATCCAGTTATCAATTTTTAAATGGCCAGAGTAGCAAATAAGAGTCAGAACTCTTGCATATAATACCAACAGACTAAATGGAAAAACTTGGTATCTGATTTCCAATAAACACCACTACTTGAAGATCATATACTATACTAAACTAATCCTTTCTCCTTTCCATGTTTCAGCTCTGCCATTATTAATAGCATGTCTGGACAAAGACCTTAGTCTGGTCTGCGCCCCTGTCTCACGTAAGACAAGAAGAGCAGGAATGCTATGGAGTGAATTAGCAGTTGCTCCACACAGAACACATCCATCTCCACAGAGTTAACAGTCACTTCTGGCTCAGATTATGCTTTAGAGCTGCTTGCACACTTCACTGATGCTTCTTGCAAGCAGATGGCTAGCACTCAAGGTGAAAGTGTTCACTTCTAAGATAGGTAATGACCTGCAACAGGTGGAGTAAAAAACAAAAAAGAGGAACACACAGCCCACAAACAAGATACTACAACTCCACAGATCTCAACAAAATGCTGCCTGCAGGCAGTCATTCCAGAATACACCAGTCAGGCAGTTAGGGTTGTATTCCTCACACACCCCATCTGAAAATATCTGCAGCTGTACTGCTAACTCAAGGCCTGAACTGAACATGGTCTCATTCAACTGACACTGGAAAGAAAGCTTTCTTTTCCTGCAGTGGTAAATCAGATAGACAACAAATTGGAATCTCCACTGTTCAGTTACAGTAGTGTGCCAAAATGTCCATGCACACATCAGTCAGTGTCTACTCTAAACATGCAATAGAGAGCCCATTATGTAGAAACTTTATGGATTAGCTCTATAACCTCACCCTCACTGACTGTCTCTATTCCACACTAACCATCTGTGTAGAGTTTACCAATAAAGCCACATTAAGGAGGTAATAATTATTAATCAACTATGCACAGTCTGTTACTTAACACATTCCTCATGCCTTCAGATCATGGATGCTGTACACCAGAACATTTCAGAGTTCTGGAGACACAACTGAATCTTTAAAATAGTGGGCACAAACAGCAAAGTTTCCACTTTCTGTTTTTGTTTGTTTGTTTTTAAGCTACAGCTTATTCACATATTTGCTCTTATTTTCTATCATTATTCAATTTTCCCCATTTTTACCTTATATTCAGGGAATCCTCTGTTACCCCCTTCGACTTCAAAGCAGGTTGGAAAAAGCAAAATCTACAGATATAAAAGATAACAAAACAATCTTTTGAATAGTTATTTATACACAGGATGTATGTATATATTTTCATATTTGTATATATTTTCATATTTGTATATAATCTATTAAATAATGCCGTATCAACTGCAACTTATCTCATGAAGGATCATGGGATCATAGAATGGTTTGAGTTGGAAGGGACCTTTAAGAATATCTAATTCCAGCCTCCTGCTATAGGCAGGGACATCTTCCACTAAACCTACTTGGAGGTATCCCAACATTTCACCAACCCAGGCTGGCAAAATTGGCAGAAAGGAATACCAACTCACATAGCAGCCTCCCCTCTTTACCTTGAGTAGGTATTGTTGTTTTTTTTTGTTTGTTTGTTTGCTTGTTTTTTTCCTAAATGTCAGACACTAAACCCATAGGTTTGGTAACCTGCAGCTGAATGGCAAGACAGGCAGTTAAAGATTAATGCACCGTCTTGAACTGTCTCAGCAAGATGACACCAGCAGATGCATTTCAGAGCTAAGAGACAGCTAAGATAAGGACTAAAAGCAACCATCTCTCAGGCAGAATTTGGTAGTTTTAAGAAGTCACACCATGCATCCAGTTTCAAAAGGAAAAATGGATAAATTCACATTGGCTTTTTAATGAATGCTCCATTAGAGTGTTCAGACTTCAGGAGCAGAAGGATCTTAGGGAGAGGAAGCAGCACAGCTACAATTGCATTTCTCCGGGATGCAAGGATATATAACACAATATGTCATCAGGTGCTAGAAGAGTGTTAGAGATGCATTATCTCCCTTGATAAATCAATGACTACATAATGCTTCAAAGAATTCACAAGTCAGCAAATGGAAATTTTCATAGCTTTGTTTATGTGTAAGTCATTAAAGACCAAAAAGTTGTAATCTAAGAAAGAGACAGAACAAAGACATCTGAAGCCAAGATAAAAACAGACCATTCATGTGGTATTATGAAATTATTACCTCTTAAATATCTTTTTTCGGTCACAGTCATGGAAGACGAGAAATCTGGAGTAACCATTTTTGAAGAATATTTCTAAGGCAATCTCCTAGAAAGGTAAATCATTTACAGGTTGAAAGAGTGCAGAGCTAACATCAGCACTGTGAAGAGGTCACTATAGCCTGTCAGGTTCTTCAAGGCTTTAAAAACAAAGGCCATGACTTAGTAGCAAGTGTGAAAAAGCATAGCAAAATAGGCAGCAGAAAGGGTATATGAAAGCAGCTATGACAATAAACAGCCTGAAGCATTTGATCTGAAGCACACCTTCATGTTTTCACCCAAGGTCTAATCAGTGACTACTTTCACATGTCTCTGTTTTTCAGTTTGGGTAACACAAAACACTTCCATTTATCATGTTCCCCCCCAAAAAAAACCAAAACAACAACAACAAAAACATACATACAAATGCATGTGAATAAAGTAAGTAATTCTACTGGCAACTCTGATGTTCACAAAATGGAGGAAGAGGTGACCATTCTGTTGCTCTGATTGCTCATCAGCAATGTAAGAAAACGTGCTTCATACAGTTACTCATAACAAGACTTAACATCTCTGTAAATGTCTGGAGAGTGACCTAACCACTGAAGTACCCAATGCCCTATATATCCTGAAGTAGACTGTTTCAGTAGGTGAAACCTATTTCACATTCATCATGGAATATGAACTGAATATCACTGAAAAATTAGACACTTACTGGGAACTTCAGTTAAAACAAAGCATCTTTCCAAAACCACTAGGATGGACTATAAAGAATACTGTCAGCCTAACAACTAATGGGCCGATCACTCCACTGAGAGGTGTTTTTTGCTCAGAGAAACTCAACAGTCTAAGCAAAAATCATGCAAGTAGTTATCAGGCACCTAATATTACTGCTGCAGCAGCTTCCACTCAGACAACTGTTATTACCTACCTGCAGAAGAAAGCGCATTAGACGGATCTCTTTTATATCACGATATGAGTAACGGGAACACTTCTGATCTCCCACAATACGATCTTTATGACATAAGTTGAAAATGAATGGATCACTGATGCTGAAAAGTAAAAACAAAAATAAAAACAAATGAATTTTAAACAAAAGAGATCTGGGAAACCTTCATGAACATAGTAAGTCCTGTTTATAAGACATCTGGAGTACAGATGAATTGAAAACAAGGCTACACAACAACAGATTATTTTTTTCTACTGGCTCTCAAAGTAATAACAAATAATTTGAAACTGGAAAAAAAAAAAAAACATTTAATTTTATTTATTTATTTTTACACAAATGCCTGTGGAAGTTGAAGGTAGATTTGGAGTGATGATTTTAGGGAATGCAAGTACGTAGACAGCAGTGTTTTCCATCTGCTGAAGTCTGAGCAGCAGCTAGGGAAAGAATTGGGTGGAAGAGCATGAAAGCCAGGGTCAAAGGCAAGCACCTTGTGGATATGCTGCTGTTATTAACAACTAATAACTGTTAGTTTCAGTTAATAAGTCATTATTACTATATGTGCATACATGTATTTCAATTAATATCCACAATCTGACCCACAGCAAGCCCCTTAGAAAAGGGACCCAGGTTTTTTAAATCAGGCTCTGTCCAATCAATCTGGAAGTCATTCGATCAGATTGACTGGTATCGGATTTAGTAAGAATCGGATGCAGAGCAGACAGACTTTCAGCGAGTAAAAACACTGAGTTGCTCACCGTCCCACTGGGCCTTGCACATGAACACACAGTATGAGCAAAGAGCTAAGTCTAACAGACTCATTTTCAATATTGATCAGTATCAATAAATCATGAGTCAAAGATGATAGCAGTGTGCCAAATATTAATTACGATTGTCTTGGAGAAACAAACAGAAACTTATGAGATAATGAAGTAAAAGACTCTTGTAATGACTGTTCCATATGAATAAAAGATGGGAGCCAGCCAGAAAGGAACATTAACAGCACTTGAAAAGAATGAAAGAACAGAGACATGTGTTAGACTGCTCACCATCTCCATCTGTTGGAATTGGGAGTCCCTAAAACATCTCCAAGAACCTACAGTGAATTAGGTTAAACAATTTCACAAACATGGAAAGGATGGCAAGCTTCTTGCTGGACTAATTTCATTCTGAAACCTCCCAAAGTCTGTGCAACATCAAAGGCTAAATGTGCTAACACTGAAGTTAATCAAGCAGATCTCTGGGAGGAAAGAATGACTCACCTGGACAAGCAGTGTTGCGTACAGGAGACTTCTTCTAGAGGTGACAAAACAAAGCATTCACAGATGTAGAAGTGCTCTCTGCCAAAGAGCAGCACTCCTTCCAGAGCTGTGTGCCCCTGCACAACTGCCACAGAGCACTTGAATGAGACCTATAACAGAAGTAAACATAATCAAGAGTGGGTTACACAAGCAAGAGGGACAGCAGGAGCAAGACTCGATGCAGAAGGACATATCTGCACCAAAATGGACATCATATTAATTTGCAAGTCTGTAAGGATGCAGTCATAAAATCACAAAAAAATTAAGAGTGTATGCCTTTTTGGAACAAAGAAGTGGGAAAGTCTGATCTCGTTTTCACCCAGTAAATCTGCTCCTTTCCCATCTACCCAGGACTGCATCACTACAGAACATAAGGGTCTTGTAAATGTTGCAGAAGACTCAATTGCAAAACTTTGTCAGCAATAGGGACAAGGGCTTGGGGTTGAAGCAGCGAGGAAAGAAGTAGCTGACATAAAAACAGTGGCATATAACAAATATCTGTAAAGAATACAACAAAAGGGAAAATACTTTTGAAAGTAAAAAATACAGTTAGTAAAAAGAACAACAACAACAACAACAAAACAATAACAAAACCCCACAAGCAGATTCCAAGAAGCAATGATCAAGGAAAGGATCTAATACTCTTGGTATTTATCCCTCCACGGTCAGGCAAATCAGAATAGAAATCTTTCCACTGGTACTTTCCTATATTTTAAAATATGCCAGTCAAAATACACAAGACTATGGTTCCACTTGCCATAAAAGGAAAATTTATTTTAACATTCTGGAATAACTAAAATACCTCCCTTGGCCTCCTTCACCTCCTAAGATTCACTACCCTTTTCTTATTCCAGTGCAAAAAAAGAAAAAACAAAAACAAAAAAACCCACAAAGCAATAAAGATATCAAAAGAATCTCTAATAATTTGGAAAACTGGTCTGCAGGAAACTTAAGTAGAAGTTCTGATTTTGAATTAAGCAGCGTTTAAGTGCAAAGAGTTTTCCTAGCATTCAGAAGCAAGATGCTTTTTGTTTTTGTGTGTGAGTTATTTCACTCTTAAAGACTTGGTGACCATGCCTCTATGAAACTTAATCAGAACAGGAGTCCAGTATTATTTCTTGCAGATGCTAAATTGGACACGCACAATGAATCTAGTAAATCATATGAAGACTTCAAATCACTGTGATGAAGGTACATAGAATAAGTCTGTTTTTCTATAGCCTGCATGTTTCTACTTAGCTTTCTGCCGGCAAACCTACAGCTTTTCTTGTCTCCATTCCAAACTGCACACAAGGTTACTCAGGAGACCTGCGCTACTACATAACCTTCCAGTCTTGGCTGCTAGCATAATTTGATAAAATTATAAGTCTTTCTGCTTTGAAATTCAGTACAGAATGAAAACTATATGAGATGGAAAGATGCAAGAATTCCAAGTGGTAATCCATAAATAATTCCAACAAAAATTTGATCCTATATTTTAAAAAATTAATAATGAAAAGTAGTTCTTTTCAGCAACAAAATGGAGGAGTTTCATTTTAAAAATCATTCCTGTAGGAACAGAAGATTGATTTCATTCTGGTTTCATTCTGGAGAAAAGAAAGAACTCTAGAAGACTTTTACAAACAATTTTTGATAAAAATCTCTCCCTTTCTCTTTCCTCTCCAATTATTTAAAGGAAGAACCCAGCATTTCAGTCACCTCTTCCACAGATCCCTCTGGAATGCCTCTCTTCTGTGCACGTGCCACTGCACGATTAGAGGCACATATGCTTGCACTGAGAGTGCTGGGGTATTCTGCTCACATTAGTGAACCACATGGCTTCCTGAAGTCATTATATAGCAGAAAGATTGCTTCTTCCCAAATGGAAGGTAACTGAATAATGAAACATCAGGCAGTTACATAAAAAAGCTAAATGGACACAAAATTGAAATTGAGGCTTCTAAGAAATCTGCCTCAGCAAAACCAGCACTTTGTTCCATGAGAAAGAGCCATTTGACCTATTTAACTCTGCTTTATTATTATTTTGTTCTGCTGCATACACAGCTATCATGGGGTCCTGGGCAGGCAGCAGAAGAAACAGACAGAAGTCAAGTAGATAAAGGAGATTCTCAAGTAGAACTAGGCATGAAACTGTAGGGGAATAGGTTGCAAGAAAAATGCATACCAAGAAGGTGAGAAAAACAGTAAAGAAAAACAAAGGCAAGCATGACTTACATCTCTGATCTTCTTAATGCTGAAAAGCAAAGAGCCAGCAGGAATGTGGTTTGGAATAACTCAGACCACAAATATGGAATTAAAGAGCACTAAGGGTAAAGCTCAGGAAGCAGTAGGGTCAGTCCCAAAATTGCACAGCTTGATATAGGACTAACACAACAAGGAAGTTAAATGCACCAGTGTGAATGCACCTCTCCTATTTATGTCTTATGCTAATCTGAATACAAGTGTAAGACATCAGGTACAGCATGCTGAGTCCAGCCATATAGTCACAGTAATCAGATAAAAGTTTTCATTGAAAACCCTTTGACTGTATGCATGGTATGAAATCACATGCTGATCAGAACAGTGAAGGAGGCAAAGCTGCTTCTAGGAACAGTACAGATGAAGCAAGAAGAAAGGCAAGCACGGAGACCAGGCAGAGCCATGAGATAGGTTGAAAACTGCAAGAACTGCAGCTGATCAACTAGTTAGTTTACGGCAGCCAACAAGGATCAAACTACATACAATTCCTGGAGCTTTATTGTGGATCAACATTGCACAGCGTGCAATGAGGAAGGTCTGTAGGTCAGCCTGAGAAAGTATTTCCACAAAACCATTCTCAAAGCTCTACGAAAAACACTGCCCAAATAGGGAATTCAGACTAGAGATGACAGACCGTGGGTATATTTGAAAGGTACAGATTGTGGTGGGAGCCTGCATACAATTACTAACATGGTCTGGCACAAATAACTACTTCAGTACTAGGGCAGGACTAGGGCACATTAACAGGTCCTGAAGAGGAAAGCCCCAGGTACCTCTTCTTCTCAGTACAGTCTGCATTCTGTGCCATCACGCCACTAACAGTCACTGGTTCCAAATCCATTTCTTCATTTCACATTAACACCTCCAGTGGAATTAAATACATTTGCACTGTTAGCAATAGTAGAGACCTTGGGATGAGTCAGTTCCTCTCATTTGGAGAACAGAGCTTGTTTTTATTTCAGTTGAGTACAACCCTGACAAAGAGGTGTACTACAGAAACCCCACCAGGACAGACTTGTACCTACAAGCCTTGCATCAAAACAGCATGCAGCTTGAAATTACCACAGATTAAATAAAAACTTTACTGTTCTGTCAAAACAGAATAGAATCCAGTTCATCAGCTACTAGAATCATTAATCAATGACGCAAAGCTGACATAAAATAATTGAATAATTACCTTCTAAGGTATTGCCTAAAGCTCTGCATCTCTTGATTGCTCTATTTGTTCGTATGTACAAAGGAATTAAAGCTAAAGGCTTTCTTTTTTTTTTTTTCTTTTCTTTTTTTTTTTTTTTTATTGAGGGAGGCTAAGGGGAGGGGGGTGGGCTCCCCCTTTTTATCCAGTTTTTCACAAGAGTGCATCCAGTTGCAGTTGAACAAACAGCAATAAAACCACACCTGTTCTATAGTTCAGGAGTCAGATTTCCAAAGGAATTACATGCCTGAAAATGGAATCAGTCTCTAAAGGGCGTACAAAAGCACTAGGAAGTTAGCCATCTATTCCCACAGAACCCAGTAGTGTTAGCATTGCCCTTCCAGGGAAAAATACAGAGAAAGGAAATTTAAGTCATATAACCCTACCAAAGGAACATGTTTTCCCATGTCACAGGGATTCTGGAACACAGCATTTTTACAACGCATGGACAAAAGAATGGATACCCTGAGTTAGTTCAGAGATCCATCTAAACAACTGCCCTGAGTAGTAGTAACAGAAGCCTACGGATAGACTATAAGGAACATGCTAGATATTTAATATTTCTTCATCTTCATATATCTTCTTCTCAGCAATAGCTTAGTGACATCCTGAAGCTCGCTCGACTCTTTAACATCACATCTTGTATTCCCCTATAAATGCAGCCATCTCTAGTCACTTGCCTGGAGATGAGAACAGTATATATACACTATTTCTGTCTGCTCTGTTATGTATCAGGGTGCATCAGCTACAACAGATCTGTCAGTAAAGTCAGATCAATGTTATTTAGAGACACAGAGTTTAAAATGACTAGGAATATATGAAATGCAATACGTTGCTTTCACAACTTTTGCTAGGTAAACAGATGCGTGCTTTCATGGTGACAGCCATATACGTCCAGCTCTCAACACCCCTCACAAGATCTTTCCTGCAATGTTTGTTAGCTTGCTTGTTGTTGAAGACTCATCTTACTTTGCAACAGACACACATGCAGCTCATTAATCACAGCTTAAGAATACATGACAGATTGTTTCATTCTCCTCAGCAGCTCAGAGACCAAAGGAAACGAAACCTGCTTGTCTTTCATAGCAGGGGTTCCAGGCTCAAGTCTGATCACATCTCAACTGTTAGAAACATTGGCTCAAATTCCTTCTACTTGGAATTGAATTAAACTATTGCAAACACCAGAAAGATAGTAACAAGCCTTGTGATGCCAACTTTGCTTCCGAAGACCCACAACACAACACTTTTGCAGGTAGCTTCTATCCACCCTCTTCTCCCTCCCAACATCTGTTGGAGCAAAAGCCCCATGCACAGGAGGTGCTTCTTAAGCATGCACTTGTCAGGTTTTTAACAATTTCCCATATGCTGCAGGAAAAGAATATTGGGTATTTAGGAGGAAGGAGATGGAAGAAGGTACATGCCTGTTCATGGCCATGGGCACTGCGGCTGCTCTTTGTCCTTGCTTTCTGTTCTGAAAGCTGCCATCTGTCCCGGCCCATTGCCAGCATGAGAAGTTGGCATCCCTTAGCTGATGATAGCATCTGGAAGCCAGCACTAATAGGATTGTGCTTATACCTCTTGCACACTCAGACATCTCTGTCTCACTCCAGGCTCCTCTCAAACAGAAAATGCTGCCAAAAACTAATATGAGTCCTTTAATTTTCCCTCATGCTAGTTCACTTCAGTTCATGCCCTTCCTCGTGACTCCCAGGAATAAACACAGCAAAGCTTGTCTATACCACAACCTGCTCCATCACTCTACAGAAAGTGACTGTGTTAAAGAATAGACTGTGCTAACTAGATGGGGCAGTCAGGGTCATGGACTTGTTAGGAGCTCTGCAGAGATACTGGGAGAAGCCATGGGCTTAGAACTGAAAGACATTTTTCAAAGTAAAAAAGCAGGGAAGCACATATTAAAGGAGGTGGGAGGTATTCAAAGAGTACAAAGTAACATAGTGAGGCAGTACATTCAGGAAAGGAGAGAACTAGCTGAAGATGCTCTGGTTGGATCTTTGGGTTGGTTGTCTTTTCTTGACACAGTACAAATCAGACACTGCCCTTTGCGCCTGGTAGCACACCTGTTGGCTGAGCTGGGGTAAGGCTGCAGGAAGGCACACCCAGCAGTTGCTCAACTGCAGCAGAACCCTAGAGGAGGTAAGTCAGAGGAATAACCATCTGAACATGTCCTTCTTCAGGCAGTACCATCTGAACATAGGAAAAGTTTCACACCAAAAACACTTATGAATATTCAACACTAATTTCAGCAACAAAGCAGCCATTAGAGCTTCTGCACATGCACCAGGGAAGAAAGAAAAGAGGCTCAGGCACAGAAAAGGGGGATGACTTGTTTCAATCTCCCAGCTTGCCACCCTCCTGCTTGGATCCCAAGAGGCAGTCCCTGTTTATACTGCACATGAGCACATGCAGAGTTCTTTCAAACTAACAAAGCATCTTTGAACTGCAATGAACTGTAACAGTGCTCCCACAAAAACAAACTGCCTTGGTGTCCTATGTAGCTATGAAGTTATTGTGATGCTCCTAAGATCACTGGCTTCACTATGTGAACACAGAGCTGCTGCACACTTCTGTCTGCCCCAGATGCTGAACTTTACAGCTGCTCACTCTTTCAGCTGAACCTGTTCTTTAATAAGCTCCTTTCTTGGAGCCATGGATTTCAATCTCCCCTTTAATTGATTTATGCTAGTCATTTCTATTATTGTCCTTGGCATCTTCTGTGCTCTCCCCAGCCCCTCCTTTAAGGAAAGGCATTGTGCCCAGATTCTGCTAGGCCATGCCCTCTTGTTAACTTCAGATTCATTACTCCAGCTGCTTGGATTTCTTAGTCTCAAATGACTTGTTGGCAAACAGAGCTTTATCTTTCTCAACAACAACAAAAAGTCAGTTTCTACACCAAAAATCATTTCCCAAGCCTTTCATACTTTCTTCCACCTATTACATGCTAACTGCACCTTAACAACCTGGTAGGATTCCTTCAGGCTTGTAAAGATCAGGGAGGCAATTTAGCAGCTGGAGACTCAGGTTGCAGATACAGGAATCCAGTCTCCCTGTCTCTGCTGGTAAACCAGGGTTATTTATAAAGGACTGGCCCTGTTTTTTGGTAGGCAAACAGGTTCCTATCTGCATTTCTCTCAAACAAATCTGCAGCATCATGTTATCCACCCACCTCTTCCACCATGACCATGACATATACAGTCTCTGTACTAAAGACAAATGCAAAACAATCTTCACCTGTATACACACACAGCTATGGTACAGATCTCCTAAGTCCAACAAGAGGTGTCCTTCAGCCTAGCTTTCACAAGTGGTCACTGCTGGGGCTATTTGTAAGGAAGGAGGAGAAGCATCAAAATATCTCAGCACCCTGCCTGTCATTCTCCTTTTATCTGCTGACAACTGCCCTGAACCTCCATTCTATGAACCCAGACTTAGGGTTTGGTAAGCTACAGACATATACAGGTCTTCTTACCAGCCACTTGTTTCTTTTTGTACCAACACAGAGCAGAAAAGTGGCACTCTGCATCTAGTTTCACCAGCACCACACATGCAGATTTGGCTTTTGGATCTGGCAGTAACAGATCACTGAAAGGTGATAAGATCTTGGGGAAACTGGTGCAGAGTATGTAAAGAAACAGGAAAAAAACCTCACTATGCCTCACAACTGGAAATTCTAGAGATAAGTTACCACTGTGAAAAGAAAATGCCTAGAGGTCAAATTCTCTTTAACTGTAGAACATTGAAAGTGCAACAATGTGTATTACACAGTCTGTGACAGGAAGAGGTAAAACTTACAGTAAATACAAGTAAATTAACTACTTTCAAGGTATGAATTTGTATATACATACCTTCAATCCTATTGACAGAGCAGAAGGGAGTCTAAATCAGAGTGCTTGACTTTGAAAATCTGTTCCTCTATGGTTACTTTAATGTATATTTTTTAAAAAGGCAAGAAAAATGACTTGTTTAAAGGCTGAACTTCACACTGATTTAGTGCTGTTCAAACATGATATAAGGGAGCAGTCACAATCCATTTGTCTAAACAAGTGACTAGTTGACATTAGCATAACACTCCACCTGCACCCATGCACTCTTGACTTGCTGATAAACTCTGAGCCAACAACATCAACAGCATTGGATCTGCTGATTTTTGCAAAAAGCCACCTCACATCTGAATACGTGTTGTTTGTTTAATAGCAATACAGAAAAAGCAACAAACATCACTGCACAACAGTATGAAACAATGACCAATAACCAGACTAGAGCTATCCCTGTGCTGCAGAAATTAATCTAGCAGCTTCCAAGGCATCACAACATGCACTCTGTGCAGTGCAGTAGGTAAGACGGCTCCAGTTGCCTGGTTAAAGCGCAAACAGCTCACGAGGCAGCCATTTACAAGGCAGGACTGCAGTGCACTAAGTGAGCGCAGGACAGTTAATGTCACCCCCCGCTGCTTTTTTTAATACTTCTGTCAGCTCAGCAACACAGTGACTGCTGCTGGAAAAAACACGCCTAGCGTTTCTGACAGCTTCCTGTGGAGTTACACAGAGAAGAGACAGACAGCCTAAAGGCGCAAAATGAGATCAGCACACAGAAAACATGCTTCACATTTTCATGCCTGTCTCCTTCTGTTGGGGGAGAGGTACGTGTGGGCAGGGAAGAGGAGCAGGAACAGGGGGATGAATTATGTTGTATAGATAGACAATGTACCAACAGATCTAATAACATAAGGAAGCCATCACACTGTAGAGCACCAATATGACCCCTGGCAGAATGCCAAAAAATTCTGCTATGATACTGAGACAAACATAAAATAACTATTTCTATATCTAGGTGCAAACATCACACAGCACTGTAACAGCTCAATCTAAGTGCTTGAGTCTAACCCCCAGCTCCCACTATGGGATGGATGCTAGCTCCTGAACCAACTTTACTCTGGAAGTAAGAGGTATATTGCAGAAGATGACAGAATGAGGTCAGCTCTGCTCTTCGTGACAAAATTCCTCACAACTGTAGGGAAAATAGCTTTGTGCAGTGTATTTCCAACATCAAGGATTTGGCCTGAAGACACCATTGTAGGGACTATGCCAAGAGTGGAGGGCAGGTTGCCAGGTCTCTATGGCCTCAGGGGGTTGAATCTATTAAGTATTCAGCAGAAGGTGTAGAAAAAGGTGTGTGAAGGGACAAAGATAACACTTAATAGTATTCAACAGAAAGCGACTACAAACATTGCTGAACTAGCATCTATACAAAACTGGCATATCTTTCCAGAGACTATAAATTGGATCCAGACAGTGCTCTGGGCTTGAGTAAAGGCAGGGAAGTGGCACAGAAATCTCAGATTTGCAGTTTACCACATCTCAGGTGAATTCAGACAATATTTTCTCCTAGATAACAGAATACCTTCATCACATGCCTGAAATCTTTGTTTACTTCACAGAACTAATGTTAAAAGATCTTTAAGAATAGGTCTATGTAGGAGTTTTGTACAGTGGCTGGGAAATTGCAAGTGCACTAAATTAGCATATATTGATGTTTACTCTAGTGTAGACTGAATTAACCTGAACCAAAAACTGAAAGGAACAGGTAGGCCTTCACATCCAATTCACCCTCCGTAATGCCAACTCAAGAAAATTTTCTACCTCATCTTTACTACCTTTTCATTCTCTGCAAACTCCTGCAATATAATTTGTCTCTCCACACACAGTTCCAGGAAGTCTTCTGAGTGGAAACTTTCATGTAGAGCAGGGAAGAATGTTAGCTGGTTGCAGTCCAATCCTTTCTCATCCCTCTCCTCTTCTGATCCATTTAACATCAGCTCTCCTATATCAGTAAGAAAGAGATTGCAGTTTTAGTGGCAGCTGGATGACAGAAAAAGCATTGGCAATTTAGACATTTGCCCAAACTGTCCTACCTTGGGAAACTGCAGTATTTATCAGCCAAAAGAAAACAAAAACAGTCAAGAAGTTTCCCAGTTTCCCCCACATCTGAAAAAATTACCAACTTTTGTACCACATTTCACAAGTCTGTTTTTATTATTTCAATGTCTCAAGTAACAGAAAACCTGGCCTGGAAAAATGAAATACGTCGACAACCATCATATTTTGAAAAATCTGGTTCCATTTTGAACACTGAAAAACAATTTTAGAAGCTAATTTTTTGGCAATTTCTCCATCATTCTGTCCACATCTTTGGAAAGTCACTTTTCATTTACCACTTCCCTAAGCCATTTATCATCTGGTTTTAAAGACTATTAAGACTACTCTGAAGTAGAACTGAAGTATCAATAAAATCAGAGGAAAGGCTACACAGTTTTCCTCCTGAGGTTAAGCCATTGGGAACTTTTCAGATGGAGCAGGAAAGCAAAATTTCTATTTATCATTTTCAGTTTCAGACCTTTCGGGTAGCAACATAAAAAAAGAAACGGAATGTTTATATACTGCCAATAAAAACTGTACCAGTGCTTTTTAGGCCAGAACACTATTTTTCCCAAGACTAAATTCTAACTCAGAGCTCCATCCTCTATCTTCAGCTCTCTTTGTGTCCATCCACTACCCCAACGTACTTTAGCCCTAAATAGTTACCTGAACCCACTTCAGCAGTAGGAGTTGTTACATTTCTGTTTGCTAGGAGAACCTGAAAAGAGACTAGATGTGATGACACTGGAATTGTTGTTAGGTAAACATAACTCAAAACCTTGCTGCAGAGCAAAACACAGATTTAGAACCATGTTGCAAATAAGTGCCTTGGAAATTCAAATAAATGTGTCTTAAAGAACCTAAAGGAATAATTAGATGTAAGAATAAATGTCAATAATTAAGGAAAAGTCTATTGCCCTTTGAAAGGTGACCCTCCACAAGGCCTTTTATAGCATAAAATGATGCAGTCCAGTCTGCAGAAGTCTGTCAGATTTAGAACTTTGCATAAAAGCTGAAAATGCCTTGAATATGGGAACCTCTTGACACTTAAATTGCTTCATCTTCTGACTGATAGAATTTAGCACTTAGACACTACAGAGACAGACAGTACTAAATGCCTCGCATATACAGTTCAATGCTTAGTTCAAATGACTCAAACTCTTTTTTTTTTTTTTTTTTTTTAATTCATCCACCAATTTTAGCAGATCTAGTATGCATAAGACCCTGCTGGATACATACCAAAATACTGTACCTTTGATATACTGCAAACAAAAAAAATATTCCAGGTTATAATCTCACTTATCTGGAGATATTTCACATCAGAAAGGATGGAAAAAACATACTGTGGCTGCTAAATACATTGCAATTGTTGTTACTGTCTCCTGAAAAAAGACCAGCTTATTGGATTCCATATGCGTGGCAGAGCAAGTTGGTAAATCAGCTGATGGAATTCAGAGGAAAGAGGGGAATATATATTCACCAGCAACTGTTACAGAATTTGTGCACTTCCTGTAAAAGCTTTTACCTCACTCTTCATTCGCATCATTGTCGCTCGGTTGCTTGCCTGCTGAATCCTTCTCCTCATTCGTGAAGGCCCTTCATAACAATCAAGAATCCATCGCGGCTCTAATAACTGCGAGGCAACTCCCCACGGGCCCCGTCTGTGGAAGAGCTGCTCCTCAAGAACCATCCAGTCCTTAGCTGCTTTGCTGTAACCACATTGCAGCATCTGTAGGACAGAACCACTCTGTGTCAATGCTGTGTGCTTACTTCCTCCCATTCAGTGACAGCACCATCCCAGATTCAGAGGGATCAATCTGCCGAATTGGATCACTGTAGACTGCTGCAGACCCAATGCTCATGTCTAACAGCAACAACTATGCTCAGTGAAAGTGAAGTCTGAAAGTCTCAGGAGTATGCTGTACTCCTGCTAAGCCCAGCATGAATCTAAATACATATTCCTGGGGAGAAGGTGAGGAAGAACATGAAAAAATATTGTTATGTTTACCTGTACATGATTCCTGTACAAAGAGGCATACAGCTCCTGCCCAGTTCTTCGGTATCGTTCCATACAAGACACAAATCCCTAGGGAAAAAAACATCAGAACACATTATGCTGATATGAGGTGCTTAAGGATAAACTGAGAGGCAGAAGTAGGCATTACTTACTATGTCTTTCACAAGAATAATTAGGGACTATGGCCGTGTTTATGAGCTTCACAGCTCTCCAGACAGTATAGAGATGCAGCAAATATCTGAGAGCAAGCTGAACGCTTACTCCAGGGATGTGAACACCCCTTTTAACAAGGGTCATTAGTGGAATTATTCAAGAAGGAGAATGAAAACATTAAATGAGATGGTAAGGTTTCTTCTGTTGGATCTGAAATAGTACTGCAAATAGTATAAAAGGCAATTATCTGCTGCTGAGATTCTAAGTGAGGTAAGGATCCAAGATTTCTCACTATGATTCCGCTCCTTGCTGTATAAGCAGAAAGTGCAGACAAAGGAATGAGCCACATCACCTTTCTGCAAACAGGAAACCAACTGTTCCTAAAAATATTTTTGATATTTAGGAGCCTGAGTCCAATTTGGCAACAAGTGATTTTCACTATAAATACACTACTTACTGGGAATGTGATGCAGAGATCTGAGCTAGCTCTACAGCTGGAATATTGTAGAACTGTGCCAGTATAAAAAGACACCTACAGTAACTGCCTGCTTCACCACACAGCCCTGAACTCCATCACCACCCAGATACTTCTGGAAACACGTCCAAAAGCAGTCTGACAGAATTTCCTAGACACCTTCCTTCCCAGAATGCACTAGACTCACAGAACAGTGAAGGTGCATCAGCGCTCATGCATTTCATCTGTTATTTTATTTGAAAGAACTTCTCAAGCTGAAGGTCTCTGTTCAAGCACAAAACTGATACACTGCTGACAGGAGATTATGAGCTGCACTCTGAACTTTGCAAATAGATTGTTATATGGCTTTCTGCATGATATGCAATTGCTTTAAATTTCTACCTCTCCAGTCACACAACAGAGAATATAATACTAACCTCACAGAAGTATATAGGTTAAGTGGTCCATCGTGGGGGGATTATTAAACACACTGAAATGAAGTCAGTTTGATTATCTTCACACCTACTCCCCCAAAACCTACATCTTTATAAATGTTGAATCACAAGATCCAACACTCACAGCAGAGACCTATACAAAACACAAACCACAGAATTTCAAACCATACATCCTGTCTAAGCCTCCCTTCTAGAACGATCAGTAGAAAAATTAAACTTAATGGAATACATGATAGGCTGAACTATTATCATCTGAATAGTAGTAAAATAGAACCTAGGATACTTAGTGTCATACTAATTCACTAAAAGCCTATTTTAAGCTTCACTCAAAGACAATCTTCCAAACTTCAAAAATGCCAGGTTGGTTCTTCTCTTTTTCCTTGCAACCTAGGAAATACTGAGTCCCAAGGGCTTGAAACAAGAAGCATTTGTTGTCATTAAATCTGTTGCCTGATCAAAGACACACAGCATACTGAAAGTCTGTATATACAGTTGAAGTGCTAAGCCACTGCTGAGTAAGTTGCTGGCTTGTTTTACCTTATCTCAGGAAGGCACTGAAGAAACAGCTCATGGTTTGGCTTTAATAGACTCTCCTACACTCATGGGACTGCTCTCCAGTGTTGTAGAATTTTTTTCTATGCTAACAAAGATTGTTGCTCCATCCATATCTCTCTCCTTGCTCAGTATCTTGCCCTGTGACTGCCAGCAAGAAGGTGCTGGGATGAGTTCAGCACCTTATGGTTCTTAAGTTAAAAAATAAACAAACAACAACAGCACCCTCCTGTTTGACAGTGCATTTCCTAGAAAAATATTTTACCCTATTACAACTACAGTCTGCCATGTCTGACAGAACCTGTTCAGAGATAGTATAGGATAGGTTAGAGAGCCTCAAAGTACCATGCAAAAGCTTTCATGCCCACCAGGTGGGTTTCTAACAAAGGTAATAGATTGAGATTGCTGCGAGTCACAGCCCATGTCTAAACTAGCTGTGGAAATTCCATATCCTTACTACCTAAAGCCATGGATCAGATGGGTAACTTTTAAACGCATGGACTCTGTGCCATGCTGGCAGTGGTTCCTCACAGCAAACTGTCTGACTGCTGCTTGCACTGTGCTATAATTAAGTTAACACACAAGGTCTATGTGGTGCGCCGATTACTGCTGGCTGCCAGCCAGGTCCGTACCCCTGCCGTGAAGTCACATTTATTGGTGTTTCCCTGCAGGAAGCTCCTGTTTTACACTGATGAAAGTCATTACATTTTTGTTTGTTTAAAGCATCATTAAACCTGTAATCACAGTTGTGGCCTCACAAAAGTATTTCATAATTCATATAAAACTCCCATAAAGGCTGGACCTAGTAAGCAACAGCGTCTCTGTGCTGTTGAGCCAGGCTCAGTGCAGGAGGAGACCAGAAATCCCAGTTTTTTGTGGACATAGGTTAAAAGCCACTCAGAGAAGATGAGCAATTCCTCCATGTATTAGCAGCCATTTCAGATACCCGTAGGCTATTCAAGCAGAGCTGGAGCCCTACTGGCAGCTGTTTCAAAGTTGCACATAGCTTGTATTTCAGTCATGGTCATCGATCAGACCCCTGAGGTCAAAGCCCACGCTCCAAAGACTCTCACCGACTTTGCTGTCCCAGCCCCTAGTCTTTGGAACACATGCAGGGTTCTAAGAAGGAAAAAATTCTTGTCAGATGAGGCCAGCAGGAAAGACTAACACCACTTTGGCTTCCAAATGAGCAATAACTAGTCATCTTCAACCAGATGAACATGCCCCTAGTGATCATCCTCATAAGAAATTCATCTGGTTATAAAAATGAATGGTTAACAAAGTTGGAGATCGCTGTTACTGGGAAAAAATTAAAACATATCCAATAAACAGCATATAGACTAGGCTACCATTCACTCAGTGTTTGCTCAAAACAATTAGAATACATAGTAGTGATTGACAAATGACTATTTGCCATAACCTCTGAACAAATAAGCAGGTTCCATTACAAACACAATTGAAATCATATACTATAGGTGGTTATCCTTTACAATGTCAACTCTACACAGCAGATATAATGCAGCAGTGCCACAGGTTAGTATTTATTTTGAACAAAAAGGAAGTTACTGGCTTTGATAAATGTTAGTACTGTGTGACATAATAAAGTTTGTGTTTCTTATATAAAAGCAAATCTGAAGGAAGGAAACATAACCAGTATGCAAAGGAAGATCAAAACAAAAGACCATACTGATCCATGCTTGCTTAGAAGTCTTAGGGTGGTATCATGCTTTAAGTCTTCCTTACAACAGCTCCTCTACTTTGCAGCAGTAGGCACTTGCATTGAAGTACAATTAGGTCATCTTGCTGCCTCACATTTTCCAGATAATACTTACAGCTTGAAAAGATGATGCGATTTATAAGCTCTCTCTCAAAAAACAAAAATATAATAAAAAAAACCGAACACAATGAAACAGGCAACAACAACAACAAAAAAATACAAAACAACACAACCAACAACTGAACAACCAGAAACCAAAGCCATTTTTCCTCCTCTTGCAGCATGGAGACACCATGCAAATAAAAACAAACATGATTAGCATTGAGGTTGAGGTTGGTATGCAACAAATGATTGGACACTTTAGATGTGACAGTAAAGCATGCTTAAAACCTCTATTGGCAATTACTGCTAAAGCCAGTATCCACAAAACAAGCATCACTAGAAAGACAAAAAAAAGAGTGAAATTAATGCAAGTTTTATATTTCAGTCTTTCGTTCTGTCTTGAATCAAGCAGTCAAATGCATTTTTAATTACACAGAACTCAAAGAAATGTGATTTTATAAAGTTCAGTTTCACTTTCAGTTTCTAGTTTCAGTTTCATCTAGAGCTAACAATCCTCTTAACAGAAAATGTCTGAAATGCCATTACATGCTACAGAGCTAGATTGGCAACAATTCAGTTTTGAAGCTAAACTCTTCCAAAATACAAATATCACCTTGTAGTACTCACTTCATTTCCCATATTTATCCTTTTTCTACTAATCTAACCAGAACTTCTTTCCCCTTCCTAGAAATATGCAACTAAATTATGAATACTTCTGGACTTTCCCAGCTAGATTAGGAAAAATAAATCAGCCTCAGAAGCAGAGGAATCAAGTTCACATCCAGAGCATTACAGACAAGCACCCAAGTGTCACAGTGAGTTACTAAAGCTGGCTGAAGTCTCCAGTTCACTGACACTGTGGTACTCAGCCACAGAAGACAAAGGGCTTTCCAATGAAAGCCAAGTCAACCATCACTTCAACATCATAGTGTAGCAGAGGCCAGATAACCCAAACAAGCCACCCATCCTGTGACTCAGTGACCATGCACTGGGAAGTGAGTAGGTTTACTACTTAAGAGGATAAACTGTTTCCTTAGACATCAGGTAGCAAACCAGTATACTGGAGGCAAATAATGTTTTTCTTAGCAGATCAAAGAGCAGTTTGTCCTAGTCCTTGGCACATACTCTCCACACTGAAGACTATCTGCACTTTTTTGAATAACAAAATTGTTATTACCATGTGGATTTTATTGTTACTTTGCCAAAATTCATTTAGCTTTTCAACAGACTGTAGTTCCAGCAGTTAAGTGTGGCATGTGAGCTTCATGCCTCAACCCACTAGGAGGCTAATGCACACTGCCAACTGCTCCTAAGGATCATGGATGGATTCCTGGCATCGCCAGTTGGTTGGGGAATAGCAGACTTAATGAGAAAAACCTCTGTATTTCAGTGCACCATAAACACATCCACACACAGGAGTGATGAGTTTCAAGAGGATAAACCCAAACTACTGGGTACACGTGATGAGATTTCTACATTTTATTATCAGCTACATTTTTGGCAGCACAGAAACTGCCCCACTTCTATAGCAACTACGTGTAATACATATGTAAGCATGCACACACACCCCTCTTCAACAGCTGATACTACTAAAGATATGAATTCCTGTCAGAACAGCTAGAAGTTACTTCCTAATAGCAAAAAGTGAGGCCTGTACTTTATTCCTGTCTCTGAGAATGGCTTCTGTGACTTTGGGATAATTCACTCAACCTCTTGCATGCAGTTTCCCTCCTGTTACAGAAGAGGTAGAAAGCATTGAAAGGTAAGGTTTCAGCAATACTGTGACACTGGTATAGGCTTAGAGCTCGGGGTCCCAAACACCTCTTTCTCCTGGCTTCCAAAATTGTCAGTTTTATAAAAATGCACACATTTAAAGGTGATACAATAATTCTGTAGCTTTTTAGTGTCTGTAGAACAATCCTATATTCCACATGATACACTACAACAAAAAGCATGAATGGAGCACAGACAAGTGCAGCAAAGCTTTAACTTGACTTACAAGGATGAAAAGAGCATGGAATGACAGCACAGGCAGGAAACCTACACCCTCATTCAGGGGAAATGTCTAAGATCATCCTGCAGAGATTTCTAGGACCTCTGCTGATGTCATGTTCTTTACTTGCATGTACCACCACCCAGTTATACTCTCAGCTCTTTTCAAACCCTGCCCCTTGATAGAAATTTAATATCCTCACTACGTGAACTCATGTAGTTTATACTGCTCCCTGCAATATAAGCCTCATAACTTGTGGAAAAGTTGGTCATAATTCTTCTCCTTTTAAAGATTTTCAATAAAAAAATAATATGATTTAGAAATCCCTGTGTATAGCAATTTAAATCAAATAATTCTCCTGAAATTAATATGAATATGAAACTCCTGAAGAAAATGGATGTCTCTGAACCAAGAAACATGGACAGTGATTTTTCTTTCCATATATTATGCAGAGAAAAAAAAAATAATTCTGTTTCTAGGGCTTGTCTGTACCAAATAAAACCTTTTTCATCTGCATTCACCCCATTCAATTCAACTGGCACAGTCTCTACTATGTGAAAACAAAACTTTGCATCCAGCAGCTCTTGAAAGATGAGATTTCAATGCTACCAGCTTTAGGCATCAATCTCCTTGGACTGGAATTTCATATCCAAGCTTAAACTTGAACCAGACAAGCTTGAAAAAAAAAAAAAATAGAAAAAAAAGATGAAAAAAAGAAACAAACAAACAAACAAAAACAAAACAAAACAAAACAATTTTTTTCACATAATGTGTAATTAAATTAAGGAACACAGGACTTCACTGTCATAGGATGACAGTTTGAAAAACACTGAAAAATTCCATTGGAAGAGCTGCCAGTAAGAAATTTTGGAAGGGAAACTGATCTTTTGTTGCAGCTTTGAGATGAACTGTAACTGCTATAAATCTAAAAAGGAAAAATGTTCCTAGGATAGATTCCCTACACTGCATTGTGCTGAGACACACCACCTCCTGTAGCAATTGCTGTTGGCTTTTTATGGGGAGACAGCCTAATGATTTGTACTCTCCATTATACTATGTTTATATTCTAATTCCTCTATCAAACAGTGGAAATTAATTCCAAATATTCCAGAAGTTTATGATTTGTAATATATAAAATTACATGGCTCTGTATTTTTTGTTTTCATTAAGCTGTTCTCCAACCTGCTGACCTCTTGGGCTATTTATTTATGATCTTCAAAGTATCTGAAACTGATAGATGAACAGTACATCAGATAACTGCTTAAGAGGACATAAATTCTTTGTTCAAAGTTAAAGAAACTTTTCCAGCTTCCTGCAGCATACTGTAATTTAGCTTTGAGCCAGTTATTAAACAAGACAATAATATTATAATGGAAATTGTTTAATATACATCATTAATAGCAAAGTGCCTGCGTTCACTAAACTAAAAATGTGTGCTATGAGCAGTTTTGAAATGAATATTTGATTCCAATCTTCCCTTGTGCATTTAATGACATGCTAATTTACATTTTAATTACTTCCTAAGAAATCAAAGCATTTGTTGACAGTAGAACATAATGTCAACTTCACAGTGCACTGTTGGTAGATGGTTAATGAACTTAATTAGATAATTAGTGATGTTAATTATCCTTCTATTATGAAGACAAAAATGTTACACAAGTAATGCACTTTTCTAAGAAATACTATTATGTTTGCTTGTTTTAACTCTGTTAGCTTGAAAAGCTGGGAGAAGATCAGAGTGAAAAGAAAAATATTTGTTTAAGTAATAATTGTGATATTATGTTTCAGAAATTTATTAAACTTTTATTTCACTTACCATGAACCGTTAAGCATGCCCCTCTCTGTATCCCAAATATAACACATACATTAGTAACTTCACTTTGTCCAATCCTTCTCTCTCTTCACTACTCCTCCTATAGCCATTTATCAGAGGAGGCCGTAACAAGCAGCCAGCGTTTGAAGGTGCTGACCCACTACAAGCAGCTGAACAAAATGCTGATCTTTACATTTGGGTGATCATGGCCAAGTCTCTAAGTCCACATCCACCATGGTGAGATAAAGTTTCTTTCTCACACACACAAAAAACAAAAGTCACTGGCAGCGTGTTAATACTCACTTTATGTGCTGAAGCCAAGTATTCTTGGCCCCAGCAAGAGTCTGGAGATGTGCATCAGCCTTCCATTTTAACATTAAACACTTCTGCTTGAGAAGATTTAAACAAAACAACCCTCTGAAATACAGATATCTGCATGCACATGTGTGACCCAATAGTTTGTGAATGGTCCAAGAATTTGAGTTTCAAGCAGATAATTTCTCCACATTCCTTTGCACCTAACTCAAAAATGGCAACCAAAACTGGGAAGCAAAATTAACAGCCAAGAGAGAATGAAGGTGTCATACTCTTTGATTGACTCACATTGGGGGAGAACCCCAGGCAGGACTAATTCTGTACCTGTGATGTAACTTTGTTCCAGATAAGTCAGCCTTGACACTGCACAAAAAAAGTTAAAAGCCTTCTATACAATTTGTAAGTGCTACAGAAACACCTGACTTTGTCTAGTGGTTTGTTCTAAACCCATAGCAAATGTTATTACTGTTTCATCTTCTTTAGTCTGACTATTGAATGCAAATAATAACCCACTAATCAACCCCTTTCCTCTCTCTACTGTGCAAAGCTTTCATATTTTGACTGGCTTCTTACATCATTCTCAAATTCACTAAGATTTTTCTCACTTAGGAACAACAGTGCTTAGCTCTCAGTAAATATATTCCACCTAGTGTACTACGTCCAGTTGGAGACTCCCCAGTAAAAGAAACAATTGAAGATGTAGGATAGAGTCCTGCAAAGGATCGCTAACACGAGTAAAGATTTGAGCACCTCTTATATGAGAAAATATTGGGAAAGCTGAGACTATGTAGTCTAGAAAAAGAGAATGTTCAAGGGGTTCTTAATGCGTATAAAATGTCTGACAATGCACTTGCACATCTGAAGGCTAGGCTGTAAATACAAAAGCAGTGCAATCAGTGGCACCCAGTGACAGGACAACAGGCAATGGGCACAAACAGAAATGGATGCCTCATCTGAGCATCAGGAAACTCTTTCTGTGGATGTGACTGAGCACTGAGGTTGCCCAAAAAGCTTATGAAATGTAAGTCCTTGGAGACACTCAAACTACTTGGACATGGTCCTAGGCAATCTGCTCTAGGTGATGCTGTTTGATCAGAAGATTTAAACAAGATGACCTCCAGGGATACATTCCAACCTCAGCCTTTATATGACCATCATCTTTTTCCTTCAACACATGTGTTAAAGAGGCCATAATATAACACCAAATCAAGTTCCAAGTGACATTATTTATACATTTTCCATTACAGACATTTTGACACTATCAATAAGAGACTATTTTCATCTAACAATCCCTCGTTGTAACCTACAGTCATTTCTATACTGCTATAGCAGTGTAGAGTCACTCTTGAAGTCCAAAAAACTTCATCCAGAATACAACTAAATTAAATCTGCAGAAGCTTATAAATTGCATTTGATGAGAATCTCATTTACTTTAAATGTAACTTGTGCTCCAAGCTTACTTTGTTACAGAGAAACCCATCTTTTATTTTTATGAAGGAAAAGGACTACAGAAAAGCATATTTTCTTCCCCTTAATTTTTATTCTTTTTTTAATCTCTGCAATGTTTTTTCAAATATTGGCTGGAGGGAGAAGTAGGGAGAAGGAGAGTGGAGAACAATATTTGGAACTGTAGCTTTGCATCTCAATGAGAGGAACAATTTATCAGAGCTAGGGAGCTGTCAGTCCTTGACATGATAAGGAATAACATCAAATGAGTAATGTTTCCTTCAGACCCAGCTCCTTTAATTACAAGCCGCTTCCTCGCAGAAGAGAGACAGAAGATGCAGAAACACCAATTTCATGCACTTGTGCCTGAATAATGTCTCCATGCTGCCTTTTCCAGATGGCAACCTTTTCACTGGAGGAACTAATGATGTGGGCATATTTAGGGAAAAACCAATAACGGAGTCTTTAACCTTCAACAGCAGAAAGCATGTTGTACAAAATGTTCCTTGGGATACATTTACAAATATCAATTACATTGCTCACTGAGGTGTAATCAGCTGTAATAATCAAAATTAATTTTAAAAAATAATTAAACAGACCCCAGGGCAAATAGTCGATGCTCTTGCAGTATGACATCACAGTCTACATATGTACCTGGGAAGTACTTGCTCACTCTGAGCAGCAGCTTGATTTTAAGGAATGAGAAGGACGCTGAGGCATACTGAAAAGACTGCTGCTCAGCAAGGCACTATCATCAGACATATTACTTGGGTATCACAGCCTCTCATCAACACACCTGGAAATGAAGCAGTGATCACTGGGAATAAAGCTTCAGCATGCTGCATCTTGAGCTAGAGGATTCAAATACCCTTAGCTAGTGCTGTAGCAGACAGTCTCTTCAACAGGAGAAGAAAAGACCTTGATACCTTCTGCACTGATGAGAATGCCAGACTCTAAGGTGACCCACTGAAACAGATCTGAATAGACCGCCAATACAGTGCTTCCCTACCCTATAGATACTGCAGCCTCGACACACACAACTAACTGCTATTCTAGACAAGTACCTAGCAAAACACAAATGTCCCTCTCTCCATTCCTAAAGTAAAAGCTTACAGATGGAAAAGAAAGTCCAGCTGCATCACTTCTACATAAGAACATCAAAGAACATATATGTTGGCAATAGGAATATTGCATACACTCCAGACCCACCTTTGCTTTGTATAAGCTCTCCTTATCTCTTGACACAAAAATCAAGATCTGGACCTTTAATCTTCAACATTAGGTAAGAAATGAGAGAACAATGCTATGGTAATATCTGATTCTTTTTCCTAATTCAGTGTCTTAAGGACAAGGTTTACAGCCAAAAGGAGCATCATGAATACGTGTTAATATGTTAAGGCTGCCTAACTAAGACCATGGTTCAATGCTACTATAGCATTACAAATAATATGGCCCTAGCTACTGTAACTTCTTAGAAATCACATTCAGTAAAACATACATTCTTATAGTACTCCATTTTATAGCTAGCAGTGTACAATTCACCAAGATTCAGAAACCTATGAATATCATAGAAAAAGAGCAGAGTAAATAAATGAAAACATGCCTTTAGGTAGGCAACAACAATTCTATCATTAGAGTTACAGCCTAGAAACAAAAATACCAGATTTACTCCACTCAGATAAGTGGGGCAAACCTTTCTGGATTAACCATTCTCACACTTCACTCCTCCTCATCACAAAAATCAATACTGCCAACATAAGTAGTTCATTAAGGGAGATCTCAGTGAATCCCAGCCTTTAGTTTATTAACTGGCTATTCAGTTTCCTACTCTTCCCACCTTAAAAATACATTACTCCCCTACTTTTTGCCTTGCTTTTTAAACTTGATTTTTAGTAAGTTCATAAAGTTTTTGACCAGAGTTAGTTGGGTTTAGAATTATAGATACTACTATGCCTCAGTTACTTAAAAGCACTACAGAACTAACAGATAGTGTTGACAAGCAGGACTTAGGTCTCTAAATGTGAGGTACATGAAGGAATATGAAAAGCATATGGATGATCAGGCACTATCAACAAATCAAGTTGGTAGCATTATAGGCACAACTTCTGAACTTCACTTTCTACACAGACATGAATCCAAGCAGGTTTTCCAGCAGAAACAACTATACATGCACACAAAATGACATTTCTAGGAAAAAAAAAAACAACATGTTTTCTCACCGCATGTGAGCTACATAATCATTCCATACATGGACTAAAGCCATTTCACAGCATGTCAGTGCTGCTCTAAGACTGATCAAATAAGCTTTTGATGACTAATCAGGGTCATGTAGGCACCTCTGCCCAGTCCCAATGAGTGCTCCCAACACTACTGCACAAACACCTGGATTGCCCTGAGCTCCAACACTGCTTTTTGTCTTAAGCTCACTGAAAGGCAAACCCAAAGTAAAGCTTTCTGGCCACTCCTATCCAGGTCAGAAAAAATTATACAGAATTGTCTTTTTCTAGTCCTGAAGGCTAGGAAAGCAACCTTAATAGCAATGGCTGCCTAATTTCCAAAGGAACATTTCACCTGACATACCCAGAAGCCTTCAAAATCCAGACAAATTCTCCAGAACCATGCCAGAGAAAGAGCAGAGACAGAAAAGACAAAAACCAGATGTTACCTCAGATTTGCACGTCATTTCCTTTGTATTTCGGCTAGGCATCAACCTCATAGCAGAAGAGAGGCTTTCACTCCAGGAATTATGCTTGCTTTGAGACAGGCCTAGTACTGATTTATTCTGGAGAACTCTCTTTTCAGATGCTGTGAGCCAGAAAAGAAAAGAAAAAAGATCCTGAAGTTGAGCTTTTGGAAAGGTCATGCATAATGTATCCATCTGACACTAGAGAAAACATTTTACTTACAAGAACATTAAAAACCTGTATTTGAAAAATCTTACTGAGGTTTGCTATAGACAACTGTCATTGGAATGACCTTCACCCAAATATCCCCCCCCATGAAATTGCTAAATTAAATTGGATACAATTGTCAAAGAACATCCTTCTTGCAATACAACACCAGCCCTACAAGCTCACCAGATGATTACAGAAGGGCTGAGGACAATATAGAAAACAGTCACAGTGGTCAATTACTGAAAATGAGATATGTACAGCCAAGGAATTGGCAGTTTTACACTATGTGCTGTATTCGCTGCAGTACCTTTGCTTATTAAAGTGAGTGTTATGTTTAAATTAAAAAAAAAAAAAAAAAAAGATACCTAGGAAATTTTGCCAAGCCTTTGTCATCATTTCTTCCCATAATGGGGTGATCTCAGTTATCTTCATGTCCCTTTCTCTGTCACTTCCTTTTACAGAGAGATCCATGTCATAAATGTCCTCCAAAGCCTGCCGCCTCTGTGAGATGAGCTGCTTCCAGATGATTTCTATTTTTCTCAGAATCTCCTGATGAACTATGACAACAATATGAATGAAGAATCAATTGAACAGTAGCATGTCAAGCAGCAGATAAAGTAAAAGCACCTAATTTGGCAAAACACTGCTGGAGTCTATAAAGTTGTTCATTCTGCTCACTGCCTCCACACATTTGAAGCCAGACTATTCAGTTTAATACACAAAAACACATTTCAGCTGCCTGAGTGAAATGAGTAGGAGCTACAAATGATTCCTTCTGGCTCCTCTCTTGGGAAACATCTCATCAGAAGTATGATGATCTTATTGTGTGGAGTTCTAAAGCACCTAAATGTGATTCCTCAAACGTCAGAGACAGTGGGAAGAAACAATCTAAACATGCCAAGTCATGAAACAATCTGATATAGCAGCAGGAGATGTAAAAGGAAGTTCTGAGCTGTTTTGCTGCCTTTCCTTGCAAATCAGACCAATTTGGAGTATCCCCCTGCAGGAAGGTTCAACTGACAGCCTCCCCAGTGAATCATACTCATATTTTCCACAGGTGCTACATGCTCCTCCCTATGTATAACAGATAATCTATATGCATCCTGGAAAAAAAATATTCAGAACTATAAATAGGAAGTAGCAGTGCACTGATAGTGGTAATAATCTGAAGAAGAGATTGCCAAACATATCTATTATTCCCAAGGACACAGAATATGAATTTGAAAATATACTGCATAGAAAACACCTTTTCCACAATGTGATTTGAAGCTCCTATAAACTCAAATGAGAGAATTCAGCAGCATTTGCACAAGCTGTATGGATAGCTGTCTAGGCCAGGCACCTTCCTACTCTGTAAACTGAAGTCAATGTGTGCAATGAATTACCATCATCTGGAGTAGGCAGGTTACCCTTCTCCTCTTCACTGGGTGCAAGGAAAATTTGGTGATACGAAGCCAGTTTAGGTTTTGCATCCACCCCAAAACCTTCTGGATAGCTATGGCAGAAGAAAAGGAGAGCATGTGAGGAAAGGAAATGTAGAACAAACCAAGAACCGTAAAAAAAAGCCAGAGATATTTCCACTCATCCTCTACTATCTGATTCACACAGCAGGTCAATATTCCCAGGCTCAATAGCTTACACCAATCAGATGACACTGCAGAATTTACAGGAAATGGAAACTAAGTGACAGCCAGTCTGGCTTTCAAAGTTATGGAGCACTCATCGAGATCCTATGGATCATTATGTTCTACAGGTCTTATCCCTGCAATCCTTGATGTAGTTGTAACTACCATTTACCTCAATTAGCCAAAGCACAGGACTGTTCTGAGGCAGCCAAACTGCATCCACCTTTCCTGCATCTCTCCTGAGCATCTTGTATGTGAACTCTTTGCTCTAAATTTCTTCACTGAAGCTATCACCCATTTTGCAGTAAACACTGTGTTGCTGTATTCTCAAGCTGACCTGCTTACTTACTCATTCGGTTTACAAAAGCATTCAGCACATCAAAGCCACATACTTTAACACCATGTTATTAGGATCAGGTAGATATTATTACAGTTAAGAATATTATGGCCAAAAAGAATTATAGTTGTTGGGATGTGGAGTGTCAGGGAATTTCAGTAGGTAAAGAACACCAGGAACTTCAGCTAAGCAGTAATACTCAAAGTAAACATAATGAAATCCACAAAGCCAGCAGACAACTTGTACATGGATCCAGAAATGCTATAAGTAGCTGAAGAATAAAAGATGACAACCCTTCTTAAAATCCATGTAAGCAAAATAAACCATCACAAAATATAAAACCATCTACAAAGAGATCCCAAATGGTCAGAAAATTCATGAACTGAAAAGACTAGAGATTAAAAAAATCAAGTAGGGAAGCATGACTTAGCATTTGCTCTGTTCTCATTCTTCTCTAAGGGCCAGAATTAGACAACATAGGAGTCAGGGCCACCTAGATCTTTTTTCTGACCCACTAAAGGCACTTGCAACATACTATATTATTTCAACTGTAAGCAGGCACCACTGCAAGATGCCCCATCTGTACACACTGCTATACATGACAGCACAGAGTTAAGTAGACATCACACTGAGACAGACATTTGTACCTGCCAGAATTCAGTTGGCAAAGACAGTGCATTAGGCAGATAATGAAATTATTACTTGAGTTGTAAGTTGCAAAAATAATGTCCCACTGCTCCTGCAGAACACTGAGCGTGTTGAGGACATTAAACTGTTCTGGAAGTGACTGTTGTGGTCTGGACAGGCAGTAGAGGATGGCTCTGTTTAAAAAGCCATACATGGCACTGAGTAAAACATCCTTTTGAGAAGCAGGGGCTTCTAAGGCCTGTGAAAATAAAAAAAAAAAAAAACAACAAAACAGTAGTGCAAGCAAGTATGGCTTGTTCAATGAACTCCCATTGTCGAGGATCCGTTCTTCTCACTTCTTTTAGCTGCTGTAAAGTCATTTCAGAAATATTCCCCCAGACCACCTGTTACAGACTCACTCTTCCTGTAGTTCAGTAGAAGTCTATTGAATTGTGGAACAGTAATTTTTGTTCATTCAGTAACACACACGTAGGTAACAGAAAGTGGCACAGGGAGAAGAGCTAAAAATCTAGCTCTGGCTGTCATTTACAGCCACAATGAGCTCATGCAAGAAAACAGGCATAATAACAAGCAAACTGCAGCCATCTTCTTGAGAACTGTGCCATCACCAACAGTGTGAAACAGAAAATGTTGACAGTGGTTTGAAAAAGTCTTACATGTGACTCACCCTTGTAATCTGCTTGACAATGAAGAGCAGGATTTGCTTGGTATCTGTGGCAAACATTCTGCTGATCATTTTCTCAATCAGCTTCTGAACAAAATAAGTAACATTCATCATGGATACAGATGCAGTTGATTCTGAAGAGCTATGAAGAACACTGTTCCCTGGAGAGAATATAGGAGAGTTGATAATCCCAAAACACGCTGAGATTAAAATATGTGGTGTGAGATCTGAGATTATCAGAGCTGAGTCTTAGCAGATTGATGTCAGCGACTCAGAGGTGGACATGTCTAAGAAAACTATGTATAGAAGAAACATGCTAATTAGACTGGGAGAGACTGAAATGCTGTCATGAAGGACTGGTCCCACCAATGACTCAGCAAGTAGAGCAGCAACAACTAAGTTAACCGGGGTTGTTTCCAGAAGCACTCAAGTAATGCCTGAAGTTTATTTCTTGTAAAGTACTCCATTCTAATGTTCAGAATCAACTCAAAGTAACTGAGAAACACAATAAAACTACAGCAATTTATGCAATCTGGTCTGTGGCAGGATTAAATACACAGACCAGATTGTTGAACTGAGTCTTACATATTGTTTCCAAGCCTGCCTAGTAGTTACAGCTAAATAAAAAATGTCAGCTAACTAATGATCTGCATCTCACTACTCACCTCTTGGTCTTGTTTTCCCTTCACCTTGGCTGATAACATGGAAGACATCCATAGCAGAAAGCAAAACTTTTGTCTGAAAATGTCTTTTCTGCTCACTGGTGGCATCCTCTGGAAAAGCCTGTATAATCACCACATACACATTACTACAGCAGAAAAACACCCAGAAAATTAGACTCTGACATTCATTTTCAGCTTTTATTCAAAGGCCTTTGAATTCACTAGATCTTTAGTAGTTTGGTAAAAGCTTTGCTCAGAGCAATGAGAAGAGGTTCCAAGTGAAGGAGCATAACCTGAGATAATTTAGATTGCCAAACATCTCCCTTAACCCCCCAGGCAGTGCTTTAGAAAGATAAGGAGAAAAACAACACAAAAACAACAATAACTATTTCACTTCTGTGCTTGAATCCTTACTGAGGGCATATGAAAAGCTGATGCAATGTGACAAGTTACCTTTGGCATCACATTCACAGAGAACACAAACAGAACTGGCATTCAAAAGCAAAATAGTAGCTCTCAGAAAGCCTGTCAAAAGTACATTCCTGAACAGTTAACAGACAACAAATGTAACAGCAGACCCTCATACCCTAGCTGGGAGAAGAGAATATCTTACATAAATCTACACTCTTAACAGAGAGCCAGCACAATGCACTTCTGCATACTGAGCACAAGCAAAGTTGTGCACAAGGGTAGAACAGGGGCTCACATGTGGCTCCCAAGAAATCTTGTCCTCAGTGAATCTGGACTATTGACAATTTGCTGATTAAATCTTTCCACACTGAGTGGCTGGAATTCATAACCAAGGTTCAATTGGTTATGAATTCCAGATTTTACTTATCTATTTTAAGAGGGAGGAAAGACAGTTGATTTGGGGTTAATAGGGCACTAAAAAGAAATTGGCTGAAAAAAACAGTATACAGGAATGCTTCATATAAAGTCTTCCATTCTCACAATTCAAGGGGAAGTTCTAATGATACATAGGCATTACTGAGGAAAAGGGAAAAATTCCATGCCTTACTTTAATGTTAGGTTTTTCCTGAAAAAATGCATTTGCTTTTGTCTAGAAGTAGCATTCTCTTAGTTCACATGAAAGCAGAGCAGGTAGAAAAGAAGTCTCTTCCTTGCAGATAATGTTGGAATTCCATTAAATATGTTGTCCTGATCTGCCAGGAAGTTATGCATGCTAGGAGTTGTGATCCAGCCTTGTCCTGGGCTGCTGACATTTCTCACTGAATACACTCTTCACCACTCTCAGCCCTTCACTAGGCCACTAGCATGTTAATTGCCTCCTGTCCTTCCACCCCTAGCGCAAAGCAGAGCAGCAAAGCCTGAGGACTATGGAAAAAACCTCAAGAAGCAGCTCAAGTGGATGTCCTTGTTTGTTTGCTGGGATGTTGAGAAGACTGTCTGTCAAGAGGATGTGCAAGAAATCCCACACTTGTTTCTTGGCAGGATGAGGCAGGAGTGGGAGAGAGGAAGAATCAGTGCAGCCTTTCCCTTCAGCAATTGCTGGACCATCAGGGGTCAAAAGACCTTCAGAACCTCCCTGTAGACACAGATAAACAAGAAAAGGATTTTAATTTATAACCTGTTTTGAAGCTTATTTTTCATAGCAACACATTTCTGAAGGGTTTGTGATGTCTCACATTCACATACCTTGGCTGGTCCAGAATGGAAGGCAACCATAGCTAAAGTTTTCAAGAAGTCAGGACAGTGCCACATTGGGTCCTGAGTATAACTATGATAGATCAAGCAGAGAAATTGTATAACATTCCCTGGATAGACAATCTCCCAGGAGGCTTCTGCACCTGCAATGGGCTGAACACAAACATCCATCTGGTCAAGGCAGCATTCCACACTCAGATAAAGCTTATCTTTGCTCCTTTATAGGTATTTCTAAGCAGGTAAGCAAAAACACCATCACCACAGGGAAGCCAAAAAAGGCACAAAAACTCCCAGCTTGCAGACCAAAGATTCACCTGATCAGAAAGGTTATGTATCTTAACCACGAAGAATGACCAAAATGAGTGATACAGGTAAAACTCTAATCCTTGTGTTTGGAGTTCTTAAACATGAATCTTCATCAAATATATATGCTAACATTTTGAAGTCCACGCTCACCAGTTAGGCTCAGTAATGCCATGCACCTCTAACACTCACATAGTTAATTATATCATTTACATTACACTTTCCTTGCCACAAAAGTCTTACCTTGTCCACAACGACTCTAACCATTTCTAGCAATAAAACAGCTGCCTCTGCACACAACCCATTTTTGAGGACATTCTCTGTAACATGCTGCTGCAAGATCCACTGCAACATAGAGTCAAGATCTCCCTACATCAGGAAGAGATATATTTTAAGAAGGAATTGGATTTATGACATGTCAAGAACAATGCCTACTCCAAGAAAAAACACATGCAAAAAAACCACATCAATTCACATCTTCACATCTAACACTAATGCATTGTCTGAAAGACGTCTTCGGCATTATTTGTGGAGTGCCTTATGCCTTCTCAGGACATCAGGAGAAAGTACCTAAATCCACTAATTCTGAGATTTTAATGAGTTCTGACAACATAAGAACAGACAGGAAAACTAAAACGAATTGCTTTCTAATGTTAATTAGTTAAAAGGTATTAAAAGACTTAAATAAATTTGCTCAGAAAACATTTTCAAACTTAACTTACTTCATTCTTAAAGTGTGGATGACTGATTTTAACTATCACAAAAACTAAGTATGGCAGGATTTACAAAAATGTTACCATTCAGAAGACTGTAAAATGTCAAAGTAGTAAAGATACAGCAGCTTTATGCTTGTCCACTGCTTTCTTACCTTGGCTGCTTCAGGTGGCTCACTGCATGGAGTTGCCAGAAAGAGCCCTGCCACCAGCAAGTAGATCTCAGGAATGTGGACATGATCAGTCAGACATTTTTGCAACACAGAAAACCCAAAAATCAAGATGGAGCCACTGTCAGGTACCAGAGGATGAGTTTTTAAATTATCTTTAAAGGAAAAGGAAAACATTCTGAGGAAGTGTCTACAAATGAATGCCATATTGAAAATAAGATTACTGACCCAACTTCGTCCTCCTTTGTCTATGCCCTAGGCCACTTAGAGCTCTGCTAGATTCAAACATTAAAAGTTCACAAAACTACTTCAGACTAACAGGTAACAATTTTTTCCTATTGCCACTTTTATTGCAGGAGACTGTCCCTGAATTCTTCCTCTTCTCTTTCCTAACCACAGATCTAATGTCCAGCTGGGAAGAAGCTGATAAAAGTTACTTAGAAAAAAGCAAGCTGAAAATAAAAAAAAGCTTAAAGGGTTCAGCACACAAGCTGACATTTGAATTCCTCACAGGCTTGAGGAATTCACAGTGAGAAAAAAAGTCACATCTGCAACTTCTCATCAGAAAAGCCAACAACTTCAGTGCAACCAAGCAGCAGTGCTTTCCATCTTTCACCACAGAGGAGCAGAGGTATTAGGATAAACCCATTCTGAAAAGTAACACTAGTTCTTGGTCTAGCCAGATTAGTAGCAGTTCTGCCACTGAGTTTGATCAAGGGATTGTTTCAGGAGCATTAAAAACCAACACGTACATACCCATCAGAATACTTAATCCAGCAGTGCTGTTCTCCAGCCAGCGCCCAGCCACTATTCCTTCTTTGAACTTGTTCAGCAGCAAACGATTGTGTAGGAAGTACAGAAGTAGCTTGATTCCTAGCACAACTGTGCTAGAGTGCAGGTAGCTCTGGGTGAACAGCAGAAACCAGTCTGGCCCTAAAGCCAAAAAAGCTTCCTCTTGTGCCCTGGAATAAACAACAGAAATGGAAGTACATGGAAAGAGATATGGTAAATAAAATTTTTCTCCCTTTTAAAATCACCTCTTAGTAATTTAGACACCCAAGTTTCTCTGGAAAAATTTTGATTAAAGTTTTGCCACAGCACAGACTTACGAAGATTTAAAGACATTTGCAGTTTGAGCCACTTCATTCTCCCTAAATTCAACAACTTTTTACAAAAAGCTTATTAGTATTGCTGTCCCCTTTGAGAAAGCACAGGGACAGATTATATAAACTACTTCACCAACTAGGTCTTTCACAACCTGGAAAATTCAGAATTTGAGTTTAAATTCTGAAATCCAATGTAAGTTAACAAATGGAAATGCACAGTTACAGCATCCAGCAATGTGAACTCCTCCTTTTACTTACTCAAGGTACAACTATAACTGCATATTTATGACTGTGATACAGGGACTTCAGTAATTCCACATTAGATTTTCACAGACAGTTGAGATTTTTCTAACTCTTGCAATGAAGAACCAGCAACCCTGCATTCCTTCAAGATATTTTTCAGAAAACATGAAACTTCTTTCATGGATATCAGTGTCAATCCCAGGTAAATCACTACCAAAACAATTCTGAATCCACTCTGATCTTACCATTTTGCTGACACACAAATGCATCATTGTGGTTTGTTATGATCAAACATCAAGAAAGATCAAATCTGGAGGAGTCACTCTTACCTCCCAATTCTTCCTACTTACTCAGAGGACAGATGAATTTTGGCTGAGCAAATTACATCTAACAGCATCTTCAGTAACTGATTTCGAAGCCAGATTGTCTTTCCAGATGTTTGGCTTAAGGCTACAAATATCAGAAAGTATTAAGAGTAATGAAGAAACAAAACACACGTTCCATTGCTTTGACGAACAACCTTGTTTGCATTAGATTAACCCAATGGATGCACTTCTAACAGTTCTTGCAAAGTAAAAAGATGCCAACATCAGATTTTACAAACATTAGAAATTACTTCTGCTTAAATTGTAAAAGTTCTGCCTTTAGAGCTTTTTAAAACTCATCTGAACTACATTTTAAATAATTATTCATAGGAAGCAATCTCAAGTTAACTAGAGAGGAAAATGTAAACAGGAAGTGACATTCATTTCCTAGCTGTGATGTCTATAGGTACAAACTACAGTTATTGGTGTCTGCTTAATATATTGTTTAAAGGTACAATATCCCATATAATCTAAACTGAGAGATCAGTTGTTGGAAGCTCCTCCACATATAAGAGACTTAAATGAATGGATATTCTTAGAAGGTGCAGAGCTCAGTATAATTATCTGCCATAAGTTTAACAAATTTTTCATAGAAAATCCAGGATGTCAAATGAAATCCAGTATGTTGAAAGCAATTTCAATTTAACTGGCCTTCACTTCAGTGTGTATCTGTGAATTCCAACATTATGTGTATGGTCTGGACAAAGCAGTTAAAATACTGGTGGCTCAGCAGAGAGAAGCATCCTGCTAGAGACCAGGCCTTCCCAGATAAATATTGTGACTACCACTCCATTATTCTTCACATTGAGACTTTATAACAACGCAACTCCTGACCACAATTTTATGTCATGTGAGTGTAGCCTGTCCCTTAGTCATCTGAGCTTTGTCTCTTCCTGCCACTGGTGGCAGCAGCAATATGTTAGTTACATTTAGAGTCCATCATGCTGTAGGGAAAAGGGAACGTGGTCAGCCATCTATGAGATCATATGCACCAAACGTAGTTCCTCACCTTCACTGGGTACCTCAGCTGTACTGTCCAGGCAAAGCTGATTTTCATCCACAGAAGAGGGTTTCAAAGTGTAAACAAGGAACAAACCAATCCTTCCAGAGAAAGAAGGAAGCAGTTTTGGTCAAATTACTTTGGAATAACATACATATTCACTGCCATTGACCATTAGGGTGTTGATGACTACTAGAAATTCTAATTGATTCAAAAAAACAAGCTTGAGATAGGAAGGTAAACATTTATAACCTAGGAAGTAAACAAAAAAGTTATTTATCTAATATAAATAATGTCTATTCTACTGCACAAGTGTTTTTAACTCCTAATTTTAAAGGTCTTTTACTCTAAGGATGGCAATACTGGGTTAAGCATTGTGTTTACATAAAGCTGGAGGCAGAGACAAACTCTGAACTTGGGACATTTGGATATCACTGTCATTAGCATTTGCCTTCCAACTGTATAGTCAAAAGCAGAGAAACCTCAGCAGCTACTCAGGGAGGAAAACTGGCAATTTCTGTCCACCAGTAGTTTGCCTTAACACATTATCTGGTTATACAGATAGATGTGACATACACATTTTGTGCAGGTGCATAACCTCCTGCCCATGATAAAGGTGTTCCTTAAGGGATAGAATATCATTTATTCTGAGGGAATGGTCCAACAGTTAAGTGTAAAATCTAGGAGCAGTAGAAAATCTCAGCACCTTTTCAGTGCCATAAAGAGCCTGCTGTTCTCAGGCAGGTTAAAGGATGGTGACAATTTTCATCCACTTATTCCACACCAATGGACCTGACAACCAAATTCCCATGGGATAGCCATTTATAAGATTTTAGAAGAAAGTTTTATGCTCACTCCTTAGCATAAGACAAATGTAAGGTAATAAATCCATTACTTAAACCTCTGTGGGGAAAAAAAACAAAAAAACAAAAAACAAAACAAAACAAAAAAGAAAAAAAAAACAAACACAGAAAACATGCCAACTCATTCAGCCTAAGGTAGGAACATGTATACAATTTCACCAAAAAAAAAGGTGGGCTAGCAATACGTTCATGTTAGCTTACTCCACAGTAATGAGTTCAATACCTTTCAATAGAGCTAATAACTGACTGCAGAGATCACAGATTTAAGCAACTTTCTCTACAATTTGCTTGGTCAAAGACAGAGCTTCACTGTGCAGTGCATTTGCTTTGTGTTAAGTCAAAATATAAACAGGACCACTGTTAGCATTCTGTGGAAAGCAAAGAAGTATTGAAACACTCCACGAAATCCTGACTATTGCATGCTGAGCTGACAGAAATTCAAAAGCAAATAGTACAGTTACTGGGATACAAGACAAGCCAATGTCATTAAGCAAATAGACAAGTGGGCCATTTTCCAGTACTAAAGGGGTTGCAATTCTTCCAGAATATTAATAATTAATAATTCCAGAATATTCCAAATATTAAGTACAGACTCTGTGTAGTTCCAGCCATATCAGTGGGACTATTAGTGTGATCACTGTAAGGACAACCACCTGGCCTGTGAGTTACATAAATGTAAGCTTAAGTAACACTGTTTTGAAGACATAAGAGTCATTAATCAGTGAGAACTTGGAGTTGCCAGAGATTTGGGGCTTCTACCAAACAGAAGGTTAGAGAAGTTCTATCGGATTTCTCTCCAACACAGGCAGGAGAATAGCTCATCTGCAAGCTGAGAAAAAGCAATAGACTTGAATGTTACCTGAGAACATCCTTTGTGTTAAAGTATCCTTGCAACACATGGGATAGGATAGTGCAGATCACAGTGATCCTGGAGTTACTGATTTCAGGATCATTGAAGAGGAAAATGAGCTTGGGTACCATTTGCACCCGGTGGGCAACTTCAGCATTCTGACATCCAACTCTGCATAAAAGCACAGGGACTATTAAAAGCTTTTACTGGAAAGGACAAAATTTGCTCGGTTTCAACTAAAGGGATACTCAGGTTGCATTGATATTTTGCACCTTTGGCTTCTGATGATGCCTTGGCAACCAATCAAACATTGTCAGACAAATTGAATATGTGTCAACAATGGAGATCTAAAGACTTCTTTGTGTGTTTCCACCTTTTGCATTCACCCTCTCCCCAGGAACCTACTGCATTTCAGTGAGTTCAAAGAAAATAGTATCGACTTCCCAAGCAGTGAGTTGATAGTAATAAATGCTGTTCTTGTAAAACTCAGCAAGGGACATCAAATAGTTCTGCAGAGAGCTTTCAGATGCCAAAATGAAGGAATCCAGCATTCTGCTCTATTCAGCCCCTCTGCATTGCTACATCTCCTCAGATAAATTTAACTTTAGTGAACTGGTTAAGAAAGAATACTAATTTAAAAAAAAATAAAAATCCTAGTTGCTTTCTGGCTTAAAACACATCACACTTCCCCACCACCCCCTCAACTCCCTCCTTTTTTTTCTTTAATGAGCTCCACACTCCTTCAAAGATTCAGATGCCTCTCCCTAGCATGTACTTTAGCTTTTATTGTGCACTCGTAGTTCCATATAAAAAAAAGTCACCAAAGAATTTCTCCTAGTCTGGTCTTGCTGTCATCTGTCTGATCAAATCACCAACTCCACATCTGAAGTTACAGATCAGTACAGATGCATCATTCATTTTGAGAACCCAATCATTCCAACTAGGATAAGGCCCTCCACATTAATCTCTCAGCCTCAGTCATGTGCTTCTGATAGAGATACTAGCTGTGTACCTGGAGCACTGCAAGATCTCCACAAGATGAGCAAAAAGAGTAAGGTCAAGATTTTCTGGTGCCTTCATCCAAAGCTGAAAGAAAGGAAAGAAGAAATTTCACTACTTTGATGAACTTACAGTACAGTAACCTGTGACAGAGGAGGATTAGTAAGTGGTTCAGAGAAGATAACCTCAAACTGCTAGTCTCTGAAAAACAATGTGTGGAATTATTATTATCATGCATGTGTACAAAGATTAAGCAAGTAAATAAAAGTACAAATACTATTCTCAGTGTTGTATGAATGGTTTCTGTAGTTTGGGAAGGAGGAACACAGCAGAGTAACAGGCATATTTCTGGAGGCAAAGAAGCAAAATGGAAAGGATGCCTAAAAAGTACATCCAGTTGAAGGGAATGATTTACTTATAGGAGAAGCAGGAAAATAACAGCACTCTTCTGTGGAACTAAGAACTAAAACCAAGATATATCTGGAAATAAAAAGAAGCTACCAAATACCACAAATGAAGGGATATTTTATTTCTGACACAATAACTTCCAGCCATGTTGTGCCTTACAGATATTGCTTAGAAACCAGGAAGTTGGAGGGAGCAGTGTCTGATATATCCCTGCAGGGTCAGAAGGTGCTAAGAGCAAACTGAACTTCATATGATAGATGCATCTTTATTAAGACCAAACTCACAGTATTACCTCAAAGTTGCAGAGAATATACTGGAAAGCATTATAATTCTTGATGACTGAAGACCCAAAACCAAGTTCAGCCGTGCCCACTAGAGAGAACATTAACTGTAAAATCCTGTTGTTTAACAGCTGTGTTTTCCTCTTTAATAGATATGTCAGCAGCTGGAAATAAACAAAAAAAAAGTCAAATATTTTCTGAACCCACAATTGTAACACTATTTTTAAATCCAGGTCAAATACACCATTTACCTGGCTGTGGCAGTCATACATGTTCATACAACATGCCTCATGCATGTATCCTGCATCTCTAAGCATCACAAAGAAAGTAAACATCTGAGTTTAGACAAACTCATGCGGTAAGTGAAAAGTTGAATTTTTGAAGGTGTTTGGTAATTGTGCCATTGAACAAGCACATAATATATACCATACTATGTTGAATTAATTTATGAAGAGCAACATACAAGTTGTAAATAGCCATTTACAACAAGACATTTCAATTAACCACAGTGGGTTTTCTACTCTGCTCCTTAAGTTGCTTGCAAAGTGTGCTAGTTAAAAAGCTATACTAACCTCTTCTAATGGAAGACACTTTTGTGAAACATTTTTAGTTCTTCAACTGAAGCGGTGTTTAACTATTCAAACAATTCCTGATATAGTAAGAAAAATGTCCAGCAAATCACTACAGTTTAAATAAGTTGGGAGGAACAGACATCCTTTGAAAATATGTATCACAACACATGCTTATCAGTTGCCTACTTAAAATTAAAAAAAGGTTCTGACATACAAAGAGCAAAATCATTCCATTACAACGTGAGAATACTGTTTAGCACAGAGTAGAAAGGAACAGTTTGTGCACAATCTACCATTTATCTACAAGAAAGTATTGAGCAAGTAGTACCTAAGTCTGATAAATATATTCATAGGAATGAGGATCAATTCATGAAAAATTGACTAACTGGGAACATGGAAACTCTATGATCAATCATTCATGAAGCCCTAACATTAACAGTGTTTTGCTTGAAACCATCTCTGCACGATATAAGTCTGCTTAGCCTGCAAAGCATAAATAGAGGATACTGAACCAAAACTCCACACTTCAGTCTTAAAACACCCAATATTATATACGAAGTGCTCTAAGCTTGCCCGTTCTCTCAAAGCTCCGAAACGACCAAACTCTCAAGTCTGAATGGCTTTCAGGTTTGAAAGATCAATTTAAAACACTTACATTCAAAAATGCAGACAGCACTTATTTCTCTCAGCATAATTCATCATAAATTGTAAAGACTGAGGCATAGGAACTCCCTGCCAGCCCCATGTCTGTGAAAATGAATCTGAGGCTGGATGAACCACAGGCAAAAAGTAGATTTGTTAGAGAAGAGGTCTTTGTGGGAAGGGTGAAACATGTTGTTAAACGGTGGATAACTCACAAATCTTCCTCATTGACTTTGCCAACTATATACAACATTCTTAATATGAGGAACATGACACCTTCCATTATTAGACTGTGTCTGACCAAGATGCATCTGTCCTTACCTGCACCAGTAGATATAATGAATGTTATAGAAGTTCCCAGAAAGCATGGAATTCAGAAGAGAAACTCCCCCCCTCCAAAATCCCAGAACTACACAGTTCCAATCACAAGGGCTGATAGCCAGTATATTCACTGCCACTGACAAATTTTAAAATAAGGTCTTCTAAAGAAAAGATGATATCCAGAATGAACAAAAGAGCACTCACCTGGTATCCATCAAAGTGTCTCATCAATTTTTCACTCATTGGGCTACTGTTCAGGATGGAGTTGAGGACTTTGACAGCTGCATACATAGTGTGGTCATCAGAGGCCATAGCAATAAGACCGAGAAGAATGGAAGGGCCTCCAATGAAGTTCAGGCTGGTAGCTGCTGGAGAGGACTTGAATACTCTCACCCCTAGGAAATTATAGTGTTACTCTGTCAGGAAGTCATACAGACTGTACCTATTATCAGACAGTGATCGGCCCATAAAAACAAACAAAACCACACAACACAAAACTCAGAAACATTAAAGCATTGTGCATTTACCATATTGGCCCACAGCAACAGATCCAATAGTCCGCAAGGAACCTGAGAGGTGTCCAGCAATATTCTTGGCCAAGAATATTGGAGTTGAACTGTCCCGAGAATTAATCCCAATCTGAAACAGATAAGAGACATCCTAGTGAAGTTACTGGGAGAGAAAAAGCAACACAAAAAGGATATAATGTTTCAGATATTTTACTTACAGAATACAAAAAAGTGCTCTGTATATAAAAGTTCATTAGGACAAACATCCACCCACCATAAACACTGCACAACTTAATCTTTTTGGCATGTCAAGTAGGCCTGGCACTGTCAAGAATGCAGTAATAGTGTATGAAAAATCACTGAGTAAACGAATTATCCTTGGACCTTATCTGTTGCTATTTCCAGAAAGGCTTTCAGTATTGTGTTCACACCATTCCATTTATTTATCTCTATAGATGAAAACTAAAGCAATAAGTAGACAAGTGAAGGAATGGGTAAAAAAGCTGAAATGAATCACTGAAGGTATGGAATGAAGAAAAGTCACAAATGTTGCTCAGAGTAAACCAAACAGAAATGAGAAATAAAGAGAATGATACCTCTTTAGCAACCAGCCGGCCATCCACTTCATTGTAGGAGCTCTTTATATCTTGAATTGTAATGAAAGATGAGCACACAGCATTGATACCAAAAGAAATCTTCTCTTCCACCACGAGCTGTGCAGGATTCTGCTCACCATACTGGTTCTCACCTAAAATGAAAGACTGTGAGCTTCTGAAAGAATTTTTCGACTTCAGAAAGACAGAAGAGAAGAAATTGAAAAATATTTGAAGGAAAACATAGTTCAGACAGGAATTTAATTTTGACTTAACTAGAGTTAGAAAAATTCCTGAATCTTCAACCCAGTGCAGGGCAACTTGCCAGCACAAGTACCAGAAGATAAGCTTAGCTTGTCTCCTCCTGTTTCTTCTTTGTGTATATGCTACATCCTATCCCAGATCCCATGAAGATCTGAAGTCTTGAATAAACCTTTCTGTCCATTCAATATCAATAGTCAAGACAGAAGACATTTTAGATACCTTATATATTACTGTGGGCTTTCTCAGATGTACCAGGTGCAGGGATTCACGTGACAGAAAGGACAAGGGCAAAAGTTCAGACCCTCCAACTTATGACTTGGAGGAAGCTACCAAAAAGTACCAAATTCAGAAATTTAACAACTGTATGAAACTACATGCTTTTCTTTAAAGTTTTTATTCCCACTTGCACTTGAAAAAAATAGTGGGTAATATTTTCTTAAAAATCTTTTACTTGACCGTTTCATAAAGCAGAAAAACAGTTGATCTATGAAGCTGTTTAGTAATGCTCGAGTCAGCCCTTAAAGGGACATGGAATTATAGCAAAGTATTTGGGACTTTTGCACTGAAACTTAAAGTCAAAGTTCTTATTTGAAAAGTTTAATATAATAGAATAGAAAGCTGTGAGATACTCCCCAAAGGGGGGCAGATAGAAGGATCGCTTCACAATGATCTGATTATGTAATGACTTTTCTGCACAAGGACATGGCTGGAGTCAAATGTCTACAATACTTCATTAGTTCTGAAGTCATCTGGGAAGACCAGCATTCAAAGGAGAACAAGAACTAGACTTGAAGTCTCAAGGACATAAAAAAATAAAATCCATCTGACCTCTATCAGTATTATTTTTTACTCTAGGGATTTATTTTTCATCTAATTTGTCTTTCGACCCCACACCTCCTCCTGTATCCTGACTTTGAGATTTCTCTGTCCCCCTACACAGACATCATTCTGAAGGAAGGCTTTCTGCCAGTCTTTTCACTCTGTTTTAGGATAGCACATCATTAGGTGGGGTTATTCTGCTCTTTTCTTACAGGAGATGACCATCCTACTTTACTCTTGATTTCTAGTACACAGAGGAATGCATTACTTGTTGAACAAATAGTAATCAATAACTGAAATGTTTTATCTGCTTGTTTAATAATTGAAGCTAATAATACGGCTTTAGTTAAAAAGCCTCTTCATTAAATGTAATGTAACTTATTCCCCTACCCCTCCTCTCGACCCTACTTTGCAAACATTTGCAATGACAGATGTTTCTTTCACTGCCATATTTTTCAGTAGTACCATAAGTGCAAAACAATTCTGTTACAAAGCTCCATCCTTAACATTTGTCCAGCAGAAATTGCAATCTTGCATCTGAAGGAAATGTTATCCCTCTTTAAAAGAATCAGGGTAAAATTCCTTCTTGATTCTTCCTCCTTTTTTTTTTTTCCCCCCTTCCTGTTTTTGCAGTATGTTAAAAGATCCTTGTTGAATCTTACTATAATTTTGTACAATGTCCATCAATGTGGAATTCCAGGACTTCCAAGAGAGCTTTATGCACAGCTGTAATTCTAATGGTAGCCTGTAAAAATAAAAATAAAAATAACTTTGCCCTGAAAAACACATATTGTCAGAGAAGAATTATCACATACCTTGAAGCTGTACTGCCTGGAAATTGCTACAATACTGTGGACCAAGCTTATTAATCATCTCCATGGTTTCCACAGAAATGGCTTCTTCAAATAAGTATGTGGGGCCAAGACGCCAAATCAAGGAAGACTTCTGTTTCCAAACTCGAGGAGTAGCTATATACCCATAGACATCAATAAAAGAAGATGGATCCATGGAAGCACAACTACCTGGTAACGTCTGGAAATACCGCATCTGAAACAGAGGAAGAACTTACTGAGGGGACTCAGCACACTCAGAAACCCTTGAGGTCCTGGTCTTGTTTCAAAAGGTACAGCCTGCCTCCTCTTTCCTTAGTGAAGTCTCACAACTGCATACAATGATTATCATCAACTACTGCTTACAACTTGGGCTTTCATAAGTAACACAAACATAAGCATTATGGGAAGTTCAAAGCTATTTGCTTGTTTACGGAACACAGTCAAAATCATTTCATGGTGGCAAACAAGATTTGGTTGTTTTCTGTTTTTAACTTCATAAATCAGACTGACTTTCAACACCAGAAGCCAAATTGTGCCTTGTACTAGCCACTCAGAGAGCAGTTTTGAAGAGCATAAAGTGTCAAAGTGCATTAGTTAGTGTCATTGAAAGCTAAGTAGCCTAGGAGATCAGACCAGCGTTTTTGGTAACAAAATAAAGATGCAGCTTCCTCAACTGAGACAATTCTAAAATGAACTAGCTAGAATGGTTTTTGTACTGCAGAGTACTTCCGTGCTTTGCTCAGCCTCCAACAACCTGCTGCTAGGGAGATTGCTAGAACTGACCAGCTGAGATACATAGCACAGCACTGGTCAGTAACAAGCGGCAGAACTTGGTGCTTACATGAATGATTTTTAGTCCGAGTGCAACATTGTACCCCTCTCTCCCCACCCTCTCCCCCACAACCTAAAAGCAGTTTCTGATGATGTTAACAACTGTTGTGCAATTATCGTTTATTACACAATCCTTTTCTCCACTGTAAGTCAACAAGGCTTGCATCATGTCAGAGACCCCAGCATAGGGACCGTTTTTATTTACTAAATGCTTGTTTTATTTATTATGAGCTGTTTCACTGTATGTTAAACATATTTGCTGTGAATTCTTTTATCAATTGCAATGCTGAGGCCTAGTTTTATTGATGAGTTTCTGTCTCATTTGAAGGAAGGCAAATTAAATTAGATTTTCATTCTTGAAAAGGATATAGGTCCCAAAAGACATTTAGAAGACAGATCATTTTTCTCAAGTATGTGAAAGAGAATATTTGGAATTAAGCAGGTTGCTTTTACAAAGGAAGTAGAAAGCACACAAGTGAGCTCTGCATATGTTAAGTCTGATTTGAAGCACAGGAACTGATTGGAAGAGACCATGGTTGTGAGTTCCAATTAATAAGAGGAAACAAAAAAAACTCACAAACCAAATAACACCACACCAGTTAGAGCTGCAATAGAAATAGGCAGCATTTTCAACACTCATGCATTCAATATCTATAAATCAAACACAGTAATTATGTGAGATTAACTTCAAAACCAGGAGCATGATGATGACAGAAACTAAGAGCTTCTCTCATTAGACCTGTAGGTTGCTTTTCTTGTGATATCTCACACAAACTAAAAACACTTTAATTTTTCTATCTGAAAGCCCCTATGCAGAAGACAGACTGCAAGGAAAGTACATCTGATTTTCATTAACATAACCAAGGGTTACATGTAAAGCAGGTTAACCTGACTCTCAAGTACAATTACTCAATTTTGACAAGTTATCTGCTTACTAGGGGAAGGGGGAAACAAGAAAAAAAAAAAACAAAAAAAACACTCATAACCTAGTTCAAATCATCAGTGAAAGCTGCTAAAGTTCTGAATAGCAGCACAGTTATTTCCTACTTTATATGGATTTTTTTTTATTTTTTTTTAATTTTTCCATTCAAGTGCAGTGCAGGTATGTATATCTTACATAAGGAAATATGGTTGCACTGAGAAGAAATGGTATGTGCAAAGTGATACAAAAATGAAATGTTATGAAAGGCAAATGCTAAGCTGTAAGGCACAAGTTCTATGCTGTTCTCACCTTTGCAGAGCCAAGCATCTGACCATTTATAAATGCTGACACAACGCAGTTCTTCTTTGCTTCCTTAGCAACTGTCACTGTGAGATGATGCCACTGGCCAGTGACCAGCAGCTTGCCACAGCCAAACTGGACTTGCTCTGGAAATGGGGAGGTATTTTGAACCTCTCCCTCAGGTTCCATGATATCTAACAAGAAAAACAGTGGACAGTCAATAGCAAGTCTCTCTCACCTCCCCCTGTCTCTGGAACACAGCCATCAAATGTGACAGAATTAAGAAGCCTGTGAATATCATAGTATCATAGTATCATAGTATCGTGCGAGTTGGAAGGGACCTTAGAGATCATCGACTCCAACTCCCGGGTTTCGAGCCCTCTGTGTAGCGAAGTGGCACTTCTACCCCTGCGCCACAGGGGGGATTCGAACCCGGGCCCTCCAGTGCCGCAGGCAGCAGCTTAAACCACTGCGCCACTGGGGGCACACGAATATAGAATGAGCTGATGCTATTCCATTGAATATCTATAAAATTTACCCTAAAGGGACCTGAGACTCACATAACTCCCAAAACTGCTCCAAGAGCCCTAGGAATACTGTAAAAATACTGTAAAACTAGAGAGAACTACGCCAAATTCAAAATATTAGCTGAAATGAGAAACCCTTAGGCTACTCAATGAGTTCACTGACAGAAAGAAATTCCTAGCAAATTCAATAGATAAAACTCTGTAAATTAAACTGTGGTTCTTATGAAAAGAGGCAAGCTGGGATTTTTAACTTCATCTACAGGAATCAAAGCACTCAAAACTACCATGAAATTCCCACCTACTATTCTCATTCCATTTCCACCCTTCTCTGTATAGTTCAATCAAATCTACACTTGAAGTACCTACTGTATTCAATGAGGATCAAGGGACAAATGCTAACAAGAAAAGATGATAAACAGGCTGGCATGATAGCAAACACATAGAATGAGGAAAGAAAATAAGCTGTTTGATTAGAAAGCTCTACTGCTCCAGAATTCCTCAGTCCTACTCCCCAAACCTGTAAGCTGCCACACTCGAACAGTCAGGAACCAGCTGGTTCTGCACACCCAATCCCTACAGCTTTGCACAGTAATGAAGCTCATGCTCAACAATTCCCTGGAGTATCCATTAGTTTTATCTCCTATTGCAGGCCACAAGATAATTTTCAATGCTTAAAGCAAACTAAAATATGATCAAGAACAGCATGTTGCAAGAAGAAAACCAAAGAGACAAAGTGTCATTCACACACCACAGAGCAACACTGCAGCTTGACTGAGAAAAGCCTCACCAAGTGGCTGGAATTCTACTTCTTCTGTGGAAATGACCAAGGAACAGTCCTGAGGGGAGAAGCTTACTGAAAAGCAAACGAATTCTTGCTCTGTTCTTGACATGTGCCTCACAATAGTGAGGAAACGGAGTGGGTGACTATTGTGCACCACGCCAAATTTGCTAACCAGAAACCAACAGGAAAGAGTCAGACCACTTGAGGGAGGGAACATTCTGCTGCCTGTAGACAGGAAACAAAAGGTTGTTAGGAAGGCGGTTTCCCTCCATGCAGACAATAGCAGATTTTTTGCTGTTTGATTTGTAGCACAACATTAGAATTTGAGATTTCATTTCCCATCTGTTTTACTTGATTTTACTGCCTGTCTTCAATATCAGAGACTGCAGACGCAAATGCACATGTGTGTATAATTGAACTAAAACTGACTGCTGAGAAATTACTAGATCCCTACATCACAGACTTCATTGTTTGGGTAGCACCAAGCCATAAACAACTTCAAACAGACTCCGTAACAGTAAAGAAGCAAAAAAATACAGTGTGAATAACCATTCCCCACTAAACAGAATAGAGGATTTGCACGTATAGAACAATCTTATCAAACATTAACTGACAATTTCTACTCTCTCCCTGGAAGAGAACTTTAAAATCTGGTATTTCTTACTTGCTTACTTAGTAGTTACATTTAAATTTATGATTCTGAAGTTCCCCTCAACATGTAACACTGCACAGCTGCAAGTAATGTATAATTTTTCAGAGCTGAGTTCTACAGCTCAGAGCTGTACTGGGACACAGATGGAAGTGTATTAAAGCACTTACGGAATGCCTTTAACGCACCAGAAAAGTCTGTGTTTTCAGAAATCTGTAGGTGAAGTAGGAAGTACTTACCCATGCCAATTCCACCTGAGACAGACTGCTCTGCACTTGGGCCCAATACAGTGGCTAAAGTAGGGAGGTATAAGCACCTACAAGAGCAAACAAATATTCATCAGAAAAATTAAGTCATCCCTAAAGTGCATCAGTGTCTTAATACTGTAGAGTCATGGTAGCAAGGCAGAGTCCATGCTGTCAGCAGTAAGTTGATATAGGCCAAATACATTGGCAACTTTGCTGTAAGGAAGGCAGCTAAAGGCCATAAATGAATAACTGAGATGAGAAATCTGACTAGTAGCATCCAGAATAAGGTCTTAGAAAGATTACAAAGCAGCTAACAAGGAGAACAGCAGCAATACCCATATCCTTCCATGGACATGTCAAATTCCACAAATGATGGAGCCAAAGCAGTACTGTGAAGCTGTAAGTTTCGTGGTGACGTCATGGAGATGAGACTCATTGCCGTCTGGAGTGCCAATGCAGATCCCTTTGAAACCCAAGGTGAGTTGCTGAGAGATACAGCTGCCTGAAGAGCAGTTTTATTGTCTGCTGCCACCTCTTCTGCAGATACAAGATCAACAAAGTGCAAAGTCAGACCAAAACCGCAATGCTTGGCCTGTATTCAGTTCATCACTGCTAAGATCTAGCACTACATGAAGCATTAGCTTTTTAAGTAATACAGCCTCAGCTGTATACTAATACAGTCTGCAGAAATTCTCTGTAGCAGACAAAAGTATAGTACTGAAGGAATCTCAAAATGGCAGGTTGGCAAAACAGATGAGTTTGCAGAAGTGACAAGACAGTGAAGGTCTCTTTCCATATCTTCAGGCAGCTCTGAACTCCATTTCCAGTAAAAGGTTCCCAAGCTCTTTGGTTCCACTTTTCCTCACACTTAGAAAAGTCAACAGCACCATTACAAATGTTTACAATCCACATGTGGGAGAAGATGACTGCAAATAATTTAAGTCTCAAATCTGCAACACGCTATATTAGGTATCTTAAGCATGAGAAGTGCAAAATACCACCACAGTAGCTTTTCACATGAAAAACATATTAGAATAGTTAAAAGACTGGGACAGCAAACAGACCATGTGAGCAGGAAGACTGCTAAGATACCCTAGGGATTACAAAAAGCAGCTCTTATTCACGTTTAACTATTTCCAACTATGACTAGCTTGGGACAGCTCATTCCAATAGCTATTTTCTGTTATTATACAGACATCTATAAACCAGCTACAGTATCAATACTAGGCTGTTCATTGAGTGCTTACCTTCATTCAAACCTGCTTTAGATGAATCACTCTCTGGACATGAAAGGACCTCAGTGCTCTTTGTGTTGGACTGGGAAGGTACTGACAAAGAACCTCCCAAACAAAGAAACTGTCTAAAAAACAATGCAAGAAAAACCCCAAACAATCAATACAATAATTGAATAGTAAAAGCAACCAGGCAATTAAAACTCAAGCCAAGGGAGAACAATTTTCTGATTGGAAACACAAGTTTAAAGATATTTCAAATAAAACAGAAAGAATGCTTTCCATTGTATCATCACAAATACATTTGGGCTTATACTTTCAATTTCAAAGTTCTCTGCTGGAAAAAAAAAAAAAATTAAAGGTTTCAATTTTTTTTTATTTTTTTTTTTAAACAGAGCTTTTTTTACTACTTCTAATTTTCCTTCCCTACCCCCCCAAAAAAAACCTATCGATTTTTTTAAAAAATGAACTTTGGTTCCATTTGTTATTCAGACAAATGCACTGAACTACACACCTGCACTCCGATCTCTACCATGTATTTCATGCCAAGCCTCTGTGAAAATTTAAGGAAAAAACACATCCTCAACATAAAAACACAACTTTACTTTTTATTTTTGCATCTCGAGGGGGTTGGACTCGATCTCTGGAGATCCCTTCCAACCCCTGTAATTCTGTGATCTGATTTGTCATTAACGTTGACCTGAAACAAGTGAATCACTTCAACTCTTGAGCAGAATAATCCTAAATAATTCTAGTTGCTTTACAGTTACTTAGTTATCATTCATGAATGGCTTTACGACCCTTGCAGAGATGATGCATGAGACCAAAGACTTATGCCAGCTTCAGTAATTCATTTAATCATATAACCCATCTTGATGAATCAAGGTGTAACATGAAGTTTCCAACTATCACAGACTTTACAAAAATATGCACCACTACAGCAAATTCATGCAATTAAAAATAACGTGATACCTTAACACATCTGGCTCAATAGACTGTGAGGCAAGCTTCTCAAAAACTCTTGTGAGAGGCAGATGCAGCGGGTGGCTGCCATTGCGGAAGGCATCCTGGCAGGAAGTTATGATAGTGCTCAGCAAGCCAGATCCACACATCACCTGCCGGCTCTTCTCTGACTTCACCAGGGACTGAATATGATCTACCACAGCGCATTGGATTTCCTGAGAAATCTGGAAGAAGGACCTGAGGTCAGTGACCAGGAACTAAAACCATACATGACAAGTGAACTTGTTTTTGCAATTTGAATCTCTGAGCTCAGAAATCTAGCCCCTGAAAAGAACCCTTAAAGCCAGAGTCTCACGTGCAATATATGGCTGTTCTGTAAAACTGCACGCCTGAACAGGCTGGATATATCCACATCTGAGTAACTGCTCGGCTATCTGCAGTTAAGCTCTCCTGTCACACCACTGTAGTAGCAAAAGGATGACAGAAACCACCTCTCATGCAAAAGAGGGAAACACCTAGGGCAGGTTATTAGACATTAGTTTCAACACCAAAACTCAGAACGTGGGGAGTCACACTGACATGATCTGCTCTGTGTTCTGAAAGAACTGTTGGTTAAAGAAAACAGAATATAGCAAAGCCCTTAAATACTTGCTAATTTTGCTTAACTGATGTTTTACTTCTTTGCTGCTTCTTAATGGTCTTAAAGCACCTGAATTTTCATGAATTCTCTTAAGAACAATTTGCTTCCACTTAAGAATGAAGCCTAACCCCGACCAAACTAGCTTCTCTCAAAAGTAACTTTAAAAAACAAAGAAGAATGGTGGTGACAGGCACAGAGATAATAATATTTGGGTTTGATTATATAACTCAAGTGAACAGAAACTTCAATGAATTTTGAACAAACAAGCATAAGAGTAAAGTGTAATCCAGCTCTTTTGTATAAAGGCCCAATTTGGAGAGCTAAAAATAAATACAGGACAGATAAAACGTATACAGGAAAGTTATCTGTAAGAGTACCCAGCAACGAAAAGCCTTAGCCTTAATTGCAACACCTAGGCAATAAAACTTGTACTTGCATTTTCATAAAGACAACTGGTATTTATACCTGAGATTTTTTCAGAAAAATCTTTTCTCCTATCTAAGAGCATTCATTCCTAGGGAAACAAGTTCCAGCGTGCTTCCAAATAAATCAGAACAAACTTCTTCAAAAGAGAGGAACTTATTCCTAACTGTGAGTATCAAAACCTCACAATCTTTTTGGACATTTAATTGTTATTTCACACCACCTTTTCACTGGATGAAAAAAAGCCTCTGGGTACATAAGACCAGGAGAACACAAATAAAGAAATGTACAGGTCTTGGCTAAGTGAAAATACTGGTTTACTCCAAAATAAATCCAATAAAACCACAATGACACAGAAAAATATTGAACATTTTCATCAAGCTTAGCAGCTTTGTCAATACTGGCACTGCCTTGTTTTGAATAAAATGTGCTGTTTCCAAGGATGTTAGTTCCAGTAAAATGAGATTTTAGTGGAAATAGTAGTGATGGACAGAAAATAAGGCTGTTTCTATACACATAAATTGATTTTCCTAACACATACTACCTGCACCATGAATCAAGATATTGAAGGTGCAATTAGAATGCAGTTGGGCTCGCAGCTCTATTTCAGATTAGAGTTAAAAGGCCAAAATGTCAACTAGCAATTTGCCCAGATTGTTTAAGTAGTTCCCAGATTCTTGCTCCTAAGAACCTATAGTTTCAAAATTTGGTATTTGATTTTAAATCACTGTTACTCCATTTCATAATGATTATGTGATGTGGAAGATAATTAAGAACTTTGAACCTTTAGTGATGAGGATTAATTTCATAAGGTTTTTCAATTTTCTTATGTTTAAAAATGATATTTTAATAATTGAGCGTGCAATTGGAAAACGAAAATAAGTTTCAAATTCAGAGCACATCTCACTTGAAAAGCTACCAGCCCTTCACAGAAAATTATAATTAATTTTCTAATATAGATTGCCTGGCAATTACCTGGCAAAGAAATCAAGGCATCAAAAGTAATGTTTTCAAAAACTCAGGGTTTTATATCATGCTTTCAAAAGAAAAAGTGAACATCCATGAGTTTAAAAACCATTGACCGTAGTTTGGTTCTACTTCTGAAATATCAGTTGTGCATTTTACTCTTTAAAATATGCATTAACACACACACACACACACACAAAACACTCAAAAATTAGTCATAGCTGAAATCCCAGAAGCACAGTTCCCAGCCACAAGCACGTTCCCATTCTATTACAAAAAATCTGCTGTTTATTCTCACCCACTGGTCTTAACAAAGTTTACTTTGCTAACAGTTTGTATAACTTAGCTTTACAAACTTACTGTATGACTGGTGCTCACGCAGTTCCCACAGATAAACAGGAAAAAGAAGCACTATGAACTACATACTACTGCATACATGAACTACTTCTACTTTTCCAGAAGGTTGGATCTAACTGGGTCCATCTTAACTATACCACATAAGTTCTCTCTGTCACAATTTAATCTTCCATCTTGGTAGAACTCACAAGAGAAGTGACAGAACTTTCCCTCTTTGAATACCAGGTTTGCTATATATATATATATTTATTTATATATATATTTATATATATATATATATATATATCACCAGGATTTGACCATTTGTAGTTAGACAACAAAACCTTTTTGTAGTATTAGGAATTCCTTTGTTAATTCTGGTACTTAGTTTTTTGAAGCATACAATGATGCCATCATTAGGCAGTGAATAAGCAGCACAATAAAGAAAGAATCTTCTATGCAATCAAACTACAGGCAGTTTAATGGGAACTGGCAAATGAGTCCCATACAAGAATATGACCAATAACCTCTAAACAACATCTACGAACTCAAAGACTGTCTCTTAGGAATTTAAAGGCTCCTAAGCAAGGTTTCATATCCATATGACATTTAAATGATCTTATCATATTTAGAAATTGCTGCAATATCTGTTCTCAACTTCTAATTTCCTTTTGGATGGTCAGAAGAAATGGTTGATCTGCAACACAATCTGCTTTACTTTCAATTATTTCTTCTATGCCAACATACTCAGTGTCGCTTTAGCCCATTATTGCTTGGGTCCAAAAAAGGCCACCCATCAGCAGCAACTTCGGCAGGATATGGATATTATTTCTGAGGATCAGAATCAAAGCAAGTTACTTTTATTGAGTTCTATTAACATTTCTCTAAAAGCAGGGCTTTCTCATCGCCATTCTGCTGAAAGCAAAAGCTTTACACTTGACCTGGCCCTATTCTGATTATTTTTCAGGGTGACACTTTAAAGATTTATCATAGCACTAAAAACAAGCTGTAAGACATGAGCTATACTCTCCTATACTCTCTGTTATTCACCATTGCTCCTTAAAAATACATGCTATTTGACTCACAATTAAGCTCAGTGCAAGAAGCCTCCCCAGATTTTTTTAAAAGAAAACCTTCATTAAAAAAGCTCTATCCACAAAGAAATTTCTTCATCTCTCAAAACTATCAAACTAAGAGGAAAAAAAGAAATAGCACCATATTTGTTACAGAGGAAAACCCAAGGGAAAATACTTCAGTTACTACTTAGCAGCTCCTCCTTCACTAAGTCACTTAGTTCCACTTGTTTCCATCAGATCTTGCCTGACTTGCATTTTCCCAGAAGGACTCATTTCACAAGTGTTCATGCAGTGGCATACGTTAAAAGTAAGGGTATTTAAGCTTAGCGTTTTGTGTCACTTCCTGGTAGCATCATCCAGTTGTCCAAACAGCAAGACACAAGGTTCCATTCATTCAGTATCTTTAGACAGAATCAGTCACCAAAACATGCGGGTACAACTTCCTCCATCCTTTTCTGTGGTTCATTTGATGAACAGAATTTCAAGATGTGTTAAACTCTATCAAGTCTATTGAGCGTAAGAGTAATCCCACTCCACCCAAATCAATTCTATTCACAACAGCAACACTGAATAAGCACTATCAGTAAGAATTTCTTACTAGCTAAGAAAAAAAAAAAAAGAGGGAAAAATGAACACATTTAAATACAAGATTAAAATTGCTTGAATTCGTGCTCTTGACTTTCATATTCTTAAGAACACTGCCATCTACTGAGGGTCTCACAAGCACTCACAGCTTAACCACAGAGCCAGCTCTGATGCACATCCTTAATAGCACTCTCTCATCCAATTAACCATCCTACTTGTTTTCCAGAAATTAATTATTGCAATTATCAAAATTTCAAAGCTGATCCCTTGGTCCTGTTACACAGACCTGAGGTGTGCCAGCAGTTAGTTACAATCACACCTTGCATAGCTCTGGATGAACATTCTGGTTTTATTTCAGTCTCTCTGCTTATACATTACCTATTCAAATAGTTAAGATGAGACACAAGAATGTAATGTAGGCAAGTTACTTATTCCAATTCCCTACGCATATGGGAGGGCGTGACAAAGCAAAGGGGAGTCTAAGTTACACTATAAGTTTATGGATCAAAAGGATCAGATTGTTTGGGCTGCTGGATATAGCAACATTTCAACAATTGTCAGTGGGCTAGTTCAGTTCATTCTTTGCTACCATTCATCTGATTTTATTAAAGATACCAAAGCCCAGCTTATTCAGGAGAGAGCACTTGAAATAGAAACAAAGATGGCCATCCGTACTTAAGTAGCTCCTGTGCCTTGGTACATAGAATATGTATAGTGCACCTACAAGCATCTGTGTTCTTTTATTACTGTGAGGAACCATGATGCAGTTCCTGGTCATTGACACACCATTAAGTGAGGGCAGTGGCAGAAATGTTCACACATGCAATTTAGGCAATTAAACAGAGCTTTTAATATTTAACTAATTAATACTTATTTGAAAGGGAAAACTAATTTTTGTCAGTTAGTGGCTCTTCAACCAACCACCATGCTTATTTTGAAAAGGAACTTAAGAGGCCAGAGACACACTATTTAAAACAGCTTCACCATTATATCAGAAACAAAATTCAAAGTAACATTCACCTGCCCCATTCCCATCTCTCTGCCTGAGTGTTATTCCTATTTCCTTCATTTTTTCCACTCAAACCCTGAGGAAATTAATGATCTCACTTCAGAAAGTGGAATTATTCTCTTCCCACCTCATTCCTTGGGTATGACTCCACCATTCTATAGTAAAAATGAAACTAACATCTTACTCCTGCCTTTGCAGTATCCTGGAACCCAGACCAACACACTGCATCAGATAGGTGTATGAGTGCTAGTCAAATCAATAACCATGAATTTTTAATTGATCTGGTCTGACACAGTGGAATTCTGTGCTGCTATTGCCAGAACTCCATGGTAAATTCTACTCTTTACTAACATGGAAATATTAATTAAATCTCAAAAACGAAGCTAGGGAAGAGTAGCAGACAACCTATATGGCTCAGACTCACCTGAGAGTGTCCCTCTTTGTACAACTTAGGCAGCAGCCTCACCATAACACAGACAGCACCTGGATTTACAATAACACAGTCCCTCATTTCCCACCTGCAAGAAAACATATAAGACTTAACTTTACAATTAACAGCAGCAAAGAGGATTTTTATCCAATGTTCCAGCAGATTACAGCATTAAAACTGCCTGGTAGTAACAAGGCTCAGGCTCAGCATTCTTAGCAGTAACTACTCTGGGCACCACAGGTTCAGCAGGATCAGAGAATTATTTCTGGGTGCACCTCTGAATTGGAGTTATGATGCACTCCACCAGAAACACGTGCCCCAAATAGATTTTGAGGGAAGGGAAGACAACAGGTAACAGATAAAAATGGGAAAGAAAAAAAAAAAAGTGTTACAATGTGCTTTATGGGTAGTATAAGGAGTTTAAGTAAAAGAGCAACATTGAAATTTTGGACAAGAGACATAAAGGAGGATAAAAGTTCATTATTAACACCTTGTATTCTAAACGTCTCAGAACAACAAGTACCATGTAACACTGCCACACAGCGGCAAAAAACTCCTACTGCAGCCTCAAGAAACTACTTCAAAAGCAGTAGCTCATTTGCTACATTTTCTGCCCCCTGTAGCAAATTTATTTTCAGCTTAAGCTTGCTGTAATCAAACTGATTTCCCAAAGCCTGCAATTTATCCATCTCCGACACTAAAATAAATTGCCAGGCAGCATGTACAGTTCTAACAAACAACTTCCCTAAAGATTTGATCATTGACGAAATACAGTTACCCCAGAATCCCATCATCACTTTCAAATATGAATTTTATTTCTGATATGCCACGTAGAAAATGTAAAACATGACCTGTCAAATCATAAACTTCAGAAGACAAGACAGTAAGATCATTCTTCCAAAAAAAAAAAATATATATATATATAATTAAATAGTTAAGTCTTTATCATAGCTTTGTTACTTTTGAACACTGCCTGGTAGGCTTAGCGCTATTTTGGGCTCTTGAACACAGAACAAATGAGTAAAATCCAGAGCCAGACCAGTACCAAACTCATCCCATCAGCAACCATTCCCTCAAGAATGTCAAATCAATGTATCATGCAGGTCTCATCTCTGTGGTTTTCTGAGATGCCTTCATTTGCTGACTTGTCTCAGTAGAAAAGCTGTCTCCACATACCATCACCTCAATACTATAAATATCGCAGCCTCAGAGTTATCCAATCAGCCTAGTGACCCAACCAACTATTCCCTTTACCCCATCACTACTGCTGCTTGGATCCCAAATACACTCTATTTCTTGCCATTACCTAAAAGTCAGACAAGATGGCCTGGGGACAAAATGAAAAGATACAAAAGATCTAAAGAGACATTAGCACAGTTAATGAACCCAACAGCAGCTGCAGCAACCATTCTGCTGGGGTGGGCATGAGAAACAGCTTCCCTCCCAAAGTGTGGTCAGCCTTACTAACATGGCTTGTAGCAAGCAGTCTCAAATCATCATGATTAAAAGGAAAAACAGAAGGTGGTTCAAACATTAACACAAGAGCAGGAACACAGAGGGTCATTTTTCAGATGGGAATGAAAGGGTGAATTCCCCCATTACCCAGCAGCCTGTTGCCTCACTGACCACAGAACAGTGTAAGGGGGTATGAATATTACCCAGTATAAATGCCAGTTTTCCCCATGTCTGACACATCACATCCTTATCCCCCTCTTCAGGGCATGTTAAATCCATGTCACAGGACAGGGTATCGCAGTCCTACAACACTGACTGCACTCAAGTTCCTCCTTTCAATTTGCATAGCTCCCTGCTGAAAGTTTCATGAGGAAGTGAGTGGAGTACAGCTAGGAGGAAGCTGCTTTAGGGGAAATACAGGCTTGCAGGAACTCTGAGAATGTTGTTTTATTTAAAAAAGAAATACTACTGGAGAAGTATACATGCTGTACATCATGAAAATTGACAGTCTGCCAGAATACCTTTGACCTTGTTTGTATGTAGTGACAAGCAAGCGACAGTTTAAAACAAAGGTTGAAGGAATTACCCATTACAAACATTGAACTTTTTTTTTTTTTTTTTTTTTTTTTTTAAAACCTGGAGCTCCAATCGGAAACATTATTGAGAAAAGGACTGCAGACACAGAAAGAGGCGTAAGACCTCAAAAAAATTATAGAACATAAACAATTCAGGAATGATTCATAGCTGAAAGCTACACTGATTTCTGGTATAGCCTTTCCTTATTTTTCATTTTTCTCTATGCTGTACAAGTAGATGATTCAGCACAAGCACAGGGGGACACACCTGGGTACATATAAATAGGAGGGCATTTAAAACTATTTTAAAACTTTATCAGATGACTGGAAACATCTTTCCATGTCATTAAAAAAGCCAAAAACAATTGGGGAATGTTCAAACATTAAATGCTAGCTTCTTCAAGCCTCAACAACCCTTTTCTCAGAATCCAGTCCTGCTCACGCACTGCATATGATAGAACCTTCAGCACTAAATGCATAACTCTCAGCCTCTTGTATCCGACTGCTCCACTAAACATTAATGCTTACCACTATTTAAACCTTTCAAAAAGATATGATTTCTGATGACCTGGAATTTGGGACTGTATGAATAAATAGTTTGTTCTAGGGAAATTTTGCCACATCTTGTCCTTTAACTATCGTATAAAAGGCAGATACTAGTCTTATTATATTGCCCATATAAATCAGAACTTACTTCTCTTCAGAGTTTCCCCATAAGCAGTAAGCAGAGGCACATAATTCACTGACTGGTCTCTTGGAAAAAACAGGACGTTCCCCTTGAGCTTGAGTTCCTTCCTGGTCATCTCTTGATTCCTCACCCATCTCTGACCTTATTTCCTTGAAGTAATTCTCCAGATGGAGGGTTCCTTTGACCATACGATCAAGAAAACTCAGAACCCATATGCAATTCTTCAGCCATGCTGGGAAAGGTTCTGAAGAATAGAAAGCTGCATCCAAGAATTCTGCAAACGTCCTTGTCTTCTCAAGACTCAGGGGGATGTGCCATTCTCTTTGCATCCAGAAGCAGCCAAGTGACCCAAGATCCTCTGCCATCTTTTCAAAGAGGCCATTCTTCTGAAAGAAGCTGCTGTTTACAGGGTCCAAGTGCAGAGCTGCCGTTATCCCCTGAAGTGTACGGAAGACAAGCTCCAATATGCAATTCTGTCCAACTGCTGCCCAAAGCCCACATGGAGGATCCTGCAAGGCACCTTCCATGTCTGAGAGAAGAGACAGGAGTCCATTGAATCCGCTGCAAGTTCTGAAAGCTGAATGACTTTTGGGACTGCTCAGAATTCTTAAGAGTGACTATAAACATTGGGGAAAAAAAAGGAAACAAAAGAACAACTTAAAATAAAGGGCTAATATGTAGAATATTTTTAAATCACTTTTTTTTTTGTGAAATTCTTTCAATGAAACTTTACTATCAACAACAAAAAAAAAAATTGGTTAAAGCAAGGTCATAAGTACGTAGCCTCTCTCCTTTTACCTTTCCCCATGTACCTATAAAGTCAAGTGACTAAGATCAGAACACATTCTCAAGAGAAAACCCACATGCAAACCTGTGAGGTAGGGAATAGTGCTCATAGAAATAAAGCAACAAAAGCAAATTTCCTGCATTGTATATCCTAGATAATTTGGCTGGAGGTATTGTTTCACACCTTTGCTTATTCTCTGACCAATCTTTTCAAACTTTCACCAGCAACCTTGAGATTGAAAAAAAAAAAAAAAAAAAAAGCCCTGAAGTCAGGTCCAAAGCCAAATATGTCCACAGGTTTTCTATTTTCACAGAGCTTAAAATCAGGTTATAAGTTAAGTGTCACTTGACAATATTACACAAATATAAAAACCAATGTATTCCACCTGTAAATTTTTGATACCACAGGTTTGCCATTGGGAAACAAGCCTAGTAAAGTCATGAAGAGCTAAAGCAGTGGAAGTACAGTCAGTGGGGAAAAAACAAAAAACAAAACAACAACAACAAAAAAATAGGTTGTTGGGAAACAGTCTACTGTAATCTAATGTAACCTATCCCAGGTTTTTTTTGGATGTTCCAGTATTTGTTTTGCAAAGATGATGCCCTTTCAGGCACCAAAGATGTTCCAAATGCCAGGCTGCATCTTTTCACATAGAATGAGTTCATTTTAAATGTATTTTTTGCCTACAGATATCCAATGAAAGTGACTCACTTCACAATCTGCTGAAGAGGAGCAGTTCTGACAAATGTATGTCTCTGTAACAGCATCTATGACTATGAGAAAATGTTTCTAGAACTAGAGGGGGAAGAAAAACACCATTACTGCCATTCAATTTTGTATGATAATGTATCAAACCAGGCAGAGAATTCCAAACAGGGAGTAAATTTAATAACTCAGAGTTGAAGTTATCAGGATGGCTTTAACACATTTCAGAGAAGGTCAACAGTAACCACATTTCCTCCAGTTCTAACTCAGTTAGAATTTAATCGCCTATGAGTTAGTATTCCTCTGTCTTGAACCTATAAAACTGATGTCTGTTGGAAACCCCCTAACTCAGTTAACGTTAACAGAATTTATTTCACATTCCATTATTTGTTATTCCTCATAATTGTCTACGTGCCACACTGGAATACGGCACTCCTAATTACATTTGTGCTCAGCCTTTAACAGCTAAATATATATTAGCAAATCAATCTGAATTTGTGTATAATGCAATCACAGTCCCAATAGATGCAGATAATAAATTCATTTGCTTACATTATGTTTTAATACAGTTATCATTTGTCAGAATTAGACACCAAAGCTGCATTTATTTTCATATTAGTTTAGACTCTGTACTCAACTTCTGCATAAATATTGTTGTTTACTGTTTCATATCAAAGCTATAAAAACAAAGATGCTACAAAGTTTAGAGTAACACAGTATTTTTTTATTTAAATCACAAAAGCTGCTCTACTGTGCTGAAAGGTGAATTGCATTCACACTTAATAAAGAAAGTAAACCCTGACTTAGCTTCATGCTAATACACCACTGCTTTTCAGTTTGCTGTTCAAGAACTAAACCAAATTTAAACGTGATTTTTTTTCCTCTTCTTCAGTTGCTAACGGATCAAAGATTATACACACAATAGAGGCCACAAATAGTTCTAACTTCCCCCTCCAAACATTCTCTTTTCCACCAACTTTCCTGTTTGTTTGTTTTTTTCCCTGGCACTGGTGTACCCAAAAGATTATCAAAATCAGGACAGAAAAACTAAAACCTTGGAAACACATAAGAATCAAGCTGTTCTCATGCCTGCCTACCCTGTCCCCCGTATTATTCCTCTACCTCCTCTCACATCCTCTCCCCACATCTCCATTTCATTCACATTAGATTGTCCTTTCTGTCACATTACACAGTTCCACCTACAACTGTGCCCTAACATTTGTCACCTCTGTTTCTCTGCCCTGCATTTCTAATTAAGTCTTCAAAATACTTCAGTCTGATACTGAGTGAAAGTGCTGACCATACATACACACCCTGATAAAAAAGAGAGGAACAGATCTAGCAGAGCCAAAAACTAGTTCACAGCTTTTTCCTCTCCTGCATTAAGGATGAGATTAAAAGCAATTTGCCACAAGCCAAGCAGTTTCCAAGAAAACAACAAGCAACTTGGAAGCCATGTGAATTACCTTAAGCAGATCTAGTTTCAGATGTAGTTCCCCTTGAGTAGAAGAACAAAGAGCTCCAATAACAATGCTCATATATTCTTCATAGTTAATGACTGATAGCTGCTCCAAGATGCTGAGAGTAGCACCCCTGTAGCACTCATCATCCAAAAATATCTTGATATATGGCACCATTCCATAGTCCTTTAAAACAACTGGGGACAAGTAAGGTATCATTTGTTACTTAAACTATACTTTACTTGTAGTTCTCAAATGCATATTTTCAGTGTATGGTGCCACATTTCTACACATACAGAAGAGAGTCAAGAAAGAAGAGAGAGTTACACTGAAGGGCACAAACTGAAGAGCACAACAATTAGAAATAAAATTAAAAGGATGATAATGGTCTCTAATAAATAGAAATGGTAGTTCAACAAAATAATAATGCATGAAATTATGCCTAATTAGTTTTTAGATTAAACATTCCTCCAGTTTATGAAGGAGACTTGTTTGTAAGAATACATTCACACCATTCATGTTGAATGTACTGAGCAGATTCCAGTATTCAGAAGATCCTTTCCACTACTGTCTTACTCTTTTCCATTAGAATCCCCACACAAATCTTTCCCAACTATACCAGTGCTGTATTGTATCTAAAGGGAAACTAAAAAATGAAGGGAACAGACTCTCTAGTAGGGTCTGTCATGATAGGACAAGGGGAAATAGTTCCTGACTAAAAAGAGGGGAGATTTAAAGCAACACCTCTCACTGAAGCACAAAAGACAGAAAGTTTGTTCGTGCTTCTTAAGAGGCAACATGACCACTTATCATAAAGTATCACAAAGGTAATGCAGTCGTATCATTTCTTACCAGTGTTTCTCACACATCCCACAGTAAGGGCAGCCACCATCTTCAGCATTACAGCATTTAATTCCTTATCAGTGCCTTCTTCCAGACCAGGCAAAGAGGTTCCAGCTATCAGAGCATTGTTAACAACAAAAATTATACAAGATTTAGTTAGCTGTAGCTAAAGTATCATAAGAAGAAGAAAACCAATCCTCCAGCAAATTCTAGCTCTATCTTAAATACTACTTACAGGCAAGCAACAAAACACAGACATGGCAGTGTGTAATGACCAGAATGTAATCTGAGATTGGGAAACACAGGTCTGACTCTATGCACTGCATCTCACACTACTTGCATAACTACAGAAAATACTGGTAATAGTTGTGTTTCTACTTCCCATTTATAAAGCTGATGTAGTCATCTTTTTGGTGAAACCTAGCAGGTACACATATGAACAAAACAATGTTGTAACTTCTGAAGTGTAAATTGGTAAAATATTGTAGCAACAGAGTAATTAAGTATATAAACTAAAAGTGGAAAACAAGAACTCCACCTTCATGCATGTTCAAAGGCAAACACTTCCTCAGACAGCATAAGGTAAATTGTTACATCTAAACACCCTGAAGTTTGCAGATTAAATTTCTGGAAACCAAGAGAGGGAAGCAGTGACCTCTTCACACTGTGTTCTCATCTGCCCCTCTTTACTCAGTTACTCATTCTGTACAATTTACATCCCCAAGCAATCTAAGGCAGTAACATACAACTGATAAATGCAAGATAAATGCCACAGTTCTTGGCAACTTATCTTGATGTTCCTTATTTAAGAGCTCTCAAAATACTAGTTCTCTGAAATCAAGAACACAAATCTGTTTCCGTACAGTTAACATAACCCACACACTAGAACTGGTGCTGCAATTCCTATTCAATTTATTGCTTAAAATAAATGCATAAAAATAATTCAATTTTGCTTGCTACATTAGAAGTTAAATCTAGTACTTCGGGTTTCTTTTTAACTAAATAACAATCATACTAAAATTTAAATGAATTTCCCAGTTCATACAGCACAAAACGTTATCATGCTTTATATAAATTAGCAGTTAAAAAAAAACTTTCAGATATGCAAGTGCACACCATAAATCAGCTATACTCAACAGTTACCACACCTGGACTCTTACGTTCCTGTCAGATAACCATATAGGAGACAACTATAGCAGATGACAATGGCAGGCAGTAATTATGATTAACATATGGCCAAAATTGAAGAAACCACCTTCCATAACCAATCCTCCCAACTAAGCGTTGTTTTCAGAGGAACTAAGTACTGTGCAAAAGTTTCAATACTTGTAAGTTATTGTCAGTTATAGAAGTGTGGGATGAACCATACCCTCCAGAGTAATCAATTGCACATAAGAACAGTATATGAACTCCTTAGACCAGTGCACAGAATGATATATAGTTAAGACTTCAGAGGGCACCTTAGTAGGGCTTAGCATGACAGAAACAACCCCAATTCAAAATTGGGCCACTCAGCTTCCAGACAAATCTAGCTACTCGGTACATAAAATGTATAAATTGATAGCAGAAAGATGCATTCATTCCTATTAGTATGCCTGCTTCCACAGTCATCATGAACTAGTTAAGTTGTACCTGACTTCCTTAGGATTTTGGCTTGCTTCCTTAGAAGTGCCAGCAGTAGACCTAGTAGCCCAGAGTCCCGGAATATGTCACTGAAGAGCATATCCTTCTTGGTAATGCTGAGAAGACACCGGAGAGCTGTCAAAGTGCAGAAAGGCACTATATTTTCCTTTATCAAGCACTGAACCTTCTTCAGAATTTCATGGGGGATGTAGCACAGGTCCAAAACAATTGACTCTACCAGTCCGAAGAACTGGATCTGGACTGGATGTGGTTTGAAATGGATTATATCAATAAACTGGTTGATAGGTTGCAGTGTCCATTCCAGAAGGAAGAAGTTCACTGTGTCCCAGGCCCATATGGTACCAATTGCTCCTAAGACTGTTCCACACAGGTGCTGATCATTACTTTTCTGAAAAATGGACTGCAAGACCTGAAACGCCTGGAGGTTTTTGACTGTCATTCCTGCAAGACAAACAGGTGAGATAGCCTTTTTTGTGTGTGTTCTGTTTTTAAGCATCAGTGCTACTTAAGTACTGCAACTACAGACTACAGTGCTTAATCACATCTGAGACCAGAAACAAGATTCACAGACACACATCCTCAACCTAAAACCAGTATAGCTGACAATCAGTTCATTTTGGTGTAGGTAACATTCAGGCTTCTGTAATGTTAAGCACATAGATCAGTGGATGTTATCTCATATGCCATCTAGGACATGCAGCAAACAAAGTTTTGTTTTACAACCCACCTACATTACCACACATAGATACTGTACCAGAAGACCGTGTCCATTCATAATCAAACTGAGGTAATTGCGGATGTATAATATTGCCCGAAACTTTCAGTTCAGTTTTCCCACAGGTTGTAAGGCAAGTCAGCATGTCCAGAACCTCATTCAGATAGGAATCTCCTTCATTTTGCTGCAACCCCTCACATCTGGCAACAAAAGTTGGGACAGTCATATATTCATGCCTTAGTAACACTAACTTTTTTGGATAAATCACTCAGGCACTGAACACACATTTTCCCCTCATTTATTTTGTCATCTTTTTGCTTTGTTTAGCCATCCTAGAAACAGTAACTTCACACCTTGGTGGATTTTTATTTTCTGCACAGCAAGATCGGTTTTTTTTCCCCAGCTGATTGTATTCCTGAATTAAGAGCCCATCCTAACTGAAACAAGTGTCCTAGATCTCTTCTAATGCTAGTAAATGATGAATAACCTTTGTCATGTGTTCAATAAGTCCCTACCCAACTTATGGATTAACTTGAAACCATAACAAAAATTAACTGTATCAGAAATTGTAAACTACTTCCCCTCCTAAAATGGCAATGAAAAAATCCAGCAGCAGAGCCTTTGTTACTAGTTTTGCATCCACACAGGATTACATATGTAACTAACATTTAAGAACAAACCACCATGCATTCTGAAAATGAAGTACTACCACCTCCTAGAAACCTACAGAACATCTCTGTACTTACCTTAGTAAAACTTTTAGCAGGAGTTGGTAGCCATCATTATTTTCAAACTCTGTTAATAAAGCTGATGATACAGGATAGGAGTCTTTCACAAAGCACAAGACAATACTAACAGCTTGACATGCATCACAAGCAGGTAGCGTATCAGCCAGTTTGAAGAGATTCTGAACAGCTATTTTAATGCAGTCCACAGCTGTGGGGCAGAAAAATCAGCTGTTTAAGAACTGATAGTCAAATAAGTCCAAAGTTATTGATAAAAATGGAACAACAAACAAGTTTGTAAAGTTTTCCCAATAGAAGAGATGACTTAGCTCTTAACAGAAAAAAAAAAAACAAACAACAGAACATTAAGCTTACCTCCAGGCTAAATGCAGAACATGTCTGTTCTTAAAGCACACATGCATCTCTTTGCTTCACCTAGAGAAGCTCACTCCAAAGAACATAAACATGTAGCCCACCCACCCAAATTCACATTCTGTGAATTCAGCTGACTCAGTAGAAGATAAGTGGGATGCAGTCATATTTGACACATATTAAGTCAGTCACATCCTGTGAGGAACTCACAGACGAATTTTCTGTTTAATGAGGCATATGTATTGAGGCATATGTATTTTGCTCTGAGCAACAAAGACTAGTCTTTCTTGTCTAATCTGATGGACAGTTCTTCCAGGATAGCTTCCAAACTACTAAACCATTTAGTACTTAAAACTATTATTCCTCAATCTCTCAATTTAAAATGTTGACAAGCCTCATACATTGAGTCGCATTACTTAAAAATAAATAAATACAAACCATAATTATATCTTGTGCTAGTCTACATTAGTGAGATGGACCCTTGCCAGAAGTTTTCTTTATGTGTACATAGGAAAAATCCCCAGTTTCCAGATGTTTGTAAGCACTAAATAATGTTCTTGCCCAAAAAATCAAAAGCCTGTACTTTGCAGTTGACTGAGTACCAAATTTTGTTTCTACTATGTAGAAACAAAAAATCTACCCAGGAGATTGGTTTCTTGAGAATTCATTCTCAGGGAAACCACAAGGAAAGGAGAAGCCAAATTACAAAACCATACCTTGTAAGTACAGGATGCTGTTTTTGGTCTGAGCCTTTGAAATTGTTCGTAGCACACGGCCTGTGGGTACTTTCCATGAATGGCTACACTGGTCCCAGAGGGAAGCGGCTGCTATAATTAATGATTGAAGCTTATCAGCTGCCAGAAGTTCCTCTACACCTTGTTCCTCTCTGTACATATTAAGCATTATCTGGAAAGAAGAAAAACAGCTAGAATAAACACCTTTATAAATGCTTGAGAAATGAAGGCCAGCACTATCTCACAGTCATACACAAGCACTGAAAAACAAAACAGCACAAAATTCTGGGACAGGTCATGCATAGCTTACAGGGAAACCACAGCACCATAGTATTGAAGCCCTCCCAAGCATCTGAACAAGGGTACTGTGAAATGAGAACTGAGTATTGTGAACCAGGTCTGAGAAACAAATCTAAACCACTGGTTGGTCCATCCATTAGCAGTTTTGGAGAAGTCATGCAGGGGATGAATGGGGAAATTTAAAAATTAAAAAACAGAACACCACGGTTCTTATACAGGTACCAGAAGGTACAGTGAACACTTCTAGAAGGATATTCTGGAATTTTCCCCAGTTTTTGTTACTTTTCTATTAAACAAAACAAGATATTACTGCATAATCTCAGATTATTTAATAATTTTCCATCCCTTCTTTGGTCATTTGAGTTACCACCAGCTCCAATCCCAAACCTGCATGAATATATGGGTACTCAGGGGAAGTAGCTCCCAGGAGGGTATCTCACCTCAACAAGCATCTCCTGAGTTTCATCTTCATTTGTCTCTCCATCACTGTTTTTTTCCAGAGGAAAAGTAAAGAAAAGGTACAGGCACTGCAATAGAGCAGCTGGAAGTCCCGATCCAATGATGTTCCACGTTGTTCTCTATGTTAGGAAAATAAAAGTCATCCCCTCCTGTTGCCAGCTGTGCTTTCCTCATTCCCACACACTAAGAGTATCCATGAAAGCTTAATCAGCTACTTGAGAATTTTATTCTTAAGGAAGATCATCGCAATCATACCACAGCTCTACAGACTTGCCTAGGAGAAGAGAACTCACTAATCATGCATAGCTGTTCCCAAGACTTACCAACCACCCCAGCTGAATTACAGCTTTGACAAATACCATACTCTGTGTAAGGGGATCTGTAGTTGATAAAGCATGCAACCTGCACACTAACAACTAAAATAGTAGTATGATCTGGGACAGGGCTTCCTTCATCATTAGTTCAAAGGAGATACCCTGTAGCTATAGAAGCCTAAAAGGACAGCAATATGAATTCTTCATTCTATCCTTGACTCAGCATAGAGGCAATTCTGCTATAATTCCTTTATTTTTGTAACTTACCGAATAGCTGTACAAACAGTTCTTATTATCCCTTTTATAAATGTAAGGCAACGATTCTCTGCAGTATTTCTCAGCATTTAGTTTCTTTTTACTTCCACTAATGACTCTGCACAACTTAGAGAAGTGGTATCCCAGGATGCCCGTTTGGCATGCAATAATCAAAATAAAAATCAGCAGCAAACTAAAGAAAAGAGCTGGGTTTGTGATATGAAGTTTTGTGAGAGTCTATACTACAAAAAATAGCAACATTTAATATCTGAAAAGCACAAATCTCATTAGAAACTTCCCACTGTGTCTAACTATAGAGTTCCTTTTATGACACGGACTAAGCCTACTAGAATAATGCATCTGAAAAAGGAGACAAACTGCACAGCTCAATATGGGGGCAAACATACCCTTCACACCCCCCCTACCATGCTGTAGTGCTGGTAGCAGTCTGCATTGAGAGCAGCTGTACAGACTGACATACTCTGAAGTGCTTGAAAATGACAATCCAACCACTGTGCTATCAGACAAACAGATCCTTACCAGTTATCTGCCTGCTACATAAGTTGAAGCAAAAGAAAAAGTTAAGAATCAGAGGAACACTAGAGAAAACAAATGCCTTTCTTATTTTGCTCATCAGGCATCTGAAAGCGCAGAGCACTTACTTCCTTCTTTTAGAAAAGCCTCAGCTATAAACCATGTCACATGTTCTCTCTGACTGTGTACCTGAGGCATGCTGATGCACAAAGCTTTAGGAACAACACAAACATTATAAGCTCTATACATTTCACTGCTGGGGCAAAAAACCAAAACAACAAAATAATCCCCTGTAGTGATTTCTCTTACCAAGTCAGCCCGTGAGAGCAGATACACTGATTTCAGGAGCAAATGGCCATCTTCTACTTCCCCTTTCTTCCGTAGCAAATGCTCCAAAGCCAGCCGAGCTTCCTCTGTTTGTACAAAAACATTGAACTTTTAATTCCTTAATGAAAGGTGAAAATATTGCACTGATCTTTTCTTAAGAGATCTGACAAATTATATAAAATTGCATTAGCAAGAGTCCATTGAGGTGGATGAAAATACATTAAACGGTTTTGATCCAACATCGGGCTCAGGCCAGTTTATGTAAAGTGCTTTTCATAAACTGATGAGCTTCACTGCAAATACCATCTCAGTTGATTAGGCTGGCCAGCTGGCTGGCACAAAGAGCGCACAACAGCCACAAGGAAAGCCATATAGGGCTAGCAGAACTTTTTCCATTAAAGAAAGCTCTTTGGAATATTAAGTGTAGCCTACTCATTTACTACACAGCAAGTTCCAAAATACGGTCAGCATGGCATACAAAGCCAGATCTTCAGCACAGTCATACAAAACCAGTGCTAGCTGACATCTAATAGGAGATCTGGCTTCCTACACCTAGCATTTTCTGTCTTTTTTTCTTTCCCTTTACTAAGTGTACCACGCAGCATAAATGACAGGCAGATGACAGCAAACTCCCAGTGGATGTGCTACAAGATCATTACCTGCAGATTTGCCATTGAGCGTCCTCTTAATCTCCTTTGTCAGAAGCTTAGAAACCTCACTGGCTAGCAGCTGAATGCTGGGGAATACAATTACTCCAGCAGACTCTTCCCAGGCCTGAAATCCAAGTTTGAAAAACAGTTAAAATGTTTCTGATAGAGCATGTCTTTGATGGATTGCAAAGTACCAATAAATACGCATGAAACTGACATTCCCCCCATAAATTTCCAGTGTTGTTTGTCAAATGCTTCTGAATGGACTGGTAGATGCACTAACACTACAAATACAGCAGTCTACCTGGAACTAATGTTTGAATTCTGTAATAAATCTGCCAGACAGTATTTACTTTATTTTCCTCAATGGATACAATCACAACTGTGTAAATGTCTGTCATGCGCCTGTGCCAATAATTATTTGTATCAAAAAGCATGATAGTGCTTTTCCAAGTTGTTTGTTCCTCCTTGTTCTGCTGAGGGCAGACGGCAGAAAAACTGTTTCATTTCTACACAAGCAAACTGTAAACAGAGAACGACTCAGGCAATAAGACAAGCACTTTCATTTCACTTAATTAGAGTTTCACTTAATTGTCTTCTCAGAAAGGGCCTCTTCTTGGGAGGCTACATGAGAGTGAAATGCAGCTGCACAGTGTCCCTAGTAATTCATTTTAAACAAGCCCAGAACGTTATTCAGTCAAAGGTTCACAGCAGTGCTACTTACAGATCAGGCCACAAGCATTTCAATTTAATTCTACGGGTGATCATCCTGTGAGTCAGACACTAATCCCTAAAATATGGTCTCCTCAAAAAGCATATTAGTCTTTGAACATATAAAGATCTGTATCTCAAAGAAAATCAACACAACTCCATTCCAGAGTGTCTGCCCCCAGAAGAAAATGAAGTAATGTGATGTCAACCTAATCTGTTCTCTCTTCCTCTTAAGCCTGGCTGTTTTGTAGATGTCTAAGATTCTGCCACAAGCTCCTTGTCTGCTCTTACCATCTGTCCTTCCTACTCACAGACTGGAGAAACAGGCAGCAAAGTACAAATTCCCAACTGTTTTACGGAGCATTACGTTAGAATTGCCTATGCTGAACAACAAACTGTTTCAGTGTTAAGGAGGATGACATTTCCCTCTGAAGTTTGAGCAGAGCTTAATGGAGAAATGCTAAGCTGAAAGCCATCCACGTAATAGAACATTCTAATGCTTTCTGAGGCACCAGGAGGGAAGATGCAAAGGTCATATTAAAATGCATCCCAGCCTACTCCTAGATAGCTGACATTTTTCTCTTTTCCTTCTGCTTGAAGAAGTGCTGGTGGCTAATGAGCCTCCATATCTCAGTTGGCTCCTAGTTAGCGCCCTCCCTCTACACCCAGTAAAATCCAAACCTCTCAGACAGTGATGCATTAGCATTATAACAGATACAGCTTGAACAAAGACGCTCTTCCCAGGCCAAATCAGCTACTCAGCACAAAGCAGGAAGCTCTTACAAGAAGGGAGTAAAGGTCATAAGGGAAAGGACATGATGAGGCATACATCTGGTCCTAAGTGCCTACAAAGCATCTCAAAGCTCTTCTGATAAATTTGAGAAAAGGGAAGGTGAAGAATCCCTCTCTTAGAACACAAGAGAAAAGTGTTAGGCTAACAAGAAACATTCATTTTTAATACATTTTGTAACCATAATATCCTTTAGAAATTTAAAATAATTACTGTGCTTCAGCAAATTTACAAATTCCTTCAATTTGCAATACATTGTATATGCTTAGGAAAGGGGGAGTGGGCAGTTTGGAGAGACTATATTACAAAGGAAAGCTATCTTAATTGGGATCAATTTATATCTTGAAAGCATTAAGGTTGCTTCCCACATAGCTTCAAGAGAAGGAAGGAAAGGAATTCTGAGAACAGCCCTAGGAAAAACAGAATAATTACATCCTAATCCAAATGAAAAAGTAGCACCTCATTGTCTCAGAGAGCTAGCAATTCAATCTGAAGTAAGCTATTTAAAAAGTAGATCCATGAAATAAGACAGAAAACTTTAAAGTCAGGACTGATAATGTTACAGAGCACTATCTGAAGACTGTGAGGAGGACACTGACCATTTCAAAGGCCATAATTCTGGGAGCTCAAAAAGCTGCAGTGAGCTCACAAGAGAGCCAAGTCTGTCCATGCACTTGTAGTGCCACATGCAGGGAGAGAGACTGAGATTCATTTTCAGAGGCAGGAGAGTGCACACACACACACGCACACACACAGTTCTACTGTCCAGATCCAGCTCTTGGTTTAGGAGGGACATAGTTCTATGCAAACAAATTCAGAAGATGAAGTTGTGAAAAGTGGAAGTGTTACTCATTATACAAAACACATGTAGAACGATTCAGATTAAATGAAAAGGCCACTTCTGAGACTCCAGGCAACGTACTCCCTGACTCTTCAGACCCTTCAGTTCCTTCTGTCTTCACTACCCTGGATCCTGGCAAGTTTGCATTCATATGTACGAGAGTCTTTACAGTAGCCCCTACCAGATACTACCAGCAACTCAGTCTGCAATGAATTTGTTTGCAACATGCTGACAACAAAGGCTTGCCTCATTCAGTACTGTTAACTGACATCAGCCCCTATAGCATTTTCAAAACCCTAAACCACACCAAGATTTACAAGCTTCACAGGTTTATTTCACTCAGCTGTGTGAAGAATGCTCTCCACTATTTGGAAGTTATTTTCTTCTTTGCAACAATGGACAGCAAAGATTTCATAGGACTGAGCACAGCGATTTACCATCACACACGCTTCAATACATTCTTTGTAGTAGCGTCTCTTTTGTGTCTCACAGTGCTCTCACATATACAGTTACCAAGTCTAACAACATTTTTTCCTCATTTGCTCATTACTTTTTTTGGAAATCTGGCTCAGATACACAGGTAATGGATAGATCTGAGTTTGTTCACCTAAGAACACTGAAAGCACATGAGTACAGACATAAAATATGCCACCATTAAAATACAATTTCAAGAAAATCAAGCTTTTGTTTTCTTTCTGAAAGGTTTATACGATGAGAGTGCAAAATCTCAGACTCTACACCCATAAATATCATAGGTAATTAAGGAAAAAATATATATATATTTCCTTCTATACTACATGGTCACAATACATTTAAGTTTAGGCCAGGTTTTCTGCCTCTCTCAGAATTATGCCATGCTATCATGCCACTGTACAGCTTGCTTCATTTTTCACACACTAATAAAATCAACCAATGAGTCTCTCATTCATTAAGGGGCTCTTCTAGCTTCACCTTTCAACATCACCACATTAGAAATTGTTGGCTGATGAGAAATCTAAGGAACATGGCAGAGTAGGTTATTAACTGAAGCTTTCTACTTCAAAGCTCTTTTCTCACCCACAATATGACCTTCTGCTTTTCATGCTGCTGTTTCCCTATCTGTAACAACACCTCTCAAGCAATAGAATTAGACATCAGTGCTACCCCGTTAACCCCAAAATCCTGTCTTTCACACTGCACCCCTTCACTTCCCCTAGCTAGCTGTGACCACAGTCACATTTTCCCCAGACTGAAACTATGCCCAGCCTCCACTAAGAGAATAGGGGAGGCATACATGAGGTAACCACTTCACAGAGTACTCACCTTGAAAGAGCATATTCCAGCAAGTTAGCCATAAACACATAAACAAAGCCATGCTCCACTATATGCTTTCTTCATGCTAATATAGCAGGTTAGTTAGATGAGAGGTGATTAAGACACTGTATTCTAAGGCTCTCAATAAAATAGAAGAGCCCACCTCCTAGCCAGAGATCATATGTTAATCAACTCTGCTGGCAGTTAAATTGGCCACATAATACACAGAAGCAGATCTCAGTGTACATCTTTGGAATCTGCATCAAAGGCAATAAGGAGAACAAACCTTTAAGAAGAGGGGAAGAAAGTCCAGCAGCCTTCTCTGTTGTTCCTCTGCAATGAGAAATGGTGCCACCTGCTCATATTCTACAAACTGTCTGCCTAGACTCTCCCACTGGAGAGTATGACTCTGGGGTAGTTTGTCCTTTCTGTGTGCAGGCTGTTCAGGCACTTCTGATTTATTGACATCATCAGGACTTTGCTCTTGCTGTCCTGCTTCGCAAGGTGAATCCTCCAGCTGCCACGTGAGCTCAGCTGTTTTGTCCATGCTAAAATCAGAAATGAAGTTAAAGATATTGTACTTACAGTTTGCATCATCCCATTCTATCCCACTGTCTTGAAAAACAAGACTGTAATAGTCACAGCGATTGAGTTTGTATGTTCATAGGCATGGGAATGCTTGTAGCCACTGATTCTTTTCTTTTAATAGCTAAGCACCCTGCTCCTGGGCAATAGCATTAACACCTCACAATCATATCAATGAGCTATCTCCCAAGAGACATGGATGTATTTTTCTACACTGTTCATATAGGCTTTAGAAGGACAAACTGATAAACCAGATAGGAAACCCGGATTCTACATCCAACTTTGATACTGAGTCAGTCTTCATTTGCCCCAATTGTCAAAGAAAAAATTTTAACTATTACCATAATCAGATCTACAGCAGAATAGCAAAAAAGATCCTGTTTATACATTTCATGGAGTATGAATGCTAATCACTGTGCACCACACTGTCTGCAGCAAGCCAACAGTCACACAAGACCTAAATCTGAATGCAGATACTGATCCTTCACACTACAGAGGATGATAACTCTACTGTGGCTGATACTCAACCTTCCACTAGGAAATGGAAGGTTGTGAGATTTTCATCACTCTCCAAAAGTGTCAGTCTGGAACTTCCTACCTCAACAACAGTTTGTGTTTCACTGCTGTTGTTTTCCTTAATTATCTATGACAGAAGAACAAAACATCACACTTTTTCTACTCACAGGGCTGACTATGAAGAGTAAACAGGAAGACACTGCTCCTCATGACTGTGTGGGAGAAACATTTGTCATATGTTATACTTTGCCCTGGTACAGGATTTCAGCCCACTTGAGTCATCATGGTGCTGTACCATGTTCTGAAAACGCCCGGGTACTGCTCTACAGAGTCAATAAGAACACAGCTCAGAGACAATTTTTCCAGGAGACTGCAATAACATCCCAAATTGTACCATCCTCCTGCCTAATGGAAATATCTTGCCTTGGAAACTACTCTGCTAAGCTTAAATCAATGCTAAGTAAAAAGTAACCCAACTCCCATTCCCTAGATTCAACTTGATCATTTGTATAAGAAGCTCAGCATCCTCCACAGAGGCAGTCATTTTACATATGCTGAAATTGGGGCAGAGAGATAAAATGCAGTGCTTCTGGCTACATCACAAGGCCAACACCTGAACAAACCGGCACTACATGAACAGAGCCAAAAATATTTACTAATTTCTTCCTCTTTCTATTCACAGGTTACTTTGCAAGCCCTTCCTCCTGGTTGCACAGCTAAGAAAAGAAATCAGTGCCACCCCTCAGCTCCCTGTGAGGAGGTAGCACTGAGAAGAACACTCAGAGGGTCTCTGCGCTGAACAAACCTAGGGAGTCAACAGATCCATCCAATTTAGTATTATCAGCAAAATTACATAGTGCACATTTGAGATCTGCATCCAGATCATTTATTAAAACAAAAATTGGCCCTAAAACGGACTCCTTGCAACTACTTAAGATACTAACACATCGAAATTATTAATCTCAACAAGTACATGAAAGCAAAATGGCAATTACAATTGACTTCCTTATTTACTCCATCAGTTGAGACTAAGACAGACATACTAAATTAGATGTCAGACGTATAATATACTATTAGTCTGTTCTCTTCACTTGCATCTTCTGTTTTATATATTCTTAATCCTAACAGTCCTTTCTTGGATCTACAGACCCATTCAGACTTTTAAGTCCTTCACATTTTCTGTTGCTGATGGAGGATAACTAATCTCCTGGAGTAATCACCATATCACAGAGTCTAGGAATAAAGCATCCTTGGAAGCAAGGGTGAATTAGATATATTGAAAAGGTCTGATCTGCTGACTTTCTACAACACCCCAACATTAGTCCTAATCCTCATTTTAAATCAAGGGCTCCTTTCAGTTTGGGTGAGTTATAACTATCACAATTATAAAAAAAACTGAGTCCAAATACTAATGATTTTAAAAAGACATGAAAGTGAAAATATACAAAAGAAACCTAATGCTATCATTCAGAAAGTGAAGTCAGGTAACAAAGAGGAAGTGGAACTTATTCCTGTGTTTTCCCTTATGTTATAAAAGAAGCTTGTGTGAAATCACACTGCAATTTGGCTTTGTCATTTCAGACTGACAACATAAAAGAGAATAAGGGATTCATCAAAGCTGGCAAAAGACAAGCAATGTTAATATAAGGACTGAACAAGAATTACTGTTTTTCAAAATATGTATTTTTAATTAAAAATTAAATTTACCTGAGATTTTGATGCCACCAGCACTTTAAGGGATGATCTCATAATGCTACAAAAAACAACCGCAAACTGATCAGCACCACAATCAAGACCTTTTCTTAAATATTTAAAATCATTTGCTATCAGAGAAGGGTCTCACAGCAAGATGGCTGACCAAGATAAAATGAAGCCTGAAACCAAATTTCAGAGTGTCTGCAAAAAAAATTGAAAAGGAAATTTAAAAACTAGGACTGGTAACTGTTAGAATCACACAGCTCACAGCACCCTAAAAATCCACTGAACAATGCCTCTTCACCTGTTTCCTCTCCTGGGCAGCCAAGATAGCTTGCTAATTGGACAGTCATGCCAGTCAATTTTCTGAAATATTTTAAATAAGAATTCCCCTAACCTCTCCACAAAAACACTGTCCAAAGGTGTAATATCTAAGTTGTAGGAAAAAATTCAGTTCTTTTACAAACTGGTTTATCCCCCAAATTCCCTCTTTAACTCATACCATTCTATCCTTACAGATGCCTCAGAACCAGCACTGTACAAGACAATCTACTATTTTACTTCTGTACCTCCTAATCACGCTTGTTCCTTCTACTGAGCTTGCACTGTCCTGAATTTACAACTTTCAGTCCTATATCTACTGATGATACTTGACATATTATCTCATGAGACAAAACCAAAAGGCACACCAACAAGATTTATACCTTGATATCAGCCCACTATTTACCTTCTCCCTTATGAGGGCTGAAAAGATCTCTAAGATGCAAGACTCAGTTTCCTACCTATCAATTCCAGAGTCTTTTAACTGTAGATTATTTGAGAAAAGGATTTCCTCTTCATAACATTTGGCACAGCACTTCATACAATAGAGGCCTAACCTGGTTGATGATTTGAAACAAGTATGGACAAAACACAAAATACAAAGAAGTTTAAAAACACCTGTTAGCTTTGCGAAGGTTGAATACTGTTCAAAGTTGCACTTCAGTAGGAAACAGTCCTCACTTTTTCAGCAGTAAACATAATTTCAGCTTGTTTCAAGTGCAACTATTGCTGACAAGGAGTCCCCTTAATTTACACTAGAATATAATTTGTTCAAGCATATCAGTATCTTTGAGTATATTCAAGTTGGAAATGCCTCTGAAGTACAACCTCTTAAAATCATTTCAGTCTCAAACACTTAAGAGCATTTACCTTTTAAGAGCATCTCCATGGAATTCAAAAACACATAAAAGTGTCTTAAACTGTCTCTCATGCATTCACTCTTCATTTCTTTTTTTCCCCACTTTAGAAAGTCATGTCTAGATATCTATGTGGGAACAGTTTCTTCTCTAACTTGTATATGCCCCTGATGAAGCCTGATGAAGCTCAGGTATCAGTAACATCTGCTTTTGAGATGCTGCCCTTTCCACAACACAAGGGTAAAGAGATTAATTCTAGTTAGTAACAGGCAAAATAGTTGTACAGAGTCAAAAGAACTAGACAGTGGCAATTGAATATATCTCAAAACAGTAACTCATTATAAGGACCAAGTCTAATGAGTTTCCACTATCAGCAGCAACAGAAATACTCTGTTAACATTCCTAGAATAAAGAATGCAAGCAAACAGCTCTGCTTTTTCTTTTGACTTCTGCTGCTTTTGCTGTTAAAAAATGATTCTACAAAAATAAACAATTACAAACCACACTGCAGATCCCTTCAACAGTTAAACCTGTTCATTTTGCTTTCACAGAAAACTGCATGACATACCTGGGCTCTTAGATCCAGCAGCTCCTCTTACAGTCAAGAAGGACATTCAGATAAAGAGAGCTTTATTGCTTCTGTCCAATTAGGCACCTTGGTGCATGCAGTAGCTCTCACTCTGTTCTTTGAACTTTCCACTGTGAATCACTTGATGAGCTGCTGCACTTATTTCCTGAGGAAAGCAGAAGTGAAGAAGAGCAAATGAACCACATGCTCAGGACCCACCAAGCTCCCAAAACAACTTAATTGAGCTGAAATATGAACCTGCCAGGCACTGCATCCCCCTGCCTAGATTTAGAGCAACCAGGAATTTTTCCTGAAAACCATATTCACAAAGAAAAGCATGTGATGAGTGTTACTTTTGTTTTAAATTGAAGGTTTACCAAACGACTACAGGAACACAGCACCACAAAACTCACACTCCGCACAACTTCTGCGCAAAGCACAGTCCTTCCTCAAATGCAGTACTCTTAAAATAAATATATTTGCAAGCTGAGTTGAATAATCAAGTCTGTGACCTCTACTGAAGTGGTCACAGCATCTATTCAGATTGAGACAAATAAGCACTGTAAACTTCACTGACAATATAAGGAAGCTCTGATTAGCCATGAGGTGGTAGAGGACTACTTCTCAGTAGTGTTTGCTTTTTTTTTTTTTGTTCTTCATGAAATATCTGAAAGGCTTTGTAATTTGTTTTTAAGAGGAGGTGATGTTTAAGCAGTTTTACAAAGGAAATTGAGATATTTTCCAATACTGCTTATGCTAGAGAATTTTACAGTTACTTGGAGAATTAGTGGGACTGTGGCATTGCAGTGACTAAAACCTTGGGAGATTTTCCTCTAGGTAGTTAAATCCATCAGCTTTCTGTTAATATTTCCTTCACTCAAATGTCTGAAAAAGAATTCAGGAAGAAAAACTGCTTTCTCTTTGAGCTTAAACTCATAGCAATACTCCAACTGGAAACATCTAATGTTTCCAAAGGTATGAGTAGCAAGGCCTGAAGGGATTGATTTCACTGTCAGACGTGATTAGGTCATGAAAATAATAGGAAAATGCCATACAACACAGGGACCTCTCTCAATGCTGTGATATTTCTCACATATAACAATCCTAGTAGATTGTTCTCATCCCTTACTGTAGAAGTTTTTCAACAATAGAGGCAGCAGCAAAATCATGGCTTTAGTTCATCTAAATTATATCAGAATTTAAGCAGCTCTTTAACACTGTGTAAATAAATAAAACTCTCAGAGTTGGAGGAAAATACTCTGCTCCAGTCTGTACAGACAATAGCGTTAAATTGATCAGGATTTGGAAAGAGCTGGGGCTGTTCACCCTGGAGAAGAGAAGGCTCTGGGGAGATGTGAGAGCAGCCTTTCAGTTTTTAAAGGAGGCTTTCAGAAGGAAAGGGACAAACTAAGCAGAGTTTGCTGTGATAGAGCAAGGGGAAAGGTTTCAGACCAAAAGGGACATTTCAATTAAATATAAGGGATAAATATTTTTACAAAAAGGGTGGTGAGGCTTGGCGCAGGTTGCCCAAATCTCTGGAGACATCCAATGTCAGACTGCACAGGGCTCTAGCAACCTGATCAAGTTGTACATGTCCCTGTTCACACGGGAGTACGATTAGATAACCTTTAAGGGTCCCCTTCCAACTCAAAGTTTTCTATGATTAGCTAGACTAATTATGCCTGCATGCTTTTTTCAAGCAAATACAAGGTCACCCTCTGAGCCAGCTGCACTGAGGGAGTAGTAGCTCCAGTTAACATGACAATAGCCACTCTTGGTGAGCTCAGCTGAGAGCCACATGCACAGGCCTCCAGGCAGCTTGGAGCCCATGCAGACCATGCACCCACAAAGCCTGCTAAAGATTGTGCCAACATGGCCCCTGCTTTACTACTTTAGGCTGTTCATCTATTAGCCAGTACTTTCCTAGTTGCAATCTAAGCCAAAACCAGTGGCAAAATGATCAGCAGAAGCACAAAGATACTAAGGAGAATTTTAGCATCATTCCAGAGAGAACACCATTGTTTTCCCTTTTCCATCTTATAAGCAAGCCTAACCATTACCGATTATCCATTTCCCCCTTTGTTAGTTAAAAATCACACCACTTGCAGCAGCTCCTCCAGTGCTATTTGATCAGAGAGCATTGCTTTCCAAGAGCTTCCTCCTACCTTGCATTGCACCCTCCCTATACACTATCTGGATACAGACAGCTGCAATGTCATTGGCAGATCTTTAACCCATGCAGCAGAGGAAGCATCATTTCTCATTTTCATTCTTCACTAACTGCTAATGGGGCTGAAAGTACAGAGTTTCAACACACCCTCTCACTTAATCTCTGCTTCAGTGGAGCAGAACAGCTGTACCCAAATTATCTGTGGAAAAAATAACACAAAAAGTAAAAGCAAGCTAATAGCTAAAGCAGTAGCACTGCCTCCTACAACTCCCTGCATTGGTTTAAGCCATTTACATTAATAAACTAGGCACCTACAAAAACTGAGGAACAATCCTTACTTTCTTAGACCTTACCCACACCAAGTCTCACAGAAAAAAAGGTGCATGTACACACATACATTTGTATCTGTGTGCATGGAAAATAACACAAAGTACTCTTCCCCTTGTTAAGATTTCAAAAAAGCCCACTAAGAACCTCCTAGACCCAGGAGCTAGCTCTACCAAGACCGGTTGTAAACAGCTCTCTGATAAGAGCAGCACATCAAGGAGATCCTGCATGGTTCAGTGGGGATGAGATGGCACCTGATGTTGATACCAAGTCAGACATCAGTGCCTTTTAGTCCTCAAAAACTGCTGGAAAAAGACTGGCTTAGTCCAAACATCCAACTACAAGACAAATACAAGGACTGAAATAAGTAATCTTAAAATCCAGCCTCTCTAACCCTTCAATGCGACACATTCAATAAGTGCATAACAGTCTCTATTGCACTGAACAGAACACAGCTGTCAGTCTGAACAGGCAGGACTGAAAGTACACTACAACCAATTAAGTCCTGATGCCATTTCCACCACTTCTAGTTTCTCAGAGCAGGGCTGACACTGTCCATTCAGAAATAGTACACTTCAGAAAATGAACAGGTATAGGGATACTCCGTTTCAAGACATCCATGACATACTGCCAGAAAAGTAAGCTAGATACACCTCCCCACAGAGAGAAAATTACAAGCACCCAAACTTGTGTAATGCAGAATGGCCTCACAAGACCAAATTCACTCTGAAAGATTCCTAAGGCTATCAAAAATGACAGAAAGTAGGTATCTCAGCTACAGAAAAGGTCACCTATATTAAAACAGGCAACAAGAAATAAAAAAAGGAAATTCTCCTCTAGCTGTCATCCAGGTACACGTAGCTCCTTCCTGTCATACATGAGGTAGCCTCAGGCAAGGATCCATCAACAGCCTGTCTCATATCATCAAATATCATCCCTGTCTTCATAGAATCATAGAATCACAAAGATTGTAAAAGACCTGAAAGATCATCCAATCCAGCCATTCACCTATTACCAATAGCTCCCACTAAACCATGTTCCTCAACACAGCATCCAATTGTTCCTTGAACAGCCCCAGAGTCAGTGACTCCACCACCTCCCTTGTTAAACTTCTCTTCACTGCTCCAACATCCACACACAAGAGGAAATACCACTTCATGCCTGTGCAGCACTGAGAACAGCCACAGCAGTGCATCTTAGCAAGAAGCACGGTTGGCATCATGAGGCTGGAGGTCAGTGACTGCAAGTGTCTCCTGAAACGCAGTGTGCGCATTTTGGCTCCATTAGATTCACCAAACAGCCTGAATGGTTACACCAAGAGCAAATGTCTTCTGAGATCTTCTGTGGAGTGGAAACTGTAGAGGCTGATAGTTCAACTCAAATGGGGTGGAAGCCTGCTGTAAAGCCCTTAATTCTACACACCCCCTCTGCTCCCCATCAAGTTTCTCTCCTTGCAGGCACAGCAAATGAAGTTCAACTCAAGTTGCTGAGACAATAAATTTCCTGCTTTGCTGGCAGCCACAAGGCACAGAAGTCAGACTTGAGTACTGGTTTTCAAATTCCAAACTGCATTCTTTTGTTTCTGTGCATAAACAAACACCAAACTATTCCAGTTAGTAAAATAATACCAACTTTTAAGTACACAAGAAAGCAGCCATGTATAGAAATTAAGCTGTAAGAAAAGTCAAAACATTCTTGTTTGAATACTGTCAAATCAAACATTCTGATCAAATGAACAGATTTATTTATTTATTTTCCCAGAAGAATAACATTATCAAATCTTAAAGTTCATCTGGAAAGTCACTATTTTCACTAGATGCCACCAACTGACCAGAACTATGTTGTGCAGGAAAATGGTGAAAGCAGCTTGATTAAACACATGATATTTGCACATTAGTCCAATTAAGACTGAAGAAGCTGAAAGACAAATGCAACATATAACGGCATGCCATTCCCCCCCTTCCTCTGCCACAAATTACCTTTCTGCTAGATGGTGTAGAGGAATTAATTTTTTCAGGATTATGAATATTCAAATTAAAGGATCATGCTGCAGAAATCATGCAGCAAACCACTTATGAAACAGGAAGTTAGACTTGACCACTCATTGAAAAGCAACACTAAGACAGACTTGGACAAATGCACAAGATGTAATTATATAAACATACATTGCTCATGAAATGTTTCCAGAGAAGGTTTACTCATCTCACTCTGGAGAACCAGCACCAAAGCCTCTTGAGAACACCACTTTCTTTAAGTCTCAGAAATCTACTCTACTTCCTTTTTAACACCCCCATTTTCTTTACACGCAGCCTGAAGAAACAGGGAGCCTGAAGGTCAGTCTAAGCCAATTAAACAAAATCCTTACGTGAGAGTAAGCACTTTCCACCTCTGACCCGCTAGCAACATTTTCCCTCTCTTTTGTAGCTCCCAATTCTATCTGTAAACTACTGCACCTGACCCTCCTCTCATTTCAGCTGTACTCCAAGAGTGTTTTTCTGCATCCAGAAAGGCTACCTTCCCACAGTGAAAACTGCTCAGGTACCTTCAATAGCTCACAAGCATGCTTATTGAGCTGTCAGGCCCTATTCATGGCCAAGCTTGCCTTTTCTACAAATATTCTTCTAGCTCTTTGAAGTAGACTTGTGCATCTTCTCCACTTTTGACTCCCTTACCACATTTACGCTTGGTTGCTAGCTTTTGTTGTCCTGTGTAATTCAGAGCAGAAGCAAAGGGAACAAACTGATGTGAACATAACATTTGCTACCTGATACACTCCTATTTAAAAAACATCTTTGAAGCTATGTAGCATTTCAGGAAATGCGTTTTAATCTTTTCCTGAGGAAGAACTGCTTTTAGGGTGTTCAGGTGATTGTTCTTGGCTAAAATATATGAGGGGTAAAAAAATATCAAAGAAGCTCTGCTTAATTTATAGCCAGATTCTACATTAGTGGTTTCTTTTCTATAGATAATCTGTAATGGTACAGAAAATTGCTGCTTCTGCTACTCAGCGACAGAGCTAATGTTAGAGCTGGAGTGAAAGCCTAGTGCTATACACGGTGAAATATTTTGTTAAAGAAAAAAAAAAAAAAAAAAAAAAAAGAAGTGAAACAATAAGAAACTAGCCATTAGTTGTATAATCTTTTTAAAATCTTCGTGTATTCAGCAGAACCTGAAAGCACAGCATACAATTAGTAGCAGACCGCTGCCACGTGGAGATAAGAAGGAACTGGTAAAAGAAGCTAACTCACATGGAGGTTCATCACAAGTAGGAAGCGCAACAGGCTCCTCAGCAGCTATTTGTCAGATAGGAATCCCTTTTGCTGTACTACCTACCTTGCCAGGATGGAGAGCAGTAGTTCAGAGCAAATTCCTTCTGGAAGGCTGTGAATGATGCCAGTCCAGACAATGGGCCTCTGGGGCTGTCTCTGCTTAGAAGAAATGCCTCTCTATGTAAATGTAAATAGCGGGGCTCACGTGGAGTAAGTTACCAGCATCAGAATAAGAAAACCTGGCCAAAGGCAGTCCCGTTATTCATGCCTTAGTCTCCACAAATGGAGGAGTAGGTCCACAATGGAATCCATCTGAAAAAAACCTGAATGCAGGTGCCCGATTAAGTATCATCCTGACGACGCCAGGATATAGTTGTATTTTTGTTCCTGTTTCAGCCCTTATCATTTATCATTTCTATTAAACATTTTTTCTCAATTGTTACTCAGATAAGAAAAGAATAAAGATGAAAAAATTCAAACAGCTTGCCTTTCACCCATACAGACATTCCCGCTAGAGATTCAGAGCTCTTCCTTTCCCACGCAGCTATTTCGTTCACATAGACGGTAAATATGAAACTATACCTCCATGCCTTTTAGTTCCCAACCCATCTCCAGCCGTTACCCACTTAGTGGGTCTCAGAGATAGCATCAGCAGCCTTCATTCCGAGAATTAGCTCTGACACTTTCCCCTCCGAGCGGCACCAGGTGGCAGTACAGCAGAAGGGCTTTCAACGCCTGCTGTTGCAAAGCAGCTATCCTTGCAGCTTCCATTGCTTTTCCTCTGTCTTCAAATAACAAGACAGGAGAACACATTATCGCACAAAATACAACAGTTTCATTTCCTGAATTTAATTTCGGAAATTTGAACATCTATAGGATTATACTTTCATATTCCTGCCAGCCTTTGGAACGGACAGGTTTCAGTCGAGCACCCAATTGGATCACAGTGGTTTCTTTTGACCTTCCCATTCTAGGGGCACAGAAGCTATCAGCATGCAGCAGAGCAAGTAAAAGACTGTGAGTAAAGAACAGAGCTTGGTGCTGAAGCTAATTACTTGTACACTCGACCAGCTTTGACAAATAGTTTTAGACAAAAAAAAAAAAAATCAGGGGCATTTAAAATTAAGGTGGCTCTTCCTTCCCCCCAAACCCCATACTCCTGAATAAAACCCAGCAATATTGTTTAGAAAAGGCAATTTGCATTTAAGCACAGAATAAAAATGTAAATAAGGCTAAATAAACCCATCACATAAAACAGTATCCTGTGACAGACATCTCTTGGAGCATGTTAAAATCAGGACAGTGATTTCGGAGGGTTCTTTCATTGTTCTTAAAAAAAATAAAAACCCTGTTCACATAACTGCAATGAGCAGTTCAGATCTGATCCTGTAAATCCAGCAGTACCATTTTCAGCATTCATCATTTCTTCATAAGCCATAAGTTCCCCGCAGTAATATGAGCTTAGGAACCATCTCCCTGAAGATTTAGGACCGTACTTCTTTGTGCTATGATATTTCCAATTCTCAAGTGCGTTAATTCTCCGCAGACTTGTTACATGGCAACTGTTTGAGTGTATAAACATGAACAACCCACACCAGAGACTGTATTTGAGAACAGATTCATAAAAGTACACAGCATGATTGGTCTAACAGGTCTGCTGCACAAACTGATATTGGGGAAGGGAAAGGAAAGTTGTGTCATCTTCTAGGAAAGATTAATCCTTGGAAAATAGATGTTGATTACCAAAAATGGAGCACTTTTATTATAACTATGTTTGCCCTAAACTGAATGCTAATTTTATAAGAACATTATCCCTAAATGACGACCTGTCCAGAAAAACTGATACTGTTCTTCTATAAAATAAGTAAATAAAAATGCTTTTCACATTTTCCAAGTAAATTTTGACCCAAAAGTATTTACAGGGAGAAATATTCAGGTGACAGTTTTGCTTAGTAAGAAGTATTTGTTTGAAGCCCATTGTGCAGTTCATTTTTCTTCTATGCATCTTGAAAAAAAAAAAAAAATCATAGTCTGAGCAGTTGGTATTACAATCTCCAATTTGCAGGCTGCAAAACAGAGACATTTAAAACTGAAGTGATGTGTCCAGGGCCACAATGCCAAGCAGTGAGAGAGCCAAGGATATTACTTGGGTCCCCAAGATCCAAGTCCAGAAGTCATTAAAAATTATAATTTCAATGTATTTTCTTCACCTTCGCTTAGGATGATTTGAAATAGAAAGAAAGTAACAGTGTTAAAACAACATAACTTCTGAAATTTTTTAGCTCACTTCATTTTTCAGCTAGCCTCCAGTTTTCGCCCCTAGTTTCATTTGGAATCAGATCTGCCTAAATGACTTTATTTTTGCTTGAGACAGCAGGAAGAGACATGTTCCCAAGGATGCCAGTCTCAGTCCCTAGTGTCTAAAATATGCATGCACTGCTCTTTGGCTCCTTCTGCTAAAAGAAAGAGAAAACAATCCGTTCTGCAGAGATAGCATTAAAGTATTAAATAATGCATTTCTCTATCTCCTTTCTGAATCAAGGACCTCATTTCTTCTAGGCCCACAAATAGGAAAAGTGATTGCCAAGTTAATGCTTTTTAACACAGCTGATTCAGGAGGTCCTGCGTTCCCTAACTACAGAGTGCATTTCTGTCAATGCTCTCAAAGGGGCAGGAAAGGTCTGGAATTGTAGAGGAACTGACTAGAGAGTTAAAAAAAAAAAAAACAACAAAAACAAACAACAGTTATCTTGCCAGGTTTTCACATCCCACCTGCTCCAATAACATCAAAGCAATTTAGTCAAATTTGGTTGGAATATCTGAGAGTAAATTGATGTCAAGATACAACTGGATGCATAGCTATGTAGACAACACAATTAGAATCACGAGACTCTGGGTAGGCAGTAGATCTAGCCCAAATTTAAACACATCTTTCTTTCACTCTGAAGTTTGAGGCAGTGTGCTTTGCTCACAGAATACAAAAACTCAAACAGCACATTGTATTCCAATAATTTCTGACCTAGCAGGTCAGATAAGAATGTATTTTGATGCGGGGCATGTGAACAGACTGTTATGATTTCAGTTACACTAACCCCATACTTCATGGGAGGCAATTAATTTCCTGATTACAATGCAGAGAAACACTTTGGTTCAGGGAAATTCAGAATTCTTTTCATAGAGTTTCTCAATAAAGCAATAATATATTTGAAAGAAGCAAAGATAAAAGCAATGATAAGGGGAAGACCCTCACCTGCTATTTTCCCTGTTTTGACAGGCTTTACTGCAGTAGCAGGTCTATTAAATCAAAGGCATCAGAAAAGCGAGGGTTGAAAAGAAATGTACTGTTTTGTTAGAGCAGTAGATAAAGCAACCAAAAGCAGATTTTCATATAGATACACAAGAAATGTGGATAGAAGTTTGCTCTGGAGGTCACTTAGGCCAGTCTTCTGTTTGGAACACATCTACCATAGAAACTAGACTACTTGCTTTCTGGATATCTGTCCCTGTACTGTCCCACAGTCTGGTGAAATAGTTGTCTTCAGACTCTAGCCCAAGTTTTTAAAGTCATAACTTGCAGGAATCATCTTTTGTTTTAAGCTCTACTCCCAAAGAAGTTTCTGTTACATGACCTTTGAAACTATACTTTAACCGATTGTGGACTGCTACCAGATCCTTCAAAACAGATACAAAGGGAAATAAGAACTGGAAACTTGGTTCTTCTCAAGAGTTCATAATGTTCAGGGAAGTCTAGAGCCTTGGATTTGAGAGATTTACTGCTTTAAAGAGTTTTTACATTGATAATCTAAGCCTCACTTGTTTCCAATGTAAGAAGGTTTGGAGGTTCTAGCAGGGGAGCGCAGCTACCGTAAACCCCTGACTGATGAATGGTATCATCTCTATCAGGGAAGGTTGTCTTCTTCGACCGAGCACACAGCTTCAGGAGGGACACACATGGAATGGTGAGGGAGAAAGGGAACACCTGCCTAGCCAGCCAGATCAGCCAAATCAACCCTGGCGATCAATGGGGTGACAGATGTCGCAGTCAGATCACCCTCACATCCATTGCTCTCTATAACTTCCAGAAGGGAGGTTGTAGTGAGCTAGGGGTCAGCCTTTTCTCTTGTGTAGACAGTGATAGAACTAGAGGCAACGGTTTCAAGCTGCGCTGGGGAGATTCAGGCTGGACATTAGGACATATTACTTCTCGGAAAGGGTAGTCAGGCACTGGAATACACTGCCCAGGGAGGTGGTGGAGTCACCGACCATGGGGGTGCTCAAGAAACATTCGGATGTTGTGTTGAGGGATATGATTTAGCTGGGAAGTATTGGTGATGGTTGGACTGGATGATCTTTTAGGCCTTTTCCAACCTTGATAATTCTGAGATTCTGTGAAGGTGTATTGCAGAGAGTTGGAAATCTTTCTTCAGATTATTCAAAGTTGTTTAGGTGGCCCTTTGTCACCTTTTCAATTGTACTGCATAACAATTTGCTGGAAATGTGAAATTTCTATTAAAGATGCTACTTTTCAATAGTATAGAGGACACTTTCAATATGGTCAGAGACCATGACATTTATAGTAAGAGAAAGATAAAAAAGTGGCACATTAGCATCTTTGATATTTGTCAGCAGTAAACAAAAAAACAAGAAAACACCAAGTTAGGTCTTCGTTATCTGCTATGATTCTCTAAAAAATACATGATTCTCTAAAAGCTTTTGCACATCAAAATACCTAATCTTCCTACTCAAGGGATGCACTTTTAAATGAAGTCAAATGGCTTTCAGGTAGTTGCTAAAGTAGTACAAATCTTGCAGGCATATCGGTTCCTTTTACGTGTGTTCATCACTACAGAGTAGCCAGAGTAGTGAAAAATAATGCAAACAGTTAAAGATGGCTTTCATGTCTGCTTAGTAAGCTCCTTGCCCCATTGAAGTCTTTGGCAGTCATATTATAGCCTTCCCTCAGATTGTAGCTACTCCCTAGAGAAGCACTCTTGCAGCCTGAAATGAAAGATGAATGTTCCTGACCTATTTGTGGAATATGACTAAACAGAAAGAAGCAGACTGTAAAAGACTGATAAAGATACCTAGAAGTTGCCTAGTTTTATTGTGCAAAACATTCAAAGTTAAATCTTGTTTATATCACCTCCACTTTATCCCTCATTACTAAATATGCTTACACAAGGTCATAGTTCTGCCCTCTCTTGATCTAGAATTATTTAGTATACTTACTGCCTCCTCAGAAGCACTATCTCCAGGAAGCCCAAAGTATCGTTATACTCATGTATTCTCTTAATTTTAACTCAAATGTAAAGGAATTACTCCATTGATCACTTGGCTATACATAACCTCTGAACTCCAGTTTTTCCTAAGATAATTTTTACCCCAGAAATACCTTTGAATTTTCAGCTGTTTCCAGAGCAGATCTAGAGCATTTACACAGCAGTCTTCTCCATTATGCATTATCAGATTACCACACACAAAAGGCCTTTTCCAAAAAAGAATAAGAATTCTCTCCAAGGTCAAAGTATTTATTACTGTCTCTTAAGACCACCAATAAGAGCTCTGATCATGAAAAGCTAAAAGACCAGTAAAACAGGATGGAAACCACAACATCAAAGCAAGGTCCCAGGCCACAGCAATTGAGAATCCACTCACACGACAGCAGTAGGCACAGAAATCAGGTAAAGAAACTGCTTACCTTTAGAAGGCTTGTAAGCTCCACAGGTAGACAGGGATCTCCAGGTAAGATACCCTTGCCTCCAATACCAACCCATAAATGAAATCTGGAAAGGGGTGGATCCTGACTCCACTCCTTCTGGCCACTCAGATACATTATTTGCACTTGTGCTCCCCTGGGTTGGCTCTGCCTTCCTACCAGGTGCTCAATCACTGGTTCAAGCAATGACTCAGAAATTCTAATACAACTAGAGATTATTTTCACCTGGAAAAGCAGATGCAGGCATCTTCAAGAGGTTTTGAACTGATGATCAATTAGCCTAGAAGCAAGGGTCATTATAATCAAACTGAAGTCCCTTCTGGTCATTAGATATTTGAAATGATACCTATTCACAACCTGCTATTCAGTAAGAGATTTTCTCCAGTTCCTATAAATACAGTTATTCTAGATTACCTTGTAAAGACAATGGAACAGCAGTTATTGATCTGAAAATGCACACTATAGTCTTTTTTACTCTTTGGACTCTTTTCCATAAACTCGATTTTATACAGTAAGAGATTCTAGCAAAAAATAAAAAATAAAAAAAAAAAAACTGCAGTCTAAACAAACTGGATCTGTATTTCAGTGTTGCCAAAGTCCAGGATGATTAGATCTTGGGCTTTAATCCAGACCCATCTTCCTGATGAGTAAGAAGAATACATCAATCAGCTAGTTACAACAAGTCCTTGGCCTGTCTATGGTAGCAGAAGATGAGGAGGAGGAAAGAAGAATATGCTTTGTAGTAATTGGTGGGTGACAACATGCTGTGCACGCAGCCTGGGGAAATAGAGATCCATTCAACTCCCCCACACAGATTCAACAACTTCACTGGCCCACACACTCTTCCATCCCAAGAACCCAACATGTTTCATAGCCTCCAGCCATCAGCCTTGGAACCAGCAGATGAATCATTTCTTCTATGAGTGTCCGCACTGCAATAACTTACCGCCTTCTTCTACATTTAGATAAAACTTGCCAATCCCAAGTTCCAAAATACTGCATGGAGATGACTAGGGCCAGGGACTCAATGTCTTGTGTGTGACCACAGAAGATGAGTTGCATTACAGCTGGAGACCTTTCCTCTACACTTCATTCAAGTCCCTAACATTTAGGCCAAATTAACCACCTTTGTTATGAATGAAGCTGGTAAATACTCGTGATATACTCAAAACTTCTTCTATGTTCCAAGCAGGTGACAGATAATTAATGAACATATTCATTTTTAGCTTCAATTAAGAAGTAGATAATAGCTTTTCAGTTAGCTGATTCTTCTCTCTTCCTCTAGATGGTTGCTGCTTTGTGACACAGCCATTCTAGATTTGGACCAATATAAAAACATAACCTTAAGATCAGTAATTTTAGCAACAGGTAAGTACCTTAACATTGTTATCTCAAGTCATCAGGAAGATTTTCTCTTATCTAGTTCATCCAACTGTGTAAGCCTTATGACCTGCAGTCCTACAGCTTCCCTAATGTTTTTAGGAAGCATACTAAACTAGTTCCTCTTTAGCCTAGCTGGAAAAGAAAGTAAAATTGGCAGAAACCAGCAACAGCCCTTTTATTCTCTAAAGGATAAAGAGGAAAAACAAAGCAATATAGGGTCATTATTGGGCAGGATCTAGCCTCAATACTACTTGAGATGAGTGGATAAGATCTTACAGTGATAGATTCAAATTAAAGTCCAGATAATTAAACAAGCTCATGCTAATAAGCCAACCATACATAAATCACAATCAGAACTAGGCTGTAATTAGGATTACTAAAATCAAACACTATCGAATAAAAACCAGGAAGACATGCAACTAAACTGGGAAACTAGTCCATAGATTACAGCTAAGACCTCAATAACTCAACATAATTAAATTACAGTACTCCTACAACCTAGTCAAGGTATAAAACTTCAACCCTGAGCTTAAATAGAGCTCCTGGGCCTATGGGGGTAGAGGCCACAGGTGAGGCTAGTCAAAGCCACTAAGGCTATTAATGCACTTTAGGACCCTGTAACTGCAAGATGAACTTATTATGCATTCTTCAGGTTACAATTAACAAAAATCACAAATATTTGAAATTGTTAACACCTTTACCACTAGAAAAAAAAATAAAAAAAAATTGGTATTAGAAAGTTTGAAATAGAGATGTTGCACGGTAACTTCTAGGTCATAGCCTAAACCACCAATTGAGCACCTGGGGAAAGGACCCAGTTAGCCCTCGGAGCACAGGTGAAGGCAATTCAGCTCTGTGGCCGGAAGGGTTGGAGCCTGGCTGCACCTTCTCTTAGATCTTATTTAAGGGCTGACTGCCACTGGGGAAGGGTTTCTGAGTGGAGATCCCTCCTTTGTTAAGTTTCTTTTTAATGTTCAGATTTATTTATTTATTTTTTTTAAGGTGGGCATGTATTTTTTTCTTTTTAATGTGTTTGTACTGTACTAGCTCTTTTGTTATTGCATCTTCTTTAGCAGTGTTTTGTTGTATAGGTTTTTCTAGTTGTTACAGATGCTGAGCTGAATTGTCTGCTAGTGGACTTTTTTCTCTGTTGTATCATCTTTTAGATAGTGGATTTATTTATTTATTTATTTTGTACAAGAAGTTGTGTATGTGCTTGTACAAGTGCGTGTGTGTGGAAGGAGCATTTGGTAGTGGTTTGGGGAAGATGTAGGTGGAAAGATGACTTGGGGTGTAGATATGCCAACACATAGAGTACATCCCTAAATGCGCTCTGAGAGTAGGGTACTGTGGTATGTGATTCTGGGGTTATGGTATAACTCAGGGATGAACAACCCAAGCAATTAAACATGAGATGAGACACTGAATGGCACAGGAAAACTAATATGTGTAAATCATTAAGTTCTGTTGTTCTAACTATCGTATTCAGTGTAAGCTCAGGAGGTATATTTCAATAAGTAAATATTTGTATAGGTTCTAGTATTTTATTGATGCTTATGGGGTTAACTATTTGTTGGACTTAGTGTTTCCTTCAGGAAGTATTTCTGTAAACTGTTGGGTGTAGCACCATTGTCACCAATAGGATTGCTTGCTAAAGGTGACTGTCTTTTTTTCTCTTAGTTGGTGATTTATGACAAATTATTGACAGTTTATTTGCCCAAAATAGTACAGCTGGGAGAGTAAAATATGAATTTCATATGTTCTGAGGGAAGTATGAGTTTTTTCAACTTTTTAAGAAGTGATAAAAATGATGTTTGTTTTAAAAATAAGAAGTGCTGATGATGCAAAACATTTCAAGTAGGAGTAAATAGAATGCTTCCATTTATGGTGGTTACTTTGTTCACATATTGTATTGAAAAAAATAAAAATAAAAAAAATTCAAAGCTAACATTTGAACTTAGCAGTTATTTGAAGTTTTTCATTTCAACTGTGAACAAGATAGTCAATTTTTCTTATGTGTGTGTGTATATATATATATATATATATCTGTAATGTTCTTCCCTAGAGAAGAAATCAAACAGTCATCATCAGTGGCTTCAATTGATGAAGTATCACAAGCTTCTCACGTGGTTAAATTATAAACTACCTTTATTTCTTGCTGTGTGTTATTATACACACTTCTGGTGTCCTGATCAAGCTGCAAAATGATGCATTGAATCAGGTAAAGAAAACTAATAAAAAAGAGAATGAGATCTATTGAATGGTACAGAAAAATGACTTTTAATCTAGGAGCTGAGGTTAGATAGGTAGCTGGAAGCACAACTTCCCTTAGCTCATGCTCTTGCTGTCTATCCTAACTGCGTCATGTTACTGATGAGATCTCTACTGTGCTTCTCTTCATCATGATGAAACCCAATTAATAGAGATTATTAACGTAGGGGTGAATTTAGGAGCACATGTATCTTAAACAGAGACACTTGTTCACATTCCACTTCACCGGTGTGTGAATCTGAGATAACGATCATGAACTCAACAAATTTAGTTTCTTCTAAACATTTAATATGAACAGGAAAGGGTCCAAAGTATCTCAGCTACTGTTGAAGCCTGCAAACTGGGAAGTACAGTCTCTAGATAACCTCTTTCACTATTAGAGTTATAATATGGCCAGTATTCAGGGTAGAGGATGTGATGAATCTTTGCAAAACAGCAAGCTGCTTATCTCAGATACTTTTTGTCAATGCGACTCAGCAATGCAAACCTGCAGGACATGCACTTTACCAGGGAAATATTTACCCACTTTTCTATGTTGCAGGAAGGCATACTACATAAGTGGTAAGGACTGTCAGGAAGTGGTAATATTATGAGGAGCCCAAGGGCAGGATGTGTCAGTTATTCAGTTGGATTCAATTATCATCTAGCTATCAATTTATAGCTTGTGCATACTAATTAACAGTATCTAACTATCTTATTGAATGCCTTTTCTGCATTCTGAACTGCAAACTTTGCCTCTTGCCTTAGCAAGGAATACATAAACTTATGAAGGATCAACAGATGGAATGATGTCTTTGCCTTGTATCCATCCCACCCGTGCAGGGAAGAGCTATTTTTCTTCCCTGCAGTAACTCGTTTCTCTTGGCTCCCTGGCTCTCGACAGAATCCCTACCCAGTAGGGCTACAGCCCTTGTGTCTTCCCTGCACGCCGTACTCAGCAGGCAGCTCTCAGAGGCAACCCAGCACGCGTCTACCCTGTGGACCAGCACGCTCTGTATTTCTTCTAAGGCACCACCTTATCAGATGCGCAAGCTCTTCGGCGTGTGCTTTGTGCCCTTATTTCCCCTGACTCGGGCTGGGAGACATTCAGCTTCCGATGCTTGTCGAATCGAAGTGTCTGTTGAGCGCGACGGGAGGAAGATGCAGAAGAGGGATGCAGGATCGACGTTGCTCCCTGAAAGAGGCATATTAATAACACTGATGCACGGCCAATTAGCAGGAGGAGCCAGGTCCAGCCCTCGTGTCTGCGTGCTAGTGATTTATCGGCAGTAATTACCGAGGCACTTAATGCTTAGTTTGGATGGGAATTAATTCGAGGCCAGATAAATAATGCATTACAGTTTATTTAGCCCCACGTGAAGCGTCGCCCCCGAGGCAGAGCTGGGAGCGGAGCGGCGGAGAGCGGCTGGCGATGCACGGGGCGGCGGCCGGGCAGGAGCATGCTGAGCCCCAGGATCCGGCAGGCCAGGAGAGGTGAGTCCGTCCGGCGGGGGGGCTGGGGGGACGCTTGCCGGGCACCCCGCTGGTCAAGGGGAGGGCTGGGAGAAATAAAGGGTAAGAGGGAGGGGACTTGTCCGCAGGATTCGCCTGAAATGTAAGGGCAGCACAGTAGGGATAATTAAAAAACTGTATTCTGTCCTGGGACTTAATTGAGTCTTTGCACCCCCGTGGTTGTTGGTGATGCTGTGTTCCTAACCCTGAAATTCTTGATAGAGGTTGGAGACAGGCGTGACAAGTTTACGTGTGGCATGTTGGAGAAGCAGTTTGTTCAATTCCTCCAGGGCAGGAAGCAGAAGGTGGGGAAAGTAGCTCAGTGTGAGCTGTGGGCAAAAACAAAGGAAGGAAGGGAAACCTCCCCTGGGTTTGCTGCAGCTGCTTAAAGCAGTCATTCAGACCTGTGAGCCATAGCATGTGGTGTTTGTAAGGTGACCAAGTAGAGTTCGGCATGTCTGGTGCCTCTATGCTGGCTCTCCTAGAGAAGATGCTGTGTCTGGGGAGGTGCTGTGTGATCTCCTGCTGCAGCATCAGCTCTTTGCTTGATCTGGCATTTGTTGAGTATCTTTGCTGTTCACAGCCTAATGGCAGTCTCAGGAGGATATCTACCCGCCCATCAGAAACAGAACCAGATTAATGTCATTTCAGAGTTAAAGCAGATACAGTCATACTTACAGTATGTAAGGATTTGATTTTTCTTCAGACATGCCAGTGTAATAAAGTAGGAAAGTGCCACTAGTTCCATCTGCTGTGATTCTGAGACAATTTTTTTCAGCAGAATATGACATCAGATCATATGAGTATAAAAGTGGTGTTTCATTCTGAACAGTCCATAATTACTGTCAACCTATTAAATAGCAGGATCTTAGATAGCTTCTTGCCATCTGGATTGCATATATGCAATCTCACCCACAGTAAATTCATCTGAAATTCTATTTGAGCTGTATGATTTTGTAGTTCAGCAGGTCTTTTGTAGGTGCTGCATCTTTGTCATTCCCCTTCTAAGGGATGCCTCATCTTCCAGTCTTCAGTATATTGTCTATCCAGTGTTCCTGTGTTGTTAATGCTCTGGTGAGGCAGTTCATAACTTATGACACTAAAATGGTACAGGAACTCTGTCAGGACAGGGTACACAAACTTTCATAACTGTATGCTGTGATTTCACATTATTTTAAAAAAATGAGAAGAGAATATATTTTTTATATATATATAGAAGTCTATTTATGGGGCTGGTATCCTAGATTGCTGTGGGTTACTGATGCTCAGGGGACAAACTATAGTGTGCCTTTCTCTGTAGCCCTTGTTCACAGGAGCTGTAAATAAGGAGTGAAGATGCTGAATTACTCTTGAAGGTAAGTGTTCCATCCTGCAAAACAGATGTGAATATAAAATGGTAGTTAATGCTCCCTGCACTCTGTTTGGATTGTTAACAAATATTCAGGTGACAAAGGGTGAGCAAATGAAGTGCTCACAGCCCTCTTCAATATCTTTTGCTGGAAGCAAGTATCAACAAGGTCTGGTGATCTGCAAGATGATGCTAGAGCTTTGCTTACCTCAAAGTAGAGGCAAGCTGTTAGCTTTGCTAGTGAGGACACAGTTGTGTAAGGGAGGCAATGTGATTTCTTTAGGCAGACTGAAAGAAAAGGGATGCTCTGGATAAAAATTCTGGGTTCACTTGAGTGTGGTGGGAGTCAGGAATGAAACTGAACCTAGAGATGTATTTTGTGTAATTTTATTGTGCTTTCTCATTATGATTTGAAAAAAGATGAAGCAAAGCATTTGCTCCTTGGCTTGGAAATTAAGTTGACTGTACCTGACAGCTGCATTTAAATAGACAAGGAAATGGAAGCCAGACTGACTACAAGCTTGTGCATTTATTTTTCCATAAGTGTTATGATGAGATTGCCTTCCATAGCAAGAGGGTTACCTGCTGCCATGACAGGTTCCTTGCATTATTCCTGTTTTCAGGACAGACTGTTACAGTTGTATAGGCACAAAGAATAAACCTCACTGGGTCTTTGTACCAGTGGGTGTCTGACATTATGGAATTGTCTATGCTTCTCTGATCTGTTATCTCTGGCTGCATGTTCATGTCTCTGTTAAGACCAGAGAAGATGATGGGAAACATTTTGGCTAGGTAGCCTGCTGCAGACAGACTATTTTTATTTATTTATTTTTTCATTCAGGTATCCTCCAACATTCCTGTAGTAGAACTGCATTATTCCTCTCATTCATTTTTCCTTCTCTCAAACTCATCGTAATTCAATTTTAATGCAAAGTGGGCTTTAGCATACTTGAAATATTTCTAATAGTGGTAGATAGTAATCTTGCCAGGAGGAACTTTGGAGTGTAAAATATTATTACTCCCCTTTGGGAATGTGCACACATACAAAGTAAGCTTCATGTGTCTGCAGTGAGAACAGGTAGCTTTTTAATATTCAGTGGTTTTTCAATAGTGCTGTATTTTTAATGGAAATGCTGTATCTTTGACTACAGGAACATGAATAACCTTATACTTTAACTACTTTCTTATGGCAGTAAGGATATATGATTGTATATTCTGTCTGTCAATTCCCATCCTAGTAATTTTGGAAATGGTTAGATTTGAAAGCAGAAAGGTGTATCAAAATGTATTTGACTCTGATAATGTATTTGTTCAGTCCATTACTTAAATGGTTAAAACTTCATACCTATATCTTAGAACTTCGCAATTCATAATGGACTTACCTTTGCACATGATACATTTCATAGTTAATACTTACACTCTGAACTAAAGAAAGTCAAAGCAGAATGAGGGCTTGTTTAAAGTTTCTCAAAGTTTAGTGTACTTCAGAAAAAGTATAGCATTATCCTTTCTTCTTATTCAGCAGCTTTTTGCTGGACATTTTCTGTCATCCAAGCACACCTAATGCCATAAGAACTCACTAGCTAAGAAGGGCTTAGATGTCTGAATGCAAATTTCCAGCCTTAGTTCTTGAGCAGATGGAGGGCATCAGGTTAATTGAATTAACATAAAGGTATAAAATTGGGTTTGCCTGTAAGAACATTTTCTGTACCAGAAACTTGGAGTGACTGGGGTCACACCTTTAAGAAATTTCCTGTCTAAAGGAAATTAAATTATTAATCACTTCTTTCAGGCTGTTGTAATCACAGCAGAAGGCTTTCACAAGTTCTAATCTAGTATAGTTTTGCCAGGCCTAGGAATAAGTTTTGATGATCTTTAACACTTACAGAAAAATGAAAAGGGCATCTTTAGATAACTGAAGGTAACTTCTGTCTCTGTCAAAAGATGCTGCTTAGTCAAAATCATACTTGGCCTAGCCAGTTAGTAGTCCTTCAGTGTCATGCTTCAGGTTCCAGGGCTTAGACCTCATCTGTCAACAATGTACTCCCAGTAGCAGGCACAGATAGCAGGACAGTCTGTACAGTGAGCAAAGATGAAGTAAGGTCCAACAAGGGAACAAAAAGTGGCTAAAGGAGATTTTAACAAAAAGGAGAAACTCAATTTATGAAACAAAAAGATATGGCAGAGAGAAAAGGAACAGTGAAGTATATATATTTCATAAAGTCCCAGAAACAGCTGAACAGTCTCAAGTGCATTCTGGATTCTCTGTTTGCTGAGGCATCAACCTCCAGCTTCTAGCTTTCCTCTGAGTTCTCCACAAAGAGGAGGCAATACTGTTACTCTATGCACAACAGCTCAGTGTCATATTTCTGTTCTGGTGTACAGGTAGAACTGGTGGCATCTAGCCCCTCGACTCCTGCCATGTTAGTGATTTCTCTGAACAGGCACCAGTGCCATAATGCTGATCAAGCCCTAAGCCTCAGGGACTGCCAGGTGCAGGCTCTTCAGGCTGTACCCTCTTCAAAATCATGCTGTGTGAAGAGCTCTTGTATCCCTGACCAGAGAAAGGCAGAAAAGGAGAACTGCTGCTCTTGTAGTCCCCTTCACCAAACCACAGCTTTGCAGCTGCAGCCTCTCAGCTTTGCAAAGAGGTGCTCAGAGTCCTCCACAGCCCCATTCAGCAGCTCTGCTTTGAGGAGCTGATGTTGCATACAGCTATCCCAAAGTGCGTGGGCAGCCAGTGCCTTTGCACCTCCAGCTTACCAAGCAAATGATAACACCCAGCCTTGTACTCCTGCAACCAAATAAAACAGGCTGGGAGCTGTGAACTCCCACAAAATCTTCCTTTAGCTCCTGAGTGCCCACCAACACAGGTGGGAGTGCACCTCCCTGCCAGGGAGCAATCACTGTAACTAGCTGCAGCTGGAATGGGAGAGCCACCATTAGAGGAGAAGCTCAGCTGCCTGCTGCAGTCCTTCCTTAAAAGAGCAGTGTTTTGGGACAGGAGAGGTAGTTTTCAGAGCTGTACTCCAGAGAGGTAGGTGGGTGAAGGGCTGGTATGAAGTGCTGGGAAATGGGGTTTTGTTCATGGTCCGCAGTTTGTAACCTTTTGCAGGACAGACTCTGAGGTGTGGAAGTTGGTCCTGCCTGTGGTGTAGATCTTGGCTTTCTTTTCTTTGTTTTTGAGAAATGTGAGGTGATGTTTCTGGGTTGAACTTAAAATACTGAGGAAAGCGTAGGGGGTGCTGATGGTTGTATCTTTTGTTAAGAAAGTCTCAGGCTGTTCAAAGGAGTAGTCTCTGTGTTGAGGTGCCCACCTCTTTCCATATGGGGTTCATAGTGTGACATGAAGTGCAGCTTTCTTTCCTGGCCTGAAGGCTCAAGCAGGAGACCATTCTTCTCAGGAATGACCTTGAAATTTTTCAGGCTTATTAGGTGCAGGTGGTCTGAATTTGAAATAATGAACCATGGCCTTGCTTTGTAAAGAAAGAGATGAGGCTAAAAGGATGGCTGGACTGCTGGGGGTAGACAATGTGGGAGGGAAATTAAATATTTAAAACTGAAAAAGGCATATTCTAAATTAATTGTAAAATGTGTTGGGTGAGTGCAGCATGGCAGAGAGAACACTGGAAGCATTACAAAAGCTAGTACCTCTCTCCTGAGAGGGCTGTCACCTGCTACTTCCAGTGCTTATATAAGTGTATTTCTTTTTCATTGCAAGGCCTGTATTCATGGTAACTAGAAAGCAAGCACAGCAATACAAACAATACTCAATTCTTTCAGTTTTATGTGTTACAGGAAAAGGTAGTTTTAGGCAATGATATAGGTCCTCCCACACCCTAGTGGTGGGGAATCTCCTTGATGAGGCTACAGTAAGAAGCATCTGCTGAGCAGAAAGAGGAAAGGATTCTTGCCCAGGTCTGCATGTGTTCAAGGTATTTAAAACTAATGTGGAGGAGGGAAACTGAGGCAAAGAGTCTTTCTATTGTGTGTTCCTTTCACTGGGCTTCTCTGTGTGTCCCTCATGGCCAAAAGGGTAAATGTATCTTAATTAAGAGCTAAAGAGAGGAGGTGTGAGCTATTCTTTGGAGGTGAAAAAAAGTTCCTCACAGTATCTTTTCTCTTAGTGCGTGTACTTAAAGTTATTTGTGCTTCAGTAGGATGGTTGTCTTTTGTGAATTTATATTGAAGTTCATAAAAACAAAAAAAACTGCAAATCTATGTTGTATAGATTAAATGTCAAGGAAGCTTCATACAGTAGTACTAAGGTGAACTGATGATGTTACAAAGGATAAGATATGTTCATGATTTATTTGGGAGAACTGTAGGTAAGGGATTTCATATTTGAATGCATACCCTTTGTGGACCATCTTTACCTTAATAACTGTTGATACTTTGTTACAGACACAGCTAAATAATTTAAGTGAGGTACTTATGCCCAGAGTATGAGATGTAGAAGTAAGAATTTCCAGATTTCTATTTTTGTCCCCCAAATCAGTAAACTTGTCACTAAGTCAAGTCACTGAGTAACCTGATGTACAGAGAGGCAGATAGTCACTGTTTGTGCATTGGAAACAGAGGTAATGAACGTTGAAACAGGCACATCACGCTGTTGGTAAAATTTCCTAAGAGCTGTGTAGGAATTAATACCTACATGATGCTGGGGTGAGACAAATGAGGAATATAAAATAATGGAGGAATCTGAGGAGGCTTCACTGCTGAAAGTGGCTGGGCAGTGTTGTTACTTCAGTGTTAGTGCCACTTGCCAACAGAAAGTTCTGATGAAATTTTTTGTATTTCTAGTTAGAATTTTTCAGTTCCAAATAATTTTGGGTGTGTCTTACAGAGTGTGATAGACAAATGATTCTAGCTGGTGTGAGGTAACAGCTGTGCTGGCAGCTACTGTGGTATCTCAATGATAGGGTCCATGTGCTTTCTATGTCACAGGTAGCAAATATGTTAAACACACAGGATAATGTGGAATATATGTGTAGCTTGATCTCTTGCTGCAGCAGACCTGTGTACTATATCTGTAGTGCTGAGGAGCTACAGCCTTGATTCCATAATGCTTGGTGCTGGACACATTTGTAGTACTTGCTGAAATATATTTTGATGAGAACTTTTTGTTAGCCACTCAGTCTGCTTTGACTGGTAAAGTTGTTAAGGTCTTAAAGCCATATCTGCTGGGAAGATTACCAGAGGCTTTCACTCATAGGTGTCCAACCTTTTTGGCTTGCTTGGGCCGCCTTGATTCAAGAGTAATTGTCTTGGGCTGCATATATGTAGGTTGCTATGAAAGTAGTGCCTCCTATTTATCTTCATGGAAATGAAGATACGAAGAGCACAGTAACTTGCTTATTTCACATGTACTTGCATGTCAGATGCTATTTTGTCAATCTGCCCCTTTGCTGCCATCAGTTATGCACTGACAAAATGGTATGGAGGCATCACTTTCAGAGCAGCCTTTGTAGAATATACAATATACTTACAAATTCTGTTACTTATATGCGTTTTATTTTTTACTAAAACAGTTTTAAAAAGCAACACAAAATTAGTGGGATGTTTGACCTTGTTTTTGTTAAACTGATGCATCAGTCTGTTTAGATCAGTGGTTGCGATTCATAGTGAGTTCTCAAAGTACTTATCAGGAAGTTTTTTTAATGAAATTCTACTTTTCCTGTGCTTCATCCTTTACAGCAGTTGCTGACAAATGCTCATGTCACTGCTTTTGGCAGTACGTACAAGGTGTTACTGTGAAGTGAGGGGCATTTTTCTTTTATAGAAGTCTGTTAAAAGAGGCATGATCAGAGTTGAGTTGAATGTCTGATTGTAACTATACACTTTGAAAAATGTATTTGTTGAATGAAAATGGGGTTGCAAATGTACAAAAAAATTGATAATTTTTGGCAATCTTGAAATATTTGCAAATTCCTTTATCAAAACAGAAAGCAGAGCTGCTTTTTTTTTTTTTTTTTTTTTTTTTTTTTTTTTTTTTTTTGCCAGTCATAGGACTGTGTTTAGTCAGTGTATCAAAATACTTAAGATTATTTACCATATTTCAAGTTAGCCCTGCACTGTGCCCTCCTCATGCCCTGATTTCAGCCTGGGTGTGATTAATAGAGCACTAATGTTCAGTTGGTTCTGGGTAGCCACTGTCACGATGGTGTGGGGTAGGGAGGAGGCTGTGGTGTGAGCTGTGCAAGCTTGTGAGTTGGGCATCTCTACTTTCACTGGCTGTAGAGAGGACACAATCTGTTTATATAGTCTTCTGTGATCATAAAATCAGAATGGCCTGGACTGAAAAGGACCTTGAAGATATCTCGTTTCAGCCTCTGTGCTGTGGGCACAGTTGCCAACTGCTAGACCAGGTTGTCCAAAGCCACATCCAGCTTTGCCTTGAATGCCTACAGGGGTGGGGCCATCCACCTCTGACTGGTTTGTCTTACTGAAATTGTAGGGAGAGAAAAATCTGAGATCACTTTCTGGTGTTCCAGAGAGTAACTTTTCTTATAGGAAGATCTGAGCTTATTGAAGTGTAGGAACATAAGGCTGGGTGGCTCAGAAGGAATAGGAGTGTGGGTGTAGGAAGAGGGGAGTAAAACTTCACTTTTGTGGAAACAGTGAGCTGTAGCCCAGTGTGTTTGCCCAAGGAACTACAGAGCTTTGCCAGCAGTGGGATGTGAGTTTAACAGTGCTTGTCAGGTAGGCAGTTCTAGCTAACCAGATGGAGATTATGGATGGCTTTCAAGAGGTGCTTCCAAAGTTCCCTGTGAGCAAAGAGCTTGTGCTTGGTATTGCTATAGACTTGTACTGCCCTTTAGCCATACAGGCATGTTTTGAAGTGACTCAGCAGATGGGTATAATGTAAGTACTCTCTTGTCCTCTGAACAGTCAGTGGTAGTTCCACTGGGAATTATCACAGCATTGTGTGGACCTGTCCATTAAAATGGACTTCTGCTGGGAACATGCTTCTGTGCTTAGGCTGCCTATCAATGGTCTTTAACTTAGCTTTGCATTGGCAAAGTAAACAGCAGATTGAATTTGGGGCTCTGATGTACTCATTGCAGGATTTAATTAATTATATTTAAATATGTAACAAATAAAATCCTTCATTTTTATTGAAGATTCACGCTTCAGATCTGAGCTAGCAGTGATTCTGGAAAAGCTATAGACAAACTTACATGAGTGTTGCTCTGCTTGAGATATTACATCCTGGAAGAAGCATTCATAGCACTGCAGTTCTGCAGATTTCAGTACCTCGTGGTGCTATATCCACAGCAGTGTTGTGTGGGTATCCTAACCTGAGCTAGTGGGAAATCTTGCCTCCTGTTCTGTTCTGCCAGGATGTACACCTTTAAAATATGCTGATATGTAGAATTCATACAGTCTGATTGTTTGTAACTCCTTGGCACACATGCAGTTCCCTTCTGTTTCCCTTTCTTCAAAGAAGAAGCTGGGCTACTAAACAGTGAGTTTCTTTATTGTATTCTTACTGCTGACATAACTTAAACCAAGTATGTCCTATGCTATTAAGTAGTCTACAGTGTATTTGTGAAAGTAGGATTTTTGAGCTTTTCTATTTAATTTGAAGTTTTCAGTTGTGCCAGCATGTCTGAGAGATGCTGCAGTCCCAAGTGGACATAATGCAGTTCTTAATTCTTCCAGCACAAGGATGCTGGCATATACGCAGTCTTCAGGCTCTGTTTTATTCTGGTTGATCTCTGAGCCCTTGTGGTGGGTCTACTCACCAGACTGACTACAGCCTTTCTGTTACGCAGCTGGCCCTCTTGGGCAGGGTTTATTTTGTTCAGGGGATGTGCAGGCTGTAGGTTGAGTCTGCCTTTCTTGGAGCTCCTTTTGGTGATGTGAGATTGTGTTAGGCTTCACAACAAGTTGAGGAAAGGTGGTGTAACAGAGCACACTGTCTTGGCCTTAATCATGTCCTGCTGGCAGGGTAGTATGTCTGAATGTAATGCATGTCCTCCTGGTCATAAAATGTGGGCAAATGCTTGGCTGTGTAGCAACCTGATGGTTCTGTACAGATTGTGACACTTATTTGGCTTCAGGGAACAAAAAGTCATTGCTAGTTTAAATAAACTGATATCCTTCTAGTTGCCTATATATCTTATCATTGATCACTTCAAGCATTCTGCCTTTAATTTCTTTGCTGTATTTCAAGATGATAAATTCTCAAATTGCTGTGGAAGTCTCTTGGCTTTCTTTTTTGTGCTGACTGGCTGTGGTATCTTTGCAATCAAATGCAAATGTAGATATGTGCAAGAGACAGAAAACAATATGAAGGAAATAATGTTTTTCCCCAACTTCTTTGGAAGGAAATGCAATATCTCATGGTGCCAGTGCACCCTTTTTATTGAAACAGTATATTAAAGAACTGACAATATTGACTACAGCAGGAGATCTCTTCCCTTTATGACTAGGATTATGACTAGGATTTTTAAATAAAGACCATCTCAAATAATGTGGTGTCACTGTGTCATTAAGATGAAAGAGTACTGGAGCAAGGTTTCTGTGCTGGGGGACAGGTGGTCAATCAGAACTGATTATAATGGCTCTACTGATTTAGTCTGTTGATGAAACTTCAAAAAACTAGAGCATTAATTGGTTATTGAACTGCATTGATTTGATTTATTTTGATGTTCCTGATTAAGTAGGTTCTCATCTACTCTTTAGATCTGTAGTAGGTGTTCAGAGCTGTGAGCAGGGAAAAGGGAGCAGAAGAGATTGTTGAATGCTTTTAGGCAGGATTGAGATCATGAAATTTTCATGTTCTGCAGTTCTGATTCTTGCTATTTAATGATATGTCATTGCAAAATGATGCTCGGCTCACTGTTGACAGCCATGGAACAATGAAGACATGGGTATATGTGGTTTGTTGTGATCTTGATGTGTGGTAACTCTTTCACTGTATCTGAGTGGATGTGTCCTGCAGTTGGCATTTCAGTGCTGCTGCTCTGTGTTAAGTAAATGCTAAACAGCTTCTCCAGAGTGTGCTTGAATTCTTTTTGTACTGATTTCTGCTTTGAACTTTTCTGTGTGGCTGAATCAATAATCAACTCATGAAAATGTGAGAAGTAACTCCAAACTGGAGATACTGAGAAAGCATTACTCAATTAGAACTCTAGAGCATTTGAAGTATTTGCTGAGTGTGAGTCTGAGTTATTGATTTGTGTTCTTCTTTATGCTTTGCTATTCAATAATTCTGTTAAGTAGGTGAGTGCAAAGAACATATAGCTACTATTAAGAATGAGAGACTTGATGAACTGGATCAAGTTATCAGAGCAGGCATTTTGATCCCAGTAATATTGGCAGACTATACTCATGAAAATTTTCTTCTGACCTCTATACAATTACTGTAATCTGTGATGCATACAGTAAAATAATCAGTGCTGTTATTAGCTATAAATAATTCCTCCTTCTACAGATTTCTCCCTGATCCGTGTTGTTGGCTTACAGATGAGATTGCTAAGTACCTCTGAAATTAACTACTGCAGTCACGACTAGAAGCTCTAAGGAAATGTAAAGCTAAGATGGCATGAAGAATTAACAACCATTGCAATTGACTAACATGTGGTGCTGCTTAAAATAAAAATGAGGGTATATGTCCTCTAGTGGCTGATCATGAAAGCCTTAACTTTCCCCTATAATAAATTGCTACTAGGTAAGGTCGTGAAAATAATGAAGTGTTTATGAGAGGATAGATGTATCAAAGCTTGATGGCATCTTTTTATTGGGTCTTTGTCAATATATACTATCAAATAAAGGTCCTTTCCAGTTAAAATTACTTCCTGTTAGTGGGGGAAGGGAAGGAGAAGGTTTGTTTAAATATGCAAGTAAAAAAATTTTTTTTTTTGGAAGCTGCTGTGAACCACATGCTTGGTCTGGAGAGTGCTGACATGCTTTAGCATGGAGATGACTGAGTTACTGGACTGTGGTTTTTTTTTGGTTTTACTGGACTAATTGGTTAGGTTAATAGCAAAACATTGTCTGAGGCACATCACAGTTCCAATTTGAAAGGCACAGTATTGGAATGAGGTATGTAACAATGTGGAAAGGAGTCTGGACTGTCAGTACATACAAATGATAGCTGGGTCCTTGTAAAACGTGGCCTGAGGTGAGGAAGAGGTTTTTCCTTCAGCATAATCCCTATCTATCTCTGCAATAGATATTTAAATGTGAAAAGTCTGTTTTCTTGCTGCATGTATACAGAATATAATTTTGTGTTAGGGCTGATAGAAGTTGAGGTAAAGTTGTCAGTGGTAATTTAGTAATCACCTCCTAGAGGGCACTGTGCTTCCAGAAAGAGATCTAGGAAGGATGAAGATGTTGGGCAGCTTTGTGGAAGACAAAAGGTTCTTTGTGTTTTGCTGGAGTGAAAACTCCTTCCTATTAGAGCTCAGACTACAGGGAGTAAGCCTTGAGAATAAGCATGGATACATCAGAGCATGATCTTAAGTGAATTCTATGTTAAGATTTTTGTTTGCTTTGGGTGTGTATAAGTAATGATTGAGCAGCACTAGGTTACTTTAGCGTACACTATGTTTGCTGATAGACTCCACTAGCATGAAACTAAGGGTTAGTTCAGATTAAATTCAGCAAATTGTTTAAACCAAAATAAGGGAAAGATGATCTGAACAAGCTGTAACACTGGTAACAATTGTTATATCTCAATTTTTTAATCCTCAAGAGTGAAACTGAAAAGAACTTGAAAGTAGGAAACAGTTATAGGTTGAATCTTGATCTGATTTTTTTTTTTTTTAACTGAGTCACAAGACAAAGCCATTACAGTTCTTTTGAAAGTATTAGGCAGTTGTAAGCTGTACTGTAAATCAATTGTATGTAGACAATGTAAAGGAACAGGATCATGTTTGTACTAATGAAGAAAAATGCCCTGGGATAGTAACTGACTTATAATGAATTCAAAAGAAATAGACTTAGGAGATCACATAACCTCTATACCCTAAAGTACTGGCTTGCTGCTTGCAATATATAATCAATCTGTACTGGTTTTATATGCCCCAAACTTCAGTATTCTTAATGCAGGTGTGTGGGATAAAGAAGGAGGGAAAGGGCAGTAGGCTTTCCTTCTTCTGAATCCTTTCCTAGGATTTACTTAATTTTCTCTTTTTCTTTTTTTAAATTTACATTTTTCTGCTTTAAGGTCAGAGACTAGGAGACTGAGGTGATTTTAATCAATCTGGATAGCTATGTTATCTATATGTGACTATTACTTTTTAAGTCCTTCTCTGTTCTGATTTTCTTTTCTCGTGGCAGCTGTTTTCACTGCCTTAGCCACATTAGTAAGTAGTTGGTGTGGGATGAGAATACTTTGTTTTTTCCCCTCTCTTATGTTACCATTACTTGGTAAATATTGCTTTTGGAGAGAGCAGCACTATTGTTCTGATGTAGAGCTGGAGGGAAAATGATGATTTTCTATGAAGAAAGATCTACTGTGAGCAGTGAAGCCTTGGTGGAGTTTTTGTGCCACTTAGATTGCTACAGCAAGCGGTTCCAAAAGGTTATTCTGTCTGACTGTCATGAACTTCAATGTACACCTTGAAAGTAAATATATATTGAAAGAAGAATGGACTTAATGGTCTGTTCTTGTGTGGAACAGATTAGCTTCTGACTCTTCTCATCCACAATTCACTGTTTCAATTTGTGATCTCTTTTTCAGCCCGATCAAAGAGTTTGGTGATGGGTGAGCAGATTGGGCCTCCATCTAGACCTTCTTCTCCTAACCCTCAAGAACGTGTGGTCAAGTGTGGCTGGCTGAAGAAACAGAGGAGCATTATGAAGAACTGGCAGCAGCGTTGGTTTGTGCTGCGTGGAGACCAACTCTTCTATTATAAGGATGAAGAGGAAACTAAACCTCAGGTAAAACTACTTTTTAAATTAGAGCAGTAGGGCATATTGGTTGTGACTTCTGTATGGGTTACAGTCACTGTTTAGACTGAGAGCTCTCTGCAGTTGCTCTAAGCACTATGAATGTTCAAAGGAAGAGATGTTTTAAGACTTAGCTACCATGCAGGCAAATAGCAGAACTTGGGAGAACATGAGAAAATGTTCCCTGGTTTAATTACATTTCCTGTCAGTTCTGTGGCTTTCCTCAAGAAACCTAGTTGTGGAAAACTCACTGCCTGGAATCATAGTAATGTCAGTGCCACTTGATGTATGTACTATTTCTACTTTAGCTACCAACTCAAAATAGCCTGTAATAAATAGTAGCCTATCACTATGTAAGTATGTAAGGAGTTCCTAATAAAAGTTTTAATTGTCAAGAGCTTCCATTATGCTTCCATTATTTATCTGGAAGTAAGGAGTCTTCTAAACTGCTGCTGATTGTTCATGAAAGTCAAAATGTAGAGGATTTCTTACCCACTGAAAACTGCTTGCTTTTCAGCTTGCTTTTGTTTCCTGCATGTCTCTTGTTGCTCCCATACAGCTTGTCTTCATCATATTTGAGCACTTTTCATGACTAAATAGAGCATATTGTTCAATGTTTTTTGTCTGTCATTCTAGGCTAATTGCTGTTTTTAGGATCTGCAGGCCAGAAATAAAAGCTTATTTCTCCAGGAAATGTCTGATATTAGTGTTAATAGATAGTTCTAATGCTGTTCTGTGCCATTTGTTTTTAATGTATTTATTCTCACAGCAGATCTTGCCTTGAGCTGAATTAAGGTTGTTAGTCTGAATTTGCTCATGGGTAACTGAGATGCAGAGACTATGATTTGCTCACGTTCTCAGGAGAAATCCTGAGTAGGAAAATGAATCCACATCTCTAGATGGTTTTGTTCAGTCCTCTGAATTGGAGCATATGATCTGCTTTCCTAAAGGTGCAGTGTCTTGCATTCCAAACTGTTGTTGTTGATCTTCAGGGAAGAGAGAGACTGGAATCAATTGCTTTGTGAACTTAAACCTTATCCAGAAAATGCAAAAGTATGCCAATTTAATGGAACTGAATGTTCACTTATCTACAATGGCTGCATTGTTGCAAAACTCTCAGTAAAATAAGTGTTTTAAATTAATCTTCTAAATATTCCAGCTTTTGGCAAGCCTATGAATGCGAATACTGTCCTGTAATCCAGTTGGAGAATGAAATGTGTTTTATGAGAAACAATTTAATTGTTCAGCCCTCTGTGGTTTTGATTCACCTAAGCCAGTTCCCTATTGAAACAGTTTTCGCATGGATGCTTTTTCATTATCCTATTCTGACCTCCAATCTTAATATAGTCCTCTGTGTGACTGGGATTTGACTGGAAGAGCTATGGAGTTCCAGATTGCTGAGGTGTGAGTGGAAAAACCTTGCTTAGCTTGCTGAGACTCATTATCTCTCAATTCATTGCTAAACAGAAAAAGGTGAACCAGCTTCTTAGAGATGACTTGTGTGGGTTTTGTTATATGCCAGTGTGAAGGACTTAAGAGGGAGCTATGAGTTTTAGTGTGGTGTATATACATCTGGGAGTTATTGCTGTCCTATGCAAATTCTGAGGGGAAAGAATCTAGGCAAGGCTTTGTGCTGCCTGACTTGGAGTGCGAGTCTAACAGGAGAAACTAATTAGCAGGCTGGGGAACAATTTTTGGCTTTGTTCAATACAGGGGAGTGTGAGTGAAGGCAGGCTTATATTTCTTAAAGTTTGCTGACTCAGAAACATCATGGTGCAGTGATATTGTGGCATACTATCTGCAGAGCTCAAGGGCTGAAGCGTGTTGAGGCTCGTGTTGAATCTTTCCTGTACTGGTCCATCCACTTAATCATGATACATCTTATACTGTCTCTGCTGTGGGTCAGTTGGATATTTCAGTAGTATGTCTGGCAGCCTCATGCTTTCATGTTTTTTTTCATCTCTCTCCCATCACAGTCTCCTGGTTTTGCTTGCTGTTGATGAGCAGAGGCAGGAACTTGCAAGTGTGAGGCATTTATTGCAGAATGGAGAGCTCTGAAGCCCAGCTGCCCTACCTTGCTGAAGCTGTTTATTAATGCTGTATGTTTTCCTATGTATTTGACTCCTGGACTGGGGAACATTTTGTATGGTTCCTTCTACCTCCTGATGACTGGGATGGAATCCTTGTCTTCCTACAGATGGCAGGCACTCTGACATGCATCTTGACTACCATGAAGCTCATAATAGCAGTTTCTACTCTTCTTTAACAGTTCTATGTATATGAAAGCCTTAATCTTGACAGGTTACTATTATACCACCAAAAAACTTTAAAAATCTATATGCTTATGTTGTACAAATAACTGCTAAAGTCATTGATGTTCCAAGTTTTCTATGTAGTGTTGTTACTAAAACACAGGATTGACTTTTCTGTAATGGGTGTGGATGTATGTGTGTATGTTTATGTAAGCCTCTCTAATACCATTAAAACCCTAAATAACACATGTGAGTCCCTCCCAGGCTGAGATCACAGCTGCATATGAGGTGATTCGGCCTCTTCCTGATTCAGTTCATAGCAGCTCATAAAACAAATCTAACTAGGTTTGTTTCTCATCTCTTCAGGCCTTGAACTGGTGCAGAAGATTAGGGTAGGTCTTCTGTTGTGTAAGGATCTCCAGAATACAGCCGAAGATGCAGTATATTATTTATCTACAGGAAGAGTTATGTAGATTGCAGAAAGCATTACTGAAGGTGACTTTAAGTGTTAAATTCTCCAGCAGCTATAAACACTTCAGCAAAAATATTTGTGCTTGGTGCTCCCCCTGGCTAAGTGTGCAAGATCAAGAGGTTAGAATGGGATGTTTTCTCAGCATTGTGTTTCATTGGTTGTTTTTAGTGCTTGCTGGCTTTTTATCAGACAGTACTGACAATGGCTTCTTATAGCTGTGTGAATGAAGCGTTAAGCTCTGACTTTATTCTTACTATGAAAAGTTTGCCTAACTGTAAGACTGTCCTATTAGTCATTATTGCATGTGTTTACAGCAAAAAATGAACAAAAGGGCTGGGGAGGATATTTTTCCTGACTGCCTCTCTCTTCCTTTGATCCCCTTTGGACAACTACTGAAAAGTCAGTGAGAAGAGTAAAGAATACCTTACTGTGAATGTAGTAAGGTAGTTGCTAAAAATACTGTTTTGTTTTTTTTTTTCCCTACTAATGGAGATGTTAGTGGTTGCATGCTTAAATTTTTTACTTACATGATAGGAAAGGAGAAGATGGTTTCTTTGCTAGTACTGGTCTAAAGCCTTTATTTTTTGACTGCTTATGCAGAGTTAGTTACAAAGGGACTGTAGCTGCACAGATGCAAAAGTCTTGTTGAATCTCTCTTTGAGGTACCTTGACTGAATAATGGCAATTGCAACCAGTTCCTTTTTTCCTTGGTGAACATCGTGCTTTTCTGTTGCCCCTGTGATTTTTTTTTTATTTTTTTTTTTAATTTTTTTTTTTAATTTTTTTTTTTTTAATTTATTGTCTTTGGCTGTGTTATTGTTTCAGAGCTAAGAGAAGGAAATTGTCATGTGAGAAAGGGAAACTGCTTAAAGCCTTTTTTCACTATGGAATAAAGCTTTCAGAAACTCACTCCATCAGTGGTAACTAAATCTCATGGTGGTAGGTGGTGGAATCTGGCTCATGGTAGCTATAAAAGTGTGGGAGCATTAAAGAAGATTTTAAAAAATCAGTGTGTTTCAAGCAGTTGCTTTTATGGCCTTAAGTTCGGTGGTGTGAGTAGAAACATGCTATAACTGAGTAATGTAATGGTGCAACCTGCTGAGACTCTGGATGTGCCTGAACTGTCCTGATCTAGAATAAAGAGGTACATAAACCAGTATTTCAGGGATGGGGAATGGATAATTGCAGTTTTCTGTTCCTACTGCTTTTTTGTTACATGTTCAACAACCCTAAGCTGATAATGCTAGGCTTTAATATTCCATAAAATTTGCAGTACAGTTGGAGCTATGAGAATTTTTTTAATCCTTGTAACTTGACAAATTTGTTACTTGCTGCATATAAGCAGACAAGTAGGAACTGTAAAATGTGTGGAATTATTGGAGCTTAAAGGGATGAAAGCTGGTAGTGTTTTCAGCAAATAACAGTTTGGGAGTGTGTAGCTGGAATACAGATTGAAAGAAGACCAAAAATCGGTGTACTGGTTATAGTGTGTATTTTTCCTACCCTCAGAACACTTATTCCTGAAGAAAGTATGTAGAGTGTGAATTTCTGCTTCTAATCTATGATTATGGATCTTAAGGGGAAGATTTCTTGCTATACAGTCATTAAAGCTTATGGCTCAGAGGAGCTTCTTATTCAAGTTCTTCAGTACACCTGTAAGATATTCTTGTAGCATTTGAGATAAGTGATTGAAGTAGTGTATTAGGTAACATATTTTATATAGTCATTGTTTTAACTGTCATGCCTGTAACCATACTGTTGAACAGAGAGAACATAATTGAATAAGCCAGATCGAGTCTCTGTACTGCTGCTTCCTGATGAGTCAGTACAGGCATAGTGACAGTCTATGTGGTACCGTTGCCATCCATACATGCATTATAGGTCTATTATTAAGCATGCAGCTGTAACAAGTGGTTTAACTGTTACATGTAAATTTAATTTTATTCTGAAATCTGTTTTCCCTTGCGAGCCTGAAACATTTATGCCAGATGGATGAGGGTTTTGGCAGCATCTTAGATCTTGCATGCATTTGGTCAGGGATTCAATCCATCCTTATGGATAGGGTGTTATGTAAAGACTGAATAGATTTGAACTTGGAATAATCTGTTACTGCTCAGGACCCTGTGAGTGACAACTGGGTTTTGCTGCTTGAAGGTGAGATTCTCATCTTCATATACAAAGCACAGTGAGAGCTGGATGCTTCAAGTTTCTTGATGCAGCTCTTGTAACGGTTGCAAAAACAGGGTTTGTGTCCTATGTGAGTTAAGAGCATGTATCTCAAAAGCAAGAAGTACTTTTGGAACTCATAGATGATGACTATTGGTTGGGCTTCTGGGGAATGGTGGGACAAGAATACAGATATGCTGTCATGACACAGCAAAACAGTTTGTCCCTGAGAAAGCTCTGTTACAGGCTGTGTAGAGACTTATAATCAACTGATAGTAATACTTAATTTGCTTAAGTTCTAAAGATACTTGTCCTTTTAAAAAATGTGTTTGAAATGTTAAGCGTGGCCTGCAGGTTTGTATGCAGAAACTAAATCAATAGCTTAACTGAAATTCTAATTGATCTTCTGTCTGTTTGATTATTTATATGCGCTCTGAAAGGAGATCATATTCTTTTATTTGACAGATTAAAAAAATAATAAATTATGCCCTAATGCTTCAAGAGAAACCTTAAATGATGTTGCTTTTTCATAGATGTTTCATTGCAAGATTTTATGAAAGAATTGTGCTTCCATGTTTGTAGGGCGAATTATAGCATGGTTTTCAAGGGAGCAATATCTGTAAAGATGGAGCTATGGTGTATTGACAGGTGAGTGCCCTGAATTTACTGGAGTGAGGGGGATCTACTTAGTTACAGTGCATGAATTTGTGTGTACTGGTGTGTTGTGGAACATAGTTGCAGCTGCACAGTCGGTTCCATTAGGCTGCCTTCTGTGCTGAAGGCTAGGGTGGGAACTTGGAGCTATTGCTTTTCTGGAATATTTTCTGCGGTGTCTCATGAGGAAAGAGGAAAGGAAGGAGTGACCTGCAAAGAGCTTTTGATGTTCTCAGTAATTCTGTCAATATTATGTGGTTTTTAAAGTAGCTATGAGTTTGCTTCTATTCCCAAAGCAGGTGGTAGCATATGCCCATCCTCTGTTTACAGGGGAGCGGAAGCTGCTCTGCATCTAATTCATTAATCTTTTCTCAGTATTGACTTTGTATGATTAAAAAGCTTTAGTGCATCTGCAGTGGGCTTGAATTGTGCCTGCCAGAAAGCAGCAGAACTTTTTTTTGGTGTGTTCTGGCCTCAGGGCTTCAAAGATAAAGCTGTATACAGGACCTCTCTGCACCATTTTGAATAGCTTGTGATGTGCTGTCATTTTATTCTGCCTTTCCAGTGTTTCATTTGGAGTGACTTCAGCACATCTTCTAATTTCAGTGAATCTCAAAAACAAAAATACAGAACAATGTCATTTGGTGGAAAGTATACTGAAAGCTCATATTGTTTTGTTGGTTTTCATTTTAATTTACAACTATTCTAGATAATCCACTCAGTATGGACTTAGTTACTTTCCTGCACTGTGTCTTTCCCCACTCTTAACTTTGTCCTAATGTACAGACAGGAGTTGAGCCCTCAGGCTCAGTTCTGCAGTGCTATCTGGAGATGCTGCTAAAGCATTGAATTTGCATCTAGTCAATGAATAAAGATGGCAGTGATGTTTGCCCTGTAAGAGATTTATAATGGGACACCTGAATGGGTGAGAATAACATGGTGGCTGCATGTGCAACATGGGGGTTTGTCATAACACAAACTTGGTGAATATTTTTATCTGTTACGCTGGGTTAAAGGAGAACTCCCACTGAAGTTGTTGACAGGAATTAACTAGCTGTTAGTTAATGCTTTCTGGTAGCTTCTAACCCCCATCATTCTATGATTATTCCATAATTTGGCAATGAAACTACCGTGGAGATCATCTTTGTTCAGCTAAATATGACATGTTAGGATAGGTACTTCGCTATCCTTAGCATGAAGTGTGTATCTGGGGGCAGAGCTGGGCCCTGCTGTTCTACTCCCTAGTCCCATCATGTAAGCATTTTTAACAGTGGCTGTGTGGAAGGCAGTGTTATGAAAATTGAGATATTGATGCTCTGGAAGCAGCTGTATTTTAGGGACCAGTGCAAAAAAGAAGCTTTCCACTAGCATGCTGCATGTCACTGCTTTTCTTATCAGACTCTGCCTTCACAGTGCCTGGTATGGGACAGGACTTCTCAGTTGGTCTTACTAGGGGTAAGAGCTACAACAATGCCTTTAAAATATGACTGCGTTGCCATCAAAGATTTTTCCTCAAGGAACAAACCTAAAAGAGGGTAAAGTTATTATAAAAAATTGCATCTGAACCTCCAGTTTACTGGAAGCTCTGTAACCCACTGCACACTACTTGAACTGTCCGATCATCTTAGGGATGACAACCACTGCTTGAGGAAAGAGGGGAATGACTTAGTCATGAAATGAGGCTTGTTTCTGGGGTGTGCTGTGGCATATATCAAGTTAGACCTTGAGGAATAACTCTGATTCGATCCATCATTAATTTACTTCCCAAGAAGGATTGCTAATGCAGTCTGAGTGGCTGTGGAGCAAGGACGTGTCAATGTATTTAAATGTAGTAATGTCATTCTACCAGTGATTGCAGCTGTCAGAACTGATATGTTCTTGCTAAGTAAATCTTTTTTTTTTTATCTTTATGGTTCTGTTTGTTTAAAGTACTTCATAGTGTGTGAGGCAGATTAGACAGCTGTAAGCTGGTTCCCTGTTACTGTCTGGAGAAGTATGTTCTTCCCTAGAAGAAGTGGTTGCAGTAGGAATGCTCTGCATAATTTCCTGAAATCTGTAGCAAGATGTGCAAGAACCTGATCTGAAGATCTTTGCTACATACTCACCTATGACCTGAAAGTACTTTCCAGAGATGGGCCTACATTGCAGCTCTGAAAAATTAAAAGGTTAAAGAAGAGTAGATATGAGAAGAAACTTTTCTAAGGAACACTTAGTTAAGGAAAGAGGAATCACCTGTGTATACCTGGAGTATAGCTATTCTAGAGGAAAGATCATTTGACCAGAAGTATCCAGAAAGGACTGGTGAACTAGATGCTAATCAGCTCAAGTCTTTTTCTTGTTCAGATGCAGAGAGGCTGGAAAAGAGAATGGCTTAGTATAAGATCAGAGCTTAAATGAACAGTGTCTGTTATGTTTGTCTTTTCTTTACTCTTTCCATTGCCCTTCCCATTTTACTGGTGTTTGTGTCCCTTACAGGGTCTCATTCTGCTGCAAGGCAATCAAGTGAATGAACTGCCACCTAATCCTGATGAGCCTGGAAAACATCTATTTGAAATTGCCCCAGGTAGGCCAGCAAGTCCTTCTACTTCGTGTAACCTCAGCTACTCCCTTTAGTTATCATCAGTGATATGAGCTGCATGGCTTGCTTGAATTCCAGGCATTCTGATACACTAGTCAAGTTATCTAGAGAAATTGAGAAATAGGGCTTGATAGAATTATTTGCTGTGATAGTCTTTCTTTTGGATGGAACTGCTGCCGTGGCACCTCATGAGAATAGTTGAAATGTATCACACCCCTGGACTTTCCTGTTTTGAGGGGGCTTGTGGCCAGCAGTGCTGTGTGGTCTCACTGTAGCATGGTTTTCTGGTTGTTGTAGATTATGGCAGGCACTGCCATGGAATGCAGAGCTTACAGAAAAGAGACATGCAGTGTGTGGATGTAATTTCTTTTCCTTATGAGATTTAATTAAAATATAGTCCTTGAATAATTGTTTGTTTGGTTTTTTTTAAACTGAAAAATTCAGAGAATACTTAGGCTGCCATGGAAAACTGGATTTTTTTTTTAAAGGTAGAAAATCCAATAATGCCATAATTTTATACAAGACTTCTGAAATCATTTTAGCTCCTTTGTAAACACTTTGTGTGCACTGTCTTCCTATATGTATTTCAAGCTCACTGTCACAGCCCAGGAGCAATTGTTCTCACTTGATACAGTTATAATTGTACCTTGGTAGAGTTTGTCCCTGTGGTTAAATTTAAAGGCAGTGTATTTTGGGAGTAACTTCAGGTGTTAAGATCTGAAGAGAAGTGCTGCACTGATGAGAAAGGTGTGCCTCTTTATGCCTGTCTACTAATACCTGAAGACTGAGTTGCTGAAAACAATAAAGGACATGCAGCTGGCTCCGTTATACTTTCACTCACTGTCCATTTTTTCCTTCCTGCACTACTTGTCGTTATTTTCTGGCATTGTTTGTTTCTCCAAAAGTGTTGGTACTTTTTTTAGAGTAAGTTGGAGGAAAAAATAAAAAGGCAGCCTGTGATAATATCAAAAGGAATGTACAGCATAGGGTACACTTGTCCAGATAGTAGCTGCTACTGCATTGGAGGTAGATGTGCATTTATTTGTGTGTTAGAACCTGTTTTCTTGCCACCTAATCAGGCTGGGCATAAAATGTTAAGAGTGTACAATGCAGACATGGTATCAGTGCAAGAAGAACAGACAGTACTGAAAGGCTCTCAATTGTATAAACAGGCAGAGTTTACAATAATTCACTGTTAGCATTCTGTTTGACACAGGAAGCTACTTTGAGAGAAGATACTTGCTTTTTCTCTTCTTTATCACTACATGTTATCTGGTAGTGCTTCTTTTTCTTCATATTTTTCCACACTTTCAAAGGCTGGGCCCTACAAACAAATTAGCAGGGTATTGTGCTCAGTGTTGCTTACATGTGGGCATCTCCTAGAGAATGGTATTAATTGCTTGAATGTGACAGATCTTATATACTATTTCACAAAGATTGTGCACTCTAGTATTCTTGCCATACTGTGAACTGGGCTGTGAAGGCACTTGGATTTTCCTGATTGTGAATGTATCCATGTGTTCTGGCACTTAACAATTAACTGAGCCACTGGGTAAATGGGTATTCTTCACTTCTTGCCATGTCATGGTTCAAAACCATGACAGCCTGTTAAGTTTTATGTCTGTGGGTTGTAAAATAGTTCTCATGAGCCATGAATGGTGATTGCTTCAATGGAGTTGGCAACAACAATGCTGTGTTGCTACTTGAGAAAGGCTCTCCAAGAAGATGGAAGAAAGCAATAGTTTTGAGACCCAGGACGCTTTTCTGTTCTTTTTCATCACTGCTCTTTTCTGGGCTCCCAGGAACAACTATTTACTCTTAGTGAACCTCTGTCCTGCCAGCAAAATTTAAATGTTTTCTCTACTGTGTGGAGCTGAATCTGTTCACATCTGTAGGGAGCTTGTTTGCTACACAGCTAGCAAGTATTGAAAGATGCTATAAATAGCCAGTCAATACAGAATGTGACATAGCACAGATGTCCCTGAAGAATGTCGCTTGAAGAGTTTCCTATTCTCTTCACAGTACATTTATTCTGGGCTGATTTTTGCATAAGTGCCTTTTCTTTCTTGCATGTCTTCTGAAATGAGTGCTTGCTAGCCCACAGAACATCCACATAGTGAACAGTTCTTAGATGGGTGCCAGACAGAGAAGGGAACACAAATAATTTTGCAGGACCCAAGGCATTATTTTTCCATTAGCTCCCATCTTTTCTTGTGTTGATGCTGTGATCATATTTCTGGTTAATTGTGTTCCTGTTCTCCCAGTGTAAAGTTGGTGCTATGTAGTCTCTGTAAGGGTGATAAGATCTTTCAGTGTTTTTAACTAAGTTGAGGATCGTGTTAACACAAGCACATTTCTGTTACTGTAAATAAAGATATGAGTGTTTTTTCTTCTTTCTACAGTATGTGCAAAATGCAGAGCTTTAACAAAATTCAAAGCAGTGCTGTATTCCTGATGTTTCTATACTGTCCTGATACCACCTTAACTGGCAAAGAGAGGCTGAGATCCATTCTTGTAGTTTCTGACAAGGAAATGTCCCAAACTTTGGATTGTAGCACCAGTTCTCTCTGAAAACCTACTTCATGTTTGATAGCTAGGGTTTCAGCATTCTTATTACTGGAACAGTTGCCTAGAGCTTACCACCTGTTTTTGTGCTGTCAGCTTGCCAGTGGGTGCTGCTTCCTCAGAGTGCAGGGACTAGAGATTAACAGCATGTCCTGCACTGTAACAGAGTCTGTATTGATTTTCTGCTGAGTAACAAGAACTAATGATGGGCATTGTGTATTATTCATGTTTCATCGAGTTCATTTATAAGCTGTATAGTGCAGCTGGGAGAAGGGTTAACTGGGGACGTGAGAGACTGTAGAACAGTTCTGCAGTCAAACCAGTGTTGTATCTAGTGGCAGCACTTTCTGAACCACCTCCTTTGGCAGAAATATTCTCTATCATCTGGATAGACTGTGCATTTCTGGACTCTTTTTAAAGCACGTTCATGCTTTCCTCTCTTGCGGCTACTAAAGCTTAAAGTGGAATGGCAGGGTAAAGCATGGACACTTCACTGATTGCTCTTATGTTCCAGGGTGCATTGGTGAGGCAGTGATTCTATAAAATTACTGGGGGGGTCTGAGACCAAGTGCAAAGTTTAATCATTTCGGGATGATGTTCACATGTGGCAGTTAGTATCTCGAGTGTCCTAGAGGAGTATTAATGGCTTAAATGCTTCTGAGATTTTAATATCTAGAAGTCTGATCTACAGTGGAGCTGCCATTGCTACTGGTTGACCTTTAATTCTTCAAGAAGTCTGGAGTGCAACTGAAGGCAGAATATTTATGTCACTGAAAGTGGCAACTATTTTAGGAAATATAAGCTAGACTTCCCATGTATTAAGGAGAGATAAAAGTAAAATATTTTCTCTGAGCTGCTTTTATAAAGGAGTGCCTAGCACAGCAACATTTTGCATGCTTTCTTTCTTGATAGTCTGGGAACTTGATATTGCCTTGCAGTTTGTCTTTAAGACCTTCATGGTAATACACCAGGTACATTTGTAATACCAGATACTTCTGCTGGGCTTTTGTCTGCTGCAGGGACTCCTTACCTGCAAGATGAGTGCAGCCTAAGTTTCTTAGGATACGTGTATCCTGTACTTTCGTAACAAGAAATGCAGTAACTTTGACGTGTGCTCTGCTTGCTCCATCAGCTCTTGAGCACTAGATGGTGCTGGTTCTTTCCACCTTGTGCTTGGAAACTTGCTACAGGTTTTGGTATATTCTGAGTCAACTGAATGTGAGTCCCTCTTGTAGGAGGAAATTAGCCTCTCCTTGTTTTTCTTTTTTTTCTTTTTTTCTTTTTTTTTTTTGTTTTTTTTTTTTTTTTGTTTTTTGGTTTTTTTTTTGTCTCCTCAAAAGCAATTCAAGTGAGAATTTCTAAAAGTGCTGTTGCCTATCCTGTGAAGCATTACTGTGCTTGTAGGTAGAATATAGCATTGCATAGATTTCCAAACGTTTGCCCTGCCATAAGCAATTTAGTCTTCTTGGATCCTTAAAAGGCTACCGCAGATTTTCTGCTGCAGTCACAGGTACCAAAATCAACAGTGTTTGAAAGCATTCAAGTTCTTTGCCTGTTTCATGTTAGGGTGGATATGGTGGATATCCTTTTGGAAGAGCAAAGCATGTTCTGTATGGACGTGCATAATGGCTGTGTTGGGAAGCCATTTAAATCTAGGCCTCTGCTCTTTAAGGCAAACACTCCTCATCTGGGGTTTACCAGCTATTTTGTATCTCTGTTTTTTCCCCATCCTGAACCTGAGAGCCTTACTTTTCAGAAAATCTGTTCTCTTTTTTTTTTTTTTTTTTTTTTTTTTTTTTCTTCCTCTGCATGGATGTTCAGGTAAGAGTTTGATGAAATGTCTCACTGCATTGCTTCTTAGGAATTTGCCTGAAATACATTAATGGTCTTCCTCAGGGCAGCTCTTTTTCCTCTGCTGAAATAATTTTATCTGGGAAAGGTTTTCATGGCCTGGCCAGATCCTGACAACTTAATTTGGGATCAACAATAGCATTACGGGGCTGACAGTATTTCTGTGTTTGTTGAATAAATTGATTTGAGTTAAGCAACTGTTGTCTGGGAAAGTTAATGGAGACCCTGGCTTTGTTCATGAAGGCATTAGACACTAACAATTCAAATCTTCTGCAGGCAGGGATCTCTTCTTACTAATCTCCTGACCCATGATGTCTCTGAGTACTTAACTGTACCATACCACTGATGAGTCTTTCTTGAAAGACAACCTGACAAAAGAGACAGAAAACTTGCCATCTGAATTCAGTGTAATCTTTACTGATTTCAGTAATGTTATGTTAGGTCCAGTGGTGTACGGAGATCAATACTTTATTGCTTACTTAAGGCAGTGGCTCATTGCTGTTTAAGGTCTTAATACAGCATCCAGACTTATAGATGCATTACTATGCTTCTCTTCCTCCTGAGGGCAGTGATGCTCTCTCATAGTTATGAATGTCTTGGCTCAAATTCAAAACATATTGAAGGGCATCAAAAGGTACCTGAAGCCAGTAAATTGCTTTTATTTTTCCCCCTTACCATATGCAGTGCCCAAGGCTTACATTTGCATTTGGCATGCAAAGATTCTGCTTCATGAAATAAACAAAACCCTGCCTTTGTTTCATTAGATGTGTTTGATCTATTGCCTACATCCATCAGTGCTCTGGGACCTTGGATAGTTTAAAGTGATCTTGGAAATGGACTGTGACAGCCTATGAGTTCTTCTGTCCTAGAATCTGCATCTCCAAGAGAAACCCTACATCTGATCCCTAATCACTAGCACCTAGATATCTTGAGTGCAAGCACTGGCTTTCAACAAAAATGCTTGTTTTTTACAACTTCAATTGCAACAGCATGTGTCCTGCTAGCAAAGGAGTGTGAGGCTTAAGGAGCTTCATGAATTGTTTTTTCTTCTAGTGGAGACCATTAAGATGCAATTTCTAGTGCAAATTAGGTAAGATTTTGAGCTCTTCATCTTAAGATGTTCCAGAGTAAGATCTGAATACTTTGCCTAAAGGATGATCTGTTAAACCCTGAAGAGCATGTGGTTAGCAGAAAGGTAAATATATTTAGCATTTTGGTGCAGAAATAGCTTTGTTTCATATAAGATTGTTTCAACAAGAAACAATCTGCCTGTATTTCTTGCTAATTCACCAGAAATGAAGTCTTCAGTGCTGTCTTGCCTCTTGTGTGCTCTGATGGTACTGGTTGGATGTTCAGCTGTGTTCTGCACACGAAGCAGCTGTATTCCCCTTTTGCAATAAGGATGAGCAAGTTCTGTGTTTTATGCAGTGTTTGAGATGCCTCAGATGAAGATACTCTAGCAGATTAGCATGAAGTAAAGCAAAATAAAACTTGATAACTAGTGACGTAGTTCATAGAACACAACAAATTCAGATGTAATAAAGATGAGTGTTTGAGGTCAGCGTCAACATAAAGAAGGAAAATATTAACTAAAGGGAAGTTTACCCCCAAACCATAAATGTTTTACCAGATGAATAGTTGTACTGAGGCGAGTTGAACTCTTAAGTCGTGTGGCATTGGGCCTTTTGAGGTTCATCTGACTTGCCTTTTGGTATTTAATGGGTTAATTCTTTTCCATAGCTGCCCTGAAACAGTCAGTTCACTTTACTGATAAAGTGTATTTCAGATTAATTTGTGGGCTTCTGTTGGTCGTACGAGCAAGAGAGTTGGGTTTGCTTGCTCTTTTCCATAGGTTGTCCTTGGGACTGCTTTTGTTTAGTTTTTCTACACTTGAACTTTTTAAGGGTCACAGTCTCTGCTGAGTGGTTCCTCTTTCTTTCCTTGTTTCTTTCTTTAAACTCAGGTAGTAGAAGTAAATAGTTGAATTTTGAGGGGGTGGATGATGATTCTTGGAGGCTTATATTATTTAAGTCTATGGATCCCGAAGCTGTCAGCAGATGCACGTCTGTTGTGGTGTTTGTGCTGCTTTTGTGCTTGATGGAATAAAAAAGGAATAAAACAGGAATAAAAGTCTCTTAAGTTTGTAAATGTAAAATTATGTGGATGGGAAACTTAATTTCTGCTCCACTCATACTGTTATCACAGTAACTGTAACATGTGCAGCATTTAATGACTTGTAGCTTTTCTCTGATTTCCTGCCTGTTTTGGGTTGCCATAGATTGAGTTTCTGTGGTATGCAGCAGGTGCAGGCTATGCAGAATATACATACTTTACCCCCTATCTTCTTTCCTGTCCTCTGAGTAGTTCTTCAGTCACATCATGTTCATTGAAAACAGGGCAAGAAGCAGGGCTGTCTGTCTGTAAACCAGGTCTGGACATCACCTAAGTGAAAGAAACCAAAATGTTTGTTCCCCAGAATGCTCCAGAAGGGAGTTCTGACAACTATAGACCATTCCTTATCTAAAGAATAGAGATGAAATTGTAATCTGGGAACATGCTGTGTAATAGCAAACTGTTAGGCAGCACTTCAGCTGCGACTGAGGTAGCTGTTAGTGCTGGTTTCTGGACTGCTCAGTATAATATTCTGATTTGAAAGTGCTGTCTGCAGGTTGTTATGGTAAGCAAAAGAGAACACATTTCCTTTTCATACAACCCATGCAATAGCACAGTGGGAAGGAACAGTGAAGCTGATAACGTGCTACTCCAGCATCTGAGTAGCAGTCTGATTGGTAAGCTGCTATCTGATATGTTTATGAAGCTGTTTGTGAATGCTGCTCTAATGTCAATTGGAAATGGCAGTGGGCCTGATGTCAGACAGCTGTGATGGTTCACATGCAACCCACTCTGTATTTGGCTGAAATGCTTCAGGGATAGCCAGTGTGCTATCAGTGTGAGTCAGCTTGTGCTGGGCTGCCTGAACCTCAGAGGGAAGGAAGAAATAGGCCACAGGCAATACATCTTTGCCCTAACACTTAAGATTTATGCTTTATTAAGTAATAATTCCAAAAAGTAACAGTAACTTAATGTTACATGTAGAAGCTTTCCTTAGCCTTCCTAGACTACCCTAGGTATTTCCGAAGTAGTGATTAGGTATGATGACTGAAGGAGAAATTCTCCATGTTGGAGTACTTATATGCTTAAATAATCTTTCAGATGCTTATCCTATGTACATGCCTGTACTTTGCCTTACCCTTGGGTAGGGTCCTGTTAACGTTATTGCCCACAAAATACTTTCCGTATTGATCTTGTTCTCAAGATTCCCTTGTGTTATGCAGGAAGTCAGAGTAGGTAATGACAAAGGTCTGTTGTGCATAGTGTTTATTCACTTAAACTTAAAAAGGTGCAAATTACTGCAGAGAAACAAACTCACCTGACACCTGAACTGCTGGAAATGCAAGCTCTGTATTTTTTCTGAAGGTCTAATGCAACATGAAGAATGGGAAAGTGTGAAACAAGCAGAACAATTTAGTTTCCCTGGAGCGGCCAAGAGAAGTGCTGACATGAATCAGCTTAGAAATAAAATGCATGCAATTTTAGTACTTGAAGGTGTGGGAAGTGGAGTTGGAAAGCTAAGGGGATTGTGTGTTTTCAAATCAGCAAATTATTAGAATATGTATTTCTGTCAATTTTTAATGTTTAAAGAAATTTATTTGGAAAGAGATGTGAAATTTTTGACATGTCCAGAATGTGGTTGGTTGGTTGATTATTTTTTGTGATGAAGCTTTCCTAACAGATCCCATAGATCCTGGAAAGATCCTTGAGTATTGGCTTTACGTGTATTTACACAGGTTCCTCCTTCCTGATTGTTATGAAGAAATTAGTTCTACTGTATTAGAGTAACTCAAACAGATCCTGTTGTTTGGATTTAAACATCTTTGGCTTAAAGGGGAGGTATTGTAACACTTTTGAGACCTAGTTACTAACCAGTGTGACTGTATTTCATTTGTCTATTTACTTGTTCTAGGAATAATTTTAACTCCTTTTGTTAGTGATCTACATGTAGGTTCTTTTAAGTCGTGCACGAGCTTGTCAGTGCTTTTGTAATGAGTACATGGATGTCTGTTATTACATAAAGAACATCGTACCATTTTACATAGCATTGAAGTAGCAGAGCTGAGCTATGCTGGTAAAGAAGCCTTAAAGTCCTTATAGAAATTACTTTGGTTTTATTACCTCAGTATGTTTCTAATCAAGTGTAAAATCTGACCTCAAAGAAATATTACTTTTGTGACCACAAGGACCAAACTTTATCATCTTATTTTCAAAATATTTTTTTTTTAAACAGCATCAACATGATGCGTGTTGAGAACTTACTGAAGTGTAGTTAATTTGTGTTGAATTTAGTGGCTTTTTTTCCTCATAAACGTCACAGTCTCTATAGTACCTATCAGTGGATTCTGCTGAAGATACTGTGTTGTAAAACAACAGCAGTGAGGCAGCTGGGGTCAGGAGTATGTTCTGTTTAGTGTAGCATGTTCTGATAAGTGTAATCTTCCTGATTTTCTGCAGGCACTCTAATTGAAATGAATGTGATTTCTTTCATAAGAAAGGCACAGGTTCAGGTTACTTTAATTATAGAATTCTTCCTTCCAGCAGTCTATTTACTTTCTCATAGTTTGTGTTTTCCATCTCTGTTCTGGCAGGTGCACAGCACAGGGCATGTACATTCTTTTAAAGGCTGACTTTGAATCCCAGCCAGTGGAGATATAGTTATAACTGCAGGATTAGACAGAGTGTTCTGCATCTGTAAACCACTGCTCATCTAACTGAAGTCCACTTAAGATGTTGATAGATCCTTGTCCCCACCTGGTACAAAAGATGTTGTATTTCATTCTGAACTTGTGAAATACTGTTGTTAGTTCTGGGGTTTGCTTTTAACCATGAGGTGTATGACACTCATGAGAACTTGGAAAAGGGTGTGTGTGAGATAATGAAGTAAACAGCTACGAAAGCAAAAGAATACCATTTTAATTGGGGAATGTCTGTGAGGCCTTGAGGAAGAGTTGTGCATTATGTAAAAGGATAATATTAAAGCTGTGCTGCTTCCTTGAGTTTGGTGTTGTGGATTTAGTATTTATTTCTAGCTGCATTAGTGTGAGAGTTCTCTTACTGCTGGAGGGAGCATATCTCTTTCATTAGGAGAGGCTGATAGAGTTGGGACTATTCAGCCTGGAGAAGACTTAGGAGGCAGGGGAAATCTTATGGATATCTGTAAATACCTTAAGGGACAGTGCCAACAGGGTGGATCCAGGCTCTTTTCAGTGGTGCCAAGTGCCAGGACAGGGCAGCGGGTACAAACTTGAACATAGGAGGTTTCCTCTGAAGATCAGGAAGCACTTCTTTACTGTATAATACTGCTGAATAGTGCTCTGTTTGTCTGAAGAGATTATGGAATCTCCTCCTTGGAGTTCTTCTGAAGCTTCTTGAGTGTGGTGCTGTGCACCCTGCTGAGTGTTACTGCTTGACAGGGCTTGGACCACATGGACCTAGAGGTCCCTGCCAACCTCACCTAACCTTTGATTCTGTGATTTGCACTAAAACTGTGAGTTTTGCTGCTCTTCTGTGGCCTACAGTGAGGAGTTGGGCAGAAGCAGCTATGGGTGCATGGCCGCTGGTAAGTAATGATTTGTCGTGCAGAGTAGAAGTCAGTGTTGACCAGCATGCTTACCTGTACTGACAGAAATAATAGCACAGCAGCAAGAGCTGGCCTAGCATACTTTTTCAGTCAGCGCACAGACTTTTCACCAGCAAAAATGGAACAGTAAGGACATCAGCTTTTCCAGGAACAGGTGCAAAGGATTCTTTGCAAAGGAGTCTTTGTATGTGGGCAGAGCTTGACTGGGGACTTTTTGTGCTTCCTTGATGCTTTAATGCCAGAACCCTAAGAGCTTGCAATATCTCCAAGGTAAAGACCCTAAAGAGATGACTTGTTAGGGTTAGAGTTACAGTATTTACTGAAGGTGTATAGGAACTTGCAACAAAGCTTTCTTTGCACCTAAAATTTTGTCGTTGTGAATTTGCTTAGGAAGCTGTGAGCTTCTCATGTATACCAGATGGTATATTACAATTCATAGACTGTATTTGTTATAGATTTTTCACAAGGTTCCTTTTTATTTCAACAAGTGTTTTAGGTCAGAGTGATTTTTCTTGAACAGAAGGAATAAAGAAGGTGGACACCTGGAAAAAATAACTTAAAACATAGTTAATGCTGTGGAAAAAATGTGAAAAATGTCAGTGCAAATTATTCATATATAGCTGTCTGGTGTTATGGCTTCAGATGCTGAAATTCTTTTGGAAGTACAGTGACTGGGGAGAAGTGGAAGGTAATTGACATTAAATCAGAAAACTTTTCAGAAATTCAGGATCTCACAACTTCCTGGGCTAGAAACTTTTTAATTGGACTATGTTATAAGCTCTGAAATGCTATTGCTGACTTTTTATCCTTTAAGGATGTACTACTTTCTTTTAGCCTATGATGCCTCATTGTAATCGTGTCTTGTTATTCCCTTCAGCCATGCTTGGCTTTTGTGTTGTATGACCTCTGAAAAGGCAGTTACAAAATTTGTACTTGTATACAATACCTACCCCATACCATCTAGTGATGCATCTACAGTGCCAACTCATGTTCTTTTGTGGAGGAGTGAACTAGAAATACCTTTGAACCACAAAGATCTGATACTTCTGTCAGCAACTTGTATTTCAGACTCTTACCAACATGCAGAACTGGGATTTGCGAAAACATTTCTTTCACAGTTTATATTAAAGGCTTTAGAAGCATGTATTTTTAGGATTGAGCTTTTGGAGGCAGAAGGATATGGGATCTGGAGGATGGTTTAGACTTCTGATCACACAGGAAAGAAGTCATGGGGGAAGTAGCGTTATCACCTTATTACTGAATAAGTAGTAAGACCGATCACTGGTCTTAGGTACTTAAAAGAGATGAAGGTCTCTAAGAGTGTTTTAATATTAGGAGATGCGCAAACCAAGACAGAGAATAACGTACTCTTCTACCTGTGCTATTATATTGCCAAAATACTCTTAAATTCCCAAGATCCAGTGGATAGTAGAAATTCTGTACTAGCTTAGGATGCATCCATTTAAAAATGCTTGCGTGGAACTGTAAGCTTCTGGAATGACTTTTAAATTAATCTTTTAGAAAGCATCTTACTTGTGTTCTTCAGACCAGTTTGTGCCTTGGAGGTTCTGAGAGAAAATGACAATTTTGTAGTCCTTGCCTTATGTCTATAAGTTTGAAAGGGAGCATTTGCCCTATTCTAGAGATGCAACTCTGACTTTTGTGTTTTGGGAATCATGAGAAACATTTGTTTCCTACTAAAAGAATTAAAAAAAAACACATCTGGAAAGAATTGGTGAAATAAAATAGAATATTTTACCTCCCCCCCCCCCCCCCAACGAATATAAGTGGTTGGCTTAAATTTTTGCCTCTGGTTTCTAGATATTCAACTTGGTCCTTAAATAGGAAAGTTCATTACTTGTCCAACACTGTTTAGCAGCCAGTTTTCCTTTCAGAGTAGAATCCAATGCACTACCGTATTTCTTAAGAAAAGGAGGGGGTCTTAAACTTAAAATTGGGAATTTCAGGTAGCAAAACAGAGAACTGTGTCTGGACTGAAGTGCTGAGTATATGGTTTGGGGTTGGTTTGTTTTAGGAAAACCTAAGGCTTAGAAAAACTCAGTCTGCACTAATTCGTTTCACGGGGACTTGTTAACTACTTGATGTTTCTGAAAGATCAGCCAGATTGCTTAGTACTTGAAGTAAAGATTTAGACAATGAACTCTGGGCTCCTGTTCTTGTAAGTCTTACTCTCAAGTTGGGTATGTGCAGTTAAAGGCAAGACATACACCATTAACCATGCATCTAGAAGGTCAAATTACTAAGAATAATAGAAAAACTACTTTTTACAGATCCTGCTGTACGCAGTGAATTATGTATGCTAGCAGAAGTAAGTCTCAAAATCTTACCACAGATTTAAGTGGGTTTGCTTGTTCAAAAAGCTTTGCCCACAGCTCTGAGCATTCTCTTCTGCAGTGCCTGCCCTGAAAAGGACTTGGTCTTTGGTTCTCTTGTTTGTCACTTCTGAACTCAACACTTGACTCAGGCACTGTGCCTCCTTTGCTTGTGAGCTTCTGGCTAAAACAGATCCCCAGAGGGACCAGAAAAGGTCCCATACCTGGATGCAATGCTTAGGGGTGTTGCTCCTACTGGGCAGCAATGAGCAGGGTCCCTGCTGCTTTCAATGAAGTGCTGCAGGATCTGAAAACAAACAGAGTGATCAGAGGGCCAGGAAACATCTGTTCTATGTTTGCTCTTATCCCAAAACAAATCTCTTATCTTGTCTCTATGGCTAGTGATTTAGTTAGGTTAATGTAATTACAAGAAAGTGTCTAAACATGCTGTCTGAATATTGCTAGAGCAGCATCGACCTCGGCAAGAATGCAGGGTACCCCTAACTCTCAGTACCTATCAGACCCTACAGGAGCTGCTGGAGATGCATGGTTAAGTGTTTACTCTGGGAGGAGCAAATGATAGGACCCTTTCCTGTGCCGACATAATTTTCCAAGAGGTGAAACGGCATTCCTAGCATCTCTTTATGCGCACTGAAGGATGGCATTTAGTGGCTGTTGCCCTCCAGCCGTCTAAGAGCTACGTCTGCCTCTTGCTGCTCACACAATAGCCAGAGGAGCTGAGCGTGCTGAGAGCTGTCCCGGGGCTGGCTGCTAACATGGGCTGCAGACGGGAGCCCCGGGGCGCCTAGCTGGTCCTCTAGCCGTGCCGTGCCTTGCCATGGGGCTGTGCTGCTGCGGGGGCTGTGGGCCGCGGCCCAGAGGTAACCCACAGCGCTGACACGAGGGGGCGGTGGGGGGGGCTGGCCGGTGTTGAGCAGACCACCTCTCCTGCGGTGGCACGGGACACGGAACCATGTTATCCCTGTGTTGGTGTTCAGGCAATCCCTTGGAAAGATGACATCAAGACCATAGTGGCTCGTTTTGAAGGGGTGGGGAAGTCTTGGTATTATCTCCAGATGTATTTTTACGCTTAATTCACTGTGTTGTTTTTCTTTTCCTCTACAAGCAAGTGTGTTTTACATAAGGGAAAGTAGATGCAGTGAGGTTCCTTGCTGATATTCTTTCCTCCTCTGTTCCTTTTATGGTTTTATAGAGAAAGCTGCTGTAAAGAGTCTTTTCTACAGTGGTATTTCAGGTAGCCTACTGAGCTCAGGATCTAAAGAATGAACTATGCTTGTGTCAGCTTTGTGCAGTTGGGCAAAGCTGCTGATGTGTATGAAGCTGTGCCATTGTCTGAGAATTGGGATGGTTGGGATGGATATTTGTTAGGCTGTTTTTAGTGGAACGGCCCAGCCTTAACTGTCCCAGAGTCTGAATATGTAATACAAAAACATTTTGAGGCCTTCTAACAAGTCTAGCTTATGTTGTGATTATTTTTGTCTTAGTTTGAAAGCATACTTTTAAGCAGCTCTTTTGAAATGGTATAAATCTTTCCCATGGTTTATTCTTCTAACCAGTGCAGAAGGTTGAAAATTGTTTAGTAAAGTGTATTATGAAACTGAACCCTAACTGTAACTTAATGAATCTCAAGTTTGTTATAACTTTGCTGTTTGCAATAATGTGATCAAGAAGGTAAATGAATGAACCTGTTTTCAGTCCCTCTGGGAGAAGGCCTGAAGTGCAAAGCTGTGATTTGTATTCTAGGTTGAGGCAAAATGCATCTTTGTATGACTTTGAAACTCTTTCATCTCTTTCACTGAACTTAGCAGTAGCTTTATTTTCCGGGTACTTTTGAAATACTCCTAGAATGTTTAAACTACAGAAGAGACTAACTGGGTCTGCTTGTAAAAACCCAGGTGGTTTTTACACCACTTTATTCCTGTAGTTTCAGTGGAAGTTATTTTCTCACTTCTTTTTGTGTCATTTCACTCAAGTCTTTGTACATGATTTCAGAGGATGGTTTGGGTTGCTTTGCAATGACCTTGCCATGAGCTTTGACTAATCCCACTCTGCTGTGGAGAATCTTTTTGGTGGGCATGGGAGGAGAGAGGAAACTTGGGGGCAGGGTGCTGATAACATGCTTTGAGTTTGTTTGTCCTGTCAGCTTTTTGTCTAGGTAAGCTTTTAGCAGATAGGGTGTAGATGGGACTAACTGATGAGTAGATTCTGATTCCTTAGAAGAACTGGCAGGATGAAGTGTCAATCTCCCTGAAAGCAGCTGGTTATCTGCAGCTATCAGAGGGGTGGAAGGTGGAGGAGATTTACATTTGTTTATGCCTAGAATGAAATTAGTCTCTTTTCTCTTTCCCCAACCCCCACCCTGAGTGCTTATCCTCTTCAGCTGGGGTCAAGGGAAACTAAGACCTTGAAACAGTTACCTTACTTAAGTTACTGGAGTAGATACCTCAAAGCAGCCAGGAGGGAGGGGACACTCGGCCAAGGGAATATTTGACTTTTGTTGCTTTAGCAGAGTTCTCCTGGCTGAGAAGTTCCAGAATCTTGGGCAGGTATACTGGATTGTTCCTTTACGCTTTAGATTCAGTGGCTTACTCTGTGCTAAATGATGATGATTGCTGGCAGAGAATGAAATGGAGCTAGAAATAACATCCTGTTTCCACCTTACCCAGTAGTACTGTTGGCTCCTATATGCCTGTCCAGACTGGAACCTGAAGTGTTTTCCATGTACTGTTGTTGATTACTGTTTGCTTTCCTGATACCTGACCTTGCTTGTTTCAGTGCTATTATATCTCTTTTCTTGGCATTTCTTGCACTAGTGGTTTTTCCCATTAGAGATGGGAGTGGAGGTCTGAAGCCAAAAATTTCTGGTGACTTTTGAGTGATGCAAGGTAGTCATGGCTGTAAGTAAACATTTTATTTTATTTAATCTGAACAGCACATCGGACTGCTCAATTTAAAACACCAGTCAGTAGATTCCAAAACTGGAGTGGATGGGAAGAAAGAATATGAAACAAAGCTTTCAGCCAAGCAGTGCTTGCTCTTTTAAGTAAGAGATCATTGGGAAAATCATGCTTGACTGAGACATGAAAGCTAGCTTTTATTTTTCTTCCTAAATGGTGGTTGTGCTTTGTGTAGAAGGAATAGAAAGAGAAATCTTAGGAAAAAAAGACCGTCAATAACTTTCCATTTCCTGAATGAAAGAGTGAGGTTTTTGGAGAATGTTGTCCTTCAGAAGCATCGTTCCTAACGAGTGTAAGAAGAATGTAATATTTTACATGATGTGCTTTTCAAACACTTCAGAAATACAGGCTTAAATTTCGTCATACTACCTCAGAGTTACAGAACAAATATTCCTGTCTAAATTGTTGTATCCACTTTTTAAAATTATTTTTCAGCTTCCGTACTAAATAAAATGATACATTTTTAACAGAAGACCACTTTCTGTTGTCAAAAGACTCTTGAAGGTTTTGATCAATGCACAGTTAGTATGTTCAGCTGTGTGAAGCATACAGTAGCACAGTTTGCAGTATTTTAGAGCTGTGCAGTCCACAGATGAACAAATGTATGTGTAAATGAGCTTTTTTGTTTATTGCTTCGCCTGACTACAAGAAGCACTTCTTTCATGTGGTGGGACCTAACAACTGTGATCACTAAGTGTGTTGGGGAAGCAGTGTGCATCAAGTTAGCATATGAACTTGTTCCTTATTTTGCCAAGGTGATCAGCATGCATGGTAACCATAGTAACCAAGAGGACTTGGGAGTCTTATGAGCATTCTGCATCTTAACTGAAAATATGAGACTGAAGAAAGGAAAAAGTGAATTGGGGTCTCTGAGTGAGCAAAGAATGTCACCTGTGCAGATCTACAGCTGATATTCCCCAGTGTAACAAGGCCAAAGTTACTTTTTTCTCCTCTTCCCATGTACCTATAAGTATTGAGGTTTGTTTTGGAGAGGCTGAATGTGATGACTTCAGTTGTTTTTCCTAAAAATAAAAAAAAAAAAAAGAAAAAAATTAACTAGAAATTTGGAAATGTAATGGGTTTGTTTTAAAAAGAAATATCCTGAGTCTATCTGGCCAATTATTACACTTGCCTAGAATTTTTTTTTCTGTGACTGTGTCTGTCAAATGAAAGCAGACATTAACCTTTGACCTAACACAGCAAATCCTGTGCTGTGTTAGTAGATGGAAAAGTACTGTTAACTTGCACAGTTGCTACTACTTATGCTCCAAGAAGAAGAGAAATTACCTTATAGCATTTTGGAGGCTTGATCATAAGGTTGGTCTTTTTGTTTAATTTTCAGTCTGGTTTTTGGCTGATGGTGGAAGAAATTGTCTGGTTGCTAAGCAGAGCTGATTGTAATTCATTTGTTGAAACACTTCAATAAAGAAGACTTCTGATTGAAGTTGTATTTCTACAGCTTTTGATTGCTGTAAGTTGGAAACATAAATTTCAATTGAAAAATGGTTTGTCTTGTAAAATCAATTTTTGTACTCAGTAGGAGTGCCCTACATTCACTTGTCACTGTTACTGATGAAAGTAATTATCACTTTGTACTGGGTTGCACCTTGTCCTGTAAAAATGAGCATGAGGTACATTAACACAAATGGGATACAGCCTTGCAGAATAGGAAATGTGGGGCCAAACCCAGAAATAGAGCTGCTGAAGTTCAATGAAGAATGGACTGCTGCCTGCATATAAAAACCAGGGACCCTGGAACATAGCTACCAGGAGAATAGCAATGCAGAGACTTTTAGTGTGTGGTAGTTACATTGGTTGAGATGCTTAGATTTCTTTCCTTTGCCAGCAGACTGGGTGCCCCTTCAATGAACTGCCTTTCTGGGTTGAACTACCTGCTGTGCTTAGTCTGTACACAACTGAAGTTAACACCTGAAGATCTGATAGCATCTGCTGTGCACACAACCTCTGGCTCCTATTTACTGTCAACAGTCATGTTACTTGATCTAATTTCAGGTTCTCATACTGGGAAAGCTCTTAAAGGAAGCCAGACCCTTGACATGACATTGTTTATGCACCCCATTACCACATTACTCACTTGTAACAGGAAAGCATCTTAACCAGCGTGTAATGTGATGCTCTCTCCTCCAGCTCTTTTTATATCCTCTGTTCTTTTTATTCTAAATACAGTATTGATGTACCTATAAGATCTATCAGCCTGTCATCCTACCCCAGGTAGGACTTGCATTCATTGCTTTTGGGACTTGATAAAGGTGTGCAAACTAACTGACATGTAATTAAATACACTGTAGAAAAGGCCAGTAGAAGCTAATAATGCTAACTCTATTCCAAGTGGTTAATTTTAATAAAATACTGACTTAAAAAATGAAAAGTTGTTACAGAGATCAGTACTTTGAGAATGATAAGGAGCTCTCTATCCTTGACCAGCCATTCTGACCTCAGCTGGCAGGTCAGAGGTACAAAATTTCATTTTTATTAGACTGTCTGGCTTTTGCTTAAAGTATCTGATGCAGAAGTCCCTGTGGGTGTCTTTGCAAAATAGTTCAAGCAAAAGAAGAGGCCAGAGTCCATGTGAAATTTAGTGATTGGTGTGAGCATTAAAAGTAAATAAACAATGAAATGCTGATATAGAAATATGGAGATGTGAGAATTGCTTCAAGGTGTCATCTAGCTTCTTTGCTCAGATCAGATTGTGTGCGTGTAGACTATCTCAGACAGATGACAGACAGCTGTGTCTTAAACTGCTCATGGGAAGTTCTGTAGTGCAAGCAAGTTTTCTTTTCAGCTTTTTTCAAGCAGTCCTGTCAGCAGTCACTTTTTCCTAGTGCCTCTGTGAATCTTTTGTTAAAGTTTCTTTTATGTTCACAACTGTTAACGTACTGCAAGGCTGGCAGTAATCTCCACTTTGGTCTCCTTTTGTTGAAGCAGACCCACAGTTTTTCATCTGTTCTGCGAGTTGCGTTCTAAATCTATCACTCTTGCAGAGAATTGGTGGAGAACAGTAATCAGTCAGTCCCTGCTTCCATCTGATGTGCCAGCTTAGCTTGCCACGCTAGATTGGAACCTAACCAGGGCAGAAAAGATAGATGGCAGAAAATCTCCTGACTTTGTTAATAAACTTCAGAATAAGTGGGTTTTTTTTTTGGTGGTTTTTTTTTTTTTTTTTGTTGTTGTTGTTTTGTTTTTTGTAGTTATGTTATTGGCCTGGGTTTGGTTTGTGATTTGCCTTACTGAAAAGCTAAATGGGGAAGTTATATTTTTATTATCATTTCTTATTATTATTATCTTAGTTTTATGGCACAGAAAGGGAAAGTAAATCGGCAAATGCTGCCCAGTAAAAAGGAGAATGAGAAAAATGAATTGTTGTTTCCTGCTGAAAGAATTGTAAATAATTTGGTGCTTTTTTCATTGTATCCTTCTATTCTATAAAATTGAGTTAACCTGATATGACTATAGAAAAGCTTTTAGCGACTCAAAAAGTACATGCTTTTATTGGAGATGGAATCAATTAGTTAACTTGCATAGAGATATTTTACTTAAGACTGCAGATAATTAAATTTGTAAAAGAAAAAAGTTTAAAAGTGTTACTTTAAGCTTTTAGAAACTGTTCTTATATTTTCAGTTCAAAAATTCCACTCTTGGGTATTCTGTAGTAATTTCCCTTAACACAAACCACTTGTTCCATTTCAGCAATCTTTAATTAGCTCTGTCACTTGTAATTTTTGTCCTGGATCTGAAAAAGTCAGTGGAGCAGTGAAAATACTTGTCCCATTCCATTTGTATTGTCCAGGTTTCTTTTTTGCTAGAAAAAGATCCACGGGAAACCACCCCCGAGGCCTCAAGTGAAATTTTAAAGACAGAATGGAGGTTTGTTATGCATGGCTAACTGTGATTGTGCTATCTTCTCTGCTGCTGAAGTGCTCAGTAGCCTGTGGGCGCTCTGAAAATAACTGAGCAATTGGAAATCAATGCAAGTTGGATATTTCACGTCTATTTGCACATCTATTTTGGGGTGGAGCATCTGTGTTGCTGTGTTGATAAGTAACAGTGTTCTTGAAAACAAATACAGATAAGTAATTCACTGTTGCTGATTGGGATGGTGTAGAACTTGCTCACTTTATATAATGAAGTGAATGAGTTGAATTTTTTATAATCAAACTATGAAGTGGGGAAGAACCCTCTATAGCAGTGCATGTGAACTGAGCAAAGAAGCGTTCAGAGAGATGTGGTGATTGGAAGCTAGCATAGTAGTGTCTTTTTGTTCTTTTTGTATTTATAAATGAATTTTTTTAAAAAAAGAAAAAAACAAGCAACCCAAAATGTATGTACTAGGCCTAATTGTCAGACTGAACTGGAAAGTAAGGGAACCCTTGTCTGGACCCAAACGCATTCTTGGAGCAGCTGTCAGCACGGTTCTGCAGCACTGGAACAGACTTCTTATCCTTGCAAAGTTAGAAGTTGTTTGATCTTTTCCAAACAAACAAGCCATGAGTGACTCTGGAAGCAGGTCAGATCTTACCTGTGCAAGTCAAAGTGTTGAGGTTTTTTGAGCAGTATCTTTTCTGCTGTGTCTCTCAAGATGTCATGGGAAAGGATCTACAGACTTGCTGTAGTCTGTTAATTCCTGCAGGTATCATCCAACAGAAGGGATTTTACCAAGCAAGCTTCATGAAGGATGGTCCTATTGTACCTTGGACTTGTTTGCTGACTTAGGCAGTTAATGCTTTGGTTTCACGCTTTGAGAACAGCTGGGGTTGTTATCAACTGATTTTACTGTAATTAATATTTCATACTTTGTCAAAGTGTTAACACTGGGTGTCTTGCATCTGTTGCAGATGATCACATTGTTGTCAACAGCTGCTGTAAGCCAAAAGGATCTTTCAGATGAGTTGCTGGCAGTGTTTAGGGATGTAACTAATTTGACAGAACAAAAACACCCTGTGTTTGTTGAATGTTTCTTGTTGGGATAGTAACACTATTTTATTGATTTTATTTATTCTCGGTAAGTATAACCTCAAGCATAATTAACAAATACAAAATTAACAGCCTTTTTAAGAAAAGGTGGTATCTAAGGATTTGAACATCTTGTTTTGATTTTCAAAGTTATCCTATGGTATAGGTTGGATGATTATATGATAACTGATTCCATACAAGAAAGAACACTGCTTGAAAATGGGAACATTCCACCTCACATGCATTCTAGAAGTAATTTCCATAAGACAGGCTTTCCAGCATCTGAATAGATTAGGGCTTAAACTAGTGCTTTTTTCCATTATTATTTGTGTTGTCCAAGAAATCTGGACTGAATTCAGACTCTCTGTGAATCAACAGCTGTTGTGCTTCATGTCATGCATAGTTCTTAGCAGCATAGCAATTTGGGGTCTGTGGTACTAGATAGGTGGTTGTCCCTGCTTTAATAAATCTGCATTTGAAAGAATAAGACTGTTAAAGGGAGCACAACAGAAAAATGAGAGAATAATAGATGGTATTATAGTGTGAGAAGTCCAATTGTTTTGCCTTTTTTTCCCCCCCCATGTGTTGTGGAAGAAAACATTCAGAAATTGTTCTTATATTTGGGGATGCTTTGTAGTAGCAGATAGGCTCCTCATTTTATTAAGTTAAAAACTAAAACAGCTGACTTTAATTTTTAGCAGTTGTCTGAATCTGTGCAGTGAAACAGCAGCCTGACAAGTAAGTTTTGCAACTCTAATCAGTGTCTTTCTGAAAGGGCTGGGGCATTAGACTTCTTTTTAACCAAGAAGAGGGCATACTGTATAAAAAAATTACATGAGGGGTGTACTGTGTCAGTCACCCTATGGCTGTGGTTTCTGATCTACAGCTGGCAGATTGTGTGTGAAATGTGGACTGGAGTTTGCTGTCACTTGACCTCATAGAGAAGACAAGATTATCCTCTTGCTTCTAAGGGAATTTCTTGGATAGAGAGCTCACAGTATGCTCTTTCTGGCAGAGGATTTGACAGTAACCAATTGAGTAAGCTTGGGGAGACCCAGTCCTGAATTTCAATTCTGCTTCATGGACAGCAGGGGTTACAGAAGAGCCCCACTGTGCTCCTTGGCTTTGCAGCAAAAATTTTCTAAGCTTCTTAAGTGTGCTGATGTCTCAGGGTAGAAATGAATATTCAGTCATGCTGTGTTGTCAGATTTAATGAACTGAGCTGAGTGAGTCTGAAAGTAAATCTGTCACGGACTTGAGAAATGAATGAGATGAGTTATTTTAAAGTCTCCCTGTAAATTAACTCAATGCTAACAAATCTCTAAAAGACCATTGCAATTCATCTGGAAACTGTGATGTATGTGCTAATTTTTTCATATTCTTTGACCCTGAGCTGGCAGTTGAGGCCTGTGGGCAGACATGGATCCTCTTGGCCATGTGTCCTGCAGCAGGACCTGGCATGAGAGAAGTACTGCTAGTCATATGAGATGTGAGGGAAGAATGCCTTTAGTAAGGATGTCTTCCCCATCCCAGAAACTGCATTGCTTTCACTGTTGGATAGACAGCACATGCACTCCAGTCTGAGTGGCTACTACAGTATTCTGGATGTCCCTATGACTGTCTAGCCTTGCTTCCCTGTACTCTTTGTCAATCAAATCAGAAATCAGAAGCACAGTTGGTAAGGAAAGTCATTAAATTATCTCAACAGACCATAAATATCCTATTACTGTGAGGCTGCTGGGGTATATAGAGACCCCTTAGCAAACTGCAGCTTTTTAAATGACAAATACAAAATAGCATATATCATCATTTCCTTTTTTTGCTTATGCTCTTGCTATTGAGATACTGACAGAAACCCAGTGGTTAGAGCACTGGTTTGGGAGACTTGCTTTTCATGCCTTGTAGATTTAGTGTCATAATTAGAAGGAGCTAAAAGTCTACTCTAATATTACAGGGAAAAAAAAGGATGTGATACTTACAAAAGAAAACAAGTGTAATGTTTTTTTGCAATTGTTTTCAGTGATCTGCCAAAATCAAAGACTTCAGAAAATGTTTTTGGTGACATAGATTAGCACAGTCTGCTCTCTAGGATGCTCTAATTCAGAACTAGTCTGAGGACAAGGGAGAGTGCTAGAATGAGAGAAGACAGCACAGTCCTTGAGGAAACCCTTGCTGAGCCTTCCCACTTGCCATTGCTTCCTCATGCTCCATGGGGACTGGTTTTCTTCCAGTCTGGAGGGCCTCTCCCTGAAGTTAAAGTATTTAAGCATCTACTGAAAGAGGTGAAATCAGAAACTTCTCTGTCATTGACTGAAGCATATAGGTCTTTTTTTGTTCAGCTCCTTAAGTAAAGCTCTGAAAAAAACTGTGCTTTGGCTTTCTGTGTGGGAAAATCAGAGTGTGCCAATCTGTGTGCCTTGCTGATTAGCCCTCTAGGGCAGATATCCTTCAGCAGCAAAGGGTCAGACTGAAGGATGGTGGGAGGGGAGGGCTTTGGCTCCGTCAGTTCATTTCTGTCTGCAGTTCTCAGGAATGCTGAGAAATCATATGCAGTATTGTTCCCCTCAGCATATTCTCATGTGATTTGTCCAGCTTGGCTGTAAGCAATTCAAGTAACAGGCATCCAGTCCTCCCTTGGGAAGCAAAAAATAGTTTGACCATCGCTGTAGGGAAGAGAATGAGATTCCAAGGAAATGAGAGGAATCTGCTTGAAATCAGCAGCAATGTGAAGGGGTGTTCATATGCTCATATGTTATTCACATGGGTGTAAGAATCTGAGACGGAGACACATTTGGGAGTGTTTTATTTTTACTAGCTGTGGACATAGAGTTTTACAATAAAATTTGCTTCAGTTTTGATTCTGGAGATACAGTATTGGTGTTATAGAATGGTATAGGTTGGAAGGAACCTTAAAGATCATTAAGCTCCCAGGGAAGTCACTTGTCTTTTTTCTGAAAGACCAGTATTCATCCTTGAAGCCACCTCAGCTATGATGATAGTAAAACTGCTGTTTAGTATTCACTCCTGGAGAAATGACTGTTGAATGGTGTTAACATGTTGCTTAAATGCAGCCTGGCCATGTGGAACTGTGGGAGATTTTCTCACTTCTCATCATTTGTGAGCTCTACTTAAATAAAAATAGTTCAGTTTCCGTAAATGTCACGTTAGCATTTTACAGAAGGTTAAACTGAGACACAGACCACGTAAATACTTTAGGCATGACTGTAGAAGGAAGGAGTTTAACTGGGATTTGAAACAGGGAATATGGTATTTCAAATTCGCTAATGGCAATGCTTCTTCAAAGAGAAGTCTGATTTTGAGTCAGTGTAGTTAAATACCAACCACTGTATGACCTGTGAACCACCAAGTGTAGGAATGGGGTAGCTTCACTAATACTGAGTGTCACCCAAATGCAGAAACCTATTTTGTAGCACACATTAATTGCTTTACAGTTACTGTTGAGTTTCCTGGCATGGTCAACTAGAACAATGACTCAAGTTTTCAGAGCTGCATTGCTTGAAGAGACCTTCTGGAGCTGCTGTACGTCTGCAGTTGTTGAGTTCTCCATTGATTCAGAGCAATATAATGGTAGGAAGTACATGTTGCTGCACATTTCCATGGGCTTCTTGTTTGTTTTTAGCCTGTGTTCAGAAAGAATTCAGCTGGAGTGCAGATCTTGCATGTTCCTCTTTCACAGAGGAGAATGCTGAAAAGTTAAGGAACTGGCCTTCAGAAACAGAATTCAGAATGCAGGGTAAGAGGGCATGCCACTTCTGAAAATCAAAACAAAAGTAACACATTGAAAGTTGCGTGACATGTTCTTAGTAAAGTGTGGGAGAAAGCTTGAGATTCCTGTCTTCCAGAATAGATCAACATTGTATAGTCTGCCATTAAAATGTGCTTAATGCAATGCTGATAAATGTCTCAACCCTGTGTTTTGCTGTATCACAATGCAGATTTGTTTCTGTCTGCTCTATTGTGGAAGGAATGCAGAACTCCCAAAGGATAGAGAAATCAGTGATAACTTCTGTAGACTAATCTAAACAAGTCCCTTTGCTGTCTTTGGGAATTAAAAGGTGCACAGGCTGCTCATTCACATGGTGAATACATGGGATAAGTTTTGTTTAAATTAAATATACTGAGGCATTTCTTCTTAAATAGCAGTAATGCTCCAGGGGTCTTGGTTTTCTTTTGTTCTGGAACACTGAGAAAGCTTTTCATTGAAGTGAAAACCTCCTGAAATAATTTGCTTTTGTCCAGATTTTAATTTCCTTCATACTGTGCATAAAAATCCTTTCTAGTTTTAAGTGTAACATGGTTCTAAGCAGTAATTTAATATCACCAGGGTAAGTGGCAGTCCATGACAATAATGCCACTGGGTGAACTGAATAAGGCATATAATATAGTTGAAAACAGATCTAGAGGCTTACAGCACAGTGGGTTTTGGTCCACCTCTTTTCTTTTAGCTACTTGCAGTCTAATTGTGTCAGTGCAATGTTAGAACTGAGCAATACTGCTGTGCAGAGCACAAAAAGATCTATGCATGCAGCTCTTGACAAAACCTCTGCTGCTGTTAGTCTTCCTTGTGAGCCACGGGACAATGAGATGCTATATTTATCATCCCAGGAAGTAGAGTTTACTGGCCTAAACCTGTGTTATTTTGTAGTGCAATAGATGGGGTTTATCCTCAGTCAGTGTTAGTGAAAGCCATTGTTAAGGTTGCAGTAGGCAGTTATTAGTGTTTGGCTCCCAGGGAGACAACGCAGTGTGATGACAGCTTGGCTGGATGTGCCAGTCTCAGCCACCACTATGTGACACACAGTGGGGTTTTGATATGAGTTATTTAATAAAAGATGTGCACCTGCAGCTGTGGCATGGCTAGTGTTCAGTACTGATTCTATAGCAAATATTCTTTATGTGAAGAAATGTGTTGATCATCATCAAAGTTAGGGTTATGAGGCCTGGTAATCTGACTTAAAAATAATCGTAGCAAGCAGAATCTCCCTTAGTGTGAAATTCAGCAGGTTTTTGATTCTTGTATAGATTTCCCATTCTGACTCCCTTGCCTAGGGGAAGCATGTTGTTTACAGTCAGCTCTGATAGAAGTCCCAGCAGTTTTCTGGCAGATCTGTTATTCTGGTTTTGGAAAAACCGAATTGCTAATTGTGATCAATATGGACTAGACTGGTCACCTAATAGTTATATGCATATGTTTGAAAGGACACCTGCAGGTTCTCTAGCATTACTTGTTCAAAATGTTGAGAGAGAGAGAGAGAGAAGCTGTAGCAGTACTTCTAGGAGTTGTGCTGGGTTTGACTTCTCTTGTCCTTAAGGACAGTCTAGGGCTAAGATCTTCCTAGACATCTCTGATGTCAGTCTAAGGTTAGAAACTGAAAGTCCAGACAGTCATGAAAGAGTTCAGTGTTGAAATGGTTCTTATGCTGTTTGCTTGTACTGAAGCCTTCCTACTCAGTGTAAGAGAACATAAGGTCTACTACTGTAATGACATTCCAGTCTTAAGGGAGACATCTGGATCAACTATTTGAATAATTAGTGCACAAACATTACATAAAGAAAGGAAAGCGTGAAGCAATTATGCCTGTGGTATGTTGCTCTTGTCTGCTTTATTTGTTTCTTTCAAGGCGTCTTTCATGGTTAAGTCAAAATTCTACGTCTGGCTAAATGGTCCTCATTGGAAGGGGAGGCAATCCAATGTAAATAAAGCACACTCATTTCAAAAGTATTTTAAAGAAAATTGAGTGTGATAATACAGGTTTCTAGAATAGAAATTTCCCACCTAGCATGAAGGTTTTGAATGATGTAACTTGTCAAGTAAGAATAAATTTGTTGTAGCTAGAAGTAATTCTTTCATTATTTTTCTCTAGTATAAAATATGATGCAATAAAGACTGGACAGTATCTAGTTGCTGAGGGCTACGTTTTACTTTCAGTCTTTGACCTGACTCATCCATCCCTAGACTGTTTGAAGTCACAGTCAAAAAAAGATGCGTCTATCCCCTGCTTTGATATCCTTACTTCCTGATCACAGTTCTGGAGGGAGCGTTGGATTAACTTGCATAATGAACGTGTCTAATTGAGGGGATTTGACAACGGAATAAGTGTAATGTAACCTTTGTGAGGACATGCTTATTCTTTTTAGATGTCTGTCACAAAAGACCCTTCTCATTACAGGTATTGGCATGCCATGGTTCTAAAAATCCCCTTCTATGAGACGCCATGGATGCTGATGTTAGATTCAGTTCATGGATCCTATTCTGTGGCTCTGCAGCATTGTCCTTGCTCGCTGTTGTGGTAGTAGACAAAGAATCCTGCCCGCTGCAAACTGATACTACAATATGGGGAGTGAAAATGAAGACTGCATTATTGATTTTTTGAGTGATACAGTTGTGTTCCATGTAATAGAAAGAGGTAGTAGAGAGCCTCCTTTTTTCATAATAGCTATTGTTTTATTCTTCTCTTTTGTGTTAATTCAGCAATGTATGTCCACTCATGCATAAAGTTGTTTATTGAATATATTTAAAGTGTATGGGCTTTTGAAGGAAAATGATTTGTTTGTTTGTTTTGCTTTTGCCACTAGAGGGAGCACACGAGGAATGCCAGGAGGAGGAAACTGTGTTGAGCCAGTTCTGCTCATACCTTCATTGTAGGCCCCACAAAGGGAAAAGGAGATTTTTGGAGCTGAGCTCCTTCTACCATTATTCCCTTACGTTTGGGGGGAAGCGCAGATGTCAGAGGTGGGAAAAGACTAGCCAAACCTATCCTGATTGCTATTGTCTTTTGGATTTTCCGTGAATGGTGACTGCCTTGGCTTGAGATGTACATTATTAAGGTTCTATGAATCAAACTCACAAGTTAATTTATTCAGCGAGCCAGTCATAGAGCTGGGACTGGGGTTCAGAGTCCAGGGAAAAAAATAATGTCAATGGTTAGAACTCAGTGTTGTTTCTGTTGGGTTGGCACTCCATTACTAAAACCTTTTAACTAAATGGATATTGATTTTTGTTAACTCACTATCCAACCAAGTCATGCAGATATACTTTTAATGTACTCTGACTGTAGTTATACTGAAGGGCTACATCTATCTAACTGCATTGGTCATTGTGCCAATTTAGTTAAATCTTTATAAAAGTGACTATTGATGAGCTCTAAGTGTTTCATAATGGGATTTTGCATTGTAAGCTCTTTCTCCCATCAGTTCTGGTTTTACCTCATGTTCAGCTTTTCAGCTGACCTTCAGCAGTGGTATTTTCTTGGTTTGTTTATTTTATAAAATTCACCACCATACTGATTGATTGATAACACTGTAAGAATCAACACTTCTGAGTTAGAAAATGAAAATAATGATAAAAAAAGTAGCTAGTCTAAAGCTGCTTTCTGCTTTGCTTTACTTCTTGCTGCAGGTGTACTATTATAATAGTTGTCCTAATCACAGAGTTGTTATGGCTCAAAGTAGTTAGCTGTTTCTTTTTTTCTTTGGTGAGTTTAGTAGAGACACCTTCCAACCCCTTAGTATAGCGTTTAATTTGTAGTGTCCACAAAAGACATTTCCAGAAGATAACTGCATGCACTGCTCAGCAAACCAGAGTTAGGTGGTTTGTAAAACAATGAGTAGATCTGCTGCACATGTGTATGCTTGAATGGCAGGGGTCCATGCTTTGAGAAGGGGAGGGTGTATGATAACGAAGGGAGCAATAAGTTCCTGCTGGCTCTCCTGGTAACTATTGTGCAACTGAGCACACTGTTCCCTTTGTCTGACTGCAGTTCCCTGCCTGCCCATCCTCTAGTCTGTTTGGGATAAGCTCTGCAGGATGTGGACCATCTCTTCCTGTGGTCTAAAAATGCCATGCATATCCTTGTTAGCTACCACTCCCTCATTGAACTATTTTTAGTTGTTGTTTGTCTCAGCCAGTTGTTACCTCTAAGAAGTAAATGGTAGGCTGCCAGTTGCATGTTTGGACAGCACCTAGCACTTTGAGGCCCAGACTTGGTGAACACCTTTAGTCACTACTATTGTTGTATTTCTACTGCAGCTTTGTATATGAAGTGATGCAGCACAATGGAGTTCTGTTATTTATGAAATTTTAGCAATGGCATCAGTGCCAGTTGTTTCAGTGGAGTAATGAAACATTCCTCAGCACATCTCCTGCACTGAGTTCATAAAATAAGTTGAGAAAGGCAAAGTTTGAGGCAAAATCTGTGGGGCAAAGTGTGTAGTGGCATGAAAATAAGCCAGTTAATTTCAGTTCTTTCCTGAAAACTGAGGGGAGGAAAGAAATCTTTCTTTAGCCAAAGTAAAAATATTCACAGTTTGGACAAGCATATTAATTTAGGGCATTTTATCTTGTATTTATAGCTTTCTTAAACTGACAGGACAGCCTGAGGTTTCAAAAAGATTAATCCAGGGATGCCAAGCATACACTGCACAGGCCAGAACATTCCCCTACCATCCTATTTGTTGGTGGTTCTTCAGATGTGGAAAGGAAGTGGGTCGAGGTTTAGATGAGTTATTCTGGTAGTCCTGTCCCTGCTGCACTCCTACCCGGAGGCTCTACAGATTTTTTTTCCCCTGTATGTGAAAAGAGGAAATCTTTTGGGTAAATAAAATTCTAACAACTCCTCTGTATGCAGTGAGGGCACATTAATTGATATGCATGGAATACCTGCATCTGAATTGATACGTCCAAATCCTGTTGTAAGGTATCATCTGTCACTATTGTGTGACACATACCTGTTCTGTGATAGATCTCCAATTACTTGATAAGGATTTGAAAGGAGGTACAATGCTTAAGAGCTTCTAAAAGAGGTGACGTCCCATTTGGATGACTGGTTGAGTGCCACTAAGCTTCATTGTGTTTTGATGTGAAATCAGACAGCAGGTTGTGAGCCGCCTACAGACTGGGAGCCTTGGATGGTTCTTGTGCTTAACAACTGGGCTGGTGAGGAACAACCAGGACTACTGGCTGCTCTTCTTGCCCCTCCAGGGGCTCACCATGTTCTCAGCAATGGTATAAAGTGAGCTTTTCAATCAAATTAGTTTCCTGAGTTAGAGGGCGTGTGAATAAGGAAAATGGTGTTGAGGTGGTTGAAGTGCAGCTTGTCACTGACAATTGTCACTGTCTGTAACAAACTGTTTGTTGAGTTATGGTCCTTAATTCTAAATAGACTTGCTGTTTTTTTCAGTAAAAAACAGCTGCCTGATTTCATGTTAGCTTATGGGAAAATCCATTATTTGCCCTATTAGAAATAGTCCTGATCTGTTCAGATAGCTGCACCCATTCGAAGGGCAGCCCAGAAGACAAGGCGGTGGCAAGGAATTGTGCCAAAGTCTACGAGGAATTCCAGCTGTGAGGAAATGTGAGAGAGCAGTCCCTGAGTGCCCAAACACTGCTTCCTCCTAGCTATCATTTCAGTCACAGCTGTGGAAATGTTTAAAAATGATGGACAGCTAGGGAGGAGGGGAAAAAAGATCCCTGTGACTTTTAAACCTTTGGCTAAAAGCCAGATGCATTGCTGTGGGCAGAGATTCAGTGTTGCAACTGCAGCCATAAGAGAGAGATTCAGAAATGACTGGATTAATTTTTTAAGTGTATTTAATTCTTAGTTTCTTTCTGAGAATGTTAAGTCTTTATTGGCGTGCCAGGCCCAGCCTGCCTTTTCTCACTCTTCTGGATCTAACCTGGTCTGTGTCATACATTCCCATCAGCTGTTATTAGTAGAGATCCCTTAATTTATTTTTCATTCTCTTTCAGCTATTCCCACTCCACTTTCAATGCCTGAGGAACATGAGACAGCTGAGATAGAAGCAATAAAGTGGGGGTGAATAGAGGGGTTAGGTTGCTGTCTCCAGGAGAGTTCCCTGACGAATTTCAATCCCAATACTACCCCACATCATTGAGGAGCTTTTAGAGACTTGCTTGCAACAACAGTGCTTCCAGGACTGGTTAGTGAATGAGATGACTTAAGCTGATCTGCTCCGCATCTCAATGCAAAGTGCCCTGCCCATGTAACTTCTTTTCAGTGCTGATATTGGTTTGAGCTCAGGAGTTGGGATCAGGGAGTACTGAAGGAGAGCAAAATGTCAATGCTAGGATTTCCTGCTCTGAGACCAAAGAATGTCCAGGTGTAGCTTGTCTTCAAAAAAGAACATTTATCATTAAAGTTGGATGTATATGATTTTGGCAGATACAAAACAAAAGTTAAGGGAAGAAATTTTAAAGACAAGTTTCTCAGTCTGCAAGTTTGGAAAGTGTGCTAAATAAGAGTTTTCATCCTAGGATGATGTTTTCTGTATCTCTTAGATAGGGGAGCAGGTGCATGATTATTTTTTTGTTTGTTTTGTTGTGTTTTTTTTCCACCTGAAGGAAGAAATTTCAAGGTACAGGTTTTGTTACTGATCCAAAGAGATTTTTTGGTTGGATGGGATTGTTCTCAGGAAAAAATGTGAAACTATAGCTTGGTATGTATAGGGTCTGTTACTGTGATCCTGCGTGTCTGCAAATCCTTGAAAGCTGCTGGCTACAATACACAAAATATCTGTGGATTTGATTGTTCAGAAAGTCTGTTAGTGCTGTGCTTAGAATGCTGCTGGTGAGGCTATTTAAATAATATTGGAATAATAATCCAAGAAAATGGAAGGATCTGAGACCCCTTTGATCCATTTGTGGGCTATCCATGGTGTGCTGTGTTTTTGTGCTTCCTGCTGGTGGACTATTGGATGCCCTGAATTGCAAGCTTTGAAAGCAAACCATGCTGCTTAGAAGAGACAGGCTTTTTGCTGTCCACAGTTCCTGTGCTGGACTGCTCATGTAACAGGTCGTTGCCAATTCAGAAGTGCCACACCTTTGGGAATGGAAAGTTTTGCTAGTAGCAATTTATGCCAAGTTCCCTACTTTGCAATGATACTGTAAAAGCAGAATCTATTCACAAGCAGTCAGGTATGTAGATGGAATAAAGCTGCTAGAATGCAAGACCAAAGTAAAGTCAGTCTTTCTAACTGTGACCCAAGGGAGAATTTTGCTTTTACTAAGATTTTTTTTTTTTTTTTTTTTTGAATAGTGCCACATTGATTTGTTAATAATGTGAGAATTGAGCCTTAGAGGTTCATTTTTTTGTCATGAACTTGCAAGTGGTGTGTACGTGTTGTAATGAAGGGTTTTAATAAAGTTGATTAGGAAATATGCATGGCTCTCTGCCAATTACACCACTTGAAGCTGGAGAGGCTGCAGAAACAAGAATCTGTTGTGGCTTCTAGTGAGGGCTGATGAGAGATGCGAGAGGCATTTGGAAAGAGGAAGGTAGTTGGAGATTGGAGAAATATGGATTCTACATTGAATTGCTATCCTGTTCTGTTTTCCCATAGCACTGTATTTTGTGTAAGCCCAAAATGCATGCACCCCCGGTTGCTAAAGGTGGGAGAGACCTTGCAGGAACCTAAGATAGCCTTACCCAACTACTTATATTAGCCTGCAGATACAGTGTATAATAACAGAACTGCTGTAAAAGCCTGTCTTCTTTTCCATGTATACTTTTTTCAACTCATTGCTAGTTGTCAGGAAACAGCACTGAGGCAGTGAGGTTAAATAGTGGGGCACTGAATTGCTCACTGCAAGTGGTGATATGCTGAGTTTGGTGCAGGAATTAACACTGATGTGGGGGCGCTGTGTTCCCGTTCTGTCCAGCACTGTTTTGCCACTGCTTTCATTGGTAGCTCTGTCTTCAGCCCATACCCCAGCTGAGGAAGGTGTCTTGGATATCCAGACTCAGTCAACTGGTGGTTTGGCTGAAAACTACAACCTCTGGTGTTAACAGAAATTAAGCTTTTTTACAGTTTTAATGAAATCAGTTGATTCAGATGTGTAGCCAGGAAAGTGTCCTGCCATAAGGCTGGGAAGGTGTTCAGCTGGGCCTACAGCATTTGGTACTGTGACAACATGCAGGTTCTCTGAGCAAAGTAATGTGCTGGGAGGGTGCTAATGCTGTGAGATCTCTTGTTTTGCAGCTCAAATGGTGCTTTCTTTTACTGCTTTTATCACGTACAAATTCCTTCCTAATTATCCATTCTCTGTCATCTCATACAGTTGCCAGGATTCAATTTTTCCATAACGTACGCGTTGTTTTAATATGATAGTGTTTTTAATGGGCTATATCTCTAGTGGCTATTTTTGTCTTTGTATCCAGTGTAGGATTCTTTGCTCTACTTCTCTGTAGTCTGCAGCACTTTTACTATCTTCAAATGCAATTGCGCTTTCCTACTTACTGATCTTGATAAAGATGTTATCTGAATGCTGAATAAAACATTACAAGGTGTATTCTCTAGGGAGAAAGAAAGAAATGTTGGATGTGTCTAAATGAAGTCGACCTTAATGCAAACAAAACTGTAGATATAACACCAGAAGCACAGCTGCAACTAAAGCCTCATACTGCGTGGCTTGTCACAAGAGATTTAATGTGCACTGACCAGTTGACAGTCTGAGGCTGTTTTAAAAATTTAATTTGTTTTTGGAGCTGTTAGTGATAAAGATGCAACCATTTGATTCAAGTACTCTTCTGATATAAATTAATTTTGATGTTTCAATTTTATTAAGAGAAAAACAGCACAACAACAACAAAAACAAACCAACTAAAAAACAAACAAACAAACCAACCACCCCACCCCCTCAAGGCTTTAAACAGCAAGTTATATTTTGACTCAGATATGGCCTGCTTATATCATGGCAATTTCGTGTGGAATTAAGTTATCTTTTCTCCTGCAGCTGGCATAAGGCTGATGTAAACTCTATTGTGTTCTCACTAATTTGACAGAAATGTGGTTGTATCTGTGCCTGATCTAGCTCAGTCATGCCTTGTTCAGTGATTTGGTAGCTTACAGAGCCAGCATTAATTTTTGTGGAACCTCTGCCATGTTAAGCAAGACAGAAATAGGAAGCTGTCATCTCCATATCACGTAAGGAGGGCTGTGGCAAGGGGAACAAAGCCATGTTCCAGCAGAGTTCAGGACTGGTGTACTCTGTTGGACCTTACTGTTCTCTTCTGACTCCTGTACATTGCTTTTCCAGCTTGCTGTGCTGTTTGCAATAGTGCCTTTTCAAGGAGTCCTTCTGACAGTTTAGAGCCCCTGTGGCAGTGTTTGTTTTCCAGGCAATTTAAGTTACTGCAGAAGGAATTCAGGAGCCATGGGATATGGTACTCAAATGAGCTCTGAGCATGTTGCCCCTGCTGTTTTGTTTTTTCTCCTCTGCTTATTTTATAATCTCATCACAGCAATCCATTTTGCTGAAATGCTTTGCTATTTGTAAGCCAGTGCTGCTGCTGAAATCCATCACGTTTCCCACCTCCCTATTAATTAGTCATCTTCCCATCTCTTATATTTTTGTTTGGATGAGGGGTCTGGCTCATGCCAGTCATGACACGGATTATTCCTCTTTCTTTCCCATGTGCTTGTAAAAATACAGGTTATGATAACATTAAGGTTTATAATTAGCTGGAAACCTACTGGCTGGAATGTAAACTTGACCCCACTATTCAAAAGTGATTCTTCTTTACGGTAGAGCTAGCACAAGGTTTAAAACAGTTTAGTGCCTATACAGCAAACCCACTGTTATGTGCACAGATAAATACAGCAGAATCAGGGAGCCCAGTTACAATGACAGAATTGTGCTAGGTCCTGCGGTCCAAGCAGCAATCTTATCTCTGTTTGAAGTGGTGCTGGAGTGGGCCAAATACCAGCAGTGTCTCCCAGCATTCCCAGACTGGGAATTGGCTGCTGGCCTTAGGCTTGATGCTCTGATCCAAGAGCGATCTTGTTCCATGCTCCTTTTGCAACAGAACTGAAGACAGTTTCAACAGTGACATCTATAGCTGAGCAAGTGGCTTCTGAAGTGGCTCCATGATAATGAACAGTGGGTAGACAGTGCACCGTGGTTCTTGTTTTGCACTGTCAGCCACTGTGCAGTGTCAAGATAGGAACTGTGAAGCATTCTCAGCTAATGTACTACTTACTCATGGTTGCTCTAGTTAGCATACCAAAAAAGATCTGAGGAGAAAAGATGACTCCAGAAAGTTTTCTCACACTTCTTGGCTGCAGGGGTGCATTTGGAGCTCTTAAAAATATCCAGCTATGGCTCAGAGCCATGAATGGCAGGACTGAAGATGCAGAAGGTGCTGTACTCTGAAACCTTGCTGTGTACTGGAGGGATGGGGAAGAAACAGCAGAACAGGGTCTAGGTTAAGAGGGTAGGAAGACATTTTGAGAGCAATTGTCTCCACTCTGAAAGGGAGTTTGATGTTTGTTGTGGTATAGTCACACACACGGACCTGTGTACCCTAGCAGAATGACCAAGATGTTGACAGTCCTTATTGTTGAAGCTGGTTGGGTGGAAGATAGAACTGTTATTTGGATGATGGATCAAAGTAATTCAGAGCACAGAGACTGGAAAAGTTTCCTGCTCTCCATCTCAAGCTCCACTGGGTAAAGATCTGTCTGAGCCCCTTCAACAATGTGAGCTGCAAAGTCTTCCCTGAGCAGAGAACTCATAGGGCTCCATCCAGGGACCACTTAGAAAAGCAAAATTCTTTTTTTTCTTTTGTTTCTTTACCTATCCTTTTTTTTTTTTTTTTTTTTTTTTTTTTTTCCTAGGAAAATGATGATCTTCGAGGAGGAAATCTGGGGAAAAGATATTGCTTTAGGCTTCCTTGGGAAGATTAGAGAAGTTGAAATTATTTTTCAGCAAAGCAACAGAAAAACATTTTGCATCATTCCTAGACAGTTTGCTGACTTCTAAATAGAGTTTTTTCATTTAGCTTTGCACTTATTGCTTTTGTTTAACTTTTATTTTGCTGTAGTTCAGTTTTCAGATGAGAAACATACATCAGCAGAAAAAAGAAGTTTAAATGTATGCAAAATGTTGTATTTTAGGTGGCTTTAATTTTGGTCTAACTCATTTGCACTGAATTAAGAAATGTTTCTGGTCTCCTTGAAATACCTTTTGAAATCCTTTTTATCTTTTCCTTCTTTTCTTTCTTTTTTTTTTTTTTTTTTTTTTTTTTTTTTTTTTTTCTTCTGCAGTTACAGAGCTTTCATTTTCATTTCTTCTGGCTCTGTTCTATTGTGGAGATGACTCTGTATAGAATAGCCTGAGGCTGACTGTGCACTGTACATTACAATACCCCTTTGTGGTCTCTAGTCCACAGAACTGCCTTAGCAGCAGCTATTCCAGCAGTTAGGTATCCGGTGTCTGTCTCCATGTAAAGATTCTGCTTAGTGTGGACTGTGGGATAAGTTGCGATGGTTCATCTTTGGCTTTGTTAATCTAAGCTGTAGGCTTGCTAGAGTGCATCTTCAGTCTGTGCTGCTATCTCTGCATCATCCCTTGAAATCCTCTTGGTGAATATGTATCTCTGGAGCTCGTGTAATGGGTCTAAAGCTGTAGTTTATGCACAGGAAAGAAACTGGGCCAGATCCTCAGCTATGGGTGAATTAGGTCATAGATCATAAGATCTGACTGACTTCTACCGAGAATTTGACCAGTTGTCATGACTGTATTTATTTCCCCTGCTGCACCTTACAGTGAAGGCAGATTTAATTTGACTGAATCAGACTGTATTCTAGTTGGGACAATTACTGTTGTAATTATCTGCTCTGAGGAGAGGGTGTTCTCCTGCTTTCAGCTCAGGTAGGAGAAAGGGAAAGCAGAAGGCTATCTGTTGAGTCCTTGCTTTAGGAAGAATCACCAGAACAGAAAGGATATTGGCCTAGACTTGGGGCTGAAGGGGGGAAGGTCACAAACAAGCAGCAGTGTAATTAACCCTTGTCTTTGGTTTACGATGGGAACCTGCAGTATTTGCTTGTTTCCTCATGCTATTATTTGAAAAGGAGTTCTGTCTCAGCCTCCTGCCCAGTGGAGTGGTGTGGAAATGCAAGCACTGAAGTTATTAATACCTTGATGCTCCAGCTGGGCAGTAGCCTAGATTTCAGCTTCTTGAAGCCAGTAAGTTGACAAGGCAGACACGAGGTAATTGAATGAGTATAACAAGATGATCAGGACTCTGTTTACCAGTGTGGCTTGCTTAGAGCGGTGCTCAAAACACCTGAGGAAACAGGAAGAGATTGTAATTAAAGGCAGCTTTGAAATTCAGTATGTGGTTGATTTGTGTTTTACCATTTATTCCTCTTTTTTCCCTTGCCTCTAAGAGCCTGGGGTGGTTATCATGGTGAGGTTGGGATCACTTTGCTACATTATGTATGCTTGAGGGATTGTGGAACAGCAATTGTGTAATGGGGATGAAAATCAGAGCTCACTTCAGGGAGAAAAAGAGCCTTTCTGTTAACTGCTGCCCCTGGCTATCATCCTTTTGATGGCACAGATGGGGCAAGGCTGTGTGTTAGCCAGCTGCTGGATAATGCAGCAAGAGACTTCATGATGCTGGGTGCTTGTTCTTGGGTGATTGTGGCTGTGGTGCTCCAGGATGAAAGATACTCTCACAGAACTTGTGCTACTAGCTTATGTTACATATGCAGTCATTTATTTGGTTCTCATATCCATGTCTTTGTTTTCATTATCCTGTTTGAGGCAGAGAGTGGAGATATCAGTGCTAAACTGCTAGGAGGACTTGGAGTGGAATTGTGCCTGTGCTGAGGATATAAGCAAAGGCTCCTTCCCTCTCCTCCTAATGCTTGCAGGTTTGCGGTGATTTATCCTGTCCTCTTTTACCCCATGTCACTAGAAGCAGGCTTTGTACTCAGTTCCACTAGTAAAAGTGTATTATTCTATCAGTATCTTCTAACTAAGCACTGTAGATTTCATACTTAGCACCATAGCTACATTTTTTGTCCTTATTTTGTTTTAGGTGCCTACATAATTTCATTTATGTTACTTTTGAAGTGATTTAAGCAAGATATAACAAGCTATCTTATCTATATATAAATTTTCCATGGCAAAAAAATTGTGGGGTGCCACACAAAGTGCAGTACTGATGTAAGGACCTTTGCTGTAAGGACATGAGTAACTATTGAGCTGCTCATCCCCCACCCGTTTGAGCATATTTCTCTCAAACATTGTAGGAACAGTCACATAGGAATACAGGTTACTGCACTTCAGAGAAAGATACAACTTGGCCTAAAAAATCCTAGCATCACAGGGAGATGGAACAGCTCAATGATGGCTGTGTGTTGTTATGGCTGAGAAATGGGCTGGACTAATCCTGAGCAAGGAGGGAGAGCAAGGATTCTTTAGCATGTTTACAAGGGAGCCTGAGACAGAATCTTGGCTCTGGCCTATTCAGAAAATCTGAATCCCACCTATTTTGAGATATGACTTTACAAAGGTCATAAAGAAAGAATACTTGCTTAGGTGGCAGATTTTACATATACCTCTGTGTGTGTTTTCCTTTAAGAATCCTAATTCTGAATACCATAGCTATGTAAAACTTGTATCTTTAATTAATAGAAAACAACATATATAAATAAATATATATACATGTATACATATATATTTACTGATCGTGGATTTGAAATAAAGCTACCAAGTAGGATCTGTAAAGGCTCAGAAACTAAAGATAAATAATAATGAAAAAATCCTGATGGTTGGAAGTTGTCTTATGGTTTGGTCAGCTGAACTAAAATTTGTGGAAGCCTGAGGTAACAATGATTCAGAGACCAGATTCTTGGTGAGCTGGTTGGCAAATGTAAGTCACTGCTATTTTGAAGACATGCCATTTAAAAATGAATTAAGATTAAAAATGCTTTCTGGAGACTTTCACTGGACTTTGTACGGTATTGTAATATGCCGTATCAAATGGTTGGTCAGCACATCACTCTTCAGCTTAAGAAGCTCTCATAAGCAGAATAGAGAAAAGGACATACAAGATAAATACTGTCTGTTGCGTTTCTCCCCTCACATGTTAAACTAGAGCAGAAAGGAAAGGTGAGCCAAATTCTGTAGTCCTTATGCAGGGAAATTCCCATCAGCTCCAGTGGGAGACTTGGTTCAGTGAGAAGTGCAGAGCCAAGCCATAGTTTAAGTTAATATTTGTTTATTTATAGAAGTCAATATCAGATATTTACAGACTACAGCCCCAGAGTTTTGCAGAAGTGGCCAGGAGGCAGTGACGTGCCTGTAAGTTAGTGGACTTTTGACAAATTCCTGCATATTCTAGCTTTTATGGTTTGTAAATCCTTACTTTGTTGGAACACATTTGCTTGAAAATGATTTTAGAAACACAGCCAGTGCTGCTTGAATATGCCCATAGTGCATGTATAAACTGTTAGCCTGTTCTGCTGTGGGACAGATAAACATGAAAGGTCTTTGGTGTTCTGCATTGAATCAGCCTTAGCTCATCAGTGAGTACCTTGATTTAATGAAGCCATAGTATGTTAGTGTTAACACTGCAAAAAAACAGTAATGTTACAGGCAACCATGCTAACTAGCTACAAGCATTTAAAAGCCCAGGCATGAGCTCTTACTTGGTTATCTGGCCATAATTAATGATGACAAGTATGTTGGAAAAATAATTATTTTGCTTGCTTTTAAAGACAATTACTTGCTCAAGGCAAGTGAGGGGGTGGGATTTATGTGGTTGCAATAAGCATATGGAGATGGCATCTTCCCAAGAGAATATTGTAGCCACAGGATCTTTTTAATTGACCTGAAATTCCTTTGTTCTATAGATACAATTTATGTATGTGGTCACAGACTAGAATGACCCTACTTGTATTAGGGCAGGCTACATTTTAAGCCGCTGAAAGGAGAAAAGGCAGCTTTTATTGACCTCATCAGCAACAGACAGAAATTTCTCCCTCATCATTTTGTGGCTGTACAGGCAAGGAGAAATCTTTATAAATGGGCACCCTGAGAGCTTACATTTTCCATCTGATAAAACAAAAGCAGGAGATATGAGGGCTCAGCAGCAGTCAACTGGTATCCCTCCTGCTTCAGGACTCACAGAGCATGGCAGCTTTTGCTCAGTGAGAACCATGCCATCCTCTGGCAAGCACCATATTGAGCTACAGCCCTGGTTCCTTCTAGCCCCAGGCTTGCTCTCGGTGGCTGAAGAGGAAGCTGTTTCTCCATTGCCGGCCACTATGGTGCTGGGTGCTGAAGGGCATCTGCTGCACCCTCAGATCCTCCTGCTGCCCCACCAGTCACCTGTGTGTCTCGCATTTAAGGGATATGAGAGCCATGTGATTCTACCATGTAACTGTATCATGAGTTGTAACAGTAAGGCAGAATATTGCTACTTTGTTCCCTTTGAGTTTCATGCTAACTTTGCCCAGGTTGGAAATTACAGAAGAAAGTCCCCAACACTGTGACTTGGAGAAAAATTCCAACTTGTGGCCACAACTACCCGCTTTAACAGAAAGCCGCAGGTTTTGTGCCTGTTATGTGTCACTCCACTGTATCATTCAGATGGTGACATCTTCAGAGGCCACAGAAGAAAAGGAACCAAAAACCCTATGCGTCGGTCACTTATGTGCATCCAGAAGAATGTCCCTCTATCTTATTCCCTTTTTATCTGTCGATAGTACAGAAGATCACAATCCCTTTCTCTGATTCCCATCTTGCAAAATGGGGGAGATGATGATGATTTTCTTAGTAAGGCTGTTCGGGACCTAAAACTGAAACTTGCTACAGAAAATGTAGTGTTAAGAGTCTTAGGTGTTTTTCTCTGCTCTAGCTGGTCCCTTGCTAATAGCAAAGATTGCATGCTCTGTGCACTCTGCCAGTAGTGTCAGTTTGTGTTTTTGGAGTGTTGACACATAACAAAAATATTTAGATTTCTTGTAGTCCCAGTTATATCTAGTCCTTTCTGAAAGTGTTACTATAGGAAGCAGACTGAAAGCTGGGTGAATTATGCATTTAAGGGTTTGGATTCAACTCAGTTTGTTCTTGATGTCTGCAGATTTTTGTCTGGGTATAAATTCTCATCTGATTTCTCCTTTCCAGTTGCTCATTAGGGAAAATTGTGCCAGGGCAACAGACGAATACCAGAGGGAGAAGACTAAACAGTTCCCCTGTTATGAAGATGCAAGGTCCTAGAGTCTCTCAAAGTAGTCTGTGTCAACTGGAGGTGGGGACTTGAATAGAGCCTGTACTTCATTGCCCTGGATTAGGGAGAGAAATAAATATTTAAGTCCAAAGTTCTCTCTGGAAATTGCAAGGAGAGCAACCTCTGCTTTTAGCTCCAAGGACAAGGTTGGAAATGAGGCAGAACATAGAGGTACTGGAGCTGAAAGCAGTAGGATTTTGTGCAAGGTCATTAAATGGCCAGTTTTCTGTGCAGCTGGAAGGGATTACTGCATTAATCTAAATTTGACCCTGGCAGAGAAGAGAATTCCCTTGGGGTGCTGTGGTTTTACTGGGTATTTCTTTTCTTTCTTTCTTTCTTTCTTTCTTTTTTTTTTTTTTTTTTTTTTTTTTTTTTTTTTTTTTTTTTTCTTTGTAATTTACTGCAAGCAAAAGGGCACATTTACTTCAGCCAAGTCTTCAGCCTGTCTGTGACTGGGGAGCACGTTGGCTGGCAAAGAGGAAGCTGAAGGAGAAAGGGGATGTTCTGTGGGCTCTTTTGGCTTTGTGTCCTTTCCCATGTACCAAACAGTGACAGTGGAGGGAAGTGATGAGTGGTGAACTCTGAGGATAACACTGAGTTTCTCCTTCAAGATAACTAGTTTCTAGTATAAATCTTTGGTTTGCATCTTTTGGAAGTGCTAGCAGAATGTCCCCCTAGATGTTTCCATGGAAAAAATTGAATGACATAATTGTGTTAGATAAGATAGCAAATTTTGAGTTGTATTTTTTTCTTTGACATATTAGGATCCAGATTTCCAGATTAAATATAATGTCAATTAAGTTCAGTAAATCAGTTCCTTCCCTACTTACACATTATGGTTTCTTCCTTTGGAGGAGAAATGTGTTCCAGCTAAATATTGTCCCATCTTGGATGAAATGGATGCAGAATCTCAGAGTAGTTAAGGTTGGAAGGAAACTCTGGAGATTATCTGGGCCAAGCCCTACGCCCTAGCAGGGCCATCTCCTGTAGATGTATGCATATTAATATGAGAAAGATTAGCACAGTTTCTGAAGCAGAAGGTGTGCTACCTCCCAGGACAGGACAGTATCTGGCTTGCTCATCTCTCCTCCCTGCCCAAGATCCATTCTAGGGTCCAGCCCCAGCCTGCAGTGGTTCACTGGAGGCAGGCACCCATAACTGGTATGGCAAGGGAGCTTGGTTTGGTATGATGGTGCAAATGATGCAGTAACAATGACATGTATCTAGCACTGCAGGACTTATGAGTGCTGAGCTATGATAAAGTTTTTCAGATTGCTTGCTGAATGAATTTTCCTTCAGTATAGAGGAAACTTGGTTTTCCTAAATGAAATATTAATGCACTGATATCAAGTGATTCAAGAGAAAGCCCTGCTACTAGCGGTCTGTGTTGTACAGTGTAGCCTTAGTTTCTACAGTCTTCATTATAGAATTAGGTATTCTTATTTATTATACTAATAAAACTAGTTGCATTCAGATTATTATTATTCTAAATAGGCCAACTTCAAATCCAGTCATACAAGGAGTTATAAATGTTGTCTGTATCAGGCAACTGGTTTTCTTGCCCCTCAGTACAGTGATGACTTGTATCCCAAAGACTGGGAGCAGTAAAAGCCAAGAGCTGAAATGCTCATGGAAATTCAGATCTTTTGCTTTTACTTATTTTTTCCATGATAAGTTCCTAGGCTTTTAAGAGAGTGAGTCTTTTGATCTGGTTGTTACACCCAAGCTGACTTGTGGCACCGAGAAACTGCACCAAGCAGTAGCTGCAGTTGACTGAAGTTTAGGTCAATGACTGGGAGGATCACTGACATGGGTGTATGTCATTGCATTTAAGTGTCCTGCCCCAACTTTATGCAATTAGAAAGGATATGAAATCAGCATCAAGCTGTTTAAGTTCTTCAGGAAGGCAGCAGAAGCAACGAGACTGAATTTCCAGATTGGATTCCAATTGAATAAAATCAGGAGATATTGTGGTGGTCTTTAGTCTTTTGAAGCAGTATGGCAATGTGAGGGAAAACAACCAGCCATAATCACAAAGTGCGAAGCAGAGAGGTTAAGCACTTGTTCTTCTCTTACTAACCACTTCCCAAAGACCTCAAACATTTTTACAAATGCAAGCATGACAGTACTGTCGCCTCCCCTTTCCCCCCCGCCTTCCCCCAAAAAGGCAGGGAAACTGAGGCATAGAGCAGTGGTATTACTACCTGGACCAAAAACCTCCTGATGATTTAACTGCTTAGTAAGGTTTCCAGTGTGTAAGGACAAAATCAGGGGATAGCCCACTAGCATGACATGAGAGATGTCATTTGAGCAATTCATTTTTCATTCTGGACAATAATTAGTTAATAGAAGCAAGTTTTATCCAAACCTGATAGGTTTTTTCCTTTTTCAACGTATTGTTGGTTGCTGTAGCAGCTGAGTAATGCAGAAGTTCTGCCTGAAAATAATGCTTCCTCCTTATATGATATTGCACATATTGTCATGGAAATTGTCCTCATTTCCCCCGAGCACACTTTAAATAACTCGAACAGCAGTGCTAATGAGCAGAAAGATATCTGCAATCCCCACCGTGCAACTTGACATACTTTATCCGACTCTGAATTCCCCTTGCTCATCATTGAACATATTAGAGATCTGGTATAATAATTTGCTTTCTTGCTTTGGTCCGGTCATTCTGCTCTTAGAGCTTGGTAATAAAAGGTCAGCTTTGGCTGAAACCTCAGTGTTGCAGACATGCCGTTTTTTACTGCCAAATACCTTAAGAAAAGCAAGTGTCTCCGAAAGGGTAAGTCATATTTTTTGGTGTATTTAGTGTTGTCTGTTTTGCCTTAAATTTCAGTAAAGGATTTATTTTGAATTAAGAAGCAGTGGGAATGGATCTATTCATACTGCCAGTCGGTTAGCACAGGGGTTTTATTATGCTGTACGCTTTTTTGGTTCAATATACAGTGTGTTATTATCTTGCGTTTTACATTCACTGAAGCTGACTAAGCGAGAGATTGCTTAACCCTTTAAACATGAAGCATATGATTTGCACAGGGATGGAATATCTAATGAAGAACCAAATAGGAGCAGAATCTGTGTGTATTTGTTTTTCCAAATAAGTCATGTAGGCAGCTGGATAATGCTCCAGTATTTTGGTTTTTATTGACAAAAGGGTTTATTTTTTTTATCTGCACTGAAATAATAACTTTAATAACACCAAACGAAGGAAATGCTTGCTTCCTCCTAGCATCTTTTGTTTGCAGGGTTACCTGAGTGCATGATTTCATGTAGGTCTTTAGCTTGCTGTTGTGATGTTTGCTGTGTGGGCTTTTCCAGGAAAGGTGATTGTTCTACTTCCAGGTAGATACAAAACTGAGAGCAGTTTGCTTCTAGCACTATAAAAATTAATGATGTGATTAACTCCTAACAGAGAAACACTTGCCTTTTATTTTTCTTGTTCTGTTGCTCGTCTCTTTACTATGACATTTTTCTAGTGAGCAGTCCAGATAAGGGCTCCGAGTAAAGGAAAAGGAGCTACTTGTAGTTGAGTCATCTATCAATTGAGGGGATCTGACTTGCTTACCTGGAGAAGCATTTATGTTGCACATTTTCCTTAGAAATCATTTCTAAGGCATAGCTAGAAGGTTGAATTGTGGGTTTTTGTTTCAGGTTTCAAGCCAAAGAGAAGGTTTTGCAGGAAAACAGTTTATTATCTTCAAGCCTATCTTTGTTTTTCCTGAAGGATTCTTATTTAAAATGGTATTACACAGGAAGTGGCAACAGTTAAGATGTAAGAATTGAGTTTAGGTGGTTTGTAATCACTGGCACCAACTTTCAATATTTTTATTGAGCAAAATGTGTACACAAATTTACACAAACATCAGGATTTTTTTAAGGATATAATCGTATTGATATTAGGACCGTATTAGAAAGATGGATTAAAAAAAAAGTCTCAGTTTTTTTCTTTGCTTTGTTGTATGCATACATGTATATAACAGTCTTCAAGGAGGCACAGAACAGTTTGTGCTCCCTCTGTTTGCTTTTCTGCTTCAGGCACTTGACTGAGTGATACTTCTTTCCCTTACTGCATGTGTCTTGATAGCAGTGTCCCTGGAGATAGATGATGATTGAGAGGTGTCTGCCCTGCTTGTGTATGAAGCAGGCATTGCAGGAGGGAGCTGAAACATGGCCAGAAAAGGTAACGCTGTTTTGTCAGATGCAACTTGAAGATAATTATTTAGCTCTGATGCCTCTTATGAGGAGGTGTGTGCATCCCACTGAATGCTGTCTGTTGGCTGTAAGCTGTTCCCTGCCCCACTGTGGTAAGAAGCTATGATGTATTAGACACAACAGGGTGTGGAGGCTTGCAAGCTAAGCATTAGCATGAGTCACTGTGACTCTAAAGGTTACACTTGGAATCTGGAGAGCAGTCGCTCACTGCTTGATCCTTTGCCCAGGGAGCTGCTACTTGCTGATTCTTTGCTGCAAGGATTTGGCATCCTTGGAAGATGTTTCTGTGTGAGAGAGCTCAGCCCTGTGAACCAACAGGTGGGGGGTATAAGCTGTGGCTGAGTCTGGCCTCGGTGGGACTACTGCTTGGAGTCATCATCAGTGTCACAGCACAACTGTTGTAATCTGCCTAGCCCTATGGCTCAGCCTGGGAAGAATGACTTGTGTGTGCAGGGAGAAAGGGAGAAACAGGGAGGAGCAGCTTGGTACCCAGCCCATGCAAAGAACAGAGGCTAAGAAGTGATCATTTTGGAATCAGAGTTAACATGGGCATAAATTGGAATTTTAAAAGGTTGCTGAGGCAGCCTTAGCCTAAAGCAAGCAGCCATAATCTGAGTGAGTCATTATCGCCAGGAAAGTCCTAAGCTAACTGAGCACCCCAAATTGATTTTTCCTAAAAGCATCGTTTTGAACCAGAGGGAGTACAGGGCGTTGCTTCTGTGAGACTGCTTCCACTGACATCTTTTTGATTTGTGAAATTCATCTGGTCCGGGCATGGTGGATAACCTGTGCCATTCTGATGCCCATTCTGCTCTGTGTTAACCTTTTTTGCCTTGTTTCCAGGACAGCCTGGGAAGGGATGTGCCAAAACACTGAGGCAGAATTGTGTGCTTGGGTAGGGAGTACTGAGCTAGCTGGGTGTATCCATGAGCTGTTTAGCATCTATCTGTCACTCATGTTGCTTTGACCAGATTGGGCTCCTGTTAGTTTTTGAGGCACTTCCCATTCAGTTACTTCAGGCAATCCCCTGTAACTCCCTTCTAGACAGCACTTCATTTGCAGAATTATTTTTTTTTTACTGTGATCTAAGTGGGGAGATTTCCATTCTTCCCAGTAAATAAATATGGTCATTAAAAAGGCATTAAATGATTAGGGAGTGCCCTTAGGCATGGCATCAGAAGTACAGTTGCATAAAATCTATAGTAGCCACAGGCTCTGGTGGGTGCTTGCTATTCCCTGTTCTTGTGAACAAAAGAGCAAATAAGCAAGAGCAGTGATATCGTGTGTGATTTCTTTCCCACATGTTCAGATGGCCTAGGGATGGGAACTGGGCTGTGAATGAGGTTGTGGCCAGAATTATTGGTCATGTGGGAGTCAGTCTTAGTAAGGAGACTCTTCCAGATTGATACAGGCAGTAGCCAGCAAAGCTGGGAATGATCCCCAAAACCTTGTCACCTGGAATCCCAGGCAGTGAAGGATTTCCTCTCTTCGGCTTTTGGAGAAGGTTAGCTCTATGTTATCTGTAGGTTGTTTCTCCTCAGGTGACCTTTATTCTCACAGTGCTCCATCATTAGCAGGACGGGCTAAGAAGCTTTTTGGATTACTTCTCTGCTTTGTTGCTTTTTCTTTTTTTTTTTTGGTGGGAAAGTTGAGAGTGCTTTGGGATACCGATGAAATAACACAGGTAAGCCAAAGCACGGCATTCTCTCATGTTTTGCTTTGTAAACTGTGCTGTTCCTGTGAAGATTTCCCACAGCTCTTATTTGGTGATGCATTCTTAGCCTACTCTGGTAAAACTACAGTAATGACAGGCTCTGGAAAGACACAAATAACAACTCGCTTGTTTCCCCTATTGCCAATATTTAGCAACATCAAACTCCAAACAGTTACACCCCCACCCACATTAAACAAGACATCAAAACAATGAAAAACATTTATCACCACCTGCAGCCTGTTGTTAAAGCTGTTCTCTCCTAAGCCCTCCTACATTAACATTTCTCTCTCTTTGGTGGTTCACTGAGTACTGGCTCACTACCACTCAAAACTGGAGTGTAAAATATTATACAGACAGAATTGTCTCTGATCTGGTGAGTCACTGTTGATTTTCTCTTTCTCCATTAGAAATCAAGAGTAAAAGAAGCTTCAGCTCTGGCGAAGCCTTTTCCTCTTTAATGCAAAAATAATAACATTGCATGTTTTATTGCCAACTGGTCCTTACTTTACTGCAGCTGTAGATTTACAAGACTTCAAAGCCAGATGATTAAGACACAGTTTTTGTTTGTAGCCAGGCAAGCCAAACAATCTCAACTTCAAAGGAGGGGGTGTTCTTTAATGTTGTGGGCTTCCTCTTTGTGCTTGGAAAATGAGGTTGGTGGGGACGATGCCACATGCAGAAAACAGGCCACATAGCTGTTTCTCTTGGAGGAGATGTTGGCTGCTGCTTGGGAAGAACAGAGCACACCCAGCAACATCAGGGTGTTTGATGGTTTCTGTTTGTGTCTCTTTGTATGATAATGACTTTAAATGTATTCTGTTGCTATGCTCAGTGCTTCTCTCTTGGTAGACCCCTGGGGTGGCCACAAGCAAAATTTGGCCTTGAGCTCTGATGCATCACCTGTTCTGGATTGTCTTCCTTTTCTGATGTCCTTGCAGTGTGGATGATTTTATGGGCGTTAGGAGGAGGCAATCTCAGTGAAAATAAGTGTTCAAACCCTTACAACATTGTGGCTTGAGGGGAGTAGGGACTGGAGGTAAAGGTGCTTTACATCTGACAGTCATGTTGAAATGGAGCCCTTGTGTGTTTGTACTTCAGCCAGTCAGCCACACATCACCAGTTCAACCTAGTAGGGCTGAGGGAAGAGCAACTTGTTAGCTCCGTCATTAGAGGGACATAAGGGTTGTGGTGCAGCTTTATTTCTGACTCTTCAGCTCAGGCAGTATGACATGACCACTTCTGTTTTATTAAGTTCCTTATCCATGTATATGGTGGTTGCTCCAGTGATGAAAACAGGACAAGAGCCTCATGATGAGGCAGAAAATGGGGCTGGATAACTGTTACTTCTTGAACCACACAGGGTATTATTTTCCAGGAATACTTCACCAGGAAATTAGTCTTAAAAACTACAAATAAATTCCTTCCATACTCTGGAGATATGGCAAGGTACAAACACATTGTGATGGTGTACCTGGGATCAAAGTGTGTTTTGGTAGAAGGTGAGCCCACAGGCAGTGTGGATCATGGCTACGTGCTACTGTGTTGAGCAGTTGGTGACTCTAGGAAGCGGAGTGCTGGGTTCCATGGGCCTGTGGGTGCTAAAGGCCCCAGGAAGATGTGGCCATCATTCAGCAAAAAACTTGCAGTCATGTGGCTCTGGTGCAAGCATCCCTTGTCAGTGTTAAAATCTGAGTGAAACTGGGGCTTTATCCAGTCAGTATCTAGGCATTTGTGGGATCCAGGCCACACTCTCTCCAGGAGTTGGCAGAGTTGGCCAACACACCGCTGTGCCTCTCAATGAGCTGTACATGTGCTGCTGAGAGAACAGTGACTTCAGCTTGCGAGTTAAAGCTCTCCAAGTAGAGGATGTGCCAGGCAACCATTGGGGCTGCCGAGTGAGGGAGCAGTTTTCAAGACACAATACACTCCTAATTTCTAATGTGGCTTTCCTATTTCAAGAGCACTACTTTGGAGAGTGCTGGGGGAGCAATCTTCATGCTGTTCAGCTTACTCCATCTCATTCTTTGCTTTCTGCTTTCTAGGACCAGTGTTGCCTTTGCATTTGCACACCAAAACCTTCAGAAAGTATTCCTTTCTGTGTGATTATCAGTGTTTGGTTAATCCAAGGTGCCTGGAAGTGGTAGATTCGTTTTTCTTTCCTGGCTCTGCTACTCACTAGCCAATACCATCCTGCAATAATTTACTGTCCTTGTATCTCAATTCTGCATTAGTGTATAGGAATTTCACACTGTGGAATTTGAAAACTGTTTTTTTAGTGCAGAGAAGGCATTTCCCTGCTGATACACAATATAGCCCCAAGAAATAATTTTAACCTCTCTGTGCCTGTTTCTCCTTAGTTAAAACTGAAACACTGGTGTAATCATTTTTCCGTAATGCTTTCGTGTTTGTGTACACATAATCACCTAGTTTAAATTAAACAGGAGAAGAGAAATATTAAATCTCTTCTGTGGTAGTCCAAGTGTTTCTTAAATGCAACTGGCTAGTATAGCAGAGACCAGATTGACAAGGCATTAGTATATTGAGACCTATGGGTTTTCATTTTCATTCTGTGGACCACTGAAATAAAAATAATATTGACAACTTTTTTTGTCTTAAAAATTGGTTGCAGTCACAAGATATGCAAGCTTATAGCTATGATTCTCCTCCTTATGTGTTATTTTAGGGATTTTCAAGTTAACGTTTACTCTCAATAACAAATAGGCTGTTTAGTCTGGGAAAAAGGAGGCTGAGGGGAGACTTTATTGCTCTCTTCCAGTATCTGAAAAGTGCTTACAGTGAGAGTGGGGCAGGTCTCTTCTCACCTGTGACAGGTGACGGGACAGGGGGAAATGGCCTCAAGTTGCACCAAGATAATTTTAGGTTGGACATTAGGAAACGCTTCTTTACAGAATGGGTAGTTAAACACTGGAATAGGCTCCACAGGGAGGTGGTTGAGTCACCGTCCCTGGTTGTGTTTAAGAGCCGTTTGGATGTGGTGCTCAGGGACATGATTTAGCAGAGGGTTGTTAGAGTTTAGGGTACTATGGTTAGGCTGTGGTTGGACTTGATGATTTTTAATGTCTTTTCCAACCTGAGTAATTCTATGATTCTATTAATAGGGAAGGAATGAGTAGGCAGCTGCCACACTTTCCTGATACCTTCTGTTACCAGATTGGGGTTCAGGCAAATCATAAAGCCATCTGTGATGTTTTCCAGCCACGTAGACCATTAGACCAAATGCTTCTTCTGTTTCCAGAGCTCTGGCTCCCTGCGTAGCACAGCTTCACTGTAGATACATAATTCATTATGTGGAAAGCCACTGTTTTAATCTAATATTAAAGAGGCAGCAGCTCAGCAGGTGTCCCCAAGGTAAGGAAGGCCACATACTGCTGGCAGCAGCTGCTGGAATTAGGTTTATCAAGATTTTTTTTTTGTTTGTTTTGGAACAGAAGCTGAAAGGCTTTTTAATATACCATGCCATTGGCTCAGCATATTCCCATCCTCTGTCTGTTGTCCTGTCTTTGACTGAGAAGACAAAAATTTTTATAATGCACTGTCTGTGATGGCTGTGTACAGTTCTGTGCTCTTAGGAAGGAGCAGGGTGAAGAGGAAGAGGCTCACAAGGTGGATGCACCCTGCTGCCTTCTCACATCAGTGCACAGAATGAGCTAAACACATCTGTGGGGCAGTGCCACTGAAATCAACATGGTCAGAATGGCCTTCCTGCTCCTGGCAGCACAAAAATACCCAAATTAATTGCCTTTGGAGAATATACTAAGCAATAAGGCTGATATTCCATTGCACTCATCCAAGTGCTAAGATTTCTGTGGCCTAAATGAGTATAATTAAATCTAATTTGTATAGTCAATGTCACTTTGGTGGCACAACGGAAACCTTTGGTGTTTGAGTCATATATCACAACATGCAGAAAGCAAAGCTTTGCAGTTTCTTGAGATAATAATTTTGTCATGTCTGTTTGAATGTCATAAAGCATCCTGATGGTTGGTTTTCCTCAGAAGAACATATGGAATATATACATGTAATTGCATGCAGTACACCTGTCCATCCCTTTACCTGGTACTCAATCCTCAAGTGAGTGAAAATTCGACTGCTGAATATTCCCTGTTCTCTGTAGAGACTTTTCACAGGGTAACATTTCTTGCTGTAGCAGTAACTTTATAGTGACAGAGATTGGCCAGCCAGTGTTAACATTCATGCCGCAAATATGTTCTTGTACTGGAATGAATTTGCTGTGCATACCTGTGGGTCGTGTTCCCATGACTCCTAGGCTCCTCTAGGTTGCCTTGTTAATAAACCAAGAGCCTCTTACAAGGCTTATGATCTAGCTTTGGTCCTTAGCCTTTGCTTGGGGCAGAACAGAGACCTGTTAGTTTGTTGGCACTCCTACCATCTGCTTTCTATTTGATACATTTGTGGCACAAATCACTACAAACTAGATAGTAGCATAAGCTGTTTTAGAAGACCTCTTGGCAATGTATTGTGGATCTTGGAATCAGCCTGAGCTTTATTACTTGTATGTACAATGTAGAGGTGAATGTGTTAACTGGTAGAAGAGACAATGCCTGTGAGCAGGCCTTGGGCATATCCTGTACAGGCACTGAGAACACAACAGAAAGGTATGTACATCTGTAATATTGTAGTATGCTTTAATGACAATGAATGCTGCAGACTGGACTTCGTCTGTGGAAATGAGTTAGAGAAGAGCATCTGATGCAGTGGGGAAAGTCCACCAACTGAAGACAACTCTTAGGATGAATTGTTGCTTACGTATGAGGCTTTGTTCATTTCTTGTTTAAGTCATATCTAGATCAGCAAGTTTTTTAAACATGAAGTTACATCTGATCATCTTGATGTGTGATCATGATTAATCACTTCAAAGGAACTTTTATGGACTTTCTGATTATACTATTAACAAGGAGGAATACGTCAATTGCCACTGGGAGGAGAGAAGTAGAATTTATTTTTCTATAGCTTTATTCTGCTAGCAGCCCATTGACAATTGTCCTAAAACACAAAGATCTGAGGCTCTGCTTTGTGCATCAGCATAACCTCAATTCTAACAGCCATCCATGACTGTGTTCCAAGTGTCTGTAATGCTTAGCCCAAGTGACAAGTACTGATTGTCCTTTTTGCCAGGCAGCATTATTGTCATAACTGAAAAGTAATGCGTGTTACACAGTCCTGTTTAGAAGAAGCATTGGTTAACCAATACATAGCCAGATACAGAAAGAGACTGCTATAAAACCACTATTCTGTGCAAACTGTAGGGAGACTTAGATCAGAATATCTCATATAGCATTTAAATTCTGCTTTGTCAGTAATGCTAGCCTTTTTCCTCCAAAATTTGCCAGTATTTTACAGAAGGCATACAGTATATGTTCTTTTGCACTTCAGTTCCTTTTCTACGCTAATGCAACAAATAGCTTTTTTTTTTTTTTTTTTAAATTGAAAACAAAGTGTGTAAGTGTTGAGTCCTTAATGATAGTTCATGTATTTGCTGCTGCCAAAACCATGCTTGTAAAGCTTCAGTCACTTCACTGAAGAAAATAATGTTTGTAATTGGTTGGCTTGATTTTCTGAAGAACTCTGTATTCATTCTACATAGAAACAGAGTCACTACTGGCTTAGCTGAGAGCGCTGCTCTCTGCAGCTGAAACTGTACCAGCTGATGGCTTCGGCTCAGTTCTGCACCATTTAGATTCTGTAGTACTGATTAAGATGGCAGACAAGAGTCCTGAAAGAATTTCTCACTGTATTTTTAAGTTTCATTGTGGAGTTAGGTGCGGAGGAAAAGAAGAATTAGGCTTATGAGGAGCAAGGGGGAGAAGAAGGTAGTTTACGTGAGACTGAGAGACACTTCATTCCTATCAGTAAGCATACCTGGAAAATGTGGGCACAGCAGTCCCAGAAGAATGTAGAAGTTGGGTATTGACTTTCCAGTATGGAATTGTTGAAGAAAAATAGATCTGATTTTGCTGTTCTACTGTTGTAGTAACTCATTGCTCATCAGAATTTAAAATTTCCCTCAACTCTTGTCCCCAGCTTTAAAGATTTGAAAAAATTAATGGGAGCTGGAGAGCTAGAAAATTGCTTGTGGTTGTTTGGTAATGCATAAAAATTATCCAGTCATCTTCCTTCAGATTTTTCAAAACATGAGGGATCATCATCTTTAGTCAGGAAGGAATTTCCTCCTTAAAATAGTGTGTGAACATAACCACAGTTGGAATATGTAATTTGATACATTCGTCAGAAGTGTCTAGCACTTGCTGCCTTGGAGAACCACACTGAGCAGTGTGGCTGGCTTTACACAGTTGTGCCATGTTTTCTGAGTCTTTCATTTTATACATCTGTCATTTTGTTGTACCCTCAAATTCCTAGTTGCCTTCTGTGCCTTCTGCAATGTGTCCCACAGGGGCTGGTGTGCCCTTCTGCCAGTGGGCACCCAAGTGCATGTCTTCTACTGGCCTCAGAAAATGCATGTTCCTTCAGTCCAGAACAAAGGGCAATGACACACAAGGTCGGAAGTTCGCATTGCTTGGGCAGTTCATAATTTTTAAGGGTTGTAGATTTTGAGAGTATTGAGGAAAGGCTGAAGAGTTAGTTTTCTGGACTGGGAGGGTGAGGGAAAGCATCCTCCTGTTGATACAAGGCTGTCTGTGGAACATGCTGGAGAAAAAAGCTGCACAACCTTTTCTTTCTCCCTCTTGCCACCCTCACTTGAGACCTCTGACTTTATTTTGTTCAGGACTGGGGTGGTTTTGGAAGGGGAAGAAATCCTTTCCCCCACATCCCCCTACAGAGGAACAAAGGTTGTCTGGCATTTTCAGAAAGGTGCTTCATAAGGTAAACAGCCTTCTAACAGCTGGTGATGTCAGACTGGCTTTGAAGGAAGGGTTTTTTGCAAATGAAAGAAGCTGAACCACAAATAAGCCTGGGCTCCCAACACCTTGTTTTCCTGCAGCAGCTTTCATTTTGGCAGAGAGTAACCGATGCCAAGGAGACAGGTACCTCTTACTTGGCAGGAAAACAATGTTGGTATCAGCAGAAGCAGTGCTGTACCCTGTATTTTTCTGCTTTGTCAGCAAGTATTGCTTCAATACACAGTGACCACGACACTGTGAACTGAGATCTCCACCTAAGAAGCTGTTATTTCTACTATGATTCATGCTTGGAAGTCAGTGTGTTTAGTTTGCACAGTGCTTTCCTATCAGGAAATATGATTTTAATCTAGCCACAAGGGTTTAATTGATTTGATCAAACTGTCACTTATTTTGCAGTCTCACCCCTGAAGCATAATTGGAGATAATTAGAGTGTAGTTACTTTAGCATTCCCGCTCAGGATGAAACATACAAGTCACAGCAGAGGCAAAGTGGCTTAATGCAGCTCCCAGCAATTGGTGGTTCAGTAGTTTCTCTTTGTGTTATTGCTGATAAATTCCTACAAAAAGTGATTGTTCTGACTTGAGCTAAATGTGAACATCTTGGAGAGGTTTCATCACTTTCTGCTACCTAATGGAAGCTGACATGAACAAATCTCAAAGTAATAACAAGGCTACTTGTTCATAGGGATACTAAACACAGCTAGGAGCATGTTTCACAGGCCCCAGAAGTTTCTCTGGTCAGAAAGCCATCAGGATCTTAGTTAATGGTCCTTCTTTTTATGGAGCAAAATAGTTGTGAGCAGGAGTTGGAGGGAGTAGTGCCTGAGCTGTGTTGGTGCAAGGAAAATGCTGTTTCCTTGAGAAAAATAATGTACTCAACAGTTGTGTTGTATCTCCGCTCATCTCAGCCCTAGTTATTGGGTTACTCCAGTGGAGATGGCCCTCCCATAGTTGTGCATTCAGCTTAACTAAGTTCAGACTGTACATTGCAGCCACAGTGAGCAGCAGCACATCCCAGGCAAAACAGCGGTCTCTTCACAAAATTTCAGATTCTTGACAACAAAGAGGTTATTTGAAGTTGACCTGTTCATCTAATTTAATTGGCAAGTTCAGAGCAATGCAGATGATGCCTGCCAAGAAAGGAATTTCCAGGCAGGAGTTAAAAACAAAACAAAGGTCAAGTTCACATGATACTATTTTTATGTATAAAAGATGAAAAAATTAACTAAATCTGCATTTATAGTCTATACTTTTAGAAAACATGCACTTGATCCTGACAACTGAAACAGAATGCTAGCCTCAAGTTTTTAAGGCATTTCTGTAGCTTATGTGTCAGTACAGAAAATCTGTAGTGCCTCTGTTCATGTTAAGTCTTGTCAGAATTTTTGCACAAGGAACCATAATTCTGAGTTCTAATCTCTTTGCTGGTGCTTCTTTAAAGCTGTTTAATGGTATATGAAATTCACTGCAATACTGGTCTGAAGCCACAGAAGCTATGGGGGGAGGACAGCTGACAGAGCCTCTAGGTTAGGTAGTGAATGGCAGCGGATTTAGGCTGTTTGACTGTCATTATTGTCTGGCACAAGACCTCATATCTGAGATCTGAAAATCACTTAGGGACTCAAGAATATTTGCTGCAGCTTCTGAAAATGTGATCATTGTCTTTAACTAGCATTAAGCCTGTGGGATTTGAAAGTGTTTAAGAAAATTAGGATTCATATTTGACTGGAAAGTCAATTAGAGTTTAGTGCATACCTATAAATCCTCCTTCAAGAAAACTTAAAGCATGTCTATTTATGAGCTGCACCTACTCTGTACAGCAAAAGGTACTTAAGTTTTTTTTTCTTCATTGCTACAACCAAAAGAAAGGTCCCTCGAACTGATTCCAAGCCATGGAAATAAAATACCCCTTCATCAAAAATAATGCACGCTTCTTTAGGAAAAATTAAACTGAGACAGAATAAATCGGTGTTGATCCAAGGCATATTTCTTTCATTTGCATGCTGTGTAAGCTTTAAAAAATGTGATGTCAAGTTTACTCTCAAAATCAACTTCAAACTTGGGTATCACATATATATGTTTGTGTGTGTATATATATATGTTTGTGTATATGTATGTGTATAAGGGTCTGTATATAGATGGATAAAAATATAAAAAACATTGTAAGCAGATGTTGTTCACTGTACTGCTTAATTCTTCTGTCATTCCCTTGTAGCTCCTTTTAATCTGATTTTTATCTTCTGCTTCTTGTCTCTTTCAGTTTTCTCTTACAGCTTTTCCTCACAAAGCCTAAATGGAGCATTTCAAGAGCAGTTTCCTATTCCTTGAAAGCTTTTCCACCTGTTAAAGGATCATCTTAAGGGGGGAGGGGAGGGGAGGGGCGGTTGGTGGTGGAAGGGGGGAACAGCAGAAAAATGGTAGAATTAACACTGAACATACTGAAATTTAAACTGCGTCCTTTAGAGGGCAAGTTAACCCAAATTCAGATACGTTGCACTATTTCATGCTCCTAGAAATTCTTGGGACAATGCAGAGGGGAAGAGAAATGCTCAAGACAGAGAGTTAGCCGGAATCAAAGGCAATGGCTGATAAAATGGAGTGGTTTCAGGTGACTAATCCAAGCACTCTTAATAACCTCTTGCTTACTTACTAGTATTTCTTCTATCTCTTTTCATAATCTGAAGATCAAGGATATTATTTTTTCTTACTGTGCAAAGAAAGATTGCCCCTTCCCCCAGTACAGCTGCCCTTCACCTTGACAGAATTCATCTGCCTCATTTTTCAGCTTCTTACATTATAAGGGGAGCTTAGAACCCTGAATCTGATCCTCACCTTTAGGACAATTGTGGAGAGCAGGTCAGGGAAGATGAGTCATTACAATTGTTCTCTTCAACTGTTGGCTGTTAGTTTTTGTCCATTTGTCAAGATCTTTGTTGCTGCTTGTCTGCAATCAGAGACTGCCAGTCGCTACTTGTTGTAGTATTGAGGGCAGACATGTCCTTTGAGCCTTGCCTTTCCCAGACACCAGCAGTTTCATAACTCAGCCTTGAAACTGCCTTTTACCTCCCTATGTGCTGCGGCAACATGTGCGTGGCCAACTCAGTTTCACCGTACTGGAAATGCCACTCTGCTATCCACACCAAAGCACTGCAAACATGTAAATATATACACATACACAAGCATTAATAGTTATGTAAATGTTCAGTGAAGTTGATATGATGACAATACACAAACACATCAGTAGGCGGAACTATGTAAGAAATGGGCGAAAGGCAAACCAGATGTGGTGGAGGAGGGAGGGAAATGATCTGAACAAAACAAGAAGCTGCCAACTTCAGCAGAACCTGAAAGCAGTTTTGCTTGAGAATGTAAATGTTCCTCTTTTTACACACAGTGGGGCAGGACCACCTCCTACGTGGAAGTCCAGTCCTGTTCCTGCTGAATTTCTGCTTCTACGCTGAGAAAGAGGATGTAAGGCATAGCTCCACAAATAGCTCAATACTTCCAAGGTTTCCTCACTGGAAACAGCTGTATAAAGGTTGGGATGCAACTAGAGGGCTGTTCTGAGATCCCTGGGCAGGAGCACAGGCAGGACAGGTACATATGTTAGTCTTTGTGCTTTCCAGTGAATGTGTATCAAACCATGGTGGCATCAAGGTGCCTGCACACTGTATTAGCAGGCCATTTTATTTTCCTCTGATGTGGAGCTGAAAGTAACTCTGGGAAGGGCTGGGATGCCTGCCCCTGGCAGTCCTAAGCTAAGCAGAGCTGCTCTCTGAGGGCCAGTCTCATTCGTGTGGGGGCTTAATTAAAGATGAGTAAGAAATTCTGTTGAAAGGAATAGAAAGCCCTGGTCTGTGTTTAAAATTGTTAGCAGACTTTTCCTCACTTTGTGGTGCTGAGGAGGCAGATCCCTGCTTCGTTTGTGCAGTAGCCATGCTTTTGTGCTGCAGGGCTGAAGGCTCTCAGCTGCTCAGGGCAGGCAGCAGATCCCTATAGGGCAAAAAAGAGGTGCAACATCTGAGTGTGAGCTTCTTGTCACTGGGATGGGCAAAATTAAAATTCCATATCCAAACATTTCTAGGCTGAAGAATTTAAAATTGATTTCCATTTCCTAAAGACAGGCGTGCTTGAATTCATGCAGTGTTTGAGTTGTTCATTTGTGTTGTTTCAGTTCAAATCTGAAACTACTCTTTTTGTGTCTGAAAAGCACTTATGAATTTCCAGTAGTGTTCTGGATTTCTAAAGATGGTGCAGTGGTAGGGAAGATTTTTGTTTTGCTTTGCTTTTAAGATGATGTAAATATTTGAATTTAGCTGTTTCTCATTTTTGAAACTACTAAAACTCAAAAGCAGTCAAGTTCTGCAACACAGAGAAAAGCACCTGAACTTTGCACTTCAGGGAGCTCTAATTCTGCTTACTGCCTCGGTGGTGTAGTAGTGAAAGGAGCCAGCAATGTGCAGAAAGGAACAAGATTAGAAAGTCATAAAATAAAAGTTATTTATAGGTGGGTCTGCTTGTTCTGCCATTGCTTATTCATCTCATGCTAACGCATGAGACTTCCTCAGAGAAGCAGTTCTGAAGTTCTGATTTGTACACCAGCGTCCCAGCACAGAGTTGTATATATCTACTTGTACTCTTGGGACTAGTCACTGCTGACTCTCCCACAGACGGCTTATAGGATCATGACCTTGCTCCAATTTAAAGATCAGTGGGAGAAAGCTAACTGCAGAAGAGCTGTATGTGTAGTTTTTGGCAGTCTCAAGCCTAGGTTCTGCAGCATGCACAGGAATCATTTTGTTTCCCATCCTGTTCTTGCTTTTTATGGAGTCTAATAGAAATATAAATATTTTTCCCTAAGTGCTTGCCTGAAAAAGGCCCAAAAAGATTTAGAAGGCAGATGGCAGGTTCAAAGTAACATTTTAGGAACCAAAGAGCTGGAGTCAGGTCCTTGTGGTACAGTGATTCAGGGGGAAAATGCTGAGATGCCACTTCTGCAGAAGTTCAGTCAGATGGAGTATTCATCTTCACCTGCATGTTGCATGCACTAGTTCAACTGTTCTCGTTAAATTTGCAGTCTGTAATTCATTCTGAACTAAGTCTCTTCTCTCTTCTTGTACTTTGTGGTTTAGCTGGGAAAGACCTTCCTTTAAATCTAATAGTGGGATCAGTTTTATCTTGACCAGGGTCTATTGTTTGCTGGCAGTATGGCCCATACAGCACATGCACTTATAAATACATGGATAAATACTTATAAATAGATGTATCTAATAGGCTACAGTAGAGCTGAACAGCCCATTTTGCAGGGCTAGAGTACATCCAAATCAACTGACAGCTATGAATGCCTTGACTATAAGGTTCACAGTTGCTGGTAATAAAAATAAGGCTTGAAAGCTAAGACAGAAAAACTAAGGGGATAGCTGGAAGTTAGCCAGAGTATTGTGTGTCTGGTGAAAGTAGATAGTGTAGTGTTACTTAGGGAGTGAATTTAAGCGAAGAGGTGTCTGTTATGGGGTGAGTGGAGTCCTCTGAGGTCTGGTGCTCGGTCGCCCATCTCATTTCACTGCAGCACTGAGATCACTGAGATTGTGTCTCTCAGGCAGGCCTATTGGAAACTGGGGTAAAAAGAAGCTCTGGAGAAGAGGAGCGAAGAAAAACTCCGCAGAAGGGTTTCCCATGACTTTTGGCTCTGTAGGTAGAGAAAGGAGAGTAGGAATAAATGAAAAGATGAGTTTTCGGAGTGTTTGGGCTTGGCAATGCAGAGACATGGTAACCTATCAGGGCCTGGAAGAGGGCCAAAGGAAAAACATGGGTCCAGGTTGCATACTGCTTTTAAATCTGGGGTGGACACTGGAGCCAGAACACAACTTAGTGTTTGGTGCCTCTTGCAGCTTTTCTGCTTTGTATATCTTTAATATGCAGTTTTGGGTGCCACAGTTTAAGAAAGATGAAGGGTTGTTAGGGAATGGACAAAGGAGGACTAGGAGAGTGAAAGGTCTAGAGGGAAATGTGAGTGGGGAGTGTGGCTGAGGTCCTGGGTTTGCCCAATGCAGAGCTGAGGGAGCCCTCCTGGAGGGAGACTGCAGCTCCTCACAAGGTGTGGAGGGCAGCACTGAGCTCTTCTTTCTGTGACAGTGACAAGGCATGAGGGAACGGCGTGGTGTCAGGGAATGGTTATGTACCAGAGGGCGATGGGCATGGAACAGGCTGCCCAGGGTGGTAGGCACGACCTGAGTTCTGGAGATCAAGTGGCATTTGGACACTGCTCTCAGACGTAGTTTGGAATTGAAGTTGTCCTGTGTGGAGCCAGGTTTCAAACACCATGAACCTTGTGGGTCTGTTCCAACTCAGGATATTCTGTGATTCTGTGAATATGAATTATTCAATAAGTTCAAAATGGGAGACTGTCTGGGAGAGTGCTGTAGGGAAAGAATCAAAATCTGGATATATGTGGGGGAAAAATGTCCTGACTTTTGTTTCTTAAGCCATGTGCCTAGTTCCAGGTCATCTCTCTTCTTTACTGAAAGACTACCTCAGTTTCCTTTGTTCATTGAATTGCCACAAAATCCTTTCCAGCACATTTCACACTACTCTTTTTTGCTTTGCTAATCAACACATAGTATATGGGTGTTGATAGGCCAGGAATCACTTAATAGTGAAAATAAGCAATTCTGTGGCTAGCAGGCAGCTTCCAGCTTGCTCCTTCCCCCAGATTAGTAAGGATTTATGAGGCACACATATAAGCCAGTTGTGCAGAAACCATTGTGTGCTGCTCTTATCTCTGGATCCCACAGACAGGCAGCTTTGGCTGCTCAGTGCATACTGGCAGCTCCAGCTTGCTGCGAGGTACTGGAAGCTGCATAAGCTGGAGATGGCAATGATACAGCAGCTGTGATATCTCTGTGGCAAAGCCAAAGGCAGTTTCCATAGTGATGGTGAAGCTCCAGGCCTCTGGTGATGCAGCTGCCGCACTGGACAAGATCAGCATCCTCTTTATACATAGACTGCTCCAATGAAGCTGTTAGGCATTTGTGTGGCCTCATTTGGTTGCATCCAGCTCCTCCCGAATGCGTCCCTTTCTGTATCAAGACTATACACTTCCAGGGACTTGAGGAAAGCAGATGGACTTGCAAATTCAGTGTCTCAAACACTGAATTGTCCTAGGATTCCCTTGACCGCTCCTTTTGGATAACTCCGTGCCTTAGCACAGATATATGAAATTCATTTTGAGCTCCTTCTGCAGGGTCCTACAGCCTCTGGTCTCCCCTTGTTTACTGTTGGGACAGCAAGAACAATATCTCCAAGTTCTTACACTGGAAATGCACATTTTTTACTTCAACTTTGAATTCTTATCAACCTGCTTTGTGAGTGCTGCAGCATATGAGTAGGAGTTGTGCGTAAAACTGCTCAATTAAAATAATTATTTGATCATTTTGACCCAGAATTTTAGTCATTTTAAACATTAATTGTGAGCTAGAAGCCAAAAGAGGTTTATGTTTTGTCTTACAGGTGGTGCGGGAGACCGGGAAAAGATGCCTGTCAATCATGAAGCTTTCCTGCTCATGGCTAATTCCCAGAATGAAATGGAAGACTGGGTGAAAGCTATCCGACGAGTTATATGGGCTCCTTTTGGTGGAGGTATTGCAAATAGCTCACATGCACATAAATTAAAACATTTGCCTCAAGGTAAAACATATTCTTGTGATACTAGGATATGTGTAACACTGTAAAATCACTGAGATGCCTAGATAATCTCTTGATTGTCTAAAGTGTTTTACAGCATGGAGATTGGGTTTAGGCTTCTTTGCCAGGGGATGGAAGGGAATGGAAGAGGAGGTCAAATCCATTCTGAACTACTCACAGTTAGAAATGGTGGTAATAACAAAGACATCGCTATTGTCAGTGCCCAGTTTCTTAAAGCTGATAACTATTCTGTGGATCTTTGTTATTCTTGTGGACATAAAAGAGTATGTCCAGTTATCTCTAGTTTCTACCTCAAGGGCAGATGCTCGTCTTTTACCTCCTCACAGCCAGAGGCAGCAAAACTCTTAATTTGGTCTGGGCCTGGTTGAAAAGACTGAGCTCCCACTGGCTTGTGGAAAGAACAGGGTCAGGTTGAGAGAGCGCCTGTAAAGTGTACCATGCTTGACAGTCCCTGTATTTAAAATGAACAAAAAATCCTGACTCTGAATGTTGATACTGTACTGCATCAAATTCTCAAGTCATAAGATTGGATGGATGGTTTAACAGTGTGGTACAGAACAAGAGTTCACAGATGTTTTCTGCTGGGTTCACTGTTGGTGGTAGCAACACTTTGAAGTGGCTCCTGATCAGTGTTCATGAAGATAGTGATATCACATGTAGATAGTGATATCAACCTCTTTTAAGAGGTCGAAGATAAAGGATGAAGATATTTAAAGATAAAAAGTGCCAGATAAGAGTTAAGTAATACAATTAGCTTTGCTGAAATTAAATTACTAATTCCTGAAACTAGGGTAAAAAAAAGTGACCAAAATGCAATTGAATGCATCTGAAGCAAGATCGCTAAGAAGATCCAGTGTTTGTTAGTAACATTTTTATTTTTCTTTTAAATAACTCCTCTAATTTTGACTCTGTGTAGCAGCTCGGTTTGTCTGGAGAAGATATAATCTCTGGTGATGATATTATTTTTTCCTAGACCTCTCTTCGTAGAATGGGTATACATACAGAAGGCAGCTTGTACGTGTTTCTGTGAAAGGAAATGTTCTTGTGCCCTGGGCAGTATAAGCAAGCTATTTTCATTAGCAGAAACAGATTTACAGTGATTTCTCCTCAAACATGAGTAATATGCTTGTTTTTCTTTCCTTCAGAAATCTGGTACATAGCAAAGAATCTTCTACATACTGAGCTTAGGGTAGATCCGTGAAGTTCCTCCCCTGAAGTCTCAGAATCTGAGTTGTATGTATTTTTCAGCTTTGTTATGGGTATCAAATTAATGCTGTGAGGATAAAGGCAACAATCAGTCATGCTACACAGTATATTTTTCAGCAACAGACCCCCTCTTTAGGGCACGATGTTTTCAGCACCACTGATATCTGTGCAAATTGGCTTTTTTTTTTTTTTTTCATCAGTGTTCATGCCAGCCTCTTGAGATAGTCACAGAGCAAACATCTTACTTAAAGTACTAAAGTAACATAGTTTACCATTCTGAGATTCTTAGAAACAAAACCATGAGAATGGCATAAAAGCAGAGAGTGATGCATTTTTCATTTTGGTTTCTTCCCGGAGCCAGTATTGTCCTAATCAGTCTGCTCTCTTTCTCGACCTCTAAACTTATTGTCAGTGGTAAAGAGTAAAATTTTTATTTCTCATTGAATGAGAACAGATATTTTTACATGCTCTTACTCTAAGAAATATCAAAAAGATAGAATGCTGGAATTGTGAGAGTGTGGGAGTGAAGTGACATTGAGGAAGTACAGCAGCTGCTGTTTGTTTTCAGATGCTGCAGATTTGATCCAGTTCCTGTTGATGTCAGTGTTAAGACCACTGCTGATGTGGATTTAAGTTGGCTTAAGCTGCCCTATAGAAGTGAAGCATAGTTGGAAAGTACTGAAGTTGTATATAGAGTTTTTATCTCTGGATCAAAGCTACTCAGGAACATGGCTGATCAGACTGGCCTTAGCTATCTGCCTTGCTACTCAAATTCAGCAGCCTAAAGCTACCTTGGTTATCTCTGCTATGCTCTGTAGTCAATGCAACTTGAGGAGATTCATGGTTTTAGTGCTCCTCTGAACTGTGTACTATCTGCTGTCAGCAGTGGGTTTCTTCTACCTTACTGCTATGTGTTGCCACCATGTTTCGTTTTGCTGATACTAGTGGTTATGCTGTTCAGGAGAGAATGATCTAGGAGAAAAGAAGTGGGAGTGAATTAGTTTTGAGGTGAATTGGCTCCTTTGCCCAGCTGTGCAGGTAGGAATAGCAGCAGTTCTAGCACAGTGAGGGTGGTGGTGTGGAGAAAGTCATGCTTGTTCATTCTGGCTACAGCCTATACTTCAATTGGCTTAAACAAACCATGGAACTGCATCCTCAGTCTCTGTTCACAAAATGTTTATAAGAATGCCAATAACTGGGAGATAGTTAAAACACCCAAATCACTGTCTCTAAATGATCAAAACTATCCCTCGTTCATCAGAATCAGAGCAGGGCAACTTCTCTGTGAGTGAAATCTCAGCCTACCTCAATTGTGGGAGAACTGTAAACATAGCTGTCTCTGTTTTAAATGAATAATTTGAAATCTGCTCTGCTACCACTGCTAATTTGAGAGCCAAGTCTTATCTATCGACACTTTTTAATATATGACGCTGAAGGAATGGGAGTTAAGAATTATAATGCAGGCTGCATTATTAGTATGTAAATATCCAGCTCTGGTGAAGGCTGATATGGTGTAAAAATGAATCATGCCAAGATAAAATGAGAGGCTTAGCCCCACTTTAATCTTTGCTGATGTATTGAAGAAACATATAAATCAAAAAGGTTGAAGGTATCTTCTTACATGCTGAGGTGGACACATGAACTGTGCTTAAAGGTGAAGAGCAAAGATTTTTTTTATATATATATATAAAATAGAAAACACTCCAAAGCTGCTGAGGATCTGAAATCATTAATTGGAGACATGTTCAGGCTTACAAGCTTTACAGAATGCATGCTTTCAGAACCATTTAAAACGTGGTCTTAAAATCCTAGAGTTCCCAACTCTTTTGAAGAAGAGTTGTCCTGTTTACAGAGAAAATAATTTGGAACCATATCCCTAAGTTTTAGGCTCCTAAATTCTTGAGTCTAGTCCATCTCATTCAGAGTTGAGATTTGAGAGTAAGCTGTACGTTCTGAGTTTATGTCTTCAGGGATAATGTTTGTTACAGAGGCTTCATGCAAGTGAATTTTGGAGCTCATTCTGACAAAGAGTGTTGAAAATTGTTTCTTCTGATCCTTCTTACCTCCAAGAGGAACGATTTTTCCTCTGTGTTTACACAACTGAAAGTTTATCTAGAAAAGTCCCTCTGTGCCTTACAGTGATGTTGTTCTCTGGATGCTTTTTAATATGGAAGCCTTGTAGTTGTGACTTAGTGCTGGAAGTATAGCCTGTCCCACAGTCTTGGATGAGAGTGAGCCTGCCAGCATCCTCTGAAATGGGATGTATGGAAAATACTGGGAGTAGTGAGGTGGAGAGATCTTTTCTCACTCTAAATCTGCACTGTAGCTGTACCTCCAGCCTGAAGAAGAAATATGGCTACTTTAAGGGGGTCCCTTGCCATCTCTTCACCTCTTACTTTTCATGCCTTCATTTTTGTCTTGTGTAAGATTTAAAACATAGTGTGTCTCAAGCTGAATTTGGTGGTACAAAAGCTGAGTTTTTCAGTATCCTGAGGTGTGTGTAGCACTCGCAGCCCAGCACATGACCAGCACTGCGTGGGGACAGAATTATTTTGTGTTAATCATGTGCTGTTTGTGTGTTTCCCTCTGTTTACTTGCTGTTTCTTGCTATGAGCAGTTCCTTGCTCCTCAGCCAGAAATGCATGTCCCAGCCCCTTTCTTTCTCGATTACTTTGTCCTAATTCCTCCTCCTTATCTTAAGCTTTCATCAGTTCCTTGTGATGGAAGGGGAGTAAAACAGTTGGAGGGAATGTGCTTCCCCTAGGCAAACAAGCAGAGCTTTACCTGTGAAAGCATAATAATTCTGAAGGAACTCCATGACTTCATGAGAAGAAACATTTCTGAGGAATAGTAACTTTCTAACCAATGGGCTCTGCAGAAATGTCCACTGGGAAAGCCACTCTGTTATCATTTATTCCAATCTATTTCTCTATATGGATAAAGATTGATGTGTGGATTCTTTCTTTGGCCAGCAGAACAGTGCAGAGGAAGATTGTGCTGGCAATCAGGACCTTATGCAAACCATGTCTTATGTCTGAGGAGAGTTGAAAACCAGAGGAGGATTTCCCAAGGTTTAATTTAATACCCATCTCAGCATCATGATTAGTAGTAGAGAGGTAGTCCTACATAGGCCTAATGAGGTACCCTATTTTTACATAAGTAGTTGTCTTTCAGATAAAATCTGCATGAAAGAAAAGTGACTGTTTTGAAGGAGCTGATGTTGTTATTAGATGCATGTCTGCAAGGATGCCAGATTCTGTAGGAATTCTGGTATTATGCTAAGTCTTGTGAGTTTGGGATTTAGTTTTTCTACCTGTTAGATGGGGATTTTCCAATAACACCATCATGACCACAGAATTGTATTTGTGGATTTAAGATGCTAAGATACCACAAAATAAAGAGCAAAGAGGTGATTTCTGTACTTCTGTCTGCCCAGCATGAAGGCTGAGAACAAGTTTCTGCTCCATGTCTGGTTAGAGTGGCAGACTAGGGGATTCCTGCCTGGTCCTCAAAGAGCCCCCTCACTTGGTTGCAGGGTGGGCTTCTCTTGCTTAGGCTCCCACAGGTGTGTGGGGAGTGGCACTGGGTGTTTGTTGTGCCTATGTGCTGTTATCTCTGCATGGAGACAGCTGGCGCCAGGTTCTGCTTATCAGTGTTTGCTCTTCAGTGTTGTCTCATGGTAGGAGGTGGGCCTAACCAAGGGGAGAGAAAGAGAAAAATGATAGGGGTTATGAGTTCAGTTATCTGCCTAGGACTAGGAGATGCATGAATCATCTGTGAAGTGATGCTAGCTAGCTTTACCCCGGGCAGATGTATTACAGGAAGTTACACTTGTGGATATAGATGCTAAGATGCAGGGCTGAAGTTGGGAGCAGGTCTTGCTGTCTGAACTGCTCGCAACAGAGCAAGTTTTATGCTTCTAAGATCCTTCTCTGAGATCTGATTAAGTTACTTTTTTTTTTTTTTTTTTTTTTTTTACTCTGACCATCAGGTGTATCTGGGGCCTTTATTGCTTCTTTATGCCCAGTGTATTCCATCACTATGACACAACCTTGAGGTAGAACAAGGCTGTTGTCCTCATTTTTTTGTGAAGGAGAAATTTGAAGTACTGAGCAATCAAATAACTTGCCTGAGGTAACACCGAGTATCTGAGAGCTACTCTGGAGGCATCACTCAACAAAGTAGATAGTAGGGTCACAACCCTGGGACCCAGGGGAGCAGTTGTTTTAACTGTTCAGAGACATACTTGAAAGAGTCCTATGGGATAGAGTTCTGTAGAGAGCAGGGGTCTAGGAGAGCTGTTTGATTTTCAAGGATTTTCTCCTCCAAGCTCAAGAACAATCTACACTGATGTACAGGAAATCAAGCAAAGGTGGAAGGAGGCCTACATGGATTAAAAAGGAGCTCCTGACAGTGCTCAAGCTTAAAAAGGAAGTATAGAAGGAGTGAGAACAGGGACAGGTGAACTAAGGAAAATATAGTAAATCTGTCTAAGCATGCAGGAGTGGACTTAAGGAAGATAAAGTTTACATGGATTTGACTCTGATGGGGGATGTGACTGTCAGCAAGAAAGGCTTCTTCAGTTATATCAGCAGTAGAATGAAGACTAGAGAAAGTGTAGGCCCACCACTGAAAGAGATGGGAGACCTGGTGACAAAGGATGTAAAAGGTTGTAAGGTACTGAATGCCTTCTTCACCTCATGTTTTACTGCTAAGATTTGCCCTCATCAGTCCCCAGTCCCAGAGCCCAGTGGGACAGTCTTGAACAATGAAGTTCTTTCCTCGGTAGCAAATAATCAGGTTAGGGAACTCTTAAAGAGTATATGCAAGTCAGACCTAGTGAGATGCATCCACAAGTAGTGTGGGAGCTGGCTGATGGCAGTAATCTTACAAAGGATATGCAGTTGCTCCACTCCCATCTTCAATAAGGGCAAGGAGGACCTGGGAACTACAGGCTAGTCATCCTTAGTTCTGTTGCTGGAAAGGTAATGGAGCAAATAAACCTAGAAATTTTTTCCAAACATATTAAGATAAAAAAAGTGAGTGAGAGTAGTCAAGATGGATTTATGAAGGGGAAGTCATGCTTGACCAACCTGATTACATTCTGTGATGAAATGTCTGGCTGGGTGGATAAGGGAGAGGCAGAAAATTGTTTATTTTGACTTCAGCAAGTATATTAACACTTGTACTCTGTAACATCCTCATTTAAGGACAGTACAGTAGATACATGGACAGTGGAGTGTATTGGAAACTGGCTGAACAGCAGCGTATGAAGGAATGCAATCAGCAGCCCCAAGTCCAGCCTGTAGGCATTACATTGTCGTTAGTGGTGCACCCCAGGGATCTGATGCTGGGACCAGCACTGTTTAACATCTTCATTAATAATATGGATGATGGGACAGAGTGCACCCTCAGCAAGCTTACTGATTGTTCCTGGGAAGAAGAATTTATGTATCAGATGGTTTTGCCATCATTCAGAGGTACCTCAGCAGGATGGAGGAAGGAGTGAACAGAAACATCATGAAGTTCAACGGAATTCTGCACCTAGGGAGGAATAACTGCAGGCAACAGCACATTCTGGGTTGACTGGCTGGAAAGCAACTTTTCAGAGAAGCACCTGGGATGGTGATGGATGACAAGTTGAACATGAGCCAGCAATGCACCCTTGTGGCAGTGAAAGCCAGCAGGATCTTGTTCTGCATTAAGAATTGTGTTGCCAACAGGCTGAGAGAAGCAATCCTTCCTTGCAAATCAGGGTGGAACTTTTAATACGAGTTCTGCTCAGGAAGGACATTGTACTCCAGTGATTGCATAACTGATAAGATGTAAAATATATCCAAATTTAGGGCCTCTCAAAGAGAAAGAAAGAAAAAAGAAAAAAAAAAAAAAAAGAAAGCACAACTGAAAAACCAGAACCTTTGAAAAGAATATTGGAGAAGATTCCTCTTACAAAGATTACCTCTGACAAGACTATGGAGGATTTGAAGAGGGCACAGTCAGAAGGTTTAAAACAAGCAAAAAAGTTTTTCCTACAGTGCAGAATTCATTATTAAACTTATTGTCACAAGATATGGAAACAAAAGTGATAAATGGGTTTCAAATAGAATTATACAAGTCCATAGAAGGTAAGTCCTCCTGGGCTATCAAACAAAAATGTCTGGATGTAGTCATTAACTTCATATGTATCTCTTGTAATGCTAAGAATAATTTTACTTATGATAAAATATGGTGGTGCTTGTGCCTTCTTTCTCTTTAATAGCAGACTGTTGTCCTCCTCAGCTAGCAAGTGCCATGAAGAGCTCAAAGTGGCTGTGCAGTTGTTGTGTTGTGGCTGCTGTCTTAGCACCTGGTCTGACCAGTACCTTCTGCTGCACTGCCAGTTGCTCAGTGTGGTTGCATCTGTGTAAGCAGTAGATTCGTGCTTCATGTCTGAAAGCTGACAGGCTTAAAACACCAATGATTCTCACTGTGCGTCCTCCAATGTATGATTAATGGGACAATCATGTTCCTGTGGTGTTTCTCAGCTTGCAGGCAAGTATTTTAATTTCTCTGTGCTATTCCTTTGATGAGTGTTATGAGAATCTGTGCTTACTGAAGGGAAGGGTACTCTGCTCCTTAAAAGTTGCAGTTTTAACCATTTAAGAGCTGAGAACAAAGAAATGCACCCTCTGTTTCTTTTCCCATTTCCTTGCCAGTTGCTCCTCTTTTCTTCTCCATCATCAGGTAATCAGCCTTGCGGTTTCCCCTTGCTAAGTTCTGAGCTCAAGGAAATGAACATTAATCCCTTGACCTCTGCCAGAACTGTTTCTGAAAAGTTGGCAGATTTACTGCAATGTTTTATCTATTTTATGAATTGAAGCTAAATGCCATCCCCTCCCCAAGTATAGATGATTGAGTTCAGATGTGACTAGAGCTTAGAACATGACCTTATGCTTGAGTGGTGAAGGTGTATTTTATGTTTTATATTAGCTGAGAATTTTAGTTGGGTAGTGGAAATTAAAGGTAAACATGTGGAAATTAACTAATAGTTTTTATCATTGGTTGAATTGGAGGAAGCAATAATGTGATGCCATATAAGATTTACCTGTCAGTAAGTTTTGCATCTGTAGGTTACAGGCTAACTGAAGTATTCACGGTGAAGTTTGATTTGAATAACCTGCCCGTACATTCAGTGTTGATCCTGTCTGCTTCTCAGTGACCAATTGTTCTTAAGATATTAGTCTCTCAGGTTTGAAATATGGAAGTCTCGAGGGTATAAGCTTGCTAGTTTTTCTGAATGGATAAAAGGGGCTGTTATTACAAATTTCAGTGGTGAATCTAGAATGCTGGCCCTGCCATGTTCCAGAATGTTCAGAAGTCTGGGCGATTCATTTCATTCTTCACTATAGACCAGTGCAAGGCTGTAGCCTCCTTGATCCTTGCATTTGGACCCACAATTGGAGTTCTAGTCCTTTTCTGGTGGCAGTAATTAAACTGTCACAAGTATTCTGTACTTACCAGCACTCAGAATTTCTGTAAAACTTCTGTGGAGTGGGAAGATCAACATGCAGCAGCACATTTGGGAGGGAAATTCTACCAGTCAGATGCATTCTAAAGACAGCTTCATACAGGTCTATGGAAGTGATCTGTTAAGTGCAGGCATGTGTGTGCAGGAGTTGGTAAATAAAAAGCTCTGTAAGTGATGTTTTTATGCTGTGGGATAAATAAGTTTCTTGGGGCAAATTTTCTGAGATCACTGTTTGCTAAAAGGCACTTTTTGTTGCTCTTGATGTTTTGTTCTCCAGATCCTTCTTGCCTTTGTTTAGAGAGTGATAGACCAATAAACAACAGGGGTTTGGCTGTGGATTGAGAATGTTGTGTTTGATTGATGTTTAGGTCTGTTTATCATCTTTTCTCTCTGAGCAAACAGTTATAATCTCAGTTTAGAGCATAAACTGGGCAGAGTCCACTGCAGGGTAATTTACAGTGCTGCTCAGTGAGTTCCTTTCCCAACATATTTTAAAGGGATGGGAGAACACCATGCACAGGTTAGGTTTGTTGTGAGATGAGGACGAGCACTGCTGTTTGCTCACCTTTCAACCCAGGGTTGACTGGCTTATCAGTCAGTAAGCAGAAACTTATTTATTCTTTAAAGATTTCATTTTATCAGTGAAGGTTGAGACCCCAGCCCAGAGCAGGGGAGTCATTTTGTTCATGGGCAGACCTTCTCCAAGTGTTTGGAGAGGGGAAAGAACTAGAATGAAAATTCACTGTACAAAGCATGTATTGAGGAGGCCTTTCTGCTTGCTTCAGTCCTGTGACTGATCACCTGTAACTGATTCACTGCCAGCTTTCAGCAGGTTCAGGGAGGTGTGCAGTGCCCATCTTTGCCTGGGATAGGGAATGAATTTGTATAAGGCTCAACTTAGCTGAAAATTAAGGAACTTCAGCTCTGACTTATATAATTCATCCTTTTTGTATAAACGGGCAAAATCATTCTGTTCATCTAAGTTCTCTCAGACAGATCTACTTGAGTATATCTGTATACTAGCTAACACTATGTGTAAGCCAATGTTTAAAAATAACCCACCCCCTATAGGCACTTATTAGAGCTGTACAAGCCAGCAAGTTTGTTCACAGAGATGGGAAGGAATATTTTTGGAGTTCATGCAGCTTCACCATTGCTGTCTGTTGCAACCATATTGACCTGAATTAGATGCCAACCCCGAGATATTCCTGGATTTTCAGAGGTTGTTTGAGCTCAAGTGAACTTCCCAGACAGTCTGATGGCTTGTAGTGATATGTAGAGGCTGGATCATAGAATTGCCAGTGCTTTACTACCCTTAGTGTAAAAAAACATTTTCCTTATATCCAGTCTGAATCTCCCCTCTTTTAGTTTGAAATAATTTCCCTTTGTCCTATCACAACAGGCCCTGATAAAGAGTCTGTCCCACCTTTCTTTCAGAAATATCTAAAAGGAGGCTGCAAGGCTGCTCTCAGGTCTCCCTGGAGCGTTCTCTTCTCCAGTGTAAACAGTCCCAGTTCCCTCAGCCTGTCCTCTTAGGGGTGGTGTTCCAACCCTTGGATCATTTCTGTAGCCCTTCTCTGGATGCACTCCAACAGCTCTGTGTCTGTCCTTTGCTGATGATTCCCTATCTGGATGCAATACTCCAGGTGAGGCCTTACCAGCATAGAGCAGAGGGGCAGGATCACCTCCCTAGCCCTGCTGGCCTTACTTCTTTTGGTGCAGCCCAGGATAGGGTTGACTTTGTGGGCCATGGGGGCACAACTGCTGTCTCACATTTGCTTTTTCATATATGGTGATAAGTTGGTAACTGTGGAATGGTAGCCACGCAGCACAGTGTCAGGTTCTTCTCACAGGACACCTGTAGCTGCAGTGACCATCCACAGGGAAGAACAACGAAGCAGCTGCCGTTTCCTTCTTCAGTTGTGATGCTTATGTGAGTGAGCATGTGTGCATCTTGCCTTTTTCTCTCATCATGGCAGTATTTTGCTGTTGCTTTGGAGAACAGTTTACATTGTTTTTGCCATCTCTCACACAATTCAGGGTACTACTACAAGACATGCTGATATCTAACTGTGCTTTGAGTCATGCTGTGTCCTTGGCTGCAGAGGACCTGTGAATTTTACATGTTGCTTATGCTTTGGTTACAATGGTATCCATTTTGAACTCACTTTCTATTTCATTGGGTGCCTCCTTGTTATTTTCATTTGTGAGATGGAAAACAGAAATGGAGAAGGGAATGGAAGAATGAAGGTCTGCATTTGCTGTCTACTGAGCTCTCATTCCAAATGTTGAGTTCCTGGCTCTGTAATGTTATTAGCAGATGTGACATGTTTTGAGGCGTCATTCCAGGGAATAGTGCCAGAAATCCTGATGGTGTCTCAGCCATTCAAAAGACTTTCCCTAACCTGCAGCCTCAGTGTTCTCCACAAGGGAAGAGAGGACAATAAAAGGGTGAAGAACATCCAAGATCTCCTTTCTACCTTTTATTCAAGGATCTCCATCACTTACCGAATATCCTTTACTGGACTTTAAGAATTGTCTTTTGTCTGGGGCTATAGTATCTGTCTTTGAAATACATTTCTATTTAAGGTAAACCTTGAATACCTAAGGAATGCCATACTATTGTGCTATTCAAAAACTGGAGCTTTTTATCCTGGTGTTGCCTTTACATAAAGTGAGAGCTTTTGATCAAATCAGAGGATGTAGAGACAGAGTGTGATATCAGGTTTCCTGAGCTGTGGGACGACACTGACTCAGTGACTGAAATCTCATTGTTCAACCACTGGGTCATTGCCTTCTCTAACCTGTATTTAAGCAGAGCCACAGTGTAGTTAAGCACATGGTAAGCCAGGAAGTCCAAATGTGTTGCGGTCTCTAGAGGGGCCACAGATGTGATATTTTAATTATTGAAGCAGATGAGCATCTGCAAACTGGGATTTTTTTATTATTTTTATTTTTTTTTTTTTTAATATATTTATGGTGTTGTTTTTTTTTTTATGCTAGAGGGAGATGCATAAATTTCTCCAGAGGATTGGTGCAAAGGTTCTGAGGAGTTACTTCTGCCTGTCTGCAGTCATGTGTGTGCATCTTGTAGGGGGGATGAAGGGATGACCTCAGTGTAACTATTGATTTTTGTGCGACAGGCATTGCTCTTGACTACCCCCCTCCCCCATGCCCAAAACAAAACAAAAAACCAAGACCACCTCACAAAAACTGCACTGTGTTATGTCAAACTTTCCTCAAGAGCTGGGAAATGTCGCCAGAGTGTGCTGAAGTGGGGATGGGTGCTGAGCATTAGGTTTGTGCTTCTGGTGCTGTGGGAGCAGCTCAAAGGCCAGAGCAGGACACTGAGCTGCCCGTAGCAAAGCTAACGCCGCCTCAATCAGGAAGGGATCCAGAGCGTGGCATGCAGACAGCGACTGTTGCTCAGCTTTTTTCAGCTATCTAGAATAGATCTGACAAGCAATTAGACCATGAATATATTACAGAGCCGATGGGGGATGCCTTTGTTAAAACTTGTGACCCATACTTAGGTGCTGTTTACATTGGCGGCAGCTTCGAGGGTGGGCAAGACCCTACCTGCCTGTCTTTCTGCTTGCTCCTTCCTCTTGCTGAGCGAGCCGGGGAGCTCTGCGTCTCATTGGATATTTCAAATGCTTTCTGCACAAGTCATAATTAATGCTGAGTTGTGGAGCTAAGACCAGATGTGCTGCTGCGATTATCTCCCAGGGCAGATCGGCTGCTCTCCACTCTGGAGCGCTGGGTGAATGGAAAGCTGCCAGTGCTGGGGCTCAGAATGTGTCTGATGCCTGAAGTCAGGACTTTCTTTCTCTGCCGCTCCTGCTGTCTGACGCTGCCTGGTTTCTGCTTGAAGCTCAGCGCCTGTCATGTAGCGGAGTGCTGCACAAGAACGAGAGGTATGAGATGATTTTTGCAGAGTTTAGGTTTGTTTTGGTTTTCTTTTCCCGGATGAAAAGCAGATATTTGAGCTCAGTCAGAGGCTGAATATCTCAGTAAAGCAGCTGTCCTTACAAAAGAGAAGGAGTGGGAAGGACCCAAGCTGTGTCCAAAAATACTACTTGGTGCCAAGCTAGCATTTGAGGGTGGTTCACAGGGAAATAGTTGTGCTTATTTTTACATGAAATAGTTCAATGATATACATGGATGAGAGCACCCGTGTCCCACTATATGGAGGCTGATCTTTGTGGGGATTGAGGTTAGAAGATGCTGGTCTCTGCCACAGACTGGTTTGTGTGACCTTGGACAAGTTATTTAGTCACATTTATGTTGCTTCCTGATTATCTGTTGTTTCCATTTCTTTCCTCTGCTTTTGCAAGCTTTGTCTGCCTGGACTGTTCACTGATAGGAGCTATCTTTTGGGGGGCTGCTTCAGTGCCTGGTGTGGAGCTCTGCTTTCAGTCGTGCTGGTGTGCTTGGGTGGGCCAGGGGAGGGCAGGAAGAGCTACAGGTTTGTTTGTGATTTGTGCTGGGAAAGCACAAATGTTCTGAATGTCTGCCCATGGTTTTTTCTCAGTGCTTTCATATGTGAGAGGGGACAGATAAATGGGAGCCTAAGCATGAGTGTGGGAAGGTAAATGCAGAAACTTACCTGTGCAGGTGAGCACGTACACAATCTTTATATCCACAAACCACTGTCTGTGATGCACCATATGTGTGTGTGGGTGTATGTGCTGTATAGCAGCATCCAGGTGTGTGTCTGATTATCTTATTGTACATCTTTTAGCATGTGTGTACTAACCTGTGCCTACAGCTGATGTAGGTGTGTCTGGACTTTTCCCTCTTTAAGCATGTATGAGACCTCTCCGCAAAGAAAATCCATTCTAGCACTGACTTTATTATCACTTTCCTTAGTTTATTTTGGTTGAAATGAGAACTCTGATGAGGAAAAATGAAGCAGGGAGCATATATTTTTCCTGCCCACAGCATGTCCAGACAGCATAGCTGAATGTATAGGCTTTGTATGCCTGGAGCTGGTGGGTGAGCTATTCAGGCCAGGACAGAAAGACTGTCTGTGTCTTAGCACATCATTCCTGGCTTGCTTTTTCCACAGAGAGCCACCTAAATCTTTAAAGAACAGAGACAGCTTGTTGGAGTAGAGGAAAGAAATTCTGTAGCCCATTTTTTCTTTTGTATCTCTTGAATCTTTCAGAAATTCAGGATGTGGTCCCAGCCATGCTGCTTTTTCTTTTCTTTTTTTTTTTTTCTTTCTTCTTTTTCTTCCCCCTCCCCTGCTTTTAAACCAAACAAAAGGGCCCAGCTATAGATAAGGATACAACAAGGAACATTAACTCTTGGGCTGCCAGTAGCATTTGGCTTTATTTCTAGCCTATCCCTGTCTGGGAGTGTGACCGGATGGCACTGGCTTCCTTTCTTCTGAGCAAAGAGAGACTCTTAATGTCTTCCAGCAGGCTCATCAGATGAAGTGAAGAACTGCCAAGTTCCGTCTGAGCTATAGCCCCAGTTATTAAAACCAGGCCTGTGCCTTGAGGAGCCAACAGATGAGGCTGTGTGCAATTGGTTCCACATTAGTTTTTCCTTGCAAAGCAGGGCAGCCCCTGACCAGCAATGCTGTCTTATCTGAAGGTTTCAGGCACTTTTAACTAAGTTTCACAAGCCCTTCTGAGACTTAGCTGAAGTGAGACGATTTATAGAGCTAGAAGGACAGCACCTTCTCGCTGCCCTGCTTAGCCCTAGAAGACTGAAGTAGGTGAATGTGCCATGTGCCATGCTGGTATGGTTGTGAGAACCCTAATGATAATTTTCCCAAGGAAAGACTTTGTTAAGGCCCCCCAGCAGGTGCCTGGGGGACCTTTTCTAATGCTTATTTACCTGGAAAATTATGGGATGAGGGAAAGAGAAAACATAGGTTTGCAGTTGGAGTTGGGCTGGAATGAGTCTGCCAAACTAAGGTGGGAAACAGCCAAAATAGCTGGGCTGGGAGAAGTCTTTCATCCTGGTAGTGGCTTGAGGGTCTTTTCTCATCACCTCAGCAAAAACTGACCAAACTGTGAGGGCATGTCACTGGCTGCAGTCCAGACAAGACTAGAAAGCAGGCAAAGCTTCGCACTGCAAGTGGAGATTATACATGCAGTAGTTCTGTGCATACGTTTGCATGTGTGTGTCTGACATGATCTCTGTCCTTGCTCTGGATCAGTCTAGAACACCAGAGCATTGGCTTTTTGGAAAAGCACAAACTATATGCTATACCAGGGGGAGTGCAGAGCATTTGCTTATTTCCCAGTCTTTCTGTAGACATACTGTTTAGAAGGAAGCAGGGCTGTCAGTCAACAAGAAGGAGGAGATTTGGGAAAGCAAAGTTGCTGTTCTTTAATTGCCATGCCATCTACATAGCCTGACCTCCCTGCACCTGTGTGTCCTGCATCTAGAAGAGTGAGTTCCACGTATTCTTTTGAGAAAATTAATGGGTTTGGTGGGAAGAAGCCTGGCTCAGAGATTGATGGTAGGATATGGAGCATTTTTTTGGTGATTTTCTTTTTTTCTTTTGGTAGATATACAGGTTGGGGTCTGGGCTTAACTTACTGTAACTAGAGCTGAAGGACTTTTGACTGAAGGCAGCCTGTTGCCCAGGATCAAATATACAATTAAGTGGAAAGAATTCTTCACCAACAGAATAGCACAAAGGAGGTTAGGGAAGTTGTGTGTTCCTGCTCAGATTTTTTAGTGGAAGGCTCTGTGCTGTACCTTGCAGTTCCTTTTGCCTGGATTATTCTGTGTGCGGTGATACCCATTGTTAAGAATTACAGAGGCCAAGGTGAGCAGGCCTTGGAGACTTTACTTTCTCAGTTGTGATCTGGATTCATATATTACTGGAGAAACTAGGCTGAGAATATTGTTCTTCCTTGGGTACTCCACATCTGTAAGAGACCTGGAAACCCTTTGATAGTGCTGAGCACCAAATACAAGCAGTTCTGCTGTGCTGCTTTGATCCATCATGGCAACAGGGATTACTTGATGATATTACAAAGCAACCTGTGCAAAACAAGGAAGAGATTCCTTATCCTAGAATATAATTTCAGGGACATCTCAGTGAAAACTTGTGAACAGATTAGAAACTAGAACTAGTAAAACCTTTACTTTGAAAGAGAAACAATATTTACAGTGATAAAGATAAGTCACTCCCATACTTCAGGGCATGCTCTCCTGCCAGGATAAGGAGGGAATTTCCTTCAAGACTCTTCATGGCCCTCCAGCTCTGACAATGCAGTGCAGTTGTACAGGCTGGAGCGTAAGAAAGATTTTTGTCTTCTGACATATAACAAATGCACAGGGAATGGAAAATGGGCTTCAGGATCCTTCTTAGATGTTTCAGGGAGTTAACACTAATGTCATTGCTAGATTTTATTTCACCGAGGATTCAGCAGGGTTGGACTGAGTTGAGAATGAAGATAGAATTTGATATGAGATCTCCCTTGGAGGATAGTGAATGGTGGCAAGGAAACTTCTACTAAGAGTTATCAGCCTGCCATGAGTACAGCACTAAAATATAAATGGGAAATATGTTCATTAGTAGGAAGGGAAAGAGAGCCTGAAAATACCCAAAACACTACTTGGTGGCTGTTTGTGAACAGATTAACTTTGGTATTGGATGCTGATGCTATTTTTTCAGATCTGTATGTCTGCGTGCCAAGTGCTTGACCTAAAGCTCCTTGATATCAATGTAAAGTTACTGGTTGCTTTGAGCATTCTTTGAATAGAATTTTTTGTCTCAAATGGAGTAAGTCTTGGGATTCTCACACTTTCTGAATACCTAATCTCCAAGATGAGATTAATTTGTTTGCTGTCCTCCTTGACTCCTCCGTACCTTGTAGGGTGCTACAAGTAGGATTTCAGAGCATGGCGCACAGGCTGTCCTTTTAGATCGAGTTGTCTCCTAGTGGCAGGGATTGAACTTCTGGATCTCACAGCCTGAGTCTCTTCTGCGTTGACAAAAAGATGTGACTTCAGTAGTGGCATTCAGCAACTGGCACTGACCAGGAACTCCAGTTTCACCAAAGAGTGAAACAGTGCATTCATACTTGCTGGTACGTCTGCAGTAGGTCTGACCTAATAAGTACCTATGGCCAGCCTGCTTTTAGAGTATCTGATGCTTCTTATACTTCCAAGGTGCAGGAAGTAAGACATGTTTTAGTAGGAAAAGCAACAATTTTTTGCATACCTGTGTTTTATTTTTCTAAATTTCACTTGTTAATTTTAATTAAAGGAAAACAAATAGAAACCCAAAGCTTACAGTAGGTGGAGAGTGAGAGCAGTTTCACTCACAAAAGCCAGTTTTTATATGGACAACTATATTCTGTTATGCTGGCAATCCCCTTGCAGGGGGAGTGCTACCTCTTAGGCGGGACAGCTGCAAACTACTAAATAATAATTGTTTGAGTGGTGGGTATATGTAAAAAAGTATTGTGTCCTATGCCTCTGTTTTGGCTTTCTTAAGACTGAAGATGCAGTGGAAGCATAATTACTTAATTCAGGTTCAGCGCAGCTGTAGATAACAATAAGCATAATCTCAGCCCTACTTTCCTTGAGTATATTGAGGTATGTACCATCTTAGGGCAAAAGGTATTTTAAAGTACCCTTAAGCAGAGAAAAATCAAACACACTTGACATGTAATTCTGCTTGTTTTTTAAAACCCTTTTATTAGTCTGTTAAAAACTGGACCTTTGTGCAGGTTCATCCAGTCCATACAAAATAGTTTCCTCATTATTTACCCTGAGCAGTAGCTCATGAAGAGTCGCAGCTAACACCTGGATGTCTCTCTTGCTTTCTTTTGACAGGGATCTTTGGACAGCGATTGGAGGACACTGTGCAGTACGAGAGGAAGTATGGCCAGCGGTTAGCCCCACTGCTGGTGGAACAGTGTGTGGATTTTATTCGGGAGCGAGGTCTTACAGAGGAGGGACTCTTTCGGATGCCTGGCCAAGCCAACCTTGTCAAAGATTTGCAGGATTCTTTTGATTGTGGAGAGAAGCCACTCTTTGACAGGTGAGTTGACAACAGCAAATTCAGATTGTTTTACCTGTGGCATGTAAAGTCTGGCAGGAACAGCCTGGTGGTGGCTATCCTAATTACACATTCTCTTCATTCAGAAAGTTGTTGGGGCTTTCTCCTGCATGGTTTTGAGCATTGAGGCCTACATTTGGTTCAGTGCTTGAATAGGGGGAGAAATTGAGCTGAGAATAAGCACATCTTGAAAGCTGTTGCTAGATGTGGGTACAGTCTACTCAGCAGTTGGTGGGATGCCACCATAAAAATACATAGGACAGCAGTATCTTACTTTTTTCAGATGTTGCCTTTCTCTCTTGCTCCATAGTGGATCTGCTCAGGGGAAATATCTCAATTCTTACCCTCCCTTTGTCACCAGGTTTCAGAATACTCACCAAGATTTTACACATCTTTCCCTTGCTGTTTTACACATAATGTATGGAGTTGATCACCATGTCATAGCCAAGTATTTTCCAACCACAGAATTCTAGGCCAAAATGAATTCTTTTTTGGTCAAGAATTTCAGCAGCTGAGGTGGAACATTTATTTCAAAGCTGAACGTATCTAAGGGACACCCATGTTCTGTTTTGATTTTTCAGTAAAACTTAAGTGTTTCCAAAAGAAAAATGACAATTTCCCATTTTAATTCCCTCTGTAACTATGCTGATGCAGTCACTCCTTGTGTGGTACAGAAAAATGGTAGCTGCCTTTTGGTCTCACTGTTTGTGCCAGTGTCAGGGACCAGCGAGAGCCAGTTATTCTGCAAGGGAAGGTGACTCAGTAGCCAAGACCATTAACAAGTCTGATAGAGGCAGAGGACTCAGCACCTAGAGCCCACTCCCATCATACCTAAGCCAGGTACTCAAGGCAGATGCAGAGAAAGCAATGAGGCTGAGGCACAGTCTCATGATCAGCAGGCAAGTGATGATGTCCAAGGTCAGGCTGGGAAGGAGAGCTTGATGATCTGTGAGGTCCCTTCTAACCCGAGCCATTCTATGACTCTACGAATTCCATCCTTGAGTCAATGTCCTGGTCCAGAAAACAGGGTGTGTGGCCAGTCAGTCATGGCTGAGAAGCTGCGGGCTGTTGGCTGCCACAGGAAGAGCTCTAAGTTCAGCCAGGGAGTGTAGGGCATCTCTCAGCTGCACTATCTCTACCTTGGCCATGAGCTCACTTAAATAATCAAGAGCATGCATGCTCTCAGGTCCTTGCAGCCATATCCTGTCCATCCTCTGTAACTGCCTTTTCGTTCCCTCTTTCATGTGCATGTGCTACCCAGAATGATGGTTAGCATTGTGCTGACCAGAAGAGCCCTTTGAGAATTTTGCCTTGATCCTGAAAGATTACTGGAACTTTATTGGTACTTGGATCCAAGGGCATTGCATACAACTGGTCTAAAATCTATTACATGTCCAGTGGAATCAGGTCTGAGATCTTTACTTGGAGACCAGTTTCTTGCCGAAACTCCCTAGGACAGATTTCCCAGGTAGCGCTGGCAGTTTGTGGTATGTCAGCATATTAACTCAGAATCACTTTCCTCTGGATCTGCAGCCACTCTTGACATTGGCAATTCTGTACCAGCCTACTGCTGCAGGAAGTAGCATTGCTCTCCTGCATGATAGCATTGGGTTTGCACTCATCCTGGGAAGAATATCCTTTGAGTTTATTGTGAACATTCTTCTAATTCTTCCCTCCCCTCTGCTTCCCAGGCCACCCATCCTTCTTTCTTTGATTCTTAACCACAGTCTATATTTGCTCCCTAAATGGAAGTGTTGAGATATTTTCATGGAAAAAAAAAATAAAAAATGTTGAAACTCTCAAACTGTCTCACTTCATCTTTTCTTAATTTTATCTATTTAATTTATTTATTTTAACTAAACATCGGGGTGCTCTGGATCAGAGTTAGAATTGCCTAAATTCCCGTGGAAGTGAACAGAGTTGTACTGGAAAACACTTATTCTGGAATAGGAGTATCTACAGATGGAATTAATTAGGACCAACAGTTTCACTTTCTTGTCTTACCTTCTTCTTTCTAATCTATTCTAACTTAATTGTCAGAAGACAAGACAAGCCTCCTCCCAGCATATTGAAAACAGAAGGCAGCTTTATTTCCATAAGCATTTGCAGTGGTGAAATAGATCAGTGAGAAGTGTCACCTTTAACAGTGGAGATGAAGATCTCCATGAAGGGTTGCCTGTCATTTGGGCAGTTGATCTGAAATGCAACAATTCAATTTTCAGCATAGAATTAGAGGAGGCAAGCCTGGTAGCATCTGAGCAGTGTAACCATCGAGGGTTCCTCAACTGTTGCCTTTCTGCCGCAGCTTCCCCTTGAAGCCACCGTGACCACTGCAACTTGCAGGCCCTGCTCTCTGATCCTTTGTATCAGCACTCACAGAAAGGGAGACATAATTCCACCATGGCTGAGTGAAAGACTTCTCCTCCTAGCAAGCATAATTCTCTCAGGGTAACTGTCCATGTACAGCCTAGAATTACTAAGCAGCAGCAAATATGTTCTTCAGATGTGATATCCATATTCTTGTTCCCAAATCAGGTGCAGTGGAGGAATACCTTTTATTTTTCTTTTTTCTCCTTCTTTCTGGTTGCAGACAGTGCAGTTTGAGTCTGCCATGAAATCAACATTGCTTGATCTTCCAAATGCTAGAGTCTGCTTACCCCATGAGAGATCTCTGGTGATTGATACTTAGAATAAAAGGCTTGGGTTTTCAGTTTGAGTTTTAAATGCATATGTAGGTATTTAATGAAAGGCCCGGTGTTGCAGCTGGATACACCTTCAGCAGTCTGCTCCTATCACATATCCACATCACTGACATTTTGGCTGGATTTCATCAGGCCTTGCTGGTGTAACAATGAACTCCAGCCAATGGACCTGAAGTTGTAATGTGCACTCTGCTGCTGAGTGATAATCATATCCACCATTCATGCCTGAAACTTCATACCAAAAGAATTAGGGTTATTGACCTCATTTGTAAAGTATTTGTAATTAACTGAAAAAAACCCTGATATTCCCAAATGCGATAGAGTTAAATAGCAAAATTAGTAGTAAATGGTCAAATATTGGTACTTATTAAACTACTGGCCGCTCCTGCTGGTAATTTTTCCAATTTTCAAAAAAACATTCTGAAGTTTTATAGTTGTGTTTATAATATCAGTCAGTCTGCATGCCTGTGTATTTCTCTCCTTTCCCAACAGTTTGAAAATTATTGGCAAACTTCAGTAAAATAACGGGGATGGAGGTTCCTCAAGAGAATTGAATCCAGTGCTCTTATCAGAACAGAAAGAAAATAGAAGTGCAAGTTCCTGTGTTTTATGTCCTTGCACTGGTCTCCTGCAGCTGCAAAATATTTGGTAGAGTTTATTAGTTTATTACACTTCAAAACACTGTTTAAAAACATCCAAAAGAGAAGAGATTTGGCTTCTAAAGAAGTGAGAATTTGAGGCTCTGTTGTTTACTGGTGTGTTTTTCTCAGAATTCACTAAAGACTGTCAGGGCAGTGGTGGGAAGTGGGGAGCTGGTGACACAAACTGTTCAGATTTCTAACATTTGCAAACATAAGCAGAGCTGTACAGCAGGAAACTTAGAATGAGGCACTGTCACAAACCAGAAATTGGATAGGTAATGTAAAGTGAAGAACAGGTGTATCTTCATCGTGGCATTTGGTACCTCAACCCCTAATTGAAAGTAAAGGATAGGGAAGAGGAGAAAGAATCCCCTCCAATAGAAGAGCGTCAGGCAGAAGGATTCAGTTTGAGGATTGTTTGATTGCACGAAGATGCAGAGATTTGTTGTCATCACTGTGCGATCACTGTGTTCTGCATTGCACACCTACCTGACCACACTGACTGAGGAACCCCAGCACCACCCTACCTTAAGCAGGAGCATCCCTTCACTGCTCATGGTGCTTGAGATGCGTTCTTATTTTGACAGAGGGGAGATTTTCCTGCTGCCCAGGTAGACCATAATGCTTCATACAGACATGTAGCAGAACGATTCCACTTTGCATACCTACCTTGTCCCTAAGAGGGACTTTGGTCCAGCCTGTGTGAAGACATCAGGCTTTAGGTAGCGTGGGTTTCTAAATTTCCTGCCTTCTTCTGTATTGCAGCAACACAGATGTTCACACTGTGGCGTCCCTCCTGAAGCTTTACCTCCGAGAGCTGCCAGAGCCTGTCATCCCCTTTGCCAAATACGAAGACTTTCTTTCTTGTGGACAGCTACTCTCAAAAGATGAGGGAGAGGTCAGTGATCATTCTAATCTGCCTCCTTCTACCTTGAGGGTTGTTATCAAGACCCAGTACACTACAGCTTCCTTCCCATCACTCTTCAGTCCTAATTTGAAATCAGTAAAGTTCCTGGGAACCTTCCCCTGAATTTTCCTGAGGCTTTGAACTGGCAGTATCACAGGCTCCTGCTTTAAGCAGGAGCTATTTTGAAGTCAGTGTTGTAGCCTGGTGCTTCTCTTGTCTGAACAGTGCTGTTCTGTAGCATAATCAGTAAGAGGTGTGAGATCTGGGTTCCTTTTCCAGCCTTGTTTGTTGGATCATTAGCAAGTTTTATGAAGTCACTCTGTTTCTGTGTTTTCAGTGTCATATATGGGAACAGCATATTCTGCCTTCCAGAGTTGTTGAATGAGATGTTGATTGGTGTGATGGTCTTTGTATTTCTTAGAGGACAGACACTATAAAAGGACACAGTACAAAACTATCCTGAAATGGGGGAAGTAAAGTTATGAATACATTTCCAGAACCTTCACTTCTTCCATTTGGTTTCTTCAGAGAAACCTCAAGTCTGTAGCAATTGTGGAAATTGTGATTCAGCTCTTGCAAAGATAATTTACAATATGATTGATTGATCTGTTCTATCCATATTGCTCCCTGTGTGGTGATGCCTGAGCTCTTTGCTGACTGCAAGGGCACGTTGAATCTGGTCTAATGTGGGTGGAACTGTGCTTCCTTCTAAAGTGAGGTTTAGAGTTGTAAGCCTTATTACTGATGTCAGCTAAAGAAGCGAAGGCCTGAGGGCTTGTAAGTCACAGCCACAGTTCTGTCCTTTTCTGTGTGTGGCCTCAATGGTATTCTTGCATCTCTGACTCTGGTGGGAACTGTAACAGCTGTTCTTTGCTGAGAGCCTGGTTCACCTTTAGTTGAAGTGGCTTTGGGAAGATTGAGTCCTTGATGATGCCCATAAGAAGATGCTTGTTTGTATGCATCAAATGCAGAATATCTGATGATATAAGGGTTTTTTTAAGGGCAGAGGGCAAGTTTGGTACTATCTGTTCACACACACAATCCATTCTTTAGCCAGCTCTGAGAAAGCAATTATCTGTGGTATCTGTGCATGACACAGTATAACACTGAGCACTGATACGCATTTGTGTCCCGGACACAGCCACATCACTGTGTCAGTGTGCTAGTGTTGTCTCTTAAATGGTGCATGTATGTGCCTGCTGGCTCCAAAACTTGCTCATACATTAACAGCCAATGCAGTCATTGCTGCAGGGTGCAGTGTTACAGACAGCAGAAAGGCTGATCTCGTGAGAAACAGCAGCATTCCTAAGGCAGTGGAGCTGGTTTCATTTTGGTCATACAAAGTGCAGACTGGGAAGTTTTGAATCCATTAAGCACTATTGCACAAGAGTATAGGCAGTGCCAAGTTGGGCAAACATAATTGTATAGCATTGCTCAGCTTATTAATGATGTCGTTTTGTAGTTTGCCTGATTTTGCCTACACAGGTTGCAGCAGTTTGGGAAGCAGCATCTGTATTAGTTTTATGGGAGCAAGGCCAGACTGCAATGAGTTGTAGTGAAAGCATTGTTCTCTTTGGATTAGAAAGGAGATGAGGAGGACCAGATAGCTGAAATGAAAGCTTAGAAAATACAATTCTGCTGATAGCACAAAGTTGTCTCATTAAAATCGCAGCAGTAAACAACCATTCCTTTGGTCAGGAAAATCTGGAACCTCAACAAGGGCTGTTTACTTTTTTTGGAAAGGTGGAGTGTACGCACCAAGGGCGGAGAGGCTGTACGTGCACAGTAGCACGTGGAGCAGAGGGAATACAGAATCATACCCGCCTGTAGGGCTTGCCTTGCCTCCCACATGGAAAGTCCCCCTGCCGAAAAGTGTGGTTTCATTGAAATTCGGAGAATTTCAAAGTCAAATGTTTCATTCTGGAGGAAAAAAAAAAAAAAAAAAAAAAAAGTATAAATAAATATAAATATATACCTTGAAACAAATTCCAACCATTGTTTGAAGGAATATTTTGTTCTCATTTTTCATACAGAAGTTTTGAATGAAACATTTAGACTCAGTTATGACTTTCTTTAGTTGTAAACCCCCTCCCACCCCCCCATAAAACCAGAATTACTTGAAGCAAAATAGCAATTCAGATAAAGGAGTTGGCACCTCATACTGCTGCACTGTGAACATAGATAGGAACTGTTATGACCTTAGCTTGGCCTAATCTCTGTTTGCATCAAAAAAATACCCTAGCATTGTCCCAGGCTTCCATTTTTCATTCATTGCTGCTCATGTTCGTTCATCATCCAACTAAACTGGTGCTGGAATGCAAACAGACTTAACAAAGCCTTTGAGCTGTGCTGAGGCCTCCAGGTATCTCAGCAGCACTGCAGCATTAAAGATAGGATTCTGATCCCAGTTGGTTGTGAGGAGGGGATTTAAGAATAAATGAAGGATCTTCAAATAGTAAAAAACTCACTTGAGTTTGAGCTGATGTGGCAGTGTTTTAGCCTTCCCTGCTGCCTGTACCTTAGAGATGCCCTCAGTAGTTCAGTGGATTAAGCCACTGGCTTTGGGACTTTAGAAGGAACTGAATTTGGGTGAACATTTAAAGTGCTGCTAGTTTTCCAGCCTTTCTAGACCAGAACTAGCCCTGTTAGTGCTGATCTCTTACACACATTGGAAAATCCTTGGTTATAGGGCCCCTCCTTGGAAAAGCATGGTGAATGGCAGCACAGTGCCTCTACTGCTTGTTTGGCTGCAGCCATATGCTACGACCTGTACTGTGTTAGTTGGTAACACTGCAGCAATTTCTAGGTCAGGTTTTCGTTATTACTTGTATTGTGGTTTCACCAGCTCAGCTTTGTGGCATCTGTTGGTCAGGCTGGCGGGCACAAATATAGAAGCTTTCTTTCTTTTTTATTTTTAAAACATGACAAGTGTTTGTATCACAATGAATCCAAAAGATCCTCTCATTGTAATCCCATGATTCCTTGTGACAGAGCACAGATGATATCTACAACCTTTTATTCTTTCAGATAAGGATTGTACCTTTAGATCATGCTTCCAGCTGTCTGAATGTTCTGTTATGAAGCCCTCTCTTGCATCCAGTGAAGCTGTGATATTTTAATTCAGAGCACTTGAAACACAGTGCCAAATGTCATTCTGAATTCTGTGTTTGAAATAAATTGGGTTGCTGTGCAAAGTCAAAAGAGAGTTTTGTTAGCTGAACTGTAACTAGTTCAAATACCTCACTTGAAAGCTGGGTGACCTGAAAAACTGACTTTAACCTTCATATCAATAGCAGCTTTCCTTGATTCAAATGTTTTCAGAAGTTCAAGGAAGAGGTTTGAGATTTTCAAGAGACCGCTCTTTTATTGGAGTCTCCATTGTTGTCACTGTTAACTGGCATGATTTTTACCTGTAGGGATTAAAAAGCCTTTCTGCTTTTAAGAGCCCTTTAAAAAATTTCGTTTTTTTATTAATTGGACTCTTTGTTTGTTTGTTTATTGACAAATTCAGAAGAAAAAATTACTTTCAGGACATTAAGAGTGGAGGCTGGAATACACACTGCTTTCTGGATCTTTCTGACTTATCTGGAGCAAAGGAATCGTGAAGATCTTGCAGGTGGCTGCCGAACAAAATCCCTTCCCTGACATTCATTACAGAATGGAGGAGCACTGGAGATGAATGTCCAAATGCAGTTCTCTGGCTTAGAACCAGCTAATTCAGAAACTTCTCTAGCAGTCCTCCCTCATTAGTTAACAGCTATCACTCTTCACAGATGTGTTTGGATATCTATCTTCACACAGGAATGGTTGTCTCAAAAAATGAGCAAACCTCCAGGGTAACTGCAGCATTGAAAGGAATGAGTAAATGATGGTAGGATTGCAGCAGGACAGTAGCTTTCTGAGTCAGAGATTTTCATGAGATGATTTAAGTAGCTTCAGGGTTTTAAGTCATTTGTCAGGCAGATCTCTCATCTTACATTTTAATGTAAAGACAGAAAGTTTAAGAGGAAGTATGTCACAGCTCAGAATGACTGCAAATGGAAGTAATTAAAAAGGAGGTATCTGAACTGGAATGTTGTCAGCTTCTTAAAGAAAAATTCTCTGCTCAGTTTGGCATTACTGCATCGTGTTTATGGTATGCTCAGTGCATCTTAAGTTTTGAATAGGCAGGGTGCTGGAAAGGCATATTTGCTGGTCTATTTTTACACCTGTGAGCAGACTGAAGACCAGCAGCCTTCCCTAGTTAAAGGTTTTGACATTAAACCATTACAGCTGACAAGAGGATTCACACTGATTTAGAAAACTGGTGGATGTGTTCTGGATGTGGCTTTTTCAGTATTTCAGTCCATGAGCTGACTTAAGGAATTCTGCAGCCTTTTTATCTTGGACAAAAGCTTTTCTTGGTGTCTGGGGAAATAAGCATGCTGGCTTGGTGGTTTGCAGAGTGGGTGGTTTTCCTTTTGCTGTAGTTGGACAGCCCAGCTAATTTTTGGGTTATTTTCTTTCTCTATGTTTTAGAATTTTAAGGAAAATAATGTGTGTGTTTGTTTTTGGGGCCTGGGGAAAGATCCCAGTAATGATGCTCTTCTGGGTGAGCACCTGTGCTTGCTGGGCCAACAGCACTCCTAGAGGGAGCTGTTTTCTCACTCTGTCTAGTGTCAATATATGGTGTGTAATGTATCTCTCTTACTGGGACCAGTGTGTCTACCTAAGAGGCAAGGAACAATGAAGGATGGTACTGTCCACAAAACCTTCTTGTGCTATCATTTGTTGATACACAGGTTTGACTCTGGAAAGAGGGTTTTATAGCCCTGAGAGTCATGTCTGCTTTGCCTCATTTATATTAATAGTTCTCCTCTCTTGTTTTTCTTGTCCCTCAGGGGACTCAGGAACTGGTTAAACAGGTGAAGAACTTGCCCCAGGCCAACTACAACCTCCTGAAATACATATGCAAGTAAGTGAAATTAATTAGCACTTGGAAAAGTCACTGCATTTTGTGAGGTTCAATCTTATATACAGATAATTTACTCTGAAAGTTTGAATATTCAGACACCACTTGCACGTAACTTACTGCTCCTATACTGTATATGGAGGTGGATATGCAGCCAAGCAAATTGCTGTCACCCACAGCCTTGGCACCAGGTGTTAGTGATGCTGCTATGTTGTACTGTTTGCTTCAGAAGCACTTAAAGACCAATAAAGAAAGGCAGTGGTTCAGGCAACACACAGCTGGAGGATTTGTAACACAAGCTGAGTAGCGGATAGAGTCATAATGGCCAGTCAGGCCTCAGCTCTGATTTGGAAGTGGGCTTGGGAGTGGCTTGGAGAGCCAGGGATTCTGCAGCCTTTTCTCCTTTTGTCTCTCTTTTGAGTGTGCCAGTTTGGAGTGGAATCATCCCAGAGCTGGATCTCTGTGGTAAAGGCCACATCTGCAACAGACAGCAGACACAAATGTTGACTGATGTGAAGCCCATGCCTTACTCAAGAAATGACAGTCCTTCCCAAGGGTACAGATGGACAGCATTTTTGAAATGTACTTCTGAATGCTTTGAAAAATGCATTCTGCCTCACTGTATACTTCTGTAGTTTTCTATCTGAGAACTGCAAAACATAAAGGGAGAATATGGGAGAGAATGTCTATAATGCATGTTTCTCAGTGAAGAATTGAAGAAAGTAGATTTTTGTTCTGACGTAGGGAAGAAAACAGTTCTTGGGTGTCAGCATGCGGAAAGCCTCATAATCAATAGGAGTGCCTAGAAAAGTTGGGCTGCAAGTAGGATTCAGAAGTTTGCCAGCTGAGTAGCACAGTGCAATGAGGAAATGTTTTGACTGCTAAAGCCATTCAAATCACCCCAGAATGAATAGCAGTTCATTAAAAACAGAGTACAGGCAGAGTGAGACTGTTCTACTCTGAGGTCACTGAGACCTGTTTCCATCTCCTCTGGATTTTCATGTCATGTTGTCCTTTTTGTAACGAGGTTAATTACAAGCTATTTCAGTGTTTCTTGTGGCCTACTATAGCTCCTACTGAGGCTGTTCCAAATTGGAGAGCATATAACTTTTAGAAACATTCTGTTGATTTGCAGCATATGCATACAGATAGCCAGTCTGTCTGCATTTTTCATGTGCTATCTTTGGCTCACATAAAATCATTTTCATGTGTTGATGTCTGCCCAGCTGATGCATTCACAAGAAGCTCTTTATCTGTGTTTTGTCAGATGCAAGAAATAAAGCTTTTCCCACAGGCTGCTTAGTTCTAGGATGAGAAGATCAGTGAAATGTCTTTTTTTACTTCTATCTGTAAGTGAAAACTGGCAGAAACCACTGCATGTAAATAGAAATTTCTGGGAAAATCTGTATTTGCATATTTAGAAATACCTTCGGCAGAAGATATTCTGTCCTCTCTTGTTTGTACGAGGGATCTGGGATTGAGTATCTAAGCTGCAGTTAGTCTGCAGGAGCATTTTGGATCCCAGGCTATATAAACACAGGGCAAAACTGTTTCTGCCCAGCATGCCTACAGTCTGAGAAGTGACTGACTTATTTCTCTCCTTCTATGATTTTTCTGGGGGGGCTTTTCAAGGTTCCTTGATGAAGTTCAGGCTCACTCCAGCGTTAACAAGATGAGTGTTCAGAACCTAGCTACAGTATTTGGACCAAATATATTACGACCCAAAATGGAAGATCCAGTGACCATGATGGAAGGTAGGTGCTCCTCTTGTGAGATAACACAGCATCTATATTTTGGAGCTTCAGGAATACGGTGAAAAGCACTGCACATTGTATCACTGACTACACAGTCAGCAACAAGCCAAACAAACCATTTTATCAGTGCCTGTGAGTGGATGTACCAGTTTGAACACTGTTATCCCACTTGCCTCTGGTCTGGGAGTCTCTTTTTTTTCCTACAACATGGAGATGTCTGCCCTTCTGTGCCATTTTGGCTGTTGTGTGAAAAAATTTCTGAACCTAGTGTTAAGATGAAAGGTCAAATGTTCTTCAGTTCTATGTTCAAGTACCAAACTGCTGCTGTTTAGCATCAGTGCATTTGGGTGCATTCAGGTGGCTTCCTGCAAAAGGCATCCAAACCACAATGAAAAAGGTACAACCGTTCTTATTGTATTACAGAGGCTATACCTGTGTGTCAATTAGATGTGTTGTCTTGCAAGCACACTGTGAAGTCAGAACTTCACAGAATAGAGTAACAAGTCAATTTTGGATGCTTGTACAATGTGTTTAGAAAAAAAACATCTCCAGTCATACCTCATATATTTGCATGCATATATTTTCAGAATTGAAAAAAAAAAAGAAAACCAAACCTGTAGAAGTAATGTTACTAGGCTCTACCTACAGGTACATTTGCTGTTAAGTGTATTCTGTTGAGATGACAACTTCTATGCAAGGGTTGGGATAAGGAGGAAAACCAGACTATGCTATTCAGGTTTTGCCGTGTTTGCTTGTTCATTGTATCCTGTTTGTGCTAGACTGCAGGAAAAGAGAAGAACCCCAGAGAATGAGGAAGCCAAATGATGGAAAGACAAGTACTGTTTTAATTTGAGAAGAATGAAAAAAAAAAAATAGATCTGTGACCGAAAAAAACCTCCTACACTCAGTAGTTACTTCTGCACTCCTCCGGATGGGTCTTTGCTTTAGGAAAGAAGTAATAAAAGCCACAAGTGAGACTGAGAAAAGGTGAAACAGAGTAACTGACAATGAGCCTTAGTGCACTTAGGACTTAGTTGCAGGCATGAATGCCTGCATATATAAAAACCTGAAAATTATCCATCTCCATATGAGTCAGCACATGCAGAAGCAGGTGCTGGGTTTTCAGCAGTATAAAGGTGGACACAGCTGAACTACCCACATCCACAGAAGTTAAATGTGAGCTGTAGGTGAGGTTAGTGTACCTCTTGCTATCAGGCCAAGACTTGTGATTATACTCACGTCCTTATCATAGAACCCTGAGTATTAGTCTTATTCTCTATTTCAGATGATAAGTAAACCTAGCATTAATTACATATTTACTCTTTTTAATTTATTTTTTATTTTTTATTTTTTATTTTTTGTAGAAAATACTTTGTATTAGGTTTGATAATTGGTATTATTTTAGTCTATAATGGTCTACACTACTGAAAAGCAGTAACAACTCATTTAGTGGACTTGCATAGTTGTCAGTACACTTCCTGTACTCATTGTATACTTCTACTTCTTTGACTGAATATTTGGAGAAGCTCCTCTTCTAATCAAGTTGATGACCCTGTGATTCTGCTGGCTGCTGCATTTGTGATTTTTTTAGGAGAAACTTTGTCCCAGTAGAGTAGCCCCTATGGCATCTTATGTTCCACTTTACAACATTTACTGGTACCTATGTTCCTGTAACACCTGGCTTTTGTTCTGCTGTCCTATTGTAAAGAACATACACTTGCTTGCCTTAGGCTGTGACTTGTGTTGTATTCTACCTTAAAATTTAATGTTTTCCTTTGGGTCCTTCTTAATGATTAGAAACAATTTGAAATCTCATTTCCACCTTGGACTCTATTTCAACATGTTTCCTAATGAGTACTGTTTCATTTCAAACTGCTGAATGTTTTACTAGAATTGTAAGCAAAGAGCATTCTACAAATAGATTGATGGTACAAGAAATATCTCTTTCCCCTTGTGCACAGCTGCATCTGTCATGCAGATGTCATACTCTTGGCAAGTTTCTCTATAGATTTCAGCAGAAGGCTGAAACTTCTGGTGCTTTTGTAAACTCCAGTTCTGGGCTTGCTAAGACTGAATTTTGTCATAGTGTAGATACTCCTGCCAGTGGAAGACTGCTAGTTTTGGAGGCTGGACAAGAAAGATGCTGTGTGCTAGCTGACGTGTTGGTATACTCAGGATCCAGCATGCATCTCTGCACAGAGCTGTGCATGCTGAAGTGAAGTTGATGCTGGCTCTGAGTCCTGTGCCACAGTGTGGTACAGACATGCGCTGTTTTCCATGTGTCTTTCTCCTCTGTCATTCTCAGAGGTGTCCTTAGGCAGGCTGAATTTGTGCTGTGCTAATCAGCTGCATTCAGTAGGCAGACAGATGCCTGTTATTCCTATTCCTTATCTCCAGAAGTGGGAGCAATTCCTGTCTCTTGCAGCCCTGTATAAAAAGGCCCAGACAGGTTTGTACTGTCCCACTGCAGGGCATGGTGCCCACACACCTGCCCCACAAGGAACTTGTATGGCACCTCACAGACAGGGAGCATCAGGCTTTCCATGTCTCATGGAATTCTTGCCTTTGTTTTCTCTCACAGGCACCTCACTGGTTCAGCACTTGATGACGGTGCTGATAAGTGAACAGGGGAGAATCTTTGCTGTCCCTCAGGCAGATGTGCCAGGGAGCCAACTGGAAATCAGACCCGTGCGTCCACGCAACACTGTGGAGTGGATCTCTGAGGAGGATGGAGAGGACAGCAGGTCAGAAAACAATGTTCCTAGCCCTGCTGATCTGCCTTCTGGCAATGCTGTGGCACTGGAGGCCACCCCTGGACCTGCATTGAAGAACATCCCTCCAGAGCACAGCAGCAAGTTGGCTCAGCCTGCCACCAGCCCAAGCAAAAGAGTGCAGACGCTACCTCCGTGGAAATACTCCTTCCGCCAACAGGGAGCAAGGTCTGGGAGCCCAAAGCTGGGCAGTTCATCCCTAGATATCCCCAACCTCTCCTCCAGTGGAAACTGGCTGATGAATGGACTGTACTCTCTCCGAGGCCACCGCCGGACAGCCTCTGGGGAACGAGTTAAAGACTCTTGTTCTTCTCAGAGACTTTCTACTTATGACAATGTCCCTTCGTCCAGCCTCTCCCTCAGCACACACAGTATAGGCAGCACCACGTGGTCTACATCATCATGTGAGATCTCCGTGGTGGACTCGGTCAGCAGCTGCCCAGCCTGTCGGGCCAGTGATTCTTCAGCTTTAAGCTCTCTCCAAACCGAGTGGATGACTCAGGGCTCACTGTCTCAGAGTGAGGTCAAGACTCCAGATCTGGAGAACAGCATCGACAGGTTAGAAGCCTGTAGCAGCAGCAGTGAGCAGAGCAACCTAGCTCCAGCTTCCAGAGACTCTGTCAAATGCTCTAGGGCCTTACAGAGCTTGGTGGTAGAGCTAAAGACAGAACTGAGCAAACAGAGGACTGAGTACGAGACCAGTATGAAAAGGTAATGTCACATGCACGGTGGAGACAAGGAAGTCTTCTGTGATCATCACCTCTGTTTGAACACGGGAGGGGGCTTCCAAGCTATCTGGTTCTGGGACCTGTGGTTTGGGAATGTTGTAAATTTGGATCTGGTCTTCCCTCACTGCTCTGTGAGTCCAGCTTTTCTCTTTGACAGAAGAAAAGATCAAAAATGGGATTTCCATTACACAGGAAATTCCAGTATCGCTCAGTTGGTTTTCAATGGAAATTGCAAGAGTTTGCTCTTTGTCAGTGTTCTGGGAGAAACAGCAAGGCAAGTGTCTGCCTCGAGGGGAGTGAATGGAACCTAGAGTGGCCTGTGCAGGTGTGGAGAGTTGTGTCAAATCAGTTTGAAATTGAAGGTTTTATGCTGCTTTTCCCAAGGGAAACTTTCCTTAGAAAAATGGTTGTGACTATTCTTTGCTGATGTTGTTGTTGCTGTTGAGATTGCATCTCAGTTACAACTTTTTCAGTAAGCATTTTGTATTGAACTTCAGAAATCAAAGTAGCGTTTCTAGATGCTCTCAGAGCGGTCCTTTGCTCACACAGCATGGTACTGACTGAAAGCAGCAGCAAGGTGCTGCTTGGGCAGCAGATCTGAACTTGGTGGTTCTTTGTCCTGATGTTTTTCATGTTTTCAGGAGAGGTGTGTGTGAAGGAAGGGGCTATAGGAAGTAGGAAGTACTTGGTAGTAGGTAGGAAGAGTCCTATTTATCTATTTGCCTGAGCTGGTGTCTTAGTTCTTATGAGTTTAAGAGTTTAACAGAATGATTTTCAGACAAGTACTTGGGAAAGTACACACATGAAATAAATATAGTCATTCAAAGGCATTAGCTACATTTTAATATAAAGGCATATGCAGAATTGTACACCAAGTTATAATACAAAAGAATTGTCACTGATGTGGACACCAGTAATGGTGCTCTGCATTGGAGAAAGGCTGAAAGCATATTTCTTACGTATTTGTTTCTTCTCAGCTCTTTTGTTTGTGTGTGTTTAGTTTGTGTTAGACTCCCTACGTTATTAAAACTATGGTACTATTTACATGTCTTGGTATCCAACCAGTCTCTTACATACGGTATCAAAAGCACACATTACTGTACAGCTTTAAGCTAAGCTTGCTGCTGCATCATTTTTATTGTTATTTATCAAAAGCTGTCTTGGAAAGCCCTGGTCTGAACTACAATCTCTACCAGTGGGCCAGCTGTTAAGTTATGAATATTACTTGTTACCTTCCTGCTATATTTTATGGTTTACTGTAGTGGTGGTTTGCCAGCCTCTGCAAAGCTGGTAGGGAGATGAGTGTATGTTCATTGCATTTAATCTGCAGGACTGCCCTGGCAATCCTTGTTGCAAGGATACAGAGGAAAAAACAGAAATGAGATGAGGCTGCAAAACATGGAAGTGTGTACCTGCCCATTCTTACCTACTGCCTGTGGGAAGTGATGGCTTTCTGTCTCATCAAAAAAACTTCTCCAACGGCCTTCAGCTGTTGGGACACCTAGGAAGGGCCTGTTTGTCATTCCTGCTGCATTCTCAGCTGTTTCAGCTGTAACAAACACCTGTCTTTATCCTTCAGTTGGAAAGGGACAAAGTTAGTGTAACTGGAGGGGAGGACTACAAATTGGCCAGGTCTCACAGAGCAAAGTAGCCAAAGGGAAGATGCCTTATGAACTGGTGGTATTTTCATGAAACAAGGCAAGATGCAGTCACTGCCTTTTTGTATTAAACAGGATGATTCCAGCTGTTTGGGATTACAGCCCTAAGGATCTTGCTGTCGAGTCTAAAAGTTTTAAGCCAAGTTTTTCAGCTTTCAAAAATTTTGCAGTGTTTTTACTGCAGCTGCAACATTTTAATTTCCTATTGACTGAACATGAAAGTCCACTCCTGTGGTATGACAGGAGCTAGTAAAGGCGTATGTTTGGTGGCCCTGCTAGGCAGGGGGGTTGGAACTACATGATCCTTGAGGTCCCTTCCAACCCAGGTCATTCTGTGATTCTGTGAGCTGACTACAGTGAAGGAGTGTGGCAGATTAAGAGGAAAAGTGGGGACTACCTAATTGGTGTTATGAGGAGAGTTTAGTCCCCAAAAGTAATAATTCCTTTACAATTGTACATGTGCTTGTTTGTAGAATTCAGCCTGTGTAGTAGGGCATGTTTTAATGAAGGCATATGAGCTTTTTGTTGGCACACGTACGTGGAGGGAAAGCAAAGTCAGTACCTGCCTGGGGCAGAGGTAAGGAACACTTGCTGATGGAAAAGCTGTTATTTATCATTATCAACTGCCCATTTTCTCCCTCTTAGTCAGAGGGAGGCAAGTTTTATGGCCTTCCTGTAACCAGTCTGTTCCAGAGCATTTCTCCCTCGAGGTTAATATAATTATCAGGCATTCTCTGTTGAGTTTCAGTAATTCATGTTTACCACCTGGGACTCTTAAGAAACTGGTAATGTCCCGAAGAGGACTATTATTGTGTATGTGAAATGTCTGTAAGTACTGTGAACCTTTGTATTCACAACAGGAGTGGCATGTTTAGGCTGCTCTTGCTGACTCCCAAAGCTTCACGGAAGGAAAATTTAACTGGTAGGCAGATCTGTGGGCTGTAACAGAAATGTAGCAAGAGGTGTGTGGGGCTGCATCTTAGCTTCCAAAGAGTCCGCTTGCATTACAAAACATAGCTGGGTGATAAATGTTGGCTAGGACTGGCAGTTTTTTTCCAGATATTCTGCAAGTTTCTGTTTACCTCTAAGTAAGTTGGTCTGCTGTACTTTGTGATCAGTGCTCATGGGTGTGGCTTTGTAATTTGTTGAAGTTGGTAACGATGATAGTAATGTCATTCTTGCTGTGTGTGAAGGAACAGGGCTGCGGTGCATTGCATTGTGTGCAAAATTGCTTCTTGGTGGTCACAAGATGTTATTCAGGTTCTTCTGAAAAAGTTATTTTAGACGTTGCTGTGGAGGCTGCACGTGTCCTTTTTAAGTATCATCCTGTGTGAAAATATCCCGCTCCCAGTTTCAGAGGGAAGCCAGGCATCTTATTTTCACAGTTGGGTATTAGAATGTTCACTGAACCTGTGATTCTCCTATTTTTAATATGAAGTAGAGTGAAGCATTTCCTAGGAAGAGCCTGTTCTTAAAATTCACGGTCTGACTCCTGTCTGGATGTATTTCTTCTGTATGAACATCATTACTCTGCCTTGCAATTAGGAAACATGAGTGGGAGGACAGGAAGTGATTTCCCTTCTGTGCTTTATTTCAAATCCAAAAACATGAACCTTGGTCTCTGACCTCCGTTCTGAGTCTTGGAGATTTGTGTACAGATGATGAACTGTTTCAGGTCTGTCCTTTAGATTCTTCCTTGTATGAATTGTGGATTTTGTGTGGGGGTTTGTTGTTGTTGTTTTTTGTAAAATTCTGTAGAGTATGAGAAAATTCTGCTCCCCAACCCCACTGTCAGTGACAAACTGTACAGAAAGTACCATAAGATGGAAGGCAAGGAAGGACTGTGACCTCATTCCTAACTAACTGACCTTCAAGGGTGTTCTTCTGTGCTGGATACCTTACAGGGAAACACATTATCAGGAAAAAAAAAGGCTGCTGTTTCTTTTGGAAATTATATATCTGAACGTAACAGGTGCGTTGAGTTGTATCTCCTCAGACACTGTCTGCTCCCAAAAGCACTGCTTTGTAGGACTTGACTTGCTTAGGTATATTAATTTTTTCCTCAAGATACAAATGGAGCAGGATCCAGCTGTCAAGGACCCCCTGCCCTTTAAATTTGGTATTAACTATAAAATGATAATCGGTGTTCTCATTTAAAATTTCCTCTTAGAATTAAGGTATTTTAGCTCTAAGTTGAACAACTTATATTTATCTTAGCCATTGCAGCAGTACTTATCATGCTACTTAACTTAAAAGGCTCTTTTTCTTTTTTTTCTCTCTTCCCTCTCTCTCCTGTTTGGTTTTAAGAATCGAAGAAGCAAGCGCAGACCTGAGGAAGCAAGTGGTTCGGCTAGAAGAAGAACTGGACCAAGAACGAAAGAAATACACAATGCTGGAGATAAAACTGAGGAATTCTGAGCGTGCTCGGGAAGATGCAGAGAAGAGGAATCACCTCCTGCAGAAGGAAATGGAAGAGTTTTTTTCAACATTAGGATGTTTAACTGGTGGGATTCAAAGTGCTAAAGTCCCCAAATAGAACAACCTGATCTACATCACAGAAAACTCTGTTTCTGGCAAAACCAGTGAAAATGCACATTTTGTTACGTTACACTCATGTATCATGGGTAACTGCAGTGATTGTGCTCTCAGTGACATGTGCTCTGTTGTCTTTTCATGTTCTGTAATATTTGGGCCAGCTGGGAAAAGACTGCTAAACGTAATGCTTGAACGTTTAGATTTCAGATTGCCAAGAAAGAGTGGACACAGTTTCTATCCACAGGTCAAAAGGTTCTGGTCTCCATTGCTGTACTTGTTGCATTTTTGGATTCCCTGCACCTTCCTTTTGCTGGTTCAGGGACAATGCAGAGGCATGGAAGATGGGTGAGACCTGGGAGAACCACAGTTCCAGAATGTCACCATGTTCAGCGTGGCTTAGCATATGGATTGAAAATAAGGTTTTTTCCTCCCTGCCTTCTACATAAAGTTTGTTCAGATTTCTCATTGCTGAAGGTGGCATTATTTTATCAAGCTGCTTTGAAAACAGTGTCTACAGAACAGCTGAAAATAATGGAAATGTTGACAGTTTCACTACATTATCCCTTAGGTACCAAACAGTTCCACTGCCTCACAAAAATATGACTTATTAAAGCGTATTTTTTTAACAACCAGATTGGCCACAGAACCACACTGGAGCTTTAAACATGCACATTTTGCCCTGGGTTACTTGTTTTTACTTTGAGCCAAAAATAGGGCAGCATTAGCTGCAAGAAAAAGAAATCTCTCATGAGTTGATATGTAGTGATCAGACATCAAGGTAAGAAAAGGAAAATTCTTATTACAGTCAAAACACACCCAGTCAATGTGGATATTTTAACTTGAATAGCAAAACTACTGTAAGAGAAATGAATGCAGTTAGTATTGGAGAAAGGAAAGGGTGGGATCTATCTTTAACTGTCACGGGAGTGCAGCAGCTGATTTTTTTGGTTACAAGAAAGTTTATGGGGATATGAGAGAATAGAAGGAGGAGTGCAAACAATCCAGTAGCCTAAGTTCACTACTTCTACAAGAAGAACATACACTATTAGAATGAAGCTGTAATTCCAGTATTTACCTGTCAGGGCTCACTTCCCTTCAAGGGACTGACTGACTTTTGGGGAAGTTCTGCATAACATTTGGAGTGCCCCAAAGTCATACAGAAACTGCTCACAGAACACTGTTTCACCAGATCCATCTTGAGGTGGTTTGCCAGCCCCTGCACTCACGCCATTGTTTGCCCTCGTTTGGCAGGCATCTTTGACAGCTGATGCAGCTTAGGAGTCTCAAAGGAGAATGATCTTAACAAAAAGTGCCATGACCACATGAACCGAGTAGGAACTGGTTCAGACTGCAGTGAAGGTGCTCGCTTCATTTAACTATTTAAAAAGAAAAACGACCTTGCTTTTTTTTCTTGCTAGAAAAGAATATAACTTATTATCTGGTGATAACCTTGGAATAGGCTTAAATTGGAATTGCAGTACCAGCAGACTGCGCACCTTCTTTCTCTGCTGCTGTTCTCCCTATCTCACCGATGGCTAAACAGAAGTTAATTTGTTTCTGCCTCGCTGTAAGGATTCTCCTTTCTACAGAAATGTAAACCATTTAAAGCCAGCAAAAAGAAACATGTTAGCCTCATATTTCCTGGTTACAGCAAGTCGAGCAAAGCAGTGAAATATAACTAAGCTGTTTGGGTATTTCAGAACACTTTCCAAGCATGTCCAGCTAAACTGATTTTTTACTACCCCTGTGGTGAAGCACTGTGGTATAACCCTGACTGTTAGCAGGAGCAGCCTGCCACCTGCAGGCAGCAGCATCAGCCTTAACAAACTCCCTCACCCCCCTCGTATTACTAATGGGCACCACCACAGATCACATTCTTCCAGGGTATTATTGCTGGGCACAACTCCTCACTAGCTTACAGGGTCACAGCTGAGCCTGCAAGCAAGACTCTGGCCTGTTCAAATCTATTAAGATGCTCAAAGCATGAGGAGCAGTTCCTGCAATAATGAATCTCAGCTGGAACATCAAAGTGGCTTTAGGCAGCATGAGGTCTAATGATAGTGCTCAAAAATAAACCTCGGTGTCAAAGTATAGCCTGTGCTAGGCTGTAAATAACTCTGCAATTAAAATACCAGGCTGGTAAAAGTGACAGCTTGTTCTACCACAGACATTCAAGCCAAAGTAGCAGCAATCAGGCTATTTTTGTACCTTCTTTTATTCTTACTCCAACATGGGTACTTTTCATTATATCCAACATCCTGACAGCCTACATCCCCATAAACAATTCATACTGCATTACCTTCTGTACGTTTCAAGAGCAGACTAGTCTCTTTAATTCCAGGACACTACAATGAAACCGAGACATACTGATTGAGAGCCTAAAAACAAACATGAAAAGCAAGTAGAAGAACTAAACCAGACTGCTCTTTAGCTCTCAGAGAAATCAAATGAATCAATTCTCAATATTCTTTAAGTACTCAGAATACCAGACAACTGTTATCTACAGCCAGTGTGAGGAACAAACCCACCTATCCCAAGTATTCAGCTTCAAGAGAAGATCACTTATTAGCTGTGTTGAACTCTCTATGATCTAGCAGCCAGAATAAAATTAGTTTTTGTCAGTTTCACAGAGCAAACTGTCTACTGACAACAATTAATGGAACTAACCTTCAGTTGACTGTTGTGCTCCAGAAATATGTATTCCTGTTCTTCAGAAGTAATAGATCTCAGGTCATTTTGAAGATGATCCTCTGAAGAAATAGGCTGCAAGAAGTTTCATTGTACCCCATTCTTGCTAAAATGCACCTTGGCAGGAAGCAAACTCTAAAGCATGGCAAAAGACATGTAACGTTCATCTCCTCTCATGAGCAATTCTGCAAGAAATGAGGATAGGCTCATGCTGTTGGACATAACCCTATGGATCACCGTGTCCTTATTTGAGGAGGTTAATATTCTCTTCAGTGATAGCCTGTTTCCACACTCTTCCCACCACTTCATTTGCCTGTCTCACAGATCTAAGCACACACCCTGTTTTACATTTAGCTTCTTCCAGACCCCTACTATCACCACCAATTAAACCGAAGCCTTAGCAGCAGTTGACAGGTTTGCTAGTCCTAATAAGACACAGAATCAGGTAGCTTCCTGGCCTGGAACATCCCTTCCTACATTAAACAGGTTAAAAAAAAAAAAAAAAAAAAGAACAGTAAAAGAACCCCAACATAAGCATATACTTTAAAAAAATAAATCCAAAGCCAAATATATAATAATATATATAATAATAAAGAATAATAAAGAATTTCTATAGCTCTCCATGATATTTCTAATATGAAAAGAAAAAGGAGTAATGCTAACTTACTGAATGATTCATGTTTGCCAAAGAGGTCTATACAAGCCAGAAGCACTATGGAGAGTTTCAGCTTTAGTTTTATGAGCCAGAAATACTGTTCAAGATGATAAAAAATGAAGCTAATACAGCCAAGTCCCTGACTAGAGCTAGGACTGTGTCAAGCCTTGCTCTATATTCATTTTACTTAGAAGCAGCATCAGTTTATGCTAATGCAGACAAATAAAAAAGAGTATCTCTGAGCCTCACCATTTTCCTAGAAGAACACCTCCTGAAGAGCTGCTCCAGAGAAAGGAAGCGGGCTGCACTATACTGCACACATCTGCAGCACCTTCACCTCAAAAATGGGACGCAGACAACACGGCAGCATGCAGCCAAACACAACTTGAGGGCATCCCGAGTCTTCGTTTAAAGGAACTCAGCCTGCTGGAAATGAAGGTAATGAAATAAATACTGGTAGTGATACCAGTGCAGGAAGCGGTCCTGTCACCCATATTTACTCTTCAGTAAGAGCCCTTCAAAAGTCAGGTATCTTAAAGCTTCTCTGGCAATCAGTTTTGAGGAGTTTTTTTCCTAAAGGCCCAGGCCCTGTGCCCTCACACATGGGAAGGGCCATATCTTAACTCTTTCTACCATAAAGGGCCCAGCAGCTTCATTACCAGGAGGGCAGGCAGACTGTAGTTGGTAGCAAAGAAGCAAGAATGCAGGAAATCCAGCATTTTTTGCCTACAGAGGAACTCAGACACGGGAAGAGAACATAAACACCCTTTAAAATATTTCTCAGGAAAGACCAACGCTAATACAACTCCAGCTGCAGTCTTACTGTCAAGTCCATGCTTGTCATTTCAGCCTAGCAATGAAGAAACACTAAATGCATAGTGGTCAAGCTTTTTTTTCTTTTTTTTCTTTTTTTTTTTTTTCTTTTTTCTTTTTTTCCTTTTTTATTTAAAATATCATTATAACCAATGAACATACTAGATAACAATGTATACATTCCAGTGGTGCACATGTAACGAACTATGGTATGAGCGATTGAAAAAACCACAATGCTTTCAGTAATGCCCCACCAACAGCTTATTTGGAGGGAATAAAGGAAAAACAGGAAAGGTATCAAAATGCAGGGAATAAAAAAAAAAATAGCTCTCCCAATATTTTTCATGATGCATCTTCCCCCTGGTATCTCCCCTGGGACAAAAGAAAACCAAGAATATACTTTAAAAGGGGCAGAAGGAATGATCACAATCATTAAGGTGGTTTTTTTTTTTTTTCCTTTCTCAACTTTAGTAATAAAAGTTAAAGCACTCTCAAAAATAGACTAGATATTGATTGGGCCTACAAAAGTAATTCATCTGTACGCAAAGCTTACGAAGAATTATTCCTTTTGCAAAATGTAAAGGATGAGCTGGCATTACTAGTAAGCTACTTTTACCTACAAAACCAGACTACAATAATAAAATCACCAATTTACAGCTAACACAGTATTCTAGATGTAAATTATTGTACACAAGCTATATCTTACACATGAACATCTTACGTGAAATATATAAGAAACATAACTACTTGTATTGTCTCAACATTGGCCAAAAGGTTCATTTTTCTAAAGGAAGTGTATTTGTCTATTTCACATTCAGTGTAGTTCCAATAGCAAGGGTTAGCTTTGCTTACTGAGAAACATAGATGGTTTGTGTGAGGTAGATCAAGAAAACCTTGCTTAAAATTGTAACAGCAAAAGTGGAAACAATATTATCTGATTTATAACACATCTATAAAGAAGAGAGATCTGGGTTAGGGAGTAAAAAAGATAAACTAAAATATCACTTTAATCCAGTGCCCGTAACTGAAGATAAACAAAACAAATTGAAAATTTAGGTAGGCAGTAGAGTCTTATCACAGATTTCCATTAAAACTGTTTCTAATCCTGTGCAGATTGCTCTCTTTCAGCTCCAGTCCTTAAACTACATCTGGACAGGTGAACCAAAAATTTGACAGGCAAATGAAATATAGCAATGCGAACAAGCTGCTGTTAAGAGGAAATACTGGTTTCCTGGTTGGGCAGGATCTATCTACCTGTAGTAGCTCTTTGACCATCCTTATGCAATGTTGAGATTAATGCCATATGTATTACTGCTGAAGCATTAGAAATATAAAATGTCAGTCAAGGTGCTGAGTTTTTGCTTTCTAACAGAATAGTCTTTATATTCAGACAAGCAATTATCCATAAAACAAGCTGGTGTCAATAACATTCTGCTTGTAGTCTGAAACAGCAGAGGGTGCTATTGCCACAACCATCTCATTTACAGGTCACTACATCCTCTTAAATTCACACATATGTGATTCTGGGGGGGGGGTCAGAAAGACTTACTAACCTTATTAACATTATCTTTGTATCTAGCTGGAATTCTCACCCAGAAGATACTGCTATACATACACTGTAGTAAGATTTTTCTAAACCAAAACCCTGAGCTGCACAGTGCCTACACAGAGAGAAGTGCCATGTCTCTTCAGGTTAGCTGAACGAGTGAAGAAGAGGTGGCCTGGTCAGTCAGGCTGCTCTAACGTTGTTCAGCCGATGCTCTGGCAGTCCAGCTTCCCCCTCACACACACTAACACACACCAATCCCAATTCTGACCCCATTGTCTAGCCTCAACAAATGACATCAGACATCAAAAGACATCACAGAGCAGAAGTACAGCACACAGTAACAGTATTCATCTTACCCTTCCCCTCATTCCCCCCATTCCCCACCTTTCCATCTATTTAAAAACCTTGAGGAACCTACTTCTGCAAAGGGAGAGGAGGTTTTTTTAGAGCCAGCCACAGCTCTGGCCACAGAAGGTGGGAATTAACGTTATTACTGCCCAACTTTTAAGCTCACCTGACATGAAATCAGACACAGCACACTGTAATTCAATCCCTACCAAATCCAATGGGTTGGAACTGCCCTAGAAGTGGAGCACTGCATGCACTTTAGTAAAGCCTGTTGTCATGAAAAGATTTTGAAATCATCTACTAAAGCTTAATATTTCAGTAATAAAAGTTACAGTGTATTAGATAGCATATTAGCTGGCAATAGAACATACAAAAACAGTTGCACTCAACTCCTTAGTTTGCTATTTGTGGCAGCGTACAATTCTCTCTGAAATCATTTCATATTTCAACAAATAAAAAGAGATGAGACTTGTCTACTGTTGCAATGACTTGGTTACTGAGAATCTGAATCACCAGTCTCTTGAATTTGCCTAAAATGCAATCGACTGGAAGAAAAACAGAAAGTAACACTGCTATGAAGATGATGCTAGAAGTGGACTATGCATTCCAGCATCCAGAGCTCTGACCTTAGTGAAATAATCCCTTTAAATATGGCTCGCTTCATACTGTGACAGGTTGCAGAGGACAGTCCCGGCCATTCATTAACACTACATTAAAAGAAAAGAGAAACTTCATTCTCCTTAGATATTATGAGCAAAATGAAGTTACTGCCAATTGTTTGCTGTGATAATAATAGACGCAGCCTATTTATGTTGAAAGGAAAAATAATGGTCAGATTCACTTAATATGCGTTTTAAAGTAAATTTTCTTCAGGACACTGGAAAGTGATAGCAACAGTTACTCTAAACTTTCCAAATATTTCAGTCATCACTGCAATCCAAGGGGGTCCACAATCAATTGAAATAGTGATTATATTTAACAAATCCCATTCTGTATACCACCTACTGGAATCTGGAGTTGATTTTGTCAGTCTTAATTCATACTCCAGGTTCACCCTTACGTAGCAAATTAGTACTGTTCTGTGACCAAAAATTTTGGCTTAATACTCAGCTTAAACTTTGATTAAAAAATAATAATAATAATAATTACAAAATAGACTGTTCTACTGATCTCTGTTCAAATCGAGCAGATTTTCTATGTTCCAGTGTGAGAAAAATCCAAATAAGACCTGCCTATTCTGAGATAGATAATATACAATTTGGCAGGAACCCCTAAAAATATTTGCCTTAACAAATGTGGCTTAGAAAGGCAATATTGAAATATTCCATAAAAATGAGGAAACCAAAACGACACACACAAATAGCACTTACCAGCCAGGCCAGGGAAACAACCGTGCAGTTTATCAATTTAGTCATCTTTGAGACATTCTCACTCCTTGAATCCTTCCTTTTTTCATTCAAAGCCATGTTAGATATTGAAAGCTTTGCTGTCACTTGCATTTTTCTGAAATTTTGCTGCAAGGATGAATTTCCCTCTTCCCACTCTAACCACAAAAGAGACTCAACCCAACAAAGTGAAGGAACTGCACTGAAGAGCGTCAGTCATTCCTGGATGACCTTTGTAGCCCAGTCACATTATTTGCTTCTGCTCTGTGCCTGGCAAGACTTCTGTAATTTTCATGCTCATTTTGGTGAGCATTACTAATTTAAATTCCTCTTTACAATCTAATTCACTACACAAACAATGTGTCTACACATGACAATCGATTACACAGCCTAGCTTCACTATGAATCTGCATTTCCCAAAGGAATAAATTCTGAATGAATTTAACTCATACATAAACTGAAGTCAGTTGCACATAAATCATTCTGTAAATATAAAATGTAAACAGTTAAAATACTTCTGTGAGGAGCAGCACCATTTTACATGACTATTTAGAAACTGTTCTACATATTTCAATATATCTTTTGCTTAAAAATTGTATTGAAACCTGGAGCTTCAGTGCTGAAAACTACTGCAGATCAACAACTTAAAACAAACCATTATTAAGATTTCTGCTACACTGGTCTCACGGTGAAATGAAAGAGTTGTATATTAATTTATACAGCACTATTTCTCCCTCCTTTGGATGACATATATTGCTCACGTAATGCATTAGCTACAGGAATCCTGAGATTCTTCTACCACTTCATGGTTTTTAGCAATCACTTACTTTTGGTGGAGAAAGAAAAGCTGAGGTTTTGCCCCTACTGCATTCACATCCTTTCCTCTTCTCCCCTGAAAGCACTCAGCTGCGCAGACAAAAGTAGTAAGAAACTAAACTCCCAAGAACCATATACTACGTGGAAGTATAGCTACAGCATGTTGTTTTCCCTGTTGGCAGTCTAGATGCCCTGGATACACCTTTGTTTTGTGCACAAAAACAGGCTACAAGCTAGAAGTAAACAGTTTATTTGCATTGTAATGTATTATTCATGAAATATCCTCTTGTTTTATGGTGATCACGAGATTTGGCATGCCACAATTGTGCAGAAGACACCACATCCCTTTGTTAGGTTAGATATTTCTGCAGCCTTGAAGATAGGCTTTGCTTCCTTAAGATCATAAAACCATTCAAATGAAGTTACTTTACAAAGGACCGTGCACTGTTTCTCTAGCAAAATTCAGTAATTGTTGCTTTTACTCGAGTATTACAGGCAAGTGGCCAAAATGAAAGAGCACGTTATTCACTGCCAGCACCACAGCAGCATGCTCCAAAAAGCCTACAGCTGACTGCATCCAACTTTCTCTCCCCTTCCAGCTCAATATGGACGTATGACCAAGCATAAAACTTTGAAGGATATCATGAACAAAACATTTGGAATAAATTCTAAATTTAAAAAAATTGAAAACCTATAAAATCTTAAATAATACATGATATGGTAATGACCACAACATTAATATGTGCTTTGATAAAACAAATCTTACAAATTCAGTAAAAAAAGATCAGCAGCATAATAGTAAAGCAAATATGCAGATTTCAAAACCACAATAAAAATTATCAGGTTTAATATTTTACAGTTAATTACAGCAAAAAAAGTGGCTGCTTTTAACACAACTTACAGTTTAAAATTACAGCACTTTATGATGAATTCTATGATTATTTTTGAAAAAACACTCAAAAATACCACCAAATTTTAAAGGTGCCCTATTAACGACTAAAAGGAACCCCCTCCCACCCCCCAAAAGACCAAGTAGTCATCTACAGCAACCCAGAGGTCCAGCTGAGGTTTCTAGACTGCTGTCTGTATCAGAGGCCAATGTTGGATCTGTTGACATTGAAGACACATCATTGACAGATGACGACGAAGATGGATGCTGAGAGCCATTGATCATTGCTGCACCTGTGCTATGAGAAACAAAACAGCAAATCAGTTGCAGATAAGTTGCATGGCTCAGCACTTGCATTAGTCTCTCTCTTCCTAACAGCCACTACTTCTCCCCGTTTTGGCAAGTCTGAAGACATGCATCTCAACCCACTGTCAACGTAAATAAAATCCACAAGTCATACAAACGTGGTGCTTTATGAATGCTATGTTAAGAACCACAAAACTCACATGACAGGACACCTGCCTAATTACAGTAAATGCTTGTGACTGAAGGTTAAAAACCACGAAGATAACAGTATACAAACCCATACAAACGTGTTGAGAACTGAATTAGACAATATCTACATATTTTGGAAAAGGAAATGGCCCATTTTTTCATCAGATCCTCCCACTTAGTCTGGGAAATAGCAAGCATCCATCTGGACTGCATACAGCCAATTTTAGATATGCTGCAGTGCAAAGCCAGGATATCAGTAAACTCTGAGGAGAGTCAGCAGCAGCAGCTCACTCTTACCATCTTGCTATGAAGTTCAGCTATGTTTTCTGAATACGCTCCATAATTTTTCTGTTTAGAGGAATCTTTAAGACAGACAATCTAGAAATCCTGTTTCATTACGTAATAGATACGAGTAGTGGTTATATCTTTATGTTATACTGCACCAGCTACAAATTACACATTTAACCAGACTATGGCAGTGGAGTACATTCCAAGTACTCCACAGAGTACATCCTGAGATCTTTATAGAGGATTGAAATGAAGCATCAATAATATAGGAATTTATCAGATTAATAAAAAGAAATATTCCACCAAATGATGCCAACTCCACATTCCATTCAAATAAGCGCAAGCTCAAAGAGAACTCTAGAGATTATCAGTCATTCAAGGGCCTCATTTTTGAGCCAGGTTATAGTTGGATATCTTGAATAGCTTTACACTCTCCTGACCTATGTAGTTTTGTACTGTGCTATTATTGTAACCAACCTAAAGGGGCTGGCTGCCCACGTATAACCCCATTCTTGGTTCTTTCCTCCAGGTCCATGACTTCCTTGTATATCAATTCTGAAAATGAAGGCAAATAAGGCAGAAAATTTAATTTGAATACAAACAAACAAAAAAAAGACAGTTTATCTCCCATTAAATGCACATCTAATTTTCTTAGTTCTGTTACTGTTTAGAATTAGTTTTGAACAACAGGTTGTAGATTACAGAATAGGCAAGTGGCATCATAATATACAGTTCTCTTCTGCTGAAGCTACAATGGCCTGGCACTCTCAAGAACACACTGACATTGGTCTCAGACTTCTGTCCAGACAGTCTAGGGACCTGAGGCTAAACTGAGTCTTAATGACTACTATGTTTTTATCATTGCCTTCTTTAGTAGAGAAGAATCAGATCAGCAGTCTTCAAAGGACCATGCAGGCTGTTCTATAGAGGAAGTTTCTCTGTCATTAATTCATTCTCATCTTTAAAAAGCCTTTTCACACACTTATTTTTCTCATAATTTATTCTGTCTGAAGATCTGAAAAAAAAATCAGAACTCTTACAATTTAACCTGCCTTTTTCCTCTCATAGGTATTTGCCTCAAGAAGGTAACTGACCAAGATACTCTTGGCAAGCAGTAGATTTTATAGCCCTGTGTCCATTATCAAGCCAACGCAATGAAACTGCCAAAAATATTCCATTAAATATTTTTCCTAATTTTTTAGAAAAAGAAGTATTATTTTCCTTCTGGCTATACCAGAAAGGCTATACTACTCTGATATTTCCTGCTAAACATTTTCAGTACAAAGTATTACATCAGTCAGTGCACTACATTCTTGCTGAAAGCAGACTCAGTGTTACCACTAATCCTATGAAGCACAAAGAACTAAATGAAGTATCTGAGATAGAGCAAGCAAACATCCTAAATAAAAGCACCTTGGTTATAATAAGTGAGAATGGTTATGGTCTAAGGCACTTAAATGCACCTTGGAGACAGGCTCTCAAGAACTAACTAGCATGTGGCCTTGCACTGGGAGAGCTACATGCCTGCTCTAAGCTCAGTGAACAACAGAATTATCAATTCAGGCTTTTGTTCTGCCTTTCACTTAGGCATAACCAATACCAATTCTGGAACACACTAAATCCTCTGATACGTTAAATCATATGAAGGATGGCAGTGGTCCAAAGGAAGGCATTATTTCAGTGTTGTCAACACTGTACTAAGTAGGCTATGCAAAAGAGTTATACGTTTTAGAGAGGGCAGTTAAATATTGTACTCCTACAGTAATTCAATCATTTACTTATGTAAACAATTCTAACAAAAGTAATACATGCTTTCTGAAGAACTGTAAGGGCACACTATCATCTGAATTGTAAAAGCAGCAAAGGAAAACATATGAAATCAATAAACCATATATGAAACATTTCTCCACTGGAAGTGGAAGTTCATTTATCTTTATAACATATCTCCATAGGTCTTTAAGGCACAGTGACTGTCTCTTAAAGTCAAAGGCGTACAGAAGGCTATAGTGAGGTTGTGGATTACAATACATCAAATACCAACAGATGTAGAGGCAGATGGCATTTTTTCATAGCACCAGGGCCTTTGCAGTAGCACATTTTTTTTAGAATCATTTCCAAATGAAACAAAAGCTTTACATTCAAAGATATTCCCCTTGTTCTTTATGAGTATAAAGAAAAACCAGATACAAAACCAGCACTGGAATCTAAAGCTCACAGTCTCAGAGGTAATCCTTATGTCATACTCTGACACTTCAGCCCCAGCTACTTTCCCAGGACTCTGTGTATGAAAGCACTGCTATCTCCCACATGAGCTACAATCTCACTATCTTGCCCACTGCTAACACTCCTTATGGTTTCTCCTTTCTGTACAAATAATGCTAACACACTAATGTTTAGACTTGCATGCTCCAATTCATTCATCCCTTTTCCCAGAAGTGTTTCCTTTTCTAAAAATGCTGCTTTACAATTTACAAAAGGTGACTCAAATGAGCAGGCCTACAGCTGAGTGACCTTCAGCTCCCTACAAAGACTCATCACCTTTAAAGAAAACGTTTCCTGTCCTGCCAACCAAGAGGTTGTAAAGCATTGATCTATTCCCTTGCCATTTCAAGCAGTTTAAGTATATACTATTACATTACTCAGAATCTTAGTAACAGTAAGCCTAGGAGCCCATCAACATTAAAACTCTTCAGGATATGCAAAAGGATCATTCTCACCTTTCCATTCTTCTATTGTGTGCTCCCTCTCATCTAACTGCTTATCTGGTATCTTTGGTGGAGGCTGGAAAAGAGAACTAACTCATGATAAAGCAGTCAAAGGGGACAGACAAACACAATTAATGAAAAATGGAAATAAGATATTCGGAATAAGATCCTGATTTAAAAATACTGTATTTATGTAGTCAAATTCTCTCTCATACTTGGTTCATTTTCTAGATGCTGCTTTGTGTTTTCAGCTTGTTCTAGTTAGCTCATTTGTGAATATTAGTGTATTAATTAAAACAGAAACTGAAAGGGCTGATAATAATGCTCCTAAACTGCAGTGGCCTCAAGCACAAGCAGCCCTTTTGACCTATTTAGAGTTGATTATTCATATTCTCTCTAGATATAATAGATCAGCAGAATTCTAATTGCTTTTTTTTCTAATTCTTGCTTTTTCTTAAAAATGAGTTTGTTTGTTTGTTTGTTTTTTCTGATAGACTGAGATTATTCTTTAAAGGAAGATTTTCAGTTAATCTCTTCTTTCATCAGTGTCAGTAATTCAAAGCTTGAGATCTTGTATCAGATTTTGCCAAAATACTTATTATTTACTAGTTAAAGAGTGCTATCAATTGCTACAAGTAGCAATGGCCAGGAGCAAACAAGTGGAATACAATCACTAGCAGTCAAACCATGCTGAAACAACTGCAACTCAATCAGAACTCTATATTGGAGACTTCAAATTCATTGCTCCATGTCAAGGAATTTATGTGCAATTATACACAAACCACATACACAGGTACTGCATCTACCTGCAAGTCTGTGCCCATTCCTATTACTAATTCAAATAAACATATTGACCAATGTCAATAAAAATTATTATTACTGCTCAGTTAAGCTTCTAGTGAAACAAATAGAGCATGAAGCAGCCTCCTCTGAAGCAGTTACACAGAGCACTGAAACAAGTCTGCTTTGATAAAAGATCTTCCTCATTGGAGAACAAAAACAAGGACTTACAGCTTCGGCTTCTGATGGATCATACCAAACATTGATGTATGGGTGCTGGAGGGCTTCATCCACAGAAATTCTTTTGGAGGCATCTATAACCAGCATTTTTGATAACAAATCCCTTGCTTGACTTGCTGCAAAAGTGATATGTTCTACTTAGACAGGTGCCAAATGCACATAACAGTATTTCAAAGCTCATAAAGAGAGAAAGCTTAAATAACAAACTCCATTTTATTATTTATACAACCCTCATGTAATTTGAGGTTTAAGAAAATGGTGCTTTTGATAAAGGAAGGAAAATGAAGAGACAAACGTTTTGGAAAGAATTTATGACTGTGTACTATTTAGAAAAAAAAAAAAAAAAAAAAACATTCCATGGAAGATAATTCTACAGCAACTATGCATAATCGTCCTACAAGCAGGCAAGGGAACACCAACCACAGAATATTTCTTATTTATCAAGCTTGTTACCAGGACAATAATAATTTTAAAAGCAATCTGAGAATAGAAACTGAGCAACTAACAGAAGACTAGATAATAGTTGTAAAAGATTTTGTTTTAAAAATAGAGGACTGGGGAGAGATGGACATATCAACTCCTCCTTCATACATCCTTTTCTAATCTCTCTTTTCTTCCTCAGAAAAACAGAGTAGAGCAAGAAAGCACCCATTATTTTTGCTTAAGCAAAGATTGGCTGAAATATGAGAAGGGATGTCCTCCAGCTAGGAGAAAAATCTTTACTGGCCAAACATGGACAAGAAACAAAATGCAATAAAAAGAAATAAAACCACACAAATACACTGAAGACAAATGCAGTGGCCATTAATTAAACTGGCCATTTCGATGTAAGACTAGTAAATCATCTGGATGGAAACACAGTATGCCACAAAGCCATCAAGTCATTTCTATGCAACATCCAACTGCAACACTGCAACTTCCATCAACCTTTTTTTTCAGTTAGCTAACTTCCCTTTTAGAAAGGGATATTCAAATTCAACTAAATGCTGAACTCATCACTATGAAGATTGAAAGTAATTGTACAAAGTAATAACACTTCATCAGTCTGGAAGGAGAGAGAGAACACTTCTGAAGTACTTGAAAGATAAATGCTGAAGAAGGAAAAGCATTGGTTGTGATGATCCAAAAGGATATAATACATAAAATATGTTATGAGTTTCCAGGTATAGCTGAGGTTTGTATTTTTTTAAATTAGTTTTCTATGGGCAAAGTATTCGTATATAGTAAATAGGGCAACCTTGGATAAGCAGGTAGAAGAAATGATCACATAGTTCATATGTCTGCAGAACATAATACCTACTAGGATTAGAGCAAGGTACATGAAGAAAGCTGTATAAACCATATTCAAGTAAAACCAGCTACACATCACAAACAGTTTAAATACAAAGAATTCACAAAGGTGAATCCTAAACGTCTGCAGTTTTCCATTTTTTTCCTCAATGGTTAAGGCTTGCCATAAAGGCCTTACCACGATCACATCAAGTGACAGATGTCTCCCACCAGGGTTTCGGTATACACCGCCCTGGGCATGCCATCCTTACCTGCTGGCAGTACAGAAGGTCCACTATGGCTATGAAACATCTACACTCCCCTGTCCTCTCATTTTTCTCTAAGCCATGTCTGTTACTGAGAGGAATATACTCCCGTTTATTTATTCAGATATCTAAAGAATAGGAGCTATTCCAGAGAATATGAGAAAGTGGTGGTAACCATACCTTAGCACTTCCATCTGCCCCCATTACATAAATATTCTAACACTTAAATCCTTAACAGGAGGATTTTATAGTGAACAAAAGCAAGATGCATTTCTGTTCAGTACAACACAGTTTAAAAACTTTTAAAATATAGAGCACACAAAAGGCAGACCTTACCTTTAAGTTTGTTGTGTTCAGAATCAGCTGGGAAAAGAACATCTGGAAAGAGTTTCTCAAAGCTGTATCCAGCATACTTGGGTCTGTTCTCCACGTAAGTTCGAACTGTGGGCTGTAATTTCTTCATAAATTCGGGGCACGGTGTTCCTAGCTGCTCTATAACTTTATTCCATTGATCAATATCTAAGGTTACACAGCTAAGAAAAAGTGTCTAATTTTCAGCTAAAAGTTATGTTAAAACCAATATCCAACAGAGATTAAAACAGAGAATTACCACAAAATCTCAGCTTCACCATTAATTAGGAGTATCTTCATAGAGAAAAAAGAGAAGCAAAGCAAGACTGCATCTGAGTATTGAAAGCAAGATGTATTTTACTTGAAATAATAAGAAATAACTGGCAAAGGATATACTTCTGCAAAACAGAGGAAGTTAAAAGACTCCCCAGATTTAATCATAAACTCAAATAAAAGTGTTTGCATTATTGTTTAAAGACATTCGTAGAATAATTAATGTCCTGATCTTAACTGACATTCACAGTATTCCAGCTAATGAGTGTCATCGAGGAACTGAAGAGAATCACCTCCTACAGCTGCTTTGTCCTTCTGCCTCACCTCGGTAACTCAGCTGAGTTCTGGACTGTACCAAATCAGTGATCTCACACTGACAAAACACAATGCATAGCACTGTGGCAACGTGAAGGATTAAATTCTGGTGCATGCAGGTCAGCAACAATTTTGTCAGTGTCTTCAATATAGAAATGAAAGACTTTCGAGGCCAAGGACGTAACGTTACCTGAAAGGTTTATACCAATTAGGGGACATTGACTAACATTGACTAACTCGTGGCATTCACATAATTTCCCCAGCATTTTCTTTTGGGCTACTGCCCAAGGCTAGTCACTGAGCTCCCTAAGTCCATAGGTGGATCAGCAGGCCCTCTCTTAAACTTCAAGGATTTTTAAGTTCTACAGTGCTTTAGCAGAGGCTTTGAAGGAAAAAAAAAAAAAAAAAAAAAAAAAGATACTGCCTGAATTAAAAGTCATGCAAGCAACCTGGATTCACAAAGCCAGAATCGTGCAACTAAGGCAATGACAGGGCTGTGTGAAAGCATGGACTCCCTGGATCGCCTTGTCGTGCCCCAAATGCTTTACCCAGTCATCACACCAAGGCAGTAATGTATTGATTTTTAAACCATTAACCTGCAACAAAAGCAGGAAAGATTTCTGATGGCATCTCATGAACTACCAGTGAAACAAGATGCCAAATTCCAATTCGATTTCCATCAATTTTAGTGAGGATCCAGAGTTCTCAGCTCTGTTTGCTTGCAGCAGATCCTTTGTCTGAAGCATTTGTTCACAAGACCGCCCACACAGACACCACTGAGCCATTCATGGAATAGAAAGACAGGAGCACCAGATATTTCTGAAAGCTGTTTGTAGGATCATTTCTGCATACAAAAACAAAACACTCCAGAGGACAATCATTTAAGCTGGTTAGGAATTTTTTGTAAACGTCTCCTATAAAACATAAAAAAATAACAACACCTAAATGTGCTTGGGTACCAAATGAGATTACTAAGTTATTACATAGAAATGAGCTCCAAAGCAAAAACCAATGCATGTGAACCAGTAAAACACCACCTAAACAAACAAACAAAAAATGTCTCTCTTAAATATGACAACATCTAAAACCAATGGGTAGACAACTATATCAAACTGAAAACAAACAAAAAAGGAAGAAGGAAAAATAAGCCTGCTCACCCATGTGGTATTTTGTTCATCTTGCTAGAATTTCTCACTTAGCATTAATTTCTAAAGACCACCATGCACATTAAAGCTATTTGTGCTGTTGTTTTGCTCTAAGTGGTAAAACTGTAGGCATTTTTGCAGCAACCTGGAACCAAAATTACGAACTCGCAAACGTTGTTTTCAAAAGGCAGTTTAAAAACAGTAGTGTAAAAATTTGATCCACCTTAACCTGGACCTAAATCATTGCGGTATCTCTTGACCTTTTCAAACTACATCTTAGGCCAAAGGTAAGGATACGATCTGTACCAGGAAATAAAACACCACCTTTGATCATTTCTCCCATGATGCACCCAACTGACCAAATGTCAACTGAAAACAAAATGCAATGGTATTAACAGAAAAGATAGTTATCAAAATAAAGGAAATAAAAATATCCAGACGCACATACACATGAAGTGACCATAAAAAGCATGTGTAATGAAAGTGAGTGAAGGTGAACATACGCTAACTACAGGACCAGCAGAGACTATGTCCTACTGCTAGGTGCAGCCTGAGTTAAAATGAAGTCCTCAATTTTTTTTTTCCAGTGTTATTGCAAGAAAAATTCATGTCCATTTAATATAAAAAAAAAATAAAAAAATTGCACAATATGCATTTTCATGACATAACATCAATAAAAAGGTTAATCACTTCCTAACTAATTCAACCTGCTGCAGCAGCACAAGGATACAGTCCCTTCCTGGAAAGAGGATTTTGTGGCAAACCATTTCGCCCATAATGCACCCCACAGACCATAAATCCACTATGTTTGTAGCACAAAAAGAAGGAAAAGCAAAGCAAACGGTCATTTAAAATTAAAAGAAGCATAACATGATTGCATTCTATAAACTGCAGAGACAGCACAGGAAGAAGAGCAAGTCTTTATATTAATCAATGAAACCACTTTTAAGAACATGGTATTTAAGGATTAGCTTTTAACTGTCTCAAATACAAGGCAGAAAACCATCCTTTTGTTCAATACAGTGCAGGAGCTACAGCAGAGAGAGAGATACACATGAATCAAGCAGAGTAGAATCACGTTCTTCAAGTTCTGAGGCCTGCAAAGCTCTGTCAATAGAAAATGCCCAATCTCCAAGACAAATTTGTTGAAATTATTTTCATTGTAGTTACAGAAATCATTTTAGGAGTAGTAAACTAAACTGTCCGTTCAAAATACCGGGAACCTGAATAGTTGATACTTTCAGGAGCAGAATTAGTTATTTCATAGGAATTTGCCATCAGGTATTCCTGTAATTCAGATTACCACGCATATCTCTCTCCCCATAAATAAGAAGCAAATACAATCAGTAAAAGATCACTTAGAATTTTAGAGGATCAGTTAATGACAATATTAGTATGCTCCTAAGAGATTTCAAGTTAAAATTCTTTGGTTTAAAAATATTTCTGTAGTTCTGTTGAAATAACATACAAACAAAAAGTTCAATGGCAGTGGTTTTTTTTGTTTGTTTTTTTTGTACAAATAATTATTTTCTACAATATCTCAACACAAATCATTAAGCAGATATACTCATAGATGCACAAGTTCACTTTTTACAGGGATGCCAATTTTTCTGAAGTTGCATTAGAGATACTCTGTTAATTCCATATGCAAATATATTTCTTGATGCCATAATTATGCATCTGTATTATGATGAATACTCTTAGGTCAAATGTGAGACCAGAAGTTCAGTTAAGCAGAGAAGAAGGGGATTTAAATGAGAAAGACTGTATACCAAAAATCACATGTGAAGGTTGCGAGGGAGCTAAACAATTTCAAGCAGGCAAAATTACTTCTTATTGAGAACATTCTCTCCTTCTTATGTAATAAGTTCCTCTAAAATAGTATTTAAATAGTATGGTAAGAGATCACAACTGTACATATTAATAGGTCAAAATTAAGGGCCTGGTTCATTTAAAAATGATTTATGATAAGTACTGCTTTCCCTTTAAAACTCTTTTCAAAAGTTTATTGAAAATACGCATTTTGCTGCCTTCACGAACCAAAATATACTCAAACCCACTGTAAATAACGTGTCCAATGTGATGAAAATGCCTCCTATAACTGCATGGAAAAGTCTGGTAAGAGAAACAACAGGAGTCAGTGATCTGTCTTCATGCATCACAAAACTCGGGGCTGAGAAAAACATTAAATACAATTCCTCTGTTTAACCTACAAACCAGAACAAATGCAGAAGTTGACTCTGTTTGGGTCTGTTTGTTTGGGCCACTCACTCATTTTTTTTAGAGTTACAGATTTCATATGTGCATACATAGCACCAAAGATTACTGCTGTCCAGTATATATTTCAGTCATCAGTACATGTATTTCAGTCTCCCCTCCTCTTGTCTGAAGGGGAAGTTCAGCAGGGAACTGAAACAGCATGAAGATGCTGGATGACCCCACTTTAAATGGTAGACTCTTTTTAACTGTTATTTGTTGTCACGTTTCAGTATTTAATTCTACATTAAATAAATTAACCTTTACTTTAACTATGGGTTTTAGAGGGCTACAACAGGCATCGATGTCAACACGCGTGGATTCTGGGCAGCTTATAGATCTCCCAACAAGTGCATCCTTTGTACTTGCCTTGCTGCCCTCTGCAGCCTTACTGAGCTGTCAGTGGAGCTGCACAGGAAGGAACTCATCAGGCAGCGACTAGAACAACAATTTATGTAAAGAACCTCTTTATAGCAGCAGTAAATACAGAAGGAAGTACAGGCTGCCTCCTGAGCCAGTCAGCCAACAAATTTACATTCTGTAAAAAGTGTGATTCTCAACTCAATGACCACATATCCAGGCTTTGGGAAGATGTTATATGCTTTTTTATATGAAAGTAAATTTGGATTTACCTTCTGCTGCAAAACACAACTCTTGGCTTAGGAAGGGGGCTGTCACTATCAAGGCCACTGGCAACAACAGGGTGCTTTAGAACACAGTCTGTTTAACTACAACAATAAGCCTCAGCAGCATTTGAATGGAAAGAATGTTTCATACTTTTGCAACTCAAAATGACATAAATGTTGTGAGAAAATTTGAACTGGGCAATCTATGACACAAAACCTGAGACCTCTGCCTTCTGTAAGGCAGCTGAATGACTCAGTCTACAGCTTTAGGTTTTTGTGACTATTGCCTCTTAGCAGCCAAAGCCTTCAGGGAAAGAAAAAAGAACGAAAAACTTAAAGCTGTGCTTTCCACAGAACTTCAGCAGTTAAAAAAAGTAACTTACGTTTGCTTCACTCGACCTCTGTCTTGAAAGTTACAGAAAAAATAGCCAGCTGTACACCCTATCTGGCAGACCAATGATCCAAACAGAAACATAAATCAGACTTGAAAAAAGACCTATTCTCATTTCTTTGAACTGGATTCTTCCACTGTCACACTGATAGGAGTTGTTCTTCCTGGCTTTCATAAACAAGAACAAAAAAGAAATCAGTTATAGTTTCTGTATGACCTGAACTTGCCCTAATGCTATGCAGTTGCCAGGGAAGTATACAGACTGTATTAAAGAACCCCCTAAAATATGGCAAGCCCCAGTTGTGTCTATATCCAGAGAAGCCATACAGTTCACCTCACCAGGAGACGGATAACAAAGCCCCCAGCATTGCAGCACCTCCTGGGACTTACTGGAGAACTAATAGATAACAGGTTTAAAACACATTCAGCAAATGGTGACCCTTGTGCATGATGCACACCTGAGGCAGAAGCATCAAGTGAGATGAACCGACAGCAGCAATAGCAGATCAATGAAATGGCAGCAGAACCAGAGCCATAAATAGACCTTCAGGAAGCACATGTTTCTTTGGTTTCCTAAAGGACACTAGGTGTTCATTTAGAAGATGGTGTGATTTTTTCTCAAATGCTAAATGCTTCACCTATTATTATTATTATTATTTTTATTTATTTATTTATTTATTTTTTTAAGAGAAACAGAGGGCCAGAGACAGAGTATGAGGAGGAGGGAAACACAAGCAAGCAGAGGGACAAAGTAAACAAGTTTCCCTGGAACTCATCACGGACCTCAGAGAATGTATACCGCTTGTTAATGGGGCTCTGCATTTTTCTTCAGCAGCATTGTTGAAGAACTTAATGCAACAGCTTTAAAGTGGGCTGGTTTTAATAAAAACAATGCCATGGTAGGTGGCTTGAGCTTGTCTGTCCCCTACTCTTGGATGGCTTTACTGAATGTAGGTTTTTAAACCTTAAATTCGGGACACACAATTACAGTTTACGTCCCCATCAGGAATAAAATCAGATGAAGGTATACAAAGGTATGTACCACATCTTAAGAAAATATAATTCCCTTTCTTCGTTAAGAAAAATAAATCTACCAAGCAGGTCACTTAAATTTTTAAACAAACAAGGCCCTCAATTTTTTCTCCTATTAAATGTAAACGTTATTAATGGAATTAGATAAATAAATTGGTGTACCCAGAATCTGCAATTTGGTCACATGCCTAAATTATAAAATCTTTTACATCTTGAAAAAAAAAAACATTAAACATGTAAAATGTGGCGTGCCAAACAAAAAATAAAGCTATGCCAAAGAAAGACTATATTTGCTGACCGTTTTCTTTGTATCCCATCCCTAGGATGACCTCTGGTGCTCTGTAGTAACGAGTCACTACATAAGGCGTCATCATAAAACTAGTTCCTGCAGTTCTGGCCAGTCCAAAGTCAAGAATCTTCAAAGTGCAGTCTGACTTTACTACTATATTACTGGGCTTTAAGTCCTTTAAAAAGAAACATCATATATGACTACTAAGACAAGCACAAAGTACTCGTTGGTTCACATTTTTAAAAGATAATACTGCTAACATTAATCCCCACATATATGACTAGGTCATTTCTATAACTGCAGTTCATTTTCCCCCCTGCATTAATTCACATGCATTCAGCAGACTATAGAATTAATTCCCTTCTTGTGCTTGTAGATTCATATAGCAATTAAAGAAGGAAAATACAACTAGTGTTACAAGATATACTAGCAATGTGTGAAATAAATTGAGGTTAGTATGAAATGTTAGCTCCAAGAAAAGGTCTAGAAACTGTTCACTGGAACACCAGTTATTACTACAATGCAGAACACAAGTAATGTGACAATTGCAATAATCATTACAATATAAAAATCATTAGAATTATAACATAAATGCAAAAAGCAGAAGATTTCTTTGCTGGTTGGGGCTGCATTACCTCTTTTCAACCAATGCAGATACTTCTCTGAACAGGAACAAAATGCTCAGGATTGCATAGATTTAATTTCTCATTTAGCATTTGGTTTACATTGTACCAAGTTTGGTGACCAAACTCAAAAGGGCACCAGTGAAAAACTGCCAGATACTTGAACATTAAATTGGAGTGAAAAATTACATACTTTCCAAGGTTCTTAGTTGGAATCTTGGTTAATTTTACTCTCTTCAGTTCATCTTCAAAATTATATTAGCAATAGGGGCTTTGCAATGTCTACACAGACATTCTCAGTCATTATCTCAGGATATCTTACACACATCTGAATGTCACAGAGCAATCATTATGAGCAGAGTAGGTTCAGAATAACTTTGTCATCATAAAATCCTTCATAACACATAAACCACCCATACAACATCGGATATGGGAGAGGACTCTAATATTTTAGCTGTGGGTATTTGATAACCAGCTCTTTCTTTCATTGGTTCTTAAAGATGTAAAAGTAGTAACCTGTAAGATTTTCATTTGTACTTGTATGCCTTTCAACAAGCCCCTCAGAGGGCTAAGCTGCACTAAAGACAGGGAGGAAGCCAAGGAAGAAAACAGACTGCTTTGGAACAATAGGATTTTAATGGGTAATTAAATGTCTTGCATACTTATGTATTCACACATGCTTCCAAATCGCACACACAAAGACTCTGAAGACAACTTTGACTTAAAAGATTTTCAAATGCCATGAATAAATTCAAGTATTAAAAGGCATTTCAGCTACTCAATATGCATATTTCAGATTTTGCTAAAATCCTGTTTATTATAAGCTTTATTTTTGTACAAATCTATTATCTGGAGGATGTTCACTGGAGAATCTCAGGTGCATTCTGCGAGTATTAACTGTTTGTCCTCCCAAAGCTACATGATCAACACTGAAAATGCTGCCTAGACTTTCTCTTGGCAAGAGGAAAAACACCATGAAAACAAAAAGTAAAATTTAAAGAGTACTGCCTAAGATTTCTGTACCCTGCTTGTGTGTCATGAAGCTTAGGAGCATGTTTTCATGCAGAATTACCATTTTTCAAAATGATGCAGATGTCTGTTGACTTATACCAGATTTCAAATTCTTGCAAGACCAATACCTCATGTTTTAAATAAATGAGGACTCAAAAGATCCTGTGAGAGCAATTACCTTCGCTAGACTGTACAAATACATCCAGAACCTATAGTAGAAGACATATCACCATCCTTAAAAATGTAAAATATCACTGCCTAGAAAAAAGAGATATTCATAGCAGTCTCCCCATTAGCCAGGCATGTGGGGCATCTCTGGAAAGTAATTCATGTTTTTTATCAGCTAAATTTTTTGGAGAAGATTCTTTCTCTTTCTAAAGAATGACTGTCTGAAGGGCTACCATTAGTAGGCACTGTAAAGTGCCCGAAATTAGGCAGAATACAATGTTACAGAGACTCCATGCAAGACTAATGAGATAGGTTATGTCCTTCAGCAAGTTAGTGAGGCGTGACCCAGCAGCTCTATTATTCACCCTCCACAAATTGCAAAATATAAATGAATGTGTACTTGTAGACTTGCTGGAGACTCCATCTCTGCAAAATGTTTTGAATACCGCAGTGCTCATCTGACAACATTTATTAAAGTCAGTGCAAAGATACAGTCAAATTTTTATCAACCTAAATCTTTACCCAATGCCATGAGAACTAAATATATCTTCTGCAACTTACAGGTGAAACATTTCAAAATCCTTTGTGTGTAACGCCTGCCTTGTTCCATGATTCTGGTCTGCTATAAGAAAGCACCACACTCATTTGCATGGCAGACAGCATGCAATGCTACAAGCACACATGGAAAATATTTTAGTTTCAGTCATTTGTCAAGCTTTGAAAAAGTTGAGTGCTGAGGTGGTACAATCATCTCAACTGTGCTAGGAGTTGAACAACAAAGTTAAAAAACATATGAAACTACCAATAGCAAAAAATGCTTATAACTTTTAAGGACACCAAAGAAGTGCATGGAAATTACTACCCAGAATGTTTCAAGGGCAGCCACAGTAGTGCAGACTATTTAAGGAATAACAAGTTTCAAGAAAGCTGCTATATGTAGATACTTGGGATAGTGCTGCTGAAAGCTCAGAAGATCCATAAGGAGTTATTAATGAAGCCACACATTCCATATGCCTGTTTCCAAGCATGTCTTATTTGCCTTCTGAGATCTCATTCAACTTGTTCCACAGAAAGAATTTTGACACATCACACCTTAAAATTTAAAGGAGCAACACAAAGAGCGAGCAAGCAATGTAAATTTTGCTTGCACACAGTGAAGCTTCAAGAAGTCATACAGCAAGTTGCCAAATGAAAGTCTACCAAGAAGACATGCAAGTGAAATGTCCTTCAAAATTATTCATGCATACTATTTACATAGCTCTCGTATCCATAGTCAGTCTCATTGGAATGGGCTACCTCTAAACTCTGTATTAATGCACAACATGAAGTACTTCAGAACTCCACCCATATTTACAAAGGCAGGAAATGTATCCTCAAAGCTGCCCTCACTGCTATTCAACAGCCTATGAAGTAGGAGAAAAGAAGCAACTGTACAAATGTTTCCATTTACTACTGGTTTCTACATGCTCAGTGATTCAGTGCCTACTTTACAGGAGCACAAACTGTCCTTGAAGCAATGCCTGCACTAGCACTTACTGCCTGCCTGCACTGACCCACAGAAAGAGACTCACTGTCCATTCTAGCACATCTATAAGCATGTGCAGGGTAGGAAGGGCAGGGTGCAACAGCTGGGTGTTGCTTCTGCCTATTATTCTATCCCCAGCTCTTTCAAACAGTCATACCAGGGCAAACTGTATGTGTGAAGGAAGCCTTCACCTTCCCTCCCTGAGCACTTAGCTAAAGCGAGGCAGCAGATGTGTACTGGAACCAGCTGAGGAAAAATGTTCTGCCGTTTACATTCTATTTGCTATTCATACAATATGCCAGTACTCTTGAATGAGAAACAGTAGACTGAAAGGGAGTGTCATACTGCCAGTTCTAGCTTGCAGGCCATTCCACAAAGAGGTGGACTACTGAACTGGACAAGCACCGCAGCACAGCAATGCAGTTGTAGCATTCAGAGTTGCTGCTCATGATTTTGCTGTGTACATCATCCCTGGGTAATACTACACAGTACTGGCTGAAAGTACTGCATATGTGTAGCTTTAATTAATTTTTCCTGCATCACTTCTCTCTACAATAAATAAATAAATAAAGATCAGTCAAGAACGTAACACTGTAAAAATATAAGTTTACACTTTCCCAAAACTACAGAAAGCACATTGGAAAAGTTATAACTAGGCAACCTCAAGAAATCTTCACACTATACATAAATATGTAAGTAAGATGTTCAACTTGAGTAGGTGATCTTAAATTCAGAATGTCCTCACTGGATTTAACACATACAAAAGCCATTAGAAAAGTAAGGGTCATTTTTGCCTGCAGGCAACCTGAAGGAATGCTTTGTGACACACAGGTGTATGAAAGCCCCACACACTGGTCTTTATCATGACCTGTTTCTCTGGAGACTTCAAATACTTATTTTCTACTTTGTTAGTAAAGGAGCTGAAATAAATTGGGCAGTTCTTTCGAAAGATGGAATTTCAGGTTTGGTTACCAAAACAACAAAGGTGGAGGTAATTTCAGATTTCCTGCTGTGACTACTAAAATTGAGCACGATATAGAATTAGAGAAGGTAATGCAACTCACTGTTAAAATCTTTTCTTTTTTTTTTTTTTTTTTACCCTGTGCAGATTATTTTCAAACAAACCCAGGAAAAACATCCAAGAGATTCATTCCAGAATTACAGAGGAACAAAGTCAGCCTGATGATTTCCTTTCAGCTTTCTCTCCCTGTCTATGGCATAGGCTACAGAGCACTGTTTGAATACACATTTCTGATTTTTTTTATTATTATTATTTTTTTTTTTTTGGCTCATTTACATTGAATCAAATCATTTAGGTTGGAGAAGGACTCTAAGATGAACACGTCAAAACTTGATGCAATGAAAAAGTAACGCAGAAATTCACTTACCCTATGTATAATTCCAGCTGAGTGAAGATGTTTGATACCACACAGCATCTGATAAAGGAGATAGGACATTCGTTCATGGTCTAGTTCCATCTGAATCACTTGGCAGAGATTTGCATCCATGAGCTCCATTACTATGTAGCTTATAAAGAGAAAAAAGAACAATAAGAACAATCAGATAGCACTGCCAATTTACTGTGTTCTTTTACCTTGTTCATCTTTCCATGTTAATATTTTTCAAGTTAATTCACAGCTTTAGTTCAAATCAAACTTACACATCTTGAAATTCTTCCAGGGATTTTTGTGGTGTGAACACATTCAGTAAGCCGATTATCTGTAGGGAAAAAGAGAGGAAGTATAATCACATCACAGCAATAGCAAAATTGCAAATCAACATTTCAAAACTGATATCCGTCATCCTGACGCAATCTTCCTGGTATTCACTGAAGCACCAGATGCTCAGTGTCAACCATGCCTAACATGCTGTAATAGATGCTAATGATTTTGTGAGAAGAATTCTTCCTCCAAAAATCATACAACCTAAAAACATTTTGTGTGAATTAAAGATATCTCCAAAGTTTAAAACCTGAAGAAATTAGTCAGTCTTTTCTTGCTCCCTACTTTAAATTTAAGGAAATTTCATTAAGATTCTTATTGTGTATGATGAAAAATTAAATGAAAAAGTACAAGAAAACCTACCAAAGAGATACCACTTTGCCACTGACAGAGGTGAAGCAAGAAATTGATCCAAAGACAAAAAATAGTAATTTTATAGTATTTTCCAGTTGCTAAGAATGGATGGAACGTACAGCAACAGGTCAAGATATTACTCATCTAAAGTCAAGCAGGATTGCAATAGTTAATAATCACACAAATCATGCTATTGGGGAAATTTTCCTTAAGAGAATCTGCATATAAACCTAAAAGCCAGGAAGAATTTTATCTTGTAGTCCAAATCCTATACATTTATCTTTTTTTTTTTCTCCCAATATCTCTAGTCAGCTCTGCTCCAGAGCTTCTCAAGCATCAGACAGTTTCTGCTGTCACAACATAAGATTCCTAACTCATTCATGCATTACAAAATAAAGAAATAAAAACTATTGCGGGCTTTTTCCTCCTACTTGTTTAGCAGCAGGAACAGAAACAAGAATGCAGTTACCACTCAGAGTATTCTCATTTGCCAGCTGTCTGTAAAATGAAGCAACATAACACTGTCTCCCTTCCTGAGTCTGAAGGAGGAGTTTGGAGACTGGACAGGTATTGACACTAGCCTGCAACAGCTTTTCTCAGATCCTTTTTTACTTAACACGGACATATGGGCAGGTTCTGAATGCCACTATAATCTATAAATGATGTAATCTATGGAATGGCCTTTAATATGCTCACAAAGAACAACCACACAGCTGAGCTTTCAGTATTTAAAGCAGAACACTCCACTTACATTTTTGTGATTAACGCACTTCATAAGAACAAGCTCTCTGTAGGCTCTTTTAGCGTGGGTTTGATTCTGAAATGGTCGGCTTAGTTTCTTGATTGCAACGTTTCGCTCAAGGATGGCATCATAGGCTGCACTGTAAACAAAAATAACATTATTTCATATCAGTGTTACAATCAGTTTCCACTTTTCCAGATACCACGTATCAAGTCTGCACATAAACAAAGCTTCCAGTATTAATCAGCTTCAGGGAAGGTACCAGCAAGGTGTTCATGTATGCTATGCAATGCAAAATTCTGAAAGATTTTCCCAGACTCATAGTCCTGCGACACAGCAATCACCGCTAAAAACTGCAGCTCTGTTTCCTAGAACATCTGCCTAAAGGTACTGATCTCTTGCCACTCATTAGCACTGAAGAGCAGACTGCCTAAAAAGATCCAAAATGCTTTAAACATAAAACCCACATCAATTTTACATATAATTTTTTTCACTGAAAGATAGGGAGAAGAAGAGAGGAAAAGTAAGTTTTATATATACATAAGGACCTATATATATATAGGTCCCATGCTCTCATTTATTATGCAGCATGCAGCTGTTTAATATGTTTACAACAAGAGCACTGACATCAAGATAAAACGAACAAAAAAAAAACCCAACCAAATGCTAGGACAGCCCTAACATCTCGATGTCTTCAAATAAGAATAAAATTCTGTTTGCAGATAGTTGCCAAGATTGTTATATGATTCAGTAACACAAGCTGCTTAAATGATGAGGATTGTTAGTGGGGACAACTACTGTACATATCTCCATGACAGAAAGGGAGGGATTTTGTTTTCTGCAAGAAGTAATACAGCAGCTGACTACTGTGCAGACTCAGGAAATATTTGTCAGCTAGTAAAAAAGCCTCAGCAGGGAAAAATACCATTTTATTGTCTCTAGCTGAGAATGGTATATAAAACTAATGAAGAACATCTGCCAAAAATGGCCAGTGTTTACCAAACACAATTGGAAATATGTTGTCTATACACTATGTAGGCTTGAATGATCTTTTTTTAGTATCAGTAAACAGTATAACTGTTTAGTCACAAGGGAAAAAAAAAAAAAAAAAAAAAAAAAGAAATTGGAATAGCATATACAGATAACGTTTTGGTTGTTTATATTTCCTCTATCTACCTGTAAGATATTCCATATCTTATGAGAGAGAAGCAAAGAGGAAATCAGGAAAAAATGACGAACTTCTAAATCTGCAGTACATAAACATAGCCTTAGAGTCTGTTTCAGTGCAGAGCCTTTTGGTCATCTACTTCAAAACTACTTCAGCAACAGGACTAGTGGGGATGGTCTTAAGTTGCACCAGGGGAGATTCAGGTTGGATGTTAGGAAAAATTTCGAAGCAGTGGTCAGGAGCTGGAATGGGCTGCCCAGGGAGGTGGTGAAGTCACTATCCCAGGAGGCATTCAAGGAATATTTAGATGTTGTACTGAGGAACGTGGTTTAGTGAGAAATATTGGTGATAGGTGGATGGCTGGATTGGATGGCCTCAGAGGCCTTTTCCAGCCTTGGTGATTCACAGAATCACAGAATTGTAGGGGTTGGAAGGGACCTCTAGAGATCATCAAATCCAACCCCCCTGTCAAAGCAGGTTCCGTACACCACGTCGCATAGGTTGGTGTCCAGGTGGGTCTTGAATATCTCCAGAGAAAGAGACTCCACCACCTCCCTGGGCAGCCTGTTCCAGTGCTCTGTCACCCTCACCATATATTCTTTCAAATTAGGCTGAATTAGTGGAAATGAAAAAACAAGGAAACAACCAGCTCAACCCAAATCACAAGAATTATATGATATCTGCTTCAGAAATGGGTAAAATTCAACCATATGAGTGCTCTGGTTCATTTCGGGACAATCAGAGTGGCTTAACTGAAACAGTTCCATTTACCATAAGCATAATTTGCTTATTATACTGATAGTCTGCATCTCAAGCACTCACTAACTGGTGTAAGACACTTCTATAGAACTAAGTAAAACAGGTCTCTAGCAAACTATTTTAAGAAGAAAAAGCTTGTAGAAGCAACAAATATAAAGAGGTTTTTTGCTTTTATTTCACACTGAGCAGTGTGGCTTAGGATCAGGACTAGTTCCTTTATCCAGGTTTTCCCCATTAATTTATGAGACTCAGGACACCTAAATGAATTTACACATAAGGGCTCCAGTTCTGAAGCAGGAAGGCATGTAGGTTAAAATAAACAACAAAACCCATTGTGGATGACTAATGATCACCAACACTGCTTTTCATGTAATGTATAATTGTAAAGGCACTCCAAAAATTCTATTAACAGAACTTAAAAGTATATTTATACTTTAAAGAAACCTTACCATACTATCCCTTGTGCTCCCGATCCTATTGGTTTTAAGTTTTGATACCGTTTCAATACAGTGAACGTAGAATCCCCAATTTCAACACTGTAGAAATTGTTGTCACGCTTGCTTCTGCTCATGACGGCAACTTAGGTAGAATGCTTCATTCAAATTCTGTTCCCAGCCTGTAGAGAATTAAAGAAAATTAAGATTTTACAACTGTATTTAATATAACAAAAGAAAAATTCCCCATAATGTATGGAAGGTACTTCTCACAGAAGGCCCATATGCTGTTTTTTTCACACCCGCAGGAATGAGACGATGTGTCTGAAAAGTTTTGGTTTTAGGAATGTGCCTCAGGTAGGAATCTAGAATGGAAAAATATTAAATGACCGGTGGCAAAAATCTTACATGGCCGTGAATGGAAAATCAAAAGGTTGGTTATGTCATCCACAGAGCACAGAGCGTTGCTGAGATTACAGTGTAGTCTTATATTGGCTGAAGCAGAGAAAGAACTCAAATCACCCCAGATCAATAGGTAGGACAAAAAAATAAAAAAAATAAAAAAAATAAAAATGCTATCAATAGAACAATGACAGCAATACGGATGAGAGCTTAAAAGAGGAAGTAAAGAGAAGTAAGCTGAAGTGGAGAAGCAGGAGCACCTCCACTTGCATCTGAATTATCATTCCTTCTTTCGCAACTACTTGTGTTGTACATCAAAAAACTATCAGACTTTGTTGTTTCAGCATGGGGTATAGTTTATCACTTCAGCTAAAATGCACACTCTTCTAGCATAAAACTGACTGACTTGAGAAGAGTCAGCTCTCAGAAAAACCATTTATTCCAAATTTTTTATGGCAAGCCAAGGTGAGAGATGCAAGTCAGTCACTGGGAGGCAATGAGGAAGCCCTCAGGTCAGCAATGAGAAGTCTCAGAACATAGGTAATGCTTTCCTCTGCCTCCTTTTCACCTGGCCATTACAGCTTCCCTAGTCTGAATCAACTGGCACCAACTCCACCTGTGCCCCTGCCTCCAAGTTTCATCATTTCTGCACCACTGAGAATTTAAGCCTCTCAACTTCCTAAGCAAACTTGAATCCACTCAGTGCTTTGCCCCCACTCAGCTCAGCCTCCCTTGTGCCCACTACTCATGGAAAGTGCCCTCAGAAAGCACCTGGTAGTGCCCAGCTCTGCAAACACAGCTCCTAGAAGAAAGTCTAAAGGTTTCACTTCTTCCCATCTGCTAATTGACTCATGTCTAGTCTTATGAAGTCTAGCTTCAAAGATCCACACCAAAAGTTTTAGTCTTTAAATATTAAAGTAGTTCTAAATGTAGAAACTGGCAGAATTTCAAGATTCTTACACAAAGTATCCCCAGAGTACTTTTCATTAAAACACAATTAAGTTTTATCAGATAACCACGCCTGCCTGAAATTTGACGTTTTGTTCCACTTTCTAACAATTCTGGAGAATCATGTACATGAAGAAAGACAGGATGCAGATTCCAGATTTCTATTATTAATGAGGAAAGTGATAATGCATTTTTCCCATTAACTGTGAACTTGCCAGAACACAATTGCTGTCAGTAGGGAAAGAAACCTGTTAAATACTTCAGTTTCCCCTCATACATCAACTATTGTGAGTTGCCTTGGAAGTATCTTGCCTTAAGCAAAGGTCAGCCTTCTGGTGGTACCCCTCAATTACTCAAGGTAAGGATATTCCAAAGTGGGACCCTATGACATTACAGTGTAATTTGGTATATTAATTTTATAACTCTGCATATTGCCATAGGTAGTATTTACACAAGAAAGCACAACATACAAGGAAACTTTCCCCATCTCGAGACTGTGCATAATTGTTTGAGTCCACTAATAGGGACTAGAATTAATTAGTTTTGCATGAGACTGAAGATGGTCAACAATTTCTGCTCATTGCTTCTTTTATAGACTGATGAAGTTGTAAAAACACGACAGTGCTAAAATACTTGGATCCACTGTACCTGTAAATGTCTTTCAAGATTTAAGACAAGAAACAACTTAAATATATATATATGACAGTAAAGTCTGTGACAGTAAATATTATGGCTAACTTTGTAAAGTATGAATATTTAAGAAACGTTTCATTGACACTCCATTCTGTTTCTCCTCCACAAATGAGTAATACTGACAATCAAGATTAACATAATTTCTTCACCCAGCTTTAATTTAAACATTTAGAACAGCAGTAAGATGTCAGAATAAGAGAAACCATGGATAGTAATGTTTACGTATACATACACACACTTCTGTCATTGACTTCTGTTTAAAGACAGACCACGTACCCTGGTGTTTCTCAGCAAGGCTGTTCTACATAAACGTGTTGAATCCAAAATATCTGTAAGATAACACACTGCTGTACTTCAGCACTAATCTTCATCTTTATGTATTAGACATAAAGCATCCAGTTTATTATTCAAGACACAAGACAATGTATAGACAGTGTATGCTAAAATATTTTTCTAGTAAGCCTAAATACACCAGATAGAAGATTTGGGGATGGAAGGGTAGGAAGGAGAGGTAATCTCATGTTCTCAGTTTTTCCTTAAAATCTCAGTTCAGGTGTACTAAAAACCTTAGTAATGGCTATAAACAATGGAGACTGATTCAGTAGACCTACCTATGAAGAATGCATAGACTGACTTCTTTAGAAGACTGAGAGAGGTGATGTTCATGCCATATCCCACTATGTTGGATAATTTTGTAAACTATCATCTATACCTGACAGTGCTATGAAGGAGTCATCAATGCAGCAGAACGTCAGCTCTGCTCAGTACACCTCCAAGTGCAATGTAAGTTAATGAGCTCAAACCAGAGCTGGCTCATCTGAGGTTTATGGCTACATAGAGCTGACGGTTCCAGATGAGGTTATCAGGTCTGTGTCACCAGGTCACTAAGGCTGGATTTGGGCAATCTGACATTTTGTTTTTAGGACCCTGAGAAGTTAAGGTGAAACAACAGACAACTAAAACACCACTACCAGCTCAAAGAGACCCTAAGAGTTTTATCCCTGAGTTAAGTGCAGAAACTTTATGTATCTGCAATTAGAATTTAATTGGAAGACTGTGCTTTCAGCTAGACATCTGAGTATTTCACTTCAATTCAGCACTATCATCAAATAATTTTTTCTTGGCTATCACACCTGCTAGCCTTCATGTCATCAAGATGCCAAATCTGTGCATCTTCAATCATAAATCACTTTAAAAACAACACACATATAACAGACTTCCATGATGCAGTGACCTGAATGCATGCACTCCAGGCACACAGAGAAAAGGAAATGGAACAGGCTTTATGGAAGAAAGAAACTCTCAGTTTATGTAAGAGCATGAAATATTTTATGACCTCTTCTGCACTCTTCTCTCTGAAGAGACAGTAACAGCTAACAGGAAAGCTTCAAAGGTTGCCTTGTAAACTGACAAAAAGCACACATTTCAGACATCTTTCTCCCTTTGAGAAAGAGAAGTGGAACCCAAGAGACAATTTTCCCACAAGGGACATGTATATAGACTGCATACTGCCAACTTAAAGGGTGGAGAAACATATGCTCCATACAGCTAAGTCTCTAAGACTGCTTGTTAATTGCTGTTTTATACCTTTGCTAGGCAACAAGGAATGAAAATCAAAGATTCTTACAGTGCTGCATTCGGCCATATAGGCTATAGCGTACAGTGCTTTATTCTCAGTATCCATTTACATAACAAATTGTTTGTATTCAGTTGGATCCAACTGTGGTAAAGGAACACAGTTGAGAAGACATTTTCATACCCTAATGCTTTGAAATGTAATAAAATATACAAAATGAGAAAAATCATTCTAAGGAACAACCACCATTAGTTACAAGTTTTCTCCAGCAATCTTCTGCTAAGAGCAAGCACAAATGGGCTTCAGAAAAGAAAATTAGGACACTAAACCTGCAAACAGTCTGTGGGGCAAGACAAATGGAAAAAAGTAGTTATAAAATAAAAGTTACATAAATTAACATCATAATTGACATAAGATAGATATCAACAATCATTCAATAATTCTACTTAGAAAATTCCAATTGAAATACGTCTATAACTAACGTAGAGAAATGTGTAATGGACATCAACATTACTGCAAGTATATGTTAGATTGCTACTGAAAGCAAAACATTTGTGCAGAATAATCAAAGCTCTCACATTCATGAATTTCATTTATTTGTGAATATACAATTCAAACACTGCTGATTTGTATGCATCCCACGTTTGTGAATGCTTGTCTAATTTTCAGCTGTCACATTTAAAGGCTCCTGGACATCTGCTAAATGGTATATTGTAAATGGAGCCTGGTTTTCAGATAGTTAATAAAGCAAATGTTGAAATACTCAAGTTCAGGAAATGAGGAACACGGTAATTCTGTTTCTTAAAGGTAACTTCAAAACTTGCTAAGCTATTCACAGGTATAACCAGGGTTTTAACATTCTCTTTTTCCTTACCACCCATGGAACTGAAAGCTGTACTCTGCAATACTTCAAGCTTTCTTGAATGCCAATGGATAAGGAATTTAGAAAAGGGAGTTAAAATCAGCTGGGTAAGCACTGTGGTATGATATTACTAGACTATCACAAATGCTTAAGAAGCCCGAAAAATCTCAATCCTATTCTAAAATGAAATATTCTCATTGTTGACTATAGGATATTCTTAAAATTCTGCATAGCTTTCAAATTATGTATTCACAAACCAGATGGTTTTACATAGAACAATTTGCACACAATCACCTAAACTAATCTTAAAGCTGACTTACATTTGATGAGGTCCCTAGATTGTGCATAATTGACACAGAAGTGTCTCACACTTAACCTAACATACATCTGCAATATAGGAGTGTTGTGCTTAGCTTCTGCCACACTGGTGCAGTGTCTGACATGGGAGTGTGTATAAAGCAGAGGTTTGGAATTGATTTTCTCCATGCAGAAAGAACAGCACCCAGTGACATTTATCAACACATGCTGAACATTTATGGAGACCACACAGTGGATGTGAGCACAGTGAGGTGGCGGTGGAGCATTTTAGCAGTGGCGACAGTGGGTCACCTTCACTGGTGCAGATGTTTATAAGCACAGCATTCAGGCTCTTATCCGTTGCTGGCAAAAGTACATACCTAATGGTGGTGACCATGTTGAAAAATAGTGTTTTGTAGCTGAGAATTTGCTCTATCAAACAGTGTTACTGTGCTCTTGGTATCTGTTGTTGTTTCTATGAAAACAAAAAGGAGGCATTACTTTCAGAGCAACCTACTACACAGTTTGTATTTGTGAATGTTGTGAGCTCTAAGCAAAGGAAGAAGCATGTCTTCCTTTTGACAAAGATCAACTAATTACATTGCTTGGAAGAGTATTTGCATAAAACTGCTTTGGTAAGCTACTTGTAAGATAAATGCTTCTAAGTTCTTAACCTAGTGAAAAGTTAATGCTAATTTCTATTAGTTATCAATAGAAATTCTCCTAAGAAAATCTTAATTTCTGCTGAATTCAAGTTAGCATTATCAACAAGAGGGTCTCAAAGATTTGTCATCATATCTTGAAAGAGCCCCTCACAAAACAAGATTGATAATTGGATTTTAATCTCCAGAACAGATGTCTCTCCCCAGATCCTAGTTCTGTTTGGAGCAGACAAGTAATCCTATCAACTCAGAACATGGGGAGCTTTCTTACAACCACTGTAATGTACAAGACCCCAATAATCTCCAGGTGCTCTGTGTCTCACATTAATAGTGACTGATACATACATCTCTCCAGTTTCCAGGTTGCTTCTGCTCTATAGTCCCACACTTCTCCTCAAGGCATAGAAGTATGTGATATCCTTACCCTATTTCCTTTTCCACTTCAAAATATTTGCCTCCAGCCTTAGGATCAAACTACCCTGTCTGTAGCTTCCAGCAGAGGCTTCCCTGCATTTCCTCACCGACATGGTTCCTTCCATCCTCACAAACTCCTGACCTTGCACTTCACCCTAACACAAAGAAAGAACTGCATCTCAAAAGCAGTAATAGCAAATAGGCATTTTCATTTCTCATCATAATTAAACTGATCAGCTCCTGCTTCTAGCAGCTTCTGCTGGTGAGCGGCTGGCACAGAAGTGGCAGCACAGAGCGTGGGCGAGTGGCCTGACTGAACCCAACCACCAGCACTTGGGAACCTCCTCCTTGCTGCATAGGGAGGGAAGGAAGAGGAGAGCTCCTGCCAGCCCTCAGACAGGGCTTTCTACAGTGAAAAGGAACAAGCTGAATTCCCAAGCAGAGCTTTCCAGTATCAGCTGCTGGAAATTCAGCCCCTTGAGCTTTGCCTCCTCACACTGTTCCTGCACAAGGAAAGAGAAAGGAGTTGGGGACACATGATGTAGTGTCACTGGAGCCAGGCAGGGTTAGTCACACAGGCAGGGACCTGCAGCTGGCATGTTGCCTAGCACTGCTTCCATCAAGCTTATCTGATCCACACCACAGTGCCTAAGCCAGAAGTGAATGCTTCCATAAAGCAGTTAGAGTTTCGGGAACCTCATCTCTTAACGTTTCACAAACTGTGCTACAATTTTCATACTATATGAAGGGATACACTATGAGCACTATTCAAGCACTGTTTTCACCTCCATGTTTTACGCTACCTGAATTCCCTGACCTAACTTACATGAGTTAACACCTCCTCTTTTCTTTTCTTTTCTTTTCTTTTCTTTTCTTTTCTTTTCTTTTCTTTTCTTTTCTTTTCTTTTCTTTTCTTTTCTTTTCTTTTCTTTTCTTTTCTTTTCTTTTCTTTTCTTTTCTTTTCTTTTCTTTTCTTTTCTTTTCTTTTCTTTTCTTTTCCTTTGGAAAGCATTAACAGCTGACCCTGAAACTGAAGAAACCTAAAGCTGGAGAAAGTGAGCAGCACCAAGATGTTTTAGGACCAGGCAACTGTAAGCTTTTCTATTTCCACATTTGGAGTAGCTCCAAACTTCGTGAAATACTGTCAGATGGAACTACTATAGTAGAGGTTCTTTAACAGTAACAAAAGACATGTGATTGGCAGGAATAAAGTAACAGTAACGAAGGGAGTTAGTTACAGATACTAGCACTTGGCTAGGAATACATAAGTGCAGGATCACATCTGAGCACTACGAAGCTGCAAAAACACCTCCTGTTGTTAAACACAGCTCCACTCCCAGTGCTGCTGGCCAGCTGGCGCAGACAGGCCCACCCAGCTCCAGCAAGGACTTCACACACAGCTCCCTGCAGAGTGCAGACCAGGCCTACACAACTACTTTGCATTTTCCACAGAAGCTCAAAGTGTACATTTATGCAAACCAACTGGCAACATTTTCTGAAGTAGTTAAAAAAACTGCTCTATCTGGGTAAGGTCAGCAGCGCAAGCTTCAAACACAGAACCTGCAACTACAACATTTGAATACCCTCTACATAAAAGTCAATAGTAAACTGCTATGCACACTTCTAAAGGGGATTCTTACATTGTGAAACACCTTTTATGAAACACCCAAATTAAGATAATCAATATAATTTGTGTTGCTTCTAAAACATTCACTTTAAAAAACAATAAAAATCAGAAGAGGACTGTATCAGATACATCGGCACCATACACATTGCATAAGCAGGAAAATGAAGAGCAGAATAATAAGTGTATCCATATATTCAATTATTCACAAATTATACATGACTTTTGCAACAACTCCCATTTCAAAATAGGCATCTTCTGCTTTTATCAATAAAGCTCAAGCTGGGAAGATTTTGCCCAATCCACCTTCTCAATCTTATATCATTTTCTCTCTAAAATACTGTCAACATAATACCAGCTTATGAGCCACAGGCCTCCCACTAAAATGAAAAAAACCCAGTCCTTCTGAAGAGTTATAGTATTACTTGTTAACAGCACGGAGACAATAAAATAGATCACCACAAAGCACAGGAAAAAAAAAAAAATACAAGGGACTGCACACTTCTAGTTATCTTATACACATTCATATGACTGAAACTGACTTGAGCACTTTTAGATCTACTCACTTTTTTTCTCCCCTTTATGACAGTCCCTAAAGCAGCTGGTTACAAAAGAAAACCATACACAGACTTCGGGCAAATGGACAACATCTAAATTCACAGAATCACAGCGGCTGGAAGGGACCTCTGGAGATCATCTAGCCCAACCCCTGCTAAAGCAGATCCCTGCAGTAGGTTGCATGGGAAAACATCCGGACAGGTATTGAATATTTCCAAAGAAAGAGATTCAACAAGCTCTCTGGCCAGCCTGGCACAGTGCTCTGCCACCCTCACAGTAAAGAAGATCTTTCCAATGTGCAGATGGAACCTCCTGGGTTCCAGGTTGTACCCATTGCCCCTTGTCCCATCACTGGGCACCACCAAAAAGAGGATGGCTCCACCCTCTCAACACTCACCCTTCAGATATTTCTAAGTGCCGATTATGGACACTAGGAGTTCTAACTTGGTAACTTGGGAAGCCATATAAAATAAAACAGAACCAAGATTCAGAAAACAAAAGATTGAGAAGACAAGTCAAAGTAAACAGGACTGTCTAGAAATCATATCACTCATGAGAGCATATCCAGTGAAACCAAGAACTACAGACAGCTGCCTGGGCAGAGGCCAGCACCTTACTGCCATGCAATTCCCCATTTAACAACCTAGCTTTTAAAAACTGTTGTAATTGAAAATGAACCAGCAAATATTTGTTCTGGGAAACAGAGGATGCAATCTTAACAGAAGAAATGAACCACCTAGTAAACCTAGCAGATAGATGCTCTTCCTTGTCAGCCTAAAGACAAAGAAAGAGAAATCAGTAAGGGAACACATGCTATCATGCATTGTGAAAACTTTTGCTTATTTACCACTCCTTCTGCTATCTCTCCCTCCTTCCACTAAGGAAGCAAGGAAGTCTGCTGGTATATGGAAAGGTAAAGGAAACCCGATACTTCCTCACCATCTGGGAATAGCAGGCACTTGGGTCTAGGGAGATTTCCTGGTTTCTGGTACATATGTTTCTAAAAGTGCACATACTCTGAAAACAAAGAAAATGATAGAGTCACCAATGTATGTACTTAAAACAGTCTGAGAACTGTACTAAAAGCTTGGCAGATTGAGATTTACCCAGATTCCAACTGAGGCCTCAGATACCCAAGCCAGCAACAAAGCAGTGCACAGCACATGCCACGTTCCCGCACTTCTCATGGTCATGTCCTTTCCTGTAACATGAGCAGCGAGTAAACACAGCTGCTGTGGAACACCAGCCCACCCTCCCTGCTAAGTGCTCCCCTGGGCCAGCAGCACTTCTTTAGCATACATATCCTTGCTAAGTTATAAATCACTTCTCATTCCATATATCACAGCACCATGCAACTATATGGCTTTCCAGGTCTCTGTACTTTGTGTGGTGATAACAGATCAACAGAGGAGGTCACACAGTGAGATGTGTTTCTAATGCAACACACTGCAGAGTTCTTTGCTGTCCTTAAGCTCTTTTAAAGAAGCTATTAGACAGCTGTAGAGATTTCTTAAGACGAATAGCCTTTGCTTTAAAGATAGGTTTAGAATTCACTTGTCATGAAGATGTAAATAAAGAGGCAGATAGTCTGCAATACTGACAGCCTGTAAGCCAGCATTTGCAACCCTGAGGACACTCATCCTACTTCTCTTTTAAAGCTTTTATATTTTTAAGCAGATTCTAGAATTTTCATTCTTCATAAAGAGAACGAAGCTGGTGTCATTTCTCGAGAAGAAACATCAGGATGAGTACAGCTACATCTACCAAAAGAACCTCATGCTGCATATAACCTGCTGTACTACATTTCACAGGACTAGGTCTCTGTAGCTTCTTCAGCATAATGTCACAAGAACCTGCTTCTCTACAGATGGTTCCATGATGAATCCCATTATCACAGTATATGAAAGTAACACTTTCCCAACTGTCTCTTGTGGGTCAATTTTGACACAGAAATCATAAACTAGAATGGCTCCATCAGAAGAAAACTTGTGTAATTCTACAATTTGGCATGGAAGCCATTATGACAGCAGATTAAAGGACTATTCTTAGCAAAACTCTCTTTTACAGAAATAATAGGATAAGGCAAGGATCTTCTACTTCCTTAATCCTTTTTCAAACAAAGATGATACAAAAGGACAGAAGATGGAGAGAGGTTCAAGGTAAACATTCTTTAAAAGGCTTAAAATATACAAGTGCAAAACAAAGCTGCTAGGAATGAGGAATCTTACAGATGGCTATTAAAAACACCATTTTGTTTTCTATAGGCTATTCTAAGTTCTATGGTAGGATATATTTGTTACTAGCACTTTTTGTTGTTATTTTTACAATGTTAAAATCTGAAGACAGTGGAAATCCAGGGAAGCAAGACTTCAAAAAGCTGGGTAATACCAAATTCAACGATGTCCAGAAGTGTGATCAGAAAAGAAGTTAAAAGTCCCACTTAAACCAGTCCCCTTCCACACAACTGGAACTACTGCACTCCAGCAAATGAGACTTCATATTGCATTATACACTTCCCTTGGGGGCAGAATTATATGTCATCACCTACTCAACTTACTCAAGTATTTTATAAAGCTTAACAGTAATCTAACTTAAAATTCATGAGCAGAGTATAAGTTATCAATCTGGGTGTTCTGTTACAGCTACCCACCTAAAGGAATGGTATTTCATAGGTAAAAGGACAAAAATTTGCCTGTGTATGCAAGGCCCCTACCCATCCAGAGACTTCTAGAAAAGCAGTAATGCAGTGTCAGAAGGCAGGCCAACAGTAAATATTATTCTGGGTGCCTCAACAAGATCTGCACAAGGCCAGGAGAGAAATCTGGTTCCAGGGTTACTCTGGGGTAGGAGGAAATGCATGTTCTTGAACCTCTTTCACAGAGGAAGAAGTATCCAGAAGCTAAGTGTTTCAGCAGATGCAGCAGACTGAAAGATTCTCTGACTCTTTTAAAAGGACACAAGCAAAGAAAAGATACCAAGTGACCTAAGAAACTTACTAAATACCAAAAGTGAAGAAGACAATTGCTACAGAACACCAGAGAGCCACAAAACAGCTGGGGGAAAAAGTTTTCAGTGTGTTTTAAAAGTTCATTAAGGAATCACATCAAAAGTTTGACCAAAAATAGTAACTGTAAAATGTTTTAACTTTAAATCCCAGTTCCAAAAACTTAGAGTCCAATTACAAATGTGCTACTTTCACTAATTCATTCATTTATCTGTTAAATACAAGCAGATTAAAGTGCTACGAAATCCTGTCTTGAGTATTTGCCATTAAATACCTCAGCAATAAGAGCGTTAGGATGGAACAAAGAACTTCAAAATATATCACAGCCACAGCACTTACAATTCCTTCACAGTTCTTGCCTGTAATGCCATACAGTACTGCACACAATCATTTATCGGTGAGGGGCACTGGGGTTTTAAACTACATTTCAAAATAAAGGCTTTGCATTTTAGGTCATTTGTGGAAAATGACACTGATGTACAGGATTCACTGCAAGCAGCAACAGAGTGCTCTGGTATCCAACTTCTTCCTCTTGGACTTCAGTAGTGCCTGATATCTTACAAAAAATATTCCTAAGACAGACGTTCCTAAACTAGAAAGCCCAGGAATTCCCATTCTTTATTCAAGAACGAAATATTCAGAATCACTGCTATGCATTGAATGCTAGTTGTGATGAGGAAGTTTCTGAGGAGAAGCAGGAAGAACCAACCTCAGATGAAAGAGGAGAGGAATAAAGTAGCTCTAGTCACACCAAGATTTTCTGATTTCCCCTCAATTCCATATTATCATCAATGAAACCCTTGTATGGCCAACATAAGCTTATTAGAAACTGAACTTTTTTTGTTCCACATCTTGACATACAAGTGGCATAAGAATCTTGTCACGTTGCAATTTAATAAACAGCGGAAGAAACACTGGCTGTTGTTCAACAAGGAAGAGCTTTGCACTGCAGGAAGCAATGCAAAGAAAGACACTCTACTGGAAAGCTTGGCTGCTTGTTGAATGAACCGCTCTCACACACAATGATCTTTCTGTTACTGTGCATCTCCTGAATATTCACTTTTGGCACTAAACAAAACAAGTAGACTCAGCCCGCACACCACCAACAAAGTAAAGCTTCTTAGGATATCGTGTTACTACTCTTCTCCAAACTGCCCAGGAAGTTGTGTTTCTCTCCATCCAAAACAGGCACAATGAACAATGACCAACTGATCCATGCTGACCAACATGTCAACTGCCACATTTACCTTTTACTGTTTAAATAATAAAACTTAAGACTAAATGCTAGAAGCAATGTTTGTATTTTTATACTTAAGATCCAGGATTCATCATTAACTACTGTCAGTTTCATTCTGGCATAAATGTAGGCTCTAAAACTTTGAAGAATACATCTAGGACCTGCAGAGATGCACTACCACTGACATCAGATTTCCCACAGAACCATCTTAGAGCCACGCATGAACAGCTGCGTGCATGTGTTTAAGATGCTTTCTAAAGAGGCAAAACACTCTGGTCTGTAGCTCCCTATTCTGATGGCCACCCCTTCCTTTATGTTTGACATTAACATAATTCTAATGTGTTTGTACATTTAATGACCAGTAACTAAGAAAAAAAAAATTAAAAAAAATTGCTGCAAGTTGTCATCACCTGAAAGCAGCACAACCATAAGGCCAAGAGCACAGAAGGACCTGATGAGGCTCTTCTTCTCTTCTTCCCCCAGCTGGCATTAGCCCTACCACTTCTCTGCAATGTGAACTGTGCTTGTCACCAGCTGGGAATCACACCTGGTTTGCTCTGTGCCACCATCTCCTAGAGGAACCATTGCCCACCCAGCAGAGGATCATAGTTGTGCAGCAGCGACCGCCAACATGCTCCTCCTCTGCAGAAGGCAAGCCTGGACAAACTTCAGCTGGCTGCATTGCTGGGTACTTCAGGCTGTTCTGTCAAAGATGAGATTTTACGTTCACCACAGTGAACACAGACATGATAGGCACCATAACCTTTGTTTTGTTCTTTACATTTGCCTGCAAGCACTTTTGGCCTAATCAGCTGGAAAGCTCAGTACAGGGCAGAGAAATGCCAGGGTTGCCACTAGCAGACTTGAAAGAAGATACTTATCACATCTCACTGTTTTTTCCTCCACAGCCTCTAACAGCCTTTTTTATCTACATCATCTGTGCCTTTGTTTTACCAACTACCTTAGGCTACCTCAAAAATAAAATAAACACACTAATAGTAGAATCACAGCTTGGAAGCAATGCCTGGGGATCATCTATCTGCACCAGAGAGGCACACCTTCAAACCTGTATTTTGTATAGGATTGTTCAGGGCACTGCTGGAAGTATCCACAGATGGAGATTCTATAATGCCCTGGGACCTTGGCAGTGTTCCATACCTCATCATGGGAAGATATTCCTTTCATGGTCAAATTGAAATTTCTATTTTTATAGCTTATGAGCCTTATTCTTTTCACTGTGCACCTTTGAGCCTGGCTCCACCATCTCTACGACCCTTCTTAATGGCAGCAATTACATTGCTACCTGTGCCTTCCTCTGCTCCTGCTGCCCCCATCTCTTTTCCAGCCCCAGCACCTGAGCAGCCCAGTGACAGCCACTCCCTCATTTGTCTCTTAGTGCATGACCTCAGAATATGTGTGAACCACGGAGCAGTACTATAGCAGGAGCTGGGCAAATGCCCCACAGATGTGAACAACTCCCTCTCTATACCTGCTAGCCAGGCTCTTCCTGATTTCTAACTAGCCTTCTGTCCAGCTTCTCCTCCCCCAGGAACCCCAGGCCCTCAGCTGCAAGAGCTGCTCCCCATCAGTGACCAGTTTATGCACCTAAGTGCATTCAACCACATACATCCACAGAGCTGGGCACTTCCCTGATCGAGAACACAGTCAAAAACATGATACCTGGTGATAATTTTTCTCATTTCACTACAAACCAAATCCCAGATAGGAGATAGTTGAGGTTTTGTTTAGAAAACTGAGATACAAGATAAGTGTTTAAGAATGAATGGACACAGACTGCAGTAACTGGAGCATGCACTTTAGCCAAATTTCATAGTTAAGAGTAAATACCAGGATATTTGCCTGTATATTTTTAGGCTTTTTAGTTAAAAATAGCTTGGTACATAAGTCATCAGAGATTGTCAGAATTGCATGTTATTTATTTAAATAAATACTCAAAATTCACAATTACAGGGAATGGGCATTCCAGCACCTCTACAGAATTAATGTTTCCCTTTTTTGTCTATTTGAAGTGTATGCACAAGAGCACATGCATATATAGTATTTGCTTTGTTTGCAACATGGATGACCAAAGTGTACTTCTTGCTGGTCACCATCTAGCATTAGTCTACAGTTTCCAACTAAGAAAGATTAATAAGCATCCCATCTGTTCACATATCAAGCAGCATTTATCCAACAATAAAAGTGACAATATGGACAACAACTATGAAGTTTATTTTAGTAACACGCTCACAGGCAAACCATTTGGATGGGAAAAGAAACAAGGATTAGCTATTAACCACTTAGGAATAAAGTGCTTGAAGTTGAAAAGCATTGCTACTTATAAGCTTAGTACCCCAAGATTATCATCTCCTCACACATGAATTTAAGAAGAATGCAGGCACTAGAAAAAGCCTGACAAAACATTTCACAAAATTAAGAGCAGCTAAAGTAACAGTACAGTGAACAGAGGTGCTTGGGCAGTTCTCTTTGTGAGGACAGTCTGTGCACAGAACCAGGCCAGCCCAACCCTGTCAGCTCAGCCTCTTGGAGGAGTTTGGACCCAAAGACTTTGCACAAAAACCTGTGGCAGAAGCAAGGCACTGTGCACTGTTGGAAACAGACAGTGAACTGGAGCATTATTTATGCTATGCAGACTGGGAAAGACTTCTAGCACACAAAAGGAGACTTGCTATCAAGCCTGGCGCTTTCACTGAGCTCTCACACCAATTTTTATAACAGCTAAGCAAAATTTAAGTTCTATCTTTGAAATATATTGCAGTTCTTTTTGATTAAATCCATTTTGATTTAACAGTTCAAATTCAAATTCATTTAGTTGAAGGGTATATCATACGTAACTAAAATGATTACTATTTATTTCCCATATATTTTTAGTCAGTGTTCTGGCAATGTACTCTGCTCACCACCAAGCGGCCCTGAGCTTCTTGGCACATCCAAATTCTAAGACTACACATTTCTTAAAACAATACCAGTCACAGCTGAGCAAGGCTGCAGTTTTGCCACAATTTATTTATTTATTTATTACTTTTTATTTTTACAGACAAATAGTACTAAAATTCCCCTTGATATTTGGTGTATATAAACAGCTCAAACCCCTCAGTGAAACACACCTGGAGTTCCACATTTTGAGAAACAGCTGGGACAGAAAAAGAGGAGTAACCCAAACATATTGTTCCTGAAGGCTTCATCTATTACTGAGTTATAATGGGCTGGAAAAAACTACAAGTTCTAAGCACTACCTGAACAGCAACCTCTACCAAGCAGAAAAATCTAAAAAGATAAACGCTAAGTATTTCTGAAGCACCACATAACGTTAGCGGGCATTTGTATTCCTATGCCTAAAATATATCCTATAATAAAAAGAAAACATTAACCATTTTAACTTAATGTTCCTGACATCCACTTTTTAGTCTCAAGTAAAGTACTGCCTCACCAGGAAATTGTTTCTTCACAAAGAGTATTTAAAGAAAGTGGAAACAAAAGCAGATATCAGTCCTACAAAGCCACACCTTCAGCCTTCTTTCAAAAAATTACATGTTCCTTGTTTTCCATAAGGGTCTCCTTACTGATCCTTACTTGCTTTGAAACAGTTAACACAGATAAACACAGGAGAGAATGTCCATCCACAATAAGTTAATGGCTGAAAACTTCTTGGTCAGTGCTTGCTGCCTAACAAGAGAGAAAACGACAGATTTGAGCAGCAGACCCAGCTGAACCTCATGAGGTTCAATACATCCAAGAGCAAGTCTGCACCTGGGTCACGGCAACCCCTGCTATTACTACCAGCTGGGGGATGTAAGGATGGAGCAGACCTTTGGAAAAGGACCTGGGGATACTGCTGGATATGAGCCTGCAGTGTGCCCTCACAGCCCACGAAGCTAACTGCATACCTAAAAAAGCATTGCCAGCAGGAGCAATCCTGCCCCTGTGTGTGTATATATATATATATACACACACGAATATATATATATATATACACACACATATATATACACATGCATACACGAAAGAAGAGACAGGCTTTTTAGCAGGGTCTGTTGTGAGAGGACAATTTTTTCAGAGCAAAAGAGAGGAGATACAGATTGGACATAAGGAAGATGTGGTAAAGCACTGGCACAGGTTGCCCAGGGAGGCAGTGGATGCCTCATCACTGGAGACATCCAAAGTCAGGCTGGATGGGGTTCTGAGCAACTGATAGAGCTGTAGGTGGCTCCATTCATTGCAGACAAGTTGGACTAGATGGCTATTAAGGGTCTCTTCAAACTCAAACAATTGTAGAATTCTAACAGGTGTTCATCCCCTTAGTAAACAGCCTTTTCATGATGCTTTTAGGTAACATCAGCAGAAGACTCCATTTGTACTTGGATTTTTTTAAACAAGCATCTCTGAACACAAGAAGACTAAATGCTTGCATTGTATTACTCTTCTAATCTGTGAATCTTCGTGCATGTGCACAACTGATAGCAACAGCCACTTCAGCATCCTCTTTGTCTTCCTACCTTCTAACAGCATACTTGTTTACTCAGACACAAGGGAATTAATCAGGCTGAAAAACAGTCCACATGGAAGAATTTATTTATTTCTCTTCAGCTCATCAGCTAGTTCCTTGATCTATTTTGCCCCACAGCAGCCAGCGAGGAGAAATGGTGGGGAAAAAGATTGCTTAAGCAAGATAGCCACTGAATGTGAAACTATGGTGTGATGTTACAGAAATAGAAACACTTGTAATTGCTTTGAAAACAAGGATTTTATCAACCAGTCCACTGATACTGCAGTCAGTGTTAAAAATAACATCCATGAGTTAAAATGACTATTTGTGTATTTTCATACAAATAAATCATATACATGGAGCAATGTCCCCATAAACAGAAAACACCAAAAAATGGTCTTTCCACAAGGAGAGCCAAAAGCCTTATCAAGTTTAAAAGTAAAATGCTCACCTTGATTTAAACAAGGTATTTATTGAAAAAGATTTGAAAATTATGTATTTGGATGCTTTATTCAGCAATGTAAAGATTATTTTCCAGAATCCACGAGTGTGCTCTGATGAACTTCACAGCAGGAAAACAGCACAAGTAGCTTCAATTGGATTTTTAAAGAGCTTTCAAGGACCAAGAGATCTTCCCATAATATAAAGAGATTTCTGTTTCTGCAGGTTTTGAATGAAGAACAACTTTTTTGTTTGTTTGTTTGAAGAAAATCAGACTATCAAAGTCATTTGCATTTATCAAGAACACTGGACAAAGCTGCAGAAAGGAAGAGGTATGTATGCACGTACTTTCTATGCATCTTTTAAAGAACAGCCATTGAAATAATTTGGCAGTTGAGGAAGAAAGGACAAACCAAAACAGCAAAGGGAATATAAAAGGAACAGATAACCAAGTAGCTGAAAGAAACCACAAGCAACAATTTCTGGTATGGTGGTGGAAGAAAATGACTCCAAGGCTGAAATACGCAAACACGTGGTCAATTCCCTGTAGTTTGGTAACAGAGAGACAATGTAACAAGTTTACCTGAAGAATTTGGAAGGTTGTTACATCTGCTCTCCCACACAGCCAGCCTTAGCCTTGCTCCCTAATGAACTTTCACTTACTGAAAGTTCAAACACAAAAGCCACACATACAAAAGGGCAGCTGTACTTCTACCTAGAATTAGTAGTCCCCAACCATAAAATTCAGTACCACAGTAAAGGGCTTTTGTCATAGACGCTGACCTAGAAGTCTCCCATGAAGTATATGGAACTTCACGAGATTACATTGTATCTTCTGAATCAGAGGCACCTCTGGTCAAAAAAGCATGGGAGCCCGGAGGACACAATTAACATTCCCGTTCAAAGTTAAGGCAATGATTTCACATAGCATCAACTCTGTAAATAAATGTCTGTCAATAAATGTTTGAATCTTCCTTCCTGTCATACTTCCACCCAGTTGGCCCTGAAAACTGCCAGTATCTGACAGACTGGAATGTGCCTGGTGCCTGTACAGGCATCACGTATGTTGTAGCACTCTACCAGAACCACTTGGCACTTAAACTCAAGGGAGAAAACTGAGACCATAGAGCAAAAGCTACAGCTAAGAAAGGAAACTGATGTGGGATGATCACCACTCCTATATGACCAGCGTATGCTACATATCTTTGAATCAAGTGGGGAATGACAAGATGGCTGACCCCACATGTTGAGATCATAGAACAAGACTACTCAAAATTCAACCCATTTGTCTTTACTACTGCTGAAGGAAGAGTTTCCCTTCACTATACAAAAGGAATACTCAAATTCATCACTGAGTTCACTTGGATACTATCCTTAACCAGGTTGGGCCCAGATTCTCTTCATGTAGTAACACTCTGAACTAGTTCAAAGTTATCTAACAACATATCTGCAGATATACAGATACAGTGAGGTGCATTAACACTTCTACATGTGCTTCTGCCCTGGAAGCACCTCTGCTGGCATCTCCAGAAACAAGGTTGTGTCTTAGCAGCTCAGCTGTGTGCCATTACAGCCAAGTCTCCACACCTATACACAGAAGCCAGCTGTAATGTAAGCTTGCTAAATGCTACAAGCACATGCCCAGGAGGCAAGCAATACTCACCTTCCGCAAACCAGTACAGCACCTTTTGTATTATCAGATATGCCAAAACACACAAGGTTTTTGGACTGTCTGAAAGACTTCAGCAAGCCTGCTCTGCATGATACAGAAATTCAAAGCCACGGCATATGTATGGCTGGGGGAACAAAACGATTGAGTGGGACTTGTATCTGTGGGTTATCAGCAGTGCCTGGGCCAGGATTCACTGCTGGAAGTACTGCACTGAACATAAGAAAACAGGCTACAGGAGCCAAACTAGATGCTGATAATGACATGGAGAAAACAAAGTGCAAAGAAAATCTGCAAAGAGCTCACTCTTTTTATGAGGAATACGAGAACTAAAAGGCAAAAGAATCAAAGGCATTGCCCACCTCCCCCAGGCCCTATAATCGGAGCAGTTATGGAAAGTGCTTTTTGCTTCAGGAGGCGTTTTGAAGGCAAGGTCATGGAAGTTCAGCACAGAGGTGGCTGCGCACGGCCGCGGTCGCACCTCCCCGCACCGAGGGCCGGGCTGCCAGAGCTGCCCACGGCCTGGGCTGCTGCCCCCCGCCCGGGGAAGAGGAGGAGCCCGGCGCCGAGCCTGCTGCCCCTCCTGTCACATCAACAAAGAGGCCCCCGCCATTATCCGCCCAGGCACCTCCAGCCACCGCCGGGCCGCAGCGGAGCCGGGCGCGCAGGGAAGGTCACGAACGCGGAGAGCCCCGCAGGAAGAAAAGGGCTCGGCCACGCCACGCTCGCTGCTGGCCCGCTGCCCCCGCGCTGGAACGTAAACAAAGCGGCCGGGCCCGGCCCCCGCGGCGCTGCCGCTCCCCGCACAGCCGCCCGGCTCCAGCCCCGCTTCCCAGCCGCCGCCACCTCCACCCCTCCGCAACCCCAGGCACCACACTTACCACCTCCCGTCACCTCCTTCCTCGGCCGCTGAATAATGAACCGGGGCCGGGGCCGCGCACACGCACCGCGCTTCGTCCGCCCGGCGCGGCTGCGGCTGCCCGCCCCCTCCGCTCGCTCCGCCCGCACGCCCGGCCCGGCCCCCACGCGCCCTGCGGGAGGCTGCAGGCTGCCGGCACTGCCGCTGAGCCCGGTGTAGTGTCTGCAGGGCTGTGCCCGGCGCCAGCTCCTTCCCAGCATTATGCCCTGTACCCGGGCCTGCTATGACAAAACTGCGTTTTTCAGGTGTTTGCCTTCATGCTCGCCTTGGCAGCCAACCTTGGCACTGGGACATCCGTTTCCTGGTGTTCCCAGACATCCTGCAAGGCCTTGGCAGTCCTAGCCTTCCCCTTGAACACCTGGAATGGCAGTGCTTTATCTCATTGCTGGGTGTCTGGAGTGGTGTAACGTCTTCTGTATCTGTTTTGGCACTGTTTGTTCTCTAAGTTTTAAGCAGCTATTTGTGAGATTTTGAGTTATTACCACCACCTTTAGCTCTTGGCACCTCCCATGGGTACTCTGCTTTGTTTTTTCAATGTTCTGTTTGCTATTCCTCCTTTCTTTTCCCTTCCTTCCTCTGTTTTTCCTTTTCTACCAGCAATAGCCCTGTCTACAGACTCCATGACTTGTAGTCACATCAATATGGCTGAAACAAGCCTTTGTATACTTACACTGCACAGTACTAAAAAAAAGCCCTCCTGAAGAGTGTTTAAAAATACATAAAAGCTACCAGTTAGGAACAGGGCACAGTAAAATGGACACTTCACATCTTACTCACTGACAAACACATTTTTTAAGACTCAAAATAATGCAGTGAGATTGTCTTTCCACATCTCTGAAACAAAAAAATAGATTTTTAACTAGTAAGGATACTGCTTCAGATGTTCCAGTCTTACTCACTGCCATCATGTCAAAAGCTTTATACTGCTCACATTCTCATTTTATGGAAATATCTTCACTGTCTGACCTTAAAATTCTCAATACAAGCAAGCTCATTTCGACCCCTTAATTTAGAAGTGGTTCCTTTGCAGTTCCCTACAGACGTATACATGACAATTTATAGGAAAACAAAATAAAACAAAACTGTTGTTCAGCCTGCCCCCAGGTGTCCCTGGATCCCACTAGGCTGTAAGCATATTACCAAGGTAGCCTCTCCTGCCTCACCCCCTGTCATTTCCATGAGACAGTCCTGGAAGTGACATAGTCAGCTTTTAGGTTTGAGACTTCTTGTTGAATTACGTTAGATCATGATCAGATGTTGCATCCCCTTCCATGTTTATGTGTGAAAGAGGCAAAACTCAGCTTGGCAGAAGAAGTATGAAACCCCAGACAATGCAGCACAGCTTAGTCTGGGTAGATCATACCCATCTTCACTTGCAGACAGACTGGCCCTGCTGATTTTGGTCATGGTACCTTCATGTGATTCTTTCTGTTACCAAATGGACAAACACTGAAAGAACCAGGTGGGGAGAATAATGTTCAGCCTCTGTCAGTATTTGCAACAAGGCTTGTGGCCTTGCAGTTCTTTGTCTTTTGGGTGGGTTATTGCTCCTGATCATCCTACTTGAGTTAAGACCACATTAAGATTTGCAAGTAAACAAGGATGTCAGTCCCATTAAGGTATAAAACTGTGCTTTGCTTACGATTCAGATTTGTCACATTTATTTTTCAGGGTGCAATCAAAATCTCATTAAGATTTTATAGTTTTCAAAGTTGGCACTTTTTAACAGAGAGGTATTTCTAAATGACTTTTTAGCTCCTCAGTTTGGCTGTCCAAGCAGCATTAGTCTTGGCACTGGATTGCTGCTCTTAATTATGTGGTTGTTGAGTGTCTAATAAATGTTTTTATAAAAAAACTGCCAGAAAAATCTGAATTATGTCAAAATACTGCAATCTTTCTCACTTACATATGTAGGTATAGTGGTATGTTTATGAACATCATATTAAAACATTTAGATTCTACAGTCATTAAATTGCATTAGGAATGTACCTTGATCATTTCTGAGTATTTTCATTAAATTCTTATCAATTACCACATTCTTGATAGTAAACACTGATAGAACACATTGATACTTACAAACTGTAAAATAAACAATTCAGGCTGAAACCTCCAGAGTCAATGGATCTGAGTATCTCATCCAAGTTTCATAAACAAAAGTATCAGAAATTAGACATCATGGCATAAAATTCAGTTCAGAACTACATAAAATGGTTATTTTTGTGCACAGAGTATCAAAAGTAAGGAATAGTGATTTATTTGTGCACCAGAATGGACTGGTATAATATATGCAGTAACCCAGTAAGATCCAGCTGAGCGGGTCTGAAGTGAACAGATAGTATATAGCAACTCCTTAAAGCACAATAGCTGTTTTGCAAGTAAATATTTAATTAGGCCTGCAGTCATTTTAGACAAGCTGGAAATAGAAACAAGATATTCTAGGCATGCCTTGAGCATGAGCAAGATAAACAGGTGAAGAACTGCATGTATTGATTTCTTACCAAATCATTTCAGTTATCTATTTAAAGACTTTTTCTTTTTTTCTTTTTTTCCAAGAATGGTCTGTCCAAGTTTTTTTGTTTGTTTGTTTTTTCCTTAACCACTTTCCAATAAATTGCATTGCAAAAAGTTGAAGTTCACCAGCTTCTCAGCCTAAACCACCTGTGCAAATGTGCAGCCACTGTAGTTCTAGCTTTTTTTTTTTTTTTTTTTTTTTAAAAAACTATTATTTTAAACATATATATAATCATCACATAGTACCTAGTTATCTTTCAGCAGTAAGAGCCATCTTGGAAAAGAACGAGACAAACTGTCTCCTCATCTCATCCTGATCTCAAGAGATCAGCAGGAACTGTGGGTACTCGGGTGGGGGGGAGGAGAGGGGGCACCTATTCTATGCTATCACTTGATAAGTACCAGCTAGGATCAACATCCATGTCCTCTTATGAAAACAGGTTGACAAATATTGTTTGCTAAGGGAGATAAGGTGGAGGCAAGGCCCAGACTTTAAAACATTTTAGAAAATTCCAGAATATAAATGCTTACATGAAGTAAAATATATATATATAGTTTGGTAATATCTTTTCTTAATATCTTTCTACTGCTACTTTTGGCATAAAAGTTCCATTTCACATGAGGAAGTGAAAAGGAAAATTTCAAGAAACTAACCAAAACCAAACTGAAGAAATGCAAACTGCAAAAGCATAACATATCGAACCAAGTATCACACCTTCTAATTGCTGGTAACTACAGCAGGCATTAAAACTATGTAGATCAAAAGGTAACTAATATAACTAGTATCAAATCAACTCTTAGCAAATAATACTGAATTAAGATTTTTTAAAAAGTTGTTATCAAAATCGGTTTAGTAGTTGCTGGCTTTGGGAAATACAGTAGAGGGAAAACAGCCACCATGGGGCACCATGCGACAGGTTATAAACATTACTATGAATGTGGGACGGTGTTCGTGGGGTACTGCAGGGTGACTTCAGTTCAGTAAAAATGGCCTTTCTGTCTATCCAGTTTAGAAACTGTGGCTTCTGAAATGTCATTAATCCCATTAACCCCTTCATCTCTGATCCTACAAAGTTCTGTCTGAGTTGCCATCATTCAAGGAGCAATCCATGTAGATGAGCTGGCACACCAAGTGAATTGGCAGCAAAGCATGGACAGTCAGTGAGGTGTGCCCAGCCAACCAGAACTGTCTGAGGAGTGAAGCGTAGTTTAACCACTAGGAAACAGTGCTTACACAATCATATTACTTGTAGCTATATGCACTGACATTAACACAGCAGCACGGAGTTCTTTATTTTAATAGTCAATCAAAATTTTGCATGTCACAGATTTTCTTATAATTGAGGAAATGTTCTTGGGGTTTGGAACTGTCTGAGGACATTGGATGGTGAGTTAGTTCACTGGGCTGGATTCTGGCAATATATTCTGCCACAACCAAAAATACATTTTGATCACTTTTATTAAACTGTTGCAGAGAAAAAATATTTTCACTCCATAAATAAAGTATTTATCTGATATGTAAATGTATATCTGAATGTATGTAGGCTTCTTTGTGGTGGTCAACAATGAACTAAAGAAAGAATCTCTTTTCCAAGAAAGAGGAGAGAGATTTTCTCCCCTCTAACTGTGTAATTGATGTGGAAAATGGCTATTTTAAATAAAACTACATGTGATGCATACACATGGCATTACATTATCATATTCCAGAAATCTGTGAAGAAGTTTTAGTCTTATTTTTCCCTCAGATTAATGGCAGTTCTTATTTAGAGAGTGACTCCCTCGCAGTCTGTGAATTAAAAGATGTCAGCTTGTACCCGATATTATTAACTACTTGCTTCACACTTTTCTTGTATCCTAGAAAGATATCTTGAAAGACATCTCATAGGAATATTGCCTATTACTGAATCACTTATGGGATCAGAAGAGCTACAACCAGCTATTCTGAACGCATCTTATTGCCTCACATTGTAACTCAAAAGCAGTGAAAGAATCAAAAGGAAATTTAACAGATTGTATTGAAAATGAGGTTTCAGTTGGATCTTACCCATTCACAGATCTTTCTAAAGATTTAGAAACTCCCAGGTGTCTGATGCAGCCTTTGCCAACTGCTCTTAAAGAAAACCAGTTAGCGTCACCAGTGGCTGGTAATAATTGAATTATGCTGTCTTCCTACCCACTTCAAACACAAATTAAACAAACAACAACAAAACAGCACACTCAGATTAGTGTTTTTTGTTTGTTTGTTTGTTTACCTTAGGAATGAATTCCCGTAGAGAAACAGGGTGTTCAGCTATACCTGTTACGTATTGGCTTCTATTTTCCTTCGTAACTGAGATCAAGGTTACAAAAATTCAACCATGTGCCTCTTGAAGACACTGAAGTGAAATAACTCTGACTACAAAGACCTGAATAAGAGCATAGACTCACATCCCTATATTACTTTGCTAACCTAAATATAGATGACTGGATCAACTCCAATCTGCTTAGAAACCACATGGAAACAAATCTTTAACTTGTATATATTCTGCATACAGGGATGATGCATAGAAATTCGGTATCAGATGTAATTAGGTTCTACTGTATGATTTTGAGCAGACAAAAAAAAAAGAAAAAAAGAAAAAAAAGAAAAAAAAAAAGATAAAGGAGAGATTCTCTGTTTGTTGTTGCTGTTGTTTGTTTGTTTCTTTTTTGAAGGTTCAGGTGTCTCTGGCCACTCCAGCAGTTTATGGTCTGCTCTATGGGACTCTGAAATAAAAATGGTTGAAACTTAACAAAAGCACATTGACTCTTCACTTTTTAATAGAAACCCCATGTTTGACCCATGATTCTAGTATTAAAAGCCTGCAGGTACAACCACCAGCTGAGAAGTAAATAATAATCCTCACCTTTATGTAAACTTTAAGAGCTTCCCACACTTCAGCTTCTGTGGGATGAAAAGGCATTACTGCCAGAGAATAATTGGATTCTAACCCTTGCCAGGTCTCAGAAAGCTGGACAGAGCATAAGGGAGATCCTAAGCCTCCATCCAGCAGTTCCTTCACTAGGATAAATGGTCTTTCATCTTGTTAACCTTCTTTCACAGTGATCCAGTTACATAAACTTTGCCACAATCAAAGAAGTGTCATCTCTGCACAGTACAGGATACAGTTGGTGAATGGAATGAATTCAGATAAAGCTCTCATATAATCTCAGTTTATAAGTCTAAAATATCACTTCAGTTTAGACTAATACAAGGTGAATATGATTCTAAAATGCTTCATTTGAGTGACTACTTAGAATCAAGAAGGAATCACAGTTAAGAATTAGATTTCACAAATCCAGAACAATTGCTTACATTAACAGAACTACCACAGTTTTGCATCAGTGTTGATAGAACAGAACCAGGCCCATGCTTTCACAAGAACCATGGTAGCAGAGTCTTTTCTTAAAGCAATGGAGTATAAATCACTTTATCACTTTGATCAGCTAAAAATTTCTACTTTTCTACCTGGCTTAATGAAACCATATTCACACAACACATTGTTTTTATTTCTAGAAAAATGATTCAACAAGTCACACTCCCTATTAACTCCACAAACAGCATTATACACGTCTACTTAAATTAAATTTGGTATCCACAAATGCACCCTAATAAATAACTCCATGTCTCATTCCTATTCATTTTCTGGAGAAACAACAGCTGCAAACTTCCGTGTTGATTTTTTCTGCTAGTATGACTGTCTTGGAAGATCAGGCTGAATACATTCTGAGGTCCATCAATGCTCAGAGTTTCTCTTTTTCATCAATAGCCTTTAACTGACCTGTTAGTATTTGGATCTATTTCAAGTTAAAAAAGAAGCTCAGTATCAGCACCAGTGATAATGGGAAATAGTCTCTAAGATTTAACAATAACTGTTGGTTTACTGATTCCAAGATGATGTGTTTAAAACATTTTGGATATGAGAATTTTCTATCTAGTTTGATTTCTACCTGAATTCCTTGCATATTAATGACAGATTTATTTAGAAAAAAGATGCACATTTTACTGCTACAAAACAAGGAACTAATGAAGGAATGCAAAAAGGTGGATAATATGCCTGGTGTGAGAATTCAGAACAATGGATGTTTCTGTGATACTTTGGATAAGGCAATATTGTATTTGTCATTGTCAGAGGAGAGAGGTTTGCAGCAATTGAAATATAAAGTGATGAAAGCCTCAATATATTTTGCTCACAGATAGATAAAGAAGAAGATAGCTTGTAAATTTTATGCAAAGCACATGTCAAGGTCCAGGTACTATTGAAGAACTGACTGAAGTAGAAGACAAAACTGAAGATGCATCCCAGCTTGAGATAACAGTGACTAAAAAAAGGAAAAAAGGATTTAAAAGTAAGGAAATGAGACTGTATCAGAACTACTTTGTCCATGCTGAATCAAAATAGCAAGTTTTATGAAGACAAGCACAGAGGCCATCCAAGGTTTTCAAGTGAACATGAAGAGAGATATCTAAAGAAGGGACATCTGTGCACTGAGATGGTGACTGAAATTGCATTTTCAAATTACAATGAAAAGGGAAGAAAAAACAAATTTTGTGGAATGCTAATACAGTGTCAGAAGGAGAAAGTGAAGGATCCTCCAACCACACTCTGGAAAAGAACTTCTGAAGGACAAGAATCAGGACTGCAGATGATGAGAGTCCAAGGAGTAACAAGATGTAAAGAACTCAGCTGAGTGTTAACTGACAAGTCAGACAGTATGACGATCTGGTGTAACAAAAATAAGATAGCATCTGCTCTATCTGAAAATTAATTTTACAATAAGAATGGATATTTGCCATTACAATGCATAAAATATATTTTGATCATTTCTTCTTACTTTTTTAACACTTGGAAGTAAGCTGAATGAATGAATTTAGACCTTTTGGATGCAGAGGAATTTCTAATTAGTTCCAACCAGAAGATAACTGTTTTGGAGACTGAATGAATAAAGCAAAATGACAAGAGAAAGAGAAGTGGGAAGAGTGGAGAAAAAAACAATGTGTAGAGCTCAATGTGTAGATCTTTTATTCTGCTAAGGTAATTTTTCCACCTTCTTATGCCCAGCACAGTCTTGCAATATCCTGCAAGCTCTGCAATCTGAAATAATTAAAGAGAATTTTCCAGAAATACTGGAACAAGAAAATCCTTCTTTCAGTTATTTGTTTTTTCTGTCAGACAAACCCATCAAAATCTTATCCATGTTGTTTATTCAGTCTGAAGGATTTTTCTGTGCATGAAAGAAACATGCACCCCTACAGCCCATCAATCTGTGCCTTGGTGTATTCCTTCTCTCTGGATTGGCAGAGGCTGAAAGTGACATCAGTCTACAGGGCTTTAGTTTTAATGCTCCCGTGTGCGTCAGGTAATCCAATTGAGTTCTTGTATGTCAACGGACACAAGGTTTATTCTGAGCCACTTCCTCAAAGCTCACTCAATTACCTGGAGGGTGAATTATCAGGAAAAAAAGAAAAAGAAAAGAAGAAACAGAGAGAGTGTAAACAGCTTCAGCAGCCATGATGTTGCCTTCAACTTCAGACCAGGTGCTGCTAGGCTGGGCTTGCAAGTGTGAGAAGGAACTTCATTGTTTACTTGCTTAGCCACTTGCCAGAACATACAGTGCTTGGTTACAAGATATAAACAAAGCAGCAGAAAGACAGAGAGAGAGAAAGAGCAAAAGGCAGAAAGAGAGAGGAAGAGAAGGAGAGCAGGACAGGAAGCAAAAAACAGAAGACCAAGGAAGTCCTGGATATGATTGTTGTGAAGTTTACAGTTATGAAGAACTAAACATTTGTTATCAGTCAAAAATACAGAAGATTAAATATTATTCTGGATGCAGCATCTGTCCATCTTGTACAGGTAAATTCTTATATATTTCACTTAATCTCATTATTAATTTAGTAAATATTATAGTGTTCATCTTCTTGCTTTGTTAGGCAGTGTCGAATATTTACACTTTTGTTTGCTTTTTTATAATAAAACTTATATCATTTATTTCTAGTTATTAGCTAGTTTCAAGTGGAGGGATGCTTGCCTGTGTTAAGAATGGCAATAGCCCATTGGTCAGATTTTGCTCCAGCAAATCAGTGCTCATTCCCTCATGTAGTCAGAGACATTCACCTGTGACAGAATTTCACTCATTAAAGTACAGAGTTCCTCAGCTTATTTTTTTTATTTTCTATTGAAGGTATTGATGACATAGAAACAAGTAAACTGTTTCTGCTTTTCTGGCAAGGATAAGTCTGCTTCTATACAACGCAACTTGTGTGATTCTAAAAATACTGTTAAAATATGTTTTATATTAATGGATTTACACAGTGTACCATTAAAAAAAAAAACAACAAAACAACAAAAAACAGCACTGGTCTCCAAGCCCAGAAATACATGTTTCAAGTGGTTACAACCCGGGACTGAAGAGTCTCAGTTAGGAAACTGGTTTCCTAATTTCTACTCTATTGCTCTCAGTTGCTCTCAGTCAAGCCTTCGCTTAACACTTTGCAGTTTCAAACATAAAAGCATCCTTATTTTATGGAAGTTTTTTTTCACATGCTTTGAATTCTGGAGAAATGCAAATACTATTTACATCTGAAGTATAGATAGAAAACCACATCATGTGTAGCAATGTGTTGAAAGAATGTTTTTCTCAGGTGACAAAGCCAGTCAGCAGCAGCAAGCTCAGAAGCTTTGGCTATCTTTGCAGACAAGCGTACAGCTGTGACAATTTCAGGACCCCAAGGCTAGTTTCAGTTTACCTGCCTTAATGTGGGCAAACCATAGTAGTACTGACTACATTAGGAGTAACTTGCTTGAGAAGCTCTGGAGAGTCTCTGTAGGGTCTGTGGAGCATAGGCTAAAATCTTAGTGCTTGGGACTTCATTATTTCTTTGGCATGTGAAGTAGCTAGGGATAAGCAGGCTCAGGTTTTTTGGGGTGAGGCTGGCACCTTTTAACCTCAGCATCAGCCCATCATTTCACGCTTTGTTTCCAGTTCCCACCAATGGATCCAGGCTGCCTCATTGCAGAGAATAATACCTAAAAAGGGATGTAAGCCAATAAACAGAAAAGAGAAATTCTACCATGGTGTTTGGGTTCTACTGTCCTACTATTTTTGGAACTGCAGCAGCAGACAGCATGTCTTTGAAGCTTTAAGCCTTAAAGCATCACAACATAGATAGCTTTCAATTCAGTTCTAGGCCACTGTTGAATTACGCTTTCCTTTAAAATGAATGCTTTTATGAAAAGTATATGAAAAAAAATGAAGGAATGGCAGTAGTTCAGATCAATATTATGTGAGGTCCTTGGGGTTTGACGTCAGATAGGGTGGAGATGATAGAGTGTATAAGCTTAACAAATGCAAACATAGCACCACTTTCCTCTGAACACATGTATCCAGTGAGATGACTATGCATTTCTATTGAATGAGTGTCTATTTGCATACTGACTGCAGACAGCATAATATTCTTGGCAATTCATAGGCAGGTTCCCACTGAAGGAAAGAGGAAACTGGAATTTGGTCCTGTAAGCCTGATTCAGTATGGTATTGAATTTTTCTACATTTTCCTTTGGCATCGGTAACATTCTGGGGGCACTACATCTTTGGGGAACAGTGTCCATAGATCTTGTACTAAAGCTACATCTATTTTAACACCCTTACCATTCAGCCTGTGGAATTCACTATGGGTAGGCAAGCCCTGCAGAACTCAGATTTCAAATCTTCCCTTCAAAGATGAGACTTTTCAAAAACCAGTCTTTGTGAAGATTATGATTTCCTGGCAATGGCATCTGGCTCTCTTCAGAAGTGAAATTTTATCCCCCTCGATTGCTGAATATTTTCTATAAGTCTGGTTAATTCTCCTACTGATTAAAGTGCATGTTTCTAGAAAGGAAATAAAATAAACTAATTGAAATGAGAGGATGAAAATATATCATATGATGAAAGTTGTATCATGAGAGCAAAACTTTTCAGGCATCATATTTCTAATGAGAAGTTGTACATTGCAACAGGGAAACTCCCTTCCTGATTTGTCAGTGTTTACAGATTTGGCTCCACCTATCTGCTTCATCTGAACCAAAACTTTTAATATTATTTTAAGTGTTCATTCAAATTAAAACCCCATAAGTTTCAGCTCTATATTTCAGAGTTGAATTTCATACTTAATGGAATTTATCTCCCTGGTATGCAGAATTCAGTGTATTCCCTCAAAAATCATGGCAACAATTGTACAGTGAGTCAGAGTATATAATTTACATATGGTACGTATGCAAATAAATCAGTTTATGATTGAACTGAATTTTAAACTAGATCTTTACTCTTTTCAGTCTCTTTCAAATTTTAATATTCCTAAAAATTATATGTATTTTATAGGAAGTAGCATTGAATTATAGTAAACTGTACTTAAGCAAGGTAATTGCCAATTATTTAGCTTTTTATCTGGTTGTTATCTTTACTTCCAGGTTAAAAATATGTTAACATATAAATGATAGCACGAATCAAGGACTGACTTGAGATTTTTTAAAGGGTTGCTGCAGTGGACCTATGATGTATTATGAACACACAAAAAATCAAAGTTTAAGACAGACTTTGAAAACACAGAAATACACAGTAAGAGCATCTAATATTCCTAGATTACTTCCTTTTATTCCTCTAAAGTATTCATATATTTATGATTAAGTTATTACATTTATTTTCCATACAGTTTTTCTGTATTTCCCCTGTATATGATTATCAGTAACAGTCATTAGTTTGTTGATAGTGAAAAACATTCCCTTAATTTGATTTTAACTGTGCTTTAATGTATTTTGTTTTATCATTTACTTGGGCTTTCAATTTTAAACATTATAGATGAATAATGTCTATAATAGCTCTATACTTAACTGTCATTTTTTAGTAAATCATTTCTATATTTTATTTTGATAAGCACATATTTGTTTCTTATAAGAGTAATGTTCTTCAAGCACTAAATGTAGCTGGAAGTATTCAGCCAGAGCTGTCACCAACACAGCAGATGGTGTCAGGCACTATCAACAGCTCACAGCATTTTTAATATGGTCAGCATATCATGGTTACATGCCGAAGTGATCTTTCCTTAGTAGTCACTTGCACGTATCTGCGTTATAGATTGTTTTGAATCCTTTGCAAAACAAAACCAGGTTAGGGTCCTTACTGACAGACAGCTTGGTCCTAGCAGTCAGTGCCTTCTTGGTATCTCCTGATTACCTTTTCCCAGTTGTCCTGTAAGCTGACACCTCTTGAATCTCCATATAGCACTACAAATTACAAGGTCTAGACTTCATCTATACAAGCTTTGAGGAAGAAAGGAAAACTGCTCATATAATAGCACGCAAGTGCACTCTTGAGCAGGGGGCAGAATTATTTTACTGATCCTAAACTTGTCTCCATGGCCTCTGTGCAGAACCAGAACCAGTTTAATAAATATGTTTCATGCAACAATCTTGTGCAGCTAAGAAAAACAAGCTCTGTCTTCATGTCTCAATCCAGAAATGATTCTGTCCACCAAACATTTAATCTGTAGACACACTAGGATAATTTTCTCCTGTCAAAACCATTTTCCACATTCACGTGTTATAACTATGTATTAAAAGCATAAAAATTTGTGAGAGAAGACAAGGCAAGTATCTTTCCAAACCCGCTTCCCATGGAAAGCAGGGTGGTGGTTCTGGCCTTGGCCCAGGTCCATGTCAGCAGTGGGATGGATGCTTGCTGCTGCTATTCCTCCCACAGCTGTATCTACAGGAACTGCTCTGCCTTCATCATGCCACATCACCAGTTTATTGGGCGAGTCCTTAAGCCCTGTCGAACTTGCCTGCCACTCCAAGCATCCCCTCACACTCTCAGTGGCTTAGAGGCTGAGCAGGATCCTCTTGGGTTTGTCTCAGGTCCTCCTTGTGTGTCTTCTCAATGGCTCACTCATGTCAAAAACAATTAGTTCCCCTAGTGGATGGCTTCTAATGGATATTTTGTCCAAACCATATATAGGAAATGTTATTTCCTCAGGCACAGCTGTTTACAAAATCTACCACTGTTTATACTCCTAAGCAGTTTAAAAGCTGAAAAGGATACTCATGTATTTTGCAGTATACAGGATAGAATATCTAAGCTGAACTGGATGTCCAGACAGAAGGCAAGAACTTTACAAGAATGTCTTTCAGACCATGAAAATTGAAAGGCATTTCTGCTGTGATAGAAAGCTTTCAGTTCACAGAATGCTTGGCTCCTGCCCAAGTTTAATCTTTGTTCTTCTATCTACCAGATGCCTAAGTGGGGCAAATGTACTCTTGTTTCATGCCTTTAAAAGTACACCAGAAAAAAATGGTCTGATATTTCCAAAACCTAAAAATTATTCCTCCTTCCTCACCATCTTATTCACTGTTTTGTCCTGTGATCTCTCTTTTCCATCTCATTTTTCACTGTCATCCAGGTAATGGATTAATACTTTGATTCTGCAGAAAATGATTTCACAGCTGAACAAATTCCCCACTAAACTCCTGCTGATAGATTTCTGTGAGAAAGGGCTGTCATTCAGTTAGGAATCCAAATGTGCCATTTCCCTCGTGGGTATTTAATTCCCATAAATCCGTTTGACAGTGGAAAGTCAGTTTCCTTACCCTCTCCCCCAGCCCCCCTTTTCATTTTGTCATCTTTATACAGTCAACAAAGCAGCAACAGTAAAGAAGGTTGACAAAAACAAAGTTGCTCACTTACACTTTACTAAGACTGCCAAATATAATGAAGCCAAATTGCACATTAAGTGACCCCTGCAATAAAATTACTCCTGTGTGACTGTTATTAAGTATTAAATTCAGATGCAAAGCTGTAGTTCATCATCTTTAATAAGCAACTCCATTTCTTTCATTGACACTAAATTTCAATTACTGCTTGAAAGAAAGCATGAATATAGGATAAAACAAAATATACCAAAACAAGTTAAACAATACAAAAGAAATGTCATGAACAGGTAGATGTTTTTGGCAAAATGATGGGTTAGCCTCACCTTTCATATCTGTGCCAGAAGAGTAGATTAATTTTTTGTAGAGGAAAATTATTGACTTGAGGCTGCCTATGTAATGAATATTTGTTGCAAAGATGAGAATGGGGGGACTGTTTATGTTAATTTGCCCATTTGGATGGCATTAATGATACTTCTACCTTCTTCCATAGAAGTCAATGGAAGATTTGCCTTTGACCTCATAGACAAGTATGAATAGATAATGAAAGCTTTGCTACCTTTCCCAAGCACTAAAACACTAACCTCTATAAATTTGGCCTAATTCCAAAGTGGGTGATTGCATTCTGCTGTTCTGATCCAGTATCACTTCCCAATGTGTAGTGTTACAGCCAAGTGACAATCAAGCCCTGATTTGAACAAGCTAGTCCCTTTTTGAAAGGTTAGCAACCTGTCTCCTCGTTGCCTCCTGGTTTGTCTGCTTTGCCCTAACACTGTTAGCTAGTTTGAAGGTCAGAACTGTTTGGTTCTGGATCACAACTTTTACTGAATTGAAATGCTATCAATACATACAGTGCTACAATGATAATCATACCTTTTTATCACTTATACTCCCATATCATACAGACAGCCTAGGCTGGTTACAAAAACATGTTTTTCCCCCAACCATTCACAGTTTCATTTTTGTGAAACATCACATCATGCTGTTCTTGAAAAGCAGAAGTTAAAAATACAGCCACAATTACTGGGCATTCTGAGTGTGCTTAAAAATCAATTGCCAATTTGCTTTTAAAATAACATACCACTTAACTCTACTTCATATTAAAGTGGTAATTTATTACACTTTAAAGAGATTTGTATTTCCACAGCCATATGGCTTAATCATTTATATGTGGTTATTTTTTTAATGAAATTTGCACATAATTGCTAGCAGAATTTATTTAATTCACACTCAGCTGTGGTCTGAGACACTACATCTACCCTTAGAAAATCATTTACTACCAAGGTTTAACAGTTCTGATGTAACTGCACTTTTCACTTTGTCTCTATAAAGGTATAAAGTTTGGACTCCAGATAACTATTAGTTTGACTAATTTACACTACTTAGAAATAGAGGATTCAGTGCTTCTTCTTCCAATACAACCTTGAACAAAACAGCAGCAAGTATAGGCTGGTGGATTAGTTATATGGTGAAGGCACACAGATTCTAGTTTTGGGGACGTGAATTGATTGCTTAGTCCCAGTACCACAGGGTTAAGTGAAATGCTATCACAGTTATTTATTATTAAGGGAGATGGTGATGGCTTAGATTAAGAAGCTTTGTCTGTCTCTTCTAATTAAGGTTAGGTTCCTAAGAAGCTTTACTATCTCTTGAAGGCACACAGGCTAAAATTAGGACTTTGGTTCTGTTTATAATGTCACTAGGTTGGCCCATAATCCCACAGTGACTACAGCAAGGGATCCTTCTTCCACTGTTGTGCTTCCCTGTGTGGAAGCCAGTGAACCAGGACAAGACCCTGTGAAGAAAAGTCTAAGATGTCTATTAATCAACAACATGTTGGTCCTGCAGAACATTGCAGTGCTCTTGCAGTGACCCCTTGAAAGCTGCATAATAAGTGGTAGGAAGAAAAACAATCACCTGTAAGACACAGTAAATTCACTTGCAGGCAAAGAGCAAATGGGAGCATTAAGTGGGCTGTGTCCTGAGGGTGAAGAAATGCTGGAGGGAAGATGTGTTTTAATGCTTTGACTGAAGTTATTTCACAGTAGCACTTGCAATCCTATAATATAACAGCAGCATTCTGGGCTCAAGTATCACCACTTGGTGGTCTATAGAAAATGACAACCTCACAAAGCAATGGATGGATCACTTCCTACTTTTTTCATTAAGCCTCTATGTATACAGCATACAGTGTAGATCACTGTTACAGGATAGCAACAGCAAAACCAAAATTAATTACAAAAACTGTCAGCAAATTTTAACCCTGGATTAAGTTTTCCTTACAGATGTGCAGACCTAGAGCAGTTATACCTAGATTGGTACATTACTAAAATGTGAAACAGGTGAATTGGAAAAATGAAGCCCATTTACGAAGAACAAAACCTTCTTTGAAAATACTTAGTATGGTAAAATATTCTGAGGAGAAAAAGCTTTGACACATAAGTCACAAGGAAAGTTCCAGTTACCTAAGATTGGAAAAATACTTTTCCAAACAGTAAGGTATTAAATTATGATTCAGTGCAGATTGCCTTCCTCTAAATAACGTGATGCTTCATTGCAGCTGAGAAAAAACATGGAGATAGTGAGGACCAACATTCTCCTGCACTACACCAATTCTCATGCACCTGTTGGGGGACACCATTCTGAGAACCACTGCACTGCTATTCAGTGGCATGTGGAGGGAATTACCTTTTGATTCGGTTCACTGAAGTTCAGAAACTTTGTATGTATGCTAGTAAGAATGAACAGCAAGTTCCAAGTCTTAGCTGTCAGACCGTGAAAATGTTTGATCAATGAATCCATTAAGTCTATAAGCTTTTACTGATCAACCTGCTGAGCAATGTATGAAACATAATTGCTGAACTATGTTTATAAGTCCTCTATGTTACAGTGCATCTCTTTTGTTTTGCCATTCTTTTTCTCTTAGATTATCACTGTTGTGTTTTTATAGACAAGAGCACCCAACTAAGCAAAATCAGTGCCCTTCCATTCAGATAACCACTCATAAGGTCTGAACAGAATGTAAAGGTTTTCCTGAGTAAAAATGATTTGCCCCATATAATGTTGTGAAAAAATGAGTGAAAGGGATGAAAAATATGACAGGAAGATACTTAGTCTGCTTTATTTACTCCTACTCAAATGAAGATGGATAAATTATTCCAGCCTCTTGTGATCAAAGAAGCAGGGTGGTTCAAAAAAGATTTCTTATTGTGAGAACAGGGCTCAGCTGTAAGCAGTGTTGCTACAAGCATTTTAGACTACTTTAGCTGGTCCAAATCAGTTTTCTATTACAGCAGGTATGAGCAGCTCCTGTGCAACACTGGCCGAGGTCCTGTGGGCCAAAGGAAGCCCTTTGGAGGAAGAAGATATATGGGCACTCTTGTACCTGTCCACACTGCAGCTTCTGGAAGACCTTCACAAAGGTGAGCTGAAAAGTATCTTACTGTTAGAAACTCCTTAAGCTATTTTGGTATTTAGATGATTGCTTTGAGGGGGTTGTTCATTTTGTTTTGCTTTCTTTCTTTTCTTTTTTTTTTTTTTTGTTATTTTGCTCATTTTTTTTTTGTTTGTTTTTTGAGACAAGAGGCACTAATAGCAATTATAGCCCATTTCTAATACTTGTGAGAAATCTTTCAGTGCACTAGGTTTGCATGCAAACTGCTGTACCAACATGCAAGTCTTCACACAGCCACTTCTTTCTAGATTACACATTAGCAATAAATCAAGGTAGAGATATAGTTGGTGGAAGAGAAAAGAGTTGTCCTTCCTGATTTCTGAATAACATAAACACAGAAAGTGCAGTGCCATCTACAATCATATCCCTTCATCCTTCCTGAGAGAGGAGGAGGACCAGTAAGTTCACATGGCTCCTTCGTCCCTCAGTAAAAGACTCTTAAGCAAGTGATACATAACTTCTGCAATAGCTGGAGGGGTAAACTTATATTAACAACCAAATTTGAATGGACTGGGCTGCTATGTCAGGCTGACTGAATCATCAGTTCTTAAATATCTAGTGTACCACACGGTCTTCAGAGTATATCTCTGGGAAGCCTCGGTGATGGATTTAGCTGCACTTTGGGACAGATTTTCTCAGCTCACTGAATTCCACAAGAATTCCATTATTTTCTTTAACACTTTTCAGACCCTGCCATCTGTGTGATTTGTCCATGGTCAGTACTACTGTCTACTGAAGGAAATTTGTTCTTCCAAAACAATGCATCTCAGACAGAAGCTATCCCTTTCAGTGCACCAGAATTACTCCACAGACAGAATAGAAACCAGCGCACTGGGCTAACAAAGGTGAGGTATACTACAAAAAAGATCTTGAGAAGACCTTGAGAAGACAAGGTTGTGGAGTTTAATGTAGTGTATCAGGTATCTAATGTCATAATTTGTTTCTAATCATGTTAAACAAATCTGGCTACAATTAGAAAGATTTATATGCATAAAGATTTCATAAAGGGTCTCCCTTTCTGTTTTGACAGATGTTGGTGTATTCCTTAGGAATGACCCTTTATTGGTCAGCAGACTATCAGGTTCCTCCAAACCAGGCCAGTAATATAAACATTTTTGTTTTCTTTTATTCTGTCTCTTTCTTGGTATGTTCAAAGACTGAGAAGTGTAATGTGAAGTCTCAGTAATAGTGGCTATTAGTTTTGGACCACTAAAAATAATATTGCTAATTGGAATGCTTGTATAAAGGCACAGGCTTTATAAAAAACACCAATTCATGCAGATAAGGAATTTAGTTAGGCCTCTCATTTTTCCTTTCTTTTCTTTTTCTTTACTTTTCCTTTCTGAAAAGCAGATTTGTTTGTATTAAGATTAATTTTATTTTTTTTTTTTCAAAAGTAAGGATTACTTATTCAAAGAGCATAATAAGAAATTTCCAAATGAAATAGGTAGGGCTGAAAGAGTATCATCATTTCCACACGATTCTGGTGCTTCACATGTGCTTTTTCAAAGAATGGATGAGATGATGGAATAAAAACTTCTGGACACATTCTTTTGCTAGGTGAAACTTTGCATCTCTTGCTTGTTCATAATCTTTTCAATAATGTGTGGCACACACTTTGCTTCATTTCTTTGACTGCATGCTCTTAACTCAGAAAGCACTAGCTCTTACAGAGTATACATGTTATAAGGGGAAAGAATCTGTAAGTTGTATGACCCTTTAAACTTTCAGTATTTGGTCTCTATGGCAACAGTTTTGGCTTGCATAACTCCTTAACTTTTACAAGCTAATGGTTATTGCTTGAATCTTTATGATGCACAGTCTAATTAGTGAAGACATGGAGCATACTGAGCTGCTAGCTGTCCCCTGGAAGCTTCTGTACAGACTGATGATCCTCCTTGTATATACCAGTTCCCTTCAAGTCTATCTGATATCCCATTAGAGACTCCGTTTAGTGCTGTTTTACTGCTTGTCCAGGATTGTCCCCAAGTCTAAAGGAAGTTAGTGCCCATTTCTCATTCATGATGAAAGCCTTACTGAAATTTCTGATCCCAGTTTAGACAGGATTTCAGACCACTGTGAGGTGTGATTTAATTGTACCTCCATGTTGACTCAGTCCCTCCAGCTGAGTGACCAATTACACAGTCTGTTGCTAACACTATGTGAAGATCTACCACATAAAAGACTTTCTCCTGAGTCAATTCTGGAAGTATGTGAAGCACATCAGAAGGAAACTTCCTCCTTACCAGCAAATATCTACATAAAGAAAATGGTTCAGTTTGTCCTGGGAAGTGTCACTGAGGTAGGTACTATTCTTCTATTTAATGATCTCCTTTTCAGTGTGTGCTTGTATGAGTTAAAGTGAGCTTTGTTTCTAGGCTTCTATGCAGGAAGTTGAGTGAGTATGTGTATGAGCTAAAGAAGCAGCAAAATCATGTCTCACCGCACACTCCTGGGAAATTATAGCTTTTTCTCTTGCAGTATTTTCTTTCCTTTGGTTAATAACTGAAACTAACTTAACCTCTACAGAGACTTCGTATTTGCCAATGAAGGGACTTCACACAAGAAGTCCCTTTACCCATTTTTCCCATTACCTCTTTGGCTTCAGTCTTTCTTTGTGATATTCAAAGTAAACACTTTTATACCACATTGAGAGTTTCATGTAACTTCCTTATCTGGTGGTGAACATTTACTGTATAAACCTGTCTGACTGTGAAATCTTAATAAGTGAGCACCTTAGTCTTTTTCTGAAGATCTGAATCATCAGCAAACAATTTTTGCTGACAAGCAGAATGAAACTGAAACACACTGCAAATATTTCTTCTGCTTTCAACAAGTATTCCTTAGCATTCTGAGGGGACTTTTTTCCTCTATTTCCCACTGCAACAGAGGATGTCCCTTAAACACATCTAGCACAAACGCATGAAGCCCTCAAAGGTCAGTCCTGCTTTGTGAAGCCTGCCGAATAAAATGAAGTTGCTTACAAAATGCAGATCAGCAAAGGGCAAGGATCACTTCCTAAGGAGTGTCTGAAGTCCACATATCACATGACATTGACTTGCAGTACCATTGTTTTCTAGGTAGAACGAGTAGCCACTGAAGACAGTACAGCTTCTCAGCTTAATAGAAGTCATGTCATAAGGAAGAGACTACATGAGAAAATCCCAGACACCTCACCACTGTTCTCCCAGATGAATTTTCACCAAGGTAAACCAAACTTCTAGTCTGAAATGCCTAATACGGATAACAGCTTTTTCTGACTCTCTCCCAGGCTAGATGAATTGTCTAATTTCATGTTGCTCTGATTATATGTAGTGTTGAATAGGATATTTATTGCTTTACATTTAAATGGCATAATAATAAAAAGACTCTGAGGCAAGTCAGCAAGATTTCTGTTCCTTATTTTCTCAGAGAATAGTAGTCTGAAGGCTGTGAAGCAATGATAACAAATCAGCCCACACATATTTGACTCTTAAAACAGTTTGCATAAGAACTGCATATATATATTTAAAAAAAAAAAAAAAAAAAAAAAAAAAAAAGTGCTTTCAGCACTGCTTCTTTGCTCTCTAGATTTCAGTGTATTCAATGACTGAGACTGGGATTCTGTGATGATATCCTGTGGCCATTAAAGAGGATATATTTATCTATCCCATTTGATTACTCAAAGATTTGTGGTTTCTTGATTTTAGTTCCATCTCTCTATTCAAAACATGTTTTGTAATTTCACTCGTGTATCACTGGAGTAATTTCAAGACAGAAGGCCAAATCCTGCTCACTGTATATATAAGCCAACATACACTGACTTCATATTTCATTTGATTAAAATCAAGATTTTATTATCCCTCAGTAATTCTCCAAATGAAACTAAGTATAGATTTCAGGTTCAGATGTGTTCTTTCTTCTTAATCTTTTCTCTTTTTATCTCTATTATACTGTTCTTTTTAACAGAAATCTCAGCCAAAGAACAGTCAGGCTGCAACAGCAACATTTAGGATTACTTTTTTATCATAGAATTGTAGAATCATAGGGGTTGGAAGAGACCTGTGGAAGTCATCGAGTCCAACCCCACTGCTAAAGCAGGTTCCCTACTGTTGTTTGAACCGAAACTTCCAGAAAGCTTCCAGATGGGTCTCAAATGTCTCCAGAGAAGGAAGGAGACTCCACAGTGCCTCTGGGCAGCCTGTCCCAGTACTCTGTCACTCCCATAGTAAAGAAGTTCTTTTGCATGTTTGTATGCAATTTTCTGTGTTCTAGTTTTTGCTCACTACCCCTTGTTCTATTGCTGCATGTCATTGAAAAGAGCCTGGCCCCATCCAATTGACTCCCACACTGAAGATATTTGTAACTATTGATGAGATCCCCTCTCAGTCTTGTATTCTCCAGGCTGAACAGTCCCAGCCTATTATTAATGGAACTTTTGCAGCCAGTTCTGAAAATGGATTGTGCCTAGGCACCATCCATTTAGCACACAGAAAGAATAGCTTATAGCTGAAGTTTCTGGGCCTCCAAAAATAAGAAAGGAGATCTTCTTTCTAGGTTGTCTGACTTTGCAAACTTTCAGTTAAGCATGCAGAATACAATTAATATATTAGATTTCTTTTATTTGGAATGGTTGACAACTGTGATAACTGAGACAGAATAAGGTTATGTAGGGCCAGAGGTAGAATGACGTTACCAAGCTTTCTTCTGTCCTTAAGGAACTGAAGTCAGGGTTAGAAGACAGACAAACATGGACTACATAAAAGTTAGTCAAGCCAATTGTTATTTATGCTGTCATTTATCACAGAAATACAATGATTTATGAACGAAGTGTGTGATTCACCACATTTCTTTTCTATTTCCAGACAAAGGGTCCAGATTAATGAATTATAGTCGGTCAACAGAAGATTACAGACAACTGTCTGTGGACTACAGTGACACCAATAGCATTTCAGAAAGTACATCTTTGATACTGTCTAACCGAGGACACAGAAGAGGTAAGATTTTCCTGAAAGATTATGGTTATTTAACTATGTACTCTGCTTTTTGTCCCCTGAAACATGAAACTACCTACATACTGCCAAATGCCCTTGTAGCTGCATGACTAGGGAGGTATGTTTGACTAAGCGTCAGGGAGAAACATTTTATACTGGATTCCTTTTTACCTGTGTCCTACCAGGCAGCACCGTCACCTCTTTCTTCCTTTATGCCTCTTTGCCAGATGAAGCTGTTTAGCAGATCACAGACAAAGCCTGACAGCATGTTTCTGCCACCTGGCAGTTACCTGCACATACACATGTGATGGCAATGTCAAGACAGCAGCACTGAAATCAGTTGAATCTTTGAAAAATATCTGACACTTGAATGGTGGGGATTAATGTTTCTTCAAGTCCACTCAGAAACAAAGGAACTAAAACTGAGAGCTAGAGAAAACAAATAAACTAACAACAACAACAAATAAACAAACCACTTTTTGTTTTGTTATCATTTTGTCTTAAAGCTATTGTATATTTCCTGGTCTGTATGTTGTTTTCATTGTGCTAAATGCCAGGTTGCTACGCTGCTCTTCTGATTTACTTTATCTAGAGAAATGAGGCTTGGAATTTCAGATGTGTTTTCAACCCTTTTGTGGCAGGAACAGCATGAATGAAGCTGCTTGGCAGAGGATACCTTCAGCATAGACACTGTGGTAGACATCAGTCAGGGTCCATTAGTAGCCAAAGTCTTCTCTCCTGCTGTGGCAGGGATTCAGATGTGTTCTCTAGCATGTTTGTGTCTTTTATCCCAGAAATTTATTTGCTAAGTCAATAAATCTAGCATCCACCATATCAGTTATCATGCTACAAGGTATGCATACCAACTGTTAAGTTCACTGATGCCATAAATAACAGATAACTGCTGAGTTTTCTTGCTTTTTCTCACTGGGGAGCATTAATTTTGGTTTCTGATGTATAGCTGCTGACTATCATGAAATCTGTAGGAACATATTACCCATTCTCCTTCAGATTTGACAAGTTTAAAATTTACTAGGCAAAAATGAAAGGCATTGAGCCTGATTTCAAAGGATTAATTTTCTTCAAAAACAGAGCAGAAAACTTGGGTGCACACTGCATAATTGGAAGTCTGCCAGGAGATAATCTACAAAGAGAAAGAGAATATATCCCAGGAAAAAAATAAAAGAAGTAGAGCACCTCTCACCCCTCTGTCCCAAGAAGAGGATGGCAAGACTACTCATGCAGCTTCTGTTGATGTGTTCTTCCTGTGAAAGGTGCTGCTCAAGAATTGCATTCTAAATGGCAGCAAATAAAAACGTGTAAGATACCAAAGCTGTCATTCTGAGGCTCGTACACATCAGTCAACTCAGGACATTGTCTTGAAAGACAAAGATTTTGGTTGTAAACTTGGGAAAGGCTCATTCCAGAGAAAACCTGTGTGTATCTCAGTCTCCACTAAACCACTGGCAGCTTTTAGTACTCAGAATGTTGTAAAAACCCCCCAAAATACAGGAAGAAGACATGAATGTGAATGCTTGTTTTCCACAGACATTATTGCCTGAGATAGTGCATTAAAAAAAAAAAAAAAAAAGAAAGGAAAAAAGCATTCTTCTGCTAATAGAAACATTACAGTCTGGTAGAACATCATTATCAAGAGAGATCAGTATCTCTATACAGACTGGACTTTAGAAGCTCACTTAATATATAACGAATTAATCACCTACAGAATCAACTTCTCTGAAGCCTGCATGTTAACCCTAAACTGTAGGAATGTATTTGGCCACTGAAACTAGCCAACTTGTCCCAAAAGCTAAAAGTGAGAAAACTAAACGAAATGTTGTGTTCTTGTCACAACATAAATACACAAAAATGTAAAGTAGCATGAGTAGATAACTGTGCAGGCTTTTTCATAAAAAATCATGTCATTTTAAAACATGAGACAGTACCTTAACTTCTGTAACTAGACCTCAGTATTAAGCTCATCTCATGTCTTACATTTTGTCAATGCCATCTGCAGCCTAAAAAGTTTATGCACATGATAGCAATTTGACCTGATTTTGTAGGTTGTTAGATTGCAGTCGGTGATTGATACACTGAAATTTATCTTCGTGTTTTTATGTTACTTGAAAGCATATGGAAACAATGGGCACTGTACACAACCAGCTATCTTCTGTATCACATCCTCCTAAGGGGTTATGAAGAGGAAGTAACAATGACTACAGAACTGGAGAATACTGCTGGTGTAGTATTTTCATAGTCTAATCAAAGAATTATTTATCACGCACAGGCAAGGCCATAAGAGAGTAAGCGGTCAGTCTAAACTTTCTGCTTATTCTAATTGTCCCGAGAGTGCTGCTATAATTTCTTCAACCATGACACTTCCTTCATTCCTTTCAGGGAGAGTTACGCAGACACACAGGTCATGGGACCCCACCCTTAGTGGATCAAGGACACAAAGCAGCTACAAGCTCTTTATAAACAGGTAATCAAAACTTATACTCCTGAAGACAGAGGCTGTTTTATTACCAAATGAAGCAGAGAGCTAGAATGGCAATGTCATTATTGGAAAATGCCTGAATCACCAACTGAATCTGTCATGATAATACATACTATTTACTTAGAATTAAAGTGCGCTTAAGATCACCTTGTCTCTAAGCAAAATTTTACAAGTGCTTTGCGGAAATTTAGCTCTGGCCCTGAACAATGCATGCAAAACAAGCACATTGAAATTATCCACTGTTTCACTCTTCACCACTGTGTTCTGCCAGATATTACTGGCCTCTCAAAATAGTTGCACAGCTATTACACAGCTGGCCCTACTGCCAAACTCAGAGTGGAAAGGAAAAACCTGACACAATTTCCACAGATGAGTAGTGGTAAAAAGGTATGAACAGTCACTGCTTCCACTGGAAAGGCATTTTGTGGAGTCCTTATTTGTCTTCATTCAGATTTTGGATCTGAGTCTTGTCTTGCTCTCACATTAGCAGAGGCCTGATTTATTCTGAAGTGGTTATGCAATACTATGCATGTGCGTGACCGGTATTTCAGTAGATTATTTTCATTTCCACCTCAGTTCTCAGATAGATTTACCTCACTTGTGTCAGCCTTGTCTCTGGACCTGCACTAGCATTTTATTGAGGAGTTACAGGTAACCTGGGAACATAAACAGTAACAACCTCTGCTCTGTCATGAGAATTAACCTCATTTCAGACTTGGAAATATAACTATAGCCTTCTACATAGGCAAGGACAACAGAGGATTGTACAGCTGATGCTAGCTCATTTTCAAAAGCCAGTCAAAACACCACTAATTTCAAGTAAGAGTTTTCTAGACTGAGTGTAATCGTAGTGCAGTTACAATCAAGACTTGATAAATGTAGAAGAGATGTAGGTTCTGTTAGTCTCAAGGTATCACAAAGACAAGAATCCCATGGTTAAGCACCATATAATCCCTACAGACATCCCTTTTAAATCGAGTTCTTGACCCAGTTAATCAGGAGTTTCTTCTTTTAACCATGACATGAGTAATTTAGGACCACAGGAAATGCTCAATTTAGATCAATTCCCAATTAAATGTATCCCAAATGAACAGTTTGAACTTCCTGGTAAACCAGCCATGATAATCTGATTTATGGGAGATACCTCATTGTACCTCTAAACCTGAAACAAGGAGGATACATTATAGCAGCAGCTTTTGTGAAGGAAGAACTGTGTTAACTATACACACATATATATGTGAATACTGATACCTATATATACATCACACACCTGGCAATTATATCATATCATGTTCATTTACTGAGTGTTTTTGGAGCAACTTCCATGCTTCTGACTACCAATCTGGGTATCAACTTGACATCCACAATCTAAAAAAATACTGACAAGAAAATGCTCCCCTCCTCTTTTCCAAATTTCCAGCAGACCTTTTCCCATAAAACTTCAGGAACTGTAATCCTCACTTTTAGTTGTAAGCACCTGCAATTTAATTTCTGACATGGTCACTGACTCTGTTTCACATACAATAACAACAGCAGAGTGGAAATAATTTGTTTGGAAACTGCTGGTTCCCTATGTCAGGCAGCTAACTCAATGCAAAGTGGTGTGTTTACTGCCTATAGCACTTACTCACATAATCATGCTCTGTAAGGAGTCCAGTCATCATAATTTGCATCTCACAGTCCTAAATTTAAGTTTACCAGTCTATGCAGGGCTACAGCCTATATATAAAGAAGGTACAGATGATAAGTCTGGAATTTGTCACTCTGCAGGACTAATAACATGAAGTGTTTGTCACAGGAAAATATAGTCTTTCTGATACAATCTCTCGAGTTGTGAGTCAACAGCATTTTTATACCCATAAAGTCACTTCAGGTTATTTTTAGGGATATTTCATAGTAAAATGATCTTTCTGAGGTTGAATTGCTTGAAATGACAATACTTGCATATTTGTATAGGTAGAGAAATATAAACTACTCCAACAAATTTGATAATAAGCTATTGAAACTCCGTAGCTCTCTGAAGCAACTCCATCACTTACACAACAAAAGGATAAAAGAAACGCACAAAGCAACAAAAAACCCTTACTTCATTGCAATTTTGGCATTTCTTAAAAACATAATTAACAAAAAATCCATGGCCACAAAACTTTTCCTTCTGTACTGTGTAATGATTCTTTCTTGATTAGTAAGTATATATTAATTACGCTGTAAGCTTATTCTAGGCATACATTTGTCTGTTCACGTGGAAAATATTATTAATTTGTGGGTTAAAAGTATAGTACAAAGACAGCTTTCTGATCTGAGATTTCACACATCTTTTAATTAAACTGAAAACTCCCTCAGTTCCTTAAGACATTAATTTATTCTAATGAATTAGTATTCAAATGATTTAATTCCCATTCCTGGAAAATTCTGAATAATGTAATAATGGATATTATTTCTGATGCTTTTTTGTTTCAAAAAAATATTAAACGAGATATTGATTTCTTCCTGTAGGCTACCCAGAAACCCCCAGAAATATGTGGGTCTAACTACTGTGTCTGTTGCCTTCACTGCAGTTAGGCCAGCAAGATCTGGCTCACCAAATGAAGAAAAGCAAGGACTGTTACTGAATCAAAGAGTAGTTTTGATTTGTTTATAAATTTCATCATTAATATTTTATCTGATAATTTCTTTTTCTTTAATGATGACATGTAACAAGTTGTAACTGACATTGTCCTGGTTATCATAACATTCTGTCATCAGTGTACCTTAACAAGGGCCTATGTTATTTTGCTGCATGCTGTATATCTTTCTCACTGTGACATCTCCTTTGAAGGTCAGTCAGCGCTGTAGAAGAAATCCCTGGTGGAGCTCACAGGAACAGCAGACACAACCTGCTGAGTTTAGGCTCCACCTTCTCTGTGTCTACAAAGGACTACACAGCAGCTGCTACATCACAGAAATGTTTGTTCCAAAGGAAAGAAAAGGTGACTAATGAAAAATGTATGATCTCAAAATGTAAATATTACTAAAGAGAAACTTTTCATTCCACTATCATTCATTAACGACGTGTGTGTTAGCGACTGAGTCATCACTTTAGCTGAGTCTCTAAATTTGACAGAGTCCAGATTAGTCATGATCCAGTTATGATAACTCGGAACTAAAGACAGTGAAAGGTCCTGTATGTAAAGACTAGGCAAAATTAGGCCCCAAAGTAAATACACAGGAGAGAGCTCCAGTGGATGGAAGTCTTAAATCAGCATTTGCACCACATAAGTCCCTGAAGTCATTTAGATGCAGCATGCCAATCAAAAGAAATAGGTTTCATTGGCACCATTGCTAGGGATCTTTGTTATATTAAAGAGACATTTTTTATATTCCTGAATTGTCCCCTTACAGTTCTCAGGTCCAGAATTTATTATTTTGTCAAGTGAGCCACCAGTGACCTTACAGCTGCCTGGATCAATTGTGGTAAGTACAAACATTAAGAATTTGGGGCTAATTTTATGATCTTTGAGTTGGGACTCTAAGTTTCATCTGAGTCCCACCCCAGTACTCTTGTTATGCCATCTTTTCAAACAGAGTTCCTGCTCAAGTACTGAGACTTGAAAAGAGACCATTTAATTCTCAGTGATGCATAACTATCTCTGTTGCAGTGACTGTTGTGAAAATAGCTGAATTCATCTTTCTCAGCTAAGAATGCTCTCATTAGCACAAGACTTCTGAGACTAAGATAACACAACAGATTACTGAGGTGACATCTAGTGCCAGTTTACTGGACTCCCCCAGTTTGCTAGCACACCCTTTACCTTTCATAAGATAAAACAAGATTCTGATGGCATGCAGCAGTAAATATTAGGAAAAAATAAATTGGAATTATTTTCAAATATAAAACAAGTCTGGATGATTGCAGAATCTATTTTGTTGAGATTATCTGTTTTTTCTTTTGGTTGTTTGTTTCAGTTTTGTTTGTTGTTGTTGGCTGGTTTGTTTTTAATTGGATATGTTTGGGATATGATCTGATTTATGAGAGTGGAGGAACAGAATAGAATAGTGTTGTGACCAATTCTATCAGGTTATGCAGGGGCTAGAGACCAGGGACTTAGCAATAAAGTGCTATGGCATTTGCATTGCTTGTACTTGGTACTTATTCTTTGCTCTTTATTTATGTTCTTAGACTAAGAAAGGAAAATCCTATTTGTCACAAAGGGATCTCAACGTGATTCTACTCAATGGTCAGTGCCTTGAGGTGCAATGTGACATCAAGTCCAAGGCAAGAGATGTTTTCAATACTGTGGTGGCATACGCAAGCTTGGTGGAACATTCCTACTTCGGCTTGGCTTATCTGAAAGGTACTGAGATAGTTAACTATGGTACCATGTCTATCCAGACAGTGCCTTCATAGTCTGTTTATTAATGAATTCCAGACAGATTTCTTAAGATCCTCAGATGTAAGCAGATCTAAAGCTTAAGCAAAAATAAGGTATGTTCATTTAAACTGTACTACACTGATGCAAAGCATGTCTACTTTAATACTGTGCAAGAGTATAGCCATACTGACACTAGCTAATAATCTCATGCAGAAAATGCTCTGCCCAAGCCATACACCGGAATAATGCTGAGCCATGTTGCCCCAGCAGAATTCCAGGAAACTCTGTACCACATAAGGTTAACAGTCAATGCTCCCAGATGTAATTTAGAGTGAAGAACCTGAATAGTTAGCAGAATTGAAGCCTCACAGATTCTTGAATGATTGCACAGAAATCATACCAATCCATATCTAACAGTTGTAATCCTAAATTACATGCTAGATGTCATCTTAAATTCTCTGTCAAAGCAGCAATAGACTAGTCCGTAACACTGAGAAGTTGACTTCAGCTGATATTCATGATCCATTTTTTTTACTGCTAGTAATATTCTGAAAACAGGCAGAAGAATTTTGAGCTAAGGAAGCAGTTTTGGACTCCAGACTTACCATAAAACAACGCATTCTCATTTCAGGTAAGGAGTTTTTCTTTTTGGATGATGAGACCAAGCTCTACAAAGTGGCCCCAGATGGCTGGAATGACCAACCAAAGAAGAAAACCTCCATTATCAACTTCACACTCTTTCTAAGGATAAAATTCTTTGTCAGCCACTTCAATGTTATCCAGTAAGTGCATGTTTCTGCTGACTGCTGGTTAAACAGTGGCAGGCAGTCTAAGTGGTCAAAGCTCATCTTGTGCTCTTAATCCCTTTTGTGTTCCAGGCACAGCTTGACGAGGCACCAGTTTTACCTTCAGCTTCGTAAAGATATTTTGGAGGAGAGGTTATACTGCAATGATGAGACTGCCCTGAAACTTGGTGCACTGGCTTTACAGGCAGAGCTTGGCAATTATGCTTCTGAGGTGTGGATAAACAATAAAATATTTCTCAGAGGTCAACAACTTTTGCAGCTTGTGCTTGTCATACAGTTAAAAAATGAAATGTGAATATTGCATAATTTCAGCTAAGCCTTTCAGTAATTACATTTCAGATTTAGTTTAAAGAATTACAAAATTTGTCTAATTATGAAGTAGTAGTGAGGCAGATGAATTCAGCTGTAAATGTGGCAGAATGATGGAAGATTCTTCATCCTTCATAATTGTCAATGTAGCCAAAGATCTCCAGAAAAATCTGAAGAAAAATTCCAGTGCAAGCACAGCTTGGTTGTACAGAGGAGTTTAAGGGGGTTAAAAAGCTTGGAAGAGAAAAATAAACAGTCTAAAATTCACAGATACTTTGTTTGTAGGCTCAGATCTACAAGCTTCAAAGACAGGAAAGTTACTGAGTGTGTATCTGAACTTGTCCTTGTAGTTACAATGTTTTCAGAAAACATCCTTTCTGTTCTCTGTGGTATCTTCAGTTATGCAAATCAGTGTAGCTCTCAATGAACTGATCTACCCAGTCTGATCCAGCCTGACAATGGGTCTTACACCTACAGCTGTCAGCTGTGAATGTAAGACAGCTGGCTTGCCTGTATGCACACCTCTTTTCTCCCCTCTGCACAGCATAGCGTGTGCCTTGAGCATCTGGATGAGCACAAGTGCTTGGCTTGGCTGTCAGGACACACTATCTGCTGTTCCCTATCTTCTTTTAGGAAATGGCAGCAGGATGACTTCAGCATATGGGTCACACTGAAAATGGAAATGCACCAAATAAGAAAAGTCAAGACAGAACAAAAGGCTCCCGTCTCTTTTGTCTTTTCATTTTTTTCCCCCTAAAGGTACATGGAAAGAGTTATTTTCGTGTTGAAGACTACATTCCAGCAAGCCGAATAGAGAAAATGACCCTGGCATATGTACAGAGAGAGCTTGCTAAACTGCATCGCATGAATCACTCCCTGTTTGAGGATGAAGCTGAACTAGAATTTTTAAAGGTAGTTTGCCACATACCAAGGAATATTTGCCTATTTAGTCCCTGGTAGCAAGTCTTTATTTGCTATTGTCTATTATTTCCTTGTTGTCTAATTAAGTGGATTTTAGATGCAGTGAACATATTTAAATATTCAACACAAAGCTCAAAATTCCACTCTGCTATAAGCACTGTCACTATTATCAACTTAGACTCCATTAATGTATTAGGTTTTTTTTTTTTTTTTTTATTGATAGTTTATAAATGGTTAATGCACATTTCAGGATATTTTCAACATCCTAACAGCTGATGCAAGTTTTCAGCATATTAAGAACATGTTTAGGTTCTGGATGATTATGAACACAACTATTGAATATATTAGAGAGAGATAATTGTAAAGCCTGGCAATAAGCACCCTCTTGAGTTCCAAAACTACAGCACATGTTCAGACATTTTCTAAACAAGCAGTGATTGGTTGTTTAAAAGCATACATGAACCACAGAGCTGAGGAAGAAGTGAGCTGAAGTATTATCTCACAATTCTTTATCATGAGTTTTATGGTGATGCAGGATTTAGTTTTTTTTCTTAATTTCTCCTCTTCCCCAAACTTCTCAGCTTTCCATTAAATGGAAAACATAAAGAAATAGAAAATGAGTAAATAAGAGAAGCTATTTTGCTGCAGGGCCACCTGTTTTTATTTATAGCATCATTTTAGTTCAGTTGCTGTTTAATTATGTTCATTTATCATCTAGCACTGTCAGTGAAGAAGAAATAGATTGCAGCTGAGCCTTAATGATAGTCCCATCATGCATGGCAAATCCAGTGAAGGAAAGCAGCTTTGTTCATATTTGTTTCAATGAGTTAGTCTGCAGAAGGAGCCAACACATCATACACAGTGAGAAAGATAGCGCCCACAGCAAAAACACACAAATTCCAAATATAAAAGGGATTAAAAATTAAAACCAAGATTTGGATAGTGATTATGGATGTCCCAGTTTTCAGGCCCTGAATATTTGTGCTCTGGATTCTTTCTGAAAATAGATCTTCTTGAAGTGTTTTATTTTGGACACTGAAAATCTCTATTCATGATTGAAAAGAAAGCTGGAAATTCTACATGGTCTTCCCAGAAAAAAAAAAAGAAAGAAAGAAAGAAAGAAAAAAAGGATATTAGGGTAAATCAATATTGATCTGCATATCACAAAAGAGACCAGAAAATCATCTTCATACTCTGTAGTTCTGGAAAAGGTCTAAGTCACACTTTAACATTCTGTGGCCAAGAGTAAGAGGTAGAAGGACAAGCATCTAGAACTGCCAGGTGTGGTTCCTTGAAGTATACTCTTCATGATGTTAGAAGCAAGCCCCATAACTTAATATTTTTTGCAAAAGAAATTCATAATGCCTGGTTTTAAAAAAAAATGACAGCAGTGAAGGAATTAATGTATGTACGTGGGTGACTTTGTTATCAGTATCAATGCCAGAGTAGCCCTGGCACCGAAGTATTAGCAGTTTTCCTAAGATCAGCATATCTGCTGTACTTTACGGTTTCTAGGTTTCTTGGGGAAAAAAAGACATAGAAAAAAAAAAAAATCAGAAATAAGGTTTAGCAGTAGTTGAACAGTATTAATCCATTCAGAAATACATGCAAATACTAAGTAGCAGTAATACTGAACAGCTCAATGCCACTATAAAGTTTAGATTATTCTGCAGGAAGTTACATAATCCCCTTACATCTTCAAATGAGATATACTGGAAAGTGCTATTCCAATTTTGTCATGGAAAATGAATGCATATGGTAGCTTTATGATGTACCAAAGTCAGGTGATTATTCTGTGAGGCAGTAGGTATGAAAATTTGGGAAGGGTTTCTAAGCCTTTCTTGAGAGAGTCAAACTGTAAAGGCACTCCCATCTACCTACCAATTTTCCTTATGTCTCTTTTTGCATAACACATGGTAAGTGCACTTTTTCTCTATTAGGTAACTCAGCAGCTTCCTGAATATGGAGTTCTATTTTATCGTGTGTCCCAAGAGAAGAAAGGAACAGGAGGGGACATCATCTTGGGAATCTGTGCCAAAGGCATCATTGTATATGAGGTCAAAAATCACACAAGAATTGCCAGTTTAAGATTCCAGTGGCGTGAAACAGAAAGAATTTCAGCTCATGTGAGTTTCAACCAAGTGAAATTCTCTGTTCTACTGCTTTACACCCCTTCTGTCCATCACTTTGATAACTTCCTTCCATTTGGTGCTAGAATTAGACTGATTCCGTACAGATGCATTCTTTTTGAAACCAGTCTAAAATCAAGACACAACATGGATGAGGATCTCAGGATAGCCAATTCTTAGTGAAGCTTTCCTCTGTTTTCTATTGTTGTTGCTGCTGCTGTTTGTTTTTTGACAAGGATGAAGTCAATTACTACAAAACTGAATAAGCTGAGTACTACAGAAAGGATACCCAGACTCCACATGGTAGCATATTCTTTATTCATTCCTCTCTCATCTTCACTTCTCTGTCTCTTTTCTTTCATTTTCCTTTCTATATCAGGGTACTGGGTCTTGACTGCCTTTTTTACAGATCTTAATTTTGCATCCTTATCTCTTAGAATTTGCAGTGTCTCTTAAAACTACATACATGGTGACAAGATTATAAATCCTACCTTTTACCAGAGGTGTGCCAATATACCATCTTCCAAGTGCTAATATTCACCACAACTCCCAGTCTATTTACTGTCCCAAGATGGCCATTCTGACCCTTGATGATTTTTTTTAATTTTCACTTTCAATTGGTTTAAACAGTTTAAGACCTCTAGGGACAAATATGCCAAGCCTATCAATCTGCTTTCAGTGCAGCCAATGTCTGAAAGTCTTTTGACTTTCAACATACAGTAGCTATGAACTCACAGCAGTTGAACATACAAGGGACATTTTCTGCAACCACAAGAGATGCAGCAAGGCAGAAATACATGCAGACAAACAGACAGGATTATACAGTTGAACATTCAGTGCCTCGGTGTAATGACAGATATATTAGATGAAGCAAGCTGTGCTCTTTTTTTGCCTTTAGAGAAAGAAATTCATGATTGAAAGTAGCTTCAGTGGGAAGAAACACACGTTCATTACTGATACAGCAAAGACATGTAAATATCTACTGGACCTCTGCTCAGCCCAACACAAATTCAATGCACAGATGAATTCCAGGCAACTTCGCCAAACTTCATCAGGTGAGCAGTAAATGTCTGCTATTTCACTATTTCATAAAACTCAAAGTATGTAAGTCAAATCTAGTGTGTGCATACGAGTGAAATACTCTGCTGATAATATCTATGTATCTAACCTCAGTTTTCCAAATGGCGTGATTACATTACCCTTCATGAAACCTGCTGAGAATTATGAGGACACATATTAGTCTTATCCCAATCGTAACTCAAAAAATGTTCTGCACAAAGAATAGCAACAGTGGTGTCCAGATATGTTGGAAGTGAAGTTAGTTAGCTGGACATCTTTGCTTAAAAAAGGGATTCAAACCTATAGTTCATTCCCAGGTCAAAGCCACTATATCTGTGGCACAGCAGTCACACTCACTAGATGCTCTTATCTACCACGAGGTTTTGCCATGTCTGTGGGAGATATGTCTATTACCTCCTTAGACTTTCCACTTAGATTTTCCACTGTTCTGATACAATGCTCTTCTCAGCCCAGAGCAGTTATGCAGCATCTTTCGCATGCAGTCCTCAGCAAGCTCTGTATAGATGGGTGAGGATAGTTATGTGGAAAATGAGGTACACAAAGAATAACTTAGGTAGGCTGACAAACTGGCATCGGTCTTAGCCTCAATGGAGCAAAATAGGTTTTTGTTAGCTGAGGACTCACCCAATGCCTTGAACAGAATCGTGATTGTTTACAGCCACTGAAGATTTGACCCAATGAGTCATGGCAAGAATGGAATGCAATGAATTTATACCATAGGTTATAGCAGGATGATTACCATCTTGCATCTTTTCCACTAAAATTATTTCAGAGAAAGCAAAATTCCACTTGCACAAATTTGTTATCACAGAAAAAGGTGCTAGGATGACATTTATGTTCAAGACACATTCTTTTTGCTCAGGATCCTGAAGCATCATAGGTAACTCAGTGGGACTATGATTTGCAGCAAGTAAATGAGGCCTAATAGTGTATCTCAAAATTTGCTGAGTCACATTTGCTTGCAGTAATATTTTTTAATGAAAATTACTACATTCCTAGTAGAACAAAGTGATTGAGAGCTTAGAAAAGTAACCAAGGTCCTGGTTACAACTCCTGGAGCCAGCCAAACTCCATAACCGTGTGACTGTTCCTGACACTCAGTGTACTTGCTGCCACAGACAAAAAGGCTCCATGAAGGCAGTGACAGACAGCAGCTCAAAGTGCTGCCTTCGCCACAGCGGGGAGTCCACATATTAGTAGTCTGTTTCTACATGAGGGAAACTCTTCCTTCTCCTGTGCTGTTCATATGCATAAGTCACAATCTCTTCAAAACTTGCTCACCATCCCCTGCTTTGAAATCACCATGGCAACACTCAGGTTGTGCTAATACCATAGGCAGCAAGGCCAGCTGCTGCCTTCCTGAATGTGTCTGATCAAAGCTGCTGAGGATGAGGGAGCCCAGGTTTAGAGCTGCAGAGCAGCAATCCAGAAAGCTGCATTCAGGGTAGTGTTAGGACAAGGCATAGAGGGTCAGCTGGCATGTACAAGCAGAATGAAATACTGTATTTGTGTGAGCCTGTACCAAGCTGGGTTCTTGTTTTACCTTCAGACGTGCCTCTAATTGCTTCTCTCCTTCTAAGTAAGAAGTGCCTTCTCCAGAACTACCTTATTTTAGATAAATAAAATCTTCTGAGAGGATAGATACATAAACTGCAAAGTCCAGACATCATTAAATAGCAGATGTCATACACAAGTGGAAAACTGGATACCAAGCATTACCACAAAGACAGGCTCTCACTCAACTTTGCTTGGGCAAATCTCTCGGAGTGAAGAGCCAGCTCTATGGCTCCTCTTTCATCTTGTGAGAACAAGTATTAGTAGTGCTCCTGTCTTCTCAGATATACATACTTGGTGCATTGGGCCAGTGAAAGATGAGGAACTACCAGCCTGGCTGATTCAGTCTCTGTCTGATAGAAAAGTCTCTGTACATAGAACTTTAACAGCATGCAATTTATAGAGATACTCAGGTTTAAATTATGCAGGGCTATACATTTAATCTGTCAAAGTGGATTCATAGTATAATTCATAGAAATGAAATCTACATACCGTACATACTTCCCATTAAATAAATTAATTGGAAACTTTTTCACTCACTCCAAGTCTTAGATATTCTGAAATATACCAGAACAAATATATCTGTGATGTCAGTCTTTCTGCTGGTGCATTCACAAGGTTAGTAAGGAAGAAACATTTAGTTTTAAAAGATGGGATAATGTCAGTGGACTTATTTTTCCCTCCTCTCCTTATCTTCCTTCTTACTCAGAGGAAAGTAAATTTATGGAAATAGACAAATCAAATTCTGCATATGCAGCTCAGCATGAACATCTTGCCCTGATTCAGAGACTATCTCGTTCAGAAAATGTACTGTATGGGACAAACATGGAAAACCTTTCTGCTGAGATGATGAGCAAGTCTTGTGATAACCTCAGTGTAGAAACCAACAACAGGACAAGAGATAAAAGCAATCTGGGCAGGTAGGTTTGCTTTTTCCATTGAATCTGTGGAAGAATACTCATTTATAGACAAAATCACAGCAAGCCTCTACGATTAAATGCAAGGAAGACTTTTATATTGCACTGCTTATTCAAAAGTCCAAATCAGGACTGGGACTCCTTTGTGCCAATGATAGTGTCCATAGGCACAAATCTAACAATCTTACAGATGAGACCTTGAAAAAGGTTGGCATTTAAATCTGTAACAGACTCAGGACTTGAGCACTTACTGGCATATGAAGATGGATGAGAGTATCTGTATCTAGTTCTGGGCTTCCTGGTACAAAAAAGACAGGGATATACTGGAGATAGTCCTGCAGAGGGCCACAAGGATGATAAAGGGCCTGAAGCATCTCCCCTATGAAGAAAGGCTGGGTGACCTGGGTCTGTTCAGCCTTGAGAAAAGAAGACTCACAGGTGATCTTATGAATGTTTATAAGTATCTTAATTGTAGGAGTCAGTGGGACATGGTCAACCTCTTTTCAGTCATCTGTGGGGACAGAACAAGGGGAAATGGCTGTAAACTTGAGCATAGGAAGTTCCACACCAATATGAGAAGAAACTTCTTCACAGTGAGGGTGATGAGGCACTGGAACAGGCTGCCCAGGAAGGCTGTGGATTCTCTTTCTTTAGAGATACTCAAGACCTGCCTGGACACCTCCCGGTGCAGCTTGCTGTAGTGAGCCTGCTGTGCAGGGGGACTGGACTCAGTGATCTCTATAAGTCCCTCCCAACCACTACAGTTCTGTGATTCTGTGGTTCTGTGAAAGTAAGGGACAATTAAAGTGAAGTCTTTATAAAATGTATCTTCTCTGGAAGTTGCAGTAGGTGAACTGAATACACAGTGGGAGCTAGTTTGGGGCATGCTGTACCTAAATGATTCTACTGTGTCTCAAGGTGGAAATCACAAAGAACAGCATAAGAATTCCCTTATCATTTACATTGGTACACTCACCAGTGTAGGTGGTTACTATAGCTGCACACAATTTCAAGGCCTTTGATGAATACCAGTACCTTGTGGAATACTGAGAATTAGAACAGAGCCAAGAAGAACATGAACTACTAGGAAAACTTTCAGACACAATTTTGTTTGAATGGACAGCAGGACTAATGAATCATGCTGAGGCTATGCTATGTTTTCCTGCTGCCTACACTCAGCTCAGAATAAGACACAATGATATCAGTCATGATGTGAGTGGTCTAATGGCAGCTGTTATTTGGAAGCAAATGCCAACAAGGATAAACTACCTCTTTCCTACAATGAAATGAGGCCAAGAAATCAGAATACTGTTTGAAAGGCAATAGACATATTCCTAACTTGGTTCTGACAGGCTAATGACAGTGACAAGTGGTAGATACCACTGCTGATTTGTTATTATAACACAGTCTTCATTTTCTGCCATGCAGATCCACATCAGGGCTATCCCAGTCAGAAATGCACATCAACTTGAATGGAAAGCAAAGGAGTTATGACTACCTCTCTATTCATTCAACTCAGAACACAGTCAGTGGTGAGTATAATAATCACAGAGACAGCACTTCTCCATACATTCTGTTTCAGTAGTAGAGGACAAATTCAGATTCTATTTACATATTAAAGAATGACCTTTTGCACTACTTGCCCTGTAAATTAACCCAGAGCTTGGCAATACAAGCTACTTTATTTCGTTTTGCTCCTCTTTTTATCAGGGTGAGCGTAAGGGATTTTGATAAAGAAATTATTCCAACAGTACTGCCTAAGGCTCCCCAGGGAAGTAATTCAGTACACTCAGGACTTTCATATGAGGTAGTGTTGAAGGCCATCATTCAGCTTGCAGTTGTGATAAACAACTCAGCAAATACTGCATGAGACAAAATAGGCTTCAGTCCTTCCTCTGCCCTTGTGCTTGTGTGACAAAACTAACTGTAGTAAGAAACACAAAGCACCTAATTCTTTTACAGAAGCCAGCTGTTCATAACACATATACAAAAAGAGCAGGTGTATGGAACACTGTATTGGCTGTTAATATACAGATGGTAGAAAATGTACAAAAGGAATAAGCAAAGGAAAAACTCACCAGTGTTGGTGCCTTGGCTGAAGAAGCTGGAACAGTCCTCAATGAAGAGCAATCTCCAAGAGAGATGCTGTCTCAGTGGGAGTCAGCCCTTAAATGAGGTCTCAGAGGGGATGGAGTCGAGCTCCACCCCTTCCGAGAGCACAGCTACATCACTCTCACCTGTGCTCCCATAGCTGACCCCACACTTGCCTCAGCTGATTAATCAGAGGTTCAGGCTGTGATTACCAATCTCCCATACAAACACAAAACTATGATTATTGGTCCAATTTATTTTAAAGTCATAACTATCCTGTAAACACTCCGTGGCAATTGCACATTGTTTATTGCTGTTAACATTATGGAAGTCAACATCTCACTCAGAGCTGACTGGATTGCCAATAAGGCTCTGTAGGAATTCACCAAGGAATCCATAGTAGATATTCTGTCCATATAACCCTCATGTTCAATGAGAGGTACACATCTGACCTTTTAGACAGCCTACTCTTAATAAAAATGCCACGTTTAAACATGTATTCTCTGAAATGGAAAATAATGGGAAGAACTTACACAGATGCTGTGCTTTCTTTGTTCTACACACATTTTTTTTTTTTTTTTCCTAAAGAATTCAAATTCTGAAACACTAATTTGAACTTCCTTCCTGTATTCTATTGATTCAAAAGTAATGGTAGAACAAATATGCATTAAATTGTTGACGCCTGTGTTTTGCATTCTGCGTCAGTCTCCTGTCTTCTTGCACTCATCTGCATTTATTCTAGCTGTTTTGTTTCTGCAGCCCCTGGATCACCAGCCATCCAGAAAGAAGTTTTACTAAGTGGTCTAGAAAGAGAAATCATTTGTGTCAGACTAAAACGTGACCCTAAAAATGGTTTTGGTAAGTAAGGAGCATTAAGTTTATATTTGCTAATGTGTCTGTCAGGTGCTGGTACAAACTCTGATGCTTGCTCACTCCTGAGCAAATATAAGTGTGTTATATAAATAGCTTATAGGTCCTGTAAGAAAGAAATTGTAATCTTTTGAAGTCCCAAGCCAGGAAAGTATTCTTACTGATATATTACACTTAAGTAGCAGCCACTGAAGTCACTAGCATGCTTAAATTATAGCATGAGTTTAAAGCTCTCACAGATTAGGACCTTGGTAACCCATTCTCCAGAATTAACAACAACAACAAAAAACAAACAAACAAACAAAAAAACAACCAACCAACCAAAAAACAAACAAACACAACAAAAAATCCACAAAAAACAAACAAAAACTTTATACCAATATTTATATTGGAATAAGACTTCTTTGTGCTCCTAAGTTTCTTCTTTTCTAATACTGCTAATGTCTCTACATTGGTGTACTATCTCATTTTTGCAGGTTTTGTAATTATTGGAGGAGAAAATGTAGGAAAATTAGACCTCGGTATCTTTATCGCTTCAATTATCCCTGGGGGACCTGCAGACAGAGCTGGAAATATCAAACCAGGTCATTGTCCTTAGTTTTTAATTAGAATTAAAATGCTTTCATGGTTTAAAGTTAACTATTCTGGGTTTATTTTTCTCCTCTGACATGCATTGTCTTGTTTTTATTCTTTAAGGGGGACGACTCATCTCTGTGAATAATATTAGTCTTGAAGGAGTTTCATTCAATACTGCAGTTAAAATTATACAAAATTCTCCCGATGAAGTTGAGCTGATCATCTCTCAACCTAAAGGTATAAAAGCAAACAACTTTGCTGGCTCTAGAATCCTATCAATTGACACAAGTCATTGGTATTTATTAGGCACTAGAATGTAGTAGCACTTTCTTGCCACTCGGTGCAAGTTAATCACTATAGGCTAGCAGTGAAAGTTGTTTTAGTGGGTAACGTGAGACCTCTGCTCCATAGTCAGCATGAAAAAATCTGATCTATTATGGGCTTTATTCTGCATGGCTAAATATCAAAGGAATTTTGTTATTTCTTTCTGTGACAGAATTAGTTCTACATCCCATCTCTGAATCAGAATCACTGTCACAGTCACCTGCAGTGATGAAGCAAATACATTTCTTCATAGGTAAAACAGCAGTGCTCCATTTCACAATGGTTAACCCAGTTTATGGATTTGATCTCACAGCTCGTTGATTTGGGAAGTTATTTCACCATCCTGTGTTGAGATACAATGATACTTGTCTCCACATTTACTTACTGTTTACATTCACTGATGTATTTTTTTTTTATATATGATTTTGCAGACATATATGAAGAGGGATTAAATGAAGAGAAAAGTATATCAAGGGGAAACAGCACTAGTGGTTCTGAGATCTCTTGTGTAGACAGTGGAAGAAAAAAGATTCAAGACTGTCGAGCATCTCTCCCCAAAGAACAGAATGTAAATATAGATGAACTTGAGAAGGCTCTTTCTTGGAGTTTAGCACCAAAATTGGGCCCCAAGATTCCAGTTCTTTCAGAAGATAGGCGGGATGTGGAGGTAACTGAGATTGTGTTGTTATATAATAACATTATGGCATGTGTCTTAACAACATGCCAGCCATATTAAGAATGGAAAGTAACTGAGAAATTAAAAACTGAGGAAAAGAAGATGAAACCCCTGGAAGGTATAGCTTGTTAAATTACATTGGGATTGTTGAAATCACAGGTACGTTTAGGATGAGGGAAAAACTGCTCCTTGAAATGTTACTAAAAATTTTCCTCCCTCTTTCAGTGAACTACAAAATTTGATTATTTTCTTGCATTCTCTTTAAGTTTTCAACCAGCCACCAAACAGTAACATTTTATGCCTAATGTTCTTCTCTTAAACAGCCTCCCTGTCTATACTCATTTTATGCACATTCAGGCAGATTATATTTTAAGTAACAATAGTGTAATTCTGAAATAATGCTAGGGATATAAATGCTACCACTCCAGAATTACAAGGATTACAGTGGCAGCAGGAACAAGCTGTCTATCTTCTGAAAACCTCACTTTCCTTATTATTATTATTTTTTCCTATTTATTTATTTATTTATTTATTTATTTTCCCCTAAGACTCAGAAGTCTCATTAGTGTTTGTATTTTTGAGACAGGAGGCTGATTCTTCACACTTACCACCTCCAGCTGAAATGGACTCAAATGAAACCTACACTGTGGAGCTTGTTAAAGAAGATGGGACTTTTGGAATCAGTGTGACTGCAAGTGTTACTGTTAATCTTTAAGTGTGTCCTTCAAACTATAACATGAACAAGAAATGTGTAGAGAAGTCTATTTATGTGGAAGAACGGTAGAATATAGGCCAGTAACAAGAACTGCTAGCAAGGCACATTTCAAACCTAAGTATGTGACTGACAGGGGATATAGTACCAGCTCTACTCATTCCCCAGTTCTTGCCCACAGAATGCACGTGTGTGCCAGCATAAGGCATATGGAGATAGATACAAGCCTTTTCCCACCTTGCATGATTTGAGAACAAGATTTGCTGGTGAATGCAGGGCTTGTCAGGGACGATGTAGCCACAGTCTATAGAAAACGCAGCAAATACAAAGTATCCTCCAGGGCTTGACTGGTTTTCCTCTGGGGTTCCTGGAATTCACAAGCTGTGTCTGCACACACAGTCACAAAGGACCTTGGGACAGGCTCAAGCGCTACCTACAGTCACTACTTAATTTTTTACAAACTCCCCAGTATGGCTTTGGCATGTTCAGGGGATAGAACTGGCCAAGAACAGCCATTCCATGCTGGGGGATGAAAGATGAGATGTATGGACTTAAGATAAGCCTTGTTTTTTTTTTACTACAATATACCTGACCAGTTTTATTTCCAAATGCACAAAAAATACAGTTTTCCATACATTTAGAGGATCAGAGAAGGAAGCAGAGAAATCTGTATGTCCCATGTTTAAAAAATAATTCCTTGTTATCTCAGCAGGCTGAGGTGTCTACAATCCTTACTGAAGTGAAGTTAGAAGCAGCAGTTTCATTGCTTTACTTAGAAATAGAGTCCATTTTTTTAATATATTTTAATGTTTTTTTGTTTTGTTTTGTTTTTCCTGAAACAGTTGCTTTGCAATGCACATATAAGTTGTTTTTATCAGGGGAAGAATATATGGAGACTTCACACACTAACATATGGAAACATCTTTTGCAGGGTGGAATTAACACTAGTGTGCCTCATGGTGGAATATATGTGAAGTCAATTATTCCCAGGGGACCAGCAGATAAGGATGGACAAATAAAGATAGGTAAAAAGTCTGGCAATGAAACCTTGGGCTTCAGAATTGTGTGTTTGCGTGAAATACTTGCTACAGAACAATGAGATATGTTTGCAATTGAGGGCCATACAACTGCAAAACATTATATGCAGTCCGTCATTCCCCAGCCTATCACTGTAGTTTATGTGGCCACTCCACTGAGGAACCTGGAGTCTCATACCAACATTGCACAGCTTCCCTCTGTTGCTGTGGTTCAGGGTAGTGACTCAGATGTCTACTTCTGCTGTTGCTGTGATAAGCAGATTCTATCACTGCATCAGTTTACAGAGTACCCTGGTATGTTTGCAATGTTAATTACAGAATACCATACAACAAGTAGTATTGCTTACAAGCAAAATAACATTATTTGAAGCATGTAAGCATGATGATCTAATGCAATGTGAGTAGCCTTAAGATTTCTATCCAATCTGAATCATCAGAGCAACTATCACTCTTTATTTTTATTTCCTGCAGGTGATCGACTGCTGGAAGTAGATGGAATCAGCCTCTGTGGCCTCACACACAAGCAGGCTGTGGAAAACCTTAAGAAATCTGGCCAGGTTTGTTTAACAGCAAAGCATTTTATCAGTCAAATAAACTGTACTTATTATGAAGCACGGTAGCAAAGCTAGGCCAATGTGAAACTCTTTCCCCTCCTGGAACTTTGGTTTACTGTAAATGGGAAATGTTCTTCATTTTTTTAGATTGCCAAGCTGGTTCTAGAAAGGGGACACCATCAAGCAGCACAGCCATGCCTGAGTTCTAATGACAGAAAAGAAGACCAATGCGCAGTGGTTTCTGTGGCAACATCCTTCACAGATGGCAGCAAGGACTACTGCTTTTTGACAGATGGTGAGAGAGGAAAAAAGGAATTCAGGGTGACTTTCACTGGCTACATATGATGGTCAAGAAAGGAATGAATGAAAGTTGATCTAGGATATTTCTATAGGCTGGAAGGAAAAATACACACTAAACAAAAAGACAATGTGTAGTATTACAAGCATTATCAAATTAATTCTGAAAAAAAAAAAAATGTTCTTAAATTTACAGTTGGTGACTGCAGCTGAATTTATCATAGACATAAGTACTATATCTCTCAGCCTTCCTGAGATGAGGCTGTCAGGGAACATTCCTTTCTGTACTTTTCAGCTCTCTTAAGCAGCAAGCAGCTGTACTGATACTGCTCAGCTGTTACCCAAAGGCAGCATGGCTAGCACACCTGCTGATGCTGTGTCAGCAGTGAAGCTAGGGTGAACGATTGCCCCACAGCCAGGACTAGGAACTGCCATCAGTTTTGCTCTTGAAAGTAGATTCAGAGGTCATTTTCACTGACATTATCCAACAAATGCCCTCTCTCTTATTGTGAGGTTTCCCATAATCACGACATCTGCATCATACTTTACCATGGGGCAGCTGTTCCTCCACACTGTCCCTGGCAGAAAGGAGTTTGAATCTGGGTATGATTTTTGGGAAACGACTCATCTCTCCATCTTGTCAGGAAAGAACAGTGGCTCTTTCTTTAGCTTATGCTGGTTTGTGCAGCTCCTGAATTAACATCAGACAGCTACAGAATAGTAAGTCCTACTCAAAATCTGCAGAAGAATGTCAGAAATGGATTGGGCTTGGACTTCTTCGGTGTAAACTGCTTCTTCCTTTGAGGACTTATACCAGATGGCATAAACTCCATGACTACATGGTGGAACAGAATCCAGTCCTTCCCAGCCTGCCCATACAAATTCTAGGGCTTGTGCAAGCTAAAGTAAGAATAAAACCACCCTTTGTTGTTAGTATCAAAAGATATACCTTAGCAGCACACTTGAAAAAGGTCTATAGAGAATATAATATATACCATTTCCTTAAGGAATACCTATGCCACTGAGCTCACTCTTTTTCCTAACCATCCTTTGAACAGATAATACTTTTGAAGTCAAACTGACAAAGAATTCTGGAGGCCTTGGCTTTAGTGTTCTTCAGATGGAAGAAGAAGGCTATGAACATCTTGGAGGAGCTATTGTCAGGATCAAAAGGCTGTTTCCAGGGCAGCCAGCTGAAGAGAATGGAGAAATTGCAGTTGGAGACATCATTTTGGCTGTGAATGGGAAATCTCTTCAAGGACTCTTGTATCAGGTACAAAGCACTACTTTCATTGGGCCTCCTGGCAGGTCATGTGTTAATAAAGCCAAAGGAATGAAACTGCTTTTAAAGTTCACCATCACCAGAAGGGGGCAGAATTTGCACGTAATGATTTTGATTTCTATGTAGAAGTCTTCTCTAGAATTCTTATGGAGAATTCCCTTTGTAACAGAATTGTTACAGAGAATATGTTTTGCTATTTGATTTTCAGCTTTCCACTACTGGTGCACAAAATCTATTGTTAGAGGCATACCAGTTGTTAATTAGTTGGAATCTTTGATGTTCTTAGGCATAACAGAAACATTATTTCCTATGGTCATTTGTTTTATAACATCATCCTAAATATCATTCCTCAGATCCTAACCTCTATCAGGCAAAGTAAGTCTAGGGCAACTTTTTTTTTTTTTTTTTTTTTTTTTTTTTTTTTTTACCTGGAATGAGCAATCCTATACTCACATAAAGAAATTAAATGGTAAAAGAGGATTATAGGAGAATTTATTTATTGGTAAAAGGATGTGTTCTATAGACTGGGAAAAACTGTATTCCATGAGAAATCTAATATTCATTCTTCCTGATTAGGATGTCCTGCACTTGTTGAGAGGAGCTCCTTCAGAAGTCACACTGCTTCTCTGCAGACCACCAAAAGGTGTTCTTCCAGAAATTGAGCAGTGTGCCCTGGTAAGAAAGATTCTATCCATGAACTTGCTTCAGTTATTCTGGAAAAAACACTACTACCTTTTCTATCCAGCCTTGAATAACAAAACCTTGCTTTTCCTCTGCAGTATCCCATTCCATTCCATTCTCTTTCCATCTGCAACTCAACCTCTAGAGTTCAACTGCAACCAAAATAGAAATTTGACAGATCTGAAATATGCTTATTGCAGTGCAACAACTTTTGAGTTGCAGTACTGTCAGCGAAGTGACAAAGCACCTACCCAAGCACACCTTCTAAAAATGTTGCTTCTAAAAACATTCTACTAGATCCTCAGCCATAAGCTACAGATAGTATCAAAGGCAGCAGTTGTAATCTGTGGGTTGAGAGAGCTCTATTACTCACCAAAGTGGGAGGAAAAGCTTTGCCTCTTAACAAACATAAATAAATGAAATGATGTTTTCAACTGATTATTTGGCTTCTTTCTGATATCAAGCAGAATCAACAGGAAAAAAAAAAAAACAGAAAACAAAATAAAAAACAAAACAAAACAGAAGTAACTGCAGTAGAGAATAAAGGTGGTTTTATTATTCCTGCTATTCACAGACACATCTGCAAGTGCTCTCCTATCATGAAAATGCATTTGTACTACTATTGCTCCTGGTTACTGTTCAAGCAGGACTTACAAGTGTTGTCCATGGACAGACAGAAATGACTGTCAGAATCATCTCCAGAAAACAAACCAATTCCTTTTTCTCTCCTGCTATGTACTTGAATACTGTTTAGTTGGTTTGGTCAGTTATGCTAGTTTGTTACACAGGACTCAATCAGGAATCCACTTCTACACTGTGAAGAGAGTATAGACACAAAGTCAGGCACAGTACAAAATGAAATAAAAAGCATCCTCCCCGAGCAAAGAATTCATTGAGAAAAGGGAACTTGTGTAGTACTTCCCTGACTTGAACTCCTGGAGAATGTGGAAGATGAGCAGAAAGGCAAAACAGTTATTTAGAGAATAAATATCCTCTTCCTCTATTTTTTACTCCAGCTAACAGTTTGTATTTTCACATTAAGATGTTTATTAATAATTCCCCAGCAACTTCTTTGGTTCTTAAAGGAAGGAAAACGAGAAAGAAAAAAAGAGTTATACTAACTTTTCTGTGTTTGTTTGTTTGTCTTGTTTTATAGACTCCAGCACCATCTCCAGTTAAGGCATTTATGGCAGAGATGCCAGGCAGTCCAGAGGCAGGAAATAGCATGGACCCGTCTACCAGTGATGGAGGTAGCACCTCTCAAGACCTTGAAGACTGTTTGGATTCTCCATTGGCAGTAGATTTCAGTGAGCCTCCTGAAGAGGAGAGCTCAGCCTATGAAGAGCATGAAACAGAGTCTCAAGAGAATCCCATTCAGAGACTTATGTCTCCCAGGGAAAGTTCCTACAAGGATCTTTGGAAGTTCCATCAAGAAGCTACCAGTTCTGAAGAGTTTCACTCTCTAGAGGAAGAAGTGAAGCAGAACTGCTACTCACCATGTGAACTAGAATGTGCTGAAAAGTAAGCAAAACTGAAATCTGCCCTTTCCTTTGGTTCTTATAATTTTGAATGTGAATTGCTTAAAGTTAAGTACGGGGTTCTGTGCTTCTGGCTACAGATGATTACTGAAAATTTTGCTTTGCCATCTTATTCTGACTATCCTAATCTGCTCTGTCACATTGCAAAATAGTTGAATGCTGCACTAGTGCAATCATTTATGTTGTTCAGCTGAAGCTGGCTGCATTTTGAACTCAGTGGAAAGACTCTTGTTGACATAAAATGGAACCAAAACATTTTCTTATTTATTGTATGATCTTTGAATTTTCTCGAAGTTCATTTAAGCAGGCACCAAACACTTCTTACTGTATAATCTCTTAATTTCTAATTTTTCCAGAGAAAATTAAAAAATTAAAACACTCTGAAGACAAACTGTGATCATGGAGGGAAAAAAAAAAAAAAAAAAAAAAAGGCAGTTTTCCTGTCTTCAGAAACAAATAGAAGCCCTGAATCAGAGGAGTTATGCAATAAAATGTAGTGCAAATGAACTCGGCCTCCTTTTATACTATTTTGAATATACCAGACACTGGCATACAGAAGATGATCCATTCCATTTTAACCATTTTTCTCATTGCAAAATATTATTATATTTTCTCATTGCAAAATATAAATTATCAGAGCAGAAAGGATAGATGGAAACAAAAGCTAAATGCCTAACACAAACCCCTAACTTTTAGTTTTTATAATTTTTTCTAGAGACTCACTTCTATTTTACACACACTCATTTGAATCTTTTTTTTTTTTTTTTTTTTAAACTTTTCACATCTAGCAAGCTCAGATCTAGTGAATCACAGATTCCAGTCATTGCTGAGCCACAGTACTGAGTGACTGCAAGTACTGTGGGACCATTACTGCTATTTGTGCTTTTAGCTCTTCCCTGACAAGAGAAGAAATTTCACTCACACTCAAAAGAGAAGCTTCTATTTGCATGTGCAGTTTTCTACTGCTGTGGATAAAACCAGCCGAAGTATGTCTATAGCAAACACACTTTCCAAGAGATACAGTTTCATCAAAACTGAGTTTCTTGTGGGAAAATATCAATTGAAAGAAAAACCTTGGATTCTTCCCAAGAAAGAAGTTCTGAAATAAACGTTTTTGTTTGGTATATTCTCAGCATCATTTAGTTTCAGTTTCTGAGTTTTCAAAAGGCAGACAGAACAGTTTAAGAACTGTATCTCAAATTGTATTTTAAATGTAACTTCAGTTAAAATAATCCTTCCATAGATATATATATGCTAATATAACGAAATAGGCATTAATGAAAGAATTCCCCTTTCTTTTATTCAAATTGCTCAAAACTTTTCATGCAAACATAGAAGTCTTCTGATACGACTTTTTAAAAGTTTACTACTCAGGGTGTCACATGGAACATTTCTTTCACTCCTCCTATTGCCAACAAAAAAAAAAAAAAAACTTTCAACAATAACTACTTTGAAGAATTTCATCCCATAGTTTTCCCTCGGAAGTCCAAGTTGGTGTTCACCCAGACCCCAAAGGCTAAGTCTAACATGTCAGCACACATTGTGTATGGGCCAGCAGGACCAAGACTCATGCATTTCTCCTGCTGACGTAGAGATGGGCTAGAAGCTGTGATTAGGCCACTGCTGGCTCATTGCCTTGAGTTTGTGTAGCTCTGCCAAATATCTTTCATACTTTGAAGGTCAATCAGCACTTCAATGGTATGTGACAGTTTCTGTGACACCCTCCTTGACCAAGGTTCATTGAGCTTAATCCTTTATATCCTGTCACCAGAAGAAAGGAGCTGAATGCATTTGCTGTTATCCTTAAACATTTATTTTAATTATATCCTTCTTCTTTCCCAGTATTGTAAATATCTTTGGTTATTAAAGTTCATAAGCTGCCAGTTTCACTGCCAGCTTTGCTGTGCCATTGGATACACAACTAAGTTCATCCCTGCCTCAGTATAAGCTAACAAACTAGACAGCCCCTTGCACTGTGCACATACAGCAGGAACCTGCCAGTTTTTCTTGTCTCAGTTGATGTTTTAAAAGTGCCACTGGAGGTTATTAGCTGTATGCATCCAAAGAGCATGTTTTTCTACTTTTTTATACTTTCCTTCTGACTATAGACAATCTGAAATGAGAACTTAACACTGAGGATCTTATGTGATTTCATACCAGATGTGCAGTTTAAGAATAAAAGCAGCTAAGAATGTGGCTGAAAGCTATTTTTCAAGAAGAAAAATGCACATATAAAAGTTGTAATAGTACTGCAGTGTGCGTATCACATATCAGATAAAAAAATAAAGTATGTAAGATTTTGCAGATTGAAAGCTTTTAGATGTTTTTACTAGCTTTGCAAAAGGTTTATTACTTCCTCTTTGTTTTATGGTAATACTTGAAAGACCTGGACAGCCATTTAATACCATAACTAGTATTCTAGTTAAAATCAGGATGTGTATAAGCAGTAGATTCTTCAGTGTCCACCTAATAAAGGATATGGAAGAAAATCTCAGCGGTATGATCTCTTTATTTTCCATCCCTCTGTTTAATAAGAGTGATGGTGATCTATCAAACAGAAATTGTATGTCTGAAATTCTCTCTCTAACCCCTACTGATGAAGAGTATCTCACCATCAGCTCAACATCTGTGACCTCACTTTCAAGAGAAGGAAGCCCAGAGACTCTCTCCACAACCTTGGTGACCCCACAACCACGTGTCTGTGGCCCTTTCGCATCATCCCTGCCTGCTAGAGACACACAGGACAGTGACAATGAATGGGAAGACATGGAGGAACTAGAGGAAGAAAAGGAGGAAAAAGAGAATTGCACTAGGGTATGTGGTTAGCACCAGATTATTGATAGGTAGACAATGACATGGGAAAGGAGACAGCTTTAAGAATGTATCATTCTTAAAAGCATTAGTTTTAACCCATTATCTATGCTATTTCTGCATGACTTTTCTCACTTTCCCGAAATGTCCAAAATTTTCCTGTATGCCCAACTCTCCAGAACGCTTTACCATTTCCTTTAAGGCTATTTCCTTGCTCTTGAAATCTTACTATTTTTTTTTAAACTCACCATCATTCTGCAGTATTATTCCCCATGTACAGAGGCCTAGGACCTATCCTTAAGTGAATGGGAATCAGCTATTTGGTAATTTTTGCCATGTCTTAAACTCATGTGCAAAATCATTTTGTTAAAATACTACTACTGTAGTGTCCCAGTAAGAAACTACAACTCCTGTACTAATTAACTATTCGAAATATAGGAATCAGTCCCGCCAAAAGCTGAACATCTTGCATTCCTGCTAATGCTAATGAACTCTGAATTCTTACTGATTTGAGAGTGCTGAGAATAAAATTTAGGTCCAGTAATTTCCTGTAGTGCAATATCAATAGCAACTGTAATCTCTGAACTCTGTTGTTGTAACACTTGTCAGCTCTGAGGACTCCATGCCATTTTATACACTTAAAATGCCAAAATTTCAGTTCCTGATGGCATTCCATGCCTATTAGACCCTGTCAATCAATCACCATGATGCTCCATAAAGAAATAAAATTAATTCTGGAACAATAGCAGTGACAGATTAGAGAAATCCTGACATATGCTGCTTATTTATGCTATCTGAGCATGATTCCTATTTGCATATAAAACATAATGGAAGGGGTTAATGAAGCAACAGAAAAGCCTACATCAAACATAACTTGTGTTTGCTTTAATAGGAAATGGAGATCTTTGTGACTTTGACAAGGTCAGAGAAGAATGGTTATGGATTCTCAGTGGTTCTTAACAAAGTGGACAACTGTCTTTATGTTGATGAAATCTTGCATGAGCCTGCCCTGTCAGATGGAAGGTTGAGAAGGGGAGACAGAATCATTATGGTACAGTAATCCTTTGAATTTAAACAGAGGAGAAAGTATTCACAGATCAACGTCATTTAGCTTTAGTAGTTTTCCTTTTATAGGGCCTAGTGTATCACATTTATGCATGCAAGTGCAAATGAATCATATAATAAATACAGTTCTGCTGACTTCAGTAGCATAAACTTCAGAATGAATAGCTTGTATGACCAGGCAAAAACCAAGAATCACCTAGCAGTATTGCAGTACAGCTTAGACACTAAATGTCTTCCTAATCGAGTGATATAAACTGCACTAATCTGCACAAAAGATGCAGGATTTATGTCCTGTGTAATGTGTGAACAAAAGCTGTTTTAAGGTTCATCTTCATTTCATTAGACTTGTCTTTCTTGCTTTTTGCTAGAAGATCTCAAGTTTCAAGGAAAAAAAAGTTAATTTTATGAGAACAGTACATTCAGGAAAACAAAAGTTCCAAAACAAATCTTATTGCAATCATAATTTTGTAACTGCTTAATTGACAGACATTAGGTGCCACAGCAAAGTAATTATATGAGAATGAAAACTAATTTAAGCTCATATGTAGTATTTGGGGGTAGAGGGAGAAGTGTGATGAGGGTCAATGAGATCTGTGCTATCACTTCAATGGTTTGTCATTTAGGTGAATGGAATTGATGTCACATCTTTACAATGCAATGAAGCCCTGAGTTTACTGCAGAGCTCTCCTCCTGATCTGCACCTCGTGGTTGGTCGTGCTGGCAGCGATCCACATCCTTCTGTTAGGCCAGATGACATTCCTGAAATCACTCTCACAAAAGGTGCCAACGGACAGCTAGGTGTGTAGCCAATACTATGCATACTATTTTAGACAAAGATTATAGTGGTGGTATGATAATATGGTAGTTATGGTCTTGGATCAGTATGATCCTGAGTGCCCTTGATACAGTCATGCTCTCCTCCATCAACATGACCATGGGCTGGACAACTTTCTTTTCAATAGGACCATAAAGGGAAGTCAAATAACTATTATCAGACAAATCAAGCTAGTGAAAGAACTATATCTGTACGATCGCAGTATCAGCTGAAGTTTCCACCATATCTTTAGTCTCATATTTTTATGTTATTGAAATAAAGAGTTGCGAGAAGCTGTCTGTTGATAGATGATGAATGTCTGCTACCTCCTGATATGCCTAAAATTCTGTTTGGGAAAAAAGCTTAAGAAGGATGAGCCACTGGTTAGGACAACAGTCTAGCATTCAAAAAAACTCTGCTTAAATGCTTGATTCATCAAAGACATGAAGTTTTACTTATCTACATAGTGCAATGCAAGTGATAATAGAAATCCCCACAGTGTGAACATCTTGTTATTACTGGAGAATGCGGAGTGTACTGCACACAGATAAAACTGTGGACCAGGGAAATAGTATAGTTATCTTTACTTTAATACAGCATCCTGTTTCCAGTTCAGAAGCTAGTTTGGGAACAAATGAAATATCATTGCACAATACTGCTTTGTACTGGTTAGGTATCTCCTTATCTGCCCTGCACTTTCATTCCCCGCTTAAAAAATGGGATTGATAGCACACCCTACAGAAGACATTGCAAAGCACTTAGGTACTCTGGTAACAAGGGAGTCTTATTCAACATATATAGATATTTGACACTAGGTGAAACAAAGCACCACAGAACAGCTGAAGAGTACAGATGGACAGCACGATTTAAATTTTTTTAATATTTTGTAAACATCTAATCGCATGCCTCTCTTTCTCTCTTATTGGGGGAAAACTGCTGTTTAAAGAATTGGTGCTTTGTTCAGCCTATCTTTCAATGACTCTAATATACTCCATCAGTATTCACTGACAATGAAATTCAAAACATGCTGCCACAAAGACTTTTTATTATTTTCATTATTCTAGGCTTGAAGCTGACGGGAGGAGCAGGAAGTAAGCTACAAGGTATTTATGTGTTAGAGATAGTGCCTGGCTCTCCTGCCAGTGTGGAAGGCAGTCTGCAGCCACGAGATCAGATTCTGTACATTTGTGGGCTGTGGACTGAAGGCATCAGCCTGGATGATGCAGTAAGAGTGTGTGAAGCTGCCACCCAGAATGTACAAATCAAAGCAACAAGGTAAATCTAAGCAGATAGATGGAATCTTAGCAAACTCAATTTCAGTCCTAATGTTAAAGAAGGTTTTAATTTTATTTTATTTTTATCAGCAAGTCTAATAATAAAACCAAACAAGAAAAATGCTGTACCTCACAGGTCTGAAGGTGTAACCTGGTACACAACACCCATAAGGTATCTTAAAACCTTGTAGTTACAACTAACACAGGAGGACATGAATGTAGGTGAACTCACATGACATGCATCACAACTCTTCAAACTTCATCTCCAAAACACAAATGTGAATTCTTTAACTGCCTCTGATGGGAATCTCCAAGTTATTTCTGGTAGAAAACATTTAAGAAAGATGCTGAATATCCAGCAGTTATTCCTCAGCACGTGACAAAATGTTCATCTCAGGGCTGCTCAGGAACCTACACTTAAGAATTCCCCTTCTTCAGGCTTTTGGTTTATTTAATTCTGCAATCTGACAGAGCTTTGGACTGATACCAAAACAGCGTCTTAAGACCTTACAGTAACAGCCAAACAGTAACCCCAAAATATGTAAATTACTAGGTTACATAATTTGATTTAGTGGAAGTGTGTTCATCACAGCAATCTTGATGCACAACAAACATTTGTCAGTGTTTTACTAACTTGCATTGTGCTAGCAGGTGAACTCCAGCCCTGAAGCAGTTTTGTACTGGGACAGATATTATAACATATTCCTTCTTTCTTAGACCAATTTAATTAAAGTATTTCACTGTTAAAGATGGTGTATATTTATATACTGATATAAATTCTCTTTAGAAAAGCACCATTAAACTAACAAAATCTTAGTAATACAGCTGCAATTTAAAAACTGACTTTTTCAGAAATAGCTTTCATATGTGCTTTTAAAAACATTCAGCTCTTAATGGCTCACATATTGAACTTTTCTGCCTCCAGAAACGGCAATCCTGTGGTCCCTATAGAGCAAGAAAATAGTAAGTAAGACTAATGTTTTTTGGATTTCAGCTCAAGATTTTCTTCTGCTTTTACTGTGAATTTGTTATTGATTCATTGCATTAAGCAGTTATTAATAGATTGTAACTTGGCATTCAGTATTTCTGTCCAGGATCTGAAGAAGAAATGGACAGCTCTTTACAGAGGGAAACAAAATGTATAGTTCTCTTTAAAAAAAAATAAAAAATTAAATTCTATCTATATTTGCATTTTGTGCAGTCAGCTTGTTTTTATTAATTTGCTAATAGTTAATGGGAATTTCATGTGGTTATATTCAAATTCTGCTACGATTAAAACTATTCTGCAGTAGTTTTACAGAGTATTTTAGCTTTAATATGGTGCCATATATAGCCATCTCAGACTGACTTTTTAAACCGATATCAATAACAAAAATGTGCAGAACCACAATCTCTTTAATTAATAAAGGAGCCTATCAGGGGACTATATTTATTAATCTACTTTAGTTCTCTAATAAGATCTGTAGATTCCAGGAGATTTCTCAAAATACTTCAGCTATGATCTATCTCTGATACAGATTTATTAACTGTACAGAGGGTTGTCTCTCTGCCTTGAAAAATAGATTCTTAACTTTTGTAAAGCACTGTGAAAATATACAGTAATTTGTTGTTTGATATTTGGTTTGCTACCGTTTTTGATAGAAGCCTTCATTTAAAACATAATCTCTTAGTTACAACACTGCATACTGAAATAGCAAATGCAACACAGAATTTAAACAAACAAGCAAACAAACAGCAGAACACATTACGTTCTATAATTCATACCTTAAGAGAACTTTCTGGAAGACAAATGAGATTACCAACATGATAAAGCAGAATTCAAATGTAGAAGCAAGGGCAGGGTGGAAATCAAAGCCAAATCATTGTCTTCTTGCATAGATAGCTCTACAGACAGTGATTGAACCTCCTTCATCCTCTGCCTGAGCACCGCCACATGTCTGGAATGACTCACTCTGATCTCCAGTTCATGTTGTCATTTTAAAAATAGCAACAAATGAGAGGTAATACCTCTGCAGTTCAGGAAACAATTATTTGAATCACTGTGCAACTCAGTAGACTTAATCATGCAGTAATAACTGCCTCATACTGCCTCATACAGCATCAATATTGGATACTGATGCTTTGTTTCATGATCTAAGAACAGAGTTTACATTCCCTTGTGTATATGAAGCTGAGTGGGAGGCCTGTCAGAACAAACCTCCATGTATACTTTCAGGGCCGCCTGCTGAGACAGAGAAGGATGATACTTGTCTCTCAGAGGAAAACCTGAGTTCCCAAGAGAAGCATTTACTAAGTCAACATGGTAAGGAACTTGACTTTTCTGGTAGTTTATAAAATGTTGAGTCCTCTCTTTAAATGAAACCAGTAGGTGGTACTGGAAGTGCCGGGGAAAGATTAATTCTTAGTAAACAATTCTGTATCCCTCAGAGTCTCAGAGAATGCACATACATCATCTGTTTTCCAGCTGGTGTCTCTGACCCTGTAACATGCAACTCCTAAAGCTTGTTTTGGAAACTGCTCTCTGGAAGGCAAAAGGTTCATGTGGATCATATGCAGAATGCTCAGCTCATAAGCACTATAAAAGAAGCAAAGCACATAAGCCCAGAGGAAATTTTACACATCAAATATGAGATGTTTTATTATGTCTCTATCTATTACCATATTGAGTGTTATACCACAGAACCATTTTTCAGCGGTGAAAATTGTTCTGCTTTTTTACAGAGAAACATTTGAAGGAAACAAATTGTGAAGCTCAGCAAAGCACTCCCAGTTCTCCAGAACGAAAGGTAAGGGACAATTTTAACAAGCACGAGGTTTTCCATCAAGTAAATAGAGCTATGTAGACTGAGATTATTTTTTTCAATAGTGGTATTTAATGTATTTACTTCATCCTCAGTTTCTCTTAAAATGTGAACAGAATTGATCTGGAGAGCATACTGTGAAGTGCTGAACTGCCTCAGCATGCACTTTCCTGTGTGTGCTCAGCACCTCCTGGGGTCAGGCCCTCCTCTTACTGGTTTTCTATATATTAACACTACCTTTGTATCTTGATAATAAAACCAAGATCCACAGGATGTAGCCCCTCCATTAGGTCTTCCTTCATAGAACTCTTAAAAGCTTCCAAGATTAATCACCAGCTTAGAAAGAAAGTTGTGCAGGAAAGAGAGACAGAATGCCACAGCATAAAGTTCTAGGAAAAATAAGTGTGAATGTAATGAGGAAGTATTTCCCACAACTAATCAAAGCATTCACTGAAAACTGAGATCGTATTTCAGTATGAAATTCTGAACCTGAAAAGAGGGTAAAATTACTCCAAACCTCGGGAGTATTTTCAGTGTTGACATAAATCAGAGTGGTTTGGATTTACAATAGCTAGTAAGAGTAATGGTATTTTTGAAATAGTTAATTCCCAAAATACATACGTATGTTCTCTTGGGGAAAAAAATCAATTTCCATGCTCAGCATACAATACTTCAAAAGTCTTACCAGTACAAACATTGCTTTTGTTTGTGCAAATATGTGGAAAGTAATAGTACTTGGAATTGCCTGCTTTGGGACAGATATTTCATGAAAATAGATTTATTCATTTTCTCTTGGCTGTGGTTTACGAGAAATGGCTGTCTCTTGTTAAAATTAGACCTCCAACCTGGCAGAAAAATTGGAACAATTTTCTGGCTTTTGATTAAGTCATCTCCATTACTGCTTCTTCCACACCATTTAATCCATGATAGTTTGTCTGTTCAGCTCACTAAAATAATTTCTGAGGACGATACATACACCACTGGAACCAGTCATGCTGCAAATCATAAACATTTCTAGGTTGCTGCTCTTTCTGACATAATGCTTGACCCCAAAAAGGCCGCTGATTATAGAAGTGAATGAAGTGCTAAAGCCAAATGGAGAGGTGCACTGGGGCTGCAAGGTTAAGATTTGCATTACAGAACAATAAAAGAATGGAGTGCATAATGAGTTTGCATCACACTTGAGATAAAAGTGACTGTCTTGTCAATTAAGGTGATCTGTTTGATGTATTATAGAAGGGTTACGTAAGTACATGTTTCCTTACCTTTATGAGATCATTTTACTCTCTGGCTATTACTAAAAGAGCTTGTGGAAATAAGGATGCACTACTTTCATTCTGATATATAAATGGAGGTGCTATAAATCAGTGGAGGCTCTATGTACCCACACAAGACAAGGATATATCAGTTTACATAGGCCACGGAGGACTGTAAAGCACAATAGAATTCTTTCATATTAAAAATGCACATGAAAAAAGAGCTCTGAATAAAGTCCATCTTCAGCTGTGTCATTTTGTATTGTAGGACTTCATTATTAAGATAGAATTGGAAAAAGCAGAAAATGGAAGCCTAGGATTTGCACTGGTCGGTGGCAGAAATGGCAGGGCTATCCTAATAAAAGCCATCAGCCCAGACAGCATAGCAGATATTGATGGGAGGCTTCAAGTTGGTGACATCTTACTTAAGGTAAGGTTTGCTCTTCATTTTTGTGGTACACTCTCATGACATAAAGATGTAAAGAGGAAGATCAAGGAACTTACTAATGCAGGAGAGAGAGAGGATTCATGAGTTGCAGGGAAGATGCATAAAATGTGCTCAATACTGTGATACGTGTTAAAAAAAGCTTTTTGTGAAATAAATGTGGACTTACTTATCATGGTATATTTCAGGTAAATGAGACTTTAGTGTCTGGTCTACCACGCCAAACAGTTATAGATTTGCTGCGTAAGGCTCAAGGCACTGTTCAGCTCACTGTCTGCCGAAGTGTATCTTCACACTGGGCTTACTCAAGCAACAAGAGAAACTGTATACCATCCCCTCCAAACACAAGCACAGAGCCTGGTAAGCAGCTAAATCCATTAAGTACATACTAAAAGTGGGATTATTTGATGTCTGGACTCATTTTTTTCTATTGGCAAAACAATTGAATAACTTTACTGATAACTTACTCCTGATTCATAGCCATAGACACAAACAAGTTCTTGCCGCTCTGGATAAGCACTCCGAGATATTTAAACACAGAGAATGAGACTCAAGACCCTCAGAAAAGTTTAAACTCAGCTTATATTTATGATGGTTTCTGGTGTGTACTGATTTTAGCCAGTTATATGCAAATCAGTGGTAGGATTGTAGCTGGAGAGAAGGTGCTGTACATTCTGAGCAGCTGAGGTTGCTGGGACAGACAGACAGGGACTGTCAGAAAATACTGGGAAAGGTATGGTCATTCATAGTGATCTTGATGAATCTGAATAAGGGGACTGTATTATTTAAAATTTCCTACTTCTTTCCCATCACTTTGGAAATGAATGATGCCAAAATGGGAAGGTCTTCCAGATATAAAAAGGCAGGTTAAAGTTTTTGCCACATTAATGGCTGTGGAAATATCCCCATTCACTTTAGTAATAAGCTTTTTTCCAGTTCTTCAAATTCAAGGATCTAGCTGTAGGGATGTGTACTGGGGTCTCACGTGACATTTGTGAATCAGACTGCTACTGTGAAGCTTGAACTTTTTTCCCTGGACCAGTAAAACACACTGGTATTATGTAAGAACTATCATAGTAAATCTGTGACATTTGTCTATTTAATGCTGTAAAGGAATGTTCTGAGTTAGGGAAGGTTGTAAATTCTGTTGTAGGTTTTTCACAACTCCTACTGATAATGGGTATTATTCAGTATCTTCTGGTCACCTGAGTTATTCTGACTTTTTCAGTGGTTATATGTGACATTTATGCTGTTTTTACCCCTATAAGAGCATCTTGTAAAAGGATATTTTGTGCTAGCTTGGGGCAACGTATCTCAAGAGCCTCTTCCAAAATCAAAGTCCTCTGTTGTGGGTGGTACTGAAGAAATGGATCTATATTTTCACAATTTAGGCATTTATATTTCTTTTTCTGGTATTTAGATGACCACAGTGTTGACAGAAGTCTAGAAGCTCAACCTGCTTTCACTTTGAAGGAAGAATCCAACTGGATGTGCAACAAGGTGAAGTCTGCATTGGGACTGTAGAAGTTATCAGGCAATGTACTTGTTTGTTAACAAAATGCGTCTGGTGCAATGCTGGCAAGAGCCACATGTTGTTAATGAAAAAGATAAACATGAACCAAGTGTGCTGCAGTCACTAGCACTGAACTGAATAAGCTAAGAAAATCTTGAATGAAATCATTCAGAAAGCTTGAGTACAGTGCTGGAATAGATGTTGGAAATAAATTGTTAGAGACTGGTGAAACATAATATGAAAACAATGTCGGGTCTATGATATAATGAAGAAATATGTCAAGTAAACAATATTAATCAGAGGTACACGATACTACTAAGGTTATAGGTACCTTATTAGACTAAGTTAGCAATGTATTGGTGCACAGTTTTGATTTTAAGCTTGTTGTTAAGTCTAGTCTGCAAATGCCTAACTTTTAGTTCATGCTAAATTTTTCTGATGAGTTCATTCCATTAACTCTCTTCTTAACCCTTTCCAGCCAGCCTTTAATAGTCTCCCATTAATAGAAACTATACTTTACAGAGCACAGCCTCCACCTACTCCAAAGTTCTAGGCTTTGAAAATAATGAACTACAAAATAAAACAACCAACCAGCCAAAAAGCAACAAAAAAACAGTATTCCTTGGTGAAAATAAGGCAAAAAAATCCATATAGCATTCTCTAATCAGCATAGCTTATAATCAGCATTGTTGAAAAAATTGAATAAGTTAATTTGTTTTTAAATATGAGGCCACAAATTTCCCTATTCTTATGGGGAAATACAAGCATAAATGTAAAAATATAAAAATAAACAAAAGTGGCAGCTACTATTAAGATTCTGTGAGGCATTTGGTAGATTATAGTGCATTATATGCCAGGGTGGTTTCTGAATAGAATATTAAACAGGAACAGAAGGTGAAGGAATGACACTCTGAATTAAAATGTATATAATTATCTATCAAGTGCTACAACTCAGCAGGAGCCACTTCCACATACTGAAGGAAGATGTCCTGTATCATTGTCTAAATGCAGGACCTAGTTATCATCATCTAGGCCTGTAAAACGGCCACCAGTGCTCTTGCTTCTACTCCATCTAGAGGCTGATCAAGGATCTGCCATCTCTGTTAGCTAAGAGCTTCCTCAGTAGAGCAGATGCACTCTATTCTAACAGCTGGCCTCCTTCTGTCAGGGATTAAAAACAAAAAGGAAATTAGTACCAGAACTTCCAGCTGAAACAGTGCTACTTTCTGCTGCCAAGAGCTGGGAGGTGAAGAGCTGAGTGTGACTCACAACTCTTTTGACTGAGCTTTCTTTGTGAGGTCAGAAATCTCATGTTTTCAAAGTTCAGCTCCTCGGGCTAGATTGTAGAGAATTCTGAATGCTACATTGTAATGAAGCTCACAAATACAACTGATGTAGCTCATTAATTTGAGTAGATACTGCAACACTAAGTCAAAGTTATATATACATTTCTCCTGCAACTGGAAGCTATTTTCAATTTCCTTATTGAGCAAAAAAACATATTTATCAGGTATGAGAAAAAATATTGAATACAGTAAACATATTCTTGATGGTTTTGTTTGTTTGTTTGTTTTGTACCAATTGATGTTTCTTTGTACTGATTTTTCACAGCTATTTCTTATCTTATAACTACAGGGTCCAGAAAGTACACACTGTTCCCCTTTGCAAAGTCAGATGGTTAGACAAGATTATCAGGGTATCATCAGTAACACTTCAAATGAGTAAGTCTCTCAAATATGGTAAAATTATTAAAATAAGCAGCATCAATAATTTATTCTTATCTTTCCGGAGCTTCTATGTATTCATGTCCCAAATTATTTGAACACTGTTATATTGAAATGCAGCTCCATCTGCAGTAAGAGTAGCTAAACAGCTTCTGCACAGCTATCAGAACAAACACCTAAGTTTCTAGGTGTAACTGCATCTCATACAGACAAGCCCAAGGTTGTACTAGCTATAATGTATTTAAGCACTCTAAAATTCTCTATTTTAGGATATTTTTAGATACCTTGAAGTAAGCTCACCTATCTATGACTGCCTAACAATTCAAGAAATGTGTCGTATGTGAAAAGCTTTACGTAACAAACTTTACTTTCAACAGAGTTTTCTGGCAGCTTTTTATACAAATCATCTGTCCCTGTTCCTCCAGACATAATAATGTAATTAATTCTTGTATTTATGTTCTTCAAAATCATTGTAATTCTTAAAAATAGTCACTCAAGAAAATTATAATTAACTGAAAATAGATTAAAAATAAATTTTTTGCATGGTCCAGATGAAAATAACTCCTGTCATTTCCATAAAACTACTTAACTAATGCTGTTTTACAGATCACAGAAATACACAGGATATGAAGGCTGCAGAAGAGAAAGTCAACAGTCTGAGTCAGACAGCTGGAACAATGAAGATGATGATATGTCCCACAAGACGTCCATTCTACCTAGAAGTAACTATAAATGCTTGTTTCTTTATTGTAATAGGCCAGCTACTCCACGTAACTACAGTGAAATCAACACTACTCCGATACACAAAAGATAAAAATTTCCCCCTAATGTCTTGAAGGCCAGATGATTTAGGTCACAATTTTTCCCTCTGATACATAGAAAGGCATCAAATCATTGCCATATCCATATGAAGATGGCCAACATTAGGAGTTCTTCAGCTCTTCTGGAGAACTGCTAGAAGGAAGGAACATAAGGCTGAGCTTAGTTAACTAAACATAACAGGCCTAAACTACTGGCTACCATTCATTTGCCACCACTTTGAGTTTCAAAAGGGTGGGCAATTTAGAATTCTGTTTGTAAAATGAATTGTATCAGTGGAGTGTGGCAGTAAACTCCTGGAAACATGATTTCCTGTGAAGATGTGGCTGAATTCTTCTATACCAATATGAACTGCTGTTAAAGTCTGTAATTCTACAAGAATGACTTATTCATAAGAGACCGTATTTAGAAATTGTGGAAAGCAAGAATTTAAAATAATCAGATATGCTTCCAAACTCCATGAAGTATGGTGCTGATTGTATCCATGATACTGCGTCCTCCTTCTACTGTGAAGCAAGCTAAAATTACTTTTTTACAGTTCACTTCCACAGTATAAACACTGAAGTATACTCAAATTCTGCAGTGCCCTAGTTTTTAAGTCCAAAACTTTATGCTATGTTCAATAATCATTAAAACCTTCTATTTTTCTTTTCGCTATGTATAGGCAGAACCTTTGTTTCTGAAGATGAACTGACTCAATTAATTAACTTTAAATCCTCACCAACTACAGTATGTCCAAGGACTGGCATCAGACATTTAATTCAAGGCCTTAAGTCACGGATTGAAAATCAAGAGGTCTTGAAAGAGTTTATGGTAAGGTGTATTTCATTTTTAAGGTCTTTAGCAGAACTAAGAAAGTGACTTTTAGAAACCTTCAACATACTTTACGGAAGACCCAGTTGTATCTTCACTGACTCCACTTTCTCAGAGTATTATTCCAGCTAGGATAGGGCTTCAGCTCTGCTTTTTGAGTCATGTTGCAGTATTTGCATCTCTCTCTTTCTACACAGGCCAGGCTTGCTTACACTATTTCCTGTCCAAAGATCTCACCCATGTGGAATTAAAAACAAATACTACACAGAGGTACAATATAAATAAGTTTCATGTAGATTAACTTCTTCCTATTGCCCCCTTGGCTCTACTGAATGGGTGCCTAACAACCATCCTAAGTGCTAGATTAAAGCAGGAAATCCAAACACTTGGACAATGAAAGGGAAATGTGTTCCACAGTGCTTCAGTGATCCATGGAAATCATTGCCACAAAGTGCTATTGAGGTCACAGACTTCATGGAAGTAAAATAAAAATAAAAATAATATAAATAGCTAATGAAAATATATAATTAAATCTGATGACAAATTATGAAAAAATATAAAATTATGAAAGATACTACAAAGCAATTTGAACTGTTCCTAGAATTTTAAGGAAAAAAAATGTGCTGATTCTCTTATTTAAGAAGTCTGCCTACCAGTCTTGGGTCACAAATCAGTGGAAGTTCTTCATGAAGGATATGAATGTGGTGTGACTATTTCTCTTTGATGTAGGCTTTGGAACATGTGAAGCCAATAGATGACTGCAGAACTGGCAAAGCACCAGAAAACCGGAATAAAAACAGATATCAAGATGTTCTTCCATGTAAGTACTCACACCAAAAAGAAGATACAGCTACAACACTGGGATTAGGAGGTAAAGCCCACCACATCTAATTTTTTGTCATAGAAAACTCTATTGATGATGAACTTTGTTGATATTCTTCCTAGAGTGTAAAGTTCACATAAGGTTGTATGCTTTGTGCAGTAAGTAATTTCTAAGTATCAACCTCCTCAAGTCAGGACTTAGCCTGGTAGTGAGGCAACTATCTTGGTGCTCACTTCATTCTGTTGTATACTGATCTAGTACATTTCTGTGGGCAAATGTAACTTGTACTACACAAGCAGTTCTTTAAATCTACAGCTTTTGACAGTGGAATTCTGAAAAGTACAGTGGAAATCACAAAGGTATGTAATTCTTGAAAAGATGCAAGTTTATTTTAGAAATCTTTGAAAACATAATAGCCAACCAGGTATTTCAGTTTCTCAGCTCTTATCTGAGTCAGAATTAGGATTAGCAGTGATTAATGTTAGCATAGCTAACAAAATGTGAACTGAAAAATAAAGGAATACTTTGTTGCTAGAGGCTGAGGTTCCCAATCTCCTAGATGCTAGAGGTGACAGAACTCCATTTCAGATCTACAGTTGCAATAGCAACTTTCTGTTTCTGTCCAGATGATAAGACACGAGTTCCCTTGGGAGAAACCAGCGGCTACATTAATGCAAGTTATATCAGAATGAAAGTTGGAGAAGAGGATCACTTCTATATTATAACTCAAGGGCCTCTGCCTTCTACTATGGCTGATTTCTGGCAGATGGTTTGGGAGAGTGAATCAGATCTGATTGCCATGATGACGGAAGAAGTGGAGCTAGGAAAAGTGAAAAGTCATAGATACTGGCCTGAATCTCCACACGACTCCATAGATCTGGCTAATTTTCATCTCAGGCTGGACAGTTTCCAAATTCTAGAATATTTTGTAATTAGAATAATAGAAATGATCAACAAACAGGTAAGCTGAGTATAATTAATATTTTGATACGTGAAGAGATGGATTCGATATCTTGTATGAATAAACACTGGCATTATTTGTTTCTTCTCTAACATTTGTTCACCATGTTCTTAGGAGTGTCTGACAAACAGGAAATTAAGATAAATGAAATACTACCTCATTGCTTATTGCACAAGGAGTGGATCCAATATTATACATTGGATGTATGTATATACATATATGGATGTGGATACAGATAAATTTGGACAAGAATGTCTAGTAATTAGTATTTAATATTCACAGGGTTGCTGTGCTTTTTGCAGAATTGCTTACTGTTCTTATCAAATGACACCAAAGGGACTGCCATTTATGTTCTGTTACAGTAGATAGAAGGAAAGATGGAAAGAAGTTGGTTTTCATCTTAAAATTTAGACAGAATGATGATTTCTTTCTTTTATGAGAAGACATGAAGCTACAAGTCTAACAGCAAATTTTTGAAGATACAACAAATTTAGAACCTAATTGTAAGAATATTGAAATGGACAAATTCATCAGTCTTGCCTCCATATTAAATAAAACTTTGCCAAAAGTTCTGCAGGACAAATTGATTGATGGAATAATTAAAGAAAAATTGTGCTAGATTAACTTCCTATCTGTTCCTGTCAGTAAAACTACTTACAAGATGAAAAATCTTACCTCACATTACCATCGGAAAGATAGCAAAGTGTCTGATAAGGGTCTGTACAAAAGGTGTTTGAAAGGTTAGCCATTATAAATAATAGGGATCTTACCTGGTTTTAATGAATTTTTAATTTTTGATACATTTATTTTGTACCAGTATCAAATTGCTGTGGTGAAACACTACTTTGCTTCACCAGAAATCACAGACATTAACTCAAATTATTCTAATGGCAAAAATCTAGATAGGTTTTTACATTCAGCTTACAGACAATAGAAATTCATTGCCATGCTAGCTGGGACTCTGGAAGGCTTCAGTCCTTAAAGTTCCTAGATTCTTTTGTTTTTAAAATCATCAGTTGCATAAACAATTATAATTATTGGCTGGACTTGGACCTGTACAACAGATGCTTTTACCAGCATGAAAAAAATATATATATTATTGTTCCATTTAGTATTGACATAAGAAACAAAAATGAAAAAGATGATATTATATGATTTATACATATATATTCATATTTACATGTATTTGTTTGTTTTTTACTGAGTTTTTATGTAGCTACATTACTAATATTTTCATCAATGCACATTTTTGTTTTCTTTTTTTCCAGACAGATGAGAGACGAATTGTAAGTCATTTGCAGTTCACCACTTGGCCAGACCACAGTAGTGCCAAACTGTCTGAACAGCTTGTAAAATTTATTTGTTATATGAGGAAAGCTCACAGGAGAGGACCTGTTGTTGCTCACTGTAGTGCTGGGATAGGAAGAAGTGGAGTTTTGCTTTGTGTTGAAATTCTACTGAGCTACATAGAAAAAGATCTCTGTGTAAGTAAGAAACAAATAATTGTTAAATGTTACAGTAAATGTAAATATTACTGATATGGATGTCAACAAAATGTGCAGGTACCTTAGAACACAGTTAATTCCTGGTAGAAAATTAATCCTCAGAAAATGGAATAAACCCAGCTTTGTTATTTAACAACACATTTCTCATCAGAATTTTTGTTTTGTTTTTTTTTGTTTTCTTTTTTAATAGTTTCAACATTATCATAATAAAAACTATTCTCTTCTAACAGTTCAACATCAAGCACATAGTGAGAGATCTGAGAGAACAGCGGTTTGGCATGATCCAAAATAAGGTAAGTTCTCAGTATTCAAACTAGATTATGACTTCAAAAAGCTTCAATCTGTGGTACATATCCCTATGCTTGGATCAGTTTGGAGTTTAAAGCATAACCTTACCCCTCCTCTGAGGAAAATGACAGTTTCCCAGCAAGTGTGTCTTTATCTAAATATAGAAGGCCTTAAAAAATGAAATTAAGAATGAAAAGAAAAAAAAAAAAGAAATAAATGAGACCTCTAGTGTAGCTGTGAGGCACTTGAATTTCACAAATCATCAATATAGTACATATGAAGGGCTTCTTTTCTCCTTTTGGAAGAAATAATAAGAGGAATCACCAACAAAACAGGTGAGACCCTACCCTGCAAAAGCACAGCCTATAGTTGAATCCTTGCAATTGTTGAGCTATCATTACCCTTTATACTGCGCTGAGCTAAACATACTCCCAGGGAGACAAAATGACTGTAACTCAACTTAAAGCAAACAGGAGGTAGGATGAAAAACAAGACTAGACTAGGGTAAATTCTTCTTATAGGCAAGTATTTAAGCACATGCTCCATACCTTAGATAGAGCAGATGATTAAAATGAAGCAAGTAGACAGGCTCCATTGATTTCAGTAAGACTTAAGCTCACGCTTACAGGTTCTGCACTGAATAAAAAGATTTCCTGAACTTTTATTAGAGAAGGGATAATAAGATTGAGGATACTCATAAATATATATTTATAAATGTGTTACAAAGTTGCTGGTGTTACAAACAACTCTACAGTCAGTTTATAATTATCTAGATTTTTTTGTTGAATGTATTTGCGTGTTTCACACTGGTGTCTTTGTGTGCAGGATCAGTATTTATTCTGTTATGAATTTGTGCTGCAAGTCCTTCAGAACCTTCAAGCAACAGATTCCTATTGACTGCAATTTGACTCTTCTCTGTAATTATCTTCCTTGGACTCCAGGGACCATTCAGCTATTGCTTTAAAGAAGTGTCAAGTGATACATTATTACATGCTCTAATAGATTACTCTGATTTCTAAAATGTTTAAAAACTTTTCTTAACATGCCCTGGGTAAGTCATTTATATCTCAGCTCATAGTTTGGAGAAGGAACCAGTCAGAACTGCAGCACTGATGTTAAATTGCAATGGACAACTTGTGTGTTCTGTGTAATAACTTATTATCTGCTAGGAAAATAGTTTTGAACTGTTACAAGGAGGTAGCAGCCTTCAGAATTAGCTGTCCACATGGCTACTAAAAAGACTGAAGATTCTGCTGGTGTTGGTGGAAGATTTGTTTTCTCCTACATACAGCATTCTCGGCTTCTGGGCTGCAAATCAGTATTTGTATAGTGGATATGTTTTTGTGTGGAAGGATTCAATTTTATTTGCCTTTTGTTGCTTTAACAGTGTAGAACCATTTCCAGTCATTATTCCAGCATGGGAATTCATACCACTGTCACTAGACATCTTAAAGCAAGAGAGAAGCAGAAACATAGGATGCCTTTAAACCTTAGCTATTTATCTTAAAAGCAAGAAGAGAATCTTAATTATAGGATGGCATATTCTTATTTTCTAGCATTATGAACAGCTGTAGATAGAGTCAGAATCTTCCATTCTGCATCCACATAAAATGTATGCAAAATTAAATCAGACTGTGTATGTACTGTGGCACACACACATTTCGTCTTCCACTGATGCTTTCTATTGATCTTTCACTCCACTGAATTATCATGTCATTCTTAACTAGAATCTGAATCCATCTATGGAAGGACCCATTGGTTTCAGTAAGAGCTGAACCAGATCTTTAAAAAATAGTAAATAATTCTCTGTACAGTTCATTTCTATTGTAAAAAGTGTGTTTGTTAGTGTGAGTTTGGATTTGAGCAAAAACATGCCGTTCAGGTTTGTAAGATTGCAGCTATTTCTTCAGTAATAATTCTGTTTCAGTTATCTAGTATGTATATATCTAAGTGGTGTTACTAGATATGTATTGGGAAAGTAACTTCAAAACCTAGGAAATGATAACAGCATTTATTTAACTAAACTGTACATATTTTTAAAACTCCCTTGATTTCAGAAAACATTAAGAGGCATTTGAGTATGAAACTTCAGTAGAAATAAGATGAGAAAATAGCTGTTTATTTTCATTATGAAAGAGAGGCTTATGGCTCAGGAAGAATGAGGAATTAAATACAAATTAAAAGCATGACTTTTAGAAAAAGTCACTGTTACACAATTATAATTAAGGCCTAGGGCTATTTTTTGCTTTCTGCCCTCAGATAGTCTGCTGGAAGTCAGTAGAAGATATAAATAGGATTTATGACATGAACCAGATGCTAATTTCAAACATACTGACACAGATCCAGCTTTAAATCAGTGGAATATACCCAGACCTATATCAGTATAGTTATAAACAGAATTCTATGTTTTGTCTTAAATTAATTGAATTTGAGCCTTCTAGGCTCCAAACATTCTGAACTTACTTTCCTTATGTTGCATACAAAGGACTATTTGCACAATTTTGTCAAGCAGCATCAGCCAAATTTTTACGCATAACGTCATTACCTCCATTTGCTATTTGGCCTTTAACTTTTATTCTAATTACTGTACATGTACTTCTATGCAAGATAACACTGCACATAAATGCACAATTCACTTCTGTACCACAGCAACTTTAAAAACTTCTCAGTAAAAATATTTCTGTATTTTTTGCAAGGGTATTTTTTCTGTGGTTTAGAACAAAGATTCTGGGTTTTGAAGACAATCTCTGTGGCACTATTTGTTCCTCCTCATTTGTGCATCATCTCTGCAGCTGTTTGTCAGAAGCGTTTCCTGTTTTACAGGGATATTAAAAGATTTCTGAAAACACTGAGTTGCATTTCAGTTTATTTTTTTATTATTTTTTTTTTAATGAAAAAGCTACTTTAATATTAACCACTAACCTGAAGGAACCTATGGGAATAATAGTATTTTGTTAATGAGGTTGTATATGTAAACTTCCTGTAAAGACAGATTATCTCATGATGGCCCCTTTTGTAGGTTCCCCTAAAGCAGAGACTACTGACCTGTCCTGTTTTCAGCTGAGTCAGAGTTGATTTTTCCTTCACAGTGTCTGGCATGATGCTATGCTTTGTCTTTAGGAGGAAAAAAAATGTAGATAAAACACTAATGTTTGCGTTGTTGCTGAATAGCACTATACAGAGCAAAGGGCATTTCAGCTTCTTGGCTTCTTGTTCTATCCTGCCAGTGAGGGGGGGCTGAAGTGCATGAGGAGTTGGGAGAGGACAGAAACAGAACAGTTAACATAAATTGACCAAAGGGATATCCCATACCATCTGACACCATGCAAAAAACCATGAAAAATGGTGAGGACTTGGCTGGGTAGACAGCCACTGGTGGAGACTAGCTGGACATTGGTGGGTGAGTGGTGAGCAATTGCTTGTACATCACCTGTTTTGTTTTGATATATATGATTATCATTACTGTTATCTTTTTATTTATCTTCCTTTTTCTGTCTTAGTTCTATCTTAATTGCTGAGTTCTACTTCCCCCCCCCCTCCCCCCCCTCTCTCTCTCCTCCCTTTTCCCCTCTTCCCAATGGGAGGGGAGCATGAGTGAATGACTGTGTGATGTTTAGCTACCGATTGGGTTAAACCAAAACTTGGCATCTGAAAAATTTGGCCATATGCTAATGTTCTTATCATGTAAGAATATAATGATTCAGCACTCTTAACCACACACTATGGTTATGATTCCCATCATAACATCCTTATTTACCCAGGGCCATCCAGCCTGGTTTTGAATGCTTTGAGGGATGGGGCATCCACAGCTCCTCCTATGGTGCAGCCTGTTTGCCTCTGAGCCTCAACACCCTTATTTACCCTTACTCATCCTTGCAGTGTATCCTCACAGAAGATAATAGGGAAACTTTAGAAAACGTCATCTTTTTTCTTTAAGATGCCTTTGACTACTCTCCAGTAAGGGTTAGGTGTAAAGAATAGCTCTGAAATGAAGTTACTGCATATAAACAGGCATATGAAAAGTGTATTTCTGAAGGAAGATGAATATTCAAGTTTCTAAATAGGTCTCTAATGGCAGCAGTGCTTGAGTATTACTCGTGGTGCTACAGAGGTGTTCATGTATTGCCAACTGAACTCACAATACACCTACAGTTGCAGCTTGTACCTCTCAGATATATGTGCTTGCAAGTATGGGAAAGAACAGAATATTCAGCGTACGCAAACCTAAGTACAAATTTGTAGTCAACCTCAGTAAACAATCTAGTGAACAGCCTCAGCATTTTTTCTGCATTTAAAAAATGCTGATTAACAGTGCAAAGCAATGAAACGATGACTTTAATGATCAGCTGCATTCGTCAAGAAGAAATAAAGTGTATCATACTTTCATCTCCTTTTAATTCAGTAATCCATATTTTTTCTAAATAAGAAACAAGAGAGTTGCTTTACGCCTAATAATTCCCTGGAAGGTTTTTTGATGTTCAGCTGTGATTTACAACCCACCTTCATACACCTTCAGGCAAGTGTTACACTGGCTATAATTCAGTTTTGTAGGTTTGCTGTCATCTAAATCTATAACACCGCTGCATATATAAATGCCTTCCTGTAACTGTAGCTATAAATTGCTGCATACATCTTAACATTTAGAATCTAGGAGCAACCAAAACAGTAAGGTGTAGCAAGGGTAGCAAATAACCATATCAACTCTGGTTGGTAAAAACAATTAAAGTTGCCATGCTGTACCATGAACAGTTAAGACCGAAGAAGAGGCAGAAATTCACTTAGGTACCCTTGCAACAGAGAGAGGAGCCTTGTGTAAAAAGCTGCAATTGACTGATTGGTCCAGGATTTCCCTAAATCACAGTGGCTGCAGCCACCAAATCCTAAACCATTTCCCCCATACTAAGCACAAATGATTGCCATTTCTTCATTCTTTACTCGTGCAAAATTCTCAGGGTTATTGAGACTCAATGATACACATTCATATGTAACAAGAGATAATTCATTTCTTAACATCACAAAACAGAATTGTACTTCTCTAGCCCACTGATGTGACATCATTTTGCACAGAAATTGACATGAATGGAGTTTAAACGTCATAAAAACAGCTTAACTATCTTTAGGATTGGACTTTATGGCCTTAATGAACAACAAAATCTTCTGTGATGACAAAAATACAAAGAACTCAAATGCCACCTGTATTGCAAAACAAGAGCTAGGAAATACTGCCACCTATGGGCAAATCACTACTGAGAATATGTTTATTGCCATCAGTCCCGTGCGGCTTAAGTGGAGCTACCCTACCAGCTCTCTCTGAGACTCATATAGGTTTCCTTAAGTGGGGCTGGGCAAGAGTCTGCTTTCCCCCCTGCCCGACCAGGCAAGCGCTGCACTCTGACAGCTATACTAGATAGCATATATAGTATATGTATAGATATACAGGACTCTGCAGGTCCTGTAGATCCTAAAACAGTGACAATGAAATAGCCTCAAGGAAGGAAAGGTGTCTCATGTCTAGAATTCTGATAGGATTGGTGCAAATCCAGACCAGAGCCTAAGTTATGAATAAACCTGCTCTTGACTTAAAAAGGGGTGCTTTTGGAATGAGGTACTTTTATTCAATGAAAATTATGAGTAGTGGGAGGTAATATTGCAGTTTTACAAGAACCAATTTTACAAACTCTTCAGAGCAGCTGAATCTAGTTGAGATGGGATAGAATTATTGTATGATAACCCCTATCAACTCGTTTCTTTTATTAAACATGTTGTAAATACATCTGCAGAATGAGAACTGGAAATAGAGTCATGCATCTCAGTGCAATGTTCTCAATCATCAAACATTGATGCATATGATCTACATACCACTTTAACTGTACTGTGCTGCACCTATGGCTTAGCCCAAGGCCTGCACTGTGCTGTTAATATTCCTTGAATCCATGACAAACTTAGCCCATCAGTTGTAACAGAGAGCCTCTAGGTAGCTCCCAGTTGATACTGCTGATTATGCCACTTGCATATTCCTGCCTTTAACTCAAATTGCAGCAAAAAGTTCTCAAATGAGTGTCCTTTTTCTTTTTTGGCAGTAGAAATGACCAATGGTTTTCTTGTAAGAAAATCCTACAGGTCCCAAATAGGGTAACAGACCAAGACTGCACTGGCATGGTGTGCCCCAATCAAATGGCTTTTCAAGTGGAACAGAAATTTGAGGTCCCACCATCTAAACATATCTAAGAATATCTACATCACTCTCTTTATAATGTTAACTGTAGTAAATAGCACTTTAAATGATGATTCAAAGGGTCTGAATGCCTTTCTGACTGTAATAGAATAGGATCCCCTGTGTAAGGTGGAATGATACAAAGATCATAACAAAGAAGACAACAAATATTCAAAAGGTTATTTATAAGGAAAACTCACCAATATGGATGCCTTCACTAGGAAATGCTGAGGCAATCTCCTTCAGGGAGCAATGACCAAGAGATGTTGCCTTAGTGGTGGTCAGCCCTTAAATGAGGTCTAGAGAAGGTGGAGTCAAGCACCACCCCTGCTGGGAGCACAGCTAAATTACTCTCACCTGTGCTCCCACAGCTGACCCAACACTTGCCTCAGCTGATTAATCAGAGGTTCAGGCTGTAATTACCAATTTCCCACACATCCTGGTACTTCTAACAGTTACTGAATCACATAGTTGAAATCAACATAAAGATTGCCTGCCTCAACATCCAGATTGCTTGCAAAAACAGCTAGTATTGTAATACTACAAAAATAGATGCTAGATGAGATCTCTACACTGAGAAGAAGACTGGCCTTTTTGGCTTATGAAAAACTGAATCCACTGTTAGACTGATCTTTTAGGCATCTGGTAGCATGTGTCACAGAAGACAATAGCACTTTCAAAGGCACATAAAACAGTAAAGTATGGTTTGTGCATCAGTTTGTACATATGTAACTCTGTTCATTTGGAAATAACTTTGTGAAATCTGAAGATTTGGCCTTGTTATGGTCAATTACTCATTGAACACCAGGAATAATAGAACAACCTACTTTATTTGGGCTTCTTCTGACCCAAAAGCATGAAACAAATACCACAGATTCAGAGAAACATAAGAACAGAGTGTATTTGGAGGTAGGAGGATAGCAGGAGAGCATCAAGTCTGAACATCCCATCTCAGAGCAGTGTTACCTAGAGCTCAGGAAAAGTATCCAGTTGAAGTGTGAATATCTCCAAAGATGGAGACCTGTCTGGGTAACCTGTTCTGCCATTGTTAACAGAAAAAGGGTTTTTCCTCATGTCTAAATGGATACCACAAAGAAGAGTCCAGTTTCATCTTTTTACTACCTCCCATGAAGGAATTTTTACATATTGATAAGTTCTCCTGGCCCTTCTCCAGGCTGAAGTCAACCACTGGTCTGTCAGTTTCTCCCTTTATGACAGGCATTCCAATTTCTTAAACATCTTGGAGGCTGGAGTACCTCCTTGATGTCAGTCTTCATGATATGCCAGTGATTAGCTCTACTTTATACCTAGTCTTGAATATTTGGTGTCTTTTCTTGTGCAACAGAGTTCCATAGGTACCTCCTTCCTGCAGGAAGTATGTGGCTGCTCAGAATTCACTCCCCTTTCTTCACACATGTACGCCTGAGGGACAGTGGGCTTTTAGAGATCCTGCTCTGAGTTTTACAGCTATTTAGCTTGCTCATTAAACCATTCAAAAACAAAACTCAAAAGCCAGCCAAAATGCCCTGGAACAGCACACCCCCAACCAGGCAGTGACACAATGGGGGCTATACAGTAGCTGTACAGCACCCAGCTCATTACACAACCTAGCAATTAATGTAAGTTGCCTATGTTCCCTCCCCTCCTTGCACTTGCTCTTGAGGGATGACAATTCCTTTTCCTCATTCCTGTTCAGCTCAGTTGGAAAGGGGCCCTTGTGATTGTAGGCTTTCCTTTCCCTTCAGAATGCTGTAAAAGAGTTCTTAACTACTCCTCTCATAACTCCTTTTATGGCTGAAGTAGATTTAGCCCAGGCAAAACACCAGCTGCAGTACCTCTTGGTCAATTCAGTGCACCTAGCAATAGTTTCCAGGGCAGAAAAGACATGCTGTGAGCTTGTTTAATGCCAGCATCCTTGGATGCATGACAAGGACACTACTGGAAATAATGAACTTTGGGGAAAAGTAGCTATAGCAACATTAGCAGTCACAAAGCAAATCCCCACCATGAGTGCATGGAAACTACTGTTACTGTCCATACAGAAGTGCTGATAAAGCAGGAACTTGAACTACAGCATGCCACAACAGCATTACACATGAAAGCATAACAATAGCAGACAGAAACTTAGATCACACACTCTTGGAAACGTCAGGCGAAATAGCAAATCCAAAATGGTTGATTATTTGCAAGGAAATCCCAAATTTCACTCAGTTGGCTCCTGATTTTACTGTAAATTTTGCACCAAGTCATCAAAGGAGCCATCTATTGATAACACTGTCACAGCAGTAAAGGAGACAGACAGAGCTTAGAAGCAAGAATGGAACGTTTGTCTGTCAGTGAGCAGTCCTGTTCCCATCCCACTTATTTTCTCCACTGAAACTGGGCAGAACTTGTCGTTGTGTAATCAACAGAAAAACAACCAGTGCTTTCCGACTTTTGTTGGAATCCTAAGCTAAAATAATTGAATGACTCTTGAGGAATTTGAACTTTCAGGAGATAAAAGAGAAATAAAAAGATTTTTTATTTAGCTTGGAATAGCACTACACTCTTTCAGAACTCCTGAGTTTCTCTTTTCACTGTATTTATAATTAACTGTAAGTCAAGTTCCTTAATAATACCATGCTTTGTTTCCCTTGTCTACTGTTTTGCCATCTTAGAGGGCACACACAAGCCATGGATAATGCTTACAGTGTCAAGGAAGTACTCAGGGAAAAGCTTATACACAGCACAAAATATTCTTCAGTAACTGTATATTCCCCTTCGTTACTGTATGTGAGTTACGGTGTATGTAGCAAACATCTGTCTCAGTTATTAGAAAATTTGTGATGCTTCATTACAGGAAACAGGTATTTGATTTGACTGAGTAATTTCCATTATGTGTCCATGTCTCCTGGAAAGAGTAGGACTTTGCTAATGTATAATTTCAACAAGTAGGGACAACATAGTTTTTTTCACAGCTAGAAATTCCATTAGTATCTCCTAACTTGAACCACTTAGCTCCTAACTTGAACCACAGACTGAGCATCATGCCTTTCACTTGACAGCAATTTTAGTTCAAAAGAACTAAAATTCTTCCTGTAGTCGAAATTCAGACAAAGCCTGGGTTGCCAGCAGCAGTGAGATGACCACACCTCTCAGCTCAATACAAATGCTTTACTCCTTCAGAACAACACAGCTTTGGGCAACAACAGCTCTTTCCAGAACAGCCCATGCCAACTCCTACTGAGATTTTCAATCTCATGGAGACTTCACCACCTACTCCCCATCTCATCAGCATTCACTTAGATCCCTGGCTGAGTGTGGGTGGCTGCTGGGTTATGTTCTCATGCCAGACTTTGTCAGTAGCTCAAAAGGCCAGGTTAAGTTACTCAAAGGCTCCTCCTGCTTACTTTCATAATACTGGTTTGAACTCTATCAAAGTATCTGGTGAAATTCAATTATCTCCTTGAAGTATTGAGAAGAACACAGAATAAGCCTGAAGCACCATCAGGAAACAAATACATTAAAACAATCAATTGAACAAAACTTTCCACCTTTCCCTTTTGTCAACAGTTTTCTTGTCTTAGTTGCTTAGTTAACAGAGTAACACATTTACACACCTGCCACCATCATCCCATTGACATTTCTAATAACATAGTGTGAATTCTAATTAGTTGTAAAGTCCTTGAGGGATCCAAAGCCCAGCTGTGCAATCTCCATGTAATTGAGACTGCACTGGTCAAAGGCCTCTTAGCCCAGCTGAAGGCATCATTACAGCCTTGGATAGGAAGGAAAAACTTTTGAGTAAAAGCACCAAAGCTGGTGTTCCATGCAGCTTCTGTCCAAGTTGTCTCAAAATCATTAAAAATAGGGTCCTTAGGCAAATCGCTGTCATTACTGTGCCATGGACACCTCAATATCAGCAAAATTCCTGTTTCCTACTTTACTGTTGGTTGGAGAAGTTAAACAACAGACTTAGCCAATGCTAAACTGTAAACACTACATTTTGTTACGTTAAAAGCTTAAAGGCAGTCCAAGTAGCATTAAGCTCATTTTGTGTGCTTACTATGCTTGTGTAAATATCCATTAACTAGACCAGCTCTGTCCTGTCTGGCCCAGGAAGGGCCCTGTCTATGTGTAATTGTGTGTTTGTGTAAACGTGAGGCTTGGATTATCAGAGCACATGGGGGAAGAATGCTGACAATGACCTGTCAGAGGGGTAAATCACCCTGTGAGGATGTACATGATGGGCCCACTGGAGTGAATTAGGTCACCTAGTGCTGTCACAAACAATAGGGCCATAGCTCATACAGTAAATGGCGAGCAGCCTCCCATACGAATGTCTTCAGACAATTGGCTCTGCTAATAAGGTTACCAGCAGTGATACTACATGTCACAGTGTCACTGCAGAGATGAGCTTGAATGGGAGGGGAGGCAGAGATCTGAGCTGAAAGCAGGCAACCTGAAGCCTTAGAGTGAGGCTTTCCCCAACATAGCTAAGTAGAGATCTGCTTCAGACTTGACAGATTTCACTCTGAAAAGCTGCTTTGTCCTGAAGACTAACTCTTATTTACCCAAGTATAGAATGGCAAATAGGTTCAAGCAATGGTCTGTGATTCATCAGACTTACCAGTGACTTTAAGGTCTCAGCTCAGGATTCTTCCAGAAGTCTTGAATTTCAGGAACTCCTGTGTATCCAAATGCTGGATTCTCAGTAGTGGCTGGAACTGTAGCATAGCCTTCATGGCCACTTCCAGAAACTCTGACTGCCATCTTAGCTGTTTCCTCCTTCTGCATCCATTATTTACCATTATAATGTCCTAAAAAGGGGTGGGGAAGTGAAGATATTGACTGATAGCATTTCAGACTCTTTTCCCTTTATCAAAAATCTCACAAAGCCCTTGGCAAATGCAGGAAATCCTTTGACTATTGGTCTTTTAGGGTATATACCATTCCAACACCTAAAAGTTACTGGAAGAAAATTTTATCTTTGTTTGTTAATATGGAAGACTGACACACATACACCTGCATACAGACCCAGTAAGATAATTAAAACAGAATTAGTCTGAATTTGTCATTAATTTCACTATTCCTACAATCACTCCCTTCAGAAAGTTCAAGCTTTTGGATATTTAAACTATACTGTGTTCCATTACAGCACCATTATAGCATTGTGTTTTTTATTTTGTACTCTTGTGATTCTGCATATAAAATCAATAGAAATTCATCATGGCTTTGGTTTACCTGTTTCTTGTGGAAATCTTTTAAAAATTGATTTATAAATTACCCAAAACTGAGGGGAACTGTACATTTATTTTGAAAAACCCATTTTTGTTATTGCCTAACTTTTTCTGCTAGAAAGAGAACATTTCATTTAAACCTCTTGAAAATGCCTGCCATTGATTTTTATTTTTTTAGTTTTTTCACTGCAAAAATGCAAACCCAAATCTCCTTTAGTTTATATTTCGTTATTTTTTTCATAGCTCTAGTCCGGTGAGAATTCTTGTCTTGCAGAACTCACACGGCAGAGAGCATAAAGTTTGTGTGATTCTTCCAGTTCCCACCAGATGTCACCAGGCTATCGAGGATCGCTGGAACTCGGGCAGCAAAAGCTTCTTGCTTAAGTGCCAACTGCAAGCGGTGTTTTTCTCTGTAAAAGACGGCAGAGCAAAACGGCTAACATAAGGAGCTTAGGACAGAGCCCTTATTTATGTCAGTGGTTGAAGCACTGCTGAACTGATATTCAGCCAAAACTGCAATGATCTCACTGCTGTTGGGTAGTTTGATCCAAATGGACTCTGCTCCTTGTACTTGGTAAAGCTAACACCACTTTCTCTCTCTCCTCTACCTGAAATACCTGTCAGAACAAGCAGGAGTATAATAACATACACAAGAAGGAAGTTTGTGCCACTGTGTGGCTCACTTCTGAGTTTTACCAAGTGCTGAGCACTGATTTCTTGCACAGCAGAAATGCCTGAGGTCTCACTACTCAAATATGTGTGCTTCCAAGAATGTGCCAGCTTGCCAAGAGGCTCTCCTCAATGCATCCGAGTTGGCAGAATAGCACTCTGAAGACTGCCATCAGAGGAAATGTTCAGTCTCCAATAGATTAGCTGCCCAGACTAAATAGGATGAATAGAAGTTGACAAATATCCAAGATGTATGTTTGAGAATGAAGAGGCTGTACTGGAAATGAATGGATTTTAATGAGAGAAGAAAATTCACCATGAATTGCAGACATCTATTGTCCTGAAAAGGCATTGTTCCCCATGGCTTCAGAACAGACACAAAAGGCACACATTCCATGAAGTATTGTTGGGACTGGCTTGACAATGGCAGCCTGGGCCTGTATAGTACCTTTAATGGAGGGCCTCAAATCATTTCTCTCCAGAGAGACTGGTAGCATTATCCCTGGCTTTTCACAGACACTGAAATACAATCTGAGACAAAATGACTTGGCCTCGTGGTGAACAATTCCCAGAGCTGGGAAGTGAATCCCACTCAGTATAAATGAACCTCTGGTCTAGTGCCTTGTTTCTGTAATGCTGCTCCTGGGGAAGCAAAGTTGCTCATTTCTATAGCACCAGTGCTCCCAAATGACATTGTAATGAAGAGCTCCTTTTTGATAAGAATAGCAAAGACTGTTTGTCCAGAGTAACTGGGAACAGTGTGCATATTGCTCCGTGCAGCATGCACATCAACCAAGGGGACACAGCAGAATCTTCTCACTATTTGGTGTGCAGGCAAGCTGACACCAGCCACGGGGTGTATCAGATAGAACGTTAGACTCATTTGTGAGCTCTGAGACTCATCAGGTCATCCCGGTCTTGCCTCCTGTCTTCTTTAGTTGTTAGTATTACATTTGCCTCCTGGCCTACCAACACCAACATTCAATCTACAGAGAGAATCTCCTCACTATTAAAGTGTGAGTTGTCACTAAGGGTTGTGGGTATATGTTGAAAACAGGTCATAACTGCACACTGAACACACATAAATCATTCATGGCTCCATGAATAATAGCTCTGATTACAGTTGTGTCAGTTTTGCTTTGCAAGGAGTAGAGATAAACTGTGGTCCCAGCCTGGGGTTTCTCTACCATTTTTCCTCCATCACCAAACATGATTTTTACAGTTATCACAAACTCCAGTCTTACTCAGGAAGTGTCTTGTTTACTTCAGCTGGATCACTGACAGTATCAGAGCATTTCCAGTGCTCTGCCTCTGACAGAATAACTTTCTCTATCTGCCATAAACATATTGCTTTGACACAGGTACACAGAAATCACCAACCTTGAAAAGGCCAGATACACACTCTAACCCCTCTCCTTCCAGTACAGAATCAAATCTTCCTTCTCTCCCACCCATCATCACTTTTCGTCATGCCTGTCCATGCCAAACCCTACATATACACATGAATAGAAAGTGACCGTGTGAATTGCTACCTTGGAAACATAAACCTCTGCCACTTACAGAACACTGCTGCTCTCCTCTGCAGACATGATCACAGCTGACACACTCAATTTGCTCATTCGCCAGCCAGTCTTGATCAGTTTGTGATACAGACCATGCTGCTGAATCTCTACTGCTTGCAGTATTTCAATTATCTTGATTTAGTAATCTAGATTTTGTAATTTTGCAGCTACTTGCATTGCAATTAGATCCATGACTGTGATGTTGATGTGAACTTGAAGAGCCCTCTGAACATTTTGCCTGGTGTTTTGTCACTAGTGGGAAATTCTCCATTTTGGGGGCTACTTGCCTCATCTTTGGAAGAAATTCAAGCCATAAAGCAGAAGAAAGGTAGCAGAACTCCGATCCACTGGACACTAACTTCTAATCTAAAAGTACTTCACTTCTGAGTGTTTTCTTGATACAATTATTTGTTCTTGACTGTCCCATTTCTTATTTGTTAATCACAGCTGGCTTTCTTCTTCTTTTTCTTCTTCTTTTTTTCCCCAATTAAAAAGTAGATGAAGGGAAAAGAATTTAAAAAGAAATAAACAACAAATTTCAAAATGTATCTGAAAAGCCAAAACCTCTTTGGTTTCCCAAAATCTAGACAAAGCTGCAGAAGCCGCCAGGAAGAATTTTTGTTACCAAGTAGTTCAATAAGCAATTTGAGTCATGGATGACTTTAATTCTTCTCTAAAAAAAAGATTCCTTAGAGGGCTACTAATCTTGAATGGTTCTGCCACAGTGAATAGTAATTGAGAGAAATCTATTTCACATATCACTGCTACGTCATGCTCCCAGAAATAGGTGAACCTATCATGACTTGGGTTTAGTAAGTGTGGTCCTGCTGTCAAGGGGCAGTCCTGATAGTTGCCTGGCCCTACAACAGTGGGAGCTTACCAAACAGAGTGTTTACATGAGCAGATAGTAATAGGACAAGGGGAAATGATTTTAAACTAAAAGAGGAGAGATTTAGATTAGATAGAAGGTTGAAATTTTTACTCAGAGGATAGCGAGGCATTGGAACAGGTTGCCCAGAGAAGTTGTGGATGCTCCATCCCTGCAAGCATTCAAGGCCAGACTGGATGTGGCCCTGGGCAGCCCACAGCAGGGGGGGTTGGAACTAGATGATCTTTAAAATCCCCTCCAACCCAAACCATTCCATGATTCTATGTTCTTTGTCCAGATTTTAGCTCTACTGCCTCTTCCAGCACAAGAGAGAGCATTCTGAACACTCATAATCCCTCAGTTGGACATCTTATCTGAAAGAGGATCACTCCATCTGGGACATCTAGCATATTTAAAATAGATGCACAGTACTGGAAGTGAGAAAGGCAATGCTGAGAAATCTAGCCTGAGCACATCTAGCTGTCTCCATGTCCCTGAAAGGTCTAGGGCTAGGGGGTGGGGAGAACTTACTAGTTTCAAACTATCCTTATTAACTAGACATTTCATTTAAGTTGTACTTAGCACCTGCGTCCAATTACCTGTCTTCAAGGCCCATGTGTGACAGAAGCTGAAGCTCTGATTAAATCCATGCTTTGTACTACTGAGCCATTAAGCCAAATCAAGGCTCGCAGCTCCTTTGAAGGAGATCATTTGTCTTCATTAGAAATGGCCATCCTTGATTGCCCTGACAGGAGCATCTCCCTGCAAGGTAATAAAGCCTGTTATTGTCAAGAGGTAAAATAAGGTATCGCAGTTCCCTGGAGAGTGATTTGTATTTATTAATGTTCTCACAAATTACTGTACCTTGATTAACATGTGACTGTGACAGGCAGCAGGGGTGTGCTGTTCATCATAGCCATTCATGCAGGCTACTATCTCTCAAATGATGAGATAGTAGCAGAATATCAGGGAGCTGCCTCCTGCTTTTTAATGATGTCTTAGGTCGGTGAGGGCATGACTGACAGAGACTTAGCCAGGTTGTGAAAACCTGACTAATCACATCTCTGAGTGAATCTGAATCTTCAGTCCAGATACAGAAGACTAGAAAAAAAAAAATCACCTTCTTTGCCAGTAATATAACACTCCATATTCTCATCCATTAGTAGTGGGGAAGTAGAGGAAAAGTAAATGGGCTTGACAGAATCACTTGAGAAGCAAGGAAAAAGGCTGGATGCAGAATTCAGGTCTATTGAATCTGCCATTTGGCACAGTGAAAACTATAGAAATACCGCTATACTTTTGCGATAATCATAATCAAACAAGATTTAGTGTAAACTGTTCTACAGTTCTATCATAAGCAAACCATCTCCAGAGACCTTGTGAATGGATGACAGGCAGCACACAGAAGATTCAGAAGATTAATAGATGTAGTACCTAGTACACAGGGGGACTGCTTATTCGATCATGGGATTTCAGCTCTAGGTCTCTTCCATCTAGCTCCTTGTAATCCAGAGGTTCTAGTTTGAGACAGCATCCAGTTCTTGAAATAAGTTTCAGTATCCTGCCCTTAATATAATTTATAGAATGCCACTATACCACTTCACTTTCTGAGGCAACACAGTGCCAGAAATTCAGATCTCTGTGCCCCAGATCTGCTTTCATTTTGGGATAGGTTGGTTGTTGTTAGCAACAGGGATTAGTACATCAGTTTAAGAACTAATAGTTAATCAAAAGGAATCTGTAAGTGATAGTTATAAAACTTTCCATTTCAGCTTTAGTGGGTGATTAGTCTTGTTTTCCTCAGTAATTCTGCACTGGGAACATAACAGAGTACTTTTATCTTTTGCTTCACAATGTGCAAGAACATTTTCCTCAGATTCCACATACACTGTTTTTAAAAACTGACTGACTATGGCCTAATAAGCAACGGAAATCTTCTAAACTGGGGAGAAGTGGATGAAAGTGGGTCAAAGGTTTCAGTGATGAAGATAATGGTGAAAAATGGGGATGAAGTAAGTGGGCACTCGAACACTCTTGATATTTCTGAGCATGCCTGAAGGGACATAAGTATATATTTACAAGCCCTTGAAAAAAATGAATATGTATGCCAATGTACTGCATATACGTCTTAACTGTTCAAATGCAGAATGTAGAATCTAAGAGGGTGTGCTTGCTTCTCAGGTTGCCTGGTACATTCAGTGAGGAATAAAGGAATGCTGCTTTCTAACATCACATCAGAGTTAGACTTTTCTTCCCAGATTTCAGATGAAAATTTGTACTATCAGACTTCTGCTATTTCAGCAGAATTCAAACAGGGAGGTTCGATCCTGTTCACTCCCAGTGAAGGAAGCTGAAAGAAGGCAAAAAATCGGAATAAACTCAAAAGTGATATTCCACTGACAATTTAGGATGTAGCCAGATCCTGTTCTTTCTTTTGTATTTCTAAGTCAGAGTTCTCTAGGATAATACTGTCAGCTTTCCCTAGGACCAGAACAAAATTGAGCTACAGCAGTAGAGACTTACAAAAGTCATAACAAAATTTATGTTCTAACTGTTCCAAAACAAAAATGAGAATCAACTATACCGACAAGGTTCATAGCCAGTCATGGAGGCACTAGAAGACATGGTTTGCAGGGCCAATGAATGTAACTGTGTCCACGAAGTGAGAAGAGGCCATTATCATTCAACTGAGCACAGTCAGTAACATTCTACAGCATGTGAGAATTCTGGTTGTGCAAAGTTGTACAGTCTTACTGTAGTACTTACACTGCTATGGGACAGGACCTTAAGTGGACCCATCACATGCCTGTCTAAGATATTTTGGGGGTCTGTTATAGAAGAAAGCACTTGGCTGCGAGAACAATTCAGCTAGTCTGTCTCATCACTGTCTCTAAACCTGAGATGTCCAATAAAGAAAGAAGTAGTTGCCAGCAGGCTAGATAAATTGGTCTTTCAGACTTAAGCTCCAATACATTCTACATTCTGGATCTCTGATTTTGGCACATCTTCACTCTTCTTTAAGCACACACCTAGACAGTCATTTATTTATTTATTAGTGAGATTCACCACATGAAGAAGTAGGGACCCTAAAATTCTTCAAATGTCTATTTAAAACTCCCTTCCATGAAGATCTCTACAAAATGTTTAGACAGTGAAGCAGCTGTTATAAGTGCCTCACTCTGTCAGTTCACAAATAGTCTGAGTTTGCCACAGCCACCTCTTCAGAGCATGACTCTAACTCATTAAACCTAGCAGCTCAAAACTTTTTTTTTTGGTGATCATTCTGCCTTTCACACAGACCACAAAAGCAGCCAGTATTCTCTGACTACTGTTTATCACACAGAACCTGATTGTTTCGCTCTCATTTTATATATCTTTCCACGTGGTTCACTTAGCTGTTGGTTTGCAAATGCTATACAAATGTCATATCAAACTACATGCAGAATTTCCAGTGGAAGTTTCATTGCAATCTGCTAACTTCAACAAAGTAAGGAACACCTGAAAACTAGTTGAGGGAAAGTCTTTTTGCATAAGGACAATTTTTAGATTAATGAGTTTTCACTCAATAATTAATATTCATTCACCTAATGCAGCATATACATTTGGTTGAACATGTACATGAAATAGTTTAAATATGTTGTCTCATAATTTATAATATAATAATAAAAATTTATGAAATGAAATTTTCTATAATCCTCTCTCCTTGCCAGATTTTGAAATACAAATGAAGTACCACCTAGTAATACAGATCACTAAGACTGTCAGTATTACAAAACTCATTTGTCTAAGTACTAGCAGTAAAAGTGTTATGGAAAGGCATATCTGAACATACATACTCAAAAGTATACAGACTTGAGTATTCATACAGTATTCTACCTCATCATCTGAGTTCTTTGACAAAAGAAAGTCAGACAACTAACAGGCTGGCAAGCAGTCTGACTCAATCTCATGTAGACTGTCAGTGCCTAAGAAAGAACAGGCCTTCTGCTCTCACAAGCTCCCTGGATTCTTCAGAATTTCTCGTGGGCAAAGTAGTTCTTTATCTTTCTTGATGTGTGGCTGAGAACACCATCAGAACACCATTCATCAGAAGCTGGGTGATCTGGCAGAGGCATATTCCTTGGGTACAAGGTTCACATGGCTTCATTTGCACCTGTATCAGTAAAAATGGGGTAGCGCTGCATATCTTCTCCACAGAATTCTGGATTTTTCTCCTCTGACTTTGAAATCTTTAATTAGACCATTACACCAACCCTCTGTCATTTCCTTTCAGTCCAAGAATCCTTTGGTATCCTGTCCTATTATCTAGAAGACAAATGTGAATAAGGGTCTTGATGATTAGATTCATAGAGCAAAAAACAGATGTGAGAGGCTGCAAACTGTATATGTTATGAATAGCATTACAATGACATTTTTAGTCCCTTAATAAGGGCATTTTTTCAGCATAAAGGAAGATAGATGGAGGGATTTTGCTGCTGTATTCAGAATCCCAAAGAATGCTCTTAAGCTAACAAATGTAACCAATGCCATTACATATTTGTAACTCTTATCTTCATACTCCACAAAACTTGCATTGATTTCCAGATGTTTTCAGAAATACCATTTTGACTCATATTTGTGAAGGTGGCTTAGGTGATTCAGTGTGCAACTCCCTGTTGATAACAGTGAGACTATCAGTTAATATACTAACTGATGGTGCAGACCTTCTGTATGAGGGCTTAAATTTCTCCGTTCGTTATTCTCCCAGACAGAGAAGTCTTCAGAGTTAAATATTGTAAACCTCTTCTCCCAGAACTTCAAGCAATATATTTCAATGTTTCTATATTCTATTAACACCTTAGAGGAGTCAAGGAAGTTACAGTCCTTAGCACTGTTGAGTTTGAAAAGCAAAAAAAAAAAGCCAGTCCAGCCACTTGTACCCTTTGTACAATTTTATGTATCATAAGAAACAATAATTCCTGGGGATTTCCCACATTTTGTACAGTCCTTGGCTGCTCTGATTAGAGTCTGGTAAAAGGTTTTGATATATAGGAGCCAGGGTTTTCTTTACATTACTAAACTGCAGATTAAGTTCTGTCCGTTTCACCCCTACTCTGCTGAATCTATATACACCATATGCATCCAAAACATAATTGTAAAAAAGTCTCCTTTTATTCTAGTGAGAAGGGAATTTACAAATCTCAGTGCAGGAGGCCTTACTTATCTGTAGTATTCAAAATTCTGACTTTAGCCTACCTCCAATTTATTTGAAAAGACATGCAGGAATTAACAGGCATTAACCATTCAGCCCCATTTCACAACTTTGGTCAGTTTGTAAATGAACTTCAAGACAGCTAATCATTCTCCAAGTGTGAAGCTCAACATCACCAGTGATAAATACCTATATCTTGTGACAGACAAGGTCTATTTCCATCTGTGCTGAGACTTCCTAACAGCACACATGTGGCAACTTGTGCACCACTGCATAATGAATTGGACTGGAGAAATTAAAAAGCTTTTCACTCCTTCTATATACAGAGTGGGCACAGAGCCAGACTTGGGATAAGGAAAGGTGCCAAGTTTCCAGAATTTTGTTATGATTTACATCTACTAAAACAGAAAATGTGCACTCATATACACATATATGTGTGAATATATATATAAAACATGCTCGGCACTTTCTTACTTTAATTGAAAATGGCCAGATTCAGGATGGTTAATTCCTATCTAAACCTATTTTTTAAGAAGGAGGAGGGAGGAAGTCTCTTCATTCGCTTCCACAGACTTATATGCCACAGAAGTGGGTCAGTAGCACCAAACCAATAACATCAGCAGCTTCCAAATCCCACAAAGCAGCCATGACATTATACATATTGTCTACAACTTCATGGGATTCATCTGATAAAATTACTGCTGATAAAATTAATAAAGACAAACACTGCAGCATGATTAAGAGCAGATGTAGAATGAATTTCAACTGGACTCGCTTTTGCCTTTGCAGATGGATACACAGCCTACATTCATTTCTTCTCCAAAGCGTCTAGGCATGTCTATGCAGTAGGGTTACGTTAACTGTCAGCTTGGGCCCAAGCATACATCACATTAAGGAGACAAGTTAGTTACTACATTCTGCCCAGCAGAGCATCACACTTGTGTTGCCCCAGGGGAATGGCACAGGCATGCAGCCCAGTTTCTACATACTATGTGCCATAGCTCTTGGTAGTACCTGAAACTCCAGGAGAAAAGGAGTGTCTAATCCTGCGAAAGAATGAGAAGGGGCAAGAAAGTCGGGAAGAGTACGAAGAAGTTGATAGGATATGCAGGCAGAAAATTAGAACAGCAAAAGCCTAGCTTAAATTCAACCTGGCCACTGTAATAAAAGAGAACAGTTTTTTCTTACAACTATATTAATAATATGAAGAGGGCTAAGGAGAATCTTCACCCTTCACTGGATGCAGCAGGGAGCACAATCACTGAGGTAAAGGAAATGGCTGTTGTTCTCAAAGCCTTCATTACATTTGTCCTTAAGAATAGCTTTTAGTCATGTATTTTCAGTCACTGAATCTAGCTCATACGTTGTTAGCTTGAGATATCTGTAGCACAGTACTGCATGAGATAATTATGCATCCGACACCTCTGAGTTCTGCATCTGCAGTGCAAGAAATTTCTTTGTCTAATTGGGATGTTAGATGCTAATACATGATGAACTTAATCTAGATTTACATGCTGTAACAAAATTCAGAACTTGTATATACATGTATGGCAGTGCTGGAAAGCAGTTACCCTGGAAATGGGACCGCTATTTTCTAGACCACTCTACATAAAAATAGTGCATCACACAGAACATTTTGTGCCCACTCTCAGTACAGTGATTCCCTCAGATTAAGAAGAACAAGCATTTTCCACAACTTCTGGCTGGTGGTATCTCTTGAAGTACTGCAGTATAATGAAAGTTCAAAATTATATGACAAAACACAGAGAAGTGAATGCTGAACAATGAAAACCACGCTTATAAACTGAAACAGTCACTGACTTTCAGCAGCACGGAGAAATCTTGTAGCTGCGAAGCATCTACAGAAACTAGCAAACCCCACTTTTTGTAAATATATAATTTTAAGTATAACACACTAATAAAATCCGTGATATTGTTGGAAACAGACTGAAAATGTTTCATGGTCACTTTTTATACACAGTAATCTTTGCTATGAAGAAAAAGAGAAAAGAAAAGAAAAAGAAAATGGAAAAAGGAATGCTTCTAAGTAGGCTGAGGATATAAGGAGGAGGGACAGTGGACGGGTGGGACCCAGATGGAGTGTCTCTTCCCTCTAAAATTTGTTGCACATGTCAGCATTTGACAAACCAGCGGTATTGTTCAGGGCAGATCTTATTAATTACTGTTTAGTAGGTGGCAGATGATAGCGCCCACAACTGCAATTGTCATTGTGTCACCAAACATCTAATTTCATACAAAAGGATGCACAAGAAATAAGCAGATATCTGTGGTGACCTACAAGGACTGTCAAGGGAATCTGGATTCTACAGCCTATGATTTTCCCTACTTTGTTTCTTGAACTAAAAGATCTTGCATTAGGGACAATCTACTTCACCATTAGATATGCATGATGGGCTTTCATTTACATAAACCTGTACTGCTAATATAGCAAATATTACTCCACAATACTGGAATCTAGAGGTTGAATCCAAAGCAAATGATAACTTTGAATGTTACAGTTAAGATTTCCAATGTTTTGAACAGGGATGTTAATTTATTAAAAAAAAGCAAAACACCAACTTCACTGTACCCTCTGAAAGCAGATAGAAAGAGAAGTCGTGTCAACCTATGCTGATGAAAAGCACATTCCAGTACTTTGGGGAAAAAAGCTGAGGAAGACTTCATACAAAGGAAAAGATTAGTCTTGCATTTACTGTCCAAGTCAGGGGCAGCCTGGGTTATCTGCAGCAAACATGTCTGTAAGACGTGCTCAGAGAAGTGGCTTTTACAGCCTGATAACTCATAAACATAATTCTGGTCATTAATATTGATTTTTCACATGTCTATGCCAGGTTTCTTTGCTTAGCCCTTCTGTCTTCCACACAGCAAATGCTTTGTGCCACTGATGCATTCTGATACAAGTCCAGAATCAAGTCAGAATATGGTACCGATTCAAGACAGTGTGCCCCACAGGAATGAAATCTAAATGGTTCTCAAGAGCAAACTTCAGCATGATCTTGTTCAGCATGCAAGAGGAAATATTAATGTCTAATATTGCTATTATTTCTCTGGTAATTGTGGTCTTTTTAGTTTCAGGAACAAAACTAATTCAGAATACTAATAGAGTTTGCTGCTTGGGTTCTGTGACAATAGGCCTTCTGTAGATAAAGTCATATGAGTCATATGATCTGGACTCAGTAAGATTCCAGTTTTTGTATTCTTGATCAAAATCTGGTTATTTAGACATTCACCCATTACTTGCAGACCAGATGGGATGAGGAAGGAATTTGCATTGGCTGAAAGCTCATGCCCTGGGAACTATTTGTTGTATTCACCTTTTTATTGCTAAGTTGTTCTTCCAGTTCTCAGCATGTTTTTTCTGCTGTGTTCCAGGAACAACAAGAATGATCTCCCATTTCATACTCAATGCATGAAAGTTTCCATGCTTGTAATCTAACCCCATAAAACTTCAGAAAAGTCAAGCTGGTGGCCAGTGATTTCATTGATATTTACACAGTGCTGCTTTGGTTCTGGTAAGCGGCTTCTTTACAACAAATTTCTCGCTGACTGATCATGGTGAACAACATCACATTCAAGCTTGTTCTTTGTCATAAGATCTGCACATGCTGCTACTGATGCCTGCTTTTACTCCTCCAACACATTGCCACATCCAGAACCCTGTGCTGCAGTAACAGGACTGTGGGGCTGACTTTTTTTTTTTTTTTTTTTTCAGGCAATAATGTTTCATGCAACACAATTAATGTCTCATAAGGGAGTGAAAGATGAGCGAACAGTGTGCCAATACCAGCTGCCTCATTACAGCACACACTGTGAATATATTTCGATTTACATCCTCCTTGGTTTCTTGCTTCACTTGTAATTCAATGAGAACAACTGTAAACTTCCAACTGGACCTGACTTCTTTTTCAGGTCCGTTTTGTTCTGACATCATTTTCTTTTACTTTAGAGGCATAAGCACCCCCTTTAATATCCTGGATGGGAGTAACACGACTCCTCTGCTGTGGCTGTCTAGATACATTTCAAAACAGTTCTACATCTCCTCAGTATTTATTAATTTGTTTTGTGTACCTATGTCCATATGAACTTGAGCATTATGCTGATATCAGCCACCTATAATGGTTTAAAAACACAGTGATTTCACAAGCCTTCATATAAAAGAAGGGCTGATATATTTTAAAATATTAGTTCTTTCTCTTCTTTTGTATTGAAAAGTGTTTTTGAAAATCTGTACATAGGAAAAAAAGTAGAAAACAAGCAAGCTGTCCAAGTGGATGGACTGGAAATAATTTTGGTTTGTAAGCACAAGGAGACATTTAATCCATCTTTGGGTGATATTAGGCCAAGTGAAATATGCTGAAAAACAAAGGAGAGAGATTGGACTTTTATGCAGACAGTGCATACCTTCAAATGAAGATGACCAATAAAATCTATACAGATCTCAGGTCCCACAACGAAACAGTGAAGAAGAAATTTTCTGCACATTTTTTGGAGGGAGAATTACTACTTATCACAGAAACATGTAACAAAATAGTGCAAAGATGTTTTAAGCAGGATCACTGAAATGATAATAGCTTCAGTTCACTGGACAGAAGGTAGAGACACAATAAGTGGGGCTTTTAGGTAACACTGATTTTTTATTATTATTTATTATTATTTTTTTTAATTTTTAATTTTTACTTTTTTAATGGCATGTACCAAAGATGAAATGCCTGGTTTTTCATATCATGCTGGTGGAGTATGAAAATACAAAGCCAAACCAGAGGAAGAAAGGAAAGGTCATTCAGAAAGAATAGGCAGTGGGCTGTGAGCTATGAGTAGAGAGTGCAACTTAGGAAGAAATTCTGGAGTATTTCTGTGGTTGACCTATTTTCTAACACAGACAAACAATTTGAGATTAAAAATCATCCCTCACTGCAGCACAGGGCTAGAACAGTGTCAGAGTTCTTGGGATTCTTGTCAGCATCCTCCGACCTGCGCGGTGGAATCTCCTAGCACATCACAGCAAGGAAGCAGATGGACGCTGTCAGCCCAGTGTGCCAGCTCTGACTTGCTCCTTTCCTTTGGATAGTCGAGTTTCAACCTTATTCCTCTCTGTGTGACTGTGCTAAGCATCTGACAGAAGACTAGAGAACACATTTTGGGAGCTATTTGTAATAGGTGAATGGTTGGACTGGATGATCTTTTAGGTCTTTTCCAACCTTGGTGATTCTGTGATTCTGTGATTATTTTAGATGCCTCACTTGATTTCTATTGTGTAGGGAGTTCAGTCACCTAATTAAAGGCTGCAGTTCCATGTTATGGCTTGACATCTGAGTTACACATTGTAATACTCAGTCTTAGCTGCATTCTGCTTGGGAATTTAACCACAGGCTTCAAGTTCCTTGATTCTCCATTTCTAACATTTGTTGAGTAGTAATAGCTAACATCACACGAAAGAACAAAAGCATTAATAAATTGCAAGCTGTTGAAAAGGAATGGAGCTGTATTAATGCCTTCAGTAGATGGCAATCATATTGAAGAATAACTACTGGTTTACCGACACGTAAGGTACATGCTGGCAGAGTAAAAGTAAAAATATTTCTTTTTCCAGAGCCCCTGCTTTTCATTTCTTTACATCTCCAAGTGCTTCCATTCACTGCTTTCAGTACAAAGTTCACTAACATCTGCATGGAAATCTTTGTGGTTGCTGCTTTGCTGTTCAAAAGCACTTTCAGTTCTTGTCAAATGGTTGATGAAATTGAAGACAGTCATCCACTCAGGTGCTCCTTCCTTCCCACTTCGTTTTGCAAGTGCTGATCTGTTGCACTTGCATCTGGGATTTCTTTCTTTATAGGCTATGGTTAACACATGTTTTTCTCCTGCTGGGAACTGGACATGTCTTTGCTAATGTCACTCAGATGCTCATTTACTCCTACATGAAATTCTCTTGGATGTTTTCCAAAGCAACATGGTTATCATCATCTCATGTTGCCTTGTACAAAGGCCTGGGTAAGTCCTCTATTGGTAAATGTTATACAGCTGCATAGACATCAGTGAACTGATACATACTCAGAGGAAATTGATAGCTGTTTTCCCATGCATTAGATGCCATTTTACTTGTTCCCATAAACTACTATGTGGTAGATCCAGTTTACATACAGGACAAAAACTAGAAAAGCATTGCTTTGTTTGTTTACTCTGGAAAAGTAAAGCACTAATCTAAAATAATAATAATAAATACACAGTTACAAAGAAGAAAATTAACCTCTCATCCTGCAATCCTTTCACTCTTTTTAATGAGACGTGAACCGAGGCTGTCAATGAATTTCAATGGCTTCTGACATAAAAGTAAAGAGTGGTTATTGTATGCAATGCATAGAGAGATAGCAGCGTTGCAGGGGCCACAGAGCAAAACACTGAGAGAGTGTATTTAAATGGATGGATGCAACTGCAGTGATGTGGTCTGAAAAAGAGAGGATAATCAAATTTCATGCTTCAGGACATGAGCTGATTATTTTCTGAGCCCTGCAGGCTACCACACCCTCTCCAGTACCCAGCCTTCTGCTGGATGCTTTGCAAAGGCTTCAGCCCGATTCTCCAGAGACACAGCTGAAGCGAAGAGACTAATTTACAAAGAAGGAGGAGAACATGCCCTGATCAGTCTTGTCATTCTCTTCCAGTCCTAAGGACAAAACATCTGTGATGTTCTAAAGGTTGTTTCTGAACAAACTTTGCTGGAAAACAAGATTGCTACATGTGTGTGTGTGTGTGTATGGTGAAGGGTTGTGCAACTGTGGCTTTTTTTCTATCTTTCTTTTTTTTTAATTAAAACGTAATTTTGTTTTGATATGTAATCTCTATCCATGAAGTGCGGGCATTTTAAAAGATAAAGGTGAAGAAGCATTGTTCAACTACGGAAACAATATTTCAAGAAATCTAATCATACTTTTTTCCATTTTCAGTAGCAGTTTTCTAGATTTCACTTTTTTCATCCCAGTAAGATGAGAAAATAACAGAATTTACAATTTTCTTGAGGGATAGAAAACCCAATCTTCCTATTATTCCTGCACTTGAGAGAAGATAAACACAGTAACTGAGACACAAGGAGACAGGGTCAAGGCTCCAGTCTGTGAGGTATCAACAGATCAAATTGTTGTGCAGGGACAGTGAAGAACAACTGGAAGACACTCTACATCTGTGGAGACATTGTTGCTCCTTGATGTGAGTGGGATTCTTGCCTAAAGTCAATATTTTTTTGAACGAGTCAAAAAATATTTCTCAGTCAAATATAGTTTTAATTGGTCCTAGAAATACAGAGCATCATCCCTACCAATAGCCTTGACTCACAAACATACTGAAATTAAAAATAAAAGCTAGAGGTGTCCAACTTCAGAGACATGTACTGCAGACAGCTGAGCTGACAGAAATCAGCATCCTTAAAAATGATAGCTTGGTACATCATGGATATCAACAGAAATTTTGGTTTTCTTTGGTATATCAAACTAACATTTGCGAATACAGCAGATGTTTGAGTATCAGCTAAGCTATTAATATACAGTGATAAGGAAATCCCATGTGAGAGAAAAGCATGTGAATTGCTCTTCCATGTAAAGCAAAGATAAGCAAAAATAATCCATAGTCTCAACATATGAGTCAGAACACCATGTGAAAAAGGATATAATAGCCCTGTGTCTGGCAACACAAAGTCTGCTCTTCTGAGTACCAATTCAGTACTAAACAAAGTCAGTTTCCTTCTTTTGACTATAAAATATGAGGCCTGCTCTGAAAGTAATGCCTCCTATTTTACTATATTGGCCCACAAAATCAGATGGATGTTGGTGGGATGGCATTAGAAGTTAAATCACTGTTTCAGCAGTGGCAACAGCAACGGTGGATCACCTCCAGTGGTGCAGGTTTTGACGAATGCAGCATGTAGGCTCTTGTTCTTGGCTGGTGAAAATGCATCGCTAATGGTGGAGACTACACTGAAAAATAATGCTTTGTAGCTGAGAATTAGCTCTATCAAACTGTTATTGTGCTCTTTGTATCTGTTGCAGTTTCCATGGAAGTAAATAAGAGGCATTACTTTCTGAGCAACCTATGTATAAAGCCTTCTCCAATTTCTCTTCTCCTTTGATGTGGGAGAAAACAATGGAACAGAAACAAACCACTGTAAGTCAATGGGTATAACTTCTAAGGAAGTAAGAGTAGTATGTGATTTTTTAGAACTGGACTGTTATAAAGATACTGCTGACATGCAATGTCAGAGCAAGGCTTGCAGGCTTTTCCATGGTAGGCATTAATAAGTGCTAGAGACACAAAAGGAGGTACTTTTAACATTTGGAATATTTCTCAGGTTCTGTTCTGAATCACTTTGAACTTCAGAGGCAGCAATCTCTTGCTAGGTCTCAATGCTGATCAAAACAGGATAAATGGGACATTGTGAGAATAGTTTCCATTTCAAAGCACCATGAATTTGACTCTGCCTAAGTAAATCTAGTAAAACACTAGAACATCTTGTAAAAGTTGTAGAGAAAAGAAGCCTGTCATTCCATTTCACATTCCTTCTGTACTGCTCTCCAAGTCTCTAATTGAGCTCTGTCCCCACAGTCTGTCCCAAACAATGTCTCCACAACCTCCTAGCATCTGCAGGAACAAGAAGCTCAAGTCCAACTCTCATGGACTCCAGCAGAGGCTGGAAAGGGTCAAAGATGGGTCTAGTTGTCAGTAAGTCCTATTTCACATAAATAAAACTAGTATTGACATTTAATCACTACTGAAGTGAGCACAGTTAATTTATTTCCCCTACAAAACTCTTCTGGGTAAAGTCAGAATTTCCAGAATTTTTGTTGTTTGGACAAGAGAAGTGGCATACTACATGATCCTTCGATATGTGCCAGGAAAGGATCCTGGTGAGAGAAAGGAGAGGAGACATCTGTGGTAAACATGGTTTGGAATAAGCTTCCGCTAAGAGTCTCTGGCAACAGATGAGAGCCTTCCACCACAATATCATTATTTCCAGTTAGCAAATTCAGATTTCATGACTGCTCTCAAGAGACCACTGCCCTGCTACCATGAATCACCAGCATTGCTAAGAGACCTTTTGCAAGTCCAACAGCAAGTCTGCTCCTTGCATTCAAGCAGAAAATAAGGCTTCATTAGCCACTCTTCGTGTCAAAACCACTAGCACAAGTAGCACGAGCCTTACCCATTTCTTTGCTATAAGGTCTCCAAAAGCATAACTTTATTCTACCTTCCTCTCCACCATTCATTTTTCTCCCTTAAATACTATTCTTACTACTTCAGGAGCTCACAGCTCCAATTGAGGTCATTGTCATGCTACAGTAAATTGCCAATGCACACAGTAAATTTTCACTGTAGACTTAACTCTGATATGTTGATGGTTGCACCACACAAATTTGTGTCTGCACAGCAGTCATGTGAAGTTATCAGTTTAAGCTAGCAGGCCTAGCTGAGGAGATCCTCCCCGTAGAAGCTTTCACACAGCCCTTTCTCCAATAAATCCCACTTTTCTCTTTTCTCTCCCTCTCTTAACATCTCAGAATCCTTCTCTCCCTTTCTTCCTAATCAGAGTTCTTATTTCTTGCCTCCATTACCTTCCTCCCACCTATAGATGTTTCCCTCCACTCCATCATCTTTCTTCTTTCCTAAACTTAAACAACAGCCCTTTACTCCTCTTACTATTCCCACTGATAACTCACTGACAACTCTTTTCAAGGCCTCATCATTTGTTTGGACTGCAACCATCTTTTCTTTGTCCTCTCAAAAATTCCCATAACATTATAGGATCCATGGTGAGATCACTGTGCTTTTCCCCTCACTCTCACAATGTTCTGTCCTGGGCCCTACAATCCTGCTTGAGAGATGTGCTGCTACTGCAGCATTTTCCTTCCTCAGAAGTTAAGTATAGATAGGGGTCTCTAACACAGTGTTTGTAGCCTAGGAGAGGAACCAGTTGCTCCCCTTACACTCTTTCTCCTTCTAAGCTCTGCATTCCAGAGGACATTTCCTACAAAACTGATTTGGAACTATTTGCAAATGTTCCTGGCAAGGCCAAGGGATACATGCTATACTTTTCACATAGATGGACTGAAAGATGAGGTACACTTCTACATGTGTGCCTGACTTTGGCTCCATCCAGAACTGTCACAAGGAGCTGGCATCATGCTTAGTCCTCGGTTCCCACAGAAGCTCTGCTGATGCAAAGAGATGTAGCAAGGCAACCACATGGCTTTTGTTTATTTCTCTTTTATCAGCCTCTGTCATAAACCTCTCCCACTCCACAAACAATTGAAGTCAAAAAGTTTCATCTAAGACTTTCCATCCTTTATTTTCAAAGGCTCTGCTCTCTCAACACTGTCCAACAAATCCCCACACTGAGGTTCCCCTGGTCAGCTGCCAGTCTTCATAATCATAAGTCTATTGCAGACCCAGCATCAAAACTGAGCTCAGTGCTGTAGGGTGGCAGAGGGTGACCTTGCTCCTCTGCAGTCTGAGGTACATTTGGGAAGCAGAAGATGATGGCTATTCTATAAGAGTACGTTAGATATTTTAAAAAGAGTGATCAGCTTTGCCAGGAAAACTAAAATATGTTTTCAGAGTTTGTGCTGTAGCAAGTACAGATTTTTTTTATTTATTTTTTTATTTATTTTTTTTTTGAAGTTCTTCAGAAGATTTCAAAGCATTTATCTGCCGCCATATGGTTATATGAATCCTTGTGCTCCAGTTTCCATTTTCTTTTTATTTTCAACCAAGTGTTTCAACCAAGATAAGACTGGGCAGAGAAAAACATGAAATGTTTTCTTTTCTGGATGCTGAAATGTTTTGATTGAAATAATGGTGTTTCTAAATATAACTTTGTTTCAGAAATATCATTATCAGTGTGGGCTTTTTCAGCTCTTCATTTACTTTGCAGTGAAATTAAGTGTTAACCTTTTCAGCTAGTTTTTACAACAAGACACTAGGACTAAAAAGATGGAATAATCAGGCACAGAACACATTTCCTCTTCTTTTGTTCTTAAATCCTTGTATACATCTGACCAAGAGTATTCATATGATAGACTAAAATCAGTGTGAGAATTAATGTCTGTTTTTAAATTGCAGAGGATTATCATGCTCTTAGGTGAAGTGTACAATCCTTTATGCATATTTTTTAGTGCTTGCTCACAAACTCTGATCATGTTAAAACAACAGTAGGGTTAGGTTTGGGTTCTTTAATGGGCTAAGTCAATACTTAAATCAATGTTTTACCACTGAGGCCCCAGATTGGTCTATTGTGGGCTGGCTTTTTCTCAAAACCACATTCACCAATGTTTCTGAGCAGTTCACAGTCATGAGGATTTATCCTTGTACTATTCCCTTTTGCCAAGGGAATACTTAACCTATCCTGTAGATGTGAAGCAATCTGCTTATGGTCAGAAATTTGATTCTTTTCTCTGGAATCCAAGGCCAGACTCCACTCATAATTCCTTCTGTTCTCTTTTGAACAGGTTTCAGCTCCCAGAATTCTTTATGTCACATATTTTACCCACTTTTAAAAATAAAATTGAGAAATCTCTGCACTATGTACGTGAAAACATTTATCTCCCATTTTCTTAACTACTGTGATCAGTGTACCGAGTCGTTGAGATTCTCTTGGATAAGAGTAATCACTACACATTGGTTTGTCCCTGCCAAAGGCTGGGATGTGGGGTGAAAGGGAAGACAAAATGTCCTCCCCTGAACCTTCTTGTCTCACCTTCCCTGGGAGCACCTGTTTTACTTTCTGAATGGAGCTTTAACAGAAGCGAAGCAGCCAGGGCTGACACAGCTGAGATTTGTGCCACAGCTGCAGCAGAGGGAGCCGTCCTACCGACTATGGGAAGCCTGGTGCCAGTGATTCGCTCACTGCTAACTATGAAGGAGCATTTCCAGTACAAAGTTCAGCAGTTGTTCCCTTCATCAGCTACATTGTTTCTGTTGTTCTAGACTATCTGGACCATAGTATCCATGGGCTGTAACAAAGCACTGATTTTTACTAACTCCTTATCTTCTGCTGTACAAATAGGTGCTATGAGTAAGGAGATGCTTTTAACCTTTCAGAGCTCTATCCTGCAGGTGAATCCTTTAAGACACAAGTGTCTGATGTTTTAGGTACCAGCTGTCAGACACCAACCCAGAGATGCTTGTCACTTTTTATGGATGGTAGAGCTTCATGATGACGCTGTGCTACACAACGAGACTGGGTTCTGCAGATGTTCATCTGGATATGGGATGGCTTTATGCAGGCACTAGCCTGTGCTATGCGTAAAGCTGCAACTTATTTTGCTCTTAGGATAGTAATTTACTAGTACTGCTATGTGGGAAAACAGAAAGAGGATGACAAAGACAGGGCTTGCAAGGAGCTCAACTTTGATGCATTACACTCAGTCTGGAAGGTGAGTGAACTTCAGAATATGAGAGGAAATGCTTCCAGTTCTTCACGGGATCCTTTATCTTTTGTTTCTCTAATGTATTAGCTTTTTCCAGGTTGTTAATTCTTTGTCTCTGCAGAAAGTAACAAAATGGAGAAAAAGTACTTTGTGGAAACTGTGAAAAAAAAAAAAAATAAAAAAAATCTTCTCATTCCTTTCAAGCAGTGTTTTAAAATTTATCTTCAGTGTCAGAGAGCAAGCCTGCAGCCAGGTAGATTCCACAGTGCAATGTATCCTGGCCTACACAAAGTGGGCTGCTGCAGAGATGAGGAGCCCGTCTCCTCTTCTATCCTCTCCTCATAGGGAAAATGCCAAAAACGAATCCCTGGAGGATGGTACTCGGTCTAAAGAATATGTAAGTGCTCAGAGTACCTACAGACAGGGGGTTCTTTATTAGAAAAGTACTAGAAAAACAAAGTGTATTGAATTCCTTGCTCACCAGACATGTGGGGATTGGTTTTTGTCCACCATCTCTACATACTGTGTACATAAAATCAGAGGCCATAGTGCTAGCAGTATGTTAAGAACATCCATCTTTGTCTATTCATATGTAGCACAGCTGATGCTATTAAACTGTGATACCGTCAACTGATAAAAATCAGCTCTTGGATAAAAAGCAGTGGGTTCAAGCCAGGACAGAAGCAAAAATGAAATATACTTGAGCAGTAGTTAGGGAGACATTCCTCTTCATTGAGGTATTGCCACTTCAGCATCCTCTTGGTCTCCTCCTGCCTCTAGCAGGCAAAACACTACCAGTGGCCAAGAATAGGTTTTATATATCACAAGCTGGCTGGTAGGATGTATCGTTCTTCCTGGAACCAGTCGAAGCACAATAATCCAGGATTTTTTCTGCACTGCTGCAATACCTGTGACCAGCAGCACATGGGCCACCCAGGAGCTCCAGCTGAATCAACAAAGCTAAGCAACTTGCCTCTTTCATGGTAAGGGAATGACAGATGATGACACATTGCACTGGAGCTTCTTGCTATATATTGGCAGGGCATAGACCCACTTTAAGGTCCTGACAGTGATCTGAGAGGGCTCAAGATATAAGCTATTTACTTACAACTAAAGGTAACTGCTATCAGTCAAAGAAGTTAGGCTTTGCAGAGGGAACAAAGCAAACCCAGGAATCTAGTGTTTATCATGGTTTTTTGAGAGGGTCCAAATATGTTCTGTTCTGCAGTGAACTGGAATCATGAAGATTTTAGATCCCATTAATAATGAAAAAAAGGAGACGTGAAGAGATTTCTGTTAAAAGACTGAATTATTTGCCAATTTAGATTAAATTTGGCAATGTGTTTACTCTGAAACAGGTATAGATGAAAAAAAAATTAAGACATTTGAAATATTTTTTCTTTTATTTAAAAAAAAAAAAAAAATGTTCACTTGTTCACTTTTGGAAGTGTTACTTTTTCAGTTGACCTAAAGAGTCAAACACTTCAAGCCAAATCAAAATTTTGCAAACAAATAAACATTATCTGTTCCTTGCACAGCCTCTGGGCATCAGATGTTCAGAATGTGCTTTACTATTCCCCCCACCCTTTCTGATCTATTCTCTCAAACTAGCATTTTCATCCCTTGATTGTGGACACGGTGCCAGCAATGCATGTGCTTCCTGCTTCTTAACACCTATGGAAAAGGTAAACCACAGAAACTCCCTCATGCACAAAATTAATACAAAATAAATCTGGCTGATCACATATTTTCCTAATTGCTTTTTGGATTGGTTGCTTTAGGCTGAGTTATTAAACTAAGAAGGGCAGACCCTAGATGAAATGACAGATTGCTGGGCTGTACAACTTGATTCCCTTCTCAAGCTGGTGTAAATCTGGAGTGATTCCATTGGAGTCCAAGAATCATTCCAGGGACACCACACTTATGCATCTGGTGAAGCACAATAGTGCACTTATGGCTTTGGGCAACTTGGCTCCTCCTCTCATCTGAGAGAAAAGAAAACAGAAAAGCTGGGCAAGTTACACAGTTTCCTAGCATTTACCTACATTATTAAGGCACTGTTCAAAGACAACAAATCATTAGCCAGAGGTGTTCAAGTCTGACAGAAAATCAGAGAACTAGAGAGATGAAGATGGCACACTCAGTATTTCATCTAGTTTCTCCTACAAAACACAAGAAGCTTCACAGAGTGAAACTTTCCCAATCATTTTCAAAGGAGTTCTGGGCAGGCAAATAGCTCTTTCTTTCTTATCTAAGCCAGCAGTTGACATCCTACTTGTATTCAGAAGTCTGTCACCCCAACCCTTACACAGTTCCTAAGATATTTTCATGTTTGATGTGACCGTTCTTTCCAGTTATTAGAGAAAATTTCTACTTGTAGATGCTTTCATCTCACTCTTCATGGTATTCTTTAAAGCCAGCTTCTCAGTATACTTCATTAATTTACTACTATTGTGATGTTGTGTAACCTGGAACAGATGCTTAAGTTTCATGGAACATTTAAGCACATTATTTGAATCAATCTCTGTTCAGCAAAAATGTCAACATATGCTTAGCTGTAAGTATTCACTCAGAAACTCTGCAGAGCACAAAAAGATTGTTGGAACGAGGCCGGCCTCCAGCACTATTTATACAGATAGAGACAGTTCTAGCATGGCTCCTGGTTATTCAGGGTGATTCATTTCACAGCAGAGCTTTACTGTTAATCCTCCAGCTTTCCATAGGAGAAAAACATTAATTGTGCCATCTAGATTTAAGGCAACATTTAAAAACAAGCAGTAAGTCAGAGCATATGCTTTGTGTACCTGTACTTCTTTTAGTCTTATTTGGAATTTCAGCTCTGACTGAGGCCCAGCCAGTGAATGTTGCCCTTTTGCCTCTCTGTCTATTGGCATCTCAACAAGAGCATCAAGTCTCTGCCATTTTGCAGTGCCACACACACATTGCAAGTGCTTCAAGTAAAACAAGTCACTCCTAACCAGACCCATAATTTTTTGTGGAGGAGATGGTCAGACTGCTGGTACCTGTTGAAGACAAGGCTCAGGGACTTACTGGTGTATCAGCCTTACACAATCTACAGTTTGAAATAGTTTTTTTCCCCTTGCTTGCTTGCTTAATTTGCAAGCATGCTTTTCTCTTCAGTAAGGTCAGATCAACATACATTTCAAATTGATATTCTGGAGTTGGTAGAATGAGCTAAAAGCTGTTCTTTTGCATAGTGCTCAGAATTTATATTAGTCTGTCACATATCTGAGAAAAAGACTGTTTATAAATAGTTTCATCTCTGTACAAAACTGTACCCACAGGGAAATGAAAACTAAGTTTCATCACTCCTAAGAAATAACTTCCATGCATAATTCCCTTGAAGACCAATGGGCTTTAATAATTGGAGTATTTCATTATATGAACCTGAATCTCTAATACATTAAACTTAAAGCAAAGGTCTTTAACCATTATTTTAAACATCACTTACCATCTCATTCTGTTTCTAAGAATAAATAAAGTGTATTCTGTTGGGCAGTAGACATCCTAGTAGGTCCTAATTAATCACAGATCAACAAATAAGCAGGTTAAAATGACTGCAGTGTCTCCAGCATGGAAGCAGCTTTTTTCTGCATTAAGTTATAGAAACAGTTTCTGGCAGTATCTCATCTTTTATCGGTTCTCAGAAAACATCTTTACCCCAAGTCTTAAGTCACACAGAATTCTGACTGTTACCCACTACACACAGTGTAGTACTCTGTAGTAGTCTGTTGTGTGCAGAAATTTAACTTTGTGATTCTTACATGTCTCTCAGGCTGCAGTGCTGAAGACATGAAACCTTCATTAGTAAGTAAAGTTTGAAATAATCTATTGTTTATTGGGAAGATGGACTAATAATTCTCTCTTTTCAATTTCATTATAAATCCAGCAAAAATTAAAAACAAACAAACAAACAAACAAAAACAAAAACAGTTTGATATAATTTAATCCCAGTGGAAAATGTCATAAACAGGTTGTCCTTGCAACCCACTGCTGCAACTGTCATACATAGCCCCTGTTCTGGCACACTCTCCCATAAAATTCAGTCCTATCTAGTCTCCATTCATCTATCAGCCAGCTATCACTGATGGCAGAGGGAACCTATAGAAGTATAATGTCTCACCAACACTGAGCTCACTGATAGTAGCAACTGACAAATCCTGACTCTCCTGGAAACACAGAGCAAGTGTTTGTCCTCACAGCTGCCACCTCTTATGAAAGGAACTGTTGTGTTCTCATATCCCATCATCCTACCCACAGCACCAACTACATGCCTTCAACGATTTCTGAAATGCAAATCATAGAATCATAGAATGGCCTGGTTTGAAAAAGACCTCAAAGATCATCTAGTTTCAACACCCCTGTTATGTGTAGGGATGCCAACCACTAGACCAGGTTGTCCAGAGCCACGTCCAGCCTGGCCTTGAATACCTTCAGGGATGGGGCATCCACAGCCTCCTTGGGCAACCTGTTCCAGTGCGTCACCACCCCCTGTGTGAAAAAATTCCTCCTAGTATATAACCTAAACCTCCCCTGTCTTAGTTTAAAACCATTGCCCCTTGTCCTATCGTTATCCACACTCATAAACAGTCATTTCCCCTCCTGTTTATTTGCTCCCTTCAAGTACTGGAAGGACCCAGTGAGGTCTCCCTGGAGCCTTCTCTTCTCTAAGCTAAACAAGCTCAGTTCTTCCTGCCTTTCTTATTAGGAGAGGTGCTTTGGCTCACTGGTCAACATCAAATCTTGAGGGCTCAGCCCTCTGACTGCGAGAGGTGATGCAATTTCCGACTCTATCTTGAATTTAGAAATTCTTACAACTGAAATAAATAAACAGTCCCAAATCCGTATAGGATTTTGGATTTTTCACCTTAGCAAAAGTTGGATCTACTCAAAATTTCCCTATAATCTTGAAGAGACTTATAGATCCATTGCTATGGAGAGGCTTGAGTAGCTACACGGAAGAAAAACTCCATGGCACTGGCAGCTAAGAAGAGCATATTTCCTGAGATGTAAAAAACAACACATCTCCCTACATCAGGGCTAGTTTGATTTTTCAGATGCTCACAGCCAACAATACAGCTGGTCAGGACACAGAAAAATATTCCCAGTTGCCATGTATGGTATTTTTTATTTTTATTTTTTTCATTTATCAGGAAAGAAGAAATAAATAGCACACACCAGTAAGGAGAACAATAGAGATTCACTGTTTACATGTAGCAAATATTCCAACAAATAATAATGAGGAGGATGTAGATGAAGAAAAAAGGGGCCCAAGAAAAGGAAAGAAACCCATCCTGGGATGCAATGCCATAACTTAAAGCAATTTTGCTCACAATATACCTGCAAGGTAGGAGGTAAAGAACATAATTTGGACTTGATGAAGCTGGACTGATTAAAATTAAAAGGTACCCCAAGGCAGAATTCAGAATAAGCACAGGAATCCCTATTGGCTTTAAATGACTAGTTACATGATAAATATAATAAACATGCATACATGAATCTATATATGCATATAAATGCATGGTGAAAAAAGAAGTGATCATCACCGCTATGATGGTAGTTGAGGTTGTCAAATAATGTTGTGGGGGGGAGGGCAGGTGGAGGGAAACAATAGAAACTTATTCAGTTTATACAAACTAACAGAAATTAGATCTGTAAGCCAGAATCTCATTCACCTTTTGCTCCCAGCTGATTCTTTTTATGAGAACTTACTGTGAAAATGTCAAAGTGCAGCATTGTTTCAACTGATATATTTCATAAATATTTATTTGGAATGTTTTTTCTCCAGGAAAACATTTTTTTTCTCTTCCCCTTCAAAACTTGTTTCAGCCTGAAGCAGCTCTTTGCTTGAAAGGTAATTTTACGTCATAAAATTCAATTTTAAAAAATCTTGGAGGGTTCTAAAAAAATGAATACACGTACCCTCTTACCGGTAACATTAGAAAAAAATGTCAGGGGGCAAAATATGTTTTGGTTTATGGAAAAAAGAAAAAACAACAAACTAAACAAATAATTCATAGGCCCAAGCTGATCTCATTTCTTTTTGTAAAGTGTCCTACAGTCCTTGTCTCAACCTGGCAAATGGGCTTCTTCAGCAGGTAGTGCACAGTGCTAGCTGCTATCATGCATTAATCCTGGCATACCTGAACCCTGACAACTGTACTTTATAAGTGGATCTTTATATTAGATCTTTGGGAAACCACAGAATCTCTTTCCCTTCCAGCACTCAATAAACAGCTTAGTCAAGGTTTTGACTATCTGTTTCATTTAATTACATATCCCTTGATTTATGATTCAGGAAGGGCTGTAAATGAGGACATCACATTTGCAATCCAACCTCAAAATGTTTTCAAAATCAGCAACAAAAATCCTCACAAGAAGTCTTATGAAAACAATCCCCCTGGGAGCCAGATGCAGCACAGCCTAGCTGATTTCAGTGTTTACTGAACAGGAGAGATGAATGGTTGACTTTGATTTTTTCATAGGTGTGCAAATAAGGAGCATTAGACTTGCTTATCCTGAAGTGTTTACCTTCATCTGTCAGTGCTGGGAGCCAAACACGAGGCCCTGTGCTCCAGGAGAAGCATGTGCCAGGAGATATAAGGCTGAGTTACTGTGGCTTGGCAGCACTACATGATACTAGAAAGGCAGGCTATCAATTCACAGGAGCAGTAAGCAGAAGAAGTCATAAACCAGTTTCTAGATGTGCAGTCAACCCACCTCAGCCAGACATTAGTCCCCAGTAAGCAGATAAAACAAAAGGAGAAGCAAAAACCTGAAGAAATCCACATCAAAGCCCTGGTCCCAACACACCCAAATATGGGATATCATCTGCCTAGATCCACAGCAAGCTGTGCACTCTGTCATACCTCCCCTGAGTATAGCTGGACAAGAAAAATATCTGATAAGAACAATCTCAAATAATTAAGCCCCCGAGTAGCAATTTCAAAAGAAGCACTGGAATCTGGGATAAACTCAGAGTCCTTCAGTATATACAGTCTTACATTATCCAAGTTGTATTTTTGGTCCATACAGCAAACTTCACAACTGCAGGGGTCTATTATGACCCACTACACAAATCCACCCAATGATTCCCTCAACAGTGCTATAGTACACAGGCTGTACTGTAGCTTTTAAAGTTAGCCCAAGTGTCTTTCAAAATACCTGTGGGTTACACAGAACTCAACACTCTCTGACAAGTTATTCCATTGGTGAGTTATACCCTATTATATAAACTGTTAAAATAATTTTTCTTACTAATATATTAAAACAGAAATCTCTTCCTTCTTTGTATGTTTTCTCTTAACCTAGGTAAGATTAAGACTTTGAGCTTCATAAGCCTTTTGATCTAAGGCAGGTGTTCAAGACTTCCAATCATTCTTTTCAAGTTTTAAAGGACTGGGGAAGAGGTATTACATCCTTGAAGGAAACAACACTACAACCAGTCCTACTTTGAGTTTGCCAATATATTTCCTTTCTTTTTTTTTTTTTTTTTTTTCTTTTTTTCTTTTTTTTTTTTCTTTTTTTTCCAGAGCTACTGGTTCACCCTCATGCTGTGCAGTGGTCAAGGTGAAACTTCAAGAAAGGAGCTGGTGCACACAGTGGGACCTCTGACCAGCCTGAGTCAGCAGCTGCAAGCACAGGCAAAGATCTCTAGCTGGCAGCCATGATGTAAAGAAACATGGCACTGAAGTTCCTCCTCCATGACAATCACATCAAGGATGTAAATGTAATTCTTACAAGTCTTTGGTAATTGTTTTGGTTTTTTTATTATTATTTTTGATAGAACATTTTGGAATGTTTGTACTGCATGGCAACAGGTAACAAAAATAAAAATTGACATATTCTATCTATTTTTAACAAAACTGAATTCTTGCTTGTCTGTCAGCCCTAGGTATTTCAGTGAAGGTAGAGTTTCATTAGGGTTATAAACAGAGGTAACAAACTTCCCTTATCTTTGCCATTCCTGAGATGATGTTCTGGAAGTAAGCAGAGCTTTAAGGCAGAAAGTTTGAAATAACTCCTTCAAAGGCAGAAGTTTACTTAAGAAAAATACCCTTCTAATGTTCCTTTTTAAAAATCAAAGACAATATTTCTGTCTAGTTCATCTTGAACCAAATCACTGGATCCACATCTCCCCCAGAGAGAATGCAGAGACAAATCTTATAATTCCCACACTGGCTCACTCACCCTGAGGCTGAGAGGAAGATTCAGGCCACTTGCAAGCGGCAGATGAACTGGCTGATGGGCAGGAAGGCAGGTAAGAGGCCAGGCAGCATGATGGTGGGTGCACAACTGCCCTGAAGCCACGTGGCTCATTGCACTAAGTGCTCTGTGGGGGCTTGCTTTGTGAACTGCAGTCTGGAGAGTCAGGCACCCTGCTTCTGTTCTCACACACTCTTTATTAAATGGGCTTTTGTTAGGCTTATAGTTAAGATTAATGCAGCTCAGTGAAGTACCAGCTCAGTGATTTTTCATTTGATGGGTCCAGTGCAAAACTGGACAAGTAATTAGAATATCTCACCCCCTACAACTGAATGTATTCCTGAAGTTTAAAGTACTGTACAATAATAAACAGCTGCTGATGATATTACAGTTATTTTCCACATTTTAAAATGCTTTTGATTCAGATATACAGGAAAGTGAGTCAGTCTACTGATTACTCTGAAATAGGAAAAGCTGCATTTTACCATTTATTTTCATATTATGCCATAAAACAAAAAAATAGCAAAAGAACTCTTATCACAAGATTTACAATTCTGAGAGTCAGTCTCTAGGTCTTGCAGGAAGAGAAAACATTACCTTCGAAAGTGCTGATTTTTTAATTTGATAACACTATGCGTACTTTTCTTGTAAGGAATAGAAAAATTTACTCTTGTAAATATTTCTCTTGCTCACTCTGTATACTTTAGGTAGGTCATCCACACCATCCCTGTCACTGTGTGCTCTCCCAACATCCCTACCTGTGCTGCATGTAACCTCTTCAGCTGAACCAGATGCTTAATGAACTTGTAAGGAAACATCAGAACAGGTTGACCCCTAGGACTATGCTGGATTCTGGAGCACTGTTCCAAAAGTCACAAATAAATCACCTCCTGAATATGCTTTTCAGCAGCCTGAAAACTCTGTCTGGTTCAACAACCTACCAGAGACCATGTAGCACAGCCTACCAGATTTTACATACAATTCTAACATCTCTAGCTCAGCCTTTTTTATTGACAGGTCAGGGCAAAGAGGGAAAGAGAAGCTCTGAAGAAATTAGATTAAATACTTTCCCTATCACCAAGTTGCCCAACTTTGAAACTTCTTATTCAGATTACTTCAGATTCAATCAAATTACCAGCTTCCTGCCTCCCACTCACGCCAAAATTGAAACTCACCAGAGTATGAATGAATGGATTTGTGGAAGACAGCAAATTTTGTCCTCAGCTGAAGAGTGTCCCCTGTTGTTCTCTAACAGATGACCAATGATGCAAGTACAAGATTCTGAGTTAGACTTAACAGAATGATATTCACTTAATAAAAAAGTATCAGATAAAGCACCTTGTTCCGCTGTTACTTTCTGACATAGCAACAGATCTTCCCTGCCTCCAGTGTCTTGCAGTAGAAATACACAAGATGCATTGAAGGAAACAGTATTAATTTAATTTTACATCTAGTCACAGAAAGAGCAAGTGAATTATTCCTTCCTATTAACAGGGGGAATTAAACTCTAACCTACTGAATCCTAATCTTTATCTGCTTCCCAGTCAATTTACAATTTGTTCCTAATTTCTTATAAGCTCTTCTGAAGCAATTTTACATCTCTTGTAGGAAATATATCAGTATATAACCTATTCTTATTTGTGCTACAGCGGACTTCATAAAAGGAATTCAAAAAATAGTACATGAAGATAATTAAGAAGTTATAAACACTTCTTACATTGCCAGCTGATTTATCTCCTTAGAAGTCAGTGAGCTTATTTTTTGTGGGCACTGCAGGGCTTTCACGAGCTGAAACTTTATCGTTTCCAGAGGAATGAATCCACTCCCTTTTGACCCTAGACATATCTGTATCCTAACAACTACACAAAACAATAGCAAAGTGTGACTAAACGTGAATGGCAATGTACTGCTGACAAGCTCTGACCATTAACATTTTTCTTTCTGTTTAACTCAGCAGGCGAAAGGCAGCTAACAGAAGCTGTCTGCTGTTATGAGCACTCACAAGCATTTCATTGTGAGCATGTAAAGAAAATGAGTTCAATTCCTTCTGAGAATGCCACTTTCTAGGCTTTCATTATTTCTTTACAGATTAATTGTGGATAAATGCAAACAAAACATTTTGAAACAGGACAATTTCCTCTGTTAGGATCTTAGAAGCCTGCAGCCCAAGCAGGTGAAATAATTGAGATGTACAAGGCCAACATCTGCTGTGCGATTGTTCTGATATGATTAGTTTTGCAACAGTGTTACTAAAAGAAGGATATAGTTCTTTTACAGCTTAACTGATCACATTTAGATGTTAGTGAAGTTTGAACTCAATGGGAAATCTTCTGCAGGGGTCAGGAGGGACTGCGCCTCACACTAGCACACAGCCTTATTATTAAATGCTGTCAGGACTAGCCCTCCTCCTTTCTTGTGCAAATACTAGCTAATCTGGTGATACAGACAAGCTATTTCCAGCCTTGCCTGCAGTACTGTCCTGAAGGAAGACAACGAGACCTGCCCAGTTCTCTGCAAAAATCGTTGTAGGTGTCCATGTTCAGGAAAAGATTTGTGGCACCTAATCATGAATGGATGGAAGAACATGTGTGCTGTCCAGAATATGAATGCTATTTCAGACAGGGCTCTGTGCTTAGCATTTACAACTGTTCACTCTGCATGGCTTCCTGCTCACAGCTCTGGTTGCTCTGACTTCTGTTCTGTGACACCTGCCTTCTGTTATACCTTAATAATTAACACTAAATTCTGGATTCCAGTGAAGAGACTTGGCACTTATAGTTTTGGGAGAACAGTACCTTTCTTCTGGGCATACAAGTCTAGGAATTCATTTTGCTCTTTGATCTCCTACAATCAATAAGACTTATTCATGATCAGTCCACAACAACTGCTCCAGACAAGTTAATCAGCTAATAAAGAGGCATTCCTAAAACATTAAGCTTCACATTACTCTGTCTACAGATATGATAAGAATCAGATCTAATGAAGCCTTTGGCTGCTGTAAACTGATATTAGCATTGAAATTAATGTAGATGCACTGATAAAGATCTAGACAGAAAGATTAATTAATAATTTTTTTTCAAAAGAAAAATAAAGGCCATACAGCAACGTTTACTTATAAGAGAGCCTCTTCTTATAAACTTCATTTTGCAGCTCTTTGAATTGTTACTGGAGACTTCTACGGAACTTAAATATAAAGGGGCAATTTTGAAGTACAAAAAAATTAAATAAAGAAAAGCAAATCCCACTCTTGGTGAATTATGGAGAGTCTGTGAAGGGCAGTAAGTGTGAGAATCCAATCCCTGCTCATAGAAAGAACCCTACTGTATGTTCCTACAAATATTGATGTTTGAAATCCAAAGCACATGTGATGCATTAGCGTGAAACAGGGATTACATACATGCTGCTCCCTGCCCTGCAGTTCAGGAAAAGTCTTTATGTAATGAAGAACTGAAAGACTTATGAGGGAATCCAATGGACTGTTATCGTGTAAAAATATCAGTACTCTCCAAAGTCAACTCACAGTTGCTCAAATGTATGCCGGTATGTGTTTTGTTTTCCAATAGGCCTGAGAGAGAAGGAGCTCCATTCATGTCAGACCCTGTTAATCTCATACTTACAGTTCAGCCTGTGTGAATGAAACAGTGACTTGAGAAAGCCACTGCTTTTCTTTCCAGTCAATTCTCAAACATATAAAACCTACCGCAGGAGATCCAAACACACTCAAACAATAACAGGCAATTTTGTCAATTACAGAAACTACTTGTAGGCAATAAGAAGGGAACTTTTCATCCAACTAGGGGCTCTGATTTTGGGTCTTGGAAAATTAAGAATGATTCCTTGATGCTTCCTTCATCTGTTTCTCTTAATTGCTACTTGCATCCTCTAAGTTTTAACTACCAAAATGCCTCAGGCAATTCTAAATTTAATAACTTAAGAACAAAAAGCCAACCAAACAAAATACAAAGAATGCAAAGTATATCAGCAGAGCTCTGAGTTTGTGTAGTTCCAACATGTTATTGATGAAAATGTTATTTTAGTGGTCCTAGAAAACATAGAACTAAACTCAGAGTTTCACAAAGGCCAAATTCAGTGCTCTTCTGAAACGCTTCAACTTGGCCAGAGCTCTTGTTCATAAAATTACAGAATAATAATGTAGAATCAAAGAATCATAGAATGGAATTACAGAATCATAGAATGGCTTGGGTTGGAAGTAACTTTGAAGATCATCTAGTTCCAACCCTCTGCCATGGCCATGGTTGCCAACCACCAGATCAGACTGCACAGGACCCCACTGACTGTGGCCTTGAACACCTCCTGGGGCATTCACAACCTCTCTGGGCAACCTTTTTCTGTGTCTCACCTTCTTCTGAGTAAAAACTTCCCACCTAATATCTAACCCAAATCTTCCAATTAACTTAATGACAACTCAATAACAATTTTAACTGCCCAAAAAGTGCTAAACAGCTACAAATAAACCTTCATATCCCCTTCAACTATAGCAAATATTCATCATCAACATTGTGGGATGTTTTTTTGCTAATCATGTCCTATCCCACATGCTAAAATCTCACAGCCCACAAATAATACTGTTGCAGTACTAAGACCTTAGCTTTTGAGATTGTCTCAGAGTCTGTTTGCAAATCCTTGGATCTGTTTTGAGGTCTCTAATAAGACATGATTGGTATTGTCACTTGTGAAGTTTAATATAGTGCATTACCATGTATCAGTACTGCAGAATGTTTTAATTCATTCTAGTTCTGTAGCCAAGCTAGCAAGACCATCTATGCTTCTCTATCACCTAAGTAAGTCTTGGTGACATGACACTGGTACAGCAAAGTAGTAAGAGATTTGGGATAACAGGGTCTCTAACAAAGTGAGGGAATTGTTGAGTCATCTGTGCAGGTTTATATTCCCCTTTATTTATTAGTGTCAGTTCTTACAAAACATAGTCCTATAATAGGTGCAAGTAAGTCTAAGACATGAAAGTCTATGTCAGCTTCTACATTTTCTCTTTGGTTATCACAGAATCACAGAATTGTAGGGGTTGGAAGGGACTTCTAGAGATCACTGAGTCCAACCCCCTGCAAAGAAGGTTTCCTACAGCAGGCTGCAAAGGTAGGCATCCAGGCTGGTCTTTAATGTCTCCAGAGAAGGAGAACCAACAATCTCCCTGGGCAGACTTTTCCAGTGCTCTGTCACCCTCACTGTAAAGTTCCTTTGCATATTGGTGCAGAACTTCCTATGCTCATGTTTATGGTCATTTCCTGTCCTGTACCCACAGACCACTGAAAAGAGGTTGGCCATGTCCCTTTCACTCACACACTCAAGGTATCAAAACTCCAAGATAACATTAATGGTTACAGCCTCAGAGAAAGTTTTCCTCTTTCATTCATATGGAATGTCCATCACTGCAGACTGTATAAGCTGGGCAATAAGCAGCCTGCACATACTCAGAATGATGCTGCGGTCTGCCACTAGACAGCCCGAGGCACATAAAATGATCACTCAGTACACTTCTACCCTACGAAGCTGAGTCCTATAACTCTAGCAGTAAAGATCTGATTATAAAGATCCAAGAATTTCCAGATCACACTGAGAAATCACCTACTAGAGCATCAGATACCCAAAGAAATCCCAAGCCTATATCTTTCAGTGCAAAGGTATGTGTGAAGGAAAGATTTATGCAGTCTTCCACTTCATTTATACATTATGAGTGATCTCCAGAGATGGAAATCTGGAGAGAAGAAGCAAGACTTTCTGTGTTCCATTAAAATACTTAGGGTTTGATGTGCTTCTGTTGAAGACCCAGGATAGAAACTATTCTGAGCCTGTGTGCCTTTTGTGAAGGTCAGTACACTATTTCTGATTCACTAGGTTTGTTCATGCTCTACTGGATCACAGTGGTCCCATAACAGCTTTCTGGCACTGCAACAGAAGTCCACTTCTTTGGCCAGTGGAGTTTCAAAAGAAAGGGAGAAATGCAATTAAATTTGCCACCCAGCTCCAACTAAATTTAAATGGCATTCAAATAACTAAACCTCCTAACCCATTGTGGAAACATCCTTCCAAAAAAGTAGGCTTAGGGGGATAATTTGGGCTCTGCCCAAGTCATATTTGAGGACTGAGAGCCAACATTTGCATGGAAGAGGAGGAATAACTCAGTGTTGCAGAGACTACATTTGCTGAAACCTGCTCCTATGACTGAAAACTGTCCAAGAAAATTGTGGCCAAGCCTTGGTGAAAAGGTAAGTAGTGCAATAGCAAGATATGAAGAACGAAGATGACTGTAAAAGGTTTTCTTACTGTCAGCTATTCTCTGAGTTAACAACATCTGTGAGTGCAGCGACAGGGAAGCATCCTGCAAGGATCTGTGCAGCAGGCATTTGATCAACACGTTTTAGTTGCTACCAAGGAGCACACTAAGCATGCAGTGTATGAAGACATCAACACAAATGCATGTAAAAACTTTAGGTTCTGGTTTCATTCTGTTTCCCCAAAGTCCACCAAATTCCGCATGAAAAATTCTGGTGACAGTTTGTACATCTGATTGGACTTCCAAAGAAAGAGCTATTTTGTATGTATGTGAATTTAGTAAAAGTAGAGGGCAGAAAAAATTAGGATGGCACAATTCATTCTATAAATTCTCCTACTGGAATAAGTTCAGATTCTGGATGTTTTCTAAGTAAGATTTTTTCTTAATTTAAAGCAAAAATTACAGTGTTTTCAATTATCAGTATTCAAGACTATTGAGTACTTACAGAGATTAAATATTAGTTTGGTATTAAAAAAAAAAAAATCACAGTGGTGGAAAGAACATGTTATATGCAACATTACTTCTGATCTTGACACAGATATGTTTCTATAGCTTAATAACTCAGAGGACCCCAATTGTCTCAAAGCCTTGTCCAGAGCTCCACGGAAACTGCACAGAATTTCAGATCTTGCTAAAAGTACTGTCTGCCAGAACAAAGGAATGTAGCAAGGGAATGATGGGAGAAGAAAGTAACCAGCTTTTCTTCAACAAGAGGTAATTGTAAATTGAAAAGAACACTCTATTACAGCTGGCATATTCGACAAAGCACAAGTATTTTATACTCTTCATAATTTACTCTGGATATTCACATTCATCTAACTGTTTCTTAAAACTTAGTAAACTTTTAGTCTCCATGACATCTGTGCCAATGAGTTCTTCAGATCAATCATCTGCTACACAGCTTTTATTGTGCTGCTTTTTCATTCTTGCTTTCAAAAAAGTGTCTTATATATTTTCACTAACCTGGCATCTTGAAATTTAGAAGTCTGAGGACTGCAAAGTCAGGCCTTGTCTGCTTTTGGTAGCTGTTCTGGTACTCACAGAAGATTATCTTGTTTGTTGGGTCTGAATTTGACCATCAGAACAAAAATCTGTCAAATCTCAGTCTGTGTCCAACTCCTGAGCTCACTTGAAGTTAGTGTCTGAAACGAGAACTAAAACATAGACCATGTAAGTAGCTGGGTCAGAGTCTTGCCCAACCAGCAAGACATAGACAAAGCCTCTTTACATATAGAAGATACTCCTGACTTTTTAGAATAAATATTTTCAAAAATAAATAATCAACACCTGTAAGTAAAGACAATATTTTGTGGGCAAGAAATGAGCAGAAAAAGCAAGGCATGCTTTCTGAATTATCTTTTTGCATGTTCTTTATCAGTCTAGTAGCAGATAAAAATCCAAAGAACACCTGAGACACTGGAAAAAGATAAAGGAGCTCTGAACAAACAGAGGCAGATTTCTAGGATCAGCAGGGAAAAAAAAACAGTGGTGAGGGGAAGTACTTGAACAGTGCAAAAAAGGTAAGGAGCAAGAGGACGGGAGTACATAGACCAGGACACCAAGATGGGACAACAAAGGAATAACCAGCAAGTGCTTGGCGACCAAAGAAGACAGAGGTGCTTACTGTGGTTACTGCAACACAGGCTGTTGCAGATAGGCTCATGGCCTCCCTCCCATGATCACTGTATGTAACAGGAATTGCTCCAGCCTTATTGCTACTACTGACTTCACTTACTCTAGCTGGGTGGCCCTAAAACTTCCAGGAACTTGGTGTCTGTAGCTAAGGAAAGCACAGGTTTCCTAGCTACAATACTGAATGCTTTTACTTGCAGCCTGGCTGGCAGTAGTACTTGCTGCTCTGGCTGCTGCAAGATGGGCTGAACATGCCTCTGCCCATTGCATGGAGACAGTTGCAATGCATGAGACAGCTCACCAGTCAGAAGGGTTTAAAGCCAGGATCTGAGGGGGCTAACAGAAAAAGAAGGAAGTAGAAGCTTGCATAAGTACTGGAGCCCACTCCTCCTAAACTTACAGACATATCTAAAAAAGCTCTGCCATCTGCACTTTAAGCACATAGGAGATAAGCAGAGGAAGGAGGGGTTTGAATCACATGTGCTGCAAAGCCTTTTTGAGAAATCAAAACAAACTGTGCTGCTGACTTTGTATAAAACAGCAGAGCTTCAATCATGCTGACATTTTGCAAAAAAAAAAAATTTAAAAAAAAATATTGAATTGATTACTGACCATAACATTTTCAGACAGCTTCCAAACAGCAAAACAGACCCTGGCATAAATAAAAATCTGTTTATTGAATCCATATATAGCAAGTTTCAGTGCAGAAGGAATTCTTAGCTGCAGAGACATAAGGCTGGACCCTTTTATCAGGGCTTCATTCCCACAAGCAGGGGAAGGTTATCTAACAGATGGGACACAACACACAGAATTGTGGCTCCACAGCTTTGTCCTCCTCTTAGCCAGAGCTGCTAAATGAGTTGCCATCAGCCTACACATGTGCAAGGAGGGTGAATGTATTTGTTTTGCACTGCTGCTGCATAGATGAAGATGTTATCCCTTGGCCCTCCAAGGTAAGTTTACAGAAGCCACTGTAATCTTGCATCAGTCTTCTTTTCTTGGTCAAAGATCAGAAGTGATTCACATGGTACTGATTCTCCCAGCTGATTCCCCACAGACATTCTTCCATTTTAGGAATCACAGCCAATGGCCCCTGCAGCACCTCTCTATGTATTTCACAGTTGGTCAGTTTGAGAACTGCAATTAGGGCACTAAATAAATACATAATAGCAAAACTCAGCCTTCTTTTGTCCATCTTATTACCTATCCAGAAGCCAGATTCTTTTCTAACTGTTCCTCAATTGCACAGCTGTTTTCTCTGATTAAAATAGCCAATGAACACACTTGAAGTCCCTCTCAGGAAACCTTTAGTCACTGTAAGCTTTGTTCTCAAATTGATTAGTGGGTTTCTTATCTGCAAATTCTGCGTGGCCAGCAAAAATCTCAGCTAAGGAAATAATTTACCTATAAATTAACTCATAATCACATATCATACAGCAGAGATGCACACAGAAAAAAAATGCCCACAGTGAGCACATCTGGAACATGAGAACTAATTTTCTCTTCTAAAGTATTTAGAAGCATCAAAACAATGACGTCATTTTAAAAGTGATTTTTCACCCTAAATTGTACATGGCCAATAATCATCTAATACAGTAGGTAGAGCAATTTAATTTTTTTTAAGAAACTTACAAGACTTTGCCATAATTAACTGATAAAACTGAAATATCATCTGCTAAATGTCTGCCAGAAAATTGTTGCTATTCCATTTTCCACAGCTTCCTACAATTAAATTATGTGGGCAATCTTGTTTTGTGGGTATGTTAAAAATACCCTCATAATTTTTTTTTTCTTTTTTTTATTTTTTTCTTTCAGAAGATTCTGTTGAAAAGGAGAGTTGAAACTAAGAGATTTGTTCTCTTGTCAGAAATGAGCTTTTGTCTTCTCCACTAAAAGGAAACTCAAAACTGGACAAACCTGACGTCATTGGGTGAAAAAACAGAGATGTGTTTATATTCAGTATTATCATAGAGATAAGGAGCGAGAAGGAAATTGGATCAAGAGGTGGAGGAAATAATGATGACGAAGATTCAGAGGCAGGAAGGCAGGAGTTGAAAAGTAAGTCAGAGGAATTCTCACACTACACTTGAAGGAATAAACAGAAGTATCTGTAACCAAAGATTTCCACAATTCATTATTCCTTTTATTTTCACAAGCACTCTCAAACTGTGCTGGCTATTTAATGTCCTGGAGCTCTAGAGAGTACTGGTTTGTTTTCTTCATTTTGTCATCATTACCACTGTTTAATAAAATGCCAGACATTCAGAGAAAGACTGCATTGTAGTACCCACGGTCTGCACAACCAACTGGCAGAGAAGAAAACTGAGGCCAGGCTTAGACCTCTGTTACTCTGTTGTATGTTCCTGTGCCTGCATTCATGAAAAGCACCAGCTCTTCCCCAGAGGAACTGGAATAGAGAATGAACATTCTGGTAAAATCTCTGGCTTACTCTATACCAGTAACTGATTTTTAAATATAAATAATAGAAATGTAGGCCAGATTTTGCTATTCTTTCTTTCAAGAGTTCTTTCTTACTCTTTCAAGAAGGATGCAACACACAAAAGAGGCCCACACACTCCAAGAGATTATAAAAAATCATCTCTAACTGTTCAGCTACTGCCTAAGATTAGTAAGAAGAAGGTACATGTTTGGGTTTGACAGCTCTGGGCAGTAGCACATTTCCAAGTATTATTATAGGGCAGGTAGTATCACAGGTGGTATTAACATGTTCCCCTAGGAAATCCTTAACAGTGCAATGCTGATCCAAAAGTGAAGCATGTAGAAAAGTGAACAGGCAGAGTCACTTACTGTGGACCTCTGTTCCTTGCTGGCACCATCCCAGCAATGGCAGTTGGGATGCTGCTCATTTACAACAGAAGTAACAGAGTAGAAACTCAAGAACAAACAGAATAACAAATTTTCCAATTGCTTAACTTCTGATACTTTCACAGTCCTTGCCTGTCTGACACTTAGCCTTCCACACCCAAAATGCTCTGATTACTTCTCAAACTGAAATTGCATCACCTTGGATATTTCCAAAATTAGGAAGTTCTATGGGGATGATAGCAGCTGAAAAGGTCTCATCACAGTTACCCAAGTCTCAGTGTCAAATGACACTGAATTTACTAAACCTGGGATTTAAAAGCTATGCAAGTGTTCAGTGACCTTGTGGGGTATTCAGGATACCAGAAAAAAGTCAGAAAAAAAAAAATATATATATATATATATACACACACACACACATATATATATTAACCTCAGAATTATCTGAGCTGCAAAATTGAGTCAATTTTTTTTGTTGTTTTCCTCTGTCTTCATTTTGTGATATACACACTTTTATTTTTTATAGAAGTGTTTATGTGTGCCTCTAACTAAAGAACATATTTTCAGTTGTATGATACACTTATTTAAACATGGGAAAATATTTGTTAAAAATAACCCTCATATATATATATATGACCATCAATATTAGAGCAATATGTATCTCCTACTGAATAACCACACGCACCAGTACAGGTTAGGGGCTCACCTAGGAAAAAGCTCTGCAGAGAAGAACCTGCGTGTCCTGGCCAATGGTATCCCAGGGTGAATTAAAAAGAGCAAGGCTGGTAGGTCAAGGGAGGTGATCCCCTCCTCTACTGTGCCTCGCTGAGGTCACATCTGAAGTACTGGGTCCAGTTCTGAGGTTCCCAGCTCAAATAAGGCAGAGAACTATTGCAGAGAGTTCAGTGAAGGGCCACAAAGATGATGAGGGGCCTGGAGCATCTGCCTTATAAGGAAGGGCTGAGAGATCTGGGTCTACTGAGACTGGATAAGAGACAGATGATATTTTACCAATGCTTATAAATATCTAATAGGCAAAAGTCAAGTAGATGGGGCTGGGCTCTATTCCATAGGACAACGGGCAGTGAGTACAAGCTGAAACATAGGAAGTTCCACACGAACATGAGGAAAAGCTTCTTAACCTTGAGGATTACAGAGAACTGGAATGGGCTGCCAAGAGAGGTTGTGGAGGCTCCTTCACTGGAGATTGCCTGTGCTCCAGATACAGTCCCTTAATGGGTTTCCTTGAAGCTGTATTCATCCTTCTGTTTTCCATTTCACAAAAGCCTTAGGCTTTCTGATCTATTTATTTTATACACTTTTATGTTCAAATCTTGACTTAATCACTTGCAGTGGCAGTATCCCAGCATACACACTGCCCTGTGCTCACTTGGACCAGGCTTGAGTCCTGGATATGTGGGTACCTGATTTGTTTTCTAGAAGCTTGTTACTTGAACGTAATTCTGAAAAACTGGAATGTCAGCCCAGGTTTTTTGGCAGTGAGCCTCCACTTTCTGTTTCCGTAAGAGGCCTTTACTTTCCCAAGCTTCTTGTCCCAGTGGTAGTTTTATAAAAAAGCCCAGCAGGTCCCTGGAAGTTCACAAAGCCTTCTTCATTCATAAACAAGCTGCTTGCGAGCCCCTGAACAGAATGGCTCTATCCGTGACGTCTGATTGACCTTCAAGAACTGCACACATGACAGAAAAAATAATAATAGTAAAAAAGGGGGCAGAAAGTTTAAGGAAATAGACAAATGAAGAACAAGGGGCCCATCAGTGTGTTAGTAATGCGTTGAATGTGAGAATTAAAGATATAAATATCACGATGGGCTGTATTTGCATTGCCACAGTCTGGTTAAAAGAAAGAACCCCAGAGCTAGGAACTGACGCCTCTTGCATCCCTAATGGCTTCTATATAAAAATTGTCATTTTCTTTGTATGATTAAAATAAAGAGCATCAGCAAAATAAACTCTCCCCTTCTACTTGTTTCTTTTAGTGAATCTACAGCTGATAGAAGATGCCAGTTTAACAAGTTTGCAGACAGAGGGTTTCTGTCTGCAGAATATGTACAAGACAAGCAGCAGCAGGGAGTGGGTCTCTGCCACACACACAGCTCCCTGAGACCAAGGAGACCACCCCAAGAGGGAAAGGCACATTCAGGCCTTGGCCTCCCTACTGACACTAGCTGGGTAGCCCATCAGTGCCATTTCTCAGGGCAACTTTCAGACAGCCTGGAGTCTGAGCACTTGGAAAGAGTCTCATGTTAACAGTTCATTTAGCACCATTTTCCACTAGGTACTGCTGGCAACTGCACTTGAGAGTATAATGCATGTCTTCACTGATCTCAGCTGCAAGGATCATTAAACCTATTGCCATTTCTGGTTATTCTGTCAGGTGCTATTCTCTGTCCTCCCTTTATTTACCTACTTCCAGCAACCTTCTCTGAATTACGGTCCTCTTTCTTAACAGTCCATACCCTACTTTACCTTCCCAGGTAGGTTTACTTGCTCTCCTTTATACTGGTGTCTTTTCCCCTGCTCTCCCTTCCCAGCTGGTATTTTCTTTATCTTCCAGTGCTGCCATTCACTTCAGGGGAATTGTAATAGGGCAGCAAGGACTTCCTTTCTGCAGGCCCCTGACTGACTCACTCTCAGTTTTCAGTGAATCCCACTCACATACATTTGAAATTTACAGAATTTTTAGTTCCTCTGCCACCCCCCACACACTGCCTACTGACTCTCTGTGGCAACAGCTGTTACTATTGCTGTGACTTCCACAGTGCAAAGCCTCTAATGGCAACTGCTAGAGTAGAATATTTAGGCAGAAGGGAAGCAAGCACCTTTCCAAGCACCTATTTTTTGGTGTTGGGTATGGGAAAACATGCTTCCATATCTCTTTTCTTCCACTTTTTCTAATGCTTCATGAAGTGCCAAAAAAGCCACTGTGGACTTTCATTTTAACACTTTGTGTGACATGACGACTTACAAGGGTGGCAATGGAACAGATCTCAGTCCTGACTAAGAGTGATTACCTTCTAGGATCGGATCCTGTCTGAAGATGGCCTTATCTTAGATGAACTGCACCAGATATTCAATTTCCAACTGTCTGGAAAAGTATAATTATTTTAGATAGCCTAGCTGATAGTTCTCCATCAAAATAATTGCTAGTAAATAAGTCACGGAAACTGAATTAGGCATCATTACAAAAGAAGCATTCCCTCCAGTTTAACATTAAGTTATGTTGGAAAGGCTCTGTAAGGAAAATGCTGGCATTTCCTATGCTGGAAATGCTTTCTGGATAAACAAGGACTTTCATCTTTAGGAATGTAAATTCAGGATGTCTCAGCTGTGTTCTAATAACAAGAAAATTACCTTGCAGGCCCTAAAGGATAGATGCAAGGTCAGATAGGAATCACATCAGTGAAAGCAGACAGTGGAGATCCAAGGTAACTCAGATCACAGGCCTCTTTTTTAATGCTCCTTTTCCAGCCTGGTCGCTATCACTCGTGTGTTACTAAGCACAACAAATTTTCCCAGAAGCATGCAATTTACCACTGTGTGATCTGACAGTGGACACTGGAGACCTGATCTTTTTCTTGCTGAGTGCAGACTATATTACATTTAACATACTGCCAAATGGAGGCCTCTCTGCCTGAGAGAAGATATGTTATTGTGTCTTCTTTGTTTTTGTTCCTTTTCCTTTTTCTCTTTTCCCCCCTGTAATTATTTTCATGTCCATGATATAAGGCACTGCTGTCTTTGGTTGTTATTTTGAATTATGGGATATCTTGGAACAGACTGCTAAGGGAGATGGTAGAGTCACTATGCCTGGAGATGCTCTAGGGATGTGGATGGGTGTCACAGAGGGACATGGATTAGTGGACAATATTGGTGCTAGGTGGACTAAATGATCTTAGATGTCTTTTCCATCCTCAGTGATTCTATCATTCTATGATTCTAAGTAAACAAGCTATAATTTATTTCTATTGAAATTGATTTTAAGTCAGCATTTGGCTTCACCAAGATGGTTAATATGTACTCAGGCAATATCTTTCAGGGCACAGAGATCTCTGGAAGGTATTATTTCCTTCCTTGATTTTTAAGAATATAATAATTTTCAGGCTACAGTCATATGGAACAACTGGGTCTTTTCCCCCATGTCTATTGTGTCTTTGATTCAGCACTTACTGGCTTCATGTCATTTCTCATAGATAACTTATCTCTCTCTTTACAGGCTCTGATCCTTTGTCATTAAAAATGAAACAATCACCTTTCAAATGATAATCACAGTATATAATTTTTCAGTAGACATAATCTTCCCTGAATCTATATGAACATTGTTGGTGTCATGGTTTTGTAATTTTGTAATTTTGCTATCAGTATTCCACGTCATTCAGTAAAATTATCCATGCTTTACATGATGTTATGATGTGGAATACTGATAGCAAAATTACAAAACCATGACAGTTGGGATGTCAGAAGACAACATGAAGGCAGAAAGGAAAGGAAACATGAAAAAAGACTTGCAATGAGTCAACAAAAGTCCCATTTTGAGATCACTTCTGATATTTTATAAATTTTGTGAAATATTTGTAATGGAACAGTGCAATATTGAAAAGTATAGAGGAAATGGAAGCACTAAGCCAGCTGCATGAACAAAGAACAGAACAGTGATGGGAGCTGGACAATGGGGAAAGTATAAACTTAAAAAAGAGAGTAATAATGGACCATCAGTATCAGTAGGTATCAAACAAGGCCCTCACAGGATAAGATAGCTCTTCCTGCACTTGTTTTAATCTTGGCCCTTTCTCTCAGTGAGTACCTAGTACAACAGTACACTCTATTTGCTAGTTCATTCCACTATACTTATGAATTGTGTTTTCATCTTCAGAACCTGTAAAGGCCAGAATTCAGGCAGACTTCTGCCAGAGGGAGTGTTCTATAATTCATTCTGTAAATCTAGCTGCAGCGAGTGTTGCTTTGATGTTCAAGCAGAGAGCTCACAGAAATCCCTCCGCTAGGATTCTGGCTTCTCTGATGTCAACAAAATATCACCTGGATATCATCTCCTTCATTTACAAAAGGTCTCCCAATACCAGCTCCCTCCAGAAGTCTCAGCACCATGCAATATCACAAATAAAATCCCTGTCATCATGAATGCCTACTGAAAATAAAAATATTCTTTTCCATTGCATTTTTTCCTCTTAACATCCAATTATACCAAACTTCAATTAGCCTTAGTAACCATCAATTGCAGGCACATTTGGTGAGATTCTCATGCCTTCTAATCATTCAGTAGATATAACAGAGCCTTATTACTGAGGTACATCAAACTGAACTGAATTTCACTAAAATATCTATCTATTCAGCAGAAAGGAAATGGAGCCTGATATAACTGTCTGTCTCCCAGAGGTGCTGACAGGATTCCAACCAGACATTCCCCAAGAACTGCATTTCTTCCCTCTGTTGGGATATGACTACAGTGAGCTCCCTGATGCAGCCATTAGCTTGGTTATGAGAAGGTACAAAGTGCTGGAAACAGACGTCTAAACTCATGTATGAGTGAAACACTCAAGGATATCACACACGGAATCTGAGAAGACTGGTGAATTATGTAGCATCCTGACTGCACATAGAATAATTATTTGTCTAACAGCCACTTGCAGCAGAACATCAGTATCTTAGCAATTCTTTCCACTTACATATTTTACACACTTATTTTTTACTTGTGGTTGCCCCTTCAGTTTTTTATTGCCTCTACAATTAGGTCCCTACAACTTCCAGAGCTGGCCATAAAAGCAAGTGTAAACTTGGCTGCAAACTGCTTTGTAGCTTCTTAGGATATTTTACCAAAACAGGAAGGATATGTAAGTGGCTCAGAGTATAATACAGGATGTGCAGTGCTACATGAGTCACCTATGCAGGCAGACAACCAACTTTTATCAACTGGTACACCACTCAAAAAGGACCGTCATCCTCTCTGTCCTCCTAAGAAAGCATCAAAGGTTTAACAGAGCAGTCATTCTGTCAAGGACCTTACAACTACAGTCATCTATCACCTTCAGCCTCAGAACCAGAGTTTTGTAGTTCTGTTTCAAGACTGAAATATTAAAAACTGCTATGCAGTTGCACATGTAGTCAAATAGGGCAAAGATTGTGCTTCAATTTTATAACACAGTTTTACCCTCTCAATTCATTGTAATGCACTCAAACTCTTCCCCAAGGCACCAGAAAGCAAGATTCTATCTTCTTCAGGAATGCAAGTAAACTGAAATGTCTGAGACCTCAGCAAGCCTGGACAAAATTAAACAGCACTCTGACCTGGTCACAGTTTACCATTTACATATTTGTGGACAAGAACATGTACATTATTACGCTTATATCAGCATGCAGAGAGAACTGGTGAATGGAACTGTCTTGATGAGAATTTGAAGACTCTCACCAAGGCTAGTTGCTGTGAGCTTTTACATGAAACTTAAATGACTGTATTTGGCAAGATTTTGAGTTTTACTGATCATGAAGCATACTGGTTTGTTGTAAAAATATTTTAATGTTGTTGAGCTGTTGGCTTTTTTTTTTTTTTATTTGTTTGTTTGTTTTGTTTCGTTTTCCCAAATAAGCACACAAGATTCGAGTCTTTTTCTGAGGTTCAGATCTCCTTTTGAAATCCAGGCTGCAGCATTTACCTGCTGGAACAATCTCAGCTGCCTGGGAACAAAGACCAGACACACCTCTGATTTTCCCAGATGTTCAGCACTAAGAACCTTACAATTTTCAGAAGCTGCAGTGCAACTTACATAGTTCTCTGATGTTTTTTAGCAGAGGTTATGCACACATCTGTTTCAATGCTCACTTCCTATCTCTCCTTCTCTACCCCCCTCCTCTTTCTCCTGGACAATCAGATTAAATAAAAAGGTCATGAACCTAACTGCAAGCATCTCTTCCTGCTTCTTGTGTGGTTTTCACCCTGACCTTGATACTCTTTTCTGTTTCCCTAGTGGCACTTCATGCTCAGGCCACCCTCTCTTGCTTTCTTAAGAACAGGAACAGCAGAAAGAGAGAAAGAAATTCTGACAATTAGAAACATACCCAGAGACTTCCTGCCTCTAATGCCTACTGCAAAAGGGCTGCTGTTTCTCAGTTAACAGAAAGTAAAACAAGAGAAAATTAATAAGCTTAACAAATTGAGGACAAATTGAACATAATGGTGCCAAATTTATCCCTCATGTCTTGTCTTTGGGGGCAAAAGAGGGATACATTTATCTTGACGTGTTTATCTGTTTTGTAAGGACATGCAAGGATTGTTTGGGGTTCTTTTTATTGCTCTTATTTATTTATTTGGTTGACTGGTCTTGTTTTGTCATTTGGTACTTGCTGCCTACACTGCTGTGTTAATGTTCTATAAATAATTATTGTTATCATATTCCTGTAGCCAATATGATAGCAAGCGGAACAACATGACGAAAGGTCTGAGTTGCTCTCACTAGGGAGTGGGCCAGCCACTGAATCACTCCATGACCTGAGATGAGTCACTTCAGCACACTCTGCCTTTTGTTATCTCTGGCCTGTGTCACCCACTCATAGCAAGCTCTTCAAGATAGATGCTATCTCTTCACTCTACACGATTGGTTACAAGAGTTTTCTCTTTATTGACTTTGTCAAGTTAATGGCTGTTACAATGAAAAATGTTACGGCTGGTTTAACACAGAGCTGTAAGGAGGACAATTCCATAGCATTCAGGTGCACAAATCTGCTATGTGATGCATTCAGCACTGAGAGGCGTTGGGAATACTGTCACCTAACAGACCTACTTGGCCTTAGGAAATAAGTGCTTTTGGCTTGGAACTGTTACAGAGCTTAAATATGCAAATAATTGGAAAGTCCAACAAGAGTTTCCAGTGAATGAAATACTAATCTTCATTAACTGCATTTGAACAGTAAGTTCACTATTATGTAAGTCACATGGAAATGAAAAGCCTTAAATCAGGTGTGGAACGTACTTGTAGACAAACACATTTTAGCAATAAATTCAAATGAAGCGGCGATCATCCTGTTGTGGCCTAGGTGGAACATTTGCAAGTGGTGCACACATAACTGGCTATTCACATGGTTCTGGCACTCCTTCCTAGTTTCCTGCTGCTAAATTACATTAAGAGACTCTAAACATACTTTCTTAATATCCCTACTCCCTGCAGGGAATTATTGTGGTTGCCACAAGAACATTACTTGATCATGATGGGGCAGGAAAAGGGCTCGGTACAATCCTGAACAAACTATCCATGCAACCATCTCTAGGGTCCTAATTCACCCTGCTGCCTCTACTCAGCAAAATATGTAGCCTCTCTGTTCAACTTACATAAGGGGTTAGATAAGATGGACTGCAATGAGAGCAAGCACATTTTTAATCTTCCCAGTGATGTCAGTGGAGCACTGAAGTTTACTACAGGTTACACAGCTGGGATTTTAAGCAGCAAGCTCTGCAAAACATGCACTTATTTTGTATTTATTTTTTTCTAAAATACCTGTCATTATTAGGGTCTGAGTTTTTTCTCTGTGGCTCTAACAGTGCTACTGCTATGTAGCATCATATCTGCATAGAAATAATGGCATATTAAGAGATGGAAACAAAAAGTCACAGTGCCTGAACAGTCACAGTCTGAGCACTGCAGCATTTTGATGCTGGGCAGTGAACTGCTATGCAGTTCAAATTAAGTTATTTTCTTGTTCCTTGGTCTCATTTACCCTCAGCACATTTGTAGAGTCAGTATCGTTAAAGTTTGTTTTCCAACTCATGGTAATATGCGCAACAGAATTAACTCAGAAAGTGCTACTCAGTGAATTAAACAAAGAGAAATGTGTCTATATCCCTATTTTTGTTTATAACTGTGACATGCATATTGACAAAATAATCATCCATAATTTTGAGAAAGAAATGCCCCAACCTCTGTTTGAGTTAGGTTTTCTGACTAGAACACACTTGCCAAATTGTCATATTTTGTGTGTAAGATACAAATCAGCAACCTCACAAGTGAGGCATTCCACTCAAAGAGGTCTACAGTAATTCCCAACTCTGTGGCTCAGCCACAGCAGCTGTGAGAAATGGCTTTCCATCATGTAACTACACTGGGTGGCATCAGGTGGATCAAGTTCCTCCTGGGATCCTTATTGAATCTGGCTTAGTTCAGAGCCTTACTTGCTACAAATTGGTAAATGGAAATAGATCAATTTGTATTTAATGAGGAGTTTATCCAGGAAAATGTCTTCTTTGGGAATTGTTGGAGTGTAGTTTCAGGTGTTGGTATAAACTTTGTCTCTTCTAGAAACAAGACAGGAAACCCTGGCACAGGGCAACAATGTTTCTAATGATTGTCTTCAGAAAACATAAAGTAACCTGAATCCCCGCTGTTCCAGCTATCAGTTTGTAGCTGTAGCAACTACAGAACTGGATGGTGCGCCCTGATAACAGTGTGGGATTACAAAGAGCAAAAAATTGGAGTTTCAATCTCTGACCTGTCTGTGTTGTCCTATCCTTGCCCTGACTTCAAACACTGATTCCAGCTAGTAGAAGGCTTTGTATGTCTCAAAACAAAATTGTACACATATTCTCCTTCCCACTGAATCTCAAATCAGATGTGAACAAGGCAAAGCAATTATTAGGTTTACTTTGCTTATAGTCAGAACACTGCTCCTCACAGCTTTCCTTTTCATGGCTCTTCTAGTTACTAACTTGCATAAACATACTGTGCTTTGCACATTCCCCTAGATTCTCAGACTCACGCAGTCAGACTTGAGCATGCTTTTCTTGCTCAGGGTGTCTTATTTATATTTTCCACATCCCTTCCCAAGCACTAACTTGCCTGACAGAGCTGAGGAGCTGGCAGGAGGTCAAAAATCCAGGTTACTTAGCTCCAGGAGGGCTGTGGACTGGCACTTCCAGAGGGGGCTGACTGTTCAGAAGGAGCAGTGCTGTTCAGGGGGGGGTGACAGGAACACACAGAGTGGTGCCTGGAAAATACTTGCATAGTTTATCTGCTGGGTGTGAACTGGGGAATTGCAGAGGCATAAAATTTAAGGTTTGTGATTCTGAAGGCCTAAGAAGATTGTTATTTAAATTAATGGGAACAGTGTGTCTGAATCCTCCAGATACCTTTGGAAATCTCAGCCTGAGACCTGTTTTTAACACAGCAGATTCTCCTAAAGTATAAAGGTTATACTGTGGGCTTTGAAAGCCATTATCAAGCTAAGGATGAGAGAAACCTAGAAAAGCATATCTGGTGAGAAAACATGCCAGCTTCTGGAGACTACTAGTGGGGTGTATTCTCTCTTCCTTCTTTCATTGTTCCAATCCCCAAAAGGAGCTCTGTCAAGAAAGATATGAGGCTGCACATCTGTGCTCCATGCTTACACAGGCTATCTAGCATCAGTGATGGCATCAGCTCTTACACCAGACATTTCCAGCCCCTTCCAGGCAAGACAGGCAAGTACAGAAGCCTTGTCAGATCTTAGCAAAGGCAAGCAAGGTTCTATCCAAAGCTCAGTCAAAATCAGAGTAATGATCAGAGTAGATCAGTTCCCTCAAGACTGTAAGCAGCAAAGCAGGCATACAGCTGAGCTCTCACCACCTCCACGAGCAGTTCAGATTAGATCAGTGAACTACATGTTCCCAAACTGACTGAACTGAGATGCTAATGTAATGTTTTGTCATTATCTTCATGTTTATTTTTATAAGTGTGACCCTACAAAGATATTCAAGGCAGAAAAGTTTGGTGCCTGCTTTGTTAGTTGTGTATGTTCAGGTATTCTGTTCACATTCTTTGTTAACCTGTACAACCCAGTTCTGAAAAAATATTCTAACATCTCTGTGGTATCCAATACCTTTAAAAATACAAATCCACACCTTCATTTTCTAAGTCTGCCTTGTAGCCAAGTCCTTCTTCCCCAGTGCCTGAACTACAGTTCCAGATTGCTGGTCACAATAATGGTGGCCTCACTGGAGCAATGAAGTTCAGGAGCATTCTGCTGGAAATAGATCAGAACTTCTGAACTCTGTTGCAGAAACTCCCCTTGCTCATAATTCCTTGTAATGTGGGACTCTGAGCAAACATGAGAAACATCAGAACAGGCAGTGAGATTCAGCAAGAAGAAAATGAAAAGGTTTCTTGATAAGTTTTCTTTTGGTCTCTGAGCTAACCTTATCTTGTCATTGTTGGATTCTGTCAAAGCTACAAAATAGCTAACTCCTACAGTGCATTGTCACAGTTCCTCAGGTCCCTTCTCAGCAGTGGTGGTGCTTGGACCATTGAGCTGAGGTGCAGGAGGGATTGCACTATTGCACTGAGCCCCCCATGCATGATGAGGCCTTCCCCACACAGGTGGAAAACGATAATAAGAATCATACTCTTGCTCTACTGCAAAAGCAGAGTATGGAGTGGAATGAGGAAGTTGGACATTAGTTTTGTTTTGAAATTAATTTTAAGACCCCTTTTCTACTGTAATGTGTACTTCAAGTTGTGGTGTTTTCAGTTGGTATCAGAAGAAAAAAAAAACAAAACACTTAAAGACTAGATAATGTAAATTATGGTCAGTTGGAATCCTTTCAAACTAGAGGCATCTTTTGGACTTAAGTAAAAAGTGAGGTACCTCCTTCTGAGTTGTAGCAACTTGCAGCTACTGACTTCTACTAACAGCATACTGTCACAGTGACAATGGAGCTAAAGCCAGATGTGCTGTACTGTTGTAGCACACAATTTCTCAATTCTGCTTCATGCACCCCAGAATGTGGGGAGCTGATTACAGTGAAGGATCCTGCAGTTTTATTGAAGGCATCTAACACTGGACATCTTCTAACTGCTAACTTGCATATATGCATTGTGTTATCAGCACGTGGAACGTCTCACAGAAATCAGCAGGGTTGGGTTCAGATGTCATCTGGCCTTCATTAGGATGAGGTTTGTTTCCCTTAGTTTTACTGAGCAGTGCAAAACTCAGATATGGAACATGTGTGTGCAGGAGAAAAACGGAGAGAGAGAAAAACCCACACACACCTATCTCTGATTAGCATGATCTGATACTCTAAGTATATAATAATGCACATGCAAAGCCATGAATATACAAGACATTATAGGTACAAATTTATACAGAAGTACCCTTATTCCTAATGAAACTAATGATGAAGTGAGAAAACACTTCTGATGACATTTTTATATGACCAGACTAAAACTTATTAATGAAAAAAGAGACTTTTCAGGATAAAGTTATTTCTGACAAATAAGATGTTGCATTTCCATACAACAATTACCTTTCTGTGTCACACATCATGGGAGAGATACACCAAGGAAGCAAAAAACACCTGTTCACTCTTTTCTCTCTCAACATATATGCTCAACATATCGCTCAAAATATATAAACTGTATCAGCGTGCAGCCCACTTCCCTCATCATACATACAGAACCTCATTAGTATGATTCCTGCCTGACAATCTTGCAGCTTGTTGCATTCAAAGCAAAAAATGACAGCACCTTTTCATTGTGAAAACAATTGCCCTTACACAAGCTTATACTGCCATATTACTGATTTTCTTTGGTTAGCAAGTTTGTGAGGTCTCCATCATTTTAACTCATTAAGCACAGTCTATATAATTCCAGTTATTCTTTTTATGTTATACGATCAAACAATTGTATCCTTCTAGGATTATTGCAATTGAAAAACCATAATGCTTCTGACTGTACCCTCCATGTCTGGCCTCATTGTGGCATTGCCAATATCACAAGTCAACCCAGAGAATAATTAATTATGCTGTAATTTCTTAGGAACTTCCATGCAATGATCACAATCCAATGTAGACAAAACAAAATTCTGATTAGGAATACAGAGTTGTTCAGTTTAGTGGTAGAATCGTGACTTGAGATACTATGAGGAGCATAGATCTGATGTAAAGTTCACTGACACTTGCTCCTGTGCTTGAACTTAGGTGGGTAGTTGACAATGGCTCAAACTGGCATAAGTGTGCATGATTTGGGTCCCATGGGGGGGGGGGGGGGGTCTTTGCTAAGTGATACTCAATCATTGAAGTTTGTTGCATATGGTTGAATTTCAGTGTGGATCTCACTTCAAAATTAATAGTCATTTATCTCTTGCAAGGGGAATATAAGAAAAGAAAGGGAAAAACAGACAAGGTCCCTGTAAGGGCTGAGTCATTTGACCTTATACTCCTGAACCAAACATCTTGCTTACATAAGCAGTTTTGTATTTTTCTATAGACAGTAACTGTCTTATCTCAACTGACATACAGGGTATTTCACAATACACCATGCCCTTACCCAGCCAGAAATATCATTTTGCTTACCATTCACACCTACAGAGCTGAAAATCAATCTTGAGTCTTCATGGCACATTCCAGCTTTGCTGCTTTTGCAGTAGGAACTTTTTCCACTCCAGCTTCATCTTGCCTATATAACATAGGCATTGTGCCCTGCAAATAGAGAACAAAACAAACTTTGAGGTTCCTTTAAACTAACACAACCATTTCATCCTTCTAGCACATGCCTGTGCATAGATTCCCATTCTGCAACTGATATTTATTGATCTAGATTCATATGATCCAAGAAAAGCTTGACTGCATTGCCTTGCGGTAAAATTATAAGGGGAAAAATTCGAATGCGGGGGAGACGGGAGGAGGAAAGCCAAGCTTTTATAACTCTTTGTAAACCTGGTTTATGTAAGCCTGGCCAACCCAGGGTCTAAATGATCTGTTACACTTAAGAAGTGGAAGTGAAAGGCAGCACTGTTGCTCAGCTGCTGGTGCCCCACAGAATCAAAACATTTTTTCTGAGCTACAATTTAAATGGTAATACTCCAACTAATTATAGGAAGCAGCCCCTATGAGGAAGTATGCTTTCCTTCTCAAAGCACTTTACCTTCATCAAGTAAACAGTCCTAAGTGTAATATTAAAAACACTAAAGTTTATACGCATTTTTATTTTGTGCTAATAGAGCAATTAAAAACACGTGCCATCTCAAATTTGCATTTTTATTCTAAAGAGGTTTCAGTGTTTTCCTGCAGATTCAGGTCTATTTGCACATCACTACCTATCAGAAGAATATGAACCTCTTGAGTCTTAATGTTTTAATTAACATAATATTTAATTATTACATTTCAATTAATAAAATGACATTAATTTATTATAATTAATTATTATTTAATTATTGCTGTAGCTCTGGTCCAAGGCTTCAAGGAACCAGCTGGACATAGCCCAGCCTATCAGCCCTCCTGCTGTTACCTGCTCCTCTGTCCACCACTGACATATCTTCTGCACTTGCCTTTACAGACTGTGAAAACAAGCTAGCTTGTTTTAGGTATTAACCTTATTTATACACTAAACCTTAGATCTAACCTTATTTAGATTCCTTAAAACATGAAATCACACTTAGATCTAGCTCCACCTTTACACTTTCCATCTCCTGCCTCCTCCATTCCCACAGACATCTGGCAGACAATAAAGCCATCCTGTAAGAGGCTTGTAGACTTTCTAACAGTGCTGAATAAACCAGGAGAGACTAAGGAGACTTGTGCTTGCCTTCAGGTAAAATGACCAAAGAAATATTCACAGTTGTGAGAAACTTGTATGGTGGAAGACAGAAAGTCAGAACATTTACTACTTTCTAGTGAGTCTATCCATGCAGGCACCAGTCCATTGCCAAGCGCTGCATGAATCAGAGGTACATTTTCCAAAAGATACATCCACTCAAAGTGAGAAGAATTTTCAAGGTTTTCAGCTCCTATTCATCACATTTTACGTACATTCAGATTCCTGGAAAAACTCAACAACGTATTTATCTTATGTAATTACACACAGAGATGCTTGGTCCCTGAAAATCCAACCTCTGGACATATAAGCTTTAAAGTTCTGAGAATTCTTTCACCAATGAGCTAAAAGGCTAAAAGAAATTTTAAATGATGAGAACTCTCACACACTTTTCTGCAGGACATTTATCCACCATAACAAGAATGTCCATAGATCTGTTTAAAAAAAATAAAAAAATGTTAGCAAGACTTAATCCAAGATTTTTTTATTTTTATTTTTTTCAAAATTTCATGTTGTTTATTATGATGGGCTCTAGTCTGGGACTTAAAACTAAGGATGCCCTCTTCCCTGGACCATTCTACATTCAAATCAGTGATATAGGATACAGTAGAACAAGAAGACCAGACACAGGAGGGTTAATAACTGAAGCAAAGGTCTGAGTTCATGAATGGATTTTTCACATATCAGGCTCTTCATCTGAACGCTTGCACACATGCAGACTGGAAGATGCTTTAGTGAAGCAATAAGGTTCTTGGTCTTAATGCTTAAATAACCGGATGCAATTCTCTGGCCTGTTGCACCAACAGTCAAGCTTGAAGACCTAACAGTCCCTCCTGGCCTTAAAGTCTGTGAATCTAGAATTACACACTATTATAAAACTTATGTAAGGGAAGGGAGAATTAAGGCCAAAGAATTACAAAGAGTATTTATGAGCCTGCTACAGTCATCACTAATGTTCATATAATTGGCAAAGAATTTACATCAGGGGCCTGTGGTAACACATGCGTTTATTGAAGGCTTGCACGTTTCATTATAAGCGAATTACTGAGCATATCTAAGCCATTTATTGTGAACTGTGACAAACCCTATAATAAAGTAAACACATGTGCAGAGGTTATTGATGTGGTACGGCTGTTCTGATATTTAAAGGCATTATAAATGATTTCCAAAGCATTTAATAAAAGTGACCTACATTTATATAGCCCCTTTTATCCTGAGGTATCCCAAAAATTCTGGGCAATCTGTGTAGCCTGCCATTGCATTTCTCCAGTTTGCCACTGTCACTCTTCTGAAACCAATTGAGTCAAAAGGCCATCATGCTCAAGTAAGAAAGTGCCTAGACTAGTCTTCCATATGTAAATGGTGAAGGTGAAGTAGCAAAAAGACCTTTCTGACAAGACCCCAAACCGAGTTCTAACATTCCTTTTTAATACCGGTCTGTGATAACAAAACACTGCTGCTGCTGTAGAGATCAGATAGTGTAAATGGAACACCAGACTTCTCCATTTATTTCAGCTCTCTGAAGCTAGTCCTCTCTCTCTCATTCACACAAAGTAAAATCCTAGCAGAAATCACAGAATCATAGAATGGCCTGGGCTGAAAAGGACCCCAGTGATCATCCAGTTTCAGCCCCTCTTCTATGTGCAGGTTCACCCACCATCAGACCAGGCTGCCCAGAGTCACATCCAGCCTGGCCTTGAATGCCTCCAGGGATGGAGCATCCACAACCTCCTTGAGCAACCTGTTCTAGTGCATCACCACCCTCTGTGTGAAAAAGTTCCTCCTAGTATCAAACCTAAACCGCCCCTGTCTCAGTTTAAGACCCTTCCCCTTTGTCCTATCACTATCCACCCTAGTAAACAGTCATTCTCCCTCCTACTTATTAGCTCTCTAAGTATTGGAAGGCCCGTAATCAAATTTTGGGAGACACAGACTGTGGAATGTCTGTGCTGTGTTGTTTTTTTTTTTCAAACTGGTCATTTCTTAGACCTCTTTAGATCACAGTTAAGCTAACCATTTTACTGCTATGGCCAGAAGGGCTGCAATGTCTGACAGGTGGTAAGGACACATAGCTGATGGATGCAGGCAGGCCTGGCACAAGTAGTTACAGGAACCGATTATGTGCAGCTGTGAAAAGATTTGCGAAATGGAGCTGCAGACTCAGGAACCTTCTAAATACTATTGACAAATAATTGAGAGACTCAGGATGTTTTTGGATGAACACTTCCTCCGGTACCAAAGATATATTAAGTAGTTCTTCCCTTCCCTGCACCTGTTAACTTTTACTATCCACTGATAATTAGACTGCTGAAAAGTGCTGGATTAAAATCAAAATTCCCACCATATTTTGATTCTATGTATAGAGTGGCTCAACAAACTGATGTGATATAACTGGGGGGTTGGTGCATGACAGCACAGGAAGAGAAAGATGGGCTGGAAGGATGGGGAGGCAAGATGAGGGGGGGATATCTGACCTACATAATGATATCAATGGCAAAGTCACATTCTTGAGCTTTGATATATTATTAAACATCATACTTCATTACTGTCTTCCTGTCTGAAGGCACTCATGGGGAAATTTCCAATGTACCCAATGGCATTTGAGCCAGGTCCCAACAGTATATGTCATGGTATAAGAAATGTATCCATTCTTTAAAAGAAATAAAGAGCTGTTTAGAAAAAAATCAAACTCCAGAGCATAGACCTGTTCAACCACTGCTGTTTTTATTGTCATACATTGTGCTACTTATATCAATCTTTACTTATTTCAATTTTTATTTTTATCTCTTAATATTGTACTACTATCCATAGATCTATTACGCAGATCTATGTGAGCTTATAGCTGCCTCACACAGACTATAAAATCTCAAACACTTGTTTAGACTATGAGCTTGTTTATTCTGGTCTACAATGACTAAATACACTCTCTGAAGCTAATGTGATTAACTTGGCCAGGCCGATTAGGAAAGAAGTATGTCAAGAATTCCTCATCCAGATGTAGCCTGAGCAGCTCAGAACTTTCTCCAGCAGGAGCACAGTTCTCAAGCTCCACCTAACTTCAAATAGGTGGAGAAACTTCCACAGTACAAAACTAAGGAGGCAGAAAGAGGGGTGGGAGAAGGCAAAGATTACCTTAGACATGTTCACACTTAATGGAATTAATGTTTACTGATTCAATGGAAGCTAAAGAGGCAGCCGCATCATTTAATGTGTTAAACTTGCAGACCTTTGACTCTTTTATGGTTAATTAGCCTTTAGTTTAAGAAAGCCCCAGGTCATAGAACTTCCATCAGCTCTGAATTCAAAGCTTTGCCCTCTCTCACCCTGGCAGTTTACAATGTAATGATGATTGATAGCCAGATGAAAGCGTTAGCTGAGGCCTGTCTTTTTGCATTGTACTGGGAAAGAAATGTAATGATCAATAGCTGCAATGGTTTCAGAAACCATTTTGGATGACTGTGACCTTAATTACCCACTCAAGTAGGCTTTGGTCAAATTGATTTTATACTGTGTTATACTGCAGCAGGTTAAAAATTAACCCTACAATCTAAGATGCATTTTACAAGGTTTCTCCCCGCCTTGTTACTTAAAAATCCCCTTGTCAATACGATCTCAAGCTGAACTTAAGTGTCAGATTTCTACTATAAGAAGATAATGGGCCACATACTTATCTCTACCAGATCTCTACTCAAATGACCAAAGACCTTCTAATATTTGGCTAGTGAGCAGAATGTGAGTTAGATTCCCAACTGAAATAGAGCTTTCTTGCTTAGACCCGGGAATCACAAGCAGCTTTAAAATGCCCCAGACGAGTAGCAGTAGATGCTGTTGTGATGAGAAGCCTGGGTTACAGAAGCAAAATAGCTGACTTTGTTAGAGATCAGCTTGGCAGAACATTCAGAACAGGAAGCACTAATGTTCTGGTCAAGAAGTCCTACTTCCCCACATCACTTAAAGAATACCTTGTACAAAATCCTTATGGAGAAAAGAAAGGAATATTATCCTACCAGAATGAGAGAATCCTCCAGAACAAGCCATGGTGCAGGGGTAGGAAAGATGGGACTTTCTTTGTACTCCTTGAATAAAGGGTAGCATTCAGAACTTTGTTAAAATTGCTGTAGCAGAATTGAAACTATGGTCAAGTCCAAAATTGATGTACATCCCCTCTGTGAGGGCAAAGTTCTTCTGCCAAAGAAAATTCCAGTCTGTAGTTCCTCACCACATAAAATTCATCTTGCAGTTGGAGAAAGCATGGTGATCTATTCCAGATCTGCTCTTACAGTTCAGCCAATGAGAGCAGACAACTTATCATACTACCATTCCAGAAGGAGTCTTACAGCTATCTTTCATAAGAGTTGATCAGTATTTGCACACAATTTGTGCTCCCACAGGAACACTGAAGAACCTTTAGATGGTGCAGACTGGGAAGCCTGTTGAGCACCAGTCCTCAGTCAGCAGCCTGTAATGCTCTGCAGACATAAGTTAGCTCCTAGGCAGGAGACAACAAAATCTGAACCCCACATAAGTTAATGGTAGTTGTCACTTCTTAGTTTAATATAATCCATTAATCAAATTTTGGCTTTAAAATGGCCCAAAATGTTCTCACTTCCACTGATGGCATTTCCCAGCTGGTATAGCAGGCTGCCCCATGTAACAGGCTAAAGACTGACTGTCATTTTCATACTTAGCTGTAGCCCTTCCCAGAAAGCTATTCAAGGGCCTCGTACTTGCCCATGAATGGCCAGAAAGAACAACTCAGGCAGAAAGAATCATACAGTGCTCAGCTTATTGATACACAACAGACAGCAACACATTCCCAGACATCCAGCTGGCACAACAGGGAGCATGGAAGCAAGAGTATGGAAGGAATACATTTTTTAGGTATGTCTTTGCAAAGTAGCTGTCGCTCACCGCTGGAGACATGACAGAGTTCTGATACTCCTGTCTCACTCTGCAGCAGTGACATACTCCAGCCAGGGCAAGTATCTGTACACACATTTCACTAAAGCCTTGATCAGCTCTGATATTTGTTCCATAGAACAAATTACGCTCTTGGCTTGGACTCAGCACACTCTGAAAGATGCTTTTGCCACCTGTATTTAAGGAAAACACTTTCTGTTCTGTTTTATTCCACCTGACACTGATCTCCACATGGACCTGCACTCAGTGAGACAGAACAGCTGCATGATGTCAGGAAGAGGCCTTCCTTAGCCATTATTTTGGTGCAGCTGCATGCCAGCACCTGCAGCTGCTATTACTTTTAACTCCTATCTTACATTTCAATCTATTGATTTTATTCCCAGTCTCCTACTGAATCTTTTTGCTTTTAACTTAGAAATTTCCCTTCTGACACGAAGAAAAGTTTGCAGTTTTGCCTTTGAAATGAAAATGATTCTAGTTATATCATTTGCAGTACTGGTAATGAAGTTCAGACAGCCATGATACTAAAAACTGTAGGTGCTCTTACCTGGGGGCACTACAGGGTGCACTGTCTTTGTTGCTAAGCTGATCTAAATAACTTACCCAGATTAGAAAGCTTTTGTTAAAATTATCATGGTCACAGATATTTTGATATTGTTCTCTTAGACTTTTTTGTGCAGCTCAATACAATGCATCTGGTATCCAATGGAAAATGACCACATTCATTGAAAAGAGAAGTCTCTTTCAAAATGCCGATTTCTTAAAGCAAACACACACTTATAAACTATGCTCTTCGTGTTCGCCTATCTTGTACACGTCACCGATCCTTCCAGAAAAGGGGAAGGGCCTGTCACGTGACAGCCCGATATCCCCGTATTTTGCCTAATACAACATGTGTGGAACACCACTAATATAAAGTGCATCTCTGTCCCTCTCTGGTGATTAAGCCACACAGAGCAAATCTTGAATGTCATTTCTTCAAAGGACCAGAAGTAGCCTGCACCAAAGAATAGATGTAGACATACTTGAATACCTATTTTAATTTCTTGAAATAGCCATGCATTTCTCTTTGGATCTGCCAGAAGACACTGACATCATCTTGCTCTTCTGTTTTTAAGTTAAAAACAATCCACTTAGCACATTTAATTCCTGGAGTCAGTAAGGGACCCTGCAGCAGACACACACAGATTAATCTGCCTTTATATTGGAAATGTTTCTATTTAAAATGCAGTTTTTGGTTAGAGTGTTCTCACATGTGCCATTGCTTCCTCCACATAAAAGAGGGTGCTTTGATATTCCCATTCTTGAAACACATCACCGTGCATTTTAATAATCCCAGCACAAAACTACTAAAGTTAAACCAGCCCCCTGGCCTCTGTATTGTTTGATTATTGACACATGCAGAAATTCTGAACTCTACTTGTGACTTTATCTGGATGCAATGAAGAACAGATTTGCTTAAATTCTTGGTGACAGAAGTAAAAGGAGGATAAAGGAGAGGTTATTTTCCATCACAACTGCTACCTACTTAAAAGAAAATCTCCCCCAAAGCAAAGTTATAATGTGATATCTTGGAAGAACACTACCCCATTCTTCATTCAAACACTGTTTAACTCCACATCAACAAGACAGAATCATATTAACTTGCTAAGGACTCTGAAGATATTGATCAGATCGTTTTAGGTTTCACTGAGACTAGAGCTGGGAAAGGTTAAGATGCACTTCTCTGAAGAAAAGCAGAAAAAGTTTGCTGCCAGGGCAGCCAGAAAAGCTACTCATGATGTTGATAACGCCTTATTCATTCAAACAGCCACTTTGATGAAGTCACTTCTTTTTTCCTGCAGTCCTTCTGCTGTGGGCTGGAAAGGTAATGCCAAAGGAACACATCTGGGAGTTGGAAAAATATTCCATGAACATAGGAACATTCAGCAGAGAGAAAAACGACTGATTGAAACCAGATGAAGCCAGTTCAAGATCTCAGCTTCTACTGCTGAATAACTAAGTCCATGTAAAACTGCCAGGCATTCCCTCTGCCATGTGAGAAACTTAGTCTTCTTCTGACACATACAGAGGTGAGCATATTATCAACTGACTCTACGTTCACAATATCCGTCACTCCCCATGACTCTGGTGAATATTAGTATGTCCTGCAACTTTCAGTCATGGACAATAATCAGAAAATCATTATGCTAGAAGCCCTGACTGACAATCAACAAGCCCCTCCAGTTCAAATGGTGTCTCCATATTAGGATGCTTTGTTGTCTATATACCACAAAAGGAAATCACTGACAAAAGCTGCAGTGTAAACCAGATGAATCTGTGCTTATGTGTTTGTTTCTGAACCATCTGATCATAGTAGAATTAGCAGTCTGTGTGTATGTAGTTTGATGTACAGATTACCTGAGAGAAGCTTGGCAGCCTGGGCATTTGGGCAGTTCAGGCTTTACATGGTCTTGCAGATGTCACCCTCTCTCTCCATACCTTATATGCTGCAAGAAGAGTTCACCACTACACAACTATTCAGCTGAAAGCTCAGGCAACCATGTTCCTACAAGCTGCAGCCTCACCTTTGTCTACATGCTGGCATTTTAAGATTTGTGAGTTGAAATCTTTTTACCCTGTAGGAGAGTGCACCATGGCTCATGAATGATAGTTTTAAATAATACTGCAGCATAAATGATAATGATAACAGGATTACCTGCAAGCAGTAATTTAGAGATGACAAAGAAGTTTGTGCCCCTCATTGAAACACCTGTCTCAGAGAAAGGGACTTTCAAACTTTCTTTTACAACTGGACAGCCTAGTCAAAATTTTCTAGTCAAAGCTAGAAAATCAGACTTTGGTTTGGAAGATTACAAAATAACACCCACAAAAATCACTATTATAAGAATTATTCACTAATGACATGAATATCAGAGACAGAAGAAATTGACTGCCCCAGTATAGGCTCCTTTACATGGTATTAGAAAGAACATGAAAAGGAGAGAGAAAATGTGATACTTGTCAGAGATATCCAAGAAGGTCTATACTTACAACATTCCCATCAGTCACACTTATGACTTTTCCATCAGTGAACAGCACTCCACAAAGATTTAATGCTCAACATGAAGTGCTTTGAAAAAGTAGTAATGGTTGGAATGTTCCTCTGTGTCATTCCCTTTATGAGTCAGTCAAGAAAATTCCCAAATCTTGCTGACTGACTTCCCACTGCAGTTCTAAACAGAAAGGGTATTCTCATAGATGCCCATCTGGTAATTTGGTAAACAAAATTTAAGTACAGAGGTTCAAATTCTAAATGGAACTGGCTCTGGCCTCTAATAATGATGTGTTTTACCCCAGTAAAAGTTCACATGAAAGAGATACATAATTTATGTCACTTTGTTAAGCAATGCTGATTAGAAATTACCACGTAACTTGATCCATGAATGACATATAATCAAGACAGCAATTCCAAGGATAGTGAAGTGAGGTGGCAACCCTTTTCATTCCTGCTGTTTCAATCCAGCAAGTTTTCAGCTGACAAAAATTTCAACATTCACAATTTCACAGCAAATCTTTGCTGTTTTAGGCTGCATTGAGGGCCTTCAAAATACCAGCTAAATTATATCCAGACAAACTAAACAGCCTGGCTTAGTAAATGTAATTCATAATGTAGGCCACTCGAGGGAGTGTATGAGTGGCAGATGAAAAGGTCAAGATGATAACTTATTCATAAACCATGAACAACAATTCTGCTATTGGAAAAAAAAAAAAAAAAAAAAAAAAAAAAAGTACAATTACCAAAGTATTATGTTCTGTGAAGATCAGACAGTACATCAGATTTCAAATGATCTCATAATATCTGTTTCTAATAATTAGAAATTGTTTGAAAAGTGGTTATGTAGGCAGCGCCACTGGGCTGGAGCCCACCTTCCCCTTGGCCTGCAAACACATTGACTGATTTGGATGGTTGCTGACATGGAGAACGTGCTGAAAAGGCTGCCTGACACAGTTGGATTCATAGCTTTTACTGATGGAAAATGATGTTTCAATTGATTATACATCTCTGCCGAATTTCAACTGTGGTCAACATATTTTTGATTTATTTTTTTCTACTTTTCTTTCATTTGTTTACATTTGTCCCATTGAAAGAAGGGAAGCTAATGCAAAAATAAATAAATAAGTAAATAAAATCTAACCTGTTCTTTTCCAGATTTATTTATTTATTTATTTATTTTTTTTAAAGAATACAAACAAACCATCTGGAAATGAAACAAATTCATGTTTCACACTTCTAGATTCTCAAAACAAAACAAAACAAAACAAAAAAAAAAACAATTTGCCTTTTTCATTTATTCTGCTAGGAGCAGAAACTACTGGGACAACATATCTTGGAAGACAAAGGCTTACACTGCAGGTGCACATGAAAATACCAGCACCTGGGAAGGGCCTAACAGATGAAGAAAGCAGAAGCAAGAGGACTGCAAGAGCAGTAGGAGTAAATATCCTAATTCTGCATCTCCATTTATGGGTAGGGACAGTCCTTGTAACTGACAGAACTCAGTGCCAATTTCACCTGTTCATACCTAAGGATTCTCATCTTTCAAGAGAAGGAGAGAGAAATGGGACCCTTATCCTTACCTTCAGGCTACAAGAGAGAAACAAGATGTACTACCCATGGAAGCAATATCTCACAGTCTTCTTTGGTGCCTCCTTCAGCTGCATGTGCATCCAGTCACCATGTGCTGTTGCAGATGCTGGGTCTGCCAGGACAGCTGGTGAGACAGCAAATAGCTCAAAGGAACAAGCTCAGGAGGTGTTCATGGGATTTATGCTGAAAGTTACAGGGTTAACAGTATTTGGGCTTTCTGCACTCTTGTGTTCTGATTATGGATTTGTCCTTATTAGTCACCGTGGGGGAATGACATAAGTCACTCAAACTCCACTAAAGATCCTCTCTCCAGTCTCAGAAACATCTGGTTTGTGTGCTGCAAAACTTATTTATTTAAAAATAGACAGGATATTGAACCAGCATGAGCGAGGAAAGGAGATGCAACCAAGCACTTCAAGCTAAACCCCATGAGAGGAACACATTGAATTGGTGCAAACTGGATGAAGCCCATACTTAACATTAACCTCTTCAATTTCCAGCAGGAAGGACAAAGGACAGTAAGCCAATTGTGTGAGAGAGGGAGGAAAAGAGACAGACTTTTTGTGAACAGATGCTGTAATATCTGTATCAACTGCAATTTACTACCTTAAATTAGCCTCAGCTGTCACAAGAAAAACAGAGAAGTGCAAAGTTAGTATCTCCTGCCATCTCCTCAACTCCACTAAAAACAAGATATGAATATGGAAACTCCTAAGACCTCTTCTGAAAGTCTCACTCGGTTTCTCTGGAACAACCTGCGCAGGTTGGTCATTCCGTTATTAGAGTTCAGCTGTTTGTTCAATATGTATGCTCCATTTCTGTGATGTGGGATGCTATCACCAGACGAGGTCACAGGTGCCACTCCTACACTCCTGCTTCCCCTATGTCAATAAAAATTTGCACCTGAGGTGCAGTGATGATGGATCATGCTTTGTTCTATACCAAAGCTAAAACAGGAAAGACAAAGTCCCTGCCCCATCCATTTTTCCCTTCCTTTCTTTTCCTGTTTTTCCTCTGTTTGGAAAATAGTCTAGCTTGCAGGTGGTCTATAACAACTAGTTTCTTCCCGCTGATTTCAAGCACTGGAATAAATTCTGTAAGCATAACAAATGGATATAGCAGATAGGGAGAAAAAAAACACGTTCCTACAATCAGGGGCTGCTGATGTCAAACAAACAAAAAGCTCTTGCTGATTTAGTCAAAGTCAAATACTCTGCATGCATAGTCCTATTTACAATCTCAGATTTCCCCAAAGACTCAAAATTATTTAAGAGAATTGACATTCAGTTTCCAATCAAAATTTGAGTCAGGGATTGCAAACCTCACACTCTATCTGAGACTCTCAAAAAATGCAGAAATTTTTCTTAATTAATGAGATTTTGAGCATTGAGCTACTAAGGTTCAGTGGTGTCAAAGCATTACATATTTCTCTACTCTCAGAAAAACAAAATATTATTTAAAATAACTAGAGATTACATTTCATATGATTGTGGGAGTGACAAAAATAACCCATTCTGATTGACACAGAAAATAAAAAAGATGTTATTCAATTCCACAGAAATGGTGTGAATCCAAAGAGCTGTATAAGATCAACCGGCATAGAATTTCTTTTATATTAATTAAATAATAATGCTATGAAGAACAAAAGTAATGCCACCTAGAAAAATCAGAAGGGCATCCTTTAATCACTTGCACTATTTTTACTATGGGATTTAAGAAGACCGATCTGGATGCCTGCCTATCTTAGAAAAAACAATGACTAAATATGCAGCCATGTCAGCACAAGAAAAGAGAATTTCACACGTGCTAGATCTGGTCTCATCCTGACTCATTAATGCTTCCTGCTCAAAGGTAGAGGTAATAACACTTGGGTGTTACTTGGAGCTCATGCAGGCCTGGATTTTCCCATGAGAATTCTCTACATTCACACTGAGCAGAAGTTCTAAAGAAACATCCAAGCATTGGGGTTAAAGGCAGAGTATCCCAGTACAAATACTAGCATTTAGCAGTATAAGTAGCTACAAAGAAATGAATAGCAAAAGGAACAAATCTGGAGGTTAAGCAAGTTTGTAGACATTGAGAGGAGCTGATTGAATACCTCACCCCATCATATAGCTACAAGCTTGCTTACTTTCATGGGACTAATTCCTAATTCATTCCAGGTTCAGCAGCATCAGAACAGCATTCCAAACCTGAACTAATGGGTGTGGTGCCTCACAGGTCACCTCCCCAGCAGGTGCACACCACTGCAACTCCAGCAATGAGCAGCCTTCCCAGCTGGTGTAAATCAGCGTGGCAGCTCTGACATCACTGATGATTTACACTGAAATGGAGGACCTGTGTGTACATACTTCAGATTCCTAGTGCTTTCCTTTTACTAAAATGGAATCTGTTCAGCTGCAGGATCTTGGAGGACAGAGATGGAGGAAAGCAATTTAAGCTCTATTTAAGCTCTCTCCTATGTGCCGATGTATTATACAGAAGCGTCTCAACTAGTTTTATTGGTCTCTAGGAACTTTTTTTTTTCTTTTTTTTTTTTTCTTTCTTTCTTTTTTTTTTTTTTTTTTTTCTCAGAACAGCAGGCAAGTATTAGGAGAAGGGCTATGTAATTAAAGTAAAACATTAAAATGTCACATAGCAATTAAGAAATAAAGAGCCGCTGTACTATTTGACAGTGTTTTTCCACACATGCAGGCCAAGCAATCAATGGCATATCCAAGCCCAACCTTTGGAAAAACAGAATCCCCCTCATCTCCTGTGCTGCCTGCAGTGCTGCTAAAAGAAAAAAACAAAACAAAACAAAACCCCACCAAACCTACAAAAAAATCAAAACAAAATAAAACAAAGAACATGCGACCACCTCCACATGTAAGTAGAGATATTGATCATTGTGAATGCAAAGGCATGCATCTTTTTGTTGTGACAAATTTGGGAGAAGGAAGAAAAATATTTGATTAACTTAGTAATGAGGAGTTTCCACGGCTAAGGTACTACATGATAATATGGAACGAACAGCAGCCCATTGTTTGGGAGCAAAATGGAGCCCTGTATGGGATCGCTGCTGGATTCAGCACACCGCAGATGGAAGGGGGGAATTACACCACACAGTTGCCAGGGGGAGGAGAGGGCATGGTTCTCTTACAGTTTTATTGGCTTTGCGTACAGGTCACTAAGTCAAGCATTGAAACACACGCACAAACACACACTCACACATGTACACGCTGCAGCACAGAGTATGTCAGGGCTGGGAGGCAGCTGAAGCTGAAAGTTTAATGAGAGCCTGACACTAAGCTAACAAGGTTTTCAAACAGTGGCTAACAAAAAACAGGGATTGGGGAGACTGTTTGGTGCCAAGATATTTGTTTTAATATTAACAAGGGCTGAATTCAGGCAATAAAAGACAAGGAGAAAAATAATATCTTCTGAAAGTGCTGAAAGCCAAGCTGTTCAATATTTTAAACAACATATGTGTTTAAATGAGATTTTTTTTGAGGATAAGAAAGAAAATCTTTGAGCATGAAGCAGAAGCAAGCAGCTAGCAATACAGAACTTCAGCAAATACGTAACAGCTAAAATCATTTTCTCTCCCACATATCTTTAAAACCTGACATAACCTTAGCTGTGGGATGATTTGTACACAACAACCCAAAGAGTTTCTCCATATTTCCACAGAGGTTTGGAGAAGATAATTTAATACGAGCCCCATTAATTGTTGCTGAGCATCTAAATGTATGATATTAATTCACAATCTAATTAGGGGAAAGACATCATTAAGACCAAAACAATACATACCAAGATTTTTTTTGAGTATTGTAGGATTAGCTCTTTAAGAGATGCAAGTGGCAGATGACCACTGGCAGATGACCAGGGCACATAGATAACAGATACAGACACCAGTAAGAGTTATCAGTGCTGATAGCAGGTACAGACAGGTTGATAAGGATGAGGAGGGAGTATCAGACAAATTCCATGGGTGAAGAAAATGTGTAGATCAGGACTTTTCAGGTTGGAAAAGATAGGACTGGGGAAAGATGTACTAGAAGTCTATAAATGTAAAACTTATGTGGAGAAGGCAAACAGAGAATTAGTATTCTCAGGTTGTATAACACAGAAATTAGAAACCTTTATCACTCATGCACCAATTAGGAAGAGCAGAAGTAGCTCTTTCCAACGTACTCCCAACTCTAACCATAGCAAGTAAGTTTGATATCACATTGTGATTCAAATGAGTCCGGTGTTAAATCGTGACCAACACCAGATTGAGAAAGGCAGTTTGAAGGTTTTCCTTTTGCTTTCTCATGAAGTAGACAAGCTCTCCTAAGCATATTTTTCAAAGATAAAGCCTTCAGAAGTACACCAAATGAACTAGTTTGCTGTTTTAAGAGTTATGAAGCAAAGCACAAAGAATGGTTCAAATTTGGCCCACATATGGTTATGTATCAACATCAAGAAGTCCTGTTATCAGAACCTAGATGAAAATCCAAGAAATTTTCAGCAGGCAAAGGCAAAAGTACACAGTAAGCTTTTCATTTTGAGGCTGCCCTACTGTTTTTGTGCATATTGCAGTACCACAAAAAACAAACAAACAAAAAACGTGGAAAACTGCAGAAAAGCTTGAAACTCACAAATTCAATACATTATTCCATATTTGACTTTATTTACAGTTGTTAAGGATCTGGTCAGCAGATAATCAGAGAATGATTCCCACAAAAAGAAATTAAGAAATGCTTATTCAGCTCAAGATGCAGACTGCTAACCTATTATGTTGGCTGAAAAGATGTTACCTAATATCTGGCATTTTTGCTCAGAGATAGTGTGCTTAACCTGATGTACTATTGTACTGTAGTCTTCTGAACTGACTTCACCTTACTTCTTTAGGACAAAAGTCTGATGTGTATGCTCCTGGTATCTTTTGCTCTGAGGGTGTTAAAGACAGCAACAGCTGTAGCAGTAGTGATGTGCTGCTGCCTTCATGATCAGTGGTAGTCTTGCCATTGAAAAACACTTGAAAGAATGTACCAGTGAAAAGGTATTCTCTAAGAAGACTTGCAATATTAACAAAGTCTCAGCTATCCAAATCCACATCTTTGAGCTAGGTAATTTTTGAGTTCCAGCTGAACTAACCTACACTATATTGAAACCACCCATGCCTAATTTCAGAAACTACGTTGGACCTCACTGCTTTATAACAGAAAAGACCACCTCCAGTTGCACCTCCATTTCAAACCACCATGACTTTCCCTCGCATCAGAGAAGACGGTAAACTCTGGCCATAATGATTGATTCATGTTTTAGAATAGTAAAATTACTACTTCAGATGTTCAAACATCTTCATATACGTGACATGATCAGGGAATGTGAAAGCTTGTTCCAGTCCTAGAAAATGTTATCAGCTAATGAGAACAGAATATACGCCTGCATCCAAAGGTGCATAAAGAAATGATACAGCTGCCATCCAAACCCCATCCCAATGTTAGCCTGAATGGCCAGATATCTGTTTACAGTTGGGTCATCTGTAGCAGAATATAAAATCTCCTAGAAATCTAGCCAGTTGTTATGCAGAGACTGTTGTCTAAATTACTGACCAATGTTGTCTCATTGATTCCCTGTCATCCCCCACACTAACATACAAGGCAGCCAGCCCTTATCATTTTTGGTAACTCAAAGCTGACAAGGCTGTAACTTCATCCATAATTTAAATAAAATTTGGTTATCCCAAATCTATAATTCAATTATAAAACTATGCATTTTCTATCTTCTTATATGGATGTGGCAGCTGGAAACTAGCAGAAGTACTGACAGACATCTGAATGGCTTTGAAAATAAATGCCCTAAGAAAGTATCAGGGATTAAATGGAATGAATTTAAATCAAATTTTTAGATAAAGCTGCGTTCAGCAACATTTTCTTTAAAGTTGTTCTGAAAAAAAAAAAGAAAAAAAAAAAAAAAGGAAATATCTAGGGTGTGTTATAAATAAACTCGGAATATTTGCACCAGCTGACATGCCATTAGGCAATGTAAAATGAGATAACAAAGAATCCCTTCACCAAACAAGTACAGAAAGAGAAAACTTCAAGGATCTACAATCATGTGAGCAGCAATCTAGAGAAAAGACAAAAGGCAAGGACTTTTTTCTGCCCTTCTGATTACACAGCCTCCTGCAGGGACTGTGTCCATAAGCATGGATTTTCCTACATATAATCTCACACAAAGCTGCGGTGCAATAGTCATCATCCCTTTTTATTTCCTTTGCTGACTTCTGGTGTGGACAAGACCAGATAAGCTGGAAAGTTATTCTACCCAACAAAATTCTGGACACATTAAATGGAAAACATGGCCACAGACAGAGCCTATGCGCTCTGTCTTTTCTGTGCTTACTTGACCATAATAGCAGCTGAGGAAGATTTTGAAAAAACGATGCTTCAGCCTAGCAATGGTGAACAGAATTGTCAAGTATTGAAAATTTTAGGTCAATCAACAGCTGTCACCAGAGCATCAGTGTTACATGTAGTCTTCTCAAACAAGGTAGAGTGGTTTTGCCTTGGCTGTTAGACAATGAAGTTTCTACAATATTGCCACAGTGCCAGCTGTATTTTCTACCCCTTATTCTTCTACTAAAGCATGCAGTGAAAACTTTACAAAACTGACTTGTATTGCTGAAAACAGATACTATTCCCCTTCTGGTACCAATATGTCGTCTAAGTTGCAGAAGAATGCTCTTTAGGAATGCTTGTGTCTCCCACTTTTCCAAATTCAGGAAAGAAATGACTTTTTCTGTGCTATTCACCCTTTGGAATAACAGAATCAAGCAAAAAAACATTCTCTAAGAAGACAGTACATCACCTTCAATACATGCTGCATTGGCTTCAAACAAAGCAGCAATCTTATAAACTTAAACATGTAAAGCCTAGAAGAGAAGCAGAAAAACAGTTCCATGGGCAGAGACAAAAAGCACCTAGTTTTGTTATCAAATAATGCAGTCCTGTTCTGTATCTTCAACAACACTGTGAACTGACAGTTGCACTCCTTGTAATATCACTGGTTTGCATTTTGAAAGCAGTTTCTTCCTAACATACCTATTACCCCATCCCCCCTTTCAATTCCAAACATGGAGGCAGCTTCTGACAGTAAAGGGCAGGAAATTTTTGAAGCCAGAAATGGAAAGATTTCTGAACAGCATGAAATGACCTGTTAAAACTCACCACCCCAAGAGGTCACAGAATGAGATTAACTGTGGCTGTGTACTAATGAAAGGTGGGGATCACTTTATGACCATTCACATCTTTAGCCATGCTGGGCAGAGATAATGATTTCAGTAATCAAACAAAGCTTCAGGCCGTAAACTGTGGGATGCATCTGTCAAAAAAGGATTCTCTTTCCGTCTCCATCCTCAAAGTTTTGAACAATTAAGTAACACCCACTTCTTTCTCCAGCAGTGGGCACCATTCATTGCCAGAAAAGCTGAAATGCTGGACATTCTTCAGAATGTGTGGTTTCTGCAGTTGAGACTTTTCAGTGTGACATGTACAAAACAAAGCACTGACTGGACCTACAGGAATACAGCTCAGTCCAGAATACACTTGAATCCTAAATGCAACTTGCAATGCATGTAATATTTGAAATGAAGATAGCAGACTTGCAGAATTATATGAATTTTTGCCACTGTCAACCCTTAGAAGTTCTCTCAGCCTCACCCTTCCCATCCAAGTTTTTTTTGGAAACACAACAGAGATGGTGCAGTTTCAGAAAACTGCTACATATCCATTTATCATTGTCTTATGGACCACCAGTTGTCTATAATCCACAGTTCAGGAATTTCTGGCCTAAACCGTCACAGAAAAGCTAGGAAATAGCAACTAAGCTATCTGCATATTTAAGCTATGAGAAAAAGTTTTGGCAAATCCCACTCTTCTTTTTTGTCCATAAACTATCTTCCAACAAATTGTGACTTAGATTACTTTATTTACTGCTCACAATTGCTGGATAAATAGAATCCACATGTCTTTAGTCTTTGCTTGATCCCTGTTTCTAAGTTAACATGAATTGCAACAGTCACTATGTCCTTTCAAGTAGGTAAAGATTCTGCTAAATGCTCTGTGCTGTTGGTCAGCCTGACAGTTTTACAAGCAAATTCTTGTCAGTAGTTATTTTCTGGCTTCTACTGCAGAGAAACAGGCAAAATGATTTGATTACTGCCTACTGAACTGGTGAATAATGTGTCCACTAGATGACTCACCTACTGGAATTCAATGTCAGATGTGAAATTACTGTATATAGGATCTTCTTGATTTTCATTTCTGTGCTTGTACATGTAAGACCATCGCCTTGCAATTGTTTATTTTAAAATTGGTATGTATGGCCCCAATTCCATGTTGCACTGGCAGCAAAGTAATATCGTACCTGCTTAAAATTATTGTTTTCTGCTTAAGATAATAGCTATGATAATGCTGAATCATTGTAATTACCTAGATGGTGCCAAAATGCAAACTTAATCGTGGTTTTGCCTTATTTTGTTTTTGCAGTTACATTGTTTAGCTAATGGCTACTCTACTGTCCCTGTAGCTTCTCAGTGTGTTCAGGATTAGTTTGAACACTTATACATCATTTCATTTTAATGGAAATCTGAGTACCAGTCACTCACAAATTTTTCTATGTGCCAGACTTCTGCTCTTCAGCAAAGGAGTGTTATGATGAAATCTCTGCCTCCTGCACTTGTGACATACATCAGTGCCTCATAGAGGACTAATGTACATATTTCACAAGGAACAGGAAATTAGGCCAGAAAAAAAGAGGAAAATGATCCTAGGAAATGGAAAAACTATTCATTAGGATAGATGCTGTTCCTGTTTTTACTGGGTCTGTGATAAGAAGCTGCAGTTTTGGCTTCTGTTGACTTTACATTACTATACTCCCTTCCTCATCCAGTTTGGTATGAGTAAACAGCACAGCAAATGGAAAATAACAGGCTACATAGTCATAACAGATATTCAGAACATCCCATAATATGTAACCACATAAAAACTGTTAATCATAGGAGAAAAATAGTTCTGTAAATTTTCCATTTTCCACACACTTCCTATGGCACTGGATTTAAAAAAAATAAAAAATAAAAAAAAATAATTAAATATCAACCTGTAGTTTCCTTTCCGGCAGTGAACTGTAATATGTGAGCTCAGAAGGTTTTAGGTATTTTTCTACATAACTACATAACTGAATTATTAATACAACAAGCAGCTGTGGTGATGCAGGATGGCAAAAAATACTGTTTTGTTCCTTGCATTTTGATTACAGGACAAACATTTTAATGAAATCTTGTAAGTTGTTCTTGGAGGTAAATCATCACATTTTTGTTTAAGTTTTATTCTCTATTTTTCTGACAATAACTGCTACAAAAAGAGCTGGAAACTAGCTGAAGAAGAGCCAATGTCAGGTTGAAATAGAAAGGTATTAGTTTACAGTATTGCCAAGTGATATGGAAGCTCTGGAATACTGAGAATTGCATAGACACATAACAAGAATGCCTGTAGCAAAGAAGGTTGCATGAGGTCAGGAGAAGGTGAAGAACAGAGCAGAGAACTGGGAATTTTATCTCCTAACATCCAGCCCAGTGCCCTTCCTCAGCACTGTCTCAAATAATCCCTTATGATCCCTTTCTCCCATCATCAAAGTTCTTTCTCTGGTTTTCCACAGGAGTGCTGGCACTGCTGCACTGGAGCATCCTGGGGTCAAACTAGTGTAACTTTCTGCCAGAACCCAATGCCATGTGTCTCCAGAAGATGTTCTGATCTTAAATCTGCTCTTATAATGCAAAAATGGTAAAATGCAACTACTTTGTCTTCTGCCAGGTATTCTCATGTGCCTTTTTACTGCCTCTATTATTTTCATTCTCCAAAATAAGCTGGTCTGTTCAGGAACTGACAGAGGCACAGAAGTGCTCAAATACCCTCTGAACATTTCTTAAATGTGCTTAGCTCTTCTTTCTACCTGTATGCACCAAGCTCCTGCTACAGATGGTGGTTGATACAGAGCAGTCCTATTGGTGTCCCTGCTGTCACTCCCTCACAAAGGGGCAATTCTGATGGAAGATTTTGAACAGATTCAAATTTCAGCTTTCTGAGCTATTTTCCAACTTTTTTTAGTACTCAAGATGTTTAGAAGAAATTAGATTTCAGCAGGACTGAAAAGCAAAAAGTTATTATGAGATTTATGGCAGTCAAAAGAAATTGAAATTTGTCTGGCTTGTCTAACTGCATTGCAGCTCATTAAAAAGAGAAAAAAAAAAAAAAAAAAAAGAAAGAAAAGAAAAAATAGACAAACCATCTACAGATGGCATCAACTTTCAGATAACTCTAACTTTGGATTGGATCAGTATCAGTACCAGTAACTAAGTCTAAAGACATATTCATTGCAAGGGGGCAAAACCAGGCAATAAGAGTTGATTTCTGCAGACTTTCTGAGCCCTTCTGAACTAGACAGCTGCTTGCTCATGAAGCTCTTATCAGCTGTGGTTACACAATGCATCGCTCCACTTCAAACTTGAAAAGAACCCTTACTCTGTGCATGCACTCCAGTATCATCACACATACATTTAAAAGTAATGAAGCACTAATTCAGTTAGAAAAAATATGTGATCATGTGCTAGGAAATTTCTGTGATTTCTTGCTTGGCTGCACGTGCAGACATGCATAAATTTCCCTTATGGGTGTCTGTTTCCCCAGCAATGAAATGGAGGTAACAATGCTGTTCCGCCCTCCAGGGCTGCTGGGGTTGAAAGCACTAGAGACTCAATGATAGTACAGTAACTGAGATCAGCTAATTTGGAAGAATTCTTGTTGCAAAAGGGTAACTGAGGTAAAACCATACAACCCTGAATTTGGGATTGGCCAGGGATCTGAGCCTCACCCCCATTCCAGGGTTAGGGCTGTGCCTGCAGCAGCAGCAGCTGAGCCAAGACACAGCTCCAAGCTCACTGCAGAGGTTGTGTCTCTTTGGTTTTGGTTTGGGTTCCTCTCTACTGGACGCAGACCAACTTAAGAAAGCAATGAGAGAAGCACAGTTACTGTAAAAGTACTGAGTGGTTGCAAGAGCATGGAGATAAAACTTAATCTCTTTAGCTTAAAACCCCTTTAGCTTACACATCCTATGGAGTCTGGACTTGGCCAATAGCTTATCTACATAAACACCTGTTTCCTGCTGTTCTCCATCACTAAACCCAGTCAGTCAGGTATGGTTTTTCCTCTCATCCTGACACTGCTCTTCAGAATGCCTCTGCTCTTCTATAGCAGCACTGCACAGCACACAATTCCATGTACAGAGCAGAGCCATCTGTATGGTTTTCCCCTCCCTCTAGGAATTATGCAAATTCATCTGTGGCTTTTCAAGATGCATCTAAAGCTCTTCTCACTATAAAACAACAACAACAACAACAAAAACCTGCAAGCACAGATCTTTGTGAATTCTTTCTGTGCCTCGCTAGCACATACATGGCTCCCAGAGTCCTTTGAAAACGTGATACATGGATTAGCTACGTCAGCACATAAAGCTCTTTACATACACTGAAAACAGGAATGAGGTTGTTATTTTTTAAAAGACCTGCTTGGTCACTGTCTAGACTTACCAAACACCCATTTCATTTCAGTGCATCACCACAAATTTAGCTTAATGCGCCTTAACAAATAAAAGCTCCCTGAACAATATACCAGCAACAGGGCATCAGAAGTTCAGGCTCAGTGTTTCTGGGATAATTTGGTGTTGCTTTTCAGCTTGCATCCCCAGGCAGAGTGCTGGGAAGGTCCCCTCACTGTATCCAAGATGAAGATAGATGGGCTATACTGCTATTTTCTCCTCTTTCTTATTTTATTTTTGGTCCTTTGCCTTCTGGCAGGTTTTGGGGGGAAGAACAAAATGAGGAAAAAATGGAAGGCTACTCAAAATGTTTATTACAACAACAATAAAAAGACACTACAGATTCTAAATGAAATACAAACAGAAACAGCAAATTCTTTCCAGTTTGGAGGAAAATATGTGTAACTATTTATAGTTAAAGTATCCCAGATGGCATTGCAAGGCATGCTATACTTCTGGTGCTTCCTGTCATGGGATCAGGAAAAAGAAAAATGATTGCTATGGGTCCTCAAAAATCAAGGGATATGACACTGATAGCATTCATGCACATGTACATTTCTCACTTCTTTCCCTGAAATATAGCAAAACAAAGCCCAATTGTTTCAGCAAAAGGGACTCAACCCAGTATTTCAGCTACCTAAGCCCAGTCATATTATATAACTGCTCCATAAATCTCATCACAATTAGGTCAGGACATCTTTTCCCTGGAGTAAAGATATTGACAAATGTTTCTCAAGCAATAAGTTCTCAGATATTTTTCCAAAAGTAAGTATTAATTTCTTGTACCGATCGGGAGTGGTACGATTAGACTTTATCACTGCAGAACCCCTTTTAAACTCAGCTGTCTGCTCAGGGACTTGAAAAGGTGTGTCATGAAAGATGCCTTTCCAAGACCACCAGAAGCAGCCACACCATCAGGGGCTGAGAGCCATCATACAGCCAAGCAGAATTCTGTTACTTCCTACTTCCTACTTCACACTGTACCAGAAATACAAAAGTGGAAAACACAACAATAAGGAACTCTTTTCTACAGCTCAGGTTCAATGGTGAACTTCTATCATGCCCAAAAGATGTACCCAACTAGTAATCCCCAGAAGTTCTGCATAACTTGCCTAACTTCTACAGCATAAATTGTCCTGTTCTATGAAACACTATGAAGGCATCAAAGAAATCCATGCACTACCTTTTTTTGTTTGTTTTTTCTTGTGGGTTGTTTTGTTGTTTTTTTTTTTGCTGTTGTTTTTGCAGGACCATGGAAACTTATAGACTAATGCTCCTACTCCAGGACTCTGTAGCAGAAGGGACTCTTCCACAGCTGATACATCATAGTTTTGATTATCATTATTTTCTTTCGTTCCAGAATTTGACATTTTTCATAATAAAACATTTAGAGCTAAACTTAAACTCTAAGGTCTTCTGCTACTCCTTAGCACACCTGCTTGAAAATTAATGCTTTGCCCTTCTGCAGGACCTCCTGATCTGGCTGCACAGACATACTTGTAGATTTCCGAGACTCCACATGGACAAGAATCATTCTCCTTTTTCATAAAATAGCAAAGAGGGTAAGTTTGATCTGCAGCCTTTGAAGCAGATTTGTTTATGGCTGCTGCAAACCCTGTGTGACCTTGGGAAGTCAATTAGACCTGCATTTTCAGAAGTGCTGATCTTCAGTTCTGCGGGAAAGGTAACTATCACTGATCCTTAGGAAATTAGTCCCTTAAGGAAGGCAGCCAAAATCCCAGTTGCCTTCAAAAAGTTACTCCTCCATGTTTCTGCTTTCTAACATCTGTAAAATTAAAGATCTAAATCATGTGTGTATTTAATTGAATACAAATCAGTCAGAAGTGGGCAACTGGAGTCACGTAAGAACTTCAAGGGGCAACTAAGCCACAAGGCAACTCAGTTCTTCTCCCAAGTTACACAACACAGAGAAGAAAAACAAAGTGGCTATCAGCAGTTTACTTGAGTTCAAATTCTCAGTTTTCATTGTTGAACTGTGGGCCCTTTCATACCTTACGGTGAAAAAACTGTATTTTATTCTTCCCCTTCAGCTGTGCTGAGCACTGAATAGGGATGAGTGTGGTTTTGGCTTCACTTTATTGAATTCGGTAAGAAAAAGTAGCATTAACAATTTAAAGCTAATTATTGATCATTAACTTTCTGCCCAAAAAGCAAAATTAATAAAACACACACAAAAACAAAACAACAACAACAACAAAAACCAGAAACAAACAAACAAACAAAAAACCACCAACAAAAAAAACCCCATGAATTCTTCCAAAGTAGAGTCTACATTTAGTTTCCCTTCTATGAGTTTACTAAAGCTAGGAGCTCCTTGTGTTATTTTCAATGCAGAAGAGTTACTGAGATGCAAAAATCCCACTTTAAAAATGCTTTTAACTTTGTGAAGCAGTGAAATCCCTTCCAGCACTGGTCAACCTGACAAAACATCTTACCAAAACAAATAAGGAAAACATGAAATTAATTTGTGTTTCTTTGTGTTCTGTCATTTAGATTTAGCAATTCTATTTTTATTGCTATGCCAAGAAACAAAATAATCAGTTACAGTGTCAAACGTACTGTGGCTATTAGTAGCACAATCCATACAACTGGCCACTGTAAAGAACATTTAAGTCTGTATGTGAGGAATACTTTAACATCTCCATCTTTCACAGACACAGCACAGGTTTTGGGGTAGCTGCACATCGTCCCATTGTCAAGTGACAAGACCAAGACTAGACTGAGGCAACTATCTGTTACACAAATCATAACAAATCTTCCCTTGCAGCATGGCATTTTCTTGTGATATCATTTCAAATAGTTTATGAGGTGCATGAAATGGTCACTTCTTTAAAGGAGAAAGTTAAACTTCTCAGTAAGTTTTGCAGCTGCTTTGTTCTTCAGATTACAACTAAAGTCACAATGCAGTGAATTCAAAGAATCTCTCCCATCAACTTTAATGGAAACACTATTTCACCCTTAATCACTGGGTAGAATAAGTTATGAACACAGTATAAAATGTGCAGAATGAGACGTCATCACTGCAGTTCTATTTATTCTGTTTTGTGAACTTCATAGTTTTAAAACAATAGCACAAACAGCATTATTTACAGAAAGGTAAGCCCAAATCTCTGTTCATATCTCCCTTCAGGCAAGATATTCTATAAGCTAATATTTTCTAAATATAAAGTTTTAAAACTAGAATCTAAATAACCAAATATGGTAAAGCAAGCCAGTAGATCTGATCATCTTGCACTGGAGAAAATTTGAAAAATAATAGTGCTGCTACATAACATTTGGACACTTTCTTTTGCCACTGCATTTCCCTCTTTGAATACTGGCAATTCTGTCTTGTGGTTGCTTTAATTTCTGCTTTGAATGCTTCCCTCCAAGCTAAACTGACTGGCTTTTGATTTTGCTTTGTTTTGTTCTTGTTTAAATTGTGGAATGGAAACCTCCAGATGTCAATATTCTAGTAAAATTTAACCTTGGAACAGCCCTTCCCAACATTCACTTTAAATCCTCACGCACACTGACCTGGTTTCTTCCAGCACCAATTACCCTGCAATCTCCTGGCTGGACAGAACCCCAAAAGAGCACAGCCATGCACTGACCTGTTGCTCTGCTCCTTGCTATTACTGCCACACGTCTTTAATAAGCAGCAGCTTGCACAGTGAAGAAGATCACTGTTCTACCTTGCCCAGAACTCCACATTCAGCTCTGACTTTTACCAAATGCTTCAGAAGATGGCAAAAAGTCTCAATCCCAGTCACTTGTACAAGACTGGACATGAGTGGGGGAGTTTAACTCTCAGTCAGTCCCACAGCGTATCAGCATGCATCTTTAAGGGAATGTAATATCTCTTTCTCAAACTTCAACTTACCCCAGCAATATCACTCTAAATGTTACCATCCAAATGCATAGCAGACCCTTTTCCCAAATCCTACTCAGCTAAAACAGTAATGTTCAGAGGGCTGCCAAAATGCTGCCCCAAACCAAGCTGCAGTTGTGTATCCTGATGAGCAGTAATGGGCTCCGAGTTTGTGCCTGAGAGCAGGAATGGCAATTTCTTGTCCTGCTTCCAACATCCCACACTTCCCAGCTTTGTTCCCATGCACCTATGGTCTTTGTAAACAAGCAATAATGAATAATTCACATAGATGCTAAGTTTAGTATGAAAATTAAAGCAGATATCTACAGACTAAGAGTGTTAACAGTGAGCTAAAATGGTGAATCTGTGATAGGTGGAAGTGAAAGTGGAATGATGAAACAGAATGCATATATGTTCAAAAGAAGTTCGTCTTCTCACTGCCAGGCTGTACATCCATGGATGAAAAGGGCAGTCAAGTCCACACAAAATTTACTTAATGACAAATAAACTTAAAGGAAACATGAGTTTTAATTTGTACAGTGTTCACATTCACTGAACATCCCTACAGCATCCCAACATTTATTGACTCCACGCATAGGGACCTGGCTGTGTTTTTAAAAATGATTAAAACTACAGAGCAGCTGTATATTAGTAGAAAACTGTATTATCAGGTCAGCTAGTAAAAACCAACATAATATAATTTTCATTGAAATTAATACAACATATGTGAACCAAGGATAAGTTCCACTGACTTTATTAGAAAGGTCACTAAAGAAGTCAGTCAGGGGAATATCTTCACTGCTTCTAGTTAACAATTACACCAGTCTGGAACCAGACTGTCCTGCAGATCCTTAGCTGGAAAGAAACACATTAAGTATTCTAGAAGAGTGGTGAAGGAGTTTCACAGCACGTCAGCAAAAATGAGTTTCCAAATTTCAGGGGATGGTGAAGAGTTTGCAAGAGTGCTTTCAACAGAATTCAAGCCCAGCAGAGAGGATGGCAAAAAATTGCTGTTTGCTTTTTTTTCTTTTTTTTTTTAAGGCAATATTTTATATAATTGGCAGCCTTCTCTTGCCTAACAGAAAAATAACCAAACAAAAATTCTAAAATATGGCTTAAATGAAATCTCATAAAAGGACTGAAGAAATAAAAATGGAACTGACCAGAGGGAAGTTGATTGCCACTTGTTACACTGAGCCGCAACATGATTTACTTTGAAACATAATTATAAATATAATAATAAACTGAGTTTCATGCATAAATCACAAATTTGTAAGGAGTAAATTATAGCTATGAGAAAATAATTAATGTAATGAACTCCATACAAGCATTTCCCTTGCAAAACATGATGTAACATTTCAGCAATTAGCCACGTAAGCAAGCACATGATTGCTTGTGCATTACAAGTAATAAATTTACACATTCCCTTAAAAAAAAAAAACAAACAAAAAAACAAAAACAAAAAAAAAACACCCTGAAAATAAATAAGTATGCTCCGAAATTAGAAAAATGTGGGAAAGAAACAGAATGCCTCCTAACTCATGCTGGTTCTATACCTGCAGCTTAAAATCTACTCTTAGATGTATTATCCCTGACTTTAATGCTTTGACAGTGCATGCAGCATAACCTATATTTGCTAAGATTGCGAGTCAGACCCATGGAAAGGATGCACCAAACTTAACAGAATAGTTCTAAACAGATGGTCTGAAACAAAAACGATAACTTTTGCTTTGGAATCAGTCATTCCCAGCTCATGCTTTCCTCAAGTGTCTACCTGCTAACAAAGTTACTTGGTATCAGTACCTAGAATCCTTGTAAAAATGGTATTTCCTATATGTCTCAAAGGAAAAGGCAGTTCTTGGGTGTTCAGTTATTTATTCTACACTCACTGAGAGTGACATAGTTCCATCTCTATAATAGAAGCAATCTATGTCTCTACAGCTTCAGAACCTACATGTTCTGACATCAGAACACTACTAAGAACAGTTTCTGTCTCCATGGTTTTACTCCCTAACGTGTAGCAGACAGGATATTGCATCAGATAGAAATAAGCTCAAATTAAAACTGAAGGGAAGTAATTCAATCATCATCGTGTGTTCTACCACAAAACCAGGAGTATAAATCCAGTCGTTAGCTGGGCACAACCTATTCCCAGATCAGCACTTAAATGACAAAGCAATATTTCAAGAGCACTGCTGCAGACCTGTGGGGCATCCTAACTGTAGCAGTTTAAAAGGTATTTTCAAAGAAAGTCAAAGATTTTGATAGAATGTTGCATTATGTGCACCTGCCATCCTCAAATGCAAAGGGACTGAGCAGTCAGTGGCATCAGATTGCACTACAATACTGCAGCCAAGCACTCATTCCTAAGACATAATGGGAACAGATCATTTTGAAGAGCACATGTACAACAGTATGATTCCTGAGCTTTTACTAGCATTAAACTTCCAAAACACCAACTATTCCACAGGAGCTTATTTGGACAGGCTCTTCCTCTATTCTTGCATCAGCAACTGACTGATTTTGTGCCTAAAGATAATAGATTGGAAAACATTAATCAATTCTGTTTTCTCTGCATTCTAGAATATAAGACTGATTGTTAATGAAATGCTTTCCTCCTAAACATGAGGCTGTAGGAGGTTTTAGAGCCATCTGTTACATGACATATCATTAGGTTCCCATCCTTGAGAATCAGGCTGCCAGGATGTGATTTTTGTCTGCAGAAGTATGTACTATGTCCTTGGGTATATTTTTTATTGCAGTCTATTATTCTGTTTTTATATAATTTAGAAGATTTGATGGAAGGAACAAATCATTGCCATGCAAATGACCGAGATGAAAGCCTCATCACTGTGCTATGCCAACACAACTTAGGCCTTCAAAAGTAGTCGGTTCCCATTGTAATCAAAGAGAGTTATGTGGTGAAAAGCCCACTGCAATCTATTGGAATTGCATCCCTAATTGTTTTATAAATGCCTGCAGCCGCAAATAACTTTCTTTCTCAGTACAGTTTGCATCTTTATTCAGCAGCCAGTTCTTTTGCAACTCAAATCAGTGATCACAGAGGCAAAGTAAGTTCTCTGCAGGCATTCACAGCAGCTAATACTGGTTAGCACTTTATAAGATTCTCAGTGGCAAAATTTAAAATCTATCAACTATCAGCAACTCTGTTTAACCAACTAAGAGGTAAGCAGATTTGTTCATGGTTAGCTTGTAAACTAAGTGCAGAAATCATGCTCTAGTTGGATTTGGAGCTTACCCAGTCATTAGATATGTGTCTCTTCGGTAGTAAACTATGCCTGGCTAGGGCACAGACTAAAGCACTGGCATACAACCATTCCTAATACTGAAATATTAGCATGCTCTCTGCCATGATTTTGGCTTCTGTCAGATGGAAACTGGCAATGCTTGGACATGATATTCATGATATGAGAATTTTACAGCCTGGAACTGTTTCCAGCTGCCACTTTGAAGCAGGACACTTTTCTATTGTGGAAAAGAGCAAATGGGAGTGGACATGAGCTGCACCATGCTTTCTGCCACAGTGTCAGAGGTTGGACCTTCACCACTTTGTTCATAAGAAATATCCTGAGAGCCCAGTATTAGAAACAATGGGGTTTGGCAGAGTGTAATTCAAGTGCTTCCCACATCATAAACATGAGCTTAGCTACATGGCTTTCTATTGAACATATTCCTGATGCTGGCTGCCAGTACCTCAGTGATCACACAAAAGCAGTTTCCACTCTGGAGGTGTATGCCCCTATTCTTCTTACCCACATTATCCATTTTTTTCTCCCCCCACAGGTGATATTGTCTGTTTGAGCTTTCACTGACTTCAGTGCAACTGATGGTGTTCTGTAAAGGTCTGCTATAGAATCATAGAATTACCCAGGTTGGAAAATACCTTGAAGATCATCAAGTATAACAGCAGCCTAACCATAGCACCCTAACTCTAACAACCCTCTGCTAAATCATATCCCTGAGCACCAAAATAGTACATATTTGGCTTGATTTTCAGTGTCCAGCTTCAAAACACTATGTAATACAGAGATACTTCTTACAGATTTTAAATTATCTTGAAGGTCCTTTGCACAACAGCTTACTAAACTTCCCCAGATGCTTCTTTGTACTGAGCCATATAATTAGCAGTTGATTTTTCCTTGCACAGAGCCTGAAGGGCATAATTTCAGTACAAGCCACAGCCACCATTATCACTTTACCCAAGTACAGAGTCTCAGGCTAAATCTCAAAAGATCCCAACATGGTATTTTCTGCACCTGAAGCAACTATGCTCTTAGGAAGCAGTGAAAGATTGCTAGTAGTTTGATAACCACCTGACGAATACAAAACAAAGGCTGTTAATTATAATCTCAGAGCAACTAGATGAAATTATTAAGAATGAAGAGAATTCGTCATGGGAAACTATCTGAAACTATCCCTTTCTGTAGAAGATGTATGTCCAGGTCATGTTTTAATGGTAATTCAATAAAATTGTAATGCAGATTTATTTAAGTTATATACCAGGTAACCGGAGTCATTAGATACAGATGTTGGCCAGATGCAGGGAAATAGTTCATTCTGTCCTGAGTACTCAGCCACTTATGGATCTTTTGTTTTTACCATACCCCGGTGCAGTTCAGTATACATAACATCCTTATAACATTGTTTTCTCTCTAGCTTATTGGATGCATATGTTAAGCTGCACATGTATACGTAATTTACCCTTCATACACTAAGATACAGCAGATATATTCTGTAGCTGCAGGAATGCCTTGTTTCTATTGTCAAGTCTCTGTACCTGCTACTTGCTTATGAACCAAAATGCACGGACTTTTAACAGCTACCTCAACTACGTGTTCTGATAAGTTTTCCTGATGAAACATTCTTCTATCCATTTGACTCAAAGTAATCACCACATGCATTCCTTTTGAAAACCTGTTTTGTTTAATCAGCACCCCTGTGAATCATTTAGGATGGTTTTTATTTCCTCAGTAAAAAATGTTTCCATTAAGATAAATCTGCTGACTGTTGGCAGCAGGTTTGGGAGCCAACTTTATTTATTTAAATCACAGAAAATAAATCCTCTCCTATTATCATTCAGTACCAATGTTTAATACCAAAAGAAATGTTGCTTTCTTTGTTTTAATCTCCTAATCACAACATCTGAGGAAGAGGAAATCAGTGTTTCGGTCAAACAGTGCTGATTTAAGAATTTGGAAGCCTTACCTAACACAGAAGTATCAATTACTGTGATTCTATGCTTTCTTATTTAGTTCCTTTATTTGTAAGGGAAGTCCCACTAGCAGTGATTATTTTTGTAGAAAAAAAAAAAAAAAAGAAAAAGAAAAAAAAAAGAATTAAATTCTGTTGAATTCTGTTGGTGTAACACAGAATGCACTTTCATGGGGAAAAAAAAAAAAATCCAAGATAAAATAATTAGGCCAAATTCCAGTTATTTGTTTTGGACATAGTGCTGTAGAGTGATGCAGATGCTCTAGTGCAATTGCCTCATTTTGGACAGGGGCCCATTTCCTCCTTCTCCAGACCAAGCCCTTAACTAAAATATTCCTCTTTAAAACTACTTCCTCACATTCTGAGGGGACACCTGGAAGATCTGATATGACTGAGATGTGATCCATGGTGCTAACAAAAGCAGGGAGCTGTTTCACCTCTGCCAAGAAGTGCACTCACACCTTACATGGCCTTCCAGTACAGTGATAGACAAGAGGGAGGAGGATTCAGAGCTTTTGGTGGAGTTTGGAAAAAATGTGCCAGGCAACCTTCTGCTTACAAAAGGTTTGAAGTAGTTTTAATCCCTTGTCATACTAGCTGAAGCTGCTGTGTTTATCTTACGATACTGTGAAATCTACACCTTAAACTAAATGCTGTCTGTGGAAGAAATTCACTGCGTGCCTTCCTCAGAGCCTGAGTATGCTTCAAGGGGAGGTACATGGAAGCATGTTCCATAAGAAACACCTCTGCTTTCTGTAAGTTTCCAGGGCTGTTGTTGAGATATAACTCAGTTCTTATGCTAATACAATTAAATTGGAAAGTTTCCTGAGTTCCATTCTAGCCCACAAAGTTCCAGATCTCTCATGCTATAAATCATATTCGCCCCCAGATAGAGTAGCTAGTATTTAATAGTAGTGTAAAATAAACAAAGATCCATTCCCTACTGGATTACTTTTTCACATCTTGATTAAAATAGATTTATTTTTTTGGGAGAGAGATTACCTGTTGTGTATTCTACCCTACAAGTGAACACCATGTCTTACTCAGAAGCACAAAGGATCTAACTGACTCACCTGACCATCTGCATAGCAGCACTGATCACAGCCTTGTCTGGCTGAAGCATTATCTCTTTGAGAATGGCATCCAGTGTTCACTTACATTCCTTTTCCTAGAAAGGAAGAAACTTCCAGAACCTCAATGAAGTATTTCCATTTATGAACTACCTCCATATTTAAAAAATGTGCACCTTTGCTCTGTGTACTCTGGTTTGGCTTCCTTTATCTGCTAACGTAAGTTCTTTATTACCATAAATATCCTCCTGCTCATGATTATATCATCTGTATCTTATCCTTAATAGCTACTTATTTTGTGTACATTAACCTCTCAGCGTAGGAAGCAAAAAGAAACAGTGCTTCTTCCTAAAATACGCTGTTAAGCAGAGAATTCAATTACGGGCAGTTATTCAACATAAGGATTCAGGAAAAGAACAAAATTAGTCGATCAGAGCAAGCTGAAATGAAATTTGTTGATTTTAAATACGGACTGGACAAAGACATGATAAGTACAGTGGATGTACTCCATGGAAAGCACTGTCAAGGGACCATGGAGCCCATACAGAATATTCACAGAACAATCATGGTTTAAATAATTTGAAGAAACATTTTTTAAAAAGCTAGGGTAAAAACAACTTCTGCATTAAATACTGCAGAAACTGAACAAAGGTCCCAAGAGCTTATTGCTTAAACAAGACAACTGATGTACTTCAGGTCACCTACTCTGTCATTAGTAGAGCCAAAGAAGGAAACCATCCTGGAATCACACTTTAGTGATTCAGGCATTGCATCATATTGCTCCTCATTTGCTGGAGGGCTATACCATACTCTTAGTACATCAGAACCTGACTCACACTCACTTATGCATGGCAATGTCTCATCATTCAACATATAAATATACAGAGTGGTGTGATTAGGCTGGTATCTACAGATCGTACAGCTAAAAGGATTATCACAGTGGAAAGGGATAATAAATAATAAATGAAAACAGTCACTTGCATCCTAGGCTTGCAGGAAAAAAAAAAAAAAAAAAAAAAAAAAAAAAAAAAAAACCTCCCAAAGGAGCAATCTCCAGAAAGAGATCCTTCCTCAGCAGCAGTCAGCCCTTAAATGGGGTCTATGAGAGGTGCAGCCAGGCTCCCCCCATTCTGGTCACACAGCTGAATTGCCTTCAACTGTGCTCCAGCAGCTGACTCAGTGCTTGCCTCAGATGATCAATCAGGCCCTGGTTCAACAGGTCCCATATATTCAGTTAAGGCATAATGAGGTTTCATGGCTTACTATTACTATTGACAAGGATACCTAGAAAAATTAAAAAACAATTTCTATATTACAGCTACTAAAAAAAACTATCAATTTAAAATCATCACTCTAGCTGCAGTGTGACTTCTATTAATATGTTTCACAATGCAAGACCTGCAATCCACATAGCATGCTTCACAAAGCCTAACTAATCTAGCAGATATGCTATTACAGGAAACCTCACAAAGCCCCTGTGACTTAGAGAACTCTGTCATCACCCTTATAGAAGTACAACCTTCAAATATAGAATGGAAGAAATCAAAACACAGAAGCTGACATACCTAACACCATAAGGTACATAGGCAGGAATGTGCTCCTTTGGTTCTAGAACAGTAAACATAATGATTTCAAACCACTTTCAAATCTACTTTTGTGGTATCAAGCATGCAGAAAACCATTAAATGACAATATGAACCACAGATTTGTTGGGAATTGTCCAAATTCTAGCACTGGTCCTAACCTTGAATTCCTCAGCCCACATCCTTACTATTGAAGCACTTTAGTTTGCGAACTGCTTCTGCAGTTAGGATCTCTGACCAATCACATTTACACAGAAACTATCAAGAGGCTAACATTGTTTCAGGCACATTCATGTTCATATAACTTCAGGAGGAACCAAAAGTAGAATTTTGAGAACTCATTTACCTGACTATTACATATCACTGCATGTCAAGTGATTTTCAATCAGCTTGCTTATATCTATTCAGCCCAGTAATTTATCCAAGTATGTAGTGAAAAAAAAAATAAAGCAAAAATAAGTTAAAAAAAAAAAAAACAAAAAAAAAAACTCTTTTCATATGAGAGAATCTGAATCTCAGGCCATTAATCATTTACTACACTGTTCCTTTGAATAGGGGCATTTGGGTTTCTTTGCTCACAAAAGCATTTTATTATTTGCCCTCAGAGGCATTCATTTCAGAGAATGGGAAAAATAATAAATTTTTCTTCAGTTTCAAGCTATCTGTGACAAATATATTGTGACATTTGATTCTCCTCGTCTTTTTGATGCCACTCCTAAATAAATATTGATGGTCTGTCATAGCTTGGTTATAGCCAGAAATGTTTCCATGCAAAAAAAATAAAAAATAAAAACAAAAAAAAATCAGATTTTTAAACAAAACGTGAAGGGCAACAGAAAAGATGTTTTTCCAGTGGTTTTGGATTTCACAGAAACTTACATCTTTTGATGCTACAGTTGTTATGGAGGGAACAAGCTGGAGCTAAGGACAGGAGACAGTTGTACTTTTATTTTCTATTAATGATGTAAACAGAAACAATAGCAGAGAAAACAGATGTTAACTGCATTCTTGCGCATCACAAGAAACGACATCAGATCTTACTGACTGAACACATTTATATCTTGGGGAAATTCCAACACTTCGATCAATTCTGAGCTTTGTGGCTTAACACTAAATCTTGGGTTTTTATAGTAGCCTGAGGTTGAATCCCACTGATTCTGTCCAAAACCAACTGAACTAAATTCACTGTCCTTTGTTAAAATGAAAGTCAAATTAGATGGTTCCTTCAGGCCTTGAAATGTGTGAAGCTGTAACTTTGTAGATCTTTTGAAAACCCTTGATTTTATCACACTAATCCCAGACAATGAAATAAAAATAAATAAACTAAAATAGATATTTAAAACCTGCATTTTGTATCCACCTCCACAGCCTGGAGTTAAGTGCTCCTTATTTTTCTCTTTAAAATGAAGACTAAATATAGAGATAGATGAGACACATTTAGCAAAGACAATACTGCTTGATAAGAACATTATGTGTTCCGGAGTAGCTTTTCTCCCAAAGTATATTCTTAGGAAATAATTTATGCAAGCTATCCCAGGTAAAAAAACATGACAGTACCAAACTGATTAACCAGAGAGAATTATCATTCAGACTGAGTTTGCATGTAACTACATGGCATTGTGTTATGTGACAGATGGCAGCAGAGAGGCAGTCTGACACAGTGGTGTCTGACATGGAAGTGCATATAAAGAAAAACTATGCAATTGAATTCCATTGTATGGAAGAGAAGGCACCACTGACAATCATCAGAACTTGCTGAATGGAGATCAAACAGTGGATATGAGTACAGTGACACAGTGGTGGTACATTTCAGCAGTGGCAACTCCACTGGCATCTATTTTTGAGTGCTGCATGCAGGCTCTTGCTCACAGTTAGTGAAAACATATAGCTAGTGATATGGACTATGTTGAAAATATGAGTTTTGTAGATAAGAATTTGCTCTGTTGAATAGCGCTATTATGCTCTGTTTGTATTCTAGTTTCCACAGAAACAAATAGGAGGCATTACTTTAGGAGCAAGTTTTGCTTATATGACCCAAGACAATTCCCATTCAGTGAATGGGATCCAGGCAAGCCAAAAGGTTGGACACGCTTAGAATAACCTTACATGTAGCTAGCATTCTTCTTCTCTAGATAATTTCAGTTAATATGTATGAACAAAAACATAAAGGTAATTAAAATTCACTAGTGCAGAAGAGGTTAAGCAGTACTTTTTAGAAAGATGTGCCCTTGCAGCTTCTTATTGTAACATGAAGAACTAGCAATTTAATCATTACTTTTAAGAGTGACCTCTCTTTGAATTATTTTCACTTACAAATCAAAGCACTCTGCAGGTCAGAGCAGCTAGTCTTCTCAGACAGTGCCTAAGTGGGAACAGATCCCTGTTCTACTACAAATAGAAACTGCATGTCCAGTAGTCTAGGTGTTTAAACACAAATTAAAGTATTCTCAGGGAGAAGAATAAAAAAAAAGAAAAAAATGTTTTCTTCCCTTACATGATGGGTTGGCAGAGATGCTTAAGTTCCCCCATAACATGTAATGCAGCCTTCAGTTGCTCATGGCTTACTTATCCAGGTCCTGAACCAAACTCAATAATTTCCATTTGAAAAAGCTATTTAAAAATGTCATCACCTGTCCAGCACATAAAACTCTACACCAGTACCGAGGCCTGATCTTCAGTGCAGAAGGCTGAGCAAGAACAGAAAAATGACCTCTGTGCTTGTGTGGTTGCACAGTAATTTGGGTCAGGGAAGCAATCCAACTGAAAAACCAACTCTCTCCTTTTGCAAAAGGAAGTTTTCATCCAGTTCCCCAATTCAGCTCCATGTGCAGCCACATAAGTACGAGTGTCAGCACAAAAGCAATTACTGCATTTTGGATGCCAATTGCTTGCCATTTTAAAATTCTTTCCCCTTAATGCATTGTTTCTATTATTAAACCAGCCTTTCTGCACAGAAACTGCACTGATACATTTCCTGAAGGAAAAGATAAGTATCGAAGTATACAGACCAAACTGCATTCAGTATGCTGGCTGATATTGAGGATGAAGGAAAAAAAAACAAAAAACAAAACAAAAACAAAAAACCACACAAAAAAACCCAAACACACACAACTGCAAGTTGTAACCAGGAAAGGGAGAAACCTGTGAAATAATAGCTGAGAAATGTACTTAGAAACAAAAAACAAAGGAATGGAGAGAAAAGGGGCAGCCAGCCACATAATCTTCAGAAGACCTATTAGCACCAACATGCAGGAAGTCAGCATGGACAATAAATTACTAGGAAGCTGATGTCTCTCTACACACCTTAAGCAAGGCCGTTAACCAGGCATTAAGTGGTCAATCCAGCTGCTTGGAAACAGCTGCTCATGGAAGAATATTAATAACACATTTCATAAAATCATCTTTCCTGTGTCAAAATAGTGAAAGCTGCACAGTTTGATGGGGGGGGGGGGGGGGGGGAAACAAAAAAACAAAACAAAAAAAAACAAAAACAAAAACCAAAAAAAAACCTCTTCATAAAAGTCTTCCTGAAAAACAAACAAACAAACTTATTTTTCAGCAGACGATATCACCATTTTTTCAGTAGTTGTAAGAATAAGCATGAGCCAGGGACAAAGGCTGGCTGGAAGACCAGCCCAGCAACAAGGTTTGTAACAAGCCTCCACTCTTTTAAAAAAAGACAGATTCATTTACTGGCACTCGCATTAATTCACTAGCATTAGGAATCTGCAAGAAAAACTAATGACTGCATTTGGTGCTGGAGATGGAGGTACAGAAGAATCTTACCCCTTTACTATCAAATTACAAAATGATATGGGTTTCAGGTAAGTCAGCACTCTACTTTGCATTATAATTCTCAGTTCTGCAACTACCTCTCATGGCAGGTTTGTAGCTTTTGTTTTTCTGCCTCTCAGCTTCCTGCTTTGCTCGTCTGGACAGCTTGTACTTCAACCTGAGGGCTGAGGCTGTTTCTCATGATGAACTTCTTAAGTCTGTAATCCATATCACAATAACCAAAGAGTGTTCTAAACACTTCTGCAATATAAACAGAAATGACCATATATCACTTCTTGATAACAAGTTTTTCTAAGTTTCAGAAGTTTCTTGTGTAACTGAGGCTTGCTTGCATGCCCTTTGTGCTTTCACCACACACCACGCTCCTCACATATGGTACAGTGTCATGTTTTTTCTGGAAAAAGTTTTATTGCTGGCATGGTCGTGAGACTGTTAGGTGAATATTTACATTGGCAGCAATGGACATCACTTCCTAAGAGTTCTCATTAGAGGAATATAATTTTTCAAAAGCTTAATCCTTCTGGTGTGCCATCAATTTGCTGTTGCATGCAGTCTCTAGCATGGTACTGCAACAAGAATGTCCAGGATTTGAGCAAAAAGAGAACTTCCCATAAGATTAATTATTCAAAATTAAATACTTAATCACAGACCTTGAAGTCTTACAGTTCAAAGCAGCTTTCACATGCCACACTACACTCTCTTTGTGCTCCTGGAATGCACATTTTTCTAGTTGAGGACTACTGTGAAATCTGAGAAACAGTAGAGAATTTTTCATTTGGAATACAAGAGAAAAAGCATGTACAGGAGAGAACTAGGGACAAGAAGAAAGGTCACGCTACAGATTGGTAGTTTTTTTCCTTCTTGGATGACATAGGCATTTTTAAGACATCAAGAACAAATTTGTGTTAAGACAATTAGAAGCCAACACGGAAAAGCTAAAAGGAAGCATCACTTCAAGCCAAAGATTGACATCTTTGATCCAAAACAGAATTCTGTAGTTACGTTTGGAAATAGTTGATTTCTCCATTAAAAAAAAAACAAAAACTTAAGGAACACTTCAAGGTTTGAAAGAATTCTATTCTGGAGGAAAAAACAAACAAACAAACCAACAAAAAAACTTCATTAAAGGAAAATTAGTATTCCCTTTAAAAAAAAATAAAATCTATTCATTGAAAGTAAAACTGCAGCCTTACAAATAGAGAGATTAATTTGAGGCACCAAGTTCTCAGAACACAAATCTGCTTCATGTTTGCTCAGCTGAAAAAAAAATTAGAAAACTGACAAAACCTAAGTACATGCTGCCACTGAAAACCAGCAATGCCAAGCTGTAATACTCAGTTCTACAAGTTACATGCAGAACACCATTAGGGAGGGTCAGTCTTAGGCTTTCACTCTCTTGTGTGTGTCCCACACACACTGTGTGCCTGTAGGAACTGACAGCTGATGGACACTGTGATAAACCTGGAGTTATTTAACAGCACATGATAACTAATGCTGTTTCTGGTTTTGCTAACAATAACTGTCTAGTTTGCAACTAAATTTGTTGTAAGTGTGTCAATATCCATGTGCAACATAGCTGATATACTTCAGTTTATCTGAGCTTGCACAACCTTGACTCAATGGGTGGATCATGTTATTGTTTTGCTTTTATACAGGTTCCTTTTCAAAAGTCCTGTCACATCCAGCATTGCAACAATATCTTCAACAACCACCCTGAATCACATCAGAGATGCTGCCTTTATTCATGCTTGCTTATGATACCTTCTGCAAAGGTCCAATGCCAGGAGCGTGACATAGCCAGAGTTCCACACTAGTTGCAGAATTGTAGCTAGCACCCCAGGCATACTCCTAAATCCCTGTTTCAGTGCACAAAGCACAGACAATACTGCTTTCAAGCTTGTTAAGAACACAGCTATGTAACAACTGTAGAGTTCACAGCCTGTTTCCAAGATCTTTGTAACACCCCACATTCTGACCATGTGGCAGGCAGCCTTTAATTTACTATTTTCTTTGTCATGTTTCTAGTGGGGGTTGTTGTATAGCTTCTGCTGCATTTTTGGGCCCTTCTTAAAAGAAAAGGAACAATGCAGAGAAGCGTTCTTTTCCATTGGAAAGCTATCTGCCTTAATGTCTTTGTTAGACGCTTCCAGAGGACTGAGATCATTTAAAAACAACAACATGAATTTGATCAGCAACAAGAACCAAAACTATGCGAGTTACATCAGAGATATTTTTCTTAGCTGAGACCAACTGGAGTGGTAGTGTAGCCTACTGCCTGGATACCTAACATTCATTATGCTTTTGCTAGAGATACATGGTTTTGACAGCTGCAGGAGTTAAAAAGGCTGTTATCACTAATTATCAGGTATTAAACAAGATTATGCTGGTAAAATAACACCAGCAAAGTTGAGGGTGAACAAAGAACTTAGATGTTATGTCTGTTTGCTTTAAAGGACCCAGGGCAAGTGGGAGGTCCAATATTGGAGAGACTACACAGCAAGATTCAACTCAGACATTTACCTTAAAAATTCAAACAGAGATGGGTGCTCATTCATCAAGTGAATGAAACTGATGAGCATAACTGATAGATATTTGCAGCACTGAGTAGTAGTACATTTTGTACCATAGACTTTCAGAATTTATTAAACAAACAAACAAAAAAAAAAAAAAAACAAAAACTGAGAAGTATGAAAAAGCCAAACCTCAGGTTAAGTTAGCCAACCCATTCCCATGCTTTCTGTGGCCAGTAGAGGAATAAAACTCCCTGCAGAAGGAAAGTGATGCTCCACCTAGAAGCCATTCAGAATAGCAGATTACAACTGTATTACTCTGATATCCAGAAACTTAAAGAGAACTTTGTGCTAGACATACACTATTGGTTCCATCCAGAGTCTGTAATTTAAATGAGCAAAGAAAAGATTCACTGCCTGGGCAACTTAAAGATGAAGAGATTAAATGGCATCCCTGAGGTTCCACTCTGAGTATATATGGCAGAACTTATAGCAATATACTCATCGGATGTCCTTATCAGGACTGGAGGCAGTACTCCCTGAATGAAGAGGACACTGACAAGCCTTTCCCCCCCAGCTGCATACAGTCATATCTAGTGTGCATGACATTGTTCCAAAGTGTGAAGGAAAAGCATCTGCTCTGAATTAAACCAGATCTTTTTTGCTTTTCCAGTTCGTTCAGGGAACAAAAGTAATCACTTTAGCTTTGGTTAGAGAGCCAGCATGTGTAGACCTAGTGCCTCTGAATATATAAACAAACACTGAGCTTCACACATGGAGGCAATCACAATGCTTCACACAATTGTTCTGTATCTTCCATTCACTTGGGATAAAGAACATAGGCAAATGGAATTTCATAGTCTGAATACTCACCCTCTTTCCAGAGCTTAGATATGCTAGTAAAGTGAACTGAAACATGAACCCAAGGGTAAGCTTTCTCCCTGAGTTTGCCTGTTTCCTCCACTTTGTCAGACTTCCATCCAAGATTCAATTACTCTGCCTTAGAGGTGCTACTGACAGCAATACAAAGAAGTAACCTACATTTTAACAGCATGGAATAAACATGCTCATCTGACACTTCGCTTTTGCAGCAAATATGCCACTCCCACATTAAAGGAACAAGGTTTACAGCACAAACACTTTTGGAGCTAAGATTCAGATTGGAGAGCACGAAACATTGGAAACCAAGGAGTATTCTCATAGTGAACAGGCTGTCCACCACAGCCACCAAGTAGTTATTGGAGTCTGTGCTATAAACAGAAGGAGCCATAATTATGGGAAATCCAAGAATTTCTGATAGATGATCCCTTCCTAACCCTTCAAAGGCTCTGAGCAGGATGTCATTCAAATACACTACTGTCAAGTTTATAACAGCCTGGAAGTGATATCTGGAAATGGAAGGACAGGAACTAATCTGGTGTTTACTAGAAGAAGAGTCTTTCTGCTTTCTCTCTACACATGGTACCAGATCAGCATTCTCTTTTTTGCACCATCCTCACAAGAGACAGTAGGAATGCTTCAAGATAAACTGTCAGCAAGTTTGATAGGACTCCCCTTCACATACTACTGAACCAAACATACTGGTAACTAAGAGTTATTATTTGTACAGAAGCATTATGTAAGATACTCTGGTGGTCTTGCTTGTGCAAGGTTCTGTATTTTTTTCCCCTGCTCCTTTCCTGCTAACAAACTCTCCATGTCCACTCTGGAAAGACAGGAGGTTCTGAAATAACCTTTTAAATGTCATCTTTGTACACCCAGGCCAAGAAGACTGACGAGGGTCATCTCCAGTTGGAACATCACCACATCTGGAATTCAGAATCAGAACTGAGCCCAGTACACCTAACCCTAAAGCCAAATTGGCCTCTTTTATCTAAGTGGAAATGGCAGATAGCAAGCCTCTGGCATTTTCTGCAGGAAGCAGCTTTGATAGGAAGTACCTTTACCCACTGGAATGGCAACTATTAGGGACCTGAATCACACCAAAATTTAATCATTTTCCAGTATGTTCTCCTCCAGACTCCATCATGCAGATCCCTTTGGATTTAAAGCAACCTACAATGCTTAATCTTAGGCCAGCTTCACACACTCCCTACATGAATCCCATTAATATAAACAGAACAGGAGAAAAAAGAAGTTGTAAATTTGAAGTAATCTGTAAATTTCCCAGCCACTTTCTAATACTTAGTCATCAACTTTTGACTAGCAACAATACAAAGGAATTTAAATTTATTTCTTTAGATTACTTTAGTGAAAATACAGGTAGAAAATATTACAAATATTTTATATATTCTAATTACGAAGAAATTGAACAGTCACTTTTCCAGAAAAGCATGACTGTTCATTTCTTCTCCAATCAAAACCAGCATTCACTTTCATGAACATTCTCAGCTAGATTTAAAGCCAGACTTATTCTGAGAACTTAATGAATCCTCAGCAGCTATAGTTATTTGTTTGTACAGTGTTTCTGGTACATTAATGACAAGCATGACATGAACGCAAGCAGTGAAGATACTGTGTAAACACAGAATGTAACCTGCTAAGGCACAAGTCAGAAGTGAAACTGAAAAACAGTAAAGTTTACTAGGCAGTGAATTACAACTTGTTTCTCCAACCACATATTGGGTATGTCTGGATGAATAGGTGCAGACAGTTGGGATTTCACTCTGCCACACTTCACACAAGCCAGATGTCATCCAGCTCTCCAGAAAGCCATGTAACCATATGAACATGGCACTCAGCCTGAGCTAATATATCTTGCTTTTCAGCACATGGCTTCTGAACTGGACTTTTCGTATCTGGCAGACTCAAAACATGGGCAAAGCAGATACACAACTGCCTCCACTCACCCAGTAAAGCATCTCCACAGAAGAATCATTCTTATGCAGCTTCCAAATGAGCTGCAATGCTCTATGATGAGCTATTTGAAGACCAAAAGATTCAAGACCCAATACATTTCCAAACAAAATCTATTATTTCCAACCATCCCCACTAAACTGCCTCATCCTCTCTTCACCTAAATGCATAAAATCAACAACAGCCTGCATATAGTTACAAGTTCTCTTGTCTGGAATGGCACTGACAACTCATTGTGAAATTCTGAGTAATTCTACAATTTAGTCTATGAGGTGAAATTCAGTGTTAAGAAGAACTGGTATATTGCTGGCCTGGAACTATTTGATGAAATACATTTTTTTCATAAAAAACAAAAACACAATTATCTCAAAACCAAGATTTGCTGTACTTAGCCACTCAACAGAAATTTATCTGTATTCTTGAATCTTGGACTGAAATTCTGGCTAAAACCACACACAGCAGCTGGATTAATGTTGGATGGATAACGATCTTATTTCAAATCCTTCCTATGCCCAATCTGAAACACCAGCTTAACACTATGATTCATAACCAATAAAACGCCAAGACATGTAGCCTAGCTTGGCTAAAAGGATCCCCAGCATGGTTTCTTATGAATTCTAGAATTGCAAGAGAATGCAACTGCATTAAATCTAGTTAACCTAGAAACTCATATAACCTTAAACAAGAATAGATTCAGCCATGATTTATAGCACACCCCATAGAGCAGGACATGTAAGCAGTTAACATCATTAATTTTCTTCATGATTCAGGCTCAAAAATGTTCAGAAAGCAACAGTTAAGAACAGCTGAGGAAATAAATTGCTATCAGCCGTTCAGGGTTAAGAATGAGAATGTGAAATTATGGAAATTTGCTTTTTTCAGTTACTTAATACTTAGAAGTAAAGTTTAGGTATGGGGATGCTGTACAGTAGTATGATACTGTAAAAATGTACTCTCTACTACTAAATGCTATAAATAAAACACAGGAAATATTGATGTAGAATCACCGTGAATATGAAATTTGACTGCCATGAAATACTGGTGTCACTTGGGTCTACCCTGCAACACTTTGACAGGCTTCAGGAGATTTATTTGCAAGTCAGCTTTCCTCTGCTTGGAATCTTTCATGAATCTTGAGGAGTTTCGTATTCCCTCTTTTGATCTTCTCTTAAGAGCTTGAAAAGCATCATCCTTATTTTACACATGGCAGATTTAGACACAAAGAACATGATTACGTCAGCCAAGATCACAGTGCAGTTCAGAGACTGTCTAGAACACCAACCTGACTGAACACCCTACTCTCACCACTTGACCAGATTTCTTCTTGTTACATGAATTGAAAGGATGGAAGCCAATTAGGCACCTGTTGTATTGTTCAGCTTTTAAGACATCTGACATGGGCTAAGCAGAGAAATGTGCTGCACACATACAGGACCTCCTGCAACTCAAGAAGACTGAAGTTTCACACATGACCAGAATCTTTCACTCTGTAAAACAAATTGTACACTTTCCAGACTTCTGTTTGTATTAAACAAATGTTTAGACTGAGAGCACTGATTACGTTTCACCTCTGTTGTTTCTGATTTCCTATTACTGTTTCCTTTCTTTCCACTCCTCTTCCAGCACTGGCGCCAACATGCTGGCCACACACACAGGTCATGGTTGCTACTAGCCAGTTGGCAGGTGGTGGATATTTTTCTTGCAGAATATGTATATGTGGATGACTGCTCTCACTGTGTGACTAACTTAGTTGCTGGCATTGCTTTTGGCCAGGGTATGCTCTCCAGCATTATTTTAGTTCCAGTCATTTGATGGGTTGACTCTCCTGTTTTGTTCTCCTAGACAGTATTTTTCAGCAATTTTTTCAGCCTGAGACTGTCACAGCCTACGTGTGCCTATTAACACTGCCTGCAGAACTCCAAGCCTTTTTGCCACTTAATGCAACTTTGAGAGACCCTACAGGTGTATTCAGTGTAATACTGTTCACTTGTGTGAATCTGTGTATTTGTATACATGCATGGCCCTATATTCTGATTCTGTTTGTCTGCGTGCACCTAATTCCATTGCTATTACCACTTGTGTAGCCTGCAGTATGCCTGAAAATGCACACACCTTCCTCAGTATACATGCATCCTTATGTACCACATCCTTCCAGTATATACAAAAAGTCAGCAATTCTTTTAAAACTTAAGTTGAACATCAGACACTTGAAAATGCTTTAATTCAGTTTGCATGCTCATTTTGAATTCTACCTCTGGGTATGTGTATCTGAGAACCTAAAAATCACATCCAGAACACTGTTTATATATAGATTCTTAGTTAATGCACCGCTTAAGGCAGATTTGCTTTAAGAAGGTTGCACAACAAAGGAGACTCCTGACTCATTTATTGGGAAAGCTGGTAGACACACAGAATTAGGCAAATTATTACAAAAGAAAGACTCTGGACCCTTGATCCACTGTCCCATTGCTAGAATTTTCCCTCTGCAGTCTGTTTATGCTAGACTCAGCCTTCTTAACTAGGTTTGTTGAAGGTTATTCATTTTTTAATTGTTCACCTTCCGCCTCCCCCCTCCCCTCCCCCCCCCCCCCCCCCCCACACACACACACACTCTAAACTCAAACTCATTTTGTATCCATTTCCAGCTTATTCTAGCCACCCATTTCTTTTCTACCAACCTAGCTGCAGTCTCAGCACCAAAGCTCTTAATCCAAGCCTCCTTCATTTACACACCCACACTAACTGTCCCCCTTATTTTTCCCAGAACACCTAAACAGCCTCCAATTCACGTCACCTCTGAGTGAGGCACCTTGTGTATGAAACATACTTTTAATGCTGTGTTTGACAGCCAGTCAATAAGCAGTTGTCAAGAACACAAGAATAGAAGTAGATTCTTTGTTCTTACTACATGCAGTTCAAGATCCATTACAGCATAACAGATAACACCTCAAGGACAGGCAACTTTGTTTGAGAAGCTTTGAAGTAAATGGCTCAGAGTATGTGAAAAGCAATGCCTTAACTATTGGATTCAAATTGCAATGACAGTTTAAAGAATACTCTGAAGTTTTGTTCTTTTTTTAAAAAAAATAAAAAAATAAAATAAAATAAAGTGTCATTCCCCACACCCTAAACTCTCCAGCTCTTTCTGAAAATATTTTAAATGTATAGTAATGAAACGGTGACAAAGGTCAGCAAGAGATCCATGAGGATGCTCACTGTGTTCCATTCTGAGAACAAAGGGATAACTTCTCTAACCACAGCCAGAAAGATGAGGAAAACACTCCAGGGAGATCACATCCTCACCTCAATGAAAAGACAGGAAATCATGATAGGTTAAGAGCAAAGTAGCCTATGAATCTTACTACAGAAACAAAACCAAATGCCAAAATGACAACACAAACAGTCCCACATGTCAGACATACAGGTAGGCAGTGACCAGCAAGTGCTATTAGAGTGTAAGAATATTGCACAATCCAGAACAGCTTGTGGGAAAAAAAAAAAAAAAAAAAAAAAAAAAAAAAAAAAAAAGACTCTCACAGAGAGCCTTACTAGTACTGGATAAGTGCTGTAATGCCTCTTTAAAGAATATATTTCAGTGGCCTAAATTGATACTTGAGTACTACCTTGAGTTACTGGGAACTTTCCAAAATCAGTGTTGGTTTTGAGTATGCCAGAACTAGAGTTTTAGTGCTCTAATTACACACATGTACTTACCTGATAACAGTGCACATCTTGCAAAAGTCTTCCAGTCTCACTGAAAGAATGCATACACATGCAATGCACTAAAGCTCAAAACAATTATAGCTACCCTCTACAGTTATAATGCAAGAAACTTGCAGTGTTAAGTATGTGGTTTAAGGGAGGAAGTGTAACTGGCTATGCTGCACCAGAGACATTTATAGAAACATTCAAGCTATTCTACTAGGGGCTTTCAAAAAGGAAATTACTTCTGTTTACTCTGGAACATTTTATAGAATTTTTTCCTGCTCACATACTAGTATTAAGCTATACCATTTTTCCCTACAACTACACGGCCATTTTTCTTTATATGTGAAAGTATAGCAGAAATAGAATTGCTCACAATGTAATATAATTTTGTTTTCATTACATTTAACAAAAGATTTCTCTTCCAACTAAAGATCTGTTACTGCAGTTCATCCTGCATTAATTACATTACACTTGCTTAAAAATGCAACTTTGGGTAACTATAAATGTGACTGAACAATGAGAACACTGAATATTCAAAGCTAGGAACTTAATTTCTTAATTTCCGCATCAGCCTAGATTAGATGGACAAAAATAGAACTTCCAATCCATGGAACACACTGAAGCACATAAGCTTCTTTCATTCAAATCTTCCCAGCATATCATGCGCTGTCAAACCATAATGACAAAAGACAAGCATTCAACCTGCTTTAGCAATTTACTGGTCTTTCTAGTGCCCATGTTCTGTTTAGAAACAAACAAACAACAAAAAAACCATTGTTCTCATTGAAATGGTACCTTGGAGGACATACTGTATGTACAATCGTTGCCTAAAAGACTTTGTTTGAATTGTAAGGTAACTACACTATTACATTATGATATTGTTTGAAATACATAGCTCTTCAGGCAATCTGACTTGCTTCAGCTAGCAAGTCAATACTCCTTCCAACATCTTACCTACAGATGCATATATCTCTCCCAGATTATCTATATAGTTACTCAGGGTTATAGATTCATCTTGAACTCCAGCACAGCCTTTTTGTAAGCAGTAATCCAGGAATGATTTCTGAAGCTTCCTTTTTTCATTCTAAATAACTTTCAAACTGAATTTATAAAACATGCACAAAATTTAAGACCACCAACACAAACATTGCTATTATTTCAAAGCAGTATTTTAAAGCTGTATTAATTTATATATTCCTGACAACACCCAGCACTGCATTGTTCTGAGTAGTTCTATGAAAACTTTGAGAGATTAAGTTCCAAATTAAGTAATTTGCTAAAAAGCCTCCTGATTTAAAGCTAACTGATGTCATCTGTAGGCTTTAACCAAACAATAGAGAAACGTATCTTGCAAAGCAAAGTGTGGATACAGGACTGAAGGATCAAAAGTAATGAAAATGAACTAAAAAAAAAAAAAAAAAAAAAAAAACCCACAAAACTTTACAAAGTCCACAATATTTTTGACAACATATTTTTGAAAGAACAATGAAAAGCCAAAGCGACACACTGAATAAAAAGTCACCTTGTCCCAAGGGAAAGTAAATTGCAGGAACAAAATGTATTCAGTGGAAAGCACCACACTACAATAAAAGATAACAAGCAATATTCTCTACTCCTATTCCTTTGTGTATTTGAAATAGTAGGTATCTACATTCCTCTGTGCCTCCTGATAGGATATTTCTAAATGGGCTACCCATATTTTGCAGCATAACTGCATTTTGATTTACAGAGTCAGAGTAAATGATATGCTTCACCAATAAAAATTCCTTGCAAAAGCAGTTTTTTCCATTTCATTTTTATGTGAACACACACACACACACACACACACACACACACAACACAAAGCTTTTTTAAAAATAAACATTACTGTTTGAACTATGTGATACAGGTATGAAAAAGTATGCACACAACAAAACTTTCTGTACCGAAACTACAGGAAAATTTACAGACACTTTCCTTTCTAGGAAAGAGGATGAATCACTTTGCATTTATCCAGGTAGCTCAAACAGAACTTCCTGTCTGATAGTCAGAAATGATCAATGAGACTAATTTGCTGGATTGTTTCACAAGTGAATGAAATATCCTCAGTAACTGCACAATACTCAGTGTTAATAGAGGGCACAGTCAGTACCTATGCATCAGCTGTTTAGCAAGTGGCAGACTGTAGGAAGGTGATGGATGTAATAAACAGCAACTGACCCCTCATCAAAAGACCACAGAACTTGATACATTGATGGTACCAGCACTGTTAGCATGTGAGTTTCATCTTGTTTAACTTTCATGGCTGCTGTTTTCCAGAAGTGGAATAGTCACTAGGTCTAGACAGTTAAACTTTCCCTCACCCTTAAGGGAGCATCCAATTTTATCCATCTGACTGCTCAATTTGAGCTGCTACCTTACCTGCACTGCGTTAATGTCTTATTGCATCATCTTGTCTTTCAGCTCCATGGCATTCTATCTTGCTCCTTCCTGCCTCTCCTTACCATTTCTGATACTATGTTTGCTCTGGCAAATCAACTTCTGGTGACAACAGAAAGACTAAAAATCACTTTTGTCCTGTTCAAACCTCAACAACTGTCAAGTAAAAATTCACTATATTAAGACACATAACCAAGCTGGAATTGCTCATTTTCTATATTTCTTGATAAAAACACAGTTCTCATTTACCCAGCAGTATTCAGTATCTAGAAAGGAGAAGAGAATGTTCATGAACACTGAATGAGCCAAGAGAACAAAACATTCACATAAGATTTTCCTTTCTGTTGAGACACCTATTCAGTTTTTTCACTTGACACGTAGGTAGAACTACATCAACTATGACTCCTACAGTGGATGAAAAACTAAAGTTTCACACCGGAGCAGTCACGTTAATTTTATTTACTATCAAAACAATAAGCAGCTTTCTCCTTCCCATCAAGTAGAGATGCTTCCTCTGAGGAAATAATTTTCTAGGAACTGCTTCACAATGGATCCCCCACCTTCCTTCCCAAGCTGGAAGCTTTTATAAAAAAATAAATCTGTCAGCTGGGATCCCTGCCACCTGTGCTAATTCATCTTCCCCAAGAGCTATCATTTCAGGAGCCCAAAAAACACATGCATCCTTTCATTAGGAGGATTTTCTTCTCTGTTCATCATTCTACTGTTGAATAACTTTCCACTGCAATAAAGCAGGGATTATTTTACATCCATCTGTAATATGTTATCAGTGACATTCATCATAGCTACCTTCTGCTACAAAAGGTCCTGTAACACGTGGGTCATGAAACAGAATCCCTAAATTTACCAGTTCCCTTCGGAATAGTTTCCTAGAGCCTTTATTTCTTGGGAATGAAGAGGAAAGAATGAGTGAAGTTAATTTGGCAACATCAAGTAACCCCATGATGAACTTGTGCACTCTGAGTCACAAAAGCAATTGGTATCAAGTGCATACTGATGCAGAAGGATGAATGTAGTAGCAAGCCACATTGTGGATCAAGCATAACTGCAAGCACTGGAATGCCTTGTGGTAAATACATCCTTTCTGAATGCATTATCATCACTGGATTTACTCCACATCTGGATCACGTTGCCATAGATCTGCATTGCCTTTCAAGAGGTTGTAAAACACAGGAGCAAATTAAGTGAATAAAATACATTTCCAAAGAGCTTTGATCCTAAAGCTCACAAGGAACCCAACAGAATCATATTTAGGCATGAAACAATGTCAATTAGTACCTAGTAGCATCTCCTAAATTTTTAATACAGAAACCACCTTCCTGCAAATGTCACTAGGAATATGTACATCTGCACCTTAAAACGCCTAAAAAAGTGCAACATTGAAATACTTGGGATGAGTAATGTTCAGTATAAGTTACATAGTATTTAGTGGAAGAGTGAGGTCTGCAGATCAGTAGAAAGAATTCGAAACATAGCAACACCAGACTGCTTGGGACTGCAGCCTGGATCTGTCTCCCTGTTCTTCTAAGTGAAGATGAGAATATCACTATTTAAAATGCATTATCCTCTGTTCTGCCTGTCAAATATTCAGGTGCTTGCAACTACATCAGTTCCTTTCTTTAGTGTTTTCTTCTTTTCTTTACTGAAATTCCTCACCCTATTCTTCAATCTAGTGCTCTTGATTACCTCCCTTCTCATCTGGAGCCTTATTTACTAAAGAAGTCAACCAACAGGTGTGAATTTCAGACCAGCCACTGAGCTGAGATCTTTAAAGGTGAATAAAACACATCCAAGATCAAGACTGTTTTTAAAATAGAACGGGACATAAAACGACTGAAGTGGATAAGGAAGATATGAAAAGCACAGCATTAAGCTGGCCTTTGTTATTCAGTGTTTCCTAGGGACCCACAATGCACGCAGCAAAGAGTTGCTACTGACTACGGAAATGAGCTATGGCAAGTTTTTAACATGCTTTGTTATGCTTTAATAGTAAAACCCATTAAACTATAAAAACATAACGACGCTCATAAAAACTTGACACTCTACACTAAAACCAGGACCATTGGAAGCTGCCTCTGCTCCAGCCCAGCCCTGCTGAGCCACTTTACTAGCTCTCTGACTCCTGGCTCTGGACATGGTGGCACCGTGGCTGATTTCAGCTCCTAAGGAAGGAGCCTAACCCACCAAAAACAAAGTAGAGGCTTAAAGCTTTGTTTGACTACAAACTTTTACTGCCTGCTGCAGCCCTTTCCAGTTTCAGAACATACTGCTTCATGGCTTCCCAGCTGTCTCACTGGGAATAGCAGAACCTTGGAGATTAAACCTTGGTGGAGCCTGAAGTTTTCTATACAATATTTACTTGTTTAACCTGCACCACTTCATTAGAGCACATCTACTTCTCCAGTGGGGCACTAGGAGATGCTAAGGTGCTGGCAACAAAGGTCTAATTCAAAGGTTCTTTTTCTAGAACATGTGCCCTAACATATATTCTACATCACCTTAGCATTGGAATGCCATCCAATGATTCCTCAGGTATGGAAGAAAATGTGTTTGCAGTTCTTATGCATCAGTACAAGTCATGTGGTCTTTCATTTGTGGAAAAATAAATAAATGCACCATGTCTTGGAAATGCACCCTGTACATACAGCAAAAGCTGGTAACTGTTCCAGCAGCCATTCATAACTCTAAATTCTTTCTACTGCTTCAAATAGAGCCCTGAAGACCTTCCGTCTCCTGAAACCCCCTGAAGGTAATGTTCTGTCACAGAACTGCAGCTGAAAACTTTAAACTGATTTTGAAATAACCAGACAAGTCAGATATCCATCTGATGGGATCAGCAGTTGCCAATTTACTTTGCAATTCACTTAATTTACTGTCACTTGCCTAATTCTACATACAGCAAGTTACCTATTTACTTCTTTTCATCTCAGCCACAGGCAATTTGTTCTCCACTTCACAATCCTTCTTTAGAAGTCACTGGTGACAGATCAAGCCAGCTGAATTACTGAAATCAGATTTAACTTATTGGATCTACACAGATGCTGAGAACTTAAACTAAAAGTTGATAAAGCTCTGCAACAGAAGATATGGATCTTCCTGAAAAAACAAGCTTACAGAGAATTTAGAGACAGTTGTTAGGGAGCCTGTAGGAATCACACCACATGTTTAGTGTGTAACGCTTCCTTCTGCTGCCATTTTACATTAAGAAATTATGAAATATAAATAAAACTTGTAAATTCAAATGTTTGTGCTTTGCCAAATTTGTTAGCCAGATTGCTCTGCATCTCTCCACTCCTTCATAAATGCAAGAGTAAATTAGACTTTGTCCATCTACAAAATGATTCATAAGAAATAATATTGAGAGGAACATCAGGAGGCCATCCATTCCATTCTCCTGTTGCATGTCAATTTCATTTCCACCTGGCCATTCACCACAGATGCTCACCTTTCGTGTCTGTAACAAGCTTCAGTCTGTAAGAGTTCACATATATTCTAGCGTTTCAAGGTCTTTGAGTAAAAACATTGCTAGCCTTCTCAATGAAAACATATTTGATGCAGCTATTCCTCACTAATCCCAGAAATGTTATATATTTACAAGATATCAGACATATGCAAGACTTGAACATTGGACAAAAAAGTAATGTTGAAAATCATTAACGCATGCAAGCAGTCTCAGTGTAGCTTTCCATTTTAAGAAGTAAGAATTTCAAGTAAAATCATTTTATCCTTGCATATCTTATTGGTGGATCCTAGGGATAAAAATGTTGACTTTTTATGCCCATATGCCTTGAAAATGTAGTTTTTACACCTACCTGAGAGCAGTAGAATAATTTACTGTGTTCTAATCAAAAGCTAATCGTCCATATTTCTGTATTCCCTACCCATCGCAACCAGGAATGAGATACAGCAAGGACAGGGGAATCAAGACACCTTGCAGAAACTTGCCAGTGCTGTGCATAAGATGGATGTAGCTCTTTACAGAAATCACTAGCATTTTAAAAAGCTATGTGTATACTATACCACTGTAGGTACATAAAGCAACTACCATGCCATTATATCAGTGCCCCTTTTAACCCAACCCCAGCTAACCCATCAGTTACTGATAGCAGATTTCTAGTGCCTCTTTGTTCCTTCTACCACTGACTTGTTGATACTCTGAAAAATGGTATTGGAAGAAAAATGTTCAGAGTTTCATATATACAGATTTCATAAAATTATTCCTCTAACCACTGAAGAAACTGCTAGCACAGATCTCGACAGGATCCTAAAGGTGAAAGAAGACATTTTGAGTTCATAAAACATGCCATGAATGGGTCTTAGTTTACTTAGATGTATAACTAATTAAAGGGCACCAGGGCAACATAAGATTCATAACTGAAAATAGAGACAACTTACCAAGAACTATTATGATCTCATTTGGAATCATGTTCTTATTTTCTCCACTCACACTTCAGCCCATTCAATGTTGTAACTCAAGTCTACCTAATAGCTTCAGAGTTATATAACGTTCATAAAAATTTAGTGTGAGAGTGAAGAACAAAGCATTTTATTTCAAAGCTTAATTTCGTAATTAACAAGGAATATGAACTTTGGTGGAGTCTCAACTGATGATTTTTGTGGTTGGTGTTCTGGTACAATCCCTTTCTGAGAAAGTAAAAATCAATCACAGCAAGTATTTAACAATGACAGGGCTAAATTCATCTTGGGTGCAACTCTCAAGTTAACATAGTTAACTTTCATTTTGGCCTGTAACTTCATTTGACTGGAAAAACAGAAAACATGCCTTCACTATTATTTTTACAACAAACAGAATACCCATGCAAAGCCAGGCTACACAACAGCAATCTGCCAAGTCAATTTTAATGTGTGAATTCTTGATACTACCAGGTATTCTGTCTATGAATATCAGAATTAGATCCCTACTCCAACATGTGATAACTTTAAAAGAATAAAAAGTATTAAATATACTACAGGGATAATAATGAGTAACTCTTTCAAATGGAATAGCTGAATAGCAAATGCCTTCAGTTTCCTCAAAAAGATTTGAGAGGGGTTGGCCTTTCCCTTCAAAAGTATTGAATCTGAGACAATAAAAAGCCAGACATGAATTGAGGAAATAGGGGGGGAGAGGGGGGGGGGGGGGGGGGGGGGAAGAAAAGAAAAGAAGAGATATGTAGACAAACTATTTTGTATTTGTAGTGTGGAGAAAAAGAATACTACTGCAAATCCAGACAATTGCAATTGTAAGGGGACACACACTTCTAGCAGTAGAACAAAGAACACATGCTCGAAGAAAGACTACAGGCCAGGTAAAGCACTGCTCCTGCATCTCAAACAAAGGGAAGCTGAGCATACAAATGCTGTATTGTACATAGTGATAAAACATATGACTGATAAGCTTCTACTGAGAGGAGATTCCCCCAGCTATCTGTCATAGTTACTATTGCTAAATTCTGAGTCAAGCTTTTATGCTTTCATAGCTGCCTTCATTCATTCCTGCAACACTGCTTCTTCTGAAAGGGCATGAGAACTCATTTGTGCATTGACTCCATGCTGCAGTTCTGAATCTGCAGAGGAACCAAAGCCCAACAAGTTTTAAACGCAAATAGCACGTGCATTTTAAATATCAGTGATGATACAGTTCTTGTTTGATGTTCTCTATCACTTGTTGAAAAGTTATCATGGATTCCTACAGCTGTGTTATAGTTTAAAGGAGGTCATTGTCATAGAGTCTCCCAACAGCACTCTGCAGAGTTCTACCAAAGCTATCATTACACTCTCCCCAGGTCCGAGAAAACTATGAACACACAAGCTGGAAAAACTGGTGCTACCGGACAGTGCTATTTGCTGGAAAAATGCTACAGGATCTTAAGAGATCCTAACATCTTAAGGACTCAACAGTGTCCGATGCCCGAGAGAGCAATGGGTTAGTTTTGACTTAGGGACACGCTTGCCATCTACTGGTCAGGAGCTTTTAAGACTTCCCCCAGCACGTCCACCATGAGCAGAAACCCTCCTCTACTATCAGCTCAATACATCCTCTTGACTACAGCATTACTCAGACTAAGAAAATCCTAGAGAGATCCCAATCCAATTTGCAAGAAGTTCTTTGCAAACCCAGATGTAGCATTGATTATTTTCAGCTGCTGTTGCCTTCTCCTAAATTACACATATTGCACTCCCCCCCCTTCCACCTCACCAGCCCAGCCTTTCCACCAGTTTCTCCAAATTCCACTTGTAAACAGGAGTGTGGAGATGCAAATCACAGCTGGCCATCACAGAACAGACACTTCCTATAATGGTACACTGCAGCCTTATCCAGACTGCCTACCCCATCTCCCACTCCTGCCAGTTCTCCTAACACACTGGTGTTTACTTTGGCAACTGCTCAGCAGGTATTGATCTCACTCTGAATTGTACCAGACTGAGCACTGAACTCAGTGAGAGCCTTTGCTTCCTAGGAAACAAACTAAGTAAAAGGACAGAACATTAAAAGCTCTGTAGGCTGCTGGCTAGAACATAAAGACTGGCTCCTAGAACCGCATGAAATATTTCCTCAAAATTGCTTTTGAGCAGGAAATTGGATTTATCTCCCCCCCTCCCCCCCCACATACACACACTTTTCCACCTGAAAGTCTGTCTATTTTTACTAGAACAACAATCTGAGTGCTTAGACTGCCTTCTGTGCTCTCCTAGTTCTGGATGGCCTGTAACTTTCCAACCCAGAGAAGAAGACCACACAAACCCCAGGAAGCACTGCAGCCTGGCACTTGAGATACATCCTTTTACGGTAAAGAGATCTTTCCAGAGACATGAACTACTTCAGCTCAGAGTTCCAACGCAGCAATGCCAACGTGGTTTTTCAGTTTGCATGAGATACCACTGGAATTTCCACAGGGAAAATTTTCTTTTATTTCTTAATGGGAGGAAATACAGCATAACAATCAGAAAGATCATTGCTACTTCACAGCACTACAGAACATGTAATAGCAGATGGACTAGCACAAATGGAAAGGTGTTACAAAGGAAAAGTGCTCACTCTTCTCTGAAGATGTAGGCTCACAGGGAAAACTCCACAAGGGGAGGGACCACCAATCAGAAATCCTTCCCCACTGGCTATCAGCCCTTAAATGAGGTTTAAGAGAGGCACAGCCAGGCTCCAACCATTCCAGTCAAACAGCTAAATTGCCTTCACCTGTGCTCCCAAGGCTGACTGGTCCTTTACCCAGGTGTTCAATCAGTGGTTCAGGCACTGACTCAGCAGTTACCATACATATATACTCTTTCTCTCCCTACCTGTTTGTGGTGGTTCGCAGATCACTGAAAAGTCAAAATTGCGTGCTCTAAAATAAATCATTGTCTTCATTACAGGCCACTTCCTAGTAACATTACAGAATTACCTTTTTAGCTCATAACATCTGGCTGACACTTCTGCTAAATTAAACTACCAAGATGAAGGGAATGCATCTAGCAACGTACACCTGGGGAAAGTCTTCTAGCAGATCCTGGCAGCTGTGAGTGCCAACAAAATTAGCTTGTCTGCTAACAGTGGACCACAAGGCAGAAACAAAAGACTAGGACTCCAAATAGACAAACCTACCATAAGCATAGCATTTTATAACACCTTTCAAATATGAACAAACATATCCGAAACTCCCAGTGAAATAAAACCAGAAAAGAAACAATCATGATTCTTTCATTACTCACAGAAATAACAAATTAGAATGTCAATACTCGTTGCTTACAAACTGTGTAAAGAGAAACTATAATTAAATTTACAAAATGCTATTCCTGAGGCTGAATGGTACCAAGTGTCATCATATTCAAACAAAACTAAGAAAACAAACAAGGTACTCCCTACCTCACACAGCCAGCCCCTTACAGGGAAATGCAGCTTCCACACATTTTAGCTAAATTATCTTTGTAATCAGTTAAAAGCTATAGACAGACCAAGTGCATAGACATAAGTACACCTTTGGATACATACTATATAGTGCTATCAATTATGATAAGTCAGTCACAGTTTCTCCCCTGCTGACTACAAAGGCATCATAACTTAACTACTCAGATGAAATGCCAGCAATGTAAACATTAAAACAACAGCCTACAACAATGCTGCTACTTACAATTAAGAGTAGCTCCCTGATATAGGGCTTTTGCCAGATGTCTCTTGCTGTTTATAAGGCCTGAAGGTATCCCAGTAAGTGTGTCAAGACAGCATATGTACTAGTGAATACAGATTAATTTATCAAAGAACAGAGAAAGCCCCACACTCCCCACAAAAAGACCATTCTAGAGAAGACCTAGCACAGCCCAGGCAGTACCTCCCACTCCAAGCAAAGCCCAACAGTACCTGAGCTGGGAAAGCACAGCAAGGCAGCAACAGCCACAGGTCCTACAGATACTCCAGAATGAGCAAAGCAGAGTCAACTTCAAGGCCCATCCAGAAAATCCAAAGAGTAGCTCATGAGCAGTACCAGAGATTGGAACTCTTCAGATCAACACACAAATGAAAACAGAATTTTGAGGTTCTGAGATCTGGTTTTAAACAGTGCTCTTGGCCATGTGCCTAGAAGCCCAGGTGAGGCTGTTCAGGGCAATCAAGGTCTTTCAGTGCACTCAACACCTGATAAATCTAACAATGGAGCCTATCTGTGTAGTTGTTTATATTCATTCATCTTGTCTGTTGTATATCTGAACAGCCAGTGTTAGTGAAAGTACTCAAAAACTACAATCCTTAGGTATGAACTACTGCCTTGTCTGGAGTCAATATATTTCACACTTGTATTTGTCTATCCTCGCATAACACGTCTGAGGTAAAGGTGATCAGAACCACTTCACATGTGCAAAGGCACAGTGTATTTCCTTCTATTTCTCACTAAAGCCTAGCCTGATTTCCTGCACTGAAACATTCTAGCAGCAAAGAGTGCCAGAAGATGATGGGAACTGAGTCTGTACACCTTGGTTCCTAATTTCTTACTTTTTGTGATTATACACCATAGACAGTGTGATAGCATAGGAATAGAGGCAGTTCTTGCTTCTTAGCAAGATGGACAAAATAGATTTCTATCACTAAGAGGAAGGATGGGAAACCTGGCAGGAGAGAAGGTTGTTCTTATCAGAGACCAGAAGAAGACTGTGGATCCAGAACAGAAATCCAAGGTGGAAGCTTGTTCTTGATGATGAAATGGACTGAGATGACTGTTACTCAAGAGGCAAAGCTTTCCATGCCAACAGCAGGCACTGCACTATGTGCCCGAAGTCTTCTCTCTAAGTTATGAGCCTTCCAGGGCTCTGTATGAGCTCTGATCATCTTACTTGACCTAACACCTAAACAGTACTGATGCTGCTTTTTTTCTTTTCTGGGAAATGAAGATAATTTCAGTACTGTAAAAAAAAAAAACAACCCAAACCCTGAACATACAAAAGCATTTTTTACTGACCATATATCATTCCTGTCACATCATGTGATTTTGGAAGGAATGTGAAAAGGGTTTTACAGTTCTGCCATCAGTTTCTAAGAAAACCTGCTGCCCACTGCATTTTATCCAGTTAATTTCTAATTAATATACTATATACTTAAGAAATGGTGCTGTATGGTCCTAGCTAACTGTGCAGCATTACACATAGCACAATGTTTTTATGAGTGAAAAATGAATGAGCTGTCCTACAATAAGTAGCAGACAGAAAATTGGTCTGAAGCCCAAATTCAGTAATAATTTATGTTTCATCAACTTCCCTGGAGTTCCAACCTTTATTATCCCTGCTACCAACTTGACTACTAAAAGAGCCAGGCAAAATTATTTTAATATAGATTTTAAAGTTCTAACTCTGAAATGAGTTAATACACTATTTTGCCATAGAACAAAAAGATTCCCTTCCTGGTGCTGCATATCTCCTCCTACATATTCACTATGTATTTCTTACATCTATGTTGTATGACAAAAGATGCATGGATCACAATAGTTCCTTTGTACAGATGTATTTAATTCCACAAGAAATCTAACAAAAAAAACCCAAAAAAAAACAAAAAAAAAAAACCAGTTGTTATTTATGGTATGTAACACTATTTACATCGTGATGATTTTAGCAGGAAGCTTAGATCTGCAATTTAAAATCTTGAATGCACTGCTCTGACTATAGAGAGACTTTCTCCAAGTCCTGGCTTGCAAAGCTTTGACTTGAGCTATTTAAGAAGAAGAAGAAAAAACGAGAGTCTACTTGGCAAGAGCTTTAATTAGCAGAAATTTCCACGCTAGGAATATTATTCTGCATGAGCAGAAATTGCATAGCTCTTGCCTCTAGATGCCTTAGAGATGCCATTGATTGACCATATTCAGAACAGGGGAATTATGTGACCCAGTGCTAATTTGAATTCCTTTACCAAACACATTTTTATTTCATCATCTCAGCTGCATAAAAGAGTCAAAGTACCAGAGCTTTAAAGACTCAGAATTCCTGCTGTTCTGCAATAAAATAAGGCAAGAAATATTAGACATCCCTGGTTGATTCTTTAATTCTTTCCCAACGATGTCAAAGTATCAGTGTCCTACAGGTTTTAGTGCAGGTTAAAGACTGATACAAAGTGTATGGCTGAATAGGAGTTTGGAGCGAGTTAAGGAGAGAGAGAACGTTTAATGGGACATTGGTCCAAAATAGCCCAGCTTGTTCCTACCTCCTGCTGCCTCTTCCTCCTTTTCACAGGACCTTGATTGTATAGAAATAGTACAGACAAAAACCACAAACAACAAAAGGTTCGCTCACACCCCCAGTGGAGGTCATGAGCATGCTACCATGGAGAAATTAAAAAAAAAAAAAAAAGTCCATCAAAGGCTGCTTTGGCTTATTTATAAGCAAAGATTAATTAATAGGAGGTTTGATACTTTAGTAACTTACATTTGGACAAATTTGTATTTGCAAATTGTTCATTTCAGACACTGAAGGGGCACAGAGTAATGTGGCCTGGTGCTAATTTTAAAAATGAATCAAACCTTTCTTTGCAATGATCCAAAAACTACAAACTTGCGGTTCAGAGCCTTTCAATAGTATCTGCTCAGATTTGAAACTCCAAGGTTAAAACATCACAAAAGAGTTGTGTTATACACAGCAATAGTAGCTTTTTCCAACAATTTTTCAATTATTGCATTGTATACTCTCCAAGAAAAGTAACTGTCTTGGCTACTGGAGGATAAGATTTGAAAAGAGAGGCAGAATGAACAAATTCTCTAAAAATACACTGGTCTCCAGTATAGGTTGCCTTAAACTGCTGTTCATTATAACAGATCTGCCCGCTGGGTGACTACAAGCTAGGATTCAGAACTACCTGTGTCACATGATGGATAAGTGCAACATGCACCATTCACTTTCAAATCAGCGCCCTCCGACCTAAGCCATGTAAATCCTTCAGAAATTCACCCCGGTATTCTCCTCCTTTAGATTACGCATGGAAATAGCCCAATGACGAAGGTTTACCCGTGCACATCCCCTTTAACCCCTAGTATTTAAGTATCTCCTCGGAATTATCAGTGACCCTTGCTGCACTCTTGGCTGCTTCACACGGGGTCTTCCAGAGCGCCGACCCACCGGGACCTCACTGCTCTCCGGAGTCCTTAAAACGACCGCTATTTGCGGCGCTCCCTTCCCACGGTAGAGCCTTCAGCTCCTCAGGTCCGAACGGAGAAAGCCTCCGCACCTCCTCCTGCATAGGCATATGCCCCCACTCCTCACACTGCGCCCATCCACCCGCCCTTCTCTCCTTTGGCATCGCCTGTTCTGTGCTCACTTCTGCCTTTTAGCGGGGATTTCTCGCCGCTCCCTCGCCCCCACCCCGCTGGCTCAGGCAGCCAAGGTGCCTGCTCGTTGCCGCGGCGAGGACATGCGTCTCCAATCAGCGGCTGAGGGCTGATTCCGTTAGAGCCTTTCCCCGCTACGCTTAAAAGACAGGGGAAGCCCCGCTCGGGAGCAACGCGGCTTCCCCTGATCGGGTACCCGCACCCCTCACAGCCCTTCGCCCTGCCCCGCCACCCCCAGCTCCTCGCCCCGCGGGCGCGGGGATTGGCCCAGCGGAGACGGCATCAGCAGGGGGGGAGGCCACCCCCACCACCCCTTCGGCCCGGTGCGGCGGAGCCGTGCGGGGCAGAGCGAGCCGCAGGCAGAGTCCGAACCGCCGCCGCTCCTCTCCGCGCCCGGTCGTCCGCAGCAGCAGCCCCCGATGGCATCCCGCCTGGCTTGCTGCCTCTTGCTCTGGGCCCTGCGGCCCGCTGGCTGCCGCTGTTCTGCGGGGCAGGGCGCCGGCACCCAGCCCGGCTGCACGGCCGAGCCGCCGCCAGCCCTGGACTCGCCCGGCCCGGAGCCCCGCAGGGGCGCCCCGCAGCACTTGGCGCTGAGTAGCATCGCTCAGGACATGGTAGCTGTCCACATGCTTAAGCTCTACGAAAAATACAACCGGGAGGGGAGCCGGCCCGGTCACGGCAACACGGTCCGCAGCTTCAAAGGCAGGCCAGGTAAGGGGCGGGGGGGACCGCCGCCGACCGCTCGCTGCTCCTTCGCCCTGAAGCTCAGGGTTCGCCCCGAAGCTGTCACTGGCTGCGGGGTGTCCCGCCCCCTGGGGGTCTGCGCAGCCGGGGGGAACGCCGGGGAACCTCTCTAATACGCGGACGCGATGTCTCCCTTCTGCTCCGCGAGTGGTTTCCCACCGTTGCCAACAGTACTGTCCACCGACAGTATCTGCCCCGAAGCGGTCAGCCTCTCCAAAGCCTCCGCTGCGGGAGGTGCGAAGTGTCAGCGAACGGAGCGCTGTTCCCAGACCTTTCCTGAGACGCTCTGAGCAGCGATTGCTGCAGCCGCAGGTCCTCCCCTCTAGCTGCCGGGGCGGCTCCGAGGTTTGTTAGGAGTGCCGCCTACGGGACCGTCTCAAACTGCTCAGCACCTCGGGATCTAGAGCTGCCTAAACCTGAGGCAGATGCTTTACCTCCTTCTCCTTTACTTAGCTGGAGGCTGGCCTATGGAGATGCAATAATGTTAAAGCTTCTTACCGAGAAATAAGTTCTTTATTTAGTTACTGTTCTTCACATTTGTTATCTTTTGACAAGGAAACTCAAGATAACCCTGTCTGGAAAATGTCTTCCTTTACTTAACTCTTACAGACTTTAACTAGAACATTGGTTCTTAGAGAATGAAGTTGGTTTCTAGAATGTCACTTGTTACACTTACAGAAGAATTGTTTTCATAGGCACAAATAATAGGTGACGTAATAGTGAGTCTTAATAGACTACTGTACAATAATTCATACTCCATAGTGCACACCAATTAAATTTTTATCCAAAGTCAGATTTAATGTTAAAAATCATCCTGTCCATTTTAGAAGGAGGAGATCCCATGGAAAATGATGTGGCTAATGACAATGTAGAGAAACTGGGAGTAAAGATGTACAGTATCCGCAGCCATTTGGGAGGGAAATAAACCTTCATGCTTTACATCATTAGCCAGCCACTAATAGGGGTTAGGAAGGAGCTTTCACTGTAGATGGTTATTTCATGACCTCCTCCTTCTACTTGTACTTTTCTTGGTGAACTGATATTCAAGTGATACTGGATGCTATCCAAGCAAGGCCCTGTACCACTAGGAGTGATTTGGTAGGAATACAAGAACTGTACCTTTCTTCTTCTTCTTCTACCCCCTTCTCCCCCCTCCTCAGGTAACTCACATCCACATGACTAAATTCAGCTTCAAAACACTGGATAGCATTTTCTATCCATACAGGCTGTACTGAACAACTGCATGTCATCATTTCCTCATCTCAGACCATGGAAGCAAGGCAGAGATTCTTGCAGAGTAACTTGTCTAGAGTCATGCAGCAAGGATAATGCACACCTGTGTCCAAACTCATTTCTCCTGTATTCCATCTGTATATCTTCTCTACTGGGTCCCATCTCTCCCCAGTAATATGAAAACAGAAGCTCCTTTTCATTTGTTTTTTAAATGACAAATAATATTATTTGTTTTTAATTCATTGGACTAGTAATGAATGGTCTGAAATGAACCATAGAATGACACAAGATCAAGGGAGGGGAAAAACTTGCCAACCATTATGGTTTCTTTTTCCCTCTACATCCTCCAAGAAATTCTATCATTCTTCAGAGAGAATAAATCAGTATGATCATCTAACAAGATGTGGAATATCTCATCTTAATGAAATATAGATGACACATCTTACCTAGATAAGCAAAACAGATTCTACCTACAATGACTTTTTCTTTGCTGTTCTAAGGAATGGGCTTTAAAATGTAAAAGTCCCCTTCAGAAAACCTGTAACCCTTTATTTCTACACTGTGGCTTAAAGCTCCTTGTTGTTGCACACTCTAGCATTTGTAATAAAGGGGACCACAGATACAGTGTATCAGTCCAGACTTAGTTTGTTCCATCATCCTATGCATTTACTGAGGTCTTCTCAGCTGCAGAGTTGTATTGCTATTTAGCCCTCAGAAAGCATACATCCCTTAAAGGGTATGGATTATTTTGACTGGGTTATGATATAATAGTAGTCCATACTCAGTTTGAAGTAATTGCTGTATAGCATATGAATTCTGCACCTGTTCCAAATATAATGTTGTTTTTCTGGCAGTATTTAGGATTGTCTAGTGCTTTAGGAGTTCTTCACAGACATTTCATCACCACTTCTCAACTCACCTCCACATACGTTCACAATAGTTGGTCATTTCTCTGATAAAGAGCTGAGAGATAAGCACTTAATTCATAGTTCAAGTTTTACTTTAGTTCAGGACAGATTTATATATAGCCATTTTCCTTTAGATGCTTTCCAGTTTCCAGAGAGCTTTGTAGCTTTAGAAAACAGCACAAATTGACTGAAGTTAGCTGCACAGTCAATTTGTGAGCAGCTTTAGTATGTAGTTTGTGACCAAATGTAAGATATGAAGTTATTGCCCAACTTTATCTAGGTTGCTGAGACAAAAGGATTGGTCTTCGTGGCAGCAAGCAGCTGCCTAAGCCACAGAACCCTCCTGTAAATTTCTTCTTAAAGCTCAGTCTCATTCCCTGAATGCCATCCATCTTCTGTACTAAATGAAGCACAGGCTTTGGTGAAGACTAGAAAATAGCAGCAAATTAATTAAGACTGTTTTGTGTGTCTGTGCAAGAAAAGCAAATAAAGGTTTCTCACAAAACTGTAATTCTGGCCTCCAGAGATTTACAGTTGCTTTAACGTAATTTCATAAAAATTAAAAACATTTTAAATTATGTTTTTTGCATATTGTTTTTTCACACAATTTACCAGTCAGTCTGTACTGCTGATCTTCACTTCCTGCAATGCAATGTTCTCCTAGCAGGTAGATTACCCTCTAAAAGCTAGTGCTTTCTTTCTTTGTTCACTTTCCTGTTTCTTCTCTACCCATCTCTGCATAAACTCTCAATACATCTTGCCTGCATTCTGAACTTGAAGCTGTAGACAGGTAGATACAATCAGTAAAATATTAATAACTTTAGTAATATGTAGCTAGTACCGTTCAACTAAGAGTAGATCTGCAAAACATAACAGTTCTTGGTTGAAATATTGGTAAAAGCATGAATGATATGATGAATTATTATTATACTACTATGTTCCCTCCAAAACTCAAGTTTCCTCAGTCTCTAATAAAAACCACACTTCCAGGCATTTTCCAGTTTCTCAGTAGCTGTAGATTGACTCTTTACTACAAAGAAATCTGACTTTTGTGCTATTTGTTTCACTGTGGAATATAGAACTAATTTAGAAAAGTTCATTGTTCCTTTCTGAACTCTAATTCAAAATCCCCCTCTTTTGTACAGCCCTCAGACTCACATTCAAAACACTTTTATACCAAAGATGAACAAGCTTGAGTGGTTTCTGTTGAACTGATAGTGCTAGGAGGAAAATACTCCAAAGACCTGAGTCTAAACTCTTCCATTTTTTTCATAGGCTAAGCATCTTTGGATATGACTAGTACTGATGAAAAGTTTTTCTGATAGGAACCCTGTCCTGAACTGTAGAAACAAGCAGGGTTTCATCACAGAATGCCATCTGTCAGCTGCTCTGCCATGTGTGAAAATGTTACCAAATGGATATTGGTACAGGCTGTTCTACTTCACTGAATCAGGAAAAAAAAACACATCCTGTGGATGGAAATTGCCTACTGAACCACTGTTACTTCCGGGCTATCTATGCAGTATCGGGATTAGTGAGCATTGTAACTTGCTGTGGTTTAGTTCAAATGATGGCTCTACCCAGCACACATCCGAACTGGAAGACAGCAAACACCAATTTAGTTGTTACTCCTCATTGTTCTTTAATGCTTTCTTACTACCAATCTGAGCTCAAGAAAACAGGGATCACTTCCTAGTTCTGCTACCACTTTCCTACATACTCTTAAGCTAGTCATACATATTTTTCCTGTGAATCTTATTGGTCTGTAATAAGGTAGTAAGCAATATGTCTTTTCATTTCTGAAAAAAGGATTTTCGTCAAGGACCATGTTCTATGCTACATGCAACGTATGTTTCAGTTAAGTTACCAAGAACACTATGTATACAGTGAAGTGCAGAGAACAAGGGAGATGATGTCAAAAATTAGTGTCACTGAAGACATGATGCTCTATCTAGGCATGCTATCTGCTCATGTGCCATAGGAAAAGTTTTGTTTAAGTATAACTGTAAACATTGCTTGCACAGTTTTAAGCTTAAGTGACTTCAACGAGCTCAGCGTACTACCTGGTCTGAAATGAGTAAGCAAAAAGCAAAGTTAACTAATCCACCTGTAAGGATAAGTGGTTTGACTGCTGGTGTTTTGTTTGTTGTTGTTGTTGTTTTTATCTTGGGTATTTATAATGGTTTTCTTGCTTTATTGCAGAATTCTTGTCACAGAAGCCCCTGTACTGCTTCAATCTAACATCCATGCAGGATTCAGAGATGGTTCTTGCTGCCACTTTTCACTTCTATGCTGACAAACATCCTCGGCACAGGGAAGTGTTCTGTAAGCGATCCAAGAACTCATCATGCCGCCTCCTACACCTGCCTCCCATCCTGCGGCTCAACCTCATCTTCCGAAGCATTCCCCAGAACTCTGCCTATGGACAACTGAAAGGAAACCTCACTGTATTTCTTCAAAGGCGAGGAGCTTGGCATGCCAAGGACATTTCACATATCATAAAAGAATCAAAACGATCTGCAGAGCTCATCCTCTGTGCTGAGCTTGATTCTGGGGAGAAATACCAAGGCTTTCCTGAACAGGTCACCAGTCATTTGCCTTACATACTGGTTTATGCCAATGACCTTGCGATCTCTGAACCTAACAGTGTGGCTGTCACCCTACAGCGTTATGACCCATTCCCTTCCAATGATGGGGATCGAAGTCTGTCACCTAATGCCTCTGCTGATACTCGAGTGAGAAGGGATACTTACCTCTCTAGTTCTATTCAGAACAATGAGTTGCCAGAGGTAGAATATAACAATAAATACAATAAACATGACATATGGGAGAATGCCTACAAGTCGTTGAAGCCAAAAGCCTCCCGTAAAGACCGCAGGAGAAAAGGGCAAGAAAATACAGAAATGCTTGCAAAGTCTCAGGTGCTAAACTTTGATGAGAAAACAATGAAGAAAGCAAGGCGAAAACAATGGAATGAGCCAAGGATTTGCTCAAGAAGATACATGAAAGTTGACTTTGCTGATATTGGCTGGAATGAATGGATCATATCTCCCAAATCATTTGATGCCTACTACTGTGCAGGGACATGTGAATTTCCAATACCTAAGGTAGCATGCCTTTTCATTGCTGTTAGCTTGCAAATAGTAGATTACTTCTCCGCCTATCCAGCTACTTAGTTAGCTAGATTCTACTTTTAGACTTCTACGCATCTCACTGTCTTCTGATGCTCTGTTTGAACCAATTTAAGCAGTACTATTTGTACAAACTTATTCATCAGAGTGCAAAAAGATTCCAAGTTATTTTTAATTTTGGCTGAAGAATAAAATTCTCTGAAGTTTACCTTGGGGTTACACACTAAACCAAATTATTTTGCTGTGGTATCAGAAGCATACAGTATTAAAACTAATAAAACAAGGTACTGTACCAAAGTATTTCTGAATTCCACTGGTACTACCTTAGGAAAAAAATGAAGGGTAGTGACACATTTTTAACTGAAGAAACAGTTTGTTAATTCAGAAATAAAAATGTCAAATAAACTGGTATTTGTCTCAAAATTCTTTAGTTTTTCCTTAATTTAGTCCTAAAATTAAATAAAATCCTGCTGGAGCTAAAAAAAAAAAAAAAAAAAAAAAAAAAAAAAAAAAAAAAGTTGCTTTTCCATATGCAGCAGAGAATGCCAAGTCTCTGTCTGTTACACTCTAACTTTGGGGGTTTGAATTCCTTCTAGAGAAGCAGTGTGAAATTTCCTAATAAAGAGGCAAATATGAAGTTTTTGAATTCTAGTGGAATTCTGATTTGGCCTTCTCCCACTTTACTTACTCTATGGCAACAAGCAGAAATTTTGGCAATCCTGTGCAACACAGAAATTCTTTGCACTTTATAGGGTTTTCAGATGAAGGGCAAAGGTTTGAAGTACAGCATAACATCCATGTTCAGAAAGTATTTATTTTGCAATCCTACCTACACATGGCCCAATTATTGATTTAACTGCCTGTTTTGTTTGTTGTTTGTTTTTTGCATGTAGACACTCTGTCCATAAGTAACTGATACTGTTTTCCAGAAAAGAATATCGAAGCTCTGAGACAAAAATCTGCCCTATAGGGTGTCTGATGTATGTTTATATTGAAATCAGTAGTATGACTGTATAAAGAGTAGCAGGGTAGTTTAAGTCCAGGAACAGTGGAAACCTAGATTTCTGGGTGGGGTGAAGAAATGTGCCCAGACCAAATATTCTTGTGTAGCTAGCAACACTGATCCAGGTATACACAAATTGATACATGTTCTGGTAAAAATTGAACTTGCAGAGGCTCACATACAATTCTCACTTTTCTGTTATAGTATAGAAAGATCACTCAAAATACAAAACAGCTTAGGAATATGGGTCCTCTGCCATAGTCTAATGCATTATTCATACATACCAAAGAAAAAGAAAATAACACACCTGGCTTCTTGTGAGCAAAACAGTATGACACAGAGAAGCTGACAGAACTGAAGGAGAACCGATACATTTAGAGCTGGAGCAGTGAAATAAGCTTGTATTGCTGACTTATTTAATGTTGTATCTAGAATTATTGATTGCTATAAAATACAGTAGGATATCTTCACACTTGAATAAAACTTCAGCTCAGGTCAGAGTATAAAAATTACTATAAACATTGTGGAAAGAGAAATAGCCTTTGCTGTTGCATATATGTCTCAAGTCAGGAAAACATGCATACAATCTTTCTAGCTCTACATCAAAGGCTAGGTGTACTTCTAAGTCATAAAGACTCCAACTTTGCAGTCAGCTGGTGATGGAGAAATGAAACTTATTTCCAGGGTACTATTTTAATTTATGGAGAGAATCATACACTTGGGATGTTGAGAATCATCACACTGAAAGATTATTTTTATTTAGTCCATCTGCACATCTAACTTAACTGTATTTCTTGATACATAACAGCACTTGTGTGAGTTGTTTTGTCTCAAGTTCATCTACCTTGCCACTGGAACTCTTATTCCCTGACTGTGCATTGTGTAGTACTGTCATTTAGAAGTGCAACGCTTCATCACGACAAGAAAGGTTAATTCTGCCTCTCTGTTCTGATAATGGGTTTTGATAGCATGTATATCTACATGCTAGAAACTGAGCTTGACCAACAGGAAAGGGTAAGATTTGTTTATACAGAAAGTTTAAAGTGAACAGCTCATTAAGACAATACAAATTATTTAAGCAGGAGGATGCTGAATCTTACCCAGCAGGACTCTGACTTTTTAACTTATTCCTAAGAAGAGGTAGGCTACAGCATCTTGTGCATTTATCCATGACCTCTTTATCTGAACTTCCATTGAAATGTCACATCTCTGGTTCAGAGGCCATGGTTACCACTAAGAAAGCAGCATTTGGATATATGTTCTCCCTTATCAATAGTAGTTAGAATAATCTTAATTATATCCTTGTGAAAGCATCACTTATGACTTTCAGGTTTTATTTCCACTCTCTACATGAAGAAAAAAAACACTAACATACTCTATTGAAGCTAAGGAGCACTATTTATTAAGATGTGGCAGAGGGTGTTCTTTGATCAGTAGACTCATGATAAAGCAGACATTAGAAGGGACATAAAGCAGGAATAAGGAGTGAAGTCTGAAGAATTTCAGATTTACTTTTCAACTACATCAACACACTCTTGTTTTCTGAGGTTAAAATTTCCTTCAGCTATGGTTGTCCTAGAGATTAAGAAAGAGCAGAACCTGGCCTGCTGGATAAAATTAGTAGCCAGAATTTAAGACACAGTGCTTGCCCAGTACCATCACTACTGGGCATTCAACTCAGATTTTCCATCTTTCCACTTCAGCACACTGGTATAAAGGCTAAAGTCAAGCTCAGCCCAAGGTCACTGAGCACTTGGGCCAGATTTCCAGAAGGGCTGGAAAATTTAGAGCCTGGCTGGATGTGGGATGGGTGTGCTGCTTGGCTCCTCTGTGGGTGTAAGACTCAGGCAGCCAGATTCTGCACAAAGTAATATTCCATAATAAGCAGCTTTCTCTTTAAGCATTGTTGTTCATAATATGTACGCTTGCAGGCATTAGAAACCTAATTAGTGCTGTCATCTTGGTAGCCTGATTTACTCAGGCTGAGTTGTTTCTAACTAGTTTCAGAGGTGACAGATGCTCTCACTGAATTTGGCTCACATCTGTTTGTTCTCTGCAGATACTAGAGGCTGTATGGTTGGAGAAGATCCTAGTAGGATCTTCTGCAGGCTCATGCATGAGAATTCTACAACATAGTAACTGGCAGGGAAGGCAATGATGGTGGCTATATTTTGCATGGGGTAAACAAATTCTGTTTCAGTAGGCAGAAGCTTATTTCTACTTCATGTAGCAAATACTAGACTAATTCACTGCTGCTTGTTTGTGGACAGCTTTGAAATCCTAAGGTTAAGGGTGGCATGAGAGAGTAAACTGTTGCTAATTATACCAATGCATGCTATAATACAGAAAGGCTCTTTCCAGGATTGGACACCTGCTGGGACTATCTTGACAGGGATGCTGTCTTGAAACAGTAAAGGATCATGAATAGATTTCACATTTTGCCCTTGTAATGGTTTGAAAGAAGTCATTTTAAATATGGAACAGCTAGAAGCTTTCTTAGAAATGAAGGTCTGTTCTGCGTTTCTGGTCTGATGTTACACTTAAAGCAAACGTATCAGAACAGAATTATCCTTAAAAAAACAACATTGTTTGATTTAGCCACACACTGCATAACTTTTCATGATAAAATTAAAAAAAAAAAAAAAATGCTTTGTATATACTCCATAGTTATCTGAAAAACACAAATGATATGAGACTAGTTCTTCTCACTCAAAGTATCTGATTCCATATCGAGATTTGCAGATTTCCTCATTTTCGTCCCCACGGTGCCACTTGTATCAAATCTGATGAAAGCTGCTACTGCACTCACTTTAGGGACTGTATTCAAGCATGACATATGAAAAGGAGTTGCTGAAGCTCCAGCCTCAGTGGTGGGATTCTCACCTCACTACTGCATCATGTTTTCTGAGAACATTTATTCCATGCTATGCTGAGGCAGTGACACAGAGAGGCGGTCAGTGGTAAACCTCTGCTTGACTGTATGTACCTGAAGCAACAGAAGTGTTAGAAACTGTTTAGTACTATTTTGTTGCTCAGACTACAAAGGTCAAGTGTAACTTCTGAATACATGCTTAAAAATAAATAAGTAAATAAATAAAAAGGAGTTATAAATAGCATACTATTTAATAGCTAAATGTAGGTCTTAACTTTCCCCTTATTCTCAGTGCCATCACAGCTAACAGCATTTCTCAAATAACTTTCCACTGTGTCAGAAAAAAATCAATAGATGGTAGTTCAATACCTGAAACAGCATATAATTATAAAGCTGTGGTGAAATCTCACTTCATGTTTTTCCCACTCTCTCAGTCTTTTGTTTTCTTCTCCCATTTCAAGACTAGCTAGGAGACTGGGTGTTGGGGGAGTCTGCTGAGGAAGGCAGAGGGCAGCAGGCAGACTGCATGTATGAAGTATTATTCATTTGCAAGGGTCCTCTGATCACAAAACACTCTGTGAGATTGTCTGTCTATTCTACAGCAACTCCTGCCTGCTTCTGGAGCACTTACTTTAAACCACAGTAATCGCTCCAGGAAAATGTAACTAATTCCAGCATAATGTATAAGAGAACTACTACTGGAAGACTGAAATCGTTATTTTGGAAATAATTACAGGAGCCAATTTTCCCAGTCAGACAAGAGGTTAAGAAAGAGATAACTTACAGCTGAAAAGTGTGCTTCCCCTTAGTCCTTTTCTCCTGTGTACCTGCCTCCAGCATTGAATAGCTACCATCATGGACAAGGCTCTCTTTCCAGGCAGCTGACTGCTGGCTGTGCCACCAGTGCCCTCCTCTGGTATTTATGAAGGCAGCAGAAGGACTACAAACTTGGACGTATCCTGTGCAAATGGGCTGGAAATGTGAGAGCATTATTCCTGTGTGGCCTTGTGATTTAATCACATATATTTCTTTTTTGAAAAAGAAGCAAACAAGAAAACCCACAAACATCCTTGCAGTCATTTTCCAAGCCCTATTGGGAAAGGGACTTCTCATAAATGAAATAATAACCATTTCCTTTTCTGTTCCAGGTTGTCAGACCATCAAATCATGCTACAATCCAGAGCATCGTGAAAGCAGTGGGAATCATTCCTGGCATCCCAGAGCCCTGCTGTGTTCCTGACAAAATGAGCTCACTAAGCGTCCTGTTCTTAGATGAGAACAAAAACGTTGTTTTGAAGGTATACCCCAATATGTCAGTTGAAACTTGTGCCTGCCGATAAGTTCATACAAAATCATCTTCAACAACACCTACAGATCCTGCCTGACTGCACTGGGAAGTTGTGAATGGGAAATGAATCCTCTTCAGTTGACAAATGAATGCAAGCCTACAATTCTTCTGCAGAAGGCATGTGGAGAGATGAGAATGATACTTGTGCCCACCTGAAAGAATATGCCTTAGTATCATCATTTGACTTATACATTCACCTTCCAGGCATTCAATACTTTTACAAATATCTTCCTAACCCACCTATCCAAGACACATTGGTATTTAGTGAGAAAATTAAATGTAAAGTTTTCCATAATCAAAAGACTAAAACATGCTTTTATATGCTACTCTTACTATTTTTATCTCTTCAGTTAATTAAAAAGATGGGAAGTGAACTTGCAAAGGCAGGCTTATATTAGAATATCACTTTTGTACACAAAACATTTTGCCTAAAGCACTCATAATCTGCATATTTATACTGATAAACATGCTGTAATAAAGGGCTTAATATGTATGTTTTCTTCAGGAAGCAAGTATATTACACTGTCACAGAATCATACAATTGTTTGAGTTGGAAGGGACCCTTAAAGATCATCTGGACCTTCATGATGCTATGCATGTATGCAATGAACAGGGACACCTGCAACTCAATCACATTGTGCAGAGTCCCACCCTTGAATGTCTCCAGGGACAGAGTATCTACCACCTCTCTACCATTTGAGTGCCTCACTACCCCAATTGTAAAAAAAACTTCCTTCTATCCACACTACATCCCTCTCTTTTAGTTTGAATCCATTACCCTTGTCCTATTACTATAGACCCTGCTAAAGATGCTGTCCCCTTCTTTTCTTCTAGCCCTTCCTGAGATACTGAACTGCCTCTATCAGGTATCACTGGAACCTTCCTTTCTCTGGGCAGAGAACCCAGCTACCACAGGCTTTCTGGGCCACAGGAGCATATTGTAGGCTCATGTCCAGCTTGCCACCCACTGGTATACCCAGGTTCTTTTCAGCAGGGCTGTGGTCTATGCTTATATCTCCCAGCTTTTACTGACAGCAGAGGTTGCCATGACCCAGGTGCAAGGCCTTGCACTTGGAATAAGTGCAATAATAAACCTTGCACTGTGTAAGCTTTCACATACACTGAATGTTAATACTGACAGTTTTGGTTACCCTCCCCTAATATGTAATTTGTTCCACAAAAGACATAATGTAACATCCCACACTTTTTATTTGCTGGATGATTTCAGGTTGTTAAACACATGCTCTGAGTAACACATACTATGTTAATATGTTGAAATACTAAAAAATAATAATAAATAACCAAAATTTATATTTTTGTAAATTATATCCTCTAGATTGTTACATGCTTTTAACAAAAGCTAATAAATTAAAGGAATGGTAGTATCTAAAAATAGTAGAATTGTCATTCTAAAGATCTACTCTGTTACATTCAGTAGTTTTTGCATTGTATTATGCAACTTCTGTTTTTTAAGCTTGGAAATATTGAAAAACATGCATAAATTTGGTTTTAATGACTTCAAGTGATAAACTGTTTCTACTGGACTAGTAGTTGTTACAAAAGTTTTGTTCTTTGTGGCTTAATTGTAGCTGGAATTTATTGAGCTTTAGCTTCAGTCCATTGGATTTTGCTGTAACCTATTTTTATTAGATCCCTTTTGTCTATTATCCCAAATATATTCACTGTGTATTTTTAGTATACGGAGCAGGGTCAGATTACACTTTGGCTAGGATTTAAATAGGAGCTTTGATTTCTTATTATTCTAAGCCTCAAAACAATTTCTCATGGCTCTTTTCTGAAGTCTTTCCAGAACTTTCATTAAATTCTTTTTCCAGCAATGAACTTCAATGTGGGACACAATATTTGGCAGCTGTTCCATTAAAAGTCTTAACAGAAATAACTCTGCTTTCCTCTAATTCCCTTACAATCCTCTGTTGATACATTCATGATAGCCCTCATAACTGTAACACTCCTCTAACAACTGATGTTCCATTACTGAGCCTGTCAGTTCTCTTTCTCTCTATCCCTGCACACCAGGACACAATGGCGATGTTGTTCCATATTGTTGCATTTTCACCCGCTTGGTATGCAATTATCTTGGCAGACCAGAAGCAGAACAAACTTCTGAAACCTGTGAGATAGCACAGAGAGCAAGATGCTGAGCCTTTCCTCCTCGAGGGAGGGTCTATCCTTCTCTACTATTGCATTAGAAGTGTATTGTTCAGGGAAAGGATACAACACACACTACCCTCTGATGAGTAACTACCTGGAAGGCTTCTATCCTGCTAAGGCACAAGGTACTTTCTACCACAAACATTCTGTATTCAAGGGATGCAGATTTCCAGACAATAGAGTTGTGTAAGCGTGTTCCTCCCCACTAACCTACATAAAAGCAAGTTGTGGTTTGTACAGGAGTGTCTGCAAGTTTACTCTATCAACATTTCTTGCCTGTTCATTCATACTCCTAAATAGATATCTCTAAGACACCTTGTAGTGACTGCTAATTATGATTGCCCAAAGATTATGAATCTTGATAGGCACTTCTCCAAAAACACTAGAGGGACTTACAGAGGAATTACTAAGACAAACATTTGTGTAGTCTTGCTATTAAAGATAACCCTTAAAAATGAAGGGTCTTGTGTTTTCATACGTCAAGAGACACTCAGTGTTGACAGAGATGGTAAATATAAGGAAAAAAATGAAAATCATCAGAAATTAAGCATTTACTCTTACAGTACAGCAATTAGCATAAAACTTCTCAAGGCATCTTAAGTCATTGCTATTTCTGTTCTACATGACTTTTTCCCCCCCTCTGTAGGTCATCTTGATCCCATTTAGCTACAGCTCTGAAGAGAATGATACATTAGCGTAGTGTATTTCTGTTCTGGTCTATTGAATTCGTTTTCCCTAAGGAATCTATTCTGTATCTTGAATTAGTCTTCGGGTACAAATTCACTAACCAAGATATGCTGATGCAAATAATGAGGAGAGGTCTGTTATAAGGTCTACAGGATGTAAGGGAAAATGCTACTCCTATCTCTTCAGGATATAAAGAGAACGGGATACAAAGAGAAACCTGAAAGATCTAGTCTGTATTTAAAGACTGGCATAACTATGTAATTTAGCATGGGCAAAACAAAATTATACCCATAAGTGACATAGCTATCAAGGCACTCCCTTAGCACACAAAAGAGAAAATTCTCTTACTGTTCAAGTTTATTTCATTTGGTAACTTGGAGAAGAAATTAATTTTGTCACAAGACGTTTTGTGGTTTAGCTGTATCTGTCAATTCTCTAATGCAAACCAGGCTTTCACCACAGTTTACTTAGAAGTGGCTACTTTCTAGGCCTTTGAATATCTATTCTTCCCTTGAAAAAGGAAATTTTACATTTAATACATTTAACTTATTTTTAAAATAGCACAAATGCTGCCAGATGATATCTATGCCATCTTGAATCTTCTCTCCTAACAGTCCTTTGATTCTGATGGCCATGCTGTATAGTCTTCCACTCAGTATTTACATTTCTAAATACAAAAAGTATATATATAAAATATAAAATGTTACTATTGACAAACACTTAAAATAAACAGCAAGATAATCTTGCTATTCCTCCCAAAAATGTGAGTATATCAACAGTAGGTGATTACAGACAGATAATTTAGGAAATCAGCTGATACTAGTCAGCAAAGCTTAAAGGACATTTTTTTCTACAATATTCCATTTAATTATTTGAGATCGCAACTTATTTGCCAGAGGTAAAAGCAATAATTAGAATGTACTTCAGTTTTTGTGGACTGTTTCAATTCATTTTCACAAGGTAGTATAGTTAATGGAAACTACTGAACATGGTTAATGTACTTATGCATCACATGAAATAACAACTGTCTCACTCCAAACCTCAAAGAGCAAGCTTACAAATGGGAGTGCCACTAAATAAAACTGTTAATTATTAAGTTACAGCAAAGATGACACTCGGCCTGACAATACATAACATTGTGATGTGTGAGCTGGAAGTCTTTTATATAAATCAATCCCCACAGTATTTGCACAAGAGCATTCAGGAGATTGTCATTTATCTGTCAGTTCTCTAATGCAAAACAGGCTTTCAAGACAACTTGATCTAGCCATGCAATCAAGACTTATTTTAAGGTAGGCAGATGCAGAATATTCTACCTAGGCACAAGGAACAGAAGCTGGTCCTACTGAGTGGAAGACTGCACGCTTGAAAAACCATACCTTTTAAAATGTGTTTGGTGGGTGTCGTGGACCTGCAGTATAATATATGCATCAAGGTAATGTTATGTAAAAAGAGCTAATGAAAGCTACAAAAAGATGCACTGTGGAGCAGAGAACCCCAGCAAGAAAGGAGATTGTTTTTCTGCATATGGCACTGGAAGACTGCCACCAGAAAACCATGTATAGCCCCACTGTTCACCTCTTCAAAAAAAAAAAAAACAAAAACAAACAAACAAACAAACAAACAAAAACACTAAAATTCTGGAAATGACACAAAAATTGAAACAGAACCTGTTAAAGAAAATATCCTCCAGAATGTGACTAAAAAAAACCAAAACACTATTTTTATCAGAAAGCAAGCTGAGAAGTAACTTGATTACACTAAGTACTTTGATGGAGAGAAACTGCCAATGCTATGAGGCTTCTGAATCCAACAGGGAAGTGAGTAGAACTGATGTCTAAAAGGTGTAAGCCAGGAACAGTAAAACAATAAATGAAGCACCAAGAGTTTTAAGTGTGAGTGATGTTCTTTTAGAAAAAGTGAAAAAAAAAAAAAAAAAGTTTTTCATTTTTTCTGGAGACCCTTGAAATATTATACTTAGCCAAATACAAACAATTGGACTCCACACACAAGTAGAAAATACAAAAGCCTTGAATAATACATAACAAATTTTACAAATTCAGAGCAGAATCAACTCTAAATAATCTTCTCTGACTTTACAGTGTAGGAACACAGTTAACCAGAACCTTGGATCCCAGTTGTCACTTGAGCAAACACATGGCAATCTAGACTGAGCTCACTTTAAACACCACATGCACTGCTGGCAAATTACAGAAGAATGGCCAGAAAGGATAAAATATTGTCAAATACACTTTTTATTTTTAAAGTAAGAGCTCATAATACTATTCAGAATTTATGGCATATGTATAGTATGGATTGAGCTGTGTTTAAAAAAGATATGTTAACAGTACAGACAAAAATATACACATCATTTGATTAAATCATAGCAAGTTAATTAAGACAAATAACAAGTGATATTTTTGCCTCTAAATACACAATTTATTTTCTTCTGTATCATAAGAAATTCTGCCATCAGACTTGTACTTTTGTCCCATTCTTCAGTATCAGACCCTTTTCATGTAGCATCAGAAGTGTTGGTTCTGTTTCCACTCCAAGGTCACTGGTTGCTCTTGGATTGTACTGACCAACAAGAATCTAAGAAATATATTATTTAAGATGCCATAAAAACACGAATTAACTCCCAACTACCAAAAGAATCAGACTCAAAAGGACAAGCCTGCAAACAGCATGAAGTGCACTTGACACAAAACAGATATTACAGTGTGTACAAATAATAGCTCTTGGCTGATAAACGGAAAGAAGTTTTAAGGTTGCTTGTACTGTCATGAGATCATGTCTTGCAGAATCACAGCTCTTCATCAAATTACTGTAAATTTTCTGATGGCATACTAATGGAACGTGGAAGGTATTCATGAGATGTTATTTACTAATAGCCAATAGAATAATTTCATCCTAGATTTCTGTTGTCTAGTTTTGATGAAAACTGTGTAATCTTCCACGTCCCTAAGAAAGCTTCTGTCTGAGTTGGCAAGGAAGTGCTAAAAGAGTGTAATTAGGCAACGATGACCCTAAAGTGAAATGTGGATTCTTTACAATATACAATGTCCTTCCCACCAGCCATGTGTGTTTGTCAGATGTTTATAGAATCTTCATTAACTAAGAGCTTTGCTAGATAACGGAAGCTGAAGCATGGCATCAATGACTCAGATAAGGGCAAGTGTACAACCAATCTGCTTGACAACTGACAAGAGGCTGGGGTTTGAAGTAGACTGTGAAAAGAACACAAGAAAGTGATTTGCAAAGGGCATTCCAGCTGTTTGCCTTCCACCTCCTTTCCTCTGTCTGTAAAGATTCAATATTTTTGATCAGTTAAAATACTTTGTCCTCTCATCTCTCAGCCAGAAAGTAAATACATAAGAAATGCATTATTTTGGAGTATTGGCTGCACTGTCTGTTTTCAATATCATTGCCTGTCTGACAAGAGGCAAGCCTTTGGAAAACTGGGACAAGTTACCAGTTATGGGAGAGTCCGATGCATACTTTCATGATCCTGGAGAAGTGGAAGATGAGACTCATTTTGACTTCAAATCTTTCCTGGAGAATATGAAGACAGATTTACTAAGAAGCTTGAATTTATCAAGGGTCCCCTCACAAGTGAAGACCAAAGAAGAACCACCACAGTTCATGATTGATTTATACAACAGATACACAGCGGACAAGTCCTCAATCCCTGCATCCAACATTGTGAGGAGCTTCAGCACTGAAGGTAGGAGAAGTCCTAAGTGTGTGGACAGGAACTTTTAAAGAAGTATATGAATGACAGTCACTTAGATCCTTTTGAAATTCTGAGGAAACTGATTGCCTAACTACCACAGACTATTTAGAAAGTAAATAGATTAAAATTTTGGACAGTGGCCTTGTTCCTTTCAATCTTTAAAAAATAAAATTAAAAAAAATAATTTGATATTTTTATTGTACAATTTTATCTTCCCAAATGCATAAATTGAGACAATATACTGAATACAGGGTTTACAGGTAGAAATTTGTGACTGCTTTTTTTTTTTTTTTTTTTTTTTTTTTTTTTTTAATGTTAGAAAACAAATATTTGATCACCTATAACAGAGACATTCATGCCAGAGAACTCTTCTTTCTAGGGAGCTTCTGTCATTCTTAAACACAATAGCCAAGTGAGAAATTTGTGCCTCGATCCAAGCAAGGATCCAGCAGAGCCCACTCCAAATTCTGGTTTAGATGGGAAGATTTACATGGAAAGTGGTGGCCAGGCTTGTCTTGACTTGAAAAAAGTCCAGACAGATCTGCCTGTGGAACAATAAATAGATTGTTGAAAGCTCCATCTCAACACACAGTAAAAAAATGTTATAAATACAGTCTTTGGAATAGAAATGAGACAGGAAAAATTGGTTGTATACAGGTAACAGCACTATGAGGCTCTCCGGATTCCTAAATAAGACTCTAGTCCTGAAATGGAAAGAAATTTCAGCAGTATGAACTAGGTTTTTGTTCCCACATCCCACTCTCTACTCAGACTGCTTTAGAGGGAAGACAGATCAACAGTTGCTAATCAGAATTTCCCTAAAACACAATGATAATTAATTATCTTACTAATGATCAAAAAGATTTCAGTGATGACTTTAAAACACTAACAACCTGATCTTTCACAAAAATATCTGCCCTTTCCAAGGCAGAGTTGCTGGTTCTGCAAATGTTTGCAGAAAACAAAACAAAACAAAACACACCAAACCACCATGAATGCTCACAAAAGCCTGGAATATACCTAAACATGAATTTAAATTAAATTTAAATTTAAACAGACTCTCAAGCTCTGATTCAGGTTTTTTTTACAGGTTTTCTGTGTTCTCTAATTCTCAGTAACACAAACTGCTTTCAAAGATATTTGAAGACAACAAAAACCTCAGCAGAGTTAATTCTTAAAGAGACAAATACATACCATGCTTCTTTTAGTAGGAGAGCAGTTTATCCCACTGCACTACTATAAGTGGTGAATTCTAAAAGTTTTTTATAGGAATCCCTTCTGTAAAATCTCTTCAGGAAATTGCTAAGCTTAACACTTAACATCCAGTGATGAGTACGTGCTACAGCACCACCTGCACCTTGTTCTAGGAAGACTCTTACTGCCAGCCTTCCACTGCTTCAGACATTCACCTGCATACAGCCTTGGTGAAAATACTGCCAGCATCAAGGAACTACATTTTATCTTTTCACTCCCTGCTCCTTTGAAACCTGGCCAGGAGATGGTATTGGTTTCTTTTTGATTGTTTAATGCTAGGTAGCCATGGTCATATTTTATTCACAAAACACATCCTGCACCTTTTAAAAACAAGTTATTTGGACTGTCAGGAGCACTGTAACAAAAAGTTTTTATTTCCTATTGTAGATGTTGTTTCTTTAACTTCGCCAGAAGAAAACCAATTTCAGAAACACATCTTGCTCTTCAATGTCTCTATTCCACGATATGAAGAAATCACCAGAGCCGAACTGAGAATCTTTATCTCATGTCACAAGGAAGTTGTGTCTCCCTCCAGACTGGAAGGCAACATGGTCATTTATGATGTTCTAGATGGGGACCACTGGGAAAACAAGGAAAATACCAAATCTTTTCTTGTCTCTCGCAGTATTCAGGAGTGTGGCTGGGAGATGTTTGAAGTGTCAAGCGCTGTGAAAAGATGGGTTAAGGCAGACAAGATGAAGACTAAAAACAAGCTAGAGGTTGTCATAGAGAGTAAGGCTCTGGGTGGTTTCCCTTGTGGGAAGCTGGATATTAGTGTTACTCACGACACTAAAAATCTGCCCCTCTTAATAGTGTTCTCCAATGATCGCAGCAATGGTACAAAAGAAACTAAAGCAGAGCTCCGGGAGATGATTGTTCATGAACAAGAAAATGTGCTAAACAAATTAGGAAAGAACAACTCTTCATCTGAAGAAGAACAGAAAGAGGAAAAAGCCATTGCTAGGCCCCATCAGCACTCCTCCAGAAGCAAGAGAAGCATTGGAGCAAACCACTGTCGGAGAACTTCACTCCACGTGAACTTTAAAGAGATTGGTTGGGATTCTTGGATCATTGCACCCAAAGATTACGAGGCTTTTGAGTGTAAAGGAGGTTGCTTCTTCCCTCTGACAGATAACGTTACGCCAACAAAACATGCTATTGTCCAGACTCTAGTGCATCTCCAAAACCCAAAGAAAGCTTCCAAGGCCTGTTGTGTTCCAACTAAATTGGATTCAATCTCTATTCTTTATAAGGATGATGCTGGTGTGCCCACTTTGATATATAACTATGAAGGGATGAAAGTGGCAGAATGTGGCTGCAGGTAGTACATGCAAAATATCTAAGAAGAATACACTTTTCTTCTGTCTGTGAAACTGTACATTAGTGATGCAAATGAAAATCCTTGCAGACAAGGTTTGGAGCATGGCATGGGGTTGGTTGTTGTTGCTTTTAAAGGAAAGCTGGCATTTAAAGAATGTCAATCAGTGTAAATGCCCTGCATTATATGCCATTAATTAAAATGTTGTGAGATTGAAAGAACTATGCATTATTTGGCTAGAGTGACAGAAACAGAAAACTTACTTGAATTTTTCTGTTAAACCAGTTCTTTTCAGATCACATGCAGCCTTTGGGATTGAGGATGTCCTCTAGGTTTCTATGCCTCTTAGAAATTTAACTCTCTCAGCCAGTTCTTACATTTCCAACTTCTGTGAAGTAACTGAATTGCAGTCAGTTTGCATGACAAAGCAGGGAGTCTAAATCCTGCAAATCACATCAGTAATCTCAGAGACATTTAAAATCATTTTAATGCAAAGTACTTACTCATGAGTGAAGTGTTTTTTAATTTCCCTAATAGATGACACTTTCCATCTCATTTGATTCCCAGGTTTCCTTCTGTGGGTAGCAGGTGCCTTGGTTTCAGCTTTCTTATCCTCAGTGTCCCTATTTTTACCCTTTTATGGCACATACTTGAATGATAAGTACAGCCTTCCGCTTCTAAGACACTGTTTCCTAGGAGGAGCAGCAGGCCTTATCTCCTCACAAAGATAAGGAGCCACTTTGACCTACTGCATATTCTTAGTATTTCTTTGCAAGAACATGCAGTCAAATGACATCCAGTCTTAGGATCTGTACCCTGACAACTGTGGGGGTTGGCAGTGCTCAGCACTTGTGAAAAGAAATAAGCTAATTTTTAGAGACCTGACTAAGTTCCTTGAAGTCTAACACCAGTCTCTACTTCTTTCTTTTCTGAGGATAAACACTATTTTGCATACAAAATTCTTTCACCCTTTAGAAGTCTGGGAACAATAGATAACTCTTACACAATACTTACTTACATACTTACACAACTTTATGGGAAATTCACTGCCATACAACAGTCCTCCCATCTTTACTTCTATTTTCACTAAACAACTCCATGTTTCCTCCAACTAGGGAAAACTTTCTTTGATTGTAAAGAAGGTTTTGCCTGTACAAGAAGAGACAGTGCTTTGCATTGGTTTCAGGTGCAAATTGTAAGTGCCATAAAATGCCAACCTAGTCCACACCATTTCTACTATTCCACCTTCCACCAAAAAGAATCTACCACTTTTGATTCAAATCCACAGCGAAGTACATATATATTCAAAATATTAAATATTAATGAAGCAAAAATATGAAAAGAAGATTAATACACAGAAGCAACATGATTTAAATGGATACAGATGTTTTAAATTAGGACAGCTTGTGGGCAAGACGAATTCATTTGCTATGAACAGCTCAGCTTGAAATCTAATATGCAATTTATTTACTATTGTTAACTTAATACAGAGCAAATAGCAGGTGAGTGTGAGCAGAGATTTTGTAATTCAAGAACTGCTGGTTACATCACAACCCACGAGTACAAAGCATGATTCACCAGAATCCTGTGGATGATTTACAGCCTTTTCCATTAGAAAACGGCTGCAATTGGATCAGATCTGAGGTCTGGATCCATGAGAATTCTATCATAGCTGCGTGTCATTAACCTCTTAGGTTTCATGTGACATCCTCTCATTTTGCTACTCCCCACTGGCTTATGTCATCTTATAGTTATGTCTTCCTCCTTTTGGAAATCTATTTTCTCTCTTTTGTATTGATATCTCTGAGATTTACAGTATTTTGCACAACTTCTCTTCTTCACATAAAACATGCTACTAAACAAGCACCTGGTGTGATCACATTAGAATTCTTTTGCACCCGTGTGTTAAGGTAATTGTAGCTCTTTGCACTAAAGTCATCTCATCACAAGGTTCTAAGCTGTAATTCTGACTTCACTGAGCACAGGACTTTGTCAGTTATCAAATTAAAAAGTGGAAAAGGAGAAAGACTAGTCTTTACATGTTCACAGGGGTATTTGTTCAAAAATCTATTATTTTCTCAGAGAAATAAAGGGGGGTAAGGGGGAAGAAGGGGAACATAAGAAGTCACTTTTAGCTCAATTCAGATCTCAGCTATTCTATCAGAGTTTCAGTAACGCTCTGAAGACTCTCTCCCAAAACTGTACTACAAGTCCCTTTTGTACTTCAACCAAAACAAATAATCAATTCCGTCCCTAGCCAGCTCTAACAATCACACTCCCATAGGCCATACTACTATGGATGGTACAGCAATAAATCAAAACATGAATCTTTCCACAGTGCAATGAGCAGGGTCAAAAGAAAATGAGAACCTGATAGCAACTACAAATGCTACCTACAAGACAGCAGAAGTATGTGTCAAATTGATGTTTGGTTTTACATTGTAAATTTAGCTGCCTATATTTTGAACATTTCATGTTAAATAATTGGTCACGGTCCTTATCTTTTCAGCTGCTTTGGAACACAAAGCATCAGTGAGGTGAACAAAAAGCATTAGAAAATATACAAGTTACAAAGTGCAGGCAAAGCACCTTCTTAACTGCGTGAAGCCAGGCCCCATTAGACACTGAAAAACATCTCACTACCAGAATATGAACATTAACCAATAGCTTGCTGCTATTGCAGAGCATATCAGTGCTTGTACAACATCCAGCAGACATACAGTTAAAAATAAAGCTTGTTTGTTTAACATAAACACATGACTAAAGTACACTAAACTATTCAAGATCATTAGCTGTTTAATAATAGTCCTTTAATGTTACAGTCATCAGCAGTACTGTTGGAATAATAAAAGTATAGCTGGAATTACAGAGCAAACAAATAACCAACACTGAGGCCTTTGGTCAAGATATGCACTCACCAATGTTGAGTATCACACACACACCAAAAAATAAAATAAAATAAAATAAAATAAAATAAAATAAAATAAAATAAAATAAAAATAAATTTTAAAAAATTACCTTCACCTGTGCTCCTGCAGCTGACCCTTCACTTGCCTCAGATGGTTAATCAGAGGTTCAGGCTGTGATCAACAGTTTCACTTACATCAGCAGATGTCATAGACAATTTCAAGTCTACCCTGCTGCACTTCGTTCTTAAAAGATACTATGATTATCTGATGGAAGCTGTTTTGGAGACAAAATGGTTGCTATTTTTACATAGATTCCTACCTTGCCTGTGTATATGGCACACACAATGTCCTGTTATGTCTTAACATAGAACAATAGCTGATACCGCTTAAGAACAATACTGCAACAATGATCGCTAAAAGCCAAAAAGATCTCCATTTGCACTATTTCTTACTATGGGTGTATGGGGACTGTTGAACCATGGCTTGAACCTCTGATTGTTCACCTGAGGCAATCACTGAGTCAGCTGTGGGAGCACAGGTGAAGGTAATTCAGCTGTGTGACCAGAATGTGGGGAGCCTAGCTGCACCTCTCCTAGACCTTATTTAAGGGCTGACTGCCACTGGGGAAGGATTTCTTTCTGGAGATGGCTTCTTTTGGAGTATTTTTTTTGTTAGCCTAGGGCATGGATGAGTGCTTTCATATATTTTTGATTGTTTCTTCCCTCTGTCATAATATTTCTAGCTATATGATCTACTGATAGCAGCTTAATCACAGAATCACAGAATTGTAGGGGTTGGAAGGGACCTCTAGAGATCATCGAGTCCAACCCCTCTGCCAAAGCAGGCTCCCTACACCACGTCGCACAGGTAGGCGTTTATCATACCACTCTGTATGTTTATCTATTGTACATATGGGTCAAGAGCCAGTAGTCTCATGAGATTCTGGAGGTATTCACTTAACCTCTGTTTAGATACCTTTGTGCTGAAAATAACCTGACAATACAGAAATGATAATCCAGAGTTGCTGATTGTTGAAATTTTAATAACAGCTTTTAGACTCTCTCAAATCAGCTTATCATTTCAGACACAATTGTGCTCTAGCAGAACAAACACTGCTCTCAGGTCACAGCAGAATCTACTCCAACCTTCTCAGAGCCTGGCCACAACTATCACGCAACACAGAGTTCTACATAGGGCTGCACTGTTAGCTGCAGGAGGTATTAATGTCCCACTGTAGCTGCCCATAAGCAGTACTGAATTAAGTCCCTTATTGCAAAGAACGGAACAGAAGGGAATAGAACAACTTAAGAAAACAAATAAATAGCAAATAAACAATGTCTGTGAAGCAAGACCTTACCCTCAAACATCTTAAAATGAGCTCTACTTCCCCTCTGGCTGCAACTCAGAGCAACTACCTCCCTCTAACACTTTTGAACTCCCCAACTTACCATTTCTTACATTTCTAGCATGGGTAAAACCAGGGCAGGTCCTGCAGCAGTCTCTGGACTGTAGGGCACTTGAAGAGCTCTGCTTGTCTCATTGCAGAGCAGGAAGATCAAGCTGGAGGTGCCTGAGCCAGAGATTTCCTCTGTGTTGCTCTAGGTCTGTCTGGGACCTATAAAACATCTTGTGGGCTTTTCTTCACTCAACAGTGTTTTCTCTAAATCTTGTCTTGCATTGCCTCAGCACCTTCTCTGGGCTGTCAGGAGCCTTTCTTACCTCCCCTGCCCCACCACCATGGTGTCTTAAATATAATAGCAGTTGTATGTCAGTTTCCCTTTGGGCTGCCCACAGACTGTTCTGTTCTCTGTCTCCACACTGGTTGCAGCTGCTGGGTTGCTTCAGCACTGTTATCCTGCCAAGCTGCTGCCTCACAGTTGTGGTTAACTGCTGCCAAGATGGCCCTGTTTCTTTCTTGTACCTTGCTTTCTAGCCTCTTCTAGATCATCAGTCATAAATCAGATGAAGCCTTAGTGTAGGCGTAGAAAATTAGGTGCTGTGAGTCAGCCCCTTCCTGAGGTGTGAGCTTTGGCTGGAGTCCTGCAGGCCTTCCGGTGGCCCTCACAAGCCTTGATGCTGGCCCAGTACACCAGAAGCATTGAGCAAGCAACAGCCTGGCAGCCCAGGGCTTGGTACCAGTCTGGTAACCAAAGCTTTTGAGCAAATAGTGGTGGAGAGCAACACTTTACAGCAAGCTAGTTAGCTTAAAATGGCAATAGTTAGCCTGGCTGGACATACTGAGCACTTGCATCGTACGTCAGCACAGTGGATAGCATGGACAGGATGTGTTTGATCTGGCGCAGCATCAGCAACACAATGTCTAGGATTTAGCTTGGTGACAGCTGTTTGCAGTACCTGGCAGCTTAACAAAGGCTTCTGTGTGTTACTGGAGTTCTCACCTTTTCAAATAATAAGTATAGGAGGTCTGATGCTGATGAAATATTTAATATTCACTTCTTAGTATTGGCTAACACTGTTTTGGTGCAACATTCAGGAAAAAAAAAAAAAATCCAATAGAAATAAATCTGCAGGTTACACACCATATAGTATAAGCACACAGTACATTAATTCTCTAAAGACTGAAGATCAATTCCCTAAATTTGTTGAAAAACTATTACCAAAATGCAAAACTATGAGACTAAACTAGCTGAGTCTGGGTAGCAGCAAGGCATTTTTCTCAAGAACTCCTGAACCTTCTGCTTATCCTGAATATGGCAGTTTAGGGGAGCTGCACAATGTCAGTTTATTACAGTTGCACTATGAGTGTGATGACTCTCCACCTGTTTCTGGTTGCATCATGAATCTTGGCTGAAAACAGAGATAATGAAAATATACATTGCTAACCATTCCTCAATCTTTCAATTGAATCATTACCTGTCTTCTCCCATTTTTTTTCCTTTGCTGTTCTCTTTCTTGGTTACTTTTTTAGTGTCACTTCTAGGAAGGGAAAGGTGTATTAGCAGAAGAAAATTAAAATATACATATACAATCATTGATCATCTGAAGTGCTAAAATGCTAAATTGAAGTGTTTAAAATGTGAATCTTTTGATATTAAAAACAACTTCATCAGCTTTAATTTCAATTTCTAAAAATTTGTACACTGTAAGGTCTGAAAAACTTAGGTGGAAAAACCTAACATTACTTCTTTTAGCCTGAGAGTTATAAAGGAAACTTAAGGTGATATTATTCATTACTTGCACTACCAAGGTGCCTAGAAAGCCTACTCAGGGACAAGGTTTTCTTTGTACCAAATATAACGAGACCAGAACAGAAAAGACAGTCATAGACCATGCCTATGCAATCCAGTAATGCCTGGCGCAGACAGCCATGAAGTTGTACTGACCCAGACTTGTGCATCTATAAAAGGCAGGGGAGGTTTGTCTAGAAATACTTACCAGAGTCCTGGAAGCATTAAAATTTTCATTAGCACAGTCCTATGCTTGGGCTAGTAAACTCTGCCTCTCAGTATGTAGGAGGCCCAATATCTCTGTTACATTAAAATACAGCTGTATTAGGAGTCTCTATTAAAACCAAAATTAGTTTGTTTCCAAGTCCTGTTTGCATAGCTTCTAGTTTGAACAAATAGTTTCTCCCAGTGAGAAAGCTGCTCTTGCTGCCACCTTCAGATAAGCCTCCTGCTACTGCAGTTTGAGTGTCCAAATTATCCATAAGAACCCTGCTGAGGGAATGGTGAGCTGCAGATGACCACCAGAGAATACAGGAGGAGTAGAAAAATGTTTACAGTATTTCTTGTGGAAAATTTTTAGTGCGCAGAGTGATGCAGACCTGGCATGCAGACTAGTTAGATAAAAGAAAATGTGTCATCTTTGAGTATGTGGGAAGTCCATAGCCACTGAAGTCAGAAAATGAAATACCTGTGAGCAGATGTTAAAAGATTATAAAATTTTATGAGCTGTAAATGCTAGAACTAGGCCTGAGCTGTTGAGCTTGGCTCAAAGCAAGATCAAAAAAGTAATTTAGCTTGAGTAATACTAGAAATTAGATGTGATGGTAGAATTATATTTTGGAACCAGATAACAAGAGTTCAGTGAACAGAACTGTATTACCCAGCATATTTAATAAAAATAAGTTCCTTCTATCAAGCAAGAAGTAAATTGTTACTATCCAAAGCCAGAAGTATCTACACCACACAAGAAAGGACTATCATAACATATCTAATAACATTGCATAACAAAATTACAAAGGCAGCGGTGAACGATGCATGTCAGTTCAGTGCAAGAGAACCCAAACATAACTGCAGTGAAGAAGAAAATCCTACTCCACTTTTAAGTTAGGCATGTTAGTTAAAGCATTTATTTTACAGTTGCAGTATGAAACTTGGTTTGTTTCAGAGTGCTACTAGCACAAGTAAAGGGCAAAAGCAAAAAAAGCACAAGGGAAAATACATATCAAATTAAAGAAATGCATTAAGCTATAGAGTCTTACCATACCTTAGCATTTATTAGGGAAAGCAAACTATAATTCTTTATATGCATGTAGTGGAAATGCTAAGTCACAGCTTGAACCAGCTACTGAGCACCTGGTAGGAAGGCTGAGCCAACCCAGTTGAGCTCAGGTGCAAGCAGTGCACCTGAAAGACCAGGATGAGAAGAGTCAGGCAGAGCCAGGATCCACCTCTTCCCAGACCTCATTCAAAGGGAGGCAGTGGAGGTGAGAACATCTTTTCTGGAGATCCTTGCCTACCTGAGGGCCTTCTGGGTCTTTGGAAGGTAGTTTTTATTATTATTATTTCTGTGTCTACTCTCTTGCATTTAAGCAGATCCTCGTTTGCTTTGGCTTAAGACCTTGCTGCTCTATCTTGTTACTCTTCCACGTTATAGTGTATTTCTTAAATTCCTAGTTTGGGTTGGAAATCAGATAATCTTTCTGTTTAAGTCTTATGATTTTACATGTAGGAAAGGGTTATTTCCTCACTTCTCATCTCTGGGTAAGACCATACTGGAAAAGAATATTGCAAATATTGAGAAATTATTCCTGAAATGCTAGACAGAAAGTGCATGCATTGAGTTTAATGGAGGATATAAGCACATTTAACTATGGAAGATGATTATCTGACAAATACCATGCTTAGAAAATGCATGGTGTTTGTTGACACCTCCTTTCTCAGGATGATCTTCACTACTGTTCCTCTATGTCTGTTATATTCAGGATGAGGTGAGGTGAATACTACCATCTCATATGTTATACCTACAATATTCTATGGTGTGCCTTTCATAGAAAGTTACAGTGAAGTAGTTTGAATAATCCCTTCTCATTTCAAGTTGCATTAATCCGTATTCTAACAGAAGTCACAGAATACAGTGAGAAAGAAGGCTCTTCTCAAAAAGAAAATATTTTTGAAGATCTACTGTGGTCTGTATTGTAAAATGAAGTTAATTTCATGAAATTCAGAGACTTTAAGATTTTCCAGCTCTAATGGTAAATACTTTATTTCCACCACTGTTCCATGCTTCATAAATATTTTTATGTAGTTATAGTTGTCCTTTATTTACTATGTGCTGAAGACTTGAAAAAGAAAATACTATGCATGTTCCATAAACATGCAATGTCATTTTTTTTGGTGTGTGTGTGTGTGTGTGTGTCTGTGTGGGATAGAAAGCTGTATGCTTAAAGCCATTGTACAAACAGACAGAAATAGAGATCCATCCTGACATTCTCAGGGACATGGATTGTTGTATTTTTTTTCCCAATTCCTGTCACAATTGATCCATTTTGTAACCTTGCTCCCTGGCTCCTGGGCATGCCCTCATCCAGTGCAAAGCAGAAAGTGCAAATACAAAAGTAGAAAAGGGGACTCGTGAAACAACCTAACCCTCTAGACCAGCAGGAAGAATTTCTATCCCCCTCACATTTGCACTTTTTATTTCATTGTTTTCTTCTCACTTTTATCTTGTTCTGCTTCATTTTCCATCAATATAAGATTAGTTAACTAATATCTTCTTTTTCAAATTAATTGAAAGATGGTGGAAATAAAGTTAAAACATTAAGCACTTTGGAGTACAGGACACTGGAGTTAAGACTGTTAGTGTATCCATACAATCACAGTTGCTAGTGCTCTTATTTCAAAAATCCACTGCCTTAGTCAGTGTGTGGAGTGTATGGTGCTTCAGAATTAAAGTATGGGTTTATGAAGTTCAAGATGTATTTAATCTATTGAACTGGTATGCTGCAGTACATCAGATTATTCATATGTTAATAGCATTTAGAGATGCTCACTGAGTTTGGAAGGAAGCATAAGGTATGTGGTGGACATTAATCTAGCAAGAGATATTCTTTGTCCTCAGGACTTTACAAGCTGACAGCTAGAAGAGCCTCGGGTTAGGAAAGCAATAGTACTCAATTTACCCAAAGTCATTTCAGTAGGGTAGTGGCAGAGCTAGAAACAGAAGCCCATTTTTCTGAGGCCTTAGCCACTGCATTGTCCACATGAGGAATAAATGCAGCTCTGGCAATAAATCCTTGAGCTCAAATGTCAACTTCTGTACAAAATGTGGTTTTGCTAGGGCATTTTTATTCAGGCTACTTTGTCTTAGAATGCTGGATTTTCCTTTGCTGAAAGAAGGAAAGAAGGGCAGTTCAAGCTGGTGATAATGTCCTGGATTAAGCTCTGTGGTGGGTATCGCACACTGTGATAATATAGAGCAGCCAGCTCTCTCACCCCACCATTCCTCTGGACTAAGATGTAACCAGTCAGACACACACAACACTAACGTGGCATATGTGGAGGTTAATTACATGTTTTTGTGTTACCAGCAACATTTTCAACCATATCCCAGTACTCTTGTTTGACAAGGGAAGTGGCTACAATTCTTTTAAATGAAGATTTAATTTTTATGGATAATAGCACTGCTTGTTTGCTGAATATATCATTGTGTTTTACAGCTTTTGCCATAGACCTGTCCTTTCTCTAATGGACTTCTGGAGCATGTAATTGTTCCCTTTGTTGGATTTATTTCACTTTTTTTCTTTAACATAATACCAATAAAACAATTGTGAATAGCCATGACAATCTTCATAACGTTTAAATGTTGTACTTTCTTATTCTTCATTAAAAAAAACAAAAAACAAACAAAAACAAACAAAAAACAAACAAACAAAAACCCCACAGAATCCTGTCAGTTTAGATAAATACTATAGGTCTTGAAATTTGTAAGCAGGCTGGAAAGAGCACAACAGGCTAAACTGCTTAATCTGTTTCTGAGGGCTCCAGCACCTACATTCACCACTGTACAGATTATCTATGATTAAGGCTGGCACACCCTGGAATCTCACTGTCATGGTACTCTAAGCTTGCATTCAATATTTTTATGGTAGGATCTAAGACCTAAATTGAAAAACCTATCAAAATGATGTCATCAATATTGTTTTAGAATTTTTATCTAGAATACTGATCAAACATTCATTTTCTGAACACGATCAAACATTCAGTAGGATCTCTTGCAAATGGAAATGACAGTAACTTCTTGGAAAAAAGTCTATGTTTCAGATAAGAATTTGAGTTAGATTTTTCTGTAAAATAGGCTTTATTTCTGACAGTAACCCTACAGGGATGCTTAAGAGTATGAGCAGAAGTGTAAATTGGCATTTTTTTGTAGTACAACATTCTGGCTTCTGCACATATTCATTTAGGAACTTTCTAAACATGAGTGCAACTAGACTGAAGATAAATTAGTTTATTCTCTGTTAATTTGTCCAAATTCTTAGCTCACATACTTCAGGTGCTCACAAATCCTCTAGCAATGAGTTTTGAAAATATATTTATGCATTGCATGAAATTCTTTTCCTCTTATATTCTTTAAACCTATTATGTTTCAGTAAGTTCCTCTAGTCCTTGTGCTCTCAAGGAGAGAGAGTTTAGGTGAAAAAAAGAAGGGAATTTTTCTCTGTATAACTTCTCTGCCTGATTTATGGTCATAATTTCTTCTTGATGCCCCTTTGATTTATTTAGAAGAAAAGTATAAATTCTCTATTCACAAAGTAATAGATTCAAAATAGTTATAGTTAGCTCACATAGTAAGCATTAATCAAGCATGGAATTGTATAGTATCTGTGTGAATGGGCTAGTATCTGCACATATATAAAAGGTATACAGACATGTCAAAGGAAGGAGCTTCACAAAATATGTTCTTTACTATTACTGAATAGTCCAGAAAGAGTTCTGCACTAAACTTAATATGAGTGGTTGATCTGTGTTTCAGGCAGCCCTTATTCATGATACCAACAGTGTTCCTGGCTGGGATAGATCACTTTTAGACTCTCTGCTTATTTCTGTGTGTGGCAATAAGTAACATTTTTAAAGCAGTGCAAAAGCATGCTTTTCCCACATTTTCTTGGTATATAACTGAAGCTACCTCCTGCAAGCAGGTCAACTGAAGTAGCAATTTATTTCAGATTTAAAATCCAGGGATCTGCTCTTGTATGTTTTTGGCATGTCATACTGCAACTCTGGGTGCTGACAATTTACTTGGGTACAGCCTGAAGCTGCATACTGCATATTCTGATCCTCTTTCAAATGCTTAATACAATAGGGTCCCAAATACATTGTGAACAGAGGAAAACAACCCCCCACATTCTATTTTAGTAAGTTGAGCCTAAAGTCCATTGGCTGGGAGCTGTCATCAGACATGACCATATGTTACTCAATAGTATTACAAGTAAATCCTAATTGAGTGCAAATTATGAAGATTAAAGTCACCTCACATTTAGCTGCATTATACTGAAGCAAGTGTAGTTCAAAGTCTTATTTAAAATGCTGGCAATTCTCAGCATAAAAATTAACAGGCTGTCATTACCTTGGATTTTATGAGCTGTTTCAAATGTCTGGAGTTTCTTGTTTGGAGCTTTTAGAAGGGAAGAACAGTTCTTAGCAGCACAGAGCAAAAAACACCAAAGACAATGTATCGTCAACAACTTCTGAAATAACATTAAATATTGATACAGCTAAGTCACAGAAAAATCTCCTGGTTATAAGCTTTTTATAAATAATGGTGAAAGACTGTATGACTGCTGCTCTAATTGTGGTTAAGATCAAAGATCTGGATTTTAGCAATCCACTGCTAGAGTAAGTCAGGCCCTGCTTATAACAAACAATGTGTTAATTTTTGAAAACAATTAACTGCCAGAAAGATATTCCTTGATGATCGAAGTTTGCTACAGTTTTGTAAGATGTCTGTACAGTAGCTAGAAGCTGAACTTCATCTATTGGTGCGCTTTGGATGATGCATTCTGTTTTAATGAGATTAAAGGTTTAATGCAGATAAAAGATTTGTATCTGTTTGGTGCACCTGCATTCTATACAGAGGTTTCAGTTTGATTCACAAACAGAGGGACAGAGGAGAGAGAGCTATGATCTGTCTGACAGAAAAGAGCTTTTGACTTCTTTTAAGTACATTTTCTTTTTATATCCCATACAAAATGATTGGAGAACGTTTCTTTCTGTTTTCTATTCTGATCATGTTCAGCATATCTGCTGAGGAAATATTTCAGCCAACCCTTGTGCTGGACATGGCTAAAGTCCTGCTGGATAACTACTGCTATCCTGAAAACCTGGTGGGAATGCAAGAAGCCATTGAGCGAGCCATCAAGAGTGGTGAGATCCTGGACATTTCTGATCCAAAAATGCTGGCCAGCGTCTTGACAGCTGGAGTGCAGGGTGCTCTGAATGATCCAAGACTGGTAATTTCCTATGAGCCATCAGCTCATGCAGCTCCTAAACAAGAAACTGAAACTTACCCCACTCGGGAACAACTCCTCAGTCTTATTGAACATGTAGTCATATATGATAAGCTGGAGGGAAATGTTGGCTACCTGAGGATTGATTATGTCATAGGACAGGAAGCTGTGGAGAAAGTTGGAGCTTTTCTAGTGGACAAGGTATGGAAGACACTGATAAATACATCTGCCTTGGTGATAGATCTTCGTTACAGCACTGGAGGACAGATCTCTGGAATTCCCTTCATTATTTCATACTTGCATGAAGCAGACAAGATGCTACATGTTGAAACTGTATACAATCGGCCCTCCAACACCACTGCAGAGATATGGACATTGCCAAAAGTGTTGGGAGAGAGATACAGCAAAGACAAGGATGTCATTGTTTTGATCAGTCATCACACCACAGGAGTGGCTGAAGATGTGGCTTACATCCTGAAGCACATGAACAGAGCTATCACTGTTGGGGAGAAGACAGCTGGGGGCTCGCTGGACATCCAGAAGCTACGTATTGGTCCTTCTAATTTCTATATGATGGTTCCTGTGTCGCGATCTGTCAGCCCCTTGAGTGGGGGTGGACAGAGCTGGGAGGTGAGTGGGGTGATGCCATGTGTGGCTTCTGATGCAGAGCAAGCCTTGCAGAAATCTTTGGACATCCTGGCAGTGCGCAGAGCTGTGCCTGGCGCCTTAAGTCGTCTCACAGACATATTAAAGGACAATTACAGCTTAGTGGAGCGAGTGCCAGTGCTGCTGCGGCACCTTGCTACCTCTGACTTCTCTTCTGTGCAGTCAGCAGAGGACCTGGCCACCAAGCTCAACACTGAAATGCAGACCTTATCTGAGGACCCTCGTCTGTTGGTCCGAGCCATGATGCCTGGTGAAGCTGCTGCCCCTCCTGTTGAGATGCCGATTGCAATGGCAGCCAATTTGCCTGATAATGAGCAATTGCTGCATGCCTTGGTGGATACTGTCTTCAAGGTGTCAGTGTTGCCAGGCAACGTGGGCTATATGCGCTTTGATGAGTTTGCTGATGCCTCTGTTCTTATTAAGCTGGGACCTTACATTGTAAAGAAAGTCTGGGAGCCCCTCCAAAATACAGAGAACCTGATCATGGATCTACGTTACAACCCTGGTGGCCCTTCCTCCTCTGCTGTGCCTGTATTAATCTCTTACTTCCAAGATCCTACTACTGGCCCTGTCCGTCTCTTCACAACCTATGACAGGCGCACCAACCATACACAAGAGCATAACAGCCAGGCAGAACTACTGGCCCAGCCCTACGGAGCTCAGCGTGGTGTCTATGTGCTCACCAGCCGCCACACTGCTACAGCTGCTGAGGAGTTTGCTTACCTCATGCAGTCACTTGGCCGTGCCACACTTATTGGTGAGATCACAGCAGGTAGCCTCTCACATACCCGTACCTTCCCTCTGTTGCAGCCTGAGCAAGGAATAACTCGTGGCCTAACAATCACAGTACCAGTTATCACCTTCATTGACAACCATGGCGAAAGCTGGATGGGTGGAGGTGTTGTGCCTGATGCCATAGTGTTGGCTGAGGATGCACTGGAGAAAGCGGAAGAGGTGCTAGCTTTTCACAGGAAAATGGGGATGCTTCTGGAGAGTACTGGGCAACTTCTAGAGGCTCACTATGCCATCCCAGAAGTGGCTGAAAAGGCCAGTGTTATGCTCAACACCAAACGAGTTCAAGGAGGTTATCGATCAGCTGTGGACTTTGAGACGTTGGCTTCCCAGCTTACCAGTGACTTGCAGGAGGCATCAGGGGATCATCGCCTTCATGTTTTCCACAGCCATGTGGAACCAACACCAGAAGAACAGCTTCCCAACATGATTCCCAGCCCAGAGGAACTCAGCTATATCATTGAGGCACTCTTCAAAATTGAGGTATTGCCAGGCAACCTGGGATACCTCCGCTTTGATATGATGGCTGAGGCAGAAACTGTAAAAGCAATTGGACCTCAGCTGGTGCAGATGGTCTGGAACAAGCTGGTTGACACAGATGCCATGATTATTGACATGAGATACAATACAGGCGGCTACTCCACTGCTGTCCCAATACTGTGTTCCTATTTCTTTGAGCCTGAACCTCGTCAACACCTCTATACTGTCTTTGATCGTAGCACCTCCCATAGCACAGAGGTGTGGACTCTCCCCAAGGTTACTGGCAAGAGATATGGATCCCTGAAGGACATTTACATCCTAACAAGCCATATGAGTGGCTCAGCAGCTGAAGCTTTCACTCGCTCTATGAAGGATCTACATCGGGCCACAGTTATTGGTGAGCCCACAGTAGGTGGTTCCCTCTCAGTGGGTATTTACCGAGTTGGCAACAGCTCCTTATATGCCTCCATCCCTAGCCAAGTGGTGCTCAGCCCAGTCACTGGCAAAGTGTGGAGTGTGTCTGGAGCAGAGCCACATATCACCATTCAAGCAAGCGAAGCCTTGGCTGTAGCTCAGCACATTGCCAACCTGCGTGCCCAGGTGCCCCAGATGGTGCAAACTGTGGGTAGACTTGTGGCAGAAAACTATGCTTTTGTAGACATTGGGACTGATATAGCATCCAACCTCACCAAGAGTATCAACAATGAAAATTACAAAAGGATTAATTCAGAAAAGGAGCTGGCCAGGAAGCTGACTGCAATCTTGCAAGCTCTTTCTGATGATGAACACCTGAAAATACTCTACATTCCTGAACATGCCAAAGACAGCATTCCAGGGATTGTACCAAAACAGGTACTGTTTCTTTTGTACTCAGCTATATTTATGCCAGCTAGAAGTCAGTGTCTGAGTGAGCACTGAACTCCCTCTAACTCTAAGACAAGCCAGGGTAGCAGCTTGTGGTAGTAGATGGTAGTTCTGGTTCCATGCATTCTGGAGCCTTCAGACTGTGAACTTCCATCAGCAGCCATCTACCACAAGTAAAGATTCTAATGCAGGGCCTCTATATTGGAGAGAAAATACCTCATCATTTCCAGTCACAGAAAAGTACTATGGCTTTTCAAGCTATAATAAACTAACACAGAAAACTACTGATTAGAAAGTGAATTTGCAGCCTGAGGAAAAACAAAGTTGGTCCATAGTAAGTGCATATTCTTTCAAAACATGCAATTACATATCTTTTAGTGAATTTTTATATAAAAAATTCCCATACTGTCTTCTAACTCTGTTATACCAGAATAAGCCGCTCCTTTTGTACTAGTGGTGAAAAGTTGCTCTGATTGTATCTCATGCACAGCACAAGGTAGTCTCCAAGAGAGCTAGAAATACTTTGGAAGAAGTATCTGGGTGGAAATTAGGTGACCCTGGGGGGAAATTGATTTTTAATAATCTCCTTTTGTTCTTGCTGCTTGGTTTGCGTAACAGTTTGTACTTTGTTCTGAGCCTGCCTATTTATACACTGGTCTGCCTTGGCGATCTTTCTTGTTAATTGTTGTGCTAGAGGAAGCTCCCAGGAGCACTAGTTATAATTCCATGTTCAAATTAAAGGGAGGGTTAGGATAACCTGATACCTTTCTTGGATGGAGTTTGCATCTTTTTGGCTACTGCTCCAGTGTGGCTAACAGAGACTTCGTTTCCCCAGGGGCCCATAAAATTACATTTTTGAAGGGAATGCATTTGCTTTTGCAGTGAACCAGAGTATACCAAGTGTCAGGTAACTATTAAATGTTTCCTGGGGGAGGAAATCTGTGAGCTTCCACCCTCTGAAGTTTTAGGCATGCATGAATTAAGGTGAGTGTGATCTTTGTGGTATTATCTCCAAAACAAAGGTCAGGGATAAAATCTAAGCATTTTCAGAGGAGGGCATTTTTTTCAGGTTTGTTAACCAAAAAGTGCTGGCTCCATTTTTACCTCTAAGCAAATTCATAAAAACAAACAAGCAACAACAACAAAAAAAGAATGCTTAATGGAAATCATTAATTAAAGGATTGCAGTTTCTATTCCATCATTCTTTCCCTCTCCTACATTTATCTCCTACACTTCTCTCTAAAGGGATTTTTGACAGTGCTTCCTGCTAAACTGTTAACAAATTGTGGGTATGCATCCCCATCCTGCAACTTAGTCACCATATTCTCTGAAGCTTTCTAATAGATATTGTCATCTATTATCACTGATTAAAAATTATTTTATTCATGCCTTGAACGTTGAGAACAGAATATAGAAAAATTTTGTTTTTCACATGATGTGAAATTCTAATCCTGATAGAGCTAATGAGAAAATGCAACTATACTAATTAATACCACCATTTACCTCAACTCCATCAAGCAAAATGGTTAGAAAAGGTCAGGCGGGTATATTCATATGAAGGAAATCCTAGCAGTATGCATGAAAATCTGAACAAAAGTGAGATTTCTTCAAGGGGAATAACATATTCAAAACAGAGAAGCACAGGTCTCTTATGAGGCTAGAATAGCAGCCAAAGGAGGAGGTATTCCCAGCTTGCTGAAATTGATGAGTCTGGGATGACAAGAGACCAGAAAGTACCATTGAGATGTTTTTGGGCAAAAGAATGTGAGTGAACTAAAATTTAAAGTAAGCTTTGTTCCTTATGATTGAGGTAGAAAAAGAATACACAGACCTTTGGGAAGCAGAGGTACCTTCACTTCCTCACCTTATTGTTTTTGTTTTTGTTTTTTTTCCCCCCCACAGTGTTCCTGTCCCTTCTTGACTCCCCTTACACAATGATTGATTCTTCCTTGCTTTTGCAGAGCCAGAAGGAATGCTTTCTGTGGATCATTTCAGAAATCATCCATTCCAGTATCCCAGAGAGCAAAACACTTGAGACTACTGTGAGGTTTACATAATAGCATTAAATGCAATTATAAATTCATCTTTTTTGGACAGTTTTAAACAGGAACACAGTGGCCCTTTAATCTGTTTTATGCTCATTCCTTAAAAATTGAAGAGCTGCCTTTTCTCTTGTGCTACCAGCCTTCCAGCCACCCTTCCCCCTAATAGAGGGATTTCTTGATAATGACCTTGACAGTGAAGCAGATCCAACTCAATTAAATGGAAGTGATGATGAATAACTGCAGAAGGGATGGGATGGGACATGGGAGACAGACAAGTGAAATGCATGTAGACCTTTACATCTGCTACACTAGAAGAGCTGCTGAAGCATAATAGTGGGTAGTGAATACGTCTCCTCCATGACAATACCAAGGTCAGTGCTAGCTGGAGATCTCTGCTGCATAAATGCCGCTTTCCCAAGTCAGACTTCCTAGAGGCAAATGTTGCATATATGGTTTGTGAGAAGAGTCTTTTGTGTGTAAAGCAGAGCTCTTAGAGGGGATGAATACTCCTTTGGTAGCTATTCTAGCCTCAAAAGGGACCCATGTTTCTCTAATGAGTTCTCATCAATGTTGAAGTATTTATATATGTATATATATGAGTGAATGCCCATTCATTTTATGGATTTTTTTTCAATGGGTGCCAGATGAAAACTCAAAACTTAGCTGAGAATCATGTTTTCCAATGTAATCTTCCAGGGTAATCCAGGCAAGAAAATAACTGTGCTTTAAGCTTTTGCTGGCTGTCTTGAAATGAATATGTTACAAGTTACATGTTTTCACAGCAGGCTAGTGTGCTGCTGTGCTGAGCAGCCCTCTGCAGGGTGAAAGTACAGCCTCTCACTCTGTCCTATGCTTTCCCAGTGTGGACTGACAGCCTTAAGTAACCTCTTTTAATCCTTCTCAGAAAGCTGTTCCAGTGTATTTCAGCTCTTGCTTATGGTAACCTCTCCATTCTGGCTGCACTGGCTCAATGAAGGACAGAATAAGGATTCAAAGCCACAGTTCCAGAAAACTTGCAAAAATTATCTGTGAAAGGATGGATGGGGGGTTAAGTAAGATCATATGCAGGATTTTTACAGTTTCTAGAGGTAATTGACTTCATTGCTCTGGGAGGAAAATGGGTTGTTTGGAAGGAGTCCTGTGCAAAAGTGTATGGGTCCTTTGGAGTTCATGATCTGAGCACAATTTTGTAGTCTGAAGTTGCTGCAGTAAAAATAATCATCATGAAAATGGTATGGATAAGCACAAATCTAATCAGTAAAACATGCAAAGCCTTCTGCTACATTCAGCTCTAATGAAGCCTCAGCTGGAGTGCACAGTACCCATTCTTGTGGAATGCTTTTCTGTAAAGTTGTGACTCAAGTGAGGAGAGCCCTGGGAACAGGAACGTAAGTAAAGAGAAGAGTGGGCAAGAGTTATCTTAGAAAAGCTTAAAGGTTTTGAGATCTTTATTCAAAAGAAAGGAAAACAGGATACACAAAAACAGTTTTCAGATAGATAAGAGATGATTTTTAAATATTAAGGGAATAATCTGTTTCCTTGTCTGTGTTGAATGGGCCAAGATGTAATGCACTTAAACTGCAAAAAGAAGTAAATTTAGAGTGTTTACACGAGATGATAGGAACATCTTGTAAAGCTAATGACATACTGGACTGGATTGCCTGAAGAAGAATGTGTATCTCTGTTACTGGAAGTTTTAGAGAGCAAGTGACGATCAGCTTTCAGGGAGACTGCTGATCTTCCTTTGTTCTTGAGCTGAGGAACCCACTAGGCTAGGTGGTTTCCTTTCAGACTGCAAGGGTGCACAAAGGTGTCCAATGTTATTCTGAAAAAGAGATAAGTAACATTCCCACCCTGCCTCAAGATCTCATGGTTCTTAAACCAGTCTTTGGGTTTGCAGCAGCACAAGGTTAACTGATAGTATTTTGATCTGGAGGCTGACAGCACTAGCAGCCTTAATAGAGATAAGAGTTACACTACCATGGCCAGCATGAAATTTACTATGAAAATGCAGTTTCCTTTTACAGAAATAAAACAGCTTAGGGGAGAGATGAAAGGGGAGAAAGAAGGGAAGAGAGGTGCAACTGTTAAAGCAATTTGCCTATAGTTGGTGTATGAGCCAGTGAGGAAAATCCATGCTTATTTTCCAGGGTAGCAATTCAGGTCTTACTTTGTGTCACACTACATGTTTTATTTAGGCCACATACATGCAGAAGACAACTGCAGAATAGAACTGGACACCCTGTATAGTTAACCAGAAGAATTTCTTCTTGGCTTAAGCGATGTTAGCTTGGAGGTCCTTTAGTCTAGCCACATTGCTTATACTGTTCTTAAGGCACCTGAGGGTTTATATTTAACCACCAAGTCATTTGTGTGTAAATACTGCCTAACTGAGCAGCAGGATCTTAGTCTCAGCTGCATCCTGTCCTGGCTTGTCCTTGACCTGCAAATATAGCTCTGCCTTCCAAAGAAAATTACACTGTTGGTCTGTGAAAGTAGGCTCATGTCCTGAGATACCAGCTGCATGCAGCCTGTGTGCCAGTGTCATGAACTTGCAGTTTTCCAAGATAGTAACTCCGTAATGTCAGTCCCAGCCTTATCCCCTCCTTAAAAATTAGGGCAGTTTTTCTTGTTTTAAGAAAGAGCATTCCAAGTGCTTTTGGTCCGGCTTCCTTTTAGAGCTTTTGGAATAGATGTATTTTGAAACATTTTTCTACAGCCATGAAGAACAAGTAGAAAAAAATATTTCCAGGTATAGACAGAATGGTTATTCTTGATCAACGTGCTTCTGGTTGAGCATCTTGCAATTATTTTACAAGAGAAGTAAGAAATGTGAGTTTTCAAGTAAAATATCATTAGTAAATGGCTGACAGTACCACATCAGTTTTATTTGTGTGTTACCAACAAGCGATTTTTTTTCTCTCCTGAGGGGACCAGTACCTCTGAACTAGAAATAAGCTCTGTCAGAACAATGCAGGGCATGCTGGATATATTCCTCAAAACTGTGATTTGTTAATCAAAGTACAGTGGGCAGATCAAGTAGCATTGCTGTCACTGGGAACTGAATTGGAAATGACAAACTCAGCAGCTCAGACTTATATGTTTACAGTCAAGATTCAGTGGTTATTTTTACAAGGTACAGTGAGAAAGTACAGAAGAGGTCTCAACTGAGTTTGCTCTCAGCATTAGATCAACAACTATTGGCTAGAAAAACTTTTGAATTAGTATTTGGGATTTTGGGATATATAATTAACGTTAAAGAAGCTAAGGGCAGCTAGAAGTGTGATACAGTAGGTAATACTCCCCAAGTTAAAGGTAATGTGCTTAAGTTGCATCAGGTACAAATGTCTCCCAAGTTGCAGGTTGGGAGAGCACCTTCCATGTGGTACTGCTGATTCTTTGTTCTTGTCACTTGTAAAGCTATTTATTGCCTGGGGCTGAGCTATAGCAGAAAAAGAAACTGATTAGAAAGCAAGTATACAATCATTTTCACAAAGACCCTGAGGAGAAGAGCCCACATTGCAGAAGGTCACGTAAGTAATGTATTTACCAAAGTCTTATCTCCTTAAGCTAGAGAGTCTTCAGTTTTCAGAAATATGCACGCAAAACATAAGTTTGGCAATAGCAACAGACTTTGTCTCCCAATAATATAGGGTTACTAGAACAACTTTATTAGTTGGCTATGCATTGCTATGAAAAAAATGTCTGCTATTTAATAACATCCAGATAAACAAAACAAAATAAATCACAGCTTAGCATGTGAACTTCCAGGCACAAGGCCATCATATAAAAAGACTTAACACATGTCTACCTCATTATCATGCCAGCACATGCCCAAAACATGAAGTCCCTCACTGTCACAGGGAATGGCCTGTTATCAGTGGCTGGAACCAGTTTCACCTGTAGCCAGCAGCTGTTTGTCAGCTAAGCCCAATCAAGAGACTAAAAAAAACCCCTAAATTCCTTCCTTAGAAAGAACTGTTAGAGGAAACAGAAGGACTTGGGTGGCAGATCTGTTATAAGGACTTAGGCTGCAGGCCTGGGGTGGTTTTTGTGGCTTTCTCCTTCTCTTTGGCCCAAGGAAATTCCTGTATTTTTGAAAGGTGAACTGAGACTTGACAAATGAAGGCCTGATCCAGTTTCTTGACACACTACTGAGGCATTCTATGCTGGGCAAAAAGCTGCCAATTCTAAACTAAGTTAAACATGCAGAAGTTTTAATATTGTTACATTATTGTTCTTCAGACTTGGTCAGTTTCTTAGATGTGTCCCACCTGGACTAATCCTGACTTGCAAAATTCCTTTTGAACCTTGTGCCAAGATATCAGTGCCAGCAAATGATTTGTTTTGTTTTTCCAAACTCTTTCAGATCCCTTCCCCAGAAGTTTTTGAAGATCTGATTAAATTTTCATTCCACACAAACGTATTTGAAAACAACATCGGCTATCTGAGATTTGATATGTTTGGAGACTGTGAACTTCTAACCCAGGTGTCTGATCTACTGGTAGAGCACGTTTGGAAGAAAATTGTTCACACGGATGCATTAATCATAGACATGAGGTAAGCCTTTGAGTGGCAAATAACCAAACCTCTTTTAAAACAGCATTTTATTTGTAACAGTGAATTAGCTTTACATGGCTTACTGTCCTGCTTACGGAGTAACATTACTGGAATTAAATGAAAAAAGGAAGTCAGCCAAAGACAACAATAACCGTCTGGAAGTATATCTCAAGAGAAATTGTACTATCACTTGAGATGTTTAAAACAAAATATGCAAATTTAGGGGATATGCTGCAGGACACAATCCTGGACTTCACATCTGTTTTCTTTCTCTGATTTCTTTCTAATCTAACTCTGCATGTGCCTTGTATTAATTATATATGTACGGTCTAATTAAATGTTTCACTGCAGGCAGTGGTCAAGTCAAATGGTCAAACAAACAGACCATGAATAAGTCTGTTGCAGCATCTAGACTGCCATATCTGCAGTGCCAAATTATGTCGTGCAGTCAGCCTTGTACAGAATGACCCTTGTGCACAGAGCACAAAGGTGGCCTAAGGGCGTTGTCTTGCCTGAAAGATGCTGTGGCACTCCTAGACCCTGCTGTGCAGCAGTCCTGTGCCTTCTCTTTTGGGATTGTGTTGGGCACTCCAGTGTGACAACAGTGCTCCAAGTTTAATAAGCCAGAAGACTACATCCATTTGTTGTCAGCTATCAGTGCAGATAAACACCAGAAGGGTACATTTCCTGTAAAATATTTCTGTAGTTTACTCACTTGCTTTGGTTTCAAGCTAAAGTTTGTAAGCCCAAAACATTATAAATAACAATTAAAAAGAAGGCGTTTGTAAGAGCCAGTTTTTAATGCTGGAACAATTTCTTTTTATTGCTATAATGAGTCTTTCAAAAGTTGTCAGTTTTCTTAATTTTCTTCTGGGGTTTTCAGCATATGCAGGAAAAGATGAGCATGGCTCCCAGATGAGGCAGCATAACAGTCTGCCTGATACTGAAATCAGTTCAAGCAAAGATATCACTATTTTTAAGAAGACAAGAAATAGGACCAGAACTTTCCCTTTTCTTGCCCTGGTTCCTCTCAATTCAGTGCTCGTGCCAGGGCCAATAAAACATCAAAGATGATGCCATGTCCCAGATACTAAATGGTCTTAGTATAGTCTTTTTTTTTTTTTTTTTTTTTTTTTTTTGGCTTGCCTTGTTTTTTATTTTTATCTTATTTCCAGCCTTTGAGAAAGCACATCTGAGAGCACCAAGAAGACTTAGCCTCTGAAATCATATAAAAAGAACCCCAAGCATTTTGTATTTTGAGACTCTACCTGGATCAGCACGATTATTTTAAGGCAAAACTGATAATTCCAATTTTGCATTGGATCAACTGTAATACAAAGTGTCTCTCACCTTAAAAGTTCCCCTCCCTGGCTACTCACCAACTCCATATTTTTAATTATTACAGCATAGAGAACAAAGACACTGGTAAACTAGATAGCTTTCCTAGTGTCACACAAGAATTCTATAGTGAATGGAGAACTTGCCTGAAAGAGTTGAGCTAAAATTCTCACAGCTGCTCAGTTATTATCACTGACTGAAGTTTCTGCAGTTTTTCTGCCCTGGAGAGTCCCAGGAAGAGCTCTCCAGCATGGCTTTATTTCTATTGTCTTGTCAAAATGTTTCTTGTGTTCATCATCAGCCATGTCTCTTTTTCTTGACAAGAAGTTTGATAATTGGAGAAGCCTCTAAACCGATGTTTTCAGAGGAGGGAGATGTCTGACATTTGCTTTTCCTTCAAAATCTTCCCGACTTCACCAGCTCAAGTCTGTAAGGCATGCACTGCAGGGCAGGCAGCTGCTCTGTCATCTTGCTGCCTGACTTCTCTCTGGGTGCATACTTCTTTCTGTCTGCTGCCCATCCAGCTGCACAAGGTTAGCACTGCAGTATATATATATATATAAGGTTACATAGAAAAACATACCTTAAACACCTCTTTCCTTTCTTCAAAGTGCATGATGACATGTTGACTTCTTGGCTACATCTGACAGTCAAATTAATCCTCTTGGAGAGGGATGACTGCAGCAAGAAGACAACATATATCAGTGCTCCTCCACCTTGGCCAGTCTGTTACCACCAGTAGAGATGGCAAGACTGGGCTGTTTCAGCAATAACTCAGCAGATCACTGCCTCCTAATGCTGTGCAGTGACAGCTGTGTTCTCCTTAAGATTAGGTCAGTGACACTGTGGGTTAGTCAAAGCAGAAGAATAACAAGTCTGATATTTCTTTACAAATTAAAAGCCATTGTGTACTTTCTGATTTTTTTTTTTCATTTTTTTTTTTTCCAGGTAGAATCAAGAGAAATACAGATTTTTCTGTGTTTTGCTTACATTTGTAGCCAATTGTAGGCAGTAACAATCCCAGACTGCTAGATGCAACTTTGTTTCTGCCAATGGGGGAAAATAAATGTAAACACATCAAAATGTAGCCTTAAGTATCCCCAGTAATTATGTACTTGGAAGAGAGATTTGATGTCTGCAACAAATTTTCACTTGTTTTCTTAATATTCTGAATTTCTGAAAAGGTACAATATTGGAGGTTACACCAATTCCATACCAATCTTATGCTCGTATTTCTTCGATGGAGGACATCAAGTTCTACTGGACAAAGTTTATGACAGAACTAGTAACTCAGTAAAGGAAATATGGACCCAGCAACAGCTCAGAGGTGAGAATGATGATTTCTTTTCAGAGTAGTTTCACATTTCAGGTGTTCCTCGTGTTTTAAAGGGGGCTATTAGATACCATAACTCATTAGGTGAAAGCACCTGCTACAATTAGCTCAAGCTGTAAAAACAGAAATGTGCATCTCAGCCCTGTCTCTAATGTTACCCTAAATAATTCTTAGGAGTGTAACATGTTTGATGGATAAGTTTATTAAATGGTTCCCAGAATTCTAGCTGAATACAGTAGACAGCAGTTATGACTTACTGCTATGAAGCTGACAAAAAATGCTGCTTAAACTTCTAGTAATGCTTCTTCCAAAACTCACTTAAGTTTTACATGTAGCATTTCAGTTTCTCCCTTTGTGATCCATCAGATACTATTTCAGAAGATGAGAACATGGGCAGATTGTCTAGAGATGGAAGAGAGGCATTAAATTCCGCACACCTGAGTGCATTTGGACCACTTGGTGATGTGTCACACCCCACCACATTGTCCACAGAAGTTGAAGGGGTGCTGCAACATGCAGGGAGAGAGATCTTCAGTGTTCATAAAGGGTAGTTAGAGAACAAAACAGCCTTAAATACTGGCTTTAATTCTTTTCCCCTTTAAAGCTGAGACACTTCTGATAGAGGTGTCACATGGTATCTGCAGTTACTGTCTTTAAGCATACTGAAATGGTTAAACTTTGTGGCAGGCTGCAGGGTCCATCTATTCTCTCAGACAGTTAGAGGTGGGCTGTGCTAAGGGGTATGATTACTATAGACACATTCCAGTTCCCATCAAAGAGATCAGGCCAACTCATATTAACTTCGAAGGAGCTGGATCTGGTCCTGTATCATACGTATCTACTGTGAAAAAGGTCTTCTAATGGGTATTAAGTCTACAGTGAAATGAGAAGACAAGAAATGGTGTGAAAATTAAGTACCATGCTACTGGCTTCTCTCTTATAGCTTAGTATGAGAGCTAGATGTCATACTATAACTTAAAGAATGATATTTTTAAAGCAGTTTTAAGTAACTTTCACGTTATCAAGTTCCAGTTATGACACACTGGTCATATTTACAATGATCTAAGCCTTCAAAAAGTACTCAGTGTACTCCGATATATTGAAAATATGATGCAAGAAAGCTACTCCTGTCAGCTGGTTTATGTAAGAGAATGAAACAACTTGGCTGACATAAAAAATAAGGGGGTATTTGTTGAAGGGCCTGGGACAAAGGCTGTGTAACAGCTTCCATTTATAGACTATAAAAAGCCTGTGGGAAACCACTGTAATTATAGTTTCATAAAATGCCGCCTGCATAGTTTGGAGGCTAAGCATGATGACAGCCATATTCCTAGAGCAGAGATGAGAATGTAATTGAAGATGCTGCTGGCTGAGTTTTGAGTCCTTCTGTGAAAGCAGTGAAAAAGTCTGTTTTCCTCACCTGCATATTGCACTGCTTCAGAAGCTCTAGTGGAAGTCCAAGCCACTGGAGAATCAGCAGTGATAACCATGAGCTGGCCTCCCAGCTGTTGGAGATCATACACTCACCACACAGAGTGACAGTCTTTTTAATACTGTAGAGACTAGAATAGGGGGGAAAAAGTGATTTGATAACATCATAGATGCAAAGTAGGTTTTCAAACTTCTTTGTTAATTAATAGCAAGTAGGAAGTTAGGTAAATATTGGCTTAGTTACACAAATAAATCTCTGAAAATGGCCAAATTTTGTGATGCTTTTTGTCCTTTCTGGCAGGAGAGAGGTATGGCTCCCAGAAAGGACTTATAATCCTCACCAGTGCTGTGACAGCTGGGGCTGCTGAGGAGTTTGTCTTCATAATGAAGAGGCTGGGCAGAGCTCTCATCATTGGGGAACAGACCAGTGGTGGGTCCCATTCCCCGAAGACATACCAAGTAGATGGTACCAACTTCTACATCATCATCCCCACAGCAAGATCAGTCATCTCTGCAGAGAGCACCTCTTGGGAAGGGAAAGGGGTGTCCCCTCACATGGAAACACCAGCAGTAACAGCCCTCATCAAAGCAAAGGAGGTGCTTGGTGCTCACCTGCATAGCTCAAGATAGCTCAACAGGGTCATGTCAAAAAAGTAGGTAGCTGTAATTTTCAAAGGAGCCTGAGGGACTTGCATTCTCATAAACTGACCCAATATTGAGTTTTGGAGCTCAGAGCAAGACAGTTCTAATTTCAGTAACTAGTGCAAAATTGAGATGACAAATAACTAACAGGCTGTAAATGTGTATGCGCATGTATGTGAGAGGATGAGAAAGGTATAGGTGTTTCTCTATATGTTACCTATTTTTTTACTGCCCAAGAACTCTGTTCTATTATGAGAAATCATTTATGCTACCCAAAACAATTCACAAGCCTCAGGAATTTTGCTGTTATAGGCAGCAGAAGTGGATCTGAGTTCCTAGCAGGAGTGGGAGACTTCACAATGGAATCTCATTTCTTGAATGAGCTTTTTGGTAGTTTGTTTCCTTGGGGAAGAAAGCCATCGCTCCTAGAAAGGAGTGGGAACTTCAGTTCAATTTCAGTAGTGAGTTTTTCCTTGTATGTAGTTCTAAGTGACTCCGCTTTTAACATGCTAGTTTTTTACCCCATTCTGAGAAACTCAGCTCTTTCTGGGCATGGTTAAGATAATTGGATATATCGGTGGATTCCTTTCCTGTGGTCAAATATAAATGTTAGTTTTTGCACTGTCCGGTTTTTCCTAAGATTCAGCTCCAAATAACAGAGATTTCCTTTGAGCTGTCAGTATTGAGGGCATGTGAACCACCTTAAAGCATTTACACAAAGGTAGAAAAGATGTGCCGGCTCCTTATGGAAAACGTGCACATTCTTATTTATACATCTGAATGAAGAATTAACAGTAGTTTTGAGGGTTTGTTTTCCAAACTTCAAGACCTAAGTGTCATCTCCATTTCTTCATTAGATGTACCAGTGTAAGAGAAACTGTTGATCACTGTCTGAACCTCTGATTAACCATCTGAGGCAACTGACAGGTTAGCTGCAGGAGCACAGGTGAAAGTAATTCAGCTGTGCTCCTGGAGGGGGTGGAGCCTGACTCCACCTCTCTTAGATCCCATTTTAGGGCTGACCACAACTAAGGTAGTATCTCTTTCTGGAGATTGCTTCTCCATGGAGTTTTTGTGGTGAGCCTCAACATTGGTGAGCACCCATCTTAGCTGAAAGCCTTGGCCCTGGTGAGTCTTTTAGATACCCTCTGGCTATTTACTCTGTAATTACAACTATACACTTGTATTATTTCAACTATACAATCAGAAATAACCTTTCCCAGTCTGCCAGGATTGCCCATACTCCTAATGCTTTTCCCTTAGATTTTGGCAGAGGGATGGAGAATGAGCAGAAGGGCAGTGCATTGGCTCTTTCACCCAGTTCTCAGATCAACACTCAGGGAAAATAATTGTATGGATTTAAGGCTAAAATCAGATTATTGTGTGCTCTGCCCCAAAGACAAGAAGAAAACAAAGAGATATCCTTTGTGCACTGCTAATAAACTAGTTATTAAGTGATAGTGTATTTCAGGGCAATTAACAGGATTATTGGAACAAACCTACTCCAAGCCCTACATTCTTATGATTCCTATCTAACCATCTCCCTTTGTAGTGATTTAGAAATGTGTATAATTCTAATATAGATCTCAAGATTCCTCATCTCTGCAAAATACCAGCTCTAAGTCAGTTAACTTAGAAAAATGGTGCCCCTAAATGTCACCATTTAGAAGCAGTAGTGGTTATATATTGCTCTTTGCTTGCTCATTTGTGATTACCTATTTTTAATCAATCACATTTAAACATCTAACTGTAGAGATCTTTTAGTAATCACTAGAATAATTTTAACAACAAAGTAGACTTTCCATCTTTTTTGCTGCTTGTTTTTCTTTCCAGTTACACTTCGTGCAATCACTAACCTGGACTCTTTTGAGTTATTTTCATACTCTGATTTTTATTCAGTAGCCAGTGGTTGAATTTCTCTGTGCTGTAGAACCATTTAAATGGATTAAAACTCATACAGCATTTTGTGTGAAGCAATATCTATATGAAGAATATTAAAGATACTTAATAAGAAAAAGACTGGGGTAGTCGATGAATGAGTAAACACTGGTGTATTCCTTCTAATGTCTTTTAAGCTTCTTTAATAATCTAAATGATCCAGATATTCTTCTTTTTCCTCAACATAATCTGTTGTGTTGTTGTATACACACAATATTGGTTCTCAAATGCAACATTTATAAACTGTAGTCATCCATTCAGAGACCAAATACTACACCATACAGGCACAAATAGCAAATCATTTCTTTGCCAAATAACGTGATAAATACTTATGAACAGTAGAAGTATAATGATTGGAATCTAGTTGGGAAAACGAGAAAAGAAAATGCATTTGCTGGTGACTCCATTTGATATCAATAATGCTGTAATACTCCCTCAATAGTAAGTAACTATAGAAAATTACACTGCACTGAAAATTTGAACATCATCAAACTGTGAATGAAATCAGTTATAGAAAATAGATGGTTTGTGGTTTAAGTTAGGAAGTTAGTCAGAAGTTGTCTTAGAAATGGACTGAATGAATTCTGAAGTGCTCTTCCAGCTTTTTGTACAACAGGAAATACACTGAAACCACCACTTTTCTGGTTCCAGAGCTGAGATGGAAGTTCAAGAGTTTGTAGCACCATTTCCTACCATCTAATCTAGAACAGCTTTATAATGGTTAATTCTGCTAATGTTCCTTTCAAAGTAAGTAAGAAATAAATGAGTATATCAGGCCTCATAGCTGTATGATCTACCTCATTTTAGAGCTCAGAGGGCTCTGGCCAAGAATTGACAAGCAGACTATTCATTTTTGCACTGTGGAATGGTGTGTTCTTGCTCTCTAGACAATGCTTGTAATGCAGACCCCAGTGATCACACCACAAAACTTCTTTAGCCCAGTTTTCAAAGAGTAGACTATAGGGAATTCATAGACTACATATAAGAAATCAGTGAAAAATGTTATATTTTTTTTTCCTCAAAATATCTCTAGTTGTAGAAAACATACAGATCCCTGCAGTCAAATCATAGCATTGAACTGAGACTAGAGGATTGACTTCATGAATTCCTCAAGTCCCTGCTTTTATTCAAGGACTACCTGTTCTAGTGGAGTGCCTTTCCTTCAGCAGGATTTACTTTCATCAGTACCAATTTGAATGTTCAGGCTTCTAGGCATAAGAAAATACCATCCAGCATTGTCTGATCACAGGATGCTGCTTTTTCTTTGTGTCAATAGGCTTCCTTCTGCCTGTGCTGCCTTGGTTCACTCAGCTTTAATATGAATATTTTCATATAAAGAAATAAAATATTCAAAATTCTTGAATAAGTCCAATGGTTTATGTAATCCAACTTAAATGAGACAATCAGTTAAATGTGAAACAAATAAAAGACATCCCCCCAACTGCATTGAGGGGCTTTGCAGTATTGTATTTTACACATAGGAAATCAAGTTCTGGTTCTGTTGACATCCATGCTACTTTGCTCTGATGTTGGCAGAGGTGTTGCTTGGAACAGAATGTGATATTGGACAGTCGTGTGTGTAAATGGATCTTACTTCACTAAATGCTTTAGTTTGCAGTGTAAAAAGCAATTCGTTTTCACTCAGTCTTTGTGCCAACCTGAAAAGGACAAGGCAGAATAGCAAACACTTCCCTGCAGTGGGGTTTCTGGTATGCAAGGAGAAAATCCCTATTTTAACATGCTAGTACCAAACTGTTCTGTTCCTGCAACTGGAGGAGGTGAGGACAGTATCAAAAGGAAAGCTGATTTTAAAACCTATTCTCTTCATTTTTTTATTTTTTTTAATTTAAAATCAGCTTTGGCATGCTTCATTACTGTTTCACTTGCTTTTTTATATACAGAAGGCATTTATTTAGGTACTTGTCATCAGTATATGATGTGGCTGAGTCTACAGAGAAGCTGGGTAGGAGTTTTCTTTTTTTCATTTATTTTTTCAGCAAAGAAATAAGCTTCATGAGATGCAGACAGGCTCTCTCTTGGTAGTCTTGCTGCTTGCATAAGCTTTATACCATAAGCAGAATGAAGATGATCGATTACTGCTGAGAGCTCTGATGATGCAGGTCTAACACCATTGGATGAGGTTTGAAGACTTGGCAGCTTTTTATCAGGGGCCAATTTTCCATATTTTCTCAAGATGATTTATATCAACCAAAAGTCAATGAAAGCATGCAAACTGTTAGATTTGGTACAGCTTTTTTCTGACCTAGGTGCAGCACACTGGAAAAAAACAGGCCCTTGGAGTAGACAGTGCTGAAGCAATGCACCAACATAAGACCAAAAAGCATTACACAGCTGATCCTGTCTTTTTCTAGAAGAATTCTGATTTTTTTTACATACAACTGTTAATAAAACATAATATCTTTCAGTAAGCAGAGAGAACGTTTGGCAGTAGTAGTACCAAACAACATTCAGTCTCATTTATGCATGGCAAGACTGATCTGGAAGTCGTTGATGTAAATCAGGAGTAGCAACACAGAATTATTCTAGATTTGCACTGAACTAAGTGAGATCACAATCTGGCCTAACTACTAATGGGAACTACAACCCTAACCACATATGAATGCAATTACAACATGGAGTCCTTTCTTACGCTTTATGGACACTGACTTCACAGTAAACTGGCTGGCACCCAGACAAAATGAGATGGAGTGAAATTTGGCCTGTGAAACCTTGCCATAAATGCATCCTTTACACAGTAAATGTTACTGGACACAAAATAAGAGATTGAAAGATTAGGAGGAAACCACATCATCTCCTTCTTAGTGCAAGGTTGTTCCCTGTGCTACAGATTTTGAAGCTTTTGTTCCCTTTGGCTTTTAATGACTCCGGTGAAAGAGCTTCCACCACTGACATAGAAAGCTGTATTACAATCCAGCCAGACCTCCAGTCTCAATTCATGTCTTCTGAATTCAAAGACATAGTGTAAATATTTAATCTCTTTATGTTGGGAAATATAGCTGGGGTGCACAGCTAGTGGTTGGCCTACAATACATAAAATGTTTATGCTAATAGGGAACAGACATGTATTAATGTTGAACAGCAGTATATTGGGAAGAATAGTTTCCTGGCTTAAAGAAATCTCTCAAGAGGTGACAGTAAGGATAATATGTTGATCCCAACTGACAGCCTAAGACTTTAGGGCTGTCTTTTGTCACTCAGATGTCTTTACTTTCTGATACTTGCATTATCAACCTAGGCATCATCATAGGAACTCAATGAAAACTTCTGTCCAGTGTGCTGCAAACACTGGACCACATCATTGACATGAAGAGTAGTAAGGAACATATTTCAGTCTCCTATACAAATCCCAGAGGTACTCTTAGCTGTGAGATGAACAGTTTCTGATCGTTATCTGAAAGGGAATAATAGCACATGAGGCACAGAGACAGGCCACAAAACCAGGAGACAATCTAAAAAAAACCTATCATATGAAAGAGACAAATGCTAACTTGAAGAACATCTTGTCATAGACTATAAAGAGCAAGTCCCTAAGTGGATGTCCCTAAGTGGATTTAAGAAGTAATGAAAGCCTAATTAGATGAGCTGCAGTAACAACAGGCAGGGCTGCTGCTTTCTTCCACACATCTCCCCCCTACCCCCCCCCCCCCCCCCCAAAAAAAAAAAAAAAAAAAACAAAAACACAAACAACAAACAAACAAACAAAAAAAAAAACCTCCTGAGTAATATAAACTCATCTGCATCTGAGTCTAAGCAGAACACAAACCAAAGGAGACAACAGAAAAATGACTCATATGGACTGGCTACAGAGAGGCTTTGGCATCTTCTTTAAAACATCTGGAACCAGCCAGTGTAGAAACCAGATGGTAGAAATTGTTTCATCCAGTACAATTCATGAACATCTGTGTTGTTTTGTGAAGGACATTCCTCTTCTAGCTGTCAGCAGAACAGAAACTACCAGCCAGAATGCAGAACACAGGTTCTATCTAACATGTGCTAGCAGTATCTCAGACACCCCAGCTGCCTTCTTTATCATATCCGTAAATTGAAATCCACGAGTGAAACCCTACTCCTATCTTGCCTACAGGAGTCACATAGATCTTGCAAGCCCACCTCTGGGAAGAATCTGTAGCAAATACAGACTGATCTGATTTTGTATACATTGTTTCAACTGTGGCAGAGCTTAAAACTCAGCTCAGACTGAGAGAGAGAGAGAGAGACCTCCATAGCTGATACAAACAGTAATTTTGTTTCTTTTTGCAAACAAGCATATAGATTTAAAGATTCCACATTCAGTGAAGAGGCTGCTGTTTTTGTGTTTACATTGTACAGCACAGACACCGGCACATCAAATAAAAGCAAAGCAAATTTTGTCTGCAAAATGATACCTTTGTCCCCAAACTTTGTTTGCAAATTAATACTGCATGCGCATTCATTTCACAATTTTATTTCCTCAAAAATAAATTGACAAGGGCCAGGCTGAGTTTCCAAAACTTACAACCCACTCAGACTTTTGTAAACATTTTATATTTTTCCAAAGCATCTATTATAAATTACTGTAAACAGCAATTTTCTGTAAGAAATTAATGTAAACGCAAAGGTGAAATGGATGCAAGTGAATGATGTCCCCCTACTGTACCCAACCTGCCCAGTCCCTTGGTGAGATCCATCTGCACAGGTCTAATTGTGAGAAGTCATGTGCCGGGATAAATGATGGCGTTCTCGGAAGTACTCATGACAAATGGGACATGTGAGCTTCTCCTCCCGTCTCCTCTTGCTCTGGGATTCAGTTGAGGAGTATTCTTTTTTGTGGTGTGACCGCATGTGGAAGACTAAGTCGGAAGTCATGCGAAAGGACAGATTACATTTGGCACACCAGTTCTGGGCAGCCACTCCAAAGGACGTGAAGGTGGGGGGAAGAAGAGTCAAGGAGGAGGAGGTGGAGGTGGAGGATGAAGTAGTAGTGGTATTCTGTAACTGTCCTGCTTGCTTGTGCCACGGTTCTGAGGTATATGGGAAAACATTTCCCCGAATGATGCTAGTCTGCAGCATCTGAGCATTACACAAATCACTGACAAAGAACTTGGAACTGAGAAGAGTGCTGCAGCACATGATGTCTGTGGTGGTGATGAAGCCAGACAGCTCCCCCAGGCTCTTTGGTGACTCACTCGTGGGATGAGAAGAATTTATTGACGCTCTTTCTGCAAGACACTTACTGGGCTTGCTGAAAGCACTCTTCTGCTCTCCATGGCCTCTGGTGGGCCACACAAAGGAGAATGCACTACCAGAGGAGTTCAACAACACTTCCTTTGATACCTGCTCCTTACCAGCAAGAGCTGTGCCATCCTCCTGGTCTGACTCTTTGGGTCTCTCACTCCTCAGCTTCTCCTTCATCCTCCTGACCTCAGTGAAAGCACTCTGCTTCTGCTCGAAAGCCTCCTTTCTAGCTGACTGCCTCCCTGAACTGGGTTTCCAGAAAGAATCAGCTGGTGTGTTATCTCCTCCAGCCTCTTCCTTGCTTCCACAGTTATGTTCCTCACTCAGATTGTTTGTTTTCTCCAACAGCACTGTTTTCCTGCTCCTGTTGTTCTCAGCCTCTTCTGATTTTGCTCTCTTTTCTCCAGTGAGACCATGGGCATCATCTTTGCGAGCTGTCATTCTGACCTCTAGATCCTTTGCCAGACTGTGAAAATTTGTGGTCTGCTCTACTAAGGTGCTTTTCTCAGCCTGGAAGTTCCTCCATAGCAGGGCACTCTTCTCTGGGACACACAGGAAGCGGACGTGGGACAGATAGGAATGCTCACATTTAAAGACTCGATTGCATTCTTGGCATCTCATCTCTGCAGAAATAGACAACAGATTATGAGTTTTGCAAAGTTAGAATTGTGGATGGATGCAGATCCTGACCATGCCATTAACACAAAAACGCAAAAACATCTCTTACGCCATACAAGGTGATACGTGGTTAAGCTAAAGCCAGAGTGAGATGCCTTGCTGTTATGGAAAATGGTTCAGGTCTGTTTGCCTCCATGTGCTACTTGCAGAAATGCTTCCATTCAGCCCCTCCAGCCATGTTTGAATTTGGTAAAATTGCCAGTATGCAATAGTCTAGATAAAACCATACAAACTTAGGGACCATACCACTGCACTCACCATTTTTAAAACAGGCCAAATGTTTTTTTCTCTACACTCATGAAATGAGATGGACTAGAGCTGGCCTAAAAGACTTTGGCACAAGCCTCTAATTTCTGCAGGGGGTACTCTGAGAGTTTAGTACTTTTTACAAATCATTTGATGCTAATACCTGCAGCTCTTATTCATGCTCATTTGGCAAACTGCTCAATGTCTCAAGGCATAGATGCCTGTGGCATAGAAAATATTCAATGTGAAACAATGTCAATCATGAACAGGAGGAATGAGAACATGCATTGGCATGATACCATCTTTCTGGCCTTTGATAGGATGTAACTCAGTGACCAAGAAATGTATCAAGCATCTTAACCATTGTGAACAGCATCTGCACTCTAGTATTCCACAACATGCAGCGGTTTATAAATGCAAACAATGGCAGAGAGCTCCTAAGGTCTGGGGTATGAAGAAAAGTTCACAGATTGGCTGGGGAGAATTGCAAAAACCTGAGCTGTAGGTTTAGTATGGTATAGACAACTTCCCAAACAACAGAAGCTGAACTTATTGTATGATAGCATTACCACTGCTGATTTCAAGTCTTGCATCTAAATACAGTGCTTCTTGTGCAGATAGCACTTTGCCCTGGTAAATTCACAGGGCTGGTACTGTCTGTCTACATAGAAGCTAACAGAATATGCTGAAATTAGTTAAAACGATTTAGTGGGTATCTGCTATGAATGTATCTATGTTAATTTAATACTCAAATACAAACAAGTATTCGTTTGTATATCATATAAAATAACAAACCTATAACTATAAAAACAAAGCTATATAATTTGTGTTTAATTCCAGCAAAGGGAATGTAGAAAAATGTTTTTTCCACTTTGACTAGATCAAATTTTGAAGCAAATTTCTTCATGCTCTCTGCCTGCAGCTCAAGCCCCAAAGCAGAAGGTCTGGCCTCTTAACTGCTGAGGGTTTAGACAGCTTTTATTTCCTGTATTACAGGATCAGCACATACTAAATAAGTTCCAGGCTCACTCCAGTCCTGAGTGACCTCTGCACAGCCAGAGTCTGGTACTTACCATTCTGGGGACTCTGAGCTTTTATCTCATTGAAACCCAAGAGTCTGGAAAGCTCTTCATCATACCAGACAAGCAGCTCCTCATTTTTGTTGATTTTCCTGGTAGAGCGATAATATAACTGACTGTTTTCTAAGTAAGCTTCCAAGTTCTGCTCCTTGCTATTGGCAGCTGCTTGTACGAGCCTCATCCAAGGCAGCCCTGTAGGACTGTGCACAGATGCAACATCTACCTGTGGGACAGAACAGAAGAAGAGGGAAGTTTCAAGTTCTGGGAACCAAAATAGACGTCCAACAAATTCAAAAAATAAAAATAAAAAGAGAGAGGAAAAAAGTATTTTTTTTCTGCCTCACACAGAGTCTGTCTGTGCCAAAGCCCCAGTCCATATCCAAATACACCTATGACCAAAGTCATGGTGGGGAGAAAGATCAGGAGTTAACAACCCAATATTAAGTCTATTGCTCAAATTAAATTTTCCTTCCGTGTACATGTTACAACACAGCGCTCAGTTGCAACAAGGCTTTTCTCCACAGGACTACTGAGTCCTTTAGTGGCAGGTTGACCATTCTCTGGAAATAATGTAACTGTAAAACATTTGTTTTTGCCTTCCTTGTTCAGTGTGTGGCTCCCATCTTATTTAATTGATTGCATTTGCTTTGAATGGGGAATGATTTATTTCTTTATAGGTTTTTCCTTGGTGTTTACCACAGCAGAACTATGTCCTCTGCAGTGTTTGAAAGATGGGGAAGATTTTCATAGCTGGGAGGCTGAAACACAGGGTGATCAAGGGCAACATTTACACACATAAAAAGCCTCAACTAATTTTTGAAGCACTAAGTCATTGTTTTGAAAGGAAGAAGTTTGGAAATGAAAAATGTCTAATGACAAGTATGATCCAAGTTTCACCCCAAGCAATGTATAGCTCTTTGTTTTCCACTAATTGCAGGATAGCCATTCATTGGTGTTTTGTATCAGAAACAGTATTTAGGTTATTTATTTTTCTGTTTTTAACTCAATCTGTTACCTACCAAGAAAAGTATGACTATAGTAGTCTCTTGGATATGGAAGGAAACATTTAGAGACCATTAGTATAAAAGCTAATTAGTATGAGGGAGAAAATAAATTTAATGCCCTGTAACTGGTTCTCTCTGAACACCATGATAATTAACAATGATTGAGAAATCCTGAAGTCTGACAGTAACACGAGCACACCCACCCACAGACAGAGTGGTTGCGATTAATAGCTATGACAGAGGCTGTCATTTATTAGTTTCTGTATTTCAGAAATACCAAGAACCCACCCGGAGCTCTAACCAAAGTCAAAGAGAACACAGCTCCTCCAGGAACCAGACCTCCAGGGCAGAATCGGAAAGAGCTCACAGGAGGAATCAAGGGCAGAACAGTAGACCTGGGTGCACTCAACTTCAAGTGTGGGCCCACTTCAGCTTTATCTCTCCCTGGGATGGCAATCCCTCAGATGAATCCTTTGCATCCACACATGAGGGAAGGGCTTTACAGCCCAACAGACTAAACCAGAGTGCTATGAAGGTAGTCTGACTTCCCTGACACACACTGAAGGAGAAAGGTAAGAATAAGCCTGCTCCTTGGATGCAGGAGGCAAAAGCATGAAAAACTACAAGGGACAGAGGAAGTCAGCAGAAAGGATAGATTTTATAAAGGTCTAATTTCTTTGCTGGAGTAAAGCATTTGCTGGAAAGAACCACCTGTGCCAATGGTTGCCCAAGCATACAAATTGGCCCAAGGAGCTCAAATTAGGGCCTCCAAGTAGATGAGAGAAAAAACAGAGCTCCCTTTTGATCTAAACATAAAAGCCTAAGAAGAGGAAAATCTTTTTGTAAATTATATTCTCCAAAGCCTTTCTGAATTGCTGCTGAACTAGGATGAGCATGAAATCCATCTGCAGAGAATCCAGCTTATCCTTTATCCCTGTGTTTTTACTGTAGCCAGCATATCAAGCCTAAATTATTGTTTTCCCCTCAGTGCCACGACAATGTTGTGTCATCATGATTGTATCATTAATTAACTGTCTGCACACAGAGTTGCAAGCTAAACAATAGTTCCTGATTTCTGGAAGGTTTAGTTTTAATTTTGAGTAGCAAATATGATATGAGGCCAAGGACTGCTTCTGAAAAATCTACTTGCACAAAGTTTGATGCATTTACTGACAAAGACAGAGATCAGAGACAATTCAGATATTCAATGTCATGGCTTCTGCAAGGGAAACTGTTGATCACAGCCTGAACCTCTGATTAACCATCTGAGGCAACTGACAGGTCGGCTGTGGGAGCACAGGTGAAGGTAATTCAGTTGTGCTCCCGGAAGGAGTGGAGCCTGACTCCACCTCTCCTAGATCCCATTTAAGAACTGACCACCACTAAGGCAGCATCTCTTTCTGGAGATTGCTCCTTTGTGGGGTTTTTGCTGTGAGTCTCAACACTGGTGAGCATCCATCTCAACTGAAAGCCACAGCACTGGTGAGTCTTTTCTTAGATATTCTCTGGCTATCAATTTACTCTGTAATTACAACTATACACTTGTATTATTCCACCTATACAGCTTCATAACAACTCCTAACTCATATGCTGCAAAACACTAAAGGCCTCCCACTGGAGGGCTGTTCCAATGTAGAAACCCATTGAGGCCCTTCCTTGACTCTACAGACATTCCTAAAATTCCTAGGAGGAGTATAAAATTATTCTATAGAGTCTCATTTCAGGAGGGTTCATTCTCCAGAGAGCTGATAGTTCTCTTGGGGCATTGGTAACCCAGCCTGAGCAGGCTAATTTGTGCCAGGGACTCAAATGAACAAGCAGCAAAAGCCTGAAGCCTCTTTGTCTATTTCTTGATTAGTTTAAACAAAAAACATCAAACAGATATCTCCCAATAGATGCATCTTCCATACTGCACATTCTGCCTGAAATTTCTCTCTGAACTATGGAGAACATAGAAACTGTTCTTTCTTCATGATGTAAAACATTATGTCCCTGTCTTCATCTAGACTGATGGTGACTGAAATGCACTCCAAGACCCTGAAGGCGGAGATGAAATGTCAAGAGGAGAAACAAACATCCAAATGAAAATGTTATAATGAACATTGGCTACAGAACCAATTATTTGGGAACTAGAGCTTGAGATTACGCTGCCTGAATTCACTCCATCACTGTTCTGGGGCTCCTGTCCTCTCCAGCATGGTGGTTTCTTTTGTTTCACAGCTCCAACTCTGTGGCTTTCCTGCAGTGACTGCAAAGAGCAGATGCAATACAGGCATATCTAAGGTAAGTTCAGTAGATCCATGTACTAATAGCAGTAGGATGTGGCTACCTGAAGAATGTGTGAGCTGGCTGCCTGATTGCCATCTTCTACTGATCATGCTAAAGTCACTGCCAATTGTGATTTTACTTTCATGGGTAACTGAGAAAAATCAGATTTATGGTGCCTCCTAGTAAATATCCTGTGTTCTTTGCATGGGGAAAATCCAAGTGGGCTAAGTGAAGATGCAAAACTATTCATCCCTCTTCCCTCCTGCTTGCAGTCAGTACTGAAGCAGGTCAGCAGTCTCAAGCACAGAAATGGAATTTTGTATTTGTATAGGGAGCTAGGAGATATGATTTAGGGGTTTTCTGTAGGTACGGTAAAGGGAGGACGGTTGGACTAGATGATTTTATAGGTCCTTTCCAACCTTGTGATTCTATGATTCTTCCTGCAGAGGCAACAGTTTTCACTGAGGTCCCCTGAGTCTACAGCCCATAAATCAGCAATGTGTTGGCTGCCTTTTGGAGGAGCTGTTAGTTGTTCTGAACAGAGCAAAAATCTACCCCTTACAAAGTCAGGATGGTGTAACACTGAAGGACAGTGTAACACTGAAGGACAGTGTAACACTGTCTAGCACCGAGCACTGCTTTTCCCCCACCTTAAACACATAGTGGATGGTCCGTGTATCAGAACACTTGAGGGCAATAAAAGCTACAGTGTCCAGCAGGGTGTTCTGCAGCAAGCAGGGGCCAAAAACAGCTTCTTCAGGAATGTCCTGTGTGGTGTGAACAGTAGCCAGTATATCCGGAAAATGATGATGCAGAATTTTGTTGTCACTTGTCCAAAGGAATTTAGGCAAAGATGTGAGTTCCATCATAAACCTGTAAAATAACAAGAAGTCACACTTGGAATGCAGATGTTAATGGAAGGAGGCATCACTACTTCAAATATAAAGGCTTTCAGGAACTACAGGTGAATTGTGAGAGCATGCCAAAACATTTTGGTTAGAGTTTACAGCTTTGTTAACATCTTTTTCAGAAAGGGAAAACAACTTTGTAGTAAACCAGAATATGAGATTTGTAAACAAGTTGATTATGTTTTTCTGGAATAATCACACTGTCCAGGAGCCCAGCTGCTCGGTACTGCTACTCCTGATGGCCAGGATTAAGAAACATTTGGAAACAGTAGGCTAAGTTTTCATCCAGTGGAATTTTGTATACTCTTCTTCAGTAAATTCTCAAATAACCTTCTTACTTACTATCAGTAGTTCACGGAACTGTGAAGAAAGATGAGAAGGACAGCAACAATTAAAAAAAAAAAAAAAAAAAAAAAAAAAAAAGCAGATGGTATCTGAGATTGGTTTTGAAAAAGCCACGTTCTTTAATTTGGAAGTGTGACATCAGCTTAGGTACTCAGGTACACAACCAAGAATAAAATGAGTGTCTGTTCAAACTGAATGCACAAAATCTGTGTAGACTGACACAAGGGTTATATCCTTCCCCTCCCAGAATGTACTTAAGATAATATTTATTAGCTGTTGTTAAGAAAATCAAATCGGATTATGACTCTTGCTGTGATTATACCCTTAGCATAAGATTAGAAGAGATTGGTGTGTTCAGAGACTGAATTTTCTTGCCTGGAATGTCAAATATTAAATCTTTTCAGTGCAGAGGCTATTTCTGCATTACACTTCTCAATCCAAGATCTGTGTATGAAGCAAGGAGGTAGTTCTGTGTTCTTTGCCATTCTGAGCTTCTCTAGGTTTTTAATAAAGATATTGCCACCTCCTGCTCCCTGCTGGATGTCATGGAAAAACCCTAATTTATGTCATCAAGAGCTGGATCAGGTCCATTAGGCACAGAAAATTAAAGAGAACAGCAAGAAGCCCTGAAGAGGCCTTAGCCTAATAAATACCGAGATAGAAGGGCTGAAGATCCAGTCTAATCTTTCTCACTCTCTGCCAGCAGAATTGATTTGTTACTCAATGACTCATGACTTAAATTGAAGTGATATAAATGCTCAGGAGAGTCACACTGATTTAACTAAATCAGTTTCTAAATCAGTATCGTTAATTCAGAATAATTTCCACCTCATAGGCAAAGTCTAAGCCCCCACTCTGGAAATATGTAAATGCATGCTCACATATGCAGAAAGTAGAGAATCTCTGAAGGACGAAGGTCTAAAACAGACAAGCAAGACAAAGAGTAGGAGGTAAAAGGGTAAAAAAAAATGTCAGCTGACTTGACAGAGGTTATGCCTTAAGAGGAGGATGGAACAGGACTCTGCTTTCACTTACTGATGAGTTTTATTGTGTGGTTTCCCAATAACCTGCTGATGTCACTACTGGTGTGAGAACAAAATGGTATCTTCTTTGTGCACATTAGTACAGCACAGGATCTGCCTAAGCCAAAACAATGCATTCCTATGTTTGTATCTATGTTTGTATGTTTCCATTTAAGCTGTGTTGTTTATTAACAAATGGGGTGAGGCCATATTTTAAAAATAATAATAATGCAAAAAATAAAAGCTCCAAACTATCAGAAAAAATAAATTTGAGATCTAAAATGCTTCAATGTACCTCTGCATAAGAAAGCATTTAGAAACAACTTACAAGCTGAAACAATCCCTTTTCTAATAGTCTGCATTTGGGGAATTCTTAATTCAGCGTTATTTTACTTATTCGCATATAACCTCAGAAGGCAAATCTTCTCACTAAGGTTCCCCCTTCTAATTCATTCAAAATTCTACATATGCAAATAGGAGAGCATTGTGCATTGGCTACCTTGGTGTCCCATCAGAGGAAAAGGAATTTTCTTTTTTCTTTGAGTCTCTCAAGGCTGAGTTTGCAGTGAGGACATTGCTGAGGATGTCACACGTGATCACCTCCATGTCAGAAGGGGATGAGTCACTGGCTGTGTGCTGTCCTGACCTCTTCCAGAAATCCTCACAGAAGCATGGATGCTGGGCTTGAAGGACTCTAGACCTGCTTCCAGCCAGCTCCTGCTGCCTGGTACCATTCACTATTTCAGCAGGTGTTAAATTGTGACCACAAGCCCCAGCATGACAAGAACCATTTCTCCAAAAACTGACAGTGTGTGCATATCAAGTCTAGGATTTGCGTGCAACACCACCACCTAGTGATTTCTGCCAGAACAGATGTCCAAAGAGCAACTGACAGAGTGGTAGGGCAGGCCTCAGCACTGCTCTCCACTTGGGTTTTGCTGCCCACAGGATGGATGTGAAACTCCAGTATGACTGCTCTACACTCCTTGGTGCCAGTGCAGTCATTGGCAGTACAGTGCGTGCCACCTGTCTGATGCCCCTGGTCTTGCCCCCAGTCTTGAGTGCTGAAGGGCTTCCACATATCCTAAGGGAAGGGTAGAAATCATTCCCAGGTGTAGCAGCCTCTGCCTGCCCTTGCTGTCTCACTGAGCTGCTTGCAGATAATCCGCCCTTCAGGGAGCAAATAAATAGAAATATGTACACCTTCTGTACCATTAAATTCTTCTGAATTGAAAGGATGCAGGAAATAGAAGCCAGTAAGGTGTATCAGATCCCTAACATATCTTTCTTCCATCCAAAGTCAAGCATATATCAAATTGAACAAGCCTTTGTGCTTTGCTTGTTTTCTAAGTGACTTGTGAATTAGTCATAGACCTGATGGACAAAAAAATCCCCTAAGTGACAGAGACGGTCACATTCCTCTCCCCCACAGCAGGAAAAGCTGCAAAAAGGAAATATCATGGATACAAAGCAATCTGAGCTGCCCTGTGGCAGCTTTCTGTGCGGGGAGATCAAATAATTTGTTGACCGCACCACCTAGTGAAACATCTCAGCATTACACCGAGGCTTCAGACAAAGGGGCGGCAGCACAGGAGCTCTTGCTTAATTCCAAATCCTGACCCAATGTGTTTCACATCTTTGCCAATGGTCTAAATGAAGTTATGATTATTAAGAACCTACAACGGGAGCTGCAGTGAGAAGTGGTGATGGTTCACAGACTGGCTGGCTAGCTTTGGCAGACTGAAGTAGGTGAATTGCTCACATTCTGCAAAGGATAGAGAAAATGATCACAACTGAGAATTCTTCCAGATTTCACATAATGGATTTTTTTTTTTTTTTTTCCTAATATACGAGGAACTCTTGAGGTTGGCATCAGGCCTTCATTTTCTTCAGTCAGCTTCCTGTCATTGCTGCCTACACCTCTGCAGTACAGTCACTACTCCCTTTTCTGCTTGATGCGCATACATCTGCAACCACTTGAAATGATGGGACTCCTACTGATGGTTTCACCACTTATCTTCCCAAGCTGGCCATACAGTCCATCTTTCATCCTTCTATGCTCCTCAGACACCACCGTCTTTGGCCCTTACCTTGAGAGATATCCTCTTCTCACCTCACTCCAGTACTTAAGGAATAGCAGCTGCACACAACTCTTCTTCAATGACCTAAAAACCCCCATCAACGTTGTCCTGTGCATCAGGACAAGTATTACATACAGGTGAAGACACACTGCATTAAAATCATGTTTGTTTTGTGTTACCAGTTTCCACATTTTGGCTGACTGCTCTAAGGAGAAGCCATTCTTCTGCACTCTCATTTCTCACAAATTTGTTCACTGTCTTGTGCATCTGACAAACTCCTCTGCTGCATGGCAAAGTTGGCAGAACTCTGTCATAAATCTCCTTGTGAAGGTCACATCTTCATCTCTGTATTGTGCAAGCAATGACACCCTTGCCTCAAACAGGCAACGCTGAAACTGCCATTGCCTCCTAGAGATACAATCCCCCTCACACAACATAATCCTGCTGCTCTTGATCATGTTCTGCATAAGCAGTTCCTGTTCCCCTGGGCTCACCCACACACACGTCTGAAATGGTGACATAAATTGAATATTTATAGTGCATTAGTAGGACATTAAAGTCAGATCACCTGTTAGACATGGAGTACTCTCCATATTCTATCTGTCACAGATGCGAATTTTCATATGGATGAGTTTAGTGACTTGCAGTTTAATGGACTTTTCATCCCCCAGAGAGTATCTGATACACATATACCATGTCCCTGAGTGATGAATTTTACATCTTTATTTCCAAGAAGCATGACAGAACTGTCAAACAACAAGTACCTATGGGCAGGCAGCTCCCTATGAACTATGCAGTTGTGGATGCTTCATCAAAAAGCGCGTGAAATAGATGGTGCTTATGGCAACTGCTCCCAGCCTGCTTGCGTCCAGAAGCAGCACACAAATTGCCAGCAAAAAAGGTTCAGCCTGGTGGTTTGGGGACAGTCTATATCAAATCTATGGCTCTGCAAAGTCAGTGATGATGCTGTAGGCTTGCTTTGCCTGGATTTATTGGAAGTATTTGCACCCCCTTCCTCCTGCCAAATTTCAGTGTGATTTAGCAGGTGTTTCCAGCAGTTTGCTTTGAAGATACAGTTGCAACATTTTGCCTTTCTCCTCTTAATGTCCACAAAAGACTTCTGCAAACCCATGCTCAATTAACCCAGTTAGCAGAGCAGCCTGATTAAAACACAATCCCTTTCTCCCTTACTAAGACCCATTCCAGTTGTTTTCCTTCTTTAAAGGAACCATTTGGAACTTGCTCTGTAAGATGTGACTTAGCTTGCCGGCAAGTTTGTGCTCAGTATGGAGGAGTGCAACAAAGCTCTCACACAGCTGTGATGATCACGTTTGGACCACTTCTGGACCACCAGAGTTGCATTCTCAAGCTTCTGCAGAAGGGCAACAACAGAACTGACAGCAGAGCCCAAAGAAACAGTAACTCCTGAGAAACACTAAAGCATTTTCCACAGCTCGTGACAAGAACACACTTCTAGCGAAAAGTGAGAGAAGGGCCTATGAATTGCTATGAGCAGATTTTCAGATTCCTGATTTTCTACCACACGGCCTTCAGGTGTCACTGCAAGCTCTTCTAAGGAATGCCTGGAAAATCCCAAGCATAGAAACTGCTTGGAACACAGACTCCCTGGCTAACTATTGTCATAGGACTGGGCCCAATTCTCCTTGCCACAGTGACAACACTGAACTGCAGCATCATTCTTTTCTTGGTGGTGATCACAAAGAGCTGGTAGCCTTGCATAATGTTGCCATCAGTGCACAGGTATGGATGATACAACAAAGATATCTTTGCAAGAAGGGAAAATTTTCAACCAGAACTTGCTTAGTGAGTTCAGCCCTTCATAATCATAAATGGAAAGGATTCATAATGATTGATTCTCTGAAATGAATTTGATAGATATACCTGCCAACAGCTTCTTTAATTTCACCTTCACATTTTATTTCAGTATGGTGTAATATGCACATAGCAACAACCCTTTCAAATCAGTCATCCTATTATGGAAAAAGAAAGAAACAAACAAACAACAACAACAACAAAACAAACAAACAAAAAAACACACCACAAAGATATTCATAAAAGCAATTGGGAGGATCTGACCCACAGCAGCACTACCCCACCCTCCAAAGCCATTTTTTCATCTACTCTGACCAGCCTCCCAAGCAGGGATTAATTTGAGTTGCAGAGCCCTGCACTTGCCATGTTGGCAGAAAGGAAATAAACAATCAAACGTTGGAACCATCATTCCCTTCTCCTTTTAACTTACTCCTCTCTACTCACAGGACTGACAGTGTTCTCCCTGGAGCACATAACCTGGCACTCCTGTGGCCACTGCCCAAACTCCTTTTGATTTCAGAAGGTCTGTCGGCCTGAGGAATCCGTGATCAGACATGCATTGTCATGCGCAATAAACTACAACTATTGCAGAACTGAGCTGATGCAGACAGAGTGCTTCTGTCTGCAGCATTTATCATTCTCTGTTGTTGTAAGGAACTGAGGATTCTTAACATGTGAGGGGAATTCCAGGGGAATCAGAGATGAAAAAGTGAGAAAATCTGCTTATTGGGTTTCATACATTTGGTTTCCTTCTGCACAGAGTTTCCTTCTCTTTTACGTATGCTGTGAACTTTAAAGAAGAATCAAAGCTAGAACTGGAAAAAAAGCTGGCAGGAAATCAAAGAAAGAAAAGGAGAATTCTTGTTCTGAAAGATATGATAAATAATTCCAAATACCCCCAAACAAATGCTGAAACAATCTGCAACCTGCTTCTTAAATCCATAAAACCAGAAACTGAGGAGGTCCTCTTAAAGCACAAAAAAATCTAAGCAAGCTGTTTCCATTAGCTCACTGCTGCAGCAAACTATTCTGTGCGTCAGACCTGGCCGGGTCTGGGAATCTCTCCTTTGGGGCCCAGAGCCTTTCCTTCATACCTTTGCTGCTGAGAAGCCTGTATGCATGAAGCCATACAAATGGATATGGAGATATGAGGCAGCAGCTGCTGCCATGTGCTGCCATTCCCAGCCTGACTGGGCTGCACCAAGCTGCAGGTGCAAGAGGGAGATGCCCCTCAAGGAGGTGTTACAGCCCAAGTGGAGTACATCAAAGTCTAGGATGAGCTTGGAAAGGGATGAGGTGCTGCTGGCTGTAAGAGAAAACTAAGCATGTGTCACATTCTGAATCTTGAGCTTGATATCCTGTTTATCTTCAAGAAATAGCACATAGATGGTACTCATTGAATTCCTGAGCTCTAAGTGTCCTCTTTCATCCTTCCAGTTTCACTAATGACAACTTGGAATTCCAACAATTCTGCACAGAGATCAGGATCATCTGATTCAAGGAAGGCCCACTCCTGCCAATGTGCCACTTCCAATCCACAAAGAGTAAAAAGAAGAATTCAATTAGCAATGATAAACTAAATGCCAGTAAGACCTATGATTTTTCTTACCCAGGGCTACAGTGGGCCATCCTGTGAGCAACTCTAGTGCTGCTGCTCTGACCATATCCTCTGCGCTTCTGGGGCAACTCAGTTTGCCTGTACCAGGCATTTGGGGGAAGCAGCAGGAAAAGCAGTTTTGTATCAGGGAGGAATTTGCTGGCTGCAGTGGTGAACTGAGTCTAAAAATAATGGAATAAAACTGGCTCTGAACTAGCCTGGTGCACACAAATGGTTTTGCTTAGCATTTAGCTGACCCCAGCTAAACAACCCACCTTTCTGCACAGCAGCTGCAGAACTCTGCCTTGACAAGCACCCAAAATAGTGGGTACAAGCAAGGAAATTGCACATTCCCTGAGAAAATAATTGAGGCATCTCTGAGTAGAGAGCCTGATACACACACTGAGATTCCAGAAATTGGCTCCTTGTGGAGTGCAAGTCCTATCTGGAATTTTTTCATCTGAATCAGAGACCTCCAAGCTCACTGAATGCTCACAATTTTGCTGTTCTATTTTCACGGTACCTTCAGGGAGCAGCTCTCCAGCCCTTACTATTTTAAGGCTCTGTGGTCTTCAGATTGTCTTCCATCACCTGAAACACACAGTACAGGCAATACAAGCTGACAGCTCCTGATGAGCCATCATTATATCTTGGCTGGATACCCAGCCTAGTGAATCATGAAGCTGCCAAATCTTTTTATTGTGAAGTATTTCTCAGACTTCAGTGGGAATAATGAAGAAGACAGAGCTAAAACCCCTGCTTAGAAATGAGTAAATACTTCAAGTTCCACATCTGCCTTCAGCAAGTCTTGTGAGATCAGGAGCCTCTTGGAAGCAAAGATTAAAAGGTAAGATTCCCATTTCCTTTGCTGTTTCCTCTGGAGACAAGGAAAGCTGAAGAGGGCTCTCACCTGATGCACAGCAGCTGCCCTGAAGATATGCAGAGATGCCTCTGAAAAAGAGGCAGAACTTTTTTCCCAGGACCACATGGATGCAATTTCCACTCTTAAAGTTAAGGAAAGAAATGTCCAAAGTTCAGTGTCAGATCTAGGCTGATGAAAACATAATTAAGACTGGAACAAGTTCCAGGAGAGGTTTGTGCACACAGTGAATTTCATGAGGAAGCTCCACAGCAAGCTTTGCTCTTTGTCAATTTCCACATCCCTCTACCTGTCACTGCATCAGATCTAATGGGTCTTGGTGTATGGTGCTGGCATGTGCAAGTCATTCACAAGTAGGCAAAGGGAGATGACTATGGCTCAGTGGTCTGATGCCTTTTAAATACTTCATTTTTTGGTGCAAGGCACTATGCTGTAGGGCTGACGCCTCACCAGCCTACACAATACCCACATACCATGTTATCCTTATCTACTACTTTTGATACTGCATTTTCAAGGCCTAGAATGTAAAAAACAGGGTTCCTGTTGGAAAACAGGAGCATGTTGTAGCTCTCCAGTCAGGATTGTTGGCCTGTAAATCTTATGAATTAGCCTCATTTTAGTGCACGGTATGTTTTGTATTCCTAATCTGCACTGTGCCGGTGGTCAATTCAGAGACTGGGTCTGCCTCCTGCCCCTGCTATTCTGGCACTGCTCTGTGTTCTGCAATAGACACAACACTCCAAAAATGTCACAGGTATTTTGAATTTTACGGGGCACAACCAGGAAGGGAGAGAAAACAAATCCTAAAATGTCTCTATTTCCCACACTCCACCAGAAAGAGCATATAGCACACATGTATGTTAAAGCAACAAAAGCATTTAATGGGAAGTAGAACAGAGAAAGTAATGATGCAAACTTTCCTCTGCTGTCATGTCCACTGGGGAGACCCAGGCTGTGACAGTGCATATTGATACATCTGTTCCCACAGAGACTGAACATTTCCTCTTTACATGGGCATCCATACAAACAAAACCCCACTCCCCACTTGCAGGCAGAGAGCACTGCCAAGCGAGCAGCCAGCACAACCCAGTGCAGCCATACTGATGCCACAGCATCTGTAACTTGGGAAAAGGGTCACCACCTGCTCTCTCCATACAGTTCATATTCATGTATCCTTTTCACAAATTACAAGAAATGACATTATCTGATTGCTGTGCAAGACACACATGGTTCATTTTCGTTTCACAGTCCTGCTATTCATTTTCGGTAGCTCTCAATTTAAAATAAAATAATAAAATATGATATTTGCTCAACAAGAAACTAATACCTTTATTTCTGTGCTCACATGCATCTACACATATACACAACCATGCACTCACAGCTGTAAGTATGGATACACACAGCTATAAGATATTTTGCAATTTTATATACTTGTCATTTGCATTTGAACGAGTAGTCACTTTCACATGGTTCATGCTGGAGATTTCTTCAGCTTCATGAAGTAACAGCAAACTGCATCCATGTTATTTATGTAGGTGCTAGGCTTGTTGCCCAATGTCACCTCTGCTAACGACAGTAACCAAACTGAACAGCCCCACATAATGTGAAATCTTGGGGAACAACACCAGCCACTTATTTTATCATGCAGTGAAGCTAAGGAATCTTGTAAGGGAAAGTGAATTCTGACCTAAACCAATTTGTTTCCCAATAAGCTGCTTTGTTGTTACAGCTGATGTTTATTAACATCAAATACAGGTAACAAGTGCTGTAAAAGAACAATATTAAAAGATTCATAGCATTACAGACATGGAAAAACACATGATACGTTGGGATTTAGATAAGTCATTTCTTCTGCTAAATCTTCCATACACTCTATAATTCCTTATACCAAATATGTTTTCATTATGATGATGATGATTATTATTATTATTATTTTCTCTCACAGTTAATAGAAGCTAAAGTAATATTTTGACTTTGACTTTATATCAGTATTTCTATGGCCCTGGAGCTTTTCTTTCTTTCAATAAGATGATTTTTCTATTGAGTTCTGCAGAGCACTGCCCTGCTTTACACACCAGAACATTCCTAAATTCCACATTCATGCGCTTTCTCATCAACAGCGTACAACCATTTGGTGTCACTTTGGACACTTCCTAAAAAATAAACCTTAAGTTCAACCTCCCGGTTTTTCTACTGCCTAAATGAATCCCTCTTTCTATCCACAATTATACCTAATGAATGGAATCGGGAGCTACGAGTGCTACGTTTGGCTTTTTTGAAAGCCACAAAGAAGGGACAGCTCCTCAGCAAGAGTCTGTGAGTTCCTCAATTCAATGCACGAATGCAACCGCTGCTTATTCAAGAGCAACTACAAGGAAAATACAGAATAAGTGAAAACTCGCATGCTCCCGTGACGTTTCCACTGCCATCTCCAGCAGCAGTACCCCTCCGACCGCAAAGTGAAGACGATGACTCCCCTCTTTGTACCCGACTCTGTTCCTACAGAAACCTTTCCACAAAGGATTTATAAACGTGAAGACCAAAGTGACATTTCCAAGTGATGACGAGAGTAGTTTCTAACTTAGCGAAACCAGTAAGAAATATCCTGCTAAGGAGCGCGGATATCTTTACACTGGGTAGAAATACGGATTGGCTTGAAGAGATATTCCAAAGCAAGTTCATCCGTTTCTTAAAGCGATCAGACCAATCACCCCGAAGCCACGACGGTACCGACCCGTCGCAGTCAGAAGAAAGGAGAGAGAGAGATCAAAGGGGCAGCGGTCGCCCGAGCGGTCCGGGCTGGGGCGAGGAGCCGGGAGGGAGCGGAACCCCGCGGGGCTGCCGTGAAGACTGAGGCTCTCGCTTCCGAACCCCTGCCCGGACAGCTCCTCCGGGGACGAGGTCCTTCGGAACCGCCCGCCCGGCCCGCCCGCTCTCATCTGCGCGCCGCTTCCCCCCCGTCGCCCTCTTCTTACCGCCCCGGAGAGCAGCCCGACGGCAGCCGCCCGCTTCGCCCCGTGCCGTCCGGTCTCTGCCGCCGGCAACACGGCCGCCTCTGACCTCCCCCCCCTGCCGGCCCGCCCCCGGGCCCCCCTCCACTGCAGCTCCTCTCACCTCTCCGCGCTCACGGGCTCCGCGCAGCCCTCACCCCATCAGACGGCTGCGGCCGCCTCCCTGCGGAGCCCGCATCCCACTCCAGGGCCACCCCACCACCCCCACCCCACGCACCGCCCCGGCGCGGCCGCGTCCCCCTCCCCGACACCACCTCCGCTCCCCGCCCAGAGCGGCCCCCCCCTCTCCCGGGTCTCGCCGCCCCCCGCCCGCGGAGCCCCCCCGGGCAGCAGCGGGGCCGTGAACGGGAGATGGGATGGGTTCCCCGGTGTAACGGTGCGCTGGGAAGAGGACTTTCTTTTAAAGTTGGGGGGAAAAAAGATCAAAGTATCCGGATGCATCCATCTCTGTGTTCCTTCACAGCGCCCGATAGCGCTGCTGTTTGCGGTGCCGTTTGGGGCGCCGTGCGTATCGGTGTGAACAATATAAACTCGAAAACTGGTGCTTCACGGAGGGCACCGGCGGGATGCAAAATGAGGGAATGCAAAATGAGGAATTCGAGGTTTGAAGCACAGCTGGTATGGCAAATACAGCCATCACACGTCTTGTCAGAAGCAAATATTCCCCAAATCCGGACAGCAACATTGCTTTTGAAAGATGTCGTTCCATATAAATGCCTTTAACGCCTGGCAGAAAATCCTTATGAACATGTTGACAAAGGCAATAACCCGGCTTATTTGATTAGTGTCCGTGTAATCTGAATACTGGCCTGTATCGACAAAAGAAACGTCAGCCCCGTAATGCTTTTGAAAGAACGGATTTGCGCTACAATTAACGAGTAATCTCACACCGATCCTGAGTCACACTCCACGCGCCGCGCTGGGACTGGAAGGGGGGCTGAGCTCCACGGGCTGCTCCCGACACCAAAAGAACAAACACCTTGTGGCTGTGGTCAGCCGGCAGGGAACCGAGCTGAGCCGCTGCGGACCCTGTCTCCGGCGCTCCTATTTTTGCAGCCTTTATTGAACCAACAGCTACCGGAGGCTCAGGAAGGGGCGGAAAGGATCCCTCACCCGGCAGAGCGATGCTCTGCGGGTACGCATCCTCCAAGGGGAGCATCGGGAGTGTGCTGGGAAAAAGGTTCTTCACCAGAAGGCTGTGGGCACGGAACAGGCTGTCCAGGGCAGCGGTCACGGCCCCAAGTGCTGGAGTTGAGGGGACGACCAGACAACAGTCTCAGTCGTACGCTCTGATTTTTGTGTGGTCCGGTGTGGGGCAGGGAATTGGACCTGATGATCCTCGTGGGTCCCTTCCAATTCGAGATATTCTGTTATTCTATCATTCTATGATCCAGGGTTGGGCCCTGCAGTGGGGTGGGTCGGTGGTAGCCAGAGATGAGGGTCATTATCGGAAAACAGACACAGTCATATTTTTCTTTGTAACCTGCTTGGAAGACTGCCATGGTATTTTATGAAACAACCAGAATCTGAAATGGGATCTGGAAGCACGGTGCCCTGTAAGGGGATGTGGGGAGCACAGAGGGGCAGGAGGTGCACTGGGACCAAACTGCGGCACAACCGGAGAGCGTTGAAGTTGGGGAGGGGGGGAAGGGGGAAAGATTCCTGCTGCCCAGAGGCTGCTTGCTCATTTTTGGTGAATGTCACCAGAGAGGATGTGGGTTTCTAGTATTTCTCCGTGATCTAAGTAATCGCTGGAGCTGGGCTGGCCAGTGCACAAAAGTTTTAAAGCGGTAAGCTCGAGCCATTGCGTCCAGCTGGCAGCTGTGCATAGTCCCAAGAGGACAAGAGGCTGAAACCCTGAGGACCCCTCCTCTTCTCTCTATAAGTCCCCCACCGCCGCAGTGGTAGGATGTGTCAACACAGAGTAGGAACGGGGAACTGAAAGTGAGATTCCCTCTCCCCACTGAGCAGTCTTTATTTTGGACCCTTGGGAAACGGCCCACGGTGCACAAAGCACGCGGGTGCTGAGGGGGACTTGCGGCGGGTTTGGGGCTCCACGTCCACGCGTGCCCGTGCAGGGTGGGGGGCACGGTCTGGAAAGGGACCACTTTGTGCCAACACATCACGCTCCCTCAGCGCCCCGAACCGCGCATCCCCCCGGGTGCCGGCTGCCCGCGGGGAGGAAGGGGCACTTTTTGCTCCTAAGAAAAGCTGTACGGTGCGAGGCGCAGTCGAAGACCCCTCCCCAGTCGTCCCCAGTGAAGTGATGGGTGGTTTGGGGCAGAACCGGAGGGGCAGCGTGCCATTACCCCACGGGGGATGGATTCCCTCGACCTTGAATCGCGTTCAAAGGCATAGGGAGAATGTCATAGTCCCGGGTCCATCATGCAAAGTGACTCTGTGCTCATCCCTCCCCGTGGCTCTTTCCATTAATTAGAGCTGCAGCAGCAGTGGGGGAGGGAGGAGCGGCTGGAAGGCAGCGGTTATGCAAAGTTTGGAGCCAGCATCCAAAAGGGCCAGGGCGGCTCTCGGGGGCAGCGCTTTGTAAGCGGGCGGGCTGGGGTTATGATGCCGTAAGAAGCTCCATTAAGAAATTTTCATCTCATCACCGCTCATTGCCTGCAAGGCACGGTTACGACTAAGTCAAACTTTTTACTACAGGGACGAAGCAATGTGCAGTGACACGAGAGTCGTGAAAACTTGTCCTTACCCCTGCCTCCAGGCAATCACTTCTACAATTGCACTCCACAACTCAATTTTGCACAGCTGCCCCATCCGCGTCCTCCTCCTCCTCGGTTTCTCACAGCTTTTTGCAATGATGCTCATCACACCCGCTGCCGCCTATTTCACCCCGCTCCGCCTACACAGCCCCTCTGCCGCTCGTTTGGGGTGCACCCTAGGAGCAGACCCCCACCCCATGACCGTAGGAGGCGGTGGTAAGAGCAGCGGGGTCGGGGCGCAGCTATTCCTCCCTCCCCTCGTTGCCTCGCTCGCCGCAACCTTTCCCCGCTCCGCATCCCGGAACAGGAAAGTCCCGGTTCAGCTTTCCCCCATAAGATCCTGTCTCCCCCCGCTGCTCCCCTCCCTCTGCCCCTTCCTGCCTCTGGCCTTGCAGAGGGAGCCACTCCGCTCCGTGCGGGACCGAGGACGTAGCCGAGCTTGGGGCGGGTGACGGGGCACGGGGACGGGGTTCCGGGGACCCTGCGGCCGGGCTCAGCCCCCAGCCCGCCCCCGGCCCTGAGCCTCAGCCCGGTGCCCGAGGGTTCTCCGCAGCCTTGAGCCGGGATACTGAAGTTAGTGGCTTGGTGGTGTGGGTGGTATTTCTGTGTTTGGGTTTTGTTTTTTATGTGTTCTTTTTTTTGTTTGTTTTTGTTTTCTCTCCTCCCTCGGCTCTTCCGAAGAGACAGACGGGGGGGAAGGGGAGGGAGGAGGAAGAATTAAGGAAGGGAAAAAATGGCGAGTGGAAGGAGCGGCGTGGAGAGAGCGGCACTTCTGTGCTGCTTCTTGTTGGCGAGCGGGAGCCTGAGCTGCTGCGCCCGGCCGGAGGAGGAGGAAGAACATGAAGAGCAGCGCTCCTGTCACGGCGCCTTTGATCTCTACTTCATTCTGGATAAGTAAGTGACAGTCACGTTTGAAAATGGTTATTCACCCTTCGCTGCCTCTGTGCTGCTTCCCCTCCTCCTCTCAGTGCCTCCCTCCCGTCTCCCGCAGTGCCAAGCATCGCGTGCGGGGCAGGGTCTTTGCCTTTGTTCCCCCAGACGTACGCTTTTCCCAGGCGGAGCCTTTAGGGGAGACTCGCGCTTCACCCTGGGTTAGGCACAGGCAGACCCGGGGGATCGGGGCACCCTCTGGTTGCGGTGCGCGGATGAGCGCTGGGGCTGAGCGGGCAGAGGACTGTGCTCCCCGCATCCCCCGGTGCTGAGGCTGCAGAGAAGCGCGGGGATGGCACCTGCGGGATTCGGCCACAACGGGGCTGTCCGTGCAGATCTGCCTACAGCTAAGGTGTTCGAGCTTGTATGAAGTGATTGCCTTTTTAACTCGATCACCGTAAGATTTTATGGAACTTCCTTCTGGCCAGCTTCTTTGGAGCTGTCTAAACCTGTGTTTGAGTTGTTATATATATTAAAATATGCTGGCAAACGCTTTAATACCATGCGATTCTAATTTAGATATAGCCCGAGGGTCTGAGTAAGCTCGCATCCGTGAACACGCTATGACAAGTAGAACAAAGCCTGTGTGTATAGGTGCACCCACAGGTGGTTCTCAAATAGCATGAACTGATTTGTTCAGTGCACTACTTTAGCTGAGCAGCTAGGGGTTAGAATCCAGGAGGTAACTGTTGGTCTTATGCATGTAGTGAGGACAATGGTTGTGCTAACCAGTGCCTCCTGGGCTATAGGTGGGGTGTGGTGCTTTGAAGTCCTGAAGCCTTTTCTTTGTGACTCTTGCCCATAAGCAAGGTTTACACTGTGCCAGTTCCTAGCTGGGAGAACTGACCCAGCAGGCCTCCTGCTCTGCCTGCATGGGACAAATGCCAGTCCCCGTCTTCAAGAAGAAAAAGGTATCATTATTCAGGATTCAGTTTTCAGAGCTAAACTGTCTGAAGACTACCAGAGGCATTCTGCCTTTCTGGATGATGCTCTAGCATGCTGTCTGGTGGTTTTGGTGTTTTGTTTGTTTGTTGTATGTGTTCTCTTGGTGGCATGACATATCTTTCCTTGTCTAAACTGTCCTTGCATGCTCCCAGTTTATCGGTGTGTTGCTGTTTCTCTTCAGATGATCAGAGAGCACTTTAGTGCTTTACTGAGGTGATTGCTGTTATCAGATTTCCCTCTACTTGGGGAAATCATGCCAGAGGACAAAGGGATTTGCTTGCAGCTACTGATATGTCTAGCAGTAGAAAGCTGGTTGTGTAAGCAAGCTCCTCCTCCATGTTGTAGACACAAAAGCATGCATTTTCTTTTAGCAGACTACAGGTCTTTCATGTTGGCTCAGGTGCTGTATACTATGCTCCACTGCAGATGGGACCCAATGGTGGCTGGAGTAAAAGTCATGCACTTACATTCCAGTGGGAAAATTGTCTTTGGCTTCAGTTGCAGATTGAGTCTTTATAACCTTCAAGAGTTTGAAAGAAAAACCCATTGGCATAAAACTGCAGTGAAAGCTTTTTTGGACCCTTGGTTTTAGAAAATATTCTCAATCCTGTGAGCTAGTGGCAAAGGCAGCAGTAAAGCTGCTTCTGGCCTTAATGAGATTGCGTTACAATCCATAAGGGTAATACTGGAGTGCCAGATCTTTGGAGCCATAGGTCCCTTGTGGCTTTCCTGCTTTAACAGAATACATGTGGTGCTGAGAGGGAGTGTACATACTGGCTGGGGGTGTGTTTAATCCCAGATGTATCCTGTGGCATCTGGCACAACATAAGGACTTGGGTTGGACTCGGTGACCCTTATGGGTCCCTTCCAACTTAGGATATTCTGTGTTTCTATGAAGAACATTTTTGAAGTCAGGGAGGGTTGTTTGCATGGGCAGATCCTGGACCTTGGGAAAGTTCTTTAGAAAGGAACTAGTAATTGATCAGTGCTGAGAAGAGCTGGGGTGTTTCTGGTAGGGAGGAGGCAGGATGCCAACTGTAAGCAGCTGGCCAAATCTGGAAATGCAGTAGACAGAAATCTGGATCCACATTGATGCATATTGGCAAAGAATCCTGGCTCTGATTTCTAATGAGAGAATCCCCAGAAAAGCCAATGTATGTTGACTAGTGGGAATCCCCCATGTCCTGAGCACTGTACACCTTCTAGAACTAGGTGCGTTCAGTCTTAATTAGCTGTGTAACAATGGGGTTGAAGCACTGACTCTGAAGACTCCAGGATTTAATTCTGTGACCCTGTGGCACACTCTTTAGCTGAATGACAGATCTTGTCTGTGAAGTCAGTTCCAATGAACCAAAATGACTTTAAGTCTGTTTTGCTTTGCTTCCTCATGGAAAGATGCAATCTCACATCTGTAGGAGATAAAATGGGGAAGGCAACAAACCTTTCTCCTCAAGCATGTAAGCTCTGTGTTTTACTGCAATGACTTTATTGGGTCATGATTTTCTTTTCCATTCTGCCAGGCAGAGTCTGTGAGGATCTAATAATCCTGCAGGCAATAACCTTCAGTGGAAAAAGATCATCTGCTGGTGAAGTTATTGGTATAATGTACGTGGTGCCAATTAGAGAGGAGAAAAACCAACAACTCGCTGAGCTCTTGCAGTTTTTCCCTTCCTGAAGTTGATTACAGCCCTTTATATTAACTGTATGGGATAGGCATGATTAGAGCAGTAGAACTAAACCTCTGGTGTCAGAGAAACTGGCATGGTGAAAAGAAAAAGCATCGTGTGTGGGAGGGAGACCTGCTACCATCCTCCTTAGAGTTGTCTGACCATGTCAGAGCCACATTAGATTGGCTTTGTCTCTGCAAATGCCTGAATGAGCAAACGTCTTGAAGCTGCAAGAACTGGACATTTGTTGGCTGCAGTCTTGTGCAGTCTGTATGCTGTACACCATGAGTTATGCAGGCCTGATCTTACTTGGAGGTGCAGTGGAAGTCTTTGAAGTACTGAACAGAAGTAGCAGAAATTTTCCTGTTTGCAGAGAGTTGATTCCTCTGCATGAGGCACAGCGATCTACCACACCATTGGTGTGCTCGCTGTTCCTATGGCATGTGGTAAGATCGAGTTGTGTGGTACCACAGATCTCATGTTTGTCTTTAAACAAGCATAGCTGATAAGCTAAAACAGATACATGGGTGAGTACTCTTCACTTGCTTTTGTTGCTCCACTTTCTTAGGCTGTCCAAGTGCATGAAGACCTTACTTTCAGTCTAGTCCCAAACTGCTGAGGACATGCTGCTCAACTGCTCTGGTCTTGTAGAGATATCCTCGTGCTTGAGTATGTAAACACACTTTCCTTTCATCCCTGCCTTGCTGGTAACATCCAGCTGTTGTTTGTAGTCATACTGAAACACATTTGCACCGCAAAAAGGATGACTGACCTCTAGTGTTTTTAGTGCCTGGCGACATCACTAAGATTGTTTATTAGTGCAACAAATCTAAGTCCTATATTAAAAGAATTTCCAACTCTCCTGTAAATGCCTTCTCTTGGCAGTGCCTGACATGACAGATGTGAGTAGCAGAGCTCTCTGTGATCTATATTTATCAAATACAAATAAATGTATTTGGTTAGTTTTTGACCATAGGACAGGATGGGAAATGGAGGGGAATGGGCAAAGGAGAGTGTGAGATTCTCAAAAGCGTTTTCTCATTCTTTTCTTTCCTGCTATGTTTGTGAAAATATTGTTTGAATTTAGAGGAAGACTGAGCTGTGCTGCCTTGAGGAAAATATTTTTCTTTTTTTCCCCCACAACATGGACCGTGGAAGTGCAAATGTATTGGGGCCCTGGCTGCTTTTCTTTCAGAGCAGCGATTCTAACCTTTTTGGGAGCTGACCTAGCTATCCTTTTTCCTCTTTCCCCTGAACTTAAGGATAGTCCTGCTTCATGGCATTCCTGTCTCTTGGGTCCACAACAATATTGCTTTTCACATCAGTTTTGTTACTTCTCCTGTGCTTGGCAGAAGCTTTGCTAAACACATCAGTGCAGCGCAGCCACTCGAGCCTTCTTCTCCCTTGTAATCTGTTTTGCAGCTGCCTCTCTTTACCCTTGCTGATCCGCTCTAGAGAGGTGAGCCCCTGCTGGTGTGGAAATGGTGTGGAAGAGCACAACCTCTGCCAGATAGATGGGAAACTAGCAGCTCTGTCTCATCTCATTCTGTGTGATTTGTTTAGGGATATATACATATATTACATTATTACATTATATATATATATGTAATCATCTCAACACTCTGGCCATTTCATGAGGTCTGTCAGGAGGGAAAGGAGTTGATACCTCACAAAATTTGAGGCAAGCCAGAAAGCATCATCAGAACAAAAAGCATTTCGGAAGCTGCTATTCTGGACCTGTTTTTTAGTTGTTTTAAGGCAAGCACACTGCGTTGATAATCTCCAGGTAATCTTTCTATATTTTTCTTTCTTTAAATGTGTTTTATTTAAAGCAAACAAAGAAAGGGGTTTGGTAAACACATTCTGTTTCCCTTCTCCTATGCTCCCAAGAAAGCACGGTTTCCTTGCCAAATTTTTTGAATGAATTTAGCACTCATGAAAGTAATGAATTATGAGTACTGGTGAGAGTGGGTAGTTCTGGCTTTAGTCACTGCCTGCTTTTGGTAAGCAAGGACATCTGCCTATTGCAACCAGACTTCAGCTTATCTTGTGGTCTGGGACCTGATGCAGGTAAACGAGACTGAGAGCACATGCTGAATAGAAGCATTAGCTTTGTTCCTTAGACTTCATTCATTGCTATACAAATGTATTTTAAAATGGCTGTGTCTAGTGTCTGTCTCTTTTCCTTTTCTGTCTGAATTTTCCCCTTTATAACAAATCCTCATCATCTACATGGTACCTCTTGTGGCTTCCAATTGCCTGCAAGCAATATTCTTTATAGTTCTCAAAACATAATCTGTTGGTATTTTGCCTTTGCATCTTCCTTTGTTGTGGTTATGTTGCAGGCAGTGCTGGGATTTCCTTACAACAAGGTGTAATTGTGTGGAATGTTCCAAAGGAACTTTTTATCCAGCTACAGACATACCTATGTTATTGGAACCAGGTTTTATTTGTTTGCATTTTGTCTGATGTCATTTTGCCAGATTTGCCTTTTGGAGAGAAAGAAAAATTTAGGGAACCCAATTTCCTTCCCACTGCCCCAAGGAAAAAAAAAATCTTCATAAATCCCCAAACAAAGCTAATGGGTAGTGGTTATTTGACATAAAACGTGTATGGTTTACAGGAAGAAAAAACCATGGCAGCTTGTCATTTGCAGTCTATTTATGCATGTAACTAAATCTGATTTATTTGGGGCTCAAGCCAAGGAAACAAACCGTAACATTCCCCCTGACCTGGGGTTTCAGTTTGTGTGTGGTCACTGATGGAGAATTTCATTACTTTTGTAATGAAGCTTGCAGACCAAATGCTGGCATGCGATCTGTTCTGAGTTGTTACAATGTGTCGTAGCACCAAACCTCTTAATCTCAAATAGACACTGAGAGAGTTCTTGCAGCACCGGCACTGTGTTTCCATGCCTTCTGTTATCTCTTGAATCTTGCTGTGAGGGCTGTATCTTGACTGGGTTTGAGGTCTATGCTTCACTCCCCAGGCTGTGTTAGTAGGACTGGGATTCAGAGAGCAGCTCTTCAAGGGCTGGAGCTGCTGAGAGCAGTGCTGGAGCTTTACTGGGAGATCTGACGTGGTCAGATACCTGGCCTGTGAGCTGCACATTGGGGCCTGCTTTTCTGGTGGCATGAGAGCTATAACACCAGTGGACGGAGCTTGTGGATCAGGTAGATTACTGTCGGAGCAGTGGGTTATGAGTAGATTATGAGGGACGGTTTACACAAGTCAGCAATACTGCTGTGGATTGTCAGTAGTTTTATAGGGGAAAAGCTATGTATATAATTAATAGTTTTGGTCATAAAAAACTATTGGATTCAAATGCTTTGAGTCCTGTGTTGGGTGTTCTGGCTGAGGACTAAGAAATCTGTTTCCCAGTTGTTTCATCTCTTTTCCCTCCCTGCTACAGTGCTTGTCTTGTTCATTACTGCTGTAAGTACTTTGCAGTGTGGACTGTCTTGGAGAGACTGTCTCTGCCAGTGTTCCTAATTGCCTTTGGAGCAGATAATATAAACTAGTCCTTCCTAGCCTGGATGAGTCACTCAGTGAAGGTCCTTTCCATGCTTGCAGGAAGCACTGTTTGAGAGAGGAAGGTTCTTGCCACTTTGAATGCTTTGCTAGCTCTCAGGAAGGGAGCTGAGGAATGGATGAACATGAGTATGCATGTCTGAAGCCACAAAAAACTAGATGCCCCGGGGTCTGCTTTTATTGCAGAGCCATTATTAGCCATGTGCAAGAATTTTCCTGCTGTCTGTGATGTGGTTGCAGCTATGAAGATCTCTCTCCAAATAACAGCAAACTGCCTTGTTTTTGAGCAGTGGGCCATACACAGGGCCCCTGCTAGCTCAAGGGGATACTTAGGGACAAGCAGACTGAATTGCTGTTGTGTTCCCTTGATGCCATGTTCAAACTGAACCCAGAGTCAGTAATAATGGACTGCTCCAGGATCTGAAAAAGCTGTTACCAGTTAATCAGGCCTTGGAGTCTGCTAGGGTAGGGGGCTGCGACTGCAGCCAGCACATGCTATGATGCCTTAACCAGTAGCAAGGGGAAGGCCTGACTTTGACACGCTTTCTGTGTTTTTCATACTGACACAGAGCTCTGCTAAGCTGCAAAGAGTCTCTCCAAAACAAGCAGGAGCTGAATCGAGCCCTGCAATCGCATCACTTCCTTCCACCCCCAGAAATACTTGCTGGCCTCCTTTACCCCTCCCATCCAGCAGTAGCAATGTGAAATTTAGGAAAACGGCAGCAGGAGCAGCAGCTGCTCCTTGGGGCTGTGAGGCAGAGAGTGCATTCTTTCCTATGTTGTGGTTTGCTGACTCCTCTCTTTGTCTCTTGTGTAATGGGAACTGAGCTCGGGGAGCGCACTCCCAGAAATTACTCCTGTGGATTTTCTGCTTTGTTTGGGCCAGTTCTGTAGGCATGAACCCTGGGGGATTCTGTTTTTTTTTTGCTGGCCTTGCTCCAGGCTCTGCCTAGTGAGCCACCAGTGGGAGCAGTCCCTGACATGTTTTATGCTCAGCAGCTGTTTGTTGTTCTGTGTTTGCCTTTGCCACCAGAACCAGAGGCCTGAGGCTCCATCTTCCTTCCTGGTTCTGGAGGGCCCACAAGGTTCCTGTAAGCTGTAGGCTGGTGTCCGTGGAGGTCTCAGTGCTCTGCAGAGCAGTGGGCTGTGTGGGGCACCTGGCTCATCACTGCCCTATACCCTTTGCACGATGTTGGCCCATGCTTTGCTTATTCTTTCCTTGTTATTCAGAAGTCTTCATAGTTTCTCTGAAATCTTATACACAGTGCATATCACTCAGTGGCCAATCAGGCCAGGCAGTGAATTTGTTTATGCTTTTTTACTGATTGCACTTAAAGACATGTCACTTTCATTTCAGGCTCTTATTGGCATCAGTATGCTGATTAACAGGAGTTTCTTTTTTTCCTCAGTTATCATAGGGTTCTAAGGGAAACAACAAAGGCACTGAAACTACTGTAAAAGGCTGTGAGGGTGTCCAGGAATAAACTGTGGTGTAGAATATCACTGGAAAAACCTTATACTTTCTCAGGGCTTAGGATCTTGGTGAGGTATAGGCATGAGCTGCCTGGGGAGGTGGTGAAGTCACTGTCTCTGGGGGTGTTAAAGAAATGTGGAGATGTGGCACTGAGGGACATGGTTAGTGGGCATGGTGGAGGTGGGTTGGTTGAGCTGGAAGATACTGGTGGTCTTTTCCAGCCTTTGTGATTCTATGAACTGTGGAGCTGAAAATGAATACAACTTTTTAAGTATTGGATGTGGTTTAAAAATAAATAAATAAAGTGGATGTGCTTGAATTGTTTCACAAGTTCTGTCTTGCCATGGAGAACCATGGCAAAAAGTACCTAGTGCCATCCAGTTATGCAGCACAGGGTGTTAATTTGTGCTGCCATCACAATTTTACTATTTTAAAGCTAAAATCCAAAAAACAGTGAAATGACTTTGTATTTTCAACAGTGTCAAGTTGTTTCTGCTTCTGTCGGTGAGTACTATTTGATGGTTGTGAGGAGCTTAGTATGTAGCTTAACAAATGTAGTGTTGTTTTAAATCAGTGATGGAATGCTTCCAATGAGGACTAGCCTGTGATAAGGACATCACTACATTTTCAGAGATGGGCACCTGTAGAATTATTACAGCCACTTTTGGTTACTCTTAGTGCCTCTGGTTGTCCCTTTTCCAAGAATAGGTGTTTCATTTGCATGGAAATGCATAGTATTATGGTTATCTGAGCTTTTGCACTTCAGATCTTTGTGTTTTTTCTACCATCAGTACTTTATGACTTTCCTAAGTATTCAGTATTTATGGTGCTGTTTTACTGAACTGTTTTTTGCCTGAGGATTAGGTATTTCTTAGAGGGGAAAAAAAAAAAAAAAAAAAAAAAAAAGCACCAAAATAAATATAGACACTTCAGAAAGTCTTAAGAAGGTACTAGAAATGACAGTTTGTTGCTATTATGAAGAAAATATGCTGCTACTTTTTTTTTTTTTTTTTTTTTTTCCCTTGGATTGTAGCACTGCTTTTGCAACTGGCAGTAGAAAGCTGATACCTCAAAATTGTGTTTTATGAGTAAGAGACTGACTACTCTGTAAAGATGTGACCACACTGGAATTTGCAGGAGTGGGGCTTAACTGGGAGGCCTGGCTCAGAATGTAACTGGAAAGGGTCAACTTGGGGTGTGAGGACAGAATTTAAAATAATAATGCAAACTGAGATCTATGAATGTACAGATTTTGCTGCTTTGAATCTTGCATAGGTGCAAGGGAAATTTGTTAAAATTCGGCCAAATTAGAGATTTAATCTGGGACTTGCAGAAGAACCCTAGGGGGCTGCTGGTACTGGACAGCTTTGACTCCCTTCAGAAAAAGCAGTTCTTTAAGCATGTGTCTCACGTGGGCTTTTGGATTATTTTTCTGTTTTGAGAAAAATAGTCTTGTTCGCTAGTAGTGCAATCTTCCTTTCCTGGCACTTTTCACCAATATGGGAACATGGCTCATCCATTGCACAGCACCTATAAATGGGAGTATGAAGATCAGTCCTTGGTTTGAGCAGTCCTTGGAGCATTGTTGGCTCTTATCTACTTGCAGGCAGCTTAATTTCTTCGTTCTTTGTTAACCACATTGTTTTGTGAATGGCTTGCCATTCTCCAGGAGAGCAGTGTCAAGGCATGCTAGCAGGCTTATTCCAGTGTCAGCACTTCAGTGGCTCTTGTCCCATTCTTTGCTTTCCTCCAGCCCACCAGCACTGCTGCACACTTCACTGAACACATGGACTTGTCCACTGATCTGAACCTGGTGAAAGTAGGTAGAAATGCCTGACACAGTGTTGCTTGGAAAGCCCATAGCACAACTGCAGCAGTTTTCACTTTTGTACATTTATGCAGAAACATGTCTAATGGCCATCAGAGGAAGCCTAAGGCTTTTTGCTTCTTCAGTAGTTATGTTTCAGAAGTATTTTAGTTCTTGTTTCTAAACTCCTGTGGTCCTTCTTGATATGCTTCTACTTTATCTCTGCCCTTCTCAACCTTTGTTCAAGACAAATACAGGTATTTGCCTGGCCAGCAAGGTGAATTAACTATTTGTTCAGTCCTAGGACTGTTTTTCAAACCAGACTTCTTATGCTTTTTTTAGCCTTTTAAATGGCTTCGAAGTGTATGACCTAGATCACATGCAGCAAATCAGCTATCATTTACAGTAGATTTGAAGCATGCTGGGCTCTGTTTGGGGTCTGAGTCCCACAAGACTGCTGTGGTCCCTGAGAAGCTAAGACTAAACTGAGAAAAGCCAGGGAGTGAATAATGGAATTTTGTAGATTGGGAATAGAAGCACAAACATAACTAATTGCCCAGCATTTCATGGGAAGTCTGTAACAGAGCCAGGGACTGACTCTCTAAAATTCTAGTCCAGTGTTAGCTATTAGCATTGCCTTTCCCCACTGAATTACTTCAAACGCTTTCTCTTTTGAAACAAACAGTAATTCATGGAAACATTCTCTCACGTGTTCTGGGAGGGTGGATGATCAGTACAAACTTTCCTTGTGTCTGCAACAGCACAGCTATGCTCTAGGAAAGTAAACAGTATATTAGATGATTTAGCAACATCAACAAAATGAATTCAACTAAAAGAAAATATGTAATAAAAGAAGCAGAAGGAAGAACATTTAGTGAGCTTGTCTTGAAATTGCACTTCTACTTGTCTTTGGGTCCATGGGTATTGTCATAACAGCTTGGTTACGGCTTCCAGCACAGCTGCTGTAGAAGCCCCAGCAGCCTCATCTCCAATGCACCTCTGCCCAGATTGTCCCTCACTACCTCTGGAGTGTCCCACTCTTAAAACTGATACATGGAATTTCCCCATGAAGCAAAATGAATGCAATCCATTCTGTTTTGTACACAGGTCTGGTAGCGTCAGAAATCATTGGACAGAGATTTACTCTTTTGTGGAAAGCCTGGCTGAGAAGTTCATAAGGTAATTTTTATTTTTTTTTAGATGGTATTTTAATTTTGTTATATATATGTGTGTATACATACATTTGTGTGTCTTATCTCCCATTCCCTACTTAATCTGATGAAGCAGTGTGTATGAGATATAAATCTGACTTGTTCTTCTGTTTCAGTCCAATGCTGCGCATGTCTTTCATTGTTTTTTCTTCACGAGGCACTACAATCATGAAATTAACAGAAAACAGGCAAGTACTTCCCAGCTTTCAACCAAAAGCACCTCCCATCCCTCAAGCAGTGAAGTGTCCTGCAAAACCAGAATGCAGAACTTTGTCTCTGCCCTTGGTATGGTATCCACTGAAATCCTTCCACTGTTTTCAGGTGCCAGGAGACCCAGAAGGTCTACTGCCCTCCTCTTAACATTTTCAGCCTTATAAGAAAAATGCAGCACTGGGGTTCCCATTCTTAAAATATTTCAGAAAGGAAATACACTTCCAGTCCAGAGTTTTTATACATTGCCCTTAGTGTCCCTAGCTACCCAAATAAGGCAGCTTTTGTGCAAGACCACTCAGACCCTGAGCTAAGGAGCAGAAGACTGTGTGAAAGTCCCACAGTGTTTTCTGAAATAGCTCAAAACTCTGAGCTTGACATCAGCAGTAATCACACCAGGTGGTCCTGGAGCACTACCTGCCAGACTGTTGTACCCCTGCCTTTGTACAGCAGCTGTGCCAGAAGTGCTTTGTTACTGTGTACCTGGGCAGTAGGCTTTTAAAGGGAGTCTTTGCCAGAGCAAAATTCTTGTTAGCACTTTCACAACTGTGTCCTTAGGCTTCTGTTTTTCTGTCTAGGAAGGCAGAGCTCAAGGGTTTGGGGTTTTTTGTTTGTTTTGTTTTTGTTTTTTACTATTCCCAGGGAAATTCATGCTTTGCAAGTTGGGAAGTAAACAAGAGCCCAGTAGCAGAATGTCAAATGTGATATAAAAATACTTCCTGTCCCGTTTACTGTTGGATCTCCATCTGTGCTTTTTCACCTCATTTTATACTGAAAAAGAGTAAAGTTGCACTTCTTGCCCTTAGGACATTCCTCATTCTTCCTCATTCCAGCACCTTACTTTACCTTCATCTGCTTCCCCTACAATTGTTCTTTCAGAAATTGGGACAGTTAATATTAATTTCTCTGAGTGGTGCTCTTGGTCTCCATGTGTTTCTTTGTGAGGCAATGAGCTGTGTATCAGGAGGCATGGTATCCAAGTTGTACCAGGGAACATTATGTGCCTGAGAAAGGTTGATGGTCTACTGGTGTAGGACAGGAAATTCTCCTCATTCCCACCCTATTTTCATCTGGTCTCTATCTTTATAATGGAAAAGTCTTAATCCCTGCTGTCCTGATGATTGATTGAATAATGAGCTTTTATCCATCCCATTTTCATGACAGGGTCATAAGCTTTTGGATTCTCAGTCCATCTGCAGTTTGTCAGCAGACAGTGTACCAGGGACAGGATTGCAGCCTTAAAAATGGATTAACCCTAACATGGTGACATGCCTGGTTTTGTGCTCCATGCTTCTGAAAAAAAAATAATCTTGGTTTTGCTGGTGTTAGTTCTTGTGAATGCACAGGATGTGTAATTCATCTGTGTTATTTGATAAAGCAGCCACAATAATACATCTAATAAAATTCTTTATTTATTTCTTTTTGTCTAAAGGGAAGCCATAAGAAGAGGGCTTGAAATTCTTCAGTATGAAGTGCCTGGAGGAGACACATTCATGCATGAAGGATTTAAAAGGGTACACACTCCAGAATCTCTTTTCTTTGATTTATACATGTAAACTTTGCTTTCCTTGCTGCTTCTGCACTTAATTGCAAATTATGTTCTATGCTTCACTGCAGGCAAATGAGCAGATTTACCATGAGACCTATGGAGGTAGGTGCTGTGTATTTCTTGTTATGGGTCTGTGTGGAAGAGATAGGAATGATAGATTTACGTGACCTGCAGTAAACTTATTGGAAGAAGTTTTGGAGAAGGGATTGGTGTTACACAATCATTGCATTCCATTTTGACTACAGTCCTGATTTCAGATGTGTGATTCATGGTTTATTAAGACCAGAGTAGACCAGTATGATCCCAGATCTGACCCAGGGCAGAATTCAGACCAGAGCATTGCAGACAGAATGGTTTGTACTGCACCCAGGGACAAGAACACACATATGTACCTGCCCTTCTCTGTTCTGATGCACTTAGACCCATCTGCCTCCTGCTCCCAGCTTCTCTTTCTTAACAGTGTAGGTATGAGTGTGATTAGTGGGAGATTTTTGTGAATAATTTAGGATCAGATTCTCAGTAAATGTACTGTATGTTTTCATTAAATTTCAAGAGGGAAATGTATTTGTGCCAAAGAGAAGGCCTAGTTTGTTGAACTGAGCACTTTCTGCCTGGTTTGTGTGCTGGTGTTACATTTTTCTTGTTTGTGAGCTGATGGCCTCTTTGGGAGGCCCAGAAAAAGGTCAGTCCCTTCTAATAAAACAGGGTGCAAGCGTGGAGTCTTCAGCAGCAACGCTGTTATGTGGCTCCCCAGATTCTCCTACATGACAAATATAAGAGTTTGATGAGCCCAACTGAAAATTATTTTCCTCTTCCTAAGAGATTGAGAGCAGTTTATTAGTTCTTAGCTAAGTTGATTGGTAAGGAAAATGGAGTAGATGATGTCTGGATTTATAAAATAAACTATTGGGAAAGAAACAAAAAATGAGAAGAAAACGAAGTTTGATTTATCTCTGTCCTTTTTCAAACATCCTCAGCAAAAAAAAAAAAAAAAAAGGTAATACAGGAAATCGTGCTTTTCCCCCCTAAGTTGCAGGTCATTTTTTTAAAAGGTTTTGTATCTGTGTTGACATGACATGGGAAGGACTGCATGGCATAAGAAATCTGTCAGAAATAATCAGTCTTCAGCTTCAGAGAGTATGGGGAAAGACAATTGAAATAGTACCAGATTACTTTGAAAAAATAACAAATAGATCTCTGAAAGTAATGTGTACACATTAGTATGTTTGATTACTGAAGCAGGATGGTTAGTTGAACCATCGTTTGTATATTAATTGGGACTTTCTTTTTTTTAGTAGTTTGCATTTTTCTAGGTAATACTGTACTCTGTATCATGTTGCTTATCTTGCTATCCAAAGCTTTCACACAATCTTTTCACATAAGCTAATGTGAGACGTGAACTTGCTTATCCCAAGACATGAATTTGCTTCAGTGGATCTGGTCTTCCATTTTTTCAGGCTTAAAATTCCTGTGAACTTCACCAACAATTCTTGTTGCATGAAAAGCATAGGACTGAAGCCCTTTTCATGCTGTGTTCAGTAGGGATTCTCCTTGAAAACCTGGTGGAGGGTGAACTTAGAGTTTCAGGAGAGCTCTTCTTGGGAAGAAAGGTCTTGCACTGGCAGTCTCTGGATAGTGTCCATGCAGATGGGTGTTTGTCAAGAGAAGAGGAAAAACTTATCTGTCACTAAGAACAAATTTTACCATTTTTCACATGTAGGGTATAGATGCTATACAGGACAGAGAAGTTTGTGCATGAGCCTTGCTGGAGCAGCACTTCTCCTTCAAGTGCTGCTTGTGTATTGAAGGTGCACAGTTTTCTGCCTGCCATATGCTGTCATACATCTGATTTTCAGCTGTGGTAGATGAGTGCACTTCCAACAAAGTCTGCACAAATCAGGCTGAGATTCTGGCCTTGTGATTTTGAGTTTTTGTCAACAAAAAGACATGTGTCACTTCAAACTTATTTTCACTGTCAAATCTTGTGTCATCCATATGCAATCTGTTAACTATTGTCCATGTAGGAGTTCGGACTGCTAGTGTGATTATTGCTCTGACGGATGGAGAATTGCAAGACGTTCAGTTCTATTATGCAGAACAAGAAGTAAGTCACCTTCACATTTACCCAAACTGGCTCAAGTTAAACCTGTAGGTGTTTACTGTTGGCTCCAATTTCTTATATGGTTTTGCAATTCATGGCAATTATTATTATTATTATTATTTTTTTCTTTAGGCCAACAGGGCCAGAAGTTTTGGAGCTATTGTTTATTGTGTTGGAGTGAAAGATTTCAATGAAACTCAGGTAAGCTTGCTTGCTTTTATTTTGTTTTTTTTCTTTTTATACTAGTAGAGGAGTAACAGCATTAGTTGAAGGCATTTATTTAATTACTTGAGGCATAAATCATTTCATGTCAGTATGATGTCTTTCAGCAAGTATGAAGGGGCCCAGTTGTATTCACTGTAATTTTATTTTCCTCATGATTTATGATTGTCTTTCTTTGCAGCTGTCAACAATAGCTGACAGCATCGATCATGTTTTTCCAGTTACGGGAGGCTTTTATGCCCTAAGAGGAACCATTGATTCAGTAAGTTGGCTATTCTGAAACCTAGAAATGGAGACCCTTTCCTGTGTTAATGAAGATTAAAAATGATCATCAAAAATGCCTTTACCTTAAATCTTCCAGATTCTCAAGAAATCTTGCATTGAAATCCTAGCAGCTGAGCCATCCAGTGTTTGTGCAGGAGGTAAGCTTTTGAAAGATTGGGGTGGTAATGCAAGTAAATAACATTGATGAAATGTTGGTAACTAACATTGTGTCAGAGCTGAAGCCCATTGATGAGTTGGAAAGCATCTCCCAAGGCTGTGGCACATGTGTGCACACGTGTCCCTTCTGAGCTCAGGAGGGAGCTGGTGCTGGTACACTTGTATCCTCAGAATGCAAGCTTGGAGAAATGGCTGAGAGCACACTGGGGCAACTGGAGATGCTGCTCTTTCAGATACCCAAAAGAAAGAGGATATGAGTGGTATAAAATTGGGCTACCAGGGGCTATTTTGATGTCTAATGCAACATCTCACAGATTACTGGGAAGACTGCATTCATGGGATCTGTTAGGGCTTGTCAGCCATTAAAACAAGGCTTTGCAGAACATTCACAAATACTTCAGATTTATTGAATCAGATGTAATGAAGTGCGAAGACAGAGATACCTGACCTGCTTTCCAAATCGTTAGTGTTTAACTTAATTGTAGTGAAAGAACGACTAGGGTACAAGCAAATGTGAAGAATCCCCAGGGGAGCTGCTGGTAACTTCATGCCTTTCCTGTTTAGGATATTTAACTTGCATTTATTCTTGTTTATGTTAGCAATCTGCTATATTATTTCTACTTAAGAGACTATTGCAGACTAATGAGAGTGACAGCTTAAGCTTGCTGGAAGGTGTTGTTTATAGAGTGGTTATTTAGATCTTTTGCTGTCTTGTGTTCACTTCCTTGTGTGCTGAAGAATGAGTGCATACAAATGCAGGTTGCCTGAAAGCTGACCTTGAAAACATGGAACAAAAGGGAGACTTGGGAAAAACCTATTAAAGAGCACAAAGAAGAGAAAATGTTCACTCTCCATTTCCACATATTTATCACAGCATGGTTGTATCCAGAATATTTAAACTTCAAATGAAATATCCTTGTATCTTTCCAATTATTTCTAAACAGGTGGTTGTGGGGCAGATGTTTCTCGTAATATTATCTTTGGAAAATCTCAAGAAGGAAATATTTTGCTTTTAAGAATTTCCTTTGCAGACTGCAGAATTTATCAAAAAACTTAAAAGCTTTGACTCAACTTTTTTTTTTTTTAATTTCATAGTAATTAATTGTTTTTATTTCTGGTGTTCCAGGCAATTTTTGGATAATAAATTATTGCAAGTTTTCTTGCTTGTTAAATATTACTTTTAGCTAAAGAGAAGTGAGAGCTCCAGTAGGGATTTGGCACAATGTAAGAATATTGAAGGGTTGCATCTGAAAAGATCTTTTCATATCAGAAGTTTGAAAATATTTTCCAAAAGAACTCTGGAAAAATATATTTTCCGGAGAAGATCCCACTTCTTGAAAGTGGACGTGTTTCCTCAAAGCCAGCAAAACTGTTTTGAAAGAGCAGTAGCTTGGTTTTCAAGCATTCTTCATACATGCATAAATTCAGGAGCTTGTTCTGTCTCTGACAGCCATCCAGCAAAGGTGGGATCAAAGTAAAGCATGTTGATGACCCACTAGTGCATGAAGATGAGGAACTCGTGTGATGGCTTGCTTTGTCGCAGCAGGGAGCTTAAAAGTAGGAAGGAGCCACATGCACAGCTTAATGTGATGCAGGCCGTCAGCATAGGTTAAATTGTCTTTGACACCAAGAACTGAGCACATAATAGGTTTTTCTACAAGCTAAGTAAGTCCTGCAAGCCTTACCTGGAATGAACCTGAAAGAGTTTTTAGAGCACAAAGCTACGTTCCAGGTTGGCTTTATCATCTTGAATTAGGATTATTCAATTTATTTACTTTATTATTTACTTCAACAGAGCCAGAGGCTCCTTTTCATAGATCTTTGTTTGCACTACTGTCTCCTGGAGGGAATCTCCTTGGGTTGAGCAACTTTTTTCACAATAGTGTGAATCCAGGTTTTGAATTCAGTTCACTGGACAGTCGGATAATAGCTCTGTGTGTAATGTGACTTATTTAGACTTAAGCACAGGAAAGTCCCGGGGCACTGAAGTCTTAACAGTTTTTTAAGACCTTTTAAATTTTGGTAATCACTTAGTGGAATTTGCTGGTAATGTATATGTAAGAAGTAAGATCATGTAGCTGTTAATTTCTCTATGAAAATACATATCCTGTACCTTTAGAGATGCCTAAAATTTAGAACATGGTATTTTCTAGAAATTTAAGGTTGGTCTCCTTTCTTTCTAGATAGGAACTTTATTTATTTATTTTTTAAATGTAATTTAAATTTGTGTTTCAGAATTTTGATTTAAAAAAAAAAATAAATAAAGCACTCAGTTTTTCAGAAGTGCCATCCATTGTGACATTCTCCAACAAGGAAGCTCGCGTGGTTGTAGCCTTGAAACGCAGAGCTATCCATGCATTTATTCTCACTTGTCTGAGTAAGGTGAAAAACAGTTGGGATTTTGTTCAGTGCTTTTTGTAATGTCTAGAATCTGATAGGAGAGCAGGAGGGCCTTTGGGGTTGGTTACTGGAAGCTGTTCTTGACCAGGGATTAGAGCAGACTGACCCACTCCTCGCAGCTCTTATTACAACTCATTATTACCACTGTGCTGGTAATCACTGGGGTTTTCAGCTTCATTTTTTATTTGTGAGAGATTTAGTAAATTGCTGATGGTATGGTTTCCATGTGGTTGCAGCTGAATTATGACAACTTCTGTTGGGTCTCTGACTCCCCATGACAAAGATATCCAGCAAGTCCATTTACAAATTGATCCAGTCGTGTTATGACAGCTATCTGATGCTTAATGCTTTCTGACCCTGCAAATTTGTCATCCCCACTGTAGAGAAATGTAGTTTGGTCCTTTCTGTTCCCTCTGATTTAAAGTGACCAAGACATGCAGCCTGTAAACAGGCTATCAGTGCAGCAGCAGAGGTGCCTCCTACTCTGTTTGACAGCATCATTGCTTTGATTATGCTTACGGTATGAGGATGTGATTGAAAGGTTTTGTTGGATGTGGCATCCTACTGGCCACATCAACTCCCAGGTGTGGATGCAAGCCGTCAGCTTCTCATCAGAGTCACAGAAGCGGAGCCGACAGCGCAGCCAGTGCACACCAGCTCCAACCTACCATCTCGCTGCCAGCGCTGCCCGGTTATTTCAGTGCTGACCTTTTTCCCTTTGCTGTCTTGTCAAAAGCTGCAATCTGTGAGCTGACGGTAACTAAGGAAGAAAAGGACGCAGCCAGAGCCAGGGCGCAAAATTAAATGGAATTAGCCATTTCAACAGACCATCACCCAGGACATGCTAATGTTTGGGAACGTTCGAAGGGGCAGACTTCTCATTGGCAATGAGCAAATCCAGTACTAGCTGCCTGCATTTCCACATGAGTCTGACATTGTATCTCAATTGCCAGCTTGTGTTGGTGGCCAGGTTTCTCTGAAGGCAGTTCTCACAAGTGACTGTGCAGAATGGCTGTGATGGGAAAAGAAGGGTAAAAGGGGTAACCTGCCCTGACAACAGTAGACCTCTAAATGTAGGTTTTACCTTTTGATGTTTTGTGTTGAATGTTTCAGTTAAATCTTTATGGTTGCTGCCTTTTGGGATTGGGGAGGGAGGGCTAAATCTAACTGCAATTTTATTTCAGCAAGCTGCTTTCCTGTAAAATTGAGAAACAAAAATAAACTTTCTTATCTGGGCATTTCTGTCACTAGGTGGGCTGGCTGTAAACTACATCAGTGTGAAAGTCTGGATTCAAACATAGGGCACAAGACAGCTGTCATCATGTACTTCAAACCACTCTGGAAGGGAATGCTGTATTTGAGCCATTTTTCATAACATTTCTGTACTTTTATTTACAGAACCCTTTCAAGTCGTGGTAAGAGGCAATGGCTTTTATCATGCAAGAAATATTGACCAGGTACTCTGCAGCTTCAAGCTCAATGACAGCCTTACTATCAGTAAGTCTGAAGGGAGGAGTTCCATATCTCCTGTGGCTGTCACCACATAGGATGCAGCCCCCCTCCCATCCACATCAGGGAGCTATGTAGTGGCTGTGGGGGGAAGTGGGTGGGGACCTTTATCTGGCAGGAGATTGAAACTCATCTTTGTTTAATCTTAAAACCTTTGGGAACTGTGTTGTGAGGCATTATGCAGGAGATGCTGCTGTATGGTGAATTTCAGCATTGCTGTAGTGATTCACATGGGGCATGCATACAACCAGTGAGGACTGGATATCAAGTTTGAACAGGAAGAAATAAAGCTTCTTCCTATTTTCTATTTCACCTTCAGTAAAAATATATAATGTTACCTTGATGCCCTGAAGATGTGTTCAGGCTATTTATTCGCTGATTTAGAAGATGCTTGATTGAAAGCAGGACCCTTGAGCCCTGCTTTGCTCCTCTCTGGTACAAGTTGCCAGTCTCATGGCAGAGAATGCTGAAGGTGGAAAATCCCTGTAATTGCTGTGCTCAGTGGGGTTTTGGTTAGCTGTCTCAGCAGCCAGGCAAAGGACTGAATGGCCAAAAAAGATCAAGGGTACAGTTTCTCAGCAATCTTTTCCCTGAGAAGCAGGGTGTCTGGTGAGGTGGAGCATGGCATGAAGGGGGAGTTTTGCTCTTTCTGTTTGTATTGCCCTTGTTGGATGGACACAGTAGGGGCTTTCATTCTCTACCACAGCCAGACTGGTGCCTTCCCTAGCAGTGAGTTCACTTACAAGAGGGTGGTATGAATCGCTCCTTCATTTCTCATCCCAGTCGCCTCAGTGAAGGCTGTGTTAAATAAACTGTGGTGGTCTCATTCCCATCAGTCTTACAGATGCTCTTTGCTGGGGATTTGTTTCTTGTGGTTTAGCAGGTAGCCAGACTTCTGGCTTTTTCTGCTTTGCCCCTCATCCACTGGCACCTTGACTAGATTTCACACAGCAAATGCTAGGACTGACCTGAAAGTACTGAGGAGGAAAGCAGCCTTAATTCTAAATCTCCATGATTTGTTTTGCTTAGGTTAGCTGATATCATGAGACACTGATCGATGCTATCCTTGGTGTTTTTTTTCCCCCCTTTCTCAGGCTGGCCATAAAACATACCACAGCAGCTTCCCTTCTTCAACAGAGATGAGGCCTCAGAAATAAGCTATGTTTTCAGGTGTACTGGCATGGGTGAAGCAGGAAGGATCATCTCTCATATCTGTTGTTGCTGGAGTCTTTTTCTTTTTTCTTAGATACAAGGAATGCTCAAGACTCTAAAATTATAAAATAAGCTGATAGCTTTTACCAGACCCAAGCTTACTTGGGGTGAACAGGTTGCCTGGGATGACTCCTCAGTGTCTTTCTCTGGCCAGGCACCTTAGTGCTTTGTTGGGCCATTTGGAGTGAAATCACAGTAGCAGCTTGTTTGCTTTCATGCCTCAGTCACTCACTGTTAGGGTTGTGCTCCTCCAGGGAATGATCTCCACGGGACAATCTATATTTTTAAATCTCTAACAATACATTAATTCCTTTTCAGATGAAAAGCCGACTCTTGTTCATGATACTTATCTGCTCTGTCCTGCTCCAGTGATTGAAGATGCTGGACAGTAAGTATTGCACTTGCAGTACATGAGGGGAGAGGGAGCTTCTTTATGAGGGCATCATTCCTGAGCTAAGGGCTCAGAATTTTGCCTAAAGTGCCAAGCTAAAAAGATTTGGCTTTGTAATGTGAATAGGGCCATCTCATATGTACAAAATCATCTCCTAATATGAGCCAGCATAGCTCCATTCAACACTGGGTCTCTAGCACAGCTTAACCAAATGCTTTGTTAGACTATGGTCCCCTACAGAGGTCTTGCAGTGCTGGAGATGAAGCTGGCATGAACAGTAGCATTGTCTTTGTTTTTGAGTTCATTGATGCTCTTTGCCAGTCTGGTACTGGTGGGGAGAGTCAGCAGTTTTGTATGGAGTACAGCAGCCATACGTACTGTTGTATCCAACAGGAGGTAAAAAGTAGGGCTGGTGATTAAAAACTTCCACATCAGCTGTGCTACAGACTTCTTGCTTCATTGGACCAACACTATGCATGCTATCTCCAGAGGTGCTAGTGATTACGGTGACTCAGCATGCCCATGTTAGGCCTCACTCTGTTTTAGTGCATGCTGGTGGGTGTTAAGATCCTGCCCAGGATGCTGATATAGCAAATACTAGCAGGTGTTTCTGCACTGCAGCTCCAGAACTTGAGGGTTCTGATTGAGAGGGGCTAACAGGACTTCATGTTAGTTTCCCTGCATGAACCCAATGCAGCTGAAAGGCTGTCAGCTGTGAGATGACTTGGAAAAAAATAGAATTAATGAGAAGAGTGTGGACAGAGGATTTTTGAGTATGCCTATGCCATTTCTCCTCATCTCTGCTTCTATTCCCTTTTTTCCAGACCAAAAGTTAATTGAATTACAACCAATCTTTTCATTTTGGTAGAATATTGATGCTCAGTTTGAATTCCTACACTGCTGTTGTTGTTATTGCATCCTGTGTTTGGACCCTGCTCTACTTTGGCTAGCACTGGTATTTTTTGGCTGTTTTACAGACTCCAGGAAGGTGTGGCACAAGACTGTACCTTCCTTCTTGGTGATCTGGATCCTTAAATATCTTACAGGGAGACTGAGGGGAAAGCTTCCCTCCCCTTCCCTACCTGTGGGGGCTGCTATTTTTTTCTTCATACCTTTTCTCTGATACTGGGGAATGATTAAGGCCAGATTTTGCTTTAATTTCACTGTCATTTAAATCTTTTTCTTTTGACCTCGTGCAAGACCCTGACTTGACTTGGATATATTTTAAAACAAACAAAACCCGTCTGGCTCTTTAAGCTGCAGAAGTGGTTTAAGATAAAAGCAAATGCTTCTTGAGCTATCTAGGATAGTATTGCAAGCATCTGAGATTTTGTTTTAGCTCTATCCTAGTGCCCTTTTCCCCAGGTGAGATGAAGGTTTTATAATGAAAAACATAAGACCAAAATCAATTAAACCAGTGTAAAAGGGATGACTCCTGGGCAAGCAGAGAGATAGTGGCAGGTAAGCACCTGCAGCCACAGAATGCCTTGACTCAGCAGGGAATGTTACCCATGCATGTTCATGAGCCAATGGCTAAAATGCAGCCAGAATAAAAGGAACAATGGGTATAGATATGACACTAAAAATAAGTGTATCTGTTTGTGCTTTAGGGTGGTTTTCCTACAAGTCAGCATGAACAATGGGCTAACGTTCATCTCCAGCTCTGTCAGCATCACCAGCACACAGTGTGTAAGTAATTGCAATGGGGCTTGACAGAGAAACTATGAGATCTTGGGAAGTGGTGATGGCTCTTCAGGCAAGCACGGGTCTGACTGAGCATTGGTTCCCTGCAGCTGCAGCACCATAGCTGTTGACTGAATCCCAGCAGTTCTTTAAAAATCGCCAGGCTAGTTAAGACTAAACCATTATTGGTGGTGGCTAAATCATGGTAGATTTACAGGTTGAACAGTTGCAACAAAGACACCAACACTTCCTGTCCATTCCTATTCCAGGAAAAAGAGAAGTCCTTATAGGTAGGATCCTACCTATAAGGGAACGTACCTAGAAGGAAACCCAGAAAAAGGGGTGAATGAGTATCCTGAAGCAATACCCTGTTGAGTATTGGGTTACCTATGGGATCTGGAGTGAAATGTGTAGCAGTCAGGACCTTCATCTAGAAGGGTCACAGCATAGAACATCCTCTAAAGTTTAAGGGGTACTCTCTGTTTGGAACTTACTACATTTGTTCTTAGACCTCCACAGTTTACCTCTAGTTCAGACATTTTTCACTTCCAGTGAAGTTATTGCTTTTCTCTTGGTGTCATGTGAAATGTCATGGGGGATGGTTGAAAAGAGATAATAGCCTCTCATTTTGGAGTGAAATTCCTGGTACTGGGCTGCTGCCCAACCACGGAAGGATGTGTTACTATCCAGCAGCGGCTGGGATTCGTATCTCCTGGCTGATGTCAGGTAGACCACTTATCCCCAGGATAAGGGATCTAAGTGATCTTTAATCAAAACTTGATTTTAGAATAAAAAAACAACAACAACAACAACAAAAAAAAAAAAAAACCAAACCAAACAAAAAAAAAAAACAAAAACACAAAAACAAAACAAAAAAAAAACCCAAACAGCTAAACCAACTGATACCAATATTTGGTGCAAGTAAACAACAGTTTGCTTTAGCTAAAGATTTGGCCTTGTGCTTGTGGTCTAAAAAGTTGCCAAAGAACCTGATACCAAGCAGCTGGTATTGAATTTGAGCTTTATTGTTACTAGTGTCAGAAGGGCTTTTATAGCCTACACCAAATGCTGTCATATTGGTTTGTAATCATCATTGGCCTTTCTGACAGCTGCAGAGCAGAAGGGCAGGAATGAAGACAAACAGCGACTGGAGCTTGCAGATTTGATTTTTCTGATGTTTTCAGCATTGCAGTTGGGAAATTTTGTACCAGGTTGCTGGAACAGCCCATGGTGTGTGGATGCAGAGTCCAGAAGAGATGATTTTGTGGCTTCATCTGTTTTATTTTTTATTTTACAAAATTTTCTTCAAAATTTTCTACAGTGGAGATTTAAATTCCCATGTTTTCTACCCCCTTTTGAGCCCACAGTGAAAAGCAAATATTAACTGGTGCATTTAGTTACCCACTTGTAATTTATTCCTGATGGAGACTGAAGTCTTAGCCCTAGCTAGGATCCCCACAGGCCAGAGGGTGGATGCAGAAAGCTTTCTTCTCAATAGCCTTAGGATAATGAGGGGACTCCAATCTCCAGTCCTGTCAATCTCATGATTTTTGCCCAGCTCCTGCAGATTAAACATGAAGGACTCCTGATTCTCATCTGGTACAAGAAAGACCATCTCACTCCAGTTGCATCCCATAAGTGGGAAGGCTGGTGGTTCACTTTCCAGCTTTGTTCTAATCTCACTCATTTTGCTCTTATTGTTTTATAGACTCCCTCCATTTCCTTTCCTCTCCTGCTCTCCTCTCTGTGAGCAGCAGCCAGCTGGCCTGCTCAGCCCTCCTCCCCAGCTGGCGCTTCTGTCCTTTCTGTACAGTAAGTATCTTCTCTTGACTTTACTCCCAAAGCCTCTGTGTGATCCCTGTGCTCATTTCTGTTCAGCTGCATGAAGTCTGCTATTTCCTTTTCGAAGTCCAGCTTCACTATGATGCTTTGTGTGTTTGATCACTGAAAGAGGACTCTCTAGCTTCTTGCTGCCAACAGCTCCTGAGCTGCTGCTGGCAAATGTCTCGGTGATTTATATGAGCACTTAGCATGGGAAAATCAGTGCCTGAGAACAGGGCAAGGAGGTGATATGTGTTTAGAGTAACAGTAGCTATAATATGTATGTATCTGTGGCTCATGCACTGCTATGCTGGTGCTATGCTTGGATCTGCTTTTAAGGAGTGCATGAATTCTTCTACAAAAATGATGTTTAAGTATTCTTTTATCAGCAAGCTGGCTTCAGTGGGAGCTTATGCTTCGGGTGTATTAGTGCTACATGTAACCATGAGTGGACCAGAGGTGGGTGGCAGCACTGAGCTGCAGCTGGGTAGTGTCTTCTAAGAGGACTCCTCCCTGTGCCTGTCACTACGCCTTGTCTTTTTCCTGCTGCCTGACTTAACAAAAGGGGTGAGCTATATAGTGTATCCCAAAACAGAACAATTTGTTTTGTCAGTGACAAAGCAGTGGAGAAGTGGAGATGCTACAGAGTTACAGGATCCTGGGCTAAGTACCTAGGAATGGCATAGGAGCCATGAAAAGGTTAAGCACATCTTGAATGTGCCAATCCTAACAGGTCTAGGTTTTGGCCTGAAGAAGAGCTGGGTACCACTCAACAGCTCATCCAGATTTCACAAAGCTCTTCCCAGCTGGTGATTTCTTTTTCACCCTCAGCCTCTTTGCTGTCTGGGAAGAAAACAAACCCACTGGGTTTTGTGAGAAGGGGATAAGTATGAGATTTTTGTAGTCTTGTCATGGGAATTCAAGAAGTAGTTTTCATATTTAACAAGATTGAATCTTATGGACTCTATCCTACAGTGGAACTTGCTTTCTTTCTTTTTATTCTCCCAACTATCCTTGTTTGAAAATGCTGTATAGCCTTCTCTTTTAGCCATCTCCCATTCCCTCAGACTGACTCATAGACCTTTCTTCAAGCTCTCTTCACCTCTTCCCAGTCCTAGTCTGTCCTCCAGTTTGTTACCAGATTTTTCGTGTTCTCTGGTACTCCTGTTGCTTGTGAATTGAACCTCTTAAACTCAGAGAACTTACCATTGAAGAGGTTTTCCACAGCTCTGGAGCACCAGAACTAATTTTAACCCCATCCTGGAGCCCACTGCAGTCCAAGGAAACTGCTCATTCTTTCATACCACTTCTCATCTGCATCAGATGTTGGATTTTCAAAAGCTACATGCTCTGTATGTTATGCAGGAGCTAAGCAGCACATTGAAGACCTTCTTTCTTGTAGTCATCAGAGCAGTATTCAGCTAGCAGATATTCTGAATGCATTGTCATGAATGCAATGTGAAGTCTCTCAAGATTTACACAGGAAAATCAGAGCTCTGAGTCTCCTTAGTTGTCTGGCTACTCTGGAGACCCAATTTCAAGTATTAATACTTTTTGTTTGTTTGTTTGTTTGTTTGTTTTCTCCATTAAAAGAAAAGACCACTATTTTGAATGTAGATCCTCCCTGACCCCAGACTCCCACCTGCAGAGTAGGTAGAATCAGGAATGATAAAGTCAAAGCAGTCCCAAGAAGCTCACCAAGAACCAGCAGTGTTAAGGACTAGTTATCTAAGTGCTCAGGCTGGGGTTGTGTGCAGCTTAAGGCAACAGAGGCAGGCTTAGCTGATGAGGCTGAGCTAATAATAAATTTAAATATGATGTTGATGTGCTGATGGTTACCTGTATGCTTTTAGCTGTGACATTCCCATTCTTAGAGTATCTGCACTGATACATTATGCATCTCTAGTAATGAAATATTATTCTGCACCATTGAGTTTGATGATGTAGTTTGAAATATCCTTCTGACGGTACTAAGGGATCACTCAGTACAAGTTTGGGGACAGTTTGTATACAGTTTTATCACCTTTGAGTCTAGTGAGCTACAAGCATACTGTATATAAGAATTACACATACCACAAACAGGAGGTACTTTCCTGAATCATGACTCCAGGTACAGATTTGTCACACTAAATACTGATGAGATCCTAATGATGATGGTAATGAACTGCACTACCTAAGTGAAGCCATGTAATGGGGAAAACCTGGCTTGTTTACCAGGTCTTCTTGTGTAACTTCAGGCCTCCTACTTCATTTGTGATGTATGCAGATAACTTAAAGGTAATCATCTTGTTTGCAGCTGACTGGAACCATCCTTTTCATTGCTCTCCTGATTCTATTTTTGCTGCTGGCTCTGGCTCTTCTTTGGTGGTTCTGGCCCCTCTGTTGCACCGTGGTAAGTATGGATTTATTTACTTTTTTCACTAGATATCAAGTTCTATTTCTTACTCACTTCTTTCTAATATAATAATGATTATTTGGACCTTGTTTCTTCATGTAGTAGTGAGCCAAATGGCTTGACTTTACGGTGTTACTGTTCCTGTAATGTGATCCACTGAGTAGCCCAGGCAAGATTTAAACCTTACCTAAAGTCAGAAACTTTTATCAGAGACTTTACTGAATGAAATGATGATTAGATACCTTGAGAGATGCATTAATGAATTTCTCTGCAAATGTTTTAAAGCATCTGTAAAATAGTATTGCTTAAAAGTAATTTGTTAAACATGTAAGTCATAGTGACTGTGTGTGGAGCTGAAAACTTTAGGTGTTTCACAGGGTCCAGTAGGTACCAGGCAGGGCTGGAGACATACATGTGATGGTATTGGTGCTGCAGAGCAGATATTGCTATCAGTGTGAGTAATGGTAGTCTAGTGTTTATGTGCTGTGTGCTTGAATGTGAGGAAACAGAGCCAGGCAACCTATCTATGATAAGCAAAAAACACGGAGGGCATAGCCCTGATGTGGAAGAAACCCTGTTGTTAATTTAGGTTCCTCCCACCATTTGTATATTCCAGGTGATCAAGGAGCCACCTCCACCGCCACCTCCAGAGCCTGTAAGTATGCTATTTCTGATCTGTCACATTGTCTGCAGCTGCTATAGTGCAGTGTACTGCCCATGAATGTCACCCCCGTAGGTGCTTTAATGATACCTTGGAGGCTGAGAGAGGAAGTCTCTGGGGTCAGGGCAGTTATTTCTGCCTTCTGGCCTCTGTATGTACATACAGCAAGGTTATTTCCATCCATAGAGAAAATAGATGCCTAGCTCAGAAGTTCATGAACACAGTTCCTGCAGTTCTTTGTTCCTTCTACTGTGCATCCATCACATAGGTGTGTAGAAAAATCTTTGCTTCTCCAGAAGTAAAATCACTGTGCTGAAAGCTGTCCCTCTTCCAGCAGAGCTGCTGTTCCCAGGAGGGGAGTACAGAACAAAGTCAGGCAGCTGAAAGAAAAGACAGTGAAGGCTGAATTCCTGTGGCTTTCCTACAGGAGAAGGGAGCAGGAGGCGGGTCCTGGCTGTGGTTTTGCTGCAGCCTGACCCTTGGCAGGATGCTTGGCCCTTCTGTATTTAGGTTGTGAGCTGCTGGAGGAAGGGTTGTACTTAACTCTCTTTGAGATGGTAATTCACAGAGGCCCTGATTTCAGCTTTGGATTTACTCTGTTATTTTGATAGAAATATTAGCAATAAATAAAAGTATCTCCAGAATGAACTCATGGCTGCATTTACTCCTTTCCTGGGCAAAGACAGCTAAAGGGTGGGAAACTATTTACCTAACCCACAAGAGAAGCTTACATCTATCTTGCTGCTAACTTGCTGTAACTTGGCATGAATATCAGGAGGCAACCACAGCTGCAGTTTTGAGGTTGCCAGAGGCCATCACTGCTGTCTCTGTGATTCTGTTGCTTGCCCTGAGCAGCAGCATTGTGACAATTTGACTTGAGAATAGGCACAGAAATCATTCTGGTTTTGGGGTGATCAGTGTTGTCATGAGGCACATAATCACAGCCATGCTGCATTTGAGGGAGATTTCAGAGAGCATTGCACCCTGGCTGTAGGTTTCCCAGATGCTCTGGGATTATTCTGATCAGAAGAGAGATTGGACCAGAGCACATCTTCAAGCTTCCTGAAATACCAAAAAATACAGATGTTGCCCCTCTCTTTATTTGGTCCTGAGTCTACCCTCTGTAGATCATCGTTTCAGGATACATAACACTAGCTTCCCTATGTACAGCATCCTGCCCTTTACCTAATGTAGTCAGGCACTGATGCTATTAAACTGAATATAGGTATCTAATTCTTATTTGAAACCACAGGTATTTGATTTCTAACACTTCTCAAAATGTACATGGTGGTTTTTAATGTTTCTTTGCTATATGTGTTTGGTGCACAGGCTATTTATACAAAATTCTTTATCAACTTGAAAAGCATAAGCCATCATTAACAGTCCTGCTGCTATCAGGTTTGCCAGCACTTGAAGGTTGTTAGGTGCAAAGAATTCAGATCTGTTAGATCCCATGAGAAGAGGCAGGGTTTTTTAATATGAAACTCAAGACCTCATTAAGTGAAACACAAATGAATTTAAACTACTAATGTACTGTCTTTGATGTGGCACAAAATGGGTTTGTGTATTACTATCTTCCAAAGCATCAACAAAACAATCACACAACAATTTCCTTGTGTATTTCTATGAGTTAGGGGTTGAAAAATCTCACAGATGCCATGGTAATGTCAACTCTAGTCTTGCCTGGCAATACTAAAGAATTTGAGGAACTGATGCATGAAACAGCTGAGAGTTCAGTTGTAACTGAACAAATGATGGAAATAGCTCCCTACAAAGCATGACCTAAGAGTTAAGTAAGAATAAACAAAAATAAAGGCAAGCTTTTTAGGAGATCCTATCCTACAGGCTTTTAGACTCTTATCTATTCATAGAGATGTGTAAAGGCCATTTCAAGAAAATGTCATTCAGTAACCTGGTAATGAGTTGTCCTCTACTGTTTGAGTTTCACTTGATTTCTTTTTATTTTGTTTTATTTATATTTTTAATAAAAATGAATTCCAAAATGAGCTTCTGGAACTGTACTTATGGTGTGACTTTCAGCTGGTTTGACTCAGTGTAATGACAGGGAGTCTGAGAAGTCCCAGCAACTTTTCCCAGCTCAGGATGATAGAACTGGGAAAGTGTTCCCAGGGTTGTCGAACCAGAAATGTTTGCCAGCTTTTAGTTATGCAAGAACAGAACAGTGAACATGAAGTAAAACCCTGATTCAGATTCTCCCACATTCAGAAGAGGAAAAAAAAAATCCACGGTCTTTATAGGTCAGAAACACAGGATCTGAGCTTCCTGAAAATTTGGAGATGCTCCAGTCTCAGTTCCAGCTCCAAACTGTACAGCATGAGCCAGACTCTACAAAGAATCAAGCAGCACAGAACAACTGGTTACAGCTGCCATAAGAAAAGGGCTTGATGCACATGTTAGAAATCTCACAGTGGTAGCTTTTTCCCTGTTAGGTGACATTAAATTCTAAAGGTACAATTAATAAATGAGTCCTTTGGGTTAGCTGATCGCAGCATTTTCTGCACAGCTTAGTGACAAGACAGTATAATGTACAATTCATCTGCACTTTGCTGTCCATTAAAAGTCAGATGTGATTTTGAAGCTCAATGCATATTTGATTAAATAAAAGCTGCCTGAAGAGGAGAAGGGAATAGGCAGTCCTCCTTGGCTTGCCCAGTTAAAATTGCAGCTGCAGAGACAAGAGTCTTTTTTGTTTTTTGTCAGCAAGTAAGTGTAACGCACAAAGCCAAATATCTAAGATTGAACTGTAGGATGTTCATTTTTTTTCCCCATTTATATGTGAACAGCAGTAACATCTCCCTGTCTTTCCCACAGGAGTCAGATGATGAAGATGGATTGCCAAAGAAAAAGTGGCCAACTGTTGATGCATCTTATTATGGAGGCCGAGGTGTTGGTGGAATTAAGAGGATGGAGGTATTGTGGTCTTTTTCTTCTATAGTCCCTTGCAAATAATCTCAAATATATACTTTATTAATGTTTTTGTGTAAACAAACAAACAATCCCACAATTATTTTTGTTGGAATACAGGCCAGGATTTAATTAAGACTTGTCTACCTGAATGCACCTGCCATCCAAGTATCAGACATTGAGCTGCCACATTTGCATGAGTAATTAATTGAATATAGCATTGTTAGTAGGGGAAAATTTTCAGGTTTAAGAATGGGATAAGCACCAAAAGTTCTAATTTACTGAATCAGACCCTTCAGTTAGCGCAGTTGGCTCTGATTCGGTTGTGTACTGTAGAGTTGCCCTGGTTTTGAGTATTTGAGAGTGTCATCTATGCTGTGCCTTAGTGGCTGGAAGCTGTTGGCTTTAGGAATTAAAAACAGTAATTTTATTATTATTATTATTTTCTCTTTCATTTGAACATTAACTCCTAATGCACAAAAGTTTGCCAGGGGAAAATTTCACTCTTGGTTCTCTGTTGAAATTGGTCAATAAATCAAATCTTACCTCAGGATTCAGACATGACACAGTCTTGATATGTAAGCTGTTGCTGTAAAACATATTTTCTTTGTGTTATCCTATGGCCTAGATATTATGGAGAGGCAGTTGATAATGCTGTCATAAGAGGTTAACTCTTGTATATTACTGCAAAGTTAGTGAAATCAGTGTAATATACCTTACTAAGGCTAATAGAAGCACAAGGCAGGGAATTATCACTCATTCATATATGCTGAGGGTCTAATGGTGACTTGTAGGGATTCCAAACCAGGCACTACTGCAAGATCTAATTGGCAGCTGTGGGAAATGGACTAATGTGGGCCATCTGAGATTCTGGTCCAAACCAGAATGAAAGCAGTGGCTTCTCAGCAAGGACCTGAAAGTCTGCAGTCAAAGTACCGTGTTTTGATATCCTTAACCATTTTCCTCTGAAGCATATTCATACTTGGTGCTGAATAGCTTCATGGATCACATGCTCTTTATGAACTCAGGTTCACATTTCTGCTTGAGTCAAACTATGAAAGCAGTTTTTTAGCTCAAAACAAGCAGTGTGCAGTGCATAAGGATAAAGTTACTGACCTCTTTTGTGGATGTACATGGTCTTCTTTAGAAGAACTGTTTTTAGTATGGACTGCCTATCAGATCCTTTCCTGCTGATCCCATTTTCATTTTGGAACTAATCTACTGGAGCAGCATAGAGCTATTGATATAGACTGCCTACCTTCAACTAGTGCTACTGCCCACTTTTTGGGCAGGCAATAGGAATTTTGATTGCCTGGTTAGGCAATAGGAATTCACCTGTGTCCTAGTGGAACAGGGCAGAGTGTTTGGGGTTTCATTTGGAAATGGATTAATCTGCCTTGAATGCCTTAACATCCCACTATGCATCATGCTGTGTACACACTGGTAGTTCAGGCTGCTTTTCAGAGTTAATATATGGCTCTTAAATATATATTTCTGACTACGGTGCCTTCATGTATTTGGTTTCCTGTCTGAGGATATTTGAATTAGCTGATGGAACTAGGTAAATACCTGCTTGTGATGACCACCACAGTGTCTGTACTTAGTGTGCTTTCCTGGCTTCAGGTGCGATGGGGAGATAAAGGATCAACAGAAGAAGGAGCAAAACTGGAAAAACCCAAAAATGCCATTATTAAGCTGCCAGAGCAGGAGTATGAGCCCTGGGAACCTAAGCCGAAAAAACCCCATGTGAGAAAACCTCCTTCCCAGCGGAAGTGGTACACTCCAATCAAGGTAATGAGCCCATCTCTCAGTTTCATGAAGTCCGTTTTGTCCTGCATGATGCTATGTCCTGCCTCCTAAGTGTAGTCTTTGTTATGGTGGATCTGGGGGAACCTATTTAGAAAAATGGCCAATATCCCTTAATTTTGCCCTTTTTTTGGAACTTATATTGCCCCAGGCCCTGTGTTGTCTCAGTTTTTTGAGGAAAGTGGAGGATGTTAGAGGGCAAGAGCAGAAAACTTTCCTCCCACATCTCACCTCTTTGTTGGTCTTTTTGCACAGTTTGGGTTGCAACAGCAAGTATCCTATCTCTTCTGGCTGGGGGACCCAGCTGTACTCCATTCTGAGGCATTCTGCAAAGAAGTTCAGATAAAGAAAGTGCTTTGTCCTTCCTTTGGTTACAGAGTGGCTAAGGCTTGGGCTTGGGATTCAACTCTATTCCCTCCTAGCTCAGCCACAAGACATAGTGTTTGATTTGGGGCTAGTCCCTCAGTCTCTCCATGCTTTTTCATCCTCATTTCTCCTGTATCATTATAGTATCTGATGTCTGCCTGTCTCCAACCTATGTATCCTCACACAACCCCAGAACTGTTATCTCAGCTTACAGACAAGGAAGCTGGAGGGCTTGTGCTGGTGAAGGCAGCAACATACCACACTCATCCCAGAAACCCATGGCCAAATCTTAAACCAGTGTTTTGTGTGTGCAGAATGAGTCCTCCCCTCCCCATCTTGCTGTGTATGGTTCTCAAATGGGTTTAACAGTGCTTGACTTTATTGGCTGGAATGTACCTGTGAGTGATGCCAGCCTAGGTCTTGTGTCTGCTTAACCAGTTCATTGTTCTGCCTTTTGTTAACACAGCTCCTAATTGTGCCTCTGTGGAGCTGTTTAGGCTACAGTCATTCTCACTGTGTTTTGAGCAGAGTGAGTTTATCCTACTTGGTTATAAGGTTCACGTTACCACTCTGAGATCTGTTCTGGCTGTCCAACAGGACAAGGGCACAGGAGCGATTTTCATGCACTTTGATGCAGAAAGGCTGTATCTGCTCAGCTGTTGCTTAATTTTGTCATGTTCTCCTAAGCCTTCTTGGTCACGTCAGATGTTTGTTTTTTTTTTATATTCCAGGGCAAACTTGATGCATTGTGGGCTTTGGTTCGGCGAGGCTATGATCAAGTCTCTCTTATGAGACCACAGCCAGGGGATAAGGTAAGGTGTCACAAACACGCTGTCATGTTATTTCTCTGTTAACAGCAGCATTGCTCTGCCCCTTGCCTTACTCCTTTTTTTGTTTCTTTTTTTAATTTATTTTTTATTTTTTATTTTTGTGAGCCTGTCTCCTTTCTACATTACCTTGAGGCTAAAAATTTGTCATGAGAACCAGAGACTTCAAATGAGCTAAAATATTTGCTGTGGCATCTATTTAAGAGTATCTCCCCAAAAGGTTAACAACATCTCCACTGTTATTATTTCAGCAGAGTGAGGTAGAAGCTGGCCAGCTGCAGTTGTGTTTCTGTCTTTTTCAGCAATACAAGCTTTTACCCTTGTAGCCTTGCTTTCTTGGGAGCATGAGTCCAAGGAAAAGTTCTTTGTAAACTCAAAACTAGCAGATTTGAATTTAATATATAGTAGTAATGTTGCAACTTTATTTTTCTGATGTTGGGTAGGAGAGATAATTGTTTCTCAGATTTAATAATAGCACTAAGTGATTGTTCTGTTCATAGTTCCTCACATTAGCAGGTGCTGAAGAAAAAAGCTCTAGCAAAGTTAGTGAAAAATAGAATTTCTTTAGAGTTCTGAGCAGAGACGTGTCTCTTCCTTGTGACCTGTGTGGAGGCATAGGGTATTTTCCTGCTTTGATAAACTCAAATGCAGGTCAGGAGTTGATTGTTGGAGGAAGCAACGAGTTTGTGCCTCTGAGCTACAGAGGTTTGCTCCGCTGTGGTACTGGGAGCTTCCTGTTGTCTGTTCCGTTACTCTAGATGAGCAACCTCAAGGGAGTTGTGTGCTGCTGCCTCTGTCTGTTCCACCTTCACATTTGTCTTTCTGGGTAGGAGCTTTGACATGCAAGTTCCAAGTAGAGATGGTTGATTCTTTCTCCCCTGCCCCACAGCCCCTCTCTGCCAGAATCTCTACATTTTATCAGTATTGATACTTTAGTCTCTTCCATTTTTCTTTTGGTGTGTATGGACCACTAAGGGACAAACTCAGCTTCCCATGCTACTTTGTAAAATGGCCTTTTAACTCCTTTCACCAAGCTGCATTTTCAGGGCAGCTGTGCTTGAGACACCTTATTTACTTTTTAAGCACGATCTGGAGCTCCTGAATTGGCTCTTTAGTCCCAGCTGTATTTTGATAGCACTAACATTGTATGCTACATATCTATCCCCTGCCTTTTCCTGTCTTGGCGGGTACATTTCTATGGGTGCAGAGCACAACAGAGCCTCTGTTATCCTGCACAGCCACGAAACATGCAGGGGCTGTCTAAGAACAGGGATGCTCAGTTACTTGCCCTTCAGCCCTGCTGTGGGGAGGATGAGGAACTCAAAAGGGGCTGTGTAAAACAGAGCAAGCTGAAGGATTATTGTATCAGGGCAAACATTAGAAAATCAAATGTACATCTGGGAAATAGGGTGGAAAGAATCCCATTGAGCCAGATTCAGTGGAAGAATGAGATAATCTGTTCCCTGGTCTGTGAAATTAACTAAAGCTGAAGAATATTGAAAGGGAAACAAGAAAATGACTGGCCATCACTCTGTTGTATAAATAAAGGATATTACAGGCCTGTGTTTCATGGAGAGATCTAGCACAGAGAAGAACAAGGTTATTATGTATTGTTCTGTTGACTTTTCCAGTAGCAATCCGTTGGTGGAAAACTGAGTTTGTGCTTGGCTTTTGGTGAGGAAGGAATATATAAACAAATCATAGAATCGCTTGAGTTGAAAGGAACACTTGAAGGTCATCTGGTCAAACTCCTCTGCAGTGACTAGGGACACCTACAGCTTGTGCAGGTGCTCAGAGCCCCATTCTTGAATGTCACTGGGATGGGGCATCTGTTACCTCTCTGGGCAACCTGTGCCAGTGCCTCACCACCCGTATACTAAAAAAACTTCTTCCTGACATTCAATCTAAATCTTCCCTTGAAACCGTTTCAAAAATCATAACGTATGTAACATACTCATGTATACTTGCATGCATAAGTCCTGACTAGAGCACATCAGTGCTACGGGTGACCTGGCCGCATGGACAGCTCTGGCTATATGGAGCTGGAGGAGCTGAGCAGCCCTCACAGCCCAGGAGAGAACAGAGCACTGCTGCCCAGATGTGTTGACATCAGTCAATAAGCGCTGGGTTTCTGCTGGTAGTTCCATGGTAGCACAGTGCCTTGTTTCTTGGTGTTCTTCCAAATGACACCATCCAGAGGCCAGAAGGATTGCACCATTGCTTTGCTTTTGCAGGTTTTTGTTTTTTGTTTTTTGTTTTTTTCTGGTTTGTTTTTCTGTTTTGTTGTTTGGATTGTGGATTTTTTTCTGGTGGCAGGGAGGTGTGTGCTTTTCTTCCTTTTTTTTCTTTTTTTTTTTCTTAAAGGAAATTGTATAGTTCTCTATTCAGGAAGACTTAACATTCAGAAGGCAAAAAACCACAATGTTTTGGGGACTGGCATTTGCATTCATAAAGTGAAAAATTCACATTTCTGGATATCCAAAATTCAATTAAATTATCTTTACATTTTCAAGGATTACCAGAAATGTCAGCTAGCACTGGAACAAGATAACTCACCAAAGTCAATACTCTCCAAACTGTATTCAGTGTACCCCTAATTAAAAACAAACATTATTTTCCACTTGTATTAGCTCAGCTGGGCAAATTAGTTTTTTGTAGTGGTGAAATGTAAGGCTGAACTATTGTCTTGTTGTTTTGTTTTCATTAAATATTATGATGAATACATCCATAGTTGAGGGAGGGGAAAAAAATCACAGTGTTTTTTTGGGACAGGGTATGACGAGGAATGTTTTGACATTAAAGCATTCTCTAAAAGCTTTTGGAAAGTAGTTTTCATCCTTTGGAACAGCTAGGTTTCAGAGCTCTTCTTCCTGAAAAATACTTGTAGAAACACAAGTGTGGTACCCACTGCACTGTGCCTGGTACAAACACCCCCTTTTTGCCCTGTGTACAGCTGGAATTTGGCAGTTCCCAACAGGCACTTGTACTGCAGCTGCAGAGAGGCATCCCATAGGGCTTGTTCACCCCAAGGCTGCTGCCCTTCCCTTCCTCCCCCAGGAATCTGGGGCTTTGAGCACCAGTAGTCACAAGTCAAAGGTGAGGCTGTTACCAATGCCAGCAAGTAAATATTAAAGTCCCAAAGATGTGTGGAGAGGAAGGTGAGATGCTTCTTACAAATGTCTTCTTCAGTTGCTGCTTTCAGCAAATCCATTCTGTTTTGCATTTCAGCATATGCTGTCACAGGAAGCTTGGTTTACCAAAAAATGCAGCTAAAAAATGATAGCATTCCCCCCAACCTCCCCAGGAGAATTGCTCTTGTTTATTTAAAGCTTTAAAAAGCAATCTCATTTTTGTCACTGAAAATTACCTAGAGCAGAGTGAGAAGATAAACTGGGTTTTGATGTCACCATTATCCTTGTACACCCATGGGACTACCCAGAAAAAGCAGTGCTTGACCAGTTCTAACCTTTGGTTAGCACATGCAAAGCCTTTTTTGGGGAAAGGGACTTGAAGCAGACTGTGGTATGAAAACTGAAGCTCTTTTCCCCCCCTAGAACTAAAGATAAAAAGGAAGTACTTAAGTCAAAAATTGCAGTAACTGTGAGCTGCAGGTTGTGCTGGAAAACAGAACTTGTGCCCTTTCGAGTTCTCTGCATTGATTCTCTGCAACGATTCACTGCATGACTTTGAATAAATCACGGTAGCTACAACTCTAAACACTGGTCTTTGAAATTGGGTTCTTTATTCTGGGTTCTTTATTCTGGGTCTCTTTTAAAACAGTTGTTCTAAAGTTGGTGTGTTTGATACTCAGAATATCCAATTAATGGCAAATACGGAGCAACTGTTTGCAATGCTGAACTTGACGTCTATGCACTTAGTTTTCCCAACTGTAAAGTCGTGAGAATGCTGTCTATATTCATGATTTCTCATTACTTTCTGGCTGCTGCGCATAGGTGGTCAGTGGTTTGCAAATAGCATACTGGGATGGCAACACTGCTGTCACTCCGCATGAGTTGCCCTTGTGCCAGCACTGGTTGGAGCTCACGGGAATTACTTCCCTTCAAGACCAAGCAGTGGCCTCTAGCATGCTTACCTGCAGCTCAGAGCTGCACTGTAATCACCCAGAGCTGTAGGAGGTGCTGAAAAAGCAGCACTGAGCACCTTCAGAATGTGTGTGTCAGGCTTCTGTCTTGTTCTGAGTTTTTTCCCTTTGCTTAACCTTTCTGGAGCCAATTATCTTCATAAGCTGCAGAAAAATTAAAGAGATGGGGACACTGCCTGCCATGGGAGGTATTCTCACTTGGGCATTTTTGATGAAAATGAAATGCATGTAGCCATTGTGTGAATTTCTTTCTCTTTTGGCAAAGGAGACCACTATTTGTAAGGTTTATTCCTACTGTAACAGGCATGATATGGGGGAAAGTGTCTCCTTGGCCAGTATCCTAATTCTCAGTTCCCAGGATGTGCCAAGTGCTGCAGCTGGAAACTTAATCAGTGACTAATGAGTTTACTATCCTGCAAGAAGCCCACATACTGGCATAACTTCTCTTTTGCCAGGATCATATTATTTCTGACATGGAAGAAGAGCTTGCAAATTGGTTTTGTGGGCAGATACTGCCCATGTGTCCCCTGAGGGATAGCAGCGTATCCAGGGCTTTAGAAGCCTAAGGCAGAGTCAGCAACAGCCACAAGAGGCCTTTCTGAAGAAGGGGTGTAGATGCCAAGTGCTGGTGCTACTTGGCATGAGCTGCACAACAGAGCGAAGAAGGATTGGCCTTAGGGTTAAGAAACTGAGCTGCAACTGCAGAGATCCTAGCTGTAGCTAATGTAGGTCACTTCATGTCTGTTGTACTTCAGCTTCCCACTGATAGAGGTTAAGTTCCAGGAGAGTGAGACTCTGTTCCTGTTGCCAGTTTGAGTGTGCCAGAGATGGGCATGTGCACATGAACAGATATCCCATGGCCAATGCATATAGTTGTTTCTTGGCAGCACTCTTGGATCAGTGCGGATCCTGCATTATCTTCTTTGTTTTGGACTTCAGGGAAATGCACACAATTCATTGTCTTCTGATTTGGGTAATAGTCCAAAACTTTATCTAACTGGCCTTCCATAATGCTCTGCCTATGTACTTCTGTTTTTTGTGTGGGAATACATTTCTCCGTGTTGAGAATGAGTAGTGTCATGACTTTCCTCAGCGTAAGCACTCTGTAAGATAACATATTAATGTTACTGTTCACACTATGTTTATTGTGCAAAATGTTAACTAAAGATGAAAAGACATTGCATCTCTGCTGTCTACAGAGGAGCTGTAAGTGTGGATGCCTCCGTTCTTGTATAATCTGCTGTGGTTCCTTCTGTGGTAACAGAAGAAAATCTATAATCACTGCTATTATATACGTGGGTAGTACAAATGTACTACCCAACCTGAGAGCATATGAGACGGTTGTTCTTTGTGGTGGGCCAAGATCTTATGTTTCTGGTTAAACCAAGGAAAATTAATAGCCATTTTCACCAGAAAGCTGAGAGCTTCCAGCATTACTCTATACACTAGGCGCGTAAAGAGACTCATGTTCTTCTTCTGTGCATACCACAATCCCTGCTAGCTCCTGCAGAGACAATCAAACAATTCACCCTGGAAAGCACAATGACACTTAAATGCAGTTTGAACAAAACCAGTTATAGTCCTTTGTGGTCTCCTTTCCTCCACCCACTAACCCACCAATACCTCAAGTTTAAGACTGTTGCACTCAGTGAATGTTTGCTGCTCTAGTTGCTATGTTCCAAAGCCCTCTTTGCTCTTGGTGGTGTAGAAATGTAGACTCCTTTTCCCTGAAAATGCTAAGCAAAGAAAGAAAAATCTTCTGCAAACCAACCACTGTTTTTTCTTCCCTTGAACCACATACTTGTATTGTCAGCATTCAAGTGTGGAAATGTGTGGTGCTGTGGTTGAAATAAGGGATGTGAGTCATGAGTACTGAACTTGTATATCCCAATTCCTTCCCTGAGTTGCTGCCTGACCTTGGGTAGGTGGCACAATCTAGCAGTGTCTCCTTGCTTCATCCATTAAAGCTGGTAGCAAAGAAGTAAATTGTGCATTGTGAGTGCAGGTGTAGGTTTGACTTAAGCAGGAGATTTGTCAGGTTTGGGTGGGGTTTGGTCTGGCGTGGCGTTACTTCGAGGCTGGTAGTGAGCATCAGGTATGACTGATGGCACATTACTTTGTTTATGCTTAATGTCACCGGCTTCTGTCTCAGAAATCATTTCTGTCCTCAGAACTAACAGTCTGTATGGTCTACACTTGGTGTTATTTCAGCCACAACCTCAGCAAGGTCTAAGCCATGTGATGTTTTGTGCATTCCTGCAAGAAATCTTGTGACTCTGGCCCTTCTTTCAGGGGGTGTCTGTAGCCCACTGCTGCATTTTCTTGCTAAGACAGAGGTAGAAAAAACATGCAGCTCCCTGCTGAATGGGATGTGATAAAAATTATTTAAATAGCCCTGTCTTCATTACTGGAATGGATTCTCCATGTCACCTCCTGTGCTGTCCTTTCCTTTTGTGCCTAAGCTGGATAAGTGGTAGTAGGCATATGGCAGTTGGGTTATAGGGATGTGCTCAACATGAAGTTTATTTTGCTGATGGATCCTGAGTCTAGCTGAAAAGGGCCAGTTTCCCTGGCTGATCTTTTTCTACACCCAATTCCTAGAAGTGGCTGATTCTAGGAGAGAAGTGGCCCACTTCTCTCCCATGTGCCGTTGCATTGAATTTTAAACATAGTAGATTGTTCCCAGAGGATCCATCTCTGACTTTAAGAGGTGCCGTGTACTAGTGGGACTATGAGCTGAGGCACAGTGTCTGCTAATCTAGCTGGGCTGTAAGCAGTTTGCTGCTGCCTCTTGGATCATCTTTGTGCTTTTGCATTCATCTTGTTCTAACTCTCAATTTATTGAATGTACTTACAGCCATTATAGGGAGCTCACTGTTAAAATATGAGTGATTTATAACCCATGGCATGCTGATTTCTTCTCTTCCAGAAGTGTTACCAGTTCGTATATAAGGTTGACAGATAATACACTTAATTAAGAAAAGGAGGGAATGAATCTTTTATTTTAAAAGCGATATTGAAGAAAACTGTATTTTCATTGTTGGGCACCCCTGCTCTATTGAATCTTACTTCTAAAATCCTCTTCCATCCAGCCAATGCCATTTTCTCTGACTGATTCATAGTTGTAGATTGACAACAATTCTGAACTGCCAGGTATACCCCAAGAAAACTGTCACTAAAAGGAGAGGACCTGTCCAACTGGAAGATGTTTAAAGAGCCAGACTCCCATACAAACAAATATTTTATGGTAATTATATTGTTTTGGTTTGTAGCTGCAAATGGCTACATATGAAAATAAATAATTACAAGTTAATAAATTAAACATCAATAATTGATGTTACGTAACAATTAAATGTTAATGATTGCCATCCATTATAATTAGAAATTAATTATACATTATATATTTATGAAACTGAAAGCATGACCAAACACCACACTGCTAATACAATAGGCATTTCCAATATTTCATTTTCCAACACAAAAACAGTATCTCAGTCTCAAATGCAAGAGCAGGATTTAGTAAAAGTTACTGGTCTGGGCCTGAAGACCAGGCAGGCTTGGGTTTTATGTGACAAACTGTTTCATTGGCTCACTAATTTCTAGCCTGTGTGCTGCAGGGTAATCAGTGCAATTCCCAGGAAATCCATGAAGGTTTTAATGAGCCATGACATGTTCAGCGCACAGTCAGCATGAAGCAGTGCAGTGCAAGGGAGGTTTTGGCAAAGGCTGCTTCACAGAGGTCCTGGCTGCTGAGGAACCAGCTGCTAATCCTGATACTTGCCCAGTGGACTTAAGTAGTAGGGGCTTGGTATCTCCCTGCATTGGCGCTCTGACTCTATAAAATGACTCTCCGTAAACTGCCTCTTTCATAAATGGAGTAAAAAGGCCTTGTTGCTGGTCCTCTAATTTTTTTCAAAACTCAACTTCTACATAAGTGATTGGCTTTAAAGGTGCACAGTCTGTCTGTTTCTCAGTCTTTGGGTCGAAGCATTCAGTTAGCTAAACTGATTGGCTCTCTGTGGTTGCTAGCTTTTCAGCTTTTTCTTTCTTTCTTTTTTTTTTTTTTTTTTCCCTCAGATTCAAAGTTTTAGCATTCCTTTTGGCTTTACTATGCTTTTCTCACTTAGATTTTCAGCAAGCATACAAACTCTATTCTGTTGAGTTTCAGAACTCTGCTTTTGCATTGGTAGGCACTTAGGAAATGATGGTAAATGTTAACAAACCAAATTTCTGTCTATATACGTATTTATATATATTTCACAGGACAACAATGTGAGAACCTCTAAACTTTGAAGGAATGATTTTTCAATTCATGCTAAAATGTAAAGGCAAGATTCATGTTTTTTCCACAATTGAAGGCCTAGAAGTTTCTATAAATATTTAGTTGATGCTAATTCTTCTTCAGTCAGGTACCTTCTCTGCCAGTTAAAAATGGGGTGCAGAAACTCCATAAGCAAAAATGTAGGTGAATGAAAGCTCAAGTAAAATTTGTAATGGGAACGATATTGTCTATTGGGCCAACTAACTCGGACAAAAAGAAGAAACAGACTGACCTTAGCATGCTCAAATGCTCCAGTGTGCACAAAGATGGAACTGGATTTGATTTTTTGTTAAATAAATACCCAAAATTTTCTTGAAACAGAGAAAAGCAACAGATATGGGCAGATGGCTTGGATTTTTTGACTTACTTTTTTCTGGGGTGTTCTTTGTATCATGAGTGAGGAGATGTGCCCATGATACAGAGAATTACACGGATCCTGTCTCTTGAAAATTTGTGCAGTAGTAACTACGGACTTATGGGCAACAAGCACTGGGGAGAGTTGTACTGAGCACTGTGAAGAAACTAGCCCAGAAGCAAGACGCAGCAGCTTTCAAGAGGTTCCTCTCTTCCTTCCCCCCACAAACCACACACAAAAGCACATCCTAGGTGGTCAAGGAGGCATTGCCTGTAAGTACAATGTGCCTGAATTGCACATGTGTTTGTTACACTGGGATAAAAGCTGGAGTCAGGGCAAGGGTGGATCCCGCTGCTTCAGTATTTGTACTTTTTGAAAAGCCAGTTTGGCAAGCAGTATAACAAGAGCCTAACAAGTGGATGGACATATGGGGAGGCAAAATAATTGTGCATTAGGAAGACTGTGCAGATGTGAGCTGAAGCAAGGGCGTAACTCCATATGGCACTGTGCTGACCTTCAGTTGGTGCCTGAATGACAGTACGTGGTGCAGGTCACACCATCTGAGGGATGCTCTGCTGGGAGAGGGGCTGAAACCAGACAGAACTGGATTAACACAGATCATCTGCTTCCTAGAAAACAATAAGGCAGCTACTGACAGCTGTTGTGCCAGAGATCACCATGGTATTCCTGTGCCATGCAGCTCTGAGCCCTTCCTGAAGCACTTGGTATATAACATGCTTTTGGAAAAAAAATGTTGTTATTGCTACTAATGCAGTAGCTTTTGATCTCTGTTAATCCCTCATGCAAGGAGAGCAGAGATGAGTGTGTGGCAGGATACCTTTGGAATGATGTCTTAATGTTTCTGTCCCTGATTTCTGTGTTTCAAGATCCTTCAAATGTTTTTGGAGAGGAGATTACCGAATCCTTACAGACACAGAGTACTAAGAATTTTGTGGCTACTTTAAGAAGCAGCTTGCTTATTCAAGAAACCATCATGATTCTTTCTTATGAAGCTAATCCCAGAGAGATGTGCCCATGAGGCAGAAGAATTGCTGTGGCATTTTGTTGTTTGGAAAGTGTGATGAGTGCAGGGCTTAATTCTTCAACCTGGAAGTCCTTTGATGAAATACACCAGAGAAGTTAAAACTGAATTACAATTTATGGTCATTTGTTCCCCCCTTTCCCTTTGGGCTGTTAATCCTAACCCTGGCTCAGAGTTCAGCCTCAATTTATCAATGGCTGCTTGAAGTGCTCGGGAGGATTTGCTCCAGTATTCACCAGAAGTCTTTGATGTATGAGATTGTAGGCTAACACCAATAATCTTTTGTGAGGAAGTGTCACAATGCATACATCGATCAGAGAAGCCTCTATCTGTCAGACTCTCCCAACCCAACCGTATTTTTCCTGACACAATGCGGCGCATGGCCTTTAAATTACCCATCTGTCTGACAAATCAGCGAGTGTGGCAGAAACTGGCAGCAGCTTGACGTCGCCTATCACTTTAACTGAAGTGAAAGTAATGCAAACAGATTTATGGGATCCCCTTTGATTATAGACTATGAATATATTTGGAATTGATGTTTTGGGGAAAGACAACAGAGGCAGCAAAGGCTGGTAGGCAAAAGCACTAGTGCTGGGTTTGCATTTTTGCATTTGTTCTGGAAAATTGTTCTGTTTTATTTTTCTTCCCTTACCATACGTTGAATCTCATCTGAATATCTCTGACTTCTTTTGTTTTTTTCCTTAAGTGATTATTTTGCTGTTTGAAATTCATAAACTCATAAAATCAAGGCTGAATTTTCTTAAATGTATAGCAGTACAGCTATTAAATTAATCTGTATTGTTCATTGTCTAGCAGTAAATACTACTGATTTTCAAAGTGAGCACAGCAGAAGACAAATGACAGTTATAGGCTAACAAGGATGGCTATTCGCTGCATCTCTGGGAAGGACTTCAGTTCTGTGACAGTAGAGTGAAGCACTGACTTGTGAGTTTCTTGATTCAGTTGTCTCTCTTTGCAGAAGTTGTCAAGAAGCAGGCTTTTGCCCATTGATGCCTCTATGCATCTGGCCCTAGCACAGCGTTGCCTTGAACCAGGTTCATAAGCAAAGTCTGCTCTAACAGGCCTGCTTTTTTAGAGAGAAGATTTTATCCCATGTATTGAGGTGGTTGTTTAAGTGCAGTGGTGAATTTGTGATGGTGGAAACTGGGACTGAGTATGTCTTGTGTACAGGCAACAACACATCCATTCATTTAGCTCTTGGCTGCGTATGAGCCCTGAAGCCCTGAGCCATCCAGTCCAAGTAAGTGGTAGGGTGGTACCATTTGGGTGTTAGTACATTCATTGAATCATTTTCTGAGCTCCCTGAAGCTTGTATAAGCATCTCTTAATGCATAGCAGAAGTAGATGTTTGCCTTTTATTCAGAGAAGTTATATACTAAAAAGACTATCTTCTTTTTAAAGGAGTAGTTTCACTAACCAAGATACAGGCATTGTAAATCTCTTAACAAAACAGATCATTGATAAACTGTGATTCCCTCTGCCTGGATTCCAGTTGAAATCATGATCTGTGGAGTTGCCGTAGAAAATCAGCCCATTCCCTGAACACCTTTGGTGTTTCCTTGTGCCAGCAGTGATCTATCCCTTTTATGGACACTTGTATCCCCTTTTTATCACAATCATCTGTAGCTGCAGGGATCACAATCTATATCTGTTTAACTCTGAAAGAACCCTGAGTTCTATTTAAAGAGTATTTGTATGCCTTCAAGCTGAATGTTCTCTGTTGAACCCAACATACAACCTAAACCTCTGCCCAGTGCCATGGCTTTGCATGTCTTTGAAAATTATGAAGGGAAGATGCCTTCTGGAACAGATGCTTCCTGACATATCAAACTACTTTTTTGCTTTTCCCCATGCAGTGCTTGTCCTGGAAAGAGAAAAATAGGCAGTGATTAATTGTAGAGGACATTAGCATGAGGATGGTTGCTTCATGGAACAAAACAGGCATACTGAACAAAAGAAAAAGTGCTGGCAAATGGAGTTCATCAGTAATGGCTGGGTACTGTCCAGCCCACAGTTATGTGTATGGAAACCACATCTCAGTAAAGATGAGTGGAAAAAAAAACATAGCCTCTGTGTGCTTCTGACAATTGTATGGAAGCTGTGAATGACCTCTGTTCAGTATCTGAAGGGCTGTTCATGAAGAGCTACTCTCCTGAAATTATGGGGGTTGAATGTAATGGGATTAGCCAGTTCATCACATTGGGCATTGGAAGGCTCCTGTAAGTAGGCTGTTGGCAGTGTCACCCCTTCATTTTAAGACTACCTTCACCTCCAGCCCTTGTGTGTGATGATGAAAGGCCTTTCTAAATTCCAGGCTTCTGCCAAGCTTGTGGCAGCGGCGTTGTTGTGTAAGCATCTCCTCCCACCTCTCCAGGTGAGGAGATGGGTATGGAGATGCCAAACATTGCATCTCTGCACACAAGTTTGCATCTGCAGGATTTCATGAGGCTTCCACAATGACAGTGGGCTGTTTCGTAACAAAACATGGTGGCTGTGGGGAGGAGCAAGTAGAGCAGACAGGTGAGGTCTTGGTGTCTGATTGAGATTGTTCTGGCTTCTCCCCACAGGAAAGGTGAGGTTTTCTTTGGGGTCTTGTCTCTCTTCTTGCCTGGAACTTGTTTGGTGGAAATCTATATAAGCGTCGGAGCTTCCCTTGCATGAGTCCCACACCTAGTAGGCTTTTATGAGGACAATGGGGAAGCCACATCTACATTTGGAGCTCAGGAGTTCGTGTACTATCTCATTGTAGTACTGGAAGCATGGCCACCATCTTGGCTAGCATCTCTATGAAAAGGAGGGCTACAGGTGGCAAGTGGTGCCTTTGCTAATGTTATTCCACAGGTATAATCCTGTTTCTCCTGAGAGCTTTTTCCAGCATAGTTTTATCATAAGGGAACTCGGCAGGCAGGCAGGACTCTGTGGGGGAGCTGTGACAGTAGCCATGTTCTACATGGCTGAACTATCAAAGAGAGTGCATGTGTGCAAAATCACACTGGGCTCTTTTATGATTTAAACCAGTCCCAGGCTATTTTCCATAGGCAGTAACTCCGAAACATAAGGAAGGCATTTGTCTGTAGTACTGATCTTTAGTACATCATGCCCTAAATGTCATGTCTAGGATCCAGTGAATGGCACTGGATGAAGAAGTGCATCCTGCCCCTCTGCTTACAGCCCTTTTGTCTAGCTGCTGCTTAGTCAAAACAAATGCTTCTTATGAATAATTTATTTCTCTTTACTTCCAGGGGAGATGCATAAACTTCACTCGGGTAAAGTCAGATGGGACCTCTGCGCCTTACAGCCCACCACCAAAGCTGCCACGACGGGACAATGTTAACCATGCTCCAAGGAGTCCTTCTCCTCCTGTGTCTCTGCAGCCCCCCTCAAGGCAGCCACCTCCTGGGCCACCCCCGTCCCGAGCCCCTCCTGGACCTCCCCCTTCACGGCCACCCCCGCAGCCCATGGCTTAGTGCACAGCAAAATCCTGAGTAGCAAAACACGTCTCTTTGCTGAACACGGCATATTTATTGAGTATTGGTTTACAATTAAAGATAACAGAATTTGTTGCTGGTCAGCAAAAAAAAAAAAAAAAAAAAAAAAAAAGGAAAAAAAGAAATTACCAAGTGTCAGTTTTAGTGTATGAATATATTTATACCACACGTGCTGAGTAAACATTCAGTGGATAGATTCAGAGCTATGGGGTACACAAACAAACCAAAATGATCAGCTAAATACAGTAGCAGTAGCAGCTTTTGTTTGTATATGTTTCAAGATCTATTTACATGCGACATTTGTCTGACTTGGTATGTCAGATCATACATTAGTAACTTTAGCTGGATACACGTGCATCTGTTGTTTTGATAGCTGCCACCTGCAAGTTGGTTAAACATAGTTCATTGAAGCGTTTGCATTCTTTCCCCCAACAGTACTGCATCCAGATGTTAACATGGAACAATGATTACAAAGATAATTTCTGCCTTTAGTTCTGCTGGTGGAATTTCCATGGAATTTTATAAGGAGGCTATAACAACAATAAGGTAAAATGAGACAATTTAGCGTGGAAGAGGGGTGTCCTTCTCGTGACAAAATCTGTTTTGAACCTGCCATGTCTGAATGTGTTTAGATTTGGTTGTTCAGGTTAGTTACTGAAGGCCAGATTTTGGTTCCAGAAATCCAAACCCTGAACAAGACCTAGGTTCAACATTGTCTAAAGTTCAGAGGAATTCCAAGGAACTTTTTGGCTAGATATTTTGTTTTCATTCATAGAAAACACTTCAAAATTGAACAAAAATGTGTAATTTGAGCATGAATGCTGCCATATGCAAACTGTATGTTACATAAATCAGGAGCATTGATGGACTGATTCCATTGCTGTTTAATCACAGAGAAGTTTCCTTTTGGTCTTACTGGGTCCTTGTGATTCAAAGATGAATCCTTCAAAGTGGCTTTCTTTAGATGGCCTGGATCCCAATAAACTAACCTTGCAGTCTATCTGTGATCAAGAGAAGCATGGTGGGAAGTGTTAATGTTAGCTTTCCACCTCCATCCCCCCACCTTCTATAATGTCTGTCTGGAGGATTTCCAACCAATAACTGCTTGTTCTTGACCTCTATTCTGCGTGTCATCAGAAAGTGATGTGGGCACCTACACAGAGGTAGGAGTTTGACGCGGGACTGTGGGACAGCCCATGAACAGCTATAACTGTGTGGGTTGATCCCAGATCATTCCCTAGTGAATCAATGTAACTCCTGAGCTTGCTTTTCTCTACCATCAACTATCACATGGTATTGGAAAGGGTGGCTGCAGATCCCTATGCTGGTTAGCTTAGTCACTGGCTATGTTGTTAGGATATTTGTAGAAATAATGCTTAGGTTGCATTATGACTCTGCATATATCTATCTCTTTATCTGTGTGTAGGTGGGGGTGTGTAGCACATCACACTGGTTATTGGCATATAAATCCACGCTAAAGCACTAACTGTATCATGCGGCTGCTCCAGATTTAAGGCCTTGTTATGCAGATTTTACAGGCATATAAATTTGTCCTGTTGCGAACAGGAATCAGGCTTACTATTGCCAGTGGAAGTCCCACTTGCAGAACAACATACCAAGCTCTCATGGGTCTGTGCTGATCACTGTGACGTGCCGTGTGTATGCAGCTGAGGCTGTCAAACTCAGAAGAACCACAGAGCCTCTTTCTCTTCTTGCACTGCTCTGCTCTCTTGAGTTATGCCCTTACCTCATGTATATTGGTGCAGGTAGTGGAATTACATTCATGGTTGTCAGCTGGCCTTGGAGCTGTTCCGCATTTAGGCCTGAGCCAGCAAAGCACTTCTGCATGCGTTAAAATGTCCTGCAGGTCAAGAGGAACATTCTTATGCCCACTACTTTGCTGACCTGTGACTACATTGTGATCAGAAAAGAGAATTGGGATGCACTCAATCCTCTTCTCATTCTTTGTGGTCACTTGAATAGGGTTTGCAAAATGCGGTCCATAAGAATGGATTTCTTTTTGGAGGAGAAGTGTGTGTAAGTGTGTATGTGTCTGTGTGTGTGGGAACTGTGTAGGTTTTTATGTTTGGTTTCTATTCCTTTGCAAAAATTGTTCTGAGTAGCACTCCCATGAATGGAAAGGCAACACAGTCATCACTTACCTCCATTTCTTTCACTTGAAAGGTGGAAGTAAGATATGCCAATTTTCTGCTGCTTTTCTGGTGAAACTCTGCTTTTGACACCAGTGGAAGGAACTGGATGACTCCAGTGAGGGTTTGGGGACCTGGAAGTGGGGAAGATGCCTTAAAAGCAGAAATTATTAGTTTACTTTTTTTTTTTCTTTTTTTTTTTTTTTTTTTTTTCTTTTTACCTATGGAATCCTATGTGAAACAGGTTTGCTAGATCTGGATCTTGTTGTAATGTGAACACTGAGTTGAACTTAACAGCATCTCATATTGTCCATTTAAGAATCACAAGTCAACAAATGCTGTTAGGAATTGAAATTGCACATAATAATAATAATAGTAATAATAATAATACAACCCTACCATGGCAAAACATGGCCTCTGAAGCTTATCTGAATGTGGGATTGGGGCAGACCCAAGTCTCTTATCAGCATGTGGTGACTGGATTGTAATGACAGTGGATTCCACAAATGATGTAATATTGAAAGGAAAAATTTGCTTACAGATTTTGTATCTCTTCACACTAGTGACTAATGGGTCAGATGTGAAAAACCCCAAGACAGATTCTTTATTGTCTTGCTTCTCTGTAAATCTTGAAGAGAAGTCAGTAGAGTCATTACTGATTTGCATTAATTTTACTGCAGAACTTGACAGTTTCAGTGAGAACAGGAGTGTTGACTCTACAGAATCAAACTTCCAGTATGTCTGTCTCTTCTGGTTGAGGAAAACATCTTCCTTTGCTACAATAGCCAGTTTTGCAGAAACAAGATGCTTTTTTTCACATAATATGCAAGTGCATGAAGAATAAGAATGATCTGGTATTCTAGGTGATCTGTACACGATAAAACAGAAAGCACCATGAAAATTTAATTCAGCATAAATGGAGTTCCCACCATCTTCACTATATAAAATTAAGCTTCTTTGATTGGAGCAGTGCAGGTTTAGGTGATAGTTCGCTGGTAACTTGGGAAGAAGAAAGTGAACCTGCCTTTGCAGTGGTGAGGCAGTAAATATACTGCACTGGCTATGGAAAGGCCTTTTATCTTTGGAGAAAAATATCCATCAGCAGTGATTTCATGCACTATAACAGTGCAGTAGGAGAGACTGGTTGCCATTTTACATTCTGTTGAGCTTGATCCTTACCTGGTGTAAATCTACGTAGGCCAACTGAAGTCAAGAAAGTAATATTGGTGTCTACCAGCTGGGAACTGGATTAAAATGAAGGAAGGGACAGAATCTTTCCAATTGTCTTAATATTTGACTATGTTTATTTTGGTATGTGTATATATCAGTTGTATTTGCAGTGCTAAGAAATGTTCTCATGTGGGATGATTCCCCTGTGTGTTCCAGCTCACTGCATCATTAGAAACTTACAAAAAGTAAATATCTATTGCTTCCCCTCATCCAAGAGAAAAACTGAGGATTTGGGGAGCCTTTAGCACAGATGTTAAATGACACAAGGTGCAAAGATGTGGGGAGGGAAAATCCACATGTTTAACGCTGATACAGAACCACATTGATCAAAGCATATTTATGGCCATCTTTCAACCCTAGTGCTTGTATTGCCATCTGTGGAAGTAGCCTGCAGAGCAGACGGTCCTAAATGTAAGAAAGAAAAAGAAAGAAAAAGAATCAGCTCCTCATCTGAATGAGTGAGCATAACAATGAATGACATTATTTCATGAACTGTACCAGTTCAAATGCATGTGCACCTGGTGCTCCTAAAGCTTTTTACTTCTGTTGGTCTTTAGACAACATGATCAGTAATATGCTTTCTCTCTTTAATTGTTAGCTGTTTTTATTGCTATTATTTTGTTTTGTTTTATAAAAAACAACATTTCACTGAGAAGACAGCCCTACTTCTGTAAATATAGAGTTTAATTTGGAGGAGACAGCACACTTCTGGATGTTACTGCTGGACAGTTATTTATTAAAGGGGCTAAAGGTGAATAAATACAGGTGGCTCAGGATACATGCATGCAAGTGTGATAATGCAGTATAGCATTTTCAGTTCTCGGTAGTTTTGGGGAAGGGGGAATTTTAGGGTCATCATAGTATGTTTAGAAGTTTGTTAGTGATCTGATACTTTCGATAATGCAATAGAGATTCCTAACATTTAACAGTGCTTGAAGAGATTATCATAGATTTTTCTTTTTTTAAGGGGGGCGGGGGTAGTGGAGGAAGAATGTTTTTGCTTTTACAGGAAAAACAATGTACTGTACTAAACCTTTTTCTAAAACAAAAAAGCAAAGTTGTGTGTTTTCAGAAACAGTGGGAATGCTGGCTGACAGACAGCCGGGGCATGGAGATGAGGGACAGAGGAACCAGATGGATTTCTGATGGACAAAGAGGTTTTAAATGGGGATGTGGGTTTGTTATTGATACATGTGGTACAAATTTCTGTAACTGACATGCTGCTTCCATGTTATAATCATTTAACCTTTATGCATTTTATGCTCCTGCTCCATTTTTTTTTTTCTGAGAAAACCTTGCAAATGTAATGCCTGCATGCAAATGTGGGAGATGTAGCCAAAGTCTTGTAATCCAACATAATGTAGTCTTAATGAATTCAAAATGAACAATAAAAGTGCTTACTGGTTAAACACTACAGAGAATTTCATTGTAAGGGTCATTTTGAGAGGGACTAATCTTGTCTGTGCCTGGTTGCTCTCAATTCATTATGTGACTAGAGACAAGGGTATGTTCTGTGTTTCAGTTTCCTGTTTCTAGCCTGAGAACTGCAATCCTTGCCTAATTCAAAAATATGTCATTCCTTTTTTTTAAGCTCTTCTTGATCTCAGGTTGAAGGGTAAAAATGCTGATAAGAATTCCACTGAAGCTGGTGCTCAAACAGTGATTGACACAATGGAAAGGGCTATCTCAAAAAAAAGAAATCTAGTGCATAGAAACAAGATTTAAAGCAAGGTAAGATGCTGGAGCTCAAATTCTCAGCAAACAATGAATTCTATGGCAAATCCTACACCCAAGAAAACTCTGTAGACACCCGCCTCCAACCAGGGTTGGGTGTCTCAAGCACAACTGCTGATTTTTAGGAGCCTTGCCTAAGTATGCAGGATCTGATCCTAAATTCCCTTTTCCCTCACTGTCTCTGAAGCTAGTTTATTTTCTTCCCTCCCTGTTGGTAAGGCTTCCTCTGTATCTCTCCAAGCCCCACTGAGGATTTCAGGGGTGAGGGGCTGGTGGAAACATGATGCAGGCAAGGAGGTCAGGAGGGGTAAGCCACAAAAATCTCCAACCCAAGTAGGCTGCAATTATGGGCAAGCAAGGATGCTGCAAAGCTGCTGAGCTTTGCAAAGCATGGCAGCCACAGCCTTGTGTGCAATGGGAAAGGGAGTTTGTCCTTGCATACACGCAGCCCCTGAGCCCATGTGATCTCTACCTTGCTGAGAGGGGCACACAGCAAGACACCTCTGACTTCTGACATCCTGTGAAAGCAGCGTGCGGCTTCAGCCAGCTGGGGATGTGATACTCTCTGGACCAGGATGGCCTGTTATCCCTATCCTTACTAAGAAGCTGTAATGGGGATGGTCAATCAAGCTAAAGTTCATTTACTGGTGGAGTGCCATCTGCAGAAAATGTGGACATTGATTTTGAGGGGCCTGGTTGCCACATGAAGCCATTGTGACAAAGCCAGGTGGGAGCTGTGTGTGGCCAAGACAAGTGCCTCCCCCCTGTGACAGCTCTAATGGAAGCTCAAACCCTCTACCTGGAGCTGTGTTCCTTCTCATGGTGTTGGGGGCTCTGATAAAACCTCACTCCCACTGTGCTCCCCAAGCAGGCAGGACAATACTCACCCAGAACAGTTCTGTGGCCTTCGCTCCTTTTTGTTCCCCCATCTGGTCCTTACGGGAAAGGCAAGCTTGAGCTCTTGAAAGAGATCAGATAAACAAAAGCTGTCCTGGAGCCAAAGGTTCTGGGCATTTTTGTTCTGCATTAACAAAACCCAACACTGGCTGCAGCTGTGGCTGGTGAGGTTTAATGCATGCCTGAGACAACAGAACTCAGATTTGATCTGAGCTTCCCCAGAGACAGGGAATGTGCAGACCCAGGGCTTTGGTTACAGGCTTGTCTATAAATAGCTCCCAATGCTGATTTAGCACCTTTCATCAAACATACTTCACAGTCTCAGGAGTGGCATTTACATGTGAACATACACCAACACACCCTATCTGGTTGCATGGAAGTCAGCAGCAAAAACGTTACTGGCTTCAGCACTACGCCGGTTACTGAAAACTGCCCTTTCCCCTTGTGCTCCCATTCCTAAAGAAACCACAGGCAACCTATGCTGCCCATGCTAGAAGTTTTCTGATCTTTACTGCATAAATGTCTCTTGGTCTTTAGATGAGGACTTACTCAGTGCTCCATCAGCTTCTGCAACTAAATTTCCCCTTCCCTGCAATACTGAGGACCCCCCTTACACCCATCCTATTTTAAGGGGATGTATGCTAGAAGTCTCCTAGCCAAGAGCTATTCGGATTTCTGAGTGCAGCTCAGAACTGGAGACCCCAAAGACAAAACAGCTATAAGCCCTGAAACAAGAGGTAACAAAGAGACACTCTGTTGAAAGGTTTTGCCTGTGCTATTGGTTGAGAAATGTTTTTTGTTAAGCTTTCTGAGATGTAGTGTTGGCATGCATGGATAAATACTTCATTAAAGATATTTAGAGAAACCCATCTGTGTCTCTGACACCAAGTTCACCAAAGTTTGCTCTCCTCATGCCAGCCCATCACTGCTGTGTAACAGCTGAGTAGCCCTTTATCTATGCTGGTGTCCCTCTGTGTCCTGCAGAGCCTCAAGAATGTGATTTTTGGGTACAGACATGCAGGAGTTGTACTTGTGACCCTGAACATTCAGCAGTGTTTTTCCCTCTGATGGCAAAAGGGTTTTGATTTACAGCCTGCATCTTCTCCGAGGGAACAGAGCTTTCAAGACACGCATGTGTAATAACACATTTCGACAGACTACCAAACAGAGCTACCCTTTGCTGATGTCTCACACACTGTGCAAGTAAAATACTAAGTGCACTCAAGTGTTTTCTAGTCTGCCTTTTTTCAGGACAAAAGAAGATGTTTTGAGATGAAAACATGCATCCTGAGTTTTCCATCAAAGACATTTCTGGCTAACCAAAACCAATGAGAAAATGTGGTGAGCATCTGTGACAGCTCACCCTCTTAAAAAACACAACTGTGACTGCTTTCGTCTCTATTTCCTTGTACATCAGAAGTAGCTTAGGTAAAAATGAACCTTTGAAATGATGTAATGTCGTCAGCAGACAGATGCCTTCAGAAGATAGTTAACAAATCTTACAAGCCATTCTCATCATGATAGAAGACTGAGGTCTACTGTGTATCATCAGGTGACACCTTCTCCAGGAATGCATACAGCCTGTGTCTGAGAAACCCTGGATTCCAGGATATCCACCAGGACAGTCACAGGGAGTTGGGTCTGTCCCACCCCATCTAGTAGGTGCCTTGCAGCACTCATCTTCTAGGGAGAAACAGCAGCCCTGCAGGCTCTGGAGCTTCCCAGCCTGCTGTCTATTTTTGCCAACTCTAATGGTTTCTGCATCCCTGAAGTGACTCACAGGTCAAAATAGGAAATAGCTCATTTTCCTTCCTAGCACACACAGGAGTAAGAACAAATCTGCCTCCAGCCCATCTGGTCCCAGAATCACTGCAGGAAGAGCAGTCAGGATGTGAACTGAATAGCTTTAGGCAGTGACTCTGGAAGGTCTATGTGAAGGATGATTTTTCTGCACAAGCTATGGAGAAGCTCCTGCCCATTGCAAGTTTCCTGCTGCCCAGCCAGTGTGATGAGGGCAAATGTCAGCCCTGGAAATGTGTTGGACTGTTGTTGTAGGGCTGCTTGTGAGCCCCAAGATGCTCTGTTTCTGTCCATCTTTCAGAAATGAAGAGGAAGGCAGTTGAACATCTCTGGATGCCGTGTTCTGAGCAGAGCCATTCCAAGCCTCAAGGTGGAGAAAGGACCACAAGCAATTCAGGGCTTGCTGTACCCATGCCACCACAGCTTTGTGTCCTTGCAAGTCTCACTGAAGCCTCTAGCTGGCCCCACACCTCCCCTACCCCTCTGCTGAGGGTTGCTCCTTCCCCCGCTTCCTGCTCTACACAGGAGCTCCTGCCACTGCACCAGGTCAGCCAATGTGCACCAGGCCACAGCTCTTGGCAGTGCCAGGAGAGCAATGACATGGCCAGGCTGCTGCTGGAGGGCAGGGCCCCACAGCTCACATCCACAGTGAAGCAGCCTTACTGGGAATCCTCAGAGCATGGCTTTTAAAGAAAAACATGTTAGTTAAGCTGGTTTTCCTGTGGAAGTCCTGGTTAAACCAGCGGCTCCTGCAACAACTTCCTGCACCACCCACAAAATGAAGGTGCTCACTTTGCACCTGACCCGCCAGGAAGCAACTCCCAGGCTGTAAAACTGGTGGCCACGTCATCCTCCAGTACTCCTTACCCTCAAACAGCACTGGGTGCCCTGAGCCATCCTGGCTGCCATGAGCGGACATGAAGCAGGGAGAAGCTTGTTGCTAAAAGGTAGGTTGGGTCATGCACACAGCATGAGAGAGACTACCTACTCAAAAAAGAGTTGTAAAAGTCTCATGGGATAAGATTGTCACTTTGTTCCCTGGTTACCATTGACCTGTGATGCAATGCAGGATTTTTGTTGCCTATATAGGAATTGCTCAAGCTTTCTGCTGACATTCCAAAAGCTATGACCAGAGCTGGACATGGCTGATGTGTCCAAAGCAATTCTCCAGACATCTCACAGTTTCTGCAGCAGTGCAGTGCTTTCCCTAGTGCCCAGTGATGAAGATGACAGTCTAAGCCTAAAAGCCAATAGCATCAACTTTTACACAGCTTTCACCAAACTAGATCTCTGCAATAAGAGTGGTCTGATGGCTAAGAGCTCCACTGAAGTTCAGTACTGGGACCTGGAAGGGTATAGCATCTCTAGGGCATTTCGTAGCAGAACTGCAGGTAGGTGACTGTTGCCTGGTAATGCCACTACTCAGTGCTGTTTCACTGCAGGCTGAGACATGGAGATAACTTGTGGAAGACCTCAGGCTGCCTCCTTACCTCCCTCTGGCACTCACAGACCTGTGTTATTCCTCATCTCCTTCCTGAGCCCTTGCCAGGTTTAGTCTCTCTTTCCTGGCCATCTTCTTTGCCTTCCTCAGCATTCCTTTCTCAGCCATGCTTTTGTCTTTTGCAGCCTGCAGATCTGGGCAGGTAAAGCAGCAGCACATGAGACCATGCTGTGTTTTCTGCACTACACATTTTGTACAGGCACATTCACTGGTGTTCTGTGACCTGGTTACTCTATCACTGTCAAAGAGATGAAAATCAACCCTGAAGCATGTGCTGAGTAAAATCCTCCAGACGGGAAAGCACTATCAGTCTACTTCTATTCTTGCATCTAACTGAGCTGGTCTATGAACTAATGACAATTCCATGTCTGAAACATCCAGCTCTCGTTTATCACATCTGTGACAAAAATTAGCGCTGAAAATAGCTCACAGTTTGGGCACAAAAGTATTCTGTTGGGGCACAAATGGATACTTCTCACCATGTCACAACAGAGATGCTGTGGTACTCTGCATCTCAGGTAAACTTATCTTGATTTCTTCATCTCTCCATGATCCCAAGCACATCTGCTCTGGTTTGACCCCACAGCCTCTGATCACCTCTGTATTACAGAGGGGCTGGTCTTATTCTCCCCACTCCACACAAAGGATGTCCCTCCCATATCTGGCAGAGATCTGCAAAGAAACAATACAACATTTGGAAGAAGTTCAACTGGTACAGCTAGGCCACAGCCCACAGCTTGAGGAGAGCTGGCTGTTTTAGCAGCTCCATTGCTATTTTTAGTGCACTTGAAACAAAAATCTTCTCTATTATGAACTCATTTACCCTGTTTTAGGTTCTTGTTACAACAAACACAATTTGTGCAATATGTTGGTTTTCCCTTAGAAAGCAACAGCCTTTGCATAAGCACACAATAAAATGCAAAAACAATCCCCAGCTGAAAACATTTCAAGTTGCTGTGCATTCTTTGTTGGGTCCCAGAAACTGGTGTCTGGGTGAGGGAGAGGATGGGCAAGTGTTCACACCAAGATCTAACTCAGCAACCTTCCTATACATTAGCACAGGCAGTCACATTTATCAAAGCCTTGAGCCTGTCCATGATCACAAGAAAGGGAGAGGAAAGCAATACTTGCTGTTTCCCTGCTTCTCCTTTGTCAAGATTTTAGGACACAAATGCCTTTGCTACTTCCATGAAGATACTGGAATGTACACAAACAGAAGACTGGTACCAAAAACAGTCACCAGTGTAACATGGCTATGCTGACTGCAGTAAAGTTGCCATAATTCTGCACAGAGGGAGGGGGACCAAAGTAACCAAGAAATGCCATGGAAATACAGTGCCCTATAATCTGAGCTCTTTAAACCATAGATTGCTTTTTGGCTCTGAAGCAAGTCAGCAGGGCCTATACTGTGGCATTAGGCAGTCACCCTCAGGCTGCTCGGTGTACATCCTTCTCCATTGCAGAGCCAATTCAAGCAGCAGGGCTGTCTTTAATTGTGCACAGACACCTACACTTGTTCTGACATGGACTAAACAACAAAAAACACCCATAGATGTGGCTAAAAATATTTCTGCACAGGCATCCAAAGGGTCCCTGAATGCTGCCTCATACCCGCTGCTGGCATCTGAACGGCTGGCATCAGCCGTGTCCCCATCAGACCCCACTGATCTGCTGTTGCTTGCTTTGACACGGAGGGTGCTTTCTTTGTTAGCCTTTGGGGTTAAACAAGAGCAACAGTTGCCTGCTTTGTGTGGGGAGTGGTTGTTAGGGCGACTGGGAAGAATTCCTTGGCGCCAGCACTAGTGCAAGAAAGGAATGAGCAGAGAAATGCTCTGCCGGAGTCAGAACTGAGCCAAGGGGACGTGCTCTGCTTTGTTTGTGTCTGTGCCTCACCCCGTCCCACCCACAGCCGAGGGGCCCCCGTGCAGCGCAGGTGAAGCCAGCACACCCTGTGCAAGCATCTGCATGGCTCCTTGCAGCCCGTTGACACTGGCTGTCCCCCTTGGCCCCAGGGTTCATCTCCTGAGCTATGGAGCTGCAAAGAGGAATCAGGCCCTGAAATTTCACTGTTGCTGCTTGAACATCCCTCAAAACATATTTGCACAGATTTTCTCTTATGGTATTTGGCACAAAGCTGCTTGCGGTAATAAAGGAAACTTGGAAAATGAGCTGAGCTAGTGATTTTCAAATGGAAATAATTCTATTTTGGGATCATTTTCACTTTGAAAGATGGTTCAAAGGCACAAGAGGAAAGGGCAGGGTGAGCAGTGAACTGCCAGGTATGCAAGTGCATTTTTTTAGGCTTCAGTGATTTTATTTTTTTGTTGCCTGTCTCTGTGTAAAAACTACTGCCTCCATCAGTTCATTTTCCCCAGCTCACACCTCTCATAAAGGGACACTAAATTTTATTTGGTTTAGCCTGCTGGTGTATTTACACAGTCTTGCCATATAATGATCTGATTTCAGGTGTTGGTGAGTTGATTAGTTGGTGTTAGAACACTTGCTTTTAAAAAAAAATCTGATGGGAGTCAGCTGCTGGTATCTATGTAAGTAGCAATAAGGTGAGGGAAGGAAGAAGGGAGGTGGAAGGCAGTGTTTGTGTTGTGGAGCTGTTTGCATGTTTGCTTAATGTCTGCAGGATGAGACTGATGGAGTTTGTGCAGTGAGGGAATGTAAGCTGTCTGCAAACACAGCAGCTGCTGGGGCAAGAGCCAGCTGGGAGTAGGGGGGAAGGTAGGATAGAGTGTTGTCAGTAATGAGTCAGATCCAAAAGGAAGGAGGAAATGCCTGGTCCTGGAAAGCACAGTTCTGGGTGAGACAATTTAGTATTGTATCAAGGAAAAAGTTGCTGTTATTATATCTTTACTGGTATCTTTATCAGAGCTGTGTAACACTGTGCAGTGTTACCTACAAAATGGATTAGAGAAAATCATCATCTTCTTTTGTTGCAACAGGATATTTCTCTCCTGTTTGGTCTGAGGGGTGTGCTTTAATTTCCTCAAATTCAGGTAATCATATCATGATTTGTCAGGCTATTGGTTTGTATCATATATCTTTGTGTTCAGTTTGCTTGCATAATGATTGAACTCCTGACTTAAAAGTAAATTGAAATACAAACTTTAGGGTGAAAATATCCTAAGTTCTTGTTCTCTTGCTGGTAAAAAAAAAAAAAACACAACAAAAAAACAAAAAAACAAAAAACCCTCCTGTACCAGTCAAAAGATGTGGAATAAGTAAAACTGCTGAAGAGTTTTGTTTTGCTTAAGCTCTGATGTTCCAATGCAGTCAGCTCTTGGCCTGGAAATTTCTAGGCACGAGGCCAGAATTTTCTAATATACCAATGGGAGAGGGAAGTAGGAGGAAGCCTCTACATTCAAGGAGTGTTTAGCTACTCTCTGTCTAAACTGACACATCCTTTAAACTTCTCTTTCTGGCTTAGAATGAGCAGTCAGAGCTTAATGGGTGGTGAAGGCTTGAAGTAATGCCTATAATATGCTTTTTGAAGGCTCTCAATGCTTGAATATTTTGTCTAAATTTTTTATTTTTTTATTTTTTTTAGCATGATTATGAAGGTATAAGCAGATTTATTCTCATAGCTTTCTTTACTATGATTGAGTATATAGTAGAGGCAGTTCTGATGTCCCTGATGTGAGTGTGGAAAGTCCCAAGGGCAGAATCAATAGAAGCTAAGTATGCAGCAGCTTCTTTGTTGTGTCATGCTGAGAATTGTTTTAGACCAAATGGCCTAAAAACACACAAACCAAATCTGGTTACGGTGCATGTGCTGCTGTGGAAGGTTTCTGACCACTTTTACTGGCTGAGGGCTGATTCAGCTAGACACACCGGCAGGAGCAGGGGCTCTCTGAAAGGATGTTAAGGGCTGAGGTTTGAGAAAGCTTCATTGTGGAGACACCCTAGGGATGTCTATGCCCACAATGTGATTGACTCACTGCTCAGTTAACCCTCTTGCAGATAACTGAGCAATTATTCTGTGGGGGTACCGCAGTACTCCACAGTGCAAGCAAACAGGATCACTGAGTCATGTTAACCACCTTAATGTACTATTGGGCAAAGTTTCAATTGACAATCTTGTCAGTGAAGCTGGAGCTTACTTTACCTGAGGTGTGGAAATTATTTGTGTGCATCTATGAGATAATGAGGTTTGGAGGAACCTGTGTGTTGTATTCCAACTCTTTCTGATGCTTCTTTCCTAAGGATAATTACTGAACTATGTGAGGCTATTCTGCTGCTTCAGTACATGTCTTTTGGATATGTAATAGCAAAGTGCTGGAACCACAAACAAGCTTAGCAGAGCATCTGTGTTAAGTGAGAGCCATGATATGTAGCAAAGGTGGGTCTGATAACCTGACTTGTTTAAAACAACCTGTTTTGAACAGTGCTTGGAGAGGAGTTCCTTGTGGTTCAGATTCTCCAGACCTTACTTCATCTATCCATGTTGATTTCTTGAAGTCTGGCAGCCACTTCTTTGCATTAAATTCTAGTTCTCCTGCTAAAGTTCCTTCGGTGTTCCTCTGCAGCCTTTTTTAGTTTATGCTGGCAAAAATGTCTGCTTGGATTTTCTCCCATTTTCTGGCTGGTTTGGTCTCTGGTCCCTCTGTGACTACTGCTCTTTGCTCTAATTCTGATTTTCTGTCTAGACAGGTTTCTTTGTCCCTGGAGTCCTCAAGAGAACCTGACCTCTGTGGCAGGCTGACCTAATTAATTTCCAGCACATGGTAAAGGCCTGTGCAAGGAGCTAGGCACAGCCTTAGGATCCAGTAAAAGCAAATATGTCCTGCTCTCACAACCCTCCACCCAGAAAGAAGAAAAATGGAGCACTTGTGAGCCCTCCTTGCTGTGTGCTGCTGATGACCCTGCCTCTTAAGCCAAGACCGTACAGATCCTGGTTGCATACTTCAGTACCAAGGGTGATGCCTTCTCCACAGCTCGCCTGCCCCATGCAATGGTTGGGTTTGAGCAGGGAGTAGTTGCCAGTGCTTGTTCCAGTGGGAACAATCAGGGCAGCTTCCCAGACCAGGGGTGATCCAGCTGGGTTAAGTGAAATAATGGTGTGGGAAGGAAGGGAGGGAGGGCTGTAGTTTGATGTTTATCCAGGGTCCCATGTGGGCCTGTACATGTGAGAGGGGACCAAGTTCCTCTGTAGCAAGGATAAAGAGATAGACGCATTCCCACCAGCTATCAGGGCAGCTTTCCATTTAAAAATAAATAAATAATTCTGGCACTGTGGGTTCTGACAAAAGTCTAGACAGGAAAATATTGCTACGGCTGTAAGATATTTCAGCTGATTTTATAAAAACACTTCTCCTTAGTACTGTATTGAGAACACAAATGGAAAAAAAAAAAAAAAAAATTAAAATTCCCCAAAGCCTTAGTGTGTAATAGCAGCTAGTGCAAGCCTTGTAACATTGCTGGGGCTGAGGCTGCTGAAAGAAGTTAACCTTAAATGTGCTTGTCCTGCATCAGCCCAGAGATGCTTACTTAGTCGTGCTTTGCAAGTCCAAGTGTGTGACACAGACAGACCTCTCTATTCAACGTATGACCTACTACTTAACTGAGCTTTACTGCAAGTTGTAGGATATGTTTGAGTGTTTGGCTGTTGGTTTCTTTTTCTTTATTTTTTTTTTTTTTTATAGGCTTTTTTTTGATGGGAGTAATATGGGGGAAGGCTTAAACTTTGAAAGTCCTGGTTTGCAGTGTTTCAGGTTGGTAGTAATAGAATCCAGAGTAACATGAGAGTGGCTTATTCCATTGCAGCAGAACCTGCTGGGTCTCAGAGGAGTTTAATGCTGAGAAACTACCTGGCTGTAATTTGTATGTTGTGTCAGTGCCAAGGGCTAGTGTTGGCAGGGAAGGGTGTGGGGGGAAAGCGGTGGAAGTATTACAGGGAGCTTTAGTCAGCTGAGGTTGAATGCAGGGCTCCTCACAGGGGAAGCCTGGTTTATTAGGCAACGTGATCTCTCCCTGTGAGATCATACATCAAAACAGGTTGAGCCATGTCTGCGGGCGTTACCCCATGGAATTTGTAGATAGGGACAGGTTATACCTGCCAGTTCCAGGCACAGAGGCCAGTTATATTCTGCAGCTTCCAGAGGGAATAAGCCTCCTGAGGAGCACAGTTAGAATAACTTTCTTGTGGTAAGTCTACTGAAATGAACTTCTCTTTCTTCCTCTTCTCCACTCCTTTTCAAATCTCAGTTTCCCTAACCATGGGGTGTGATGTGTGTGATTTCCTTCTTCAACAGGCACCGATATCACTGCTGAGATCACGATGGCTTGGTGGAAGGCCTGGGTAAGTAAAGAAAGTACTGAAGTAAGACACCCTGGTTTCTTTGGCACTATAATAAGGTAACTTACCAGCTGCACCAGACACTGTGTGGAAATGAAGTGTTTCCCTTTAAAAATCAATCCAAACCTGTTTATCAGTTTTCTGATTATAAAATAGCCTTTAGCACTTCCAAAAACATGGTTAAGAAAGGTGCTAATACGCTTCTGCCTTTAAGACCAGCTCTCTCTGCCATTGAACTGAGTGGTGCAGGATTATGGCTGCGTATGTGCGTGTTACAGGAATATGGCACTAGGGATTGGAGCAGCTGAGGTCTACATGAAGTTTGAAAGCTGCGAGTTCCTCATCCTCTTCTTCACCTCTGCAATCAGTTCAGGGCACTGGCTTGTCCCCGTTTGGTCCCCAGTTGCTCTGGCAGGCTGTGGTCATGAAGGGAGATGTGGTCTGCCAAGCTATTGTGTCTGTCTTTGATGGCTTTTGAATATTGGTGCAACAATGTGGACTTGGACACACTGTCAGTCTGCTAGGAGCCAGAAATACCATGTTTATTCTTTTCCAAACTCTTGAGGCTTTGGGAGTGGTGTGGTAGGTTGGGGGATGCCCGTGAGTGCTCATCCTGCACAGCCAAGGCCAGGAGGCAGTGCTAGGGTGAAGTGCCAGCTCTGCAGCTATCAAGGCAGCTATCACACTAGCTTCTGTGGAAGGCTGGGTTTCCCTTGGGACTTAACTCCAGATATCTGGAGCTGAGGCCTAGGAGAGAGCTGATGAAGAGTGACGTGTGATGGGGTGCAGTCTGTACATAGAGCTCAGGTGTGCTCCTTTTTTCCCCAAGGCTTTGCAGTCCTGGTGTTGGTGGCCTCCAAGGGACCTTAGCTGGTGAGGCTGACAGGACCCTGTGCCAGGGAGTGCAGAGGAGCAAACGTACAGAGGAGAAATGACTTCACATGAATGTGACCGCTTTTCAGACTCTTATATTTTTGCAGTTAAAAGGTGTGGTGCTGGAAGAGGGGAAAACACCTTGAGGGCATGGAACACCAAGCTCATTCCAAGCTACTTCCCAAGGCTTCGGATAGAAAGCTCTCCTGACCTCAGCTGTTGGGGCTTTTTTGGTTTTGTTGTGTGTTTGTTTGGTGTTTAATTTTAGCCTTAAAACTGTAATCTTCCTTCCTGCTGATCTACCTCTGCTTCCCTGTTTCCTTTTGGAAGTTAATTTAGTAAGACATTATTATTATTATTATTATTATTATTATTATTATTATTATTATTATTATTATTTTAAGCTTTGAGAAGCTCTCTTGCTTCAGTTTTTCCCTTTCTGCTTACTTGTGCCCCCACTTCCCCCAATCTGGAAATCATTTGAGTATATAGTGAGGAAAAATGGAGAGCCATTGAGAGCTCTAGTAGTCTTTTATCTGTGATGTTGTGGGTGGAGATATGAGGAGAAGAGGGGATGGAAATGAAAGGGTGAAAAGGGTGATAGAAATTGTTTTGGTTCTTAAAGTCTTTTGTGAAAAATGTAATTCAAAAGCAAACAGTGAAAGATAGGAAACCCAGAAGATTTCCACTGGAAAAAAACAACAGTAATCCTACTTGTCATCCACATTTTGGTTTTTGATAAATTGTTCCTATGATTTGAAAATATTTTGACAGGAAAGTTTTAATTCCCCCTGCTCTACACTTATAGATGAAAAGCTTTTCAAAGCATCAGCTGTTGGATACACATATTACATTGCTTTTGTGCTAGTTATTCATCTATGACTGGCACAAATGCTTTGAGTAGTTTCAGTTAGATAATTATAACATCAATCTTTCTGGAAAACAAGACCAAACTGAACAGGGTTTCTCTGGAAACCAATTGTGACTGTACCTGTGCTGGAACATGGACAATCAGCCTGTGAGTGAGTTATGAGTAAGCTACTTGAGCCAGCATGGGCTGTAATGTTCCTTAGAATTAATACCAAAAAAGGACTATTGTTGATTTGTTTCCGCTGCCTCCAAATGAAAGTTGAGCTTTGCACTGCTTCTCACCCTGAGTCATCAGGCGCAGATCCAGCACATTTTTTACATGGGCCTTTGAGTGCAGCTAGAGAGGACTGTGCAGCTTTTTCAGAGCAAAAGCAGGTGAGCGTAACCTGCTTTCCAGGAAGATCTGGCTGGTACTGTCAGAATTCACAGAGAAGCAGAAAAGGAGAATTTGCACTGGTCTTGCTAGCTCCATCAATCCACCTATTCTGAGCTTAAATATTTGGCGATGGCTTTTTCTGTGGTAACAGCTTCACTACTGCCTTAAGCTTGGTGCTCAGTAACCAGTGGGACTCAGAACTGCATTGGGTTAGAAGTTTCCTGTTGATGCTTTCTCTTCCTTAGTGGCTCTCTCTGCCAGGAGTGGGGTGTGATGGCATAGGAGGCTGACCCTGGACTGCCTGAAAAGCAAACTTCAGCAAACTGAAGGGTTCTTTCAGATCTTGCTCTCTGCTGAACATACTGCTTGCCTCAAAGCTCATCATGAAAACACTTAGCAGTTATATCTGCCAGTAGAGCACTGGAGAAGAGGACATCTGAGTTGGTTTGCCAGAGCTATCCTGAGCATCTTTGCAGTGCGGTGTGGCTATGCCTTTAACTATGGCATGACAGTGTACATGGTATTTGTTGGCTCTGGGGCACCTGTTAGTAATCTTCCAGAGTCAGGAATGCAGGTCCTGAGATAAATTTCTGCAAGCTTTTCTACCTGGCAAGGACTGCTTGATGATTAGCTCTGGGGAGGACTTGAACATCCTGGAAGGACTCCAGGAGGGTAATGGCAAACCTTTCTGTCACATAGGGATCAGGAGTAGGATGGGTTTGCAGCAGAGCCAGAGGTTGCTAGGCGGTACTTGGAGGTCAGTGTTATGCAAGTAAAATGGAACAACTTTTTCAATTACTTCTGGTCTGTAAGTTCTGTTCTGAAGGTGTTGTTTTTACCTGTCTGTGAGACTGTCCTCATAGAAAAATTCATCAAGTCATCCTGACATAATTAGTTCAATATTGATCATATCCATACAAGTTCAGAGCACACTGCAGTTTCCTGGGCAGCTTCCACTGCCAAGGAAGAGAAAATGGCATCCATTGCTGTAGTAAAGTGGTGATGACTTATGACTAACCATTCACATGCCTCCCTGTTGATAGGACATTGTTGGTGGAGGTGTCAATATATTCAAGCTCATTTCCTTGATTAATGGTTTTAGTTAAAGTGCAGCTCTTAATCCCAAGTTCTGGTTTATGGCCTCGCTACTTTCTCAGTGTGTGTTTCTGCCCCTGGAAATGGGTTAGGGTTCTGTCTGGAGGTTTCCTGTGTTGTTGGTTCTCAGCTTGGGGAGGAGATTTTTTTTTTAACTGCACTTCTCTGGTTAGATCTGTACCTTCAAAGCAGCCTCTTAATCCAAATCCTTCTGCCAGAGGTTCTTTCTTATGTAAAGCCAGTTGTATTTGAGTGCAGGAGCTGCAGAAAAAAACTGCTGCCTAGAAAAGTGGTTTCTGAGAACATATGTATTCCACTAAGCCCAAAAAGCTATGCGTTAAACCACTCTGTACTGAAGTACTGGAAAACACAGTCCCGGATAGCACTACAGCAGGCATGGATACTCTGTTTTTCTGCCAGGCTACCTCCAGCTAATGATGGTTGCAACAGCACTTGACCTCATTTTTCCTGTCAGGTGCCAGAGCCTGATACAGGCAGGTGGAGGCAAGAAACTTGAGTGTACAATCCAGGGTACCTTCTCTTCAGGTGCTAAAAAGCACTAACAAAAAGTTATTTTTCTTATTTTTCAGAGTGAAGAGGAGGGCAAGTCGGTGATAGGGGTTTATTCAAACTTTGACCCTGTACCTGATGCTCAAACACTCTACAAGGCCATGAAAGGGCTTGGTGAGTTGACTCCAGCCACGTGTGTAAATTCTATGTTGGGCTTATGATTTCTTAGATGAATGCTATTTCTTAAGAGAATTGCAGACAGATGGCACATTCTATGTGGCAAATTCAAAACTAATTAAAAACATTGTCTATGAGACAATTATTGAAATTTCGCATCATTAAGGCAATAAGCAAGGGAAGGCTCTGTGATTACTTGAATTGGGATTGTTATTATTCTGTGCACTGTGTTTATGGTTTATTGTTGATCTCCATAGGGACTGATGAACAAGCTATAATTGAAGTCCTAACCAAGAGGAGCAACAAGCAGCGGCAAGAGATTGCCAAATCCTTCAAAGCGCAGTTTGGAAAGGTGCTTCCAAAACAAAGCCATATTCAGTCACTGTTTCATTGTGTGTGGGATGCAGTAAATGGGTGTACAGTTCATCTTGCAGGCATGGTGTAAACAACACATAAATCTTTTTCAAATAGGCTAATGTTTAATTAAAAGGCCTGAGGTGAATAAGTGAAATTTGCTTTTGGTGGGATAAACTGTTTACCTTTCCCCTCCCCAAAGATCATAATTTCCTTGTAAAGGGTATTTTGACCAGAGCATTCTTTAAAGAAAACAAAACAACAACAACAAGCTATTTTTATTTATACTATAAATTCTTATTGTTTTTGAACCCATAACAAAAATTTATACTTCTCTAATTGCCTTTTGAGTAGAATATTGTGTTGGTTTGGGGCTCTTTTAAATGAGGAAGGAAGTTTGATTTAAATATTTATTTCATTGCATTTATTTGGTAGTTCTGAAAATGAAAACATACTGTGGTTTTTATGTGGCTCTTTCTATCTGCTATAAAATATTCTTCGGGGAAATGTTAGTGCTTCGGACTATTTCCACTATGGAGCCAATTGTGTGAGAGAGGCTTCTAAAGGAGTGGGGGAAGGAATGTATTGGAAAACAACAATATAGGCTATTGGGTCAGTATAGAAATGGAAATCTCCAATGACCTTGATGGGGAAGGAACTGTCTTGCAGTGATCTAAGAGAAGGAAGTAAACATGTACAGTGCTGAGTACATGGCAACAAATAGAATGCTTGCATCCTATGTACCCACTAAAACAGCATGTCATCCCCTAAAAACCTATATTATAATGACAGGAAGATTTGAAGTCTGTCCTTAAACAGACTGCATGCTAGATTCTGCAGATGTCCTGTGTGCATGTGCAGGCTTTGGATGTTGCCTATGTCCCCTGCTCAGTTCAAGGCCTTTAGTTGCCTCTTCTCACTATCTAAAACAGGTTAGAGGAAGTTCTTTTTCTTTTTTACTCTGATGCTGAATTAATTACATTTGGGAGAAGCTAGAGCACTGGAGCAGCAAGAAATATGGATGGGCCTAGGCAAAATTCATTTTGCCTAGATGTCCTTTCCATCCTCAAGATCTTCTCTCTAAAAACTATCAACACTGATATCGTTCAGCTTCACAGATGTAGGTCATGGGGAGAGAAACAGCACTAGGCAGTTGAGACCTTTCGAGGCTCTTCATGTAACTTGAGTGTGTTCAACAGGATCTGATTGATAACCTGAGATCTGAACTGTGTGGCAACTTTGAGAGGCTCATTGTAGCTCTCATGTACCCCCCATACAAATATGAAGCCAAGGAGCTGTATGATGCCATGAAGGTAAGACAATTGCATTCTGGTACTTTGGTAGCATAGATCGAGTATTAACTTCCTGTAACTGTGTTTATTAATGCAAATGACAGTAATTAAACTGATAGGTGATCAAGTTCATTATCAACAGTACCCTTTGAGAAATACTTTGTTGTGCTATCAGTGTATATTCAAAATATTGCTGAACTTATTTAGGGATGTATGTGAGTTTCTGAGAATATTTGTCTCAGAGTCTGGTTAAGACAACAGAGGAACCAAATTCTTCCTCGGCAGCAGATGAATATCCCATAGATGAGATTCTAGCTAAACATGTCTTCACCACTTTCTGCAGTGTGACTCTTGTGAACAGACTCAATGATTTGGGGCCTAAGCTACTGCCATGGAACCCCCATTTGAGGAGAGAAACCTTTAGGAAATTAAATAAATTGGTTTCTTCAAAGGAAATGAGATTTCTTGGCATCCTATCTATTGGCACAGTATCTTTTAGTGGTGTAAGGATGGACTGAGTAGATAAGCATTGGTATCCCTGTATCCCTCTAATACAGCTCATCATCAAAGGTCCAGATCCATAAATGCACTACAAAAGTATGTGGTTGCATGAAATCATCCTTCACAGACAGAGCACCTCAGTAAATGGTTCTGCATCCAAGCCAAATAAGCTTTGTGCCTCCACCTTTCATGCTGACAGTTTCTAACAGCTCAGTACACAGCCTGACATTTTGCTGCCATCGGACTCCTCGCTTGACCACCTCTCTCCACCTTTTTCTCCACTGTGTTTTCTACTAAAGGGTGTGGGAACAAGCGAAGATGTTATCATAGAGATCCTGGCATCACGAACAAAGGCACAGATCAAAGAGATTATCAAGGCATACAAAGAAGGTAAAGTGCTTGGGGCTCTGATTTATGTGGTCAGAGCAACATGCTGCCTGATTGCACAGCAATCAGGGGTGTTACCAGCTAGCAGTGTCAGCAGGAATATGGGATTTTTTTAAGAGCAAGAAGGTACAACCTGTCTGCCTTCAGCCTGCTAAAAAGAATGTGGCTATGCTGAGTGAGTCTGGAAATCCCTTTCTTCCAGTCAGAGGAAAAGGAGAGCAAATCACAAATTTTTGTCTGTGGGGCCAAGCCCAATGTTGTCAGGATGTGAATAAAAGTACAGCTATCCTCTTGTGTTTTTTTCTCTCCCTTAAATGGGCTCTAGGTGGAAATCTATTAAATACATGTTTGTAACTCTTAATGTATATTTCTAACATCAGTTATGAGTTTGTCTTTGTCACTGGAGCTAGTGGTATACTCTGCTGGGAATGCATGTCTGGGTGTTGCTGAGGGTGTATGCTGATCTCAGTCTGCATTTTCCACCAGCAACTTTCTTGACTTGTGTCAGGCTGTTGTGGGTACTTATGTAGCACACAAATAAGCACTTCCATTGTCTTTCTCTTTTCCTTGTGCAGAATATGGTTCTGATCTGGAGCAAGACATAGCGTCGGAAACAAGTGGCTACTTCAAACAGATTCTAGTTTGCCTTCTTCAGGTGATGTTAGAAAAAAGGATGTTCGCACTTTTCTCTGCCTTCTTGGGGAAGACATGCAATAGAATGGACAATGCAATCATGACCATCACAAACTGTGGGCGCATACATGTCACTTGGACTGGTTCTGTGTTTTCAACTTCAGTGTGACTGAGGCAGGGAACTCTCCCTTAGCAGCAAAGGCTAAGAACATGGAACAGTCAGCCCTGCTGCAGGGAAACACCTCACTTTTACATATGCATTAAGTCACAATATTTTATAGGCACTTTAGATATCTATACATTAAACAAAGGAAAAAAGCAACTACAGAAAAGCAGCTCTCAGTTCTCCTTATGATTCATTGCTATTCCAGAGGCTGCTCCTCAATACTGACAGCATATTTGGATGCACTTATCCTACTAAATTTTCCTGCCCAGCAGTGGAGTAATGTAACAACTTCTTGATTTTACTTAATATTACTGATTTGTAATCAAGAAGTTAGCAATCGTATTACCTGAAGCATTAACGGATGAGTGTTCTGCCAAAAACAGCTGAGAAAAAAGAATCTGTCTAGAATTTAATCTATCTTCATTGCATGGAAGAAAACTACTTGCTCTCACAAATTATCTGCTTTCTTCCCATAGGGTGAGAGGGACAATGCATCTCTCTATGTGGATACAGCACTGGCTCGCCAGGATGCAGAGGTACATCAAATGCCAGTGATCAGTGATATGCTTGCATCTCACCTGCCTTGAATCTTAGAGGTGACAGAGTTCTGATTAGCATGTGGTTGGAGCAATAATATCTGGGGGAGGGACTACCTTGAAGCAGCAGCTTTGGTTTCTTCAGATTTGCCTGTACTTCTGAGACTTTCTGCTCCTAGGAGGAGTGATGAGAAATGGTCTCAGGCTTGGTTGCTTTTGACATGTGGAAAAATGGACATTGTGGAGTGGGATGCTGAAGGGTAGGAAAGAAATTTCAGTAGCATTGTTGACTGATTTAATTGCTGCAGGAAGGGTGGGGACAGTAACTGCCTTCACTAGAAGACACAGCCAAGGGTATGCAGTCATCTACTCAAGGAGAATCCAGTTTATTTAATACTTCAGGTTACTTGAAGCTGTGTTACCAAAGCAATATTTTAATCCAAACTATTCCTTTACCAGCTGCATGCATAGAAAAAGTAATGATAATGTGTTAAATCACAGACTCTCTTTTCTGCCGGGGAGAAGATAAAAGGCACTGATGAGATACAGTTCATCACCATTCTGTGCAAGAGGAGTGCTACACACTTGCTGAAAGGTATGAAGCAGTCCATGCTGCCAAGCTTCTAAAGCAGGAAAAAATCTGCCAAAAACAAGAGGCAGAGCTATAGATGTCAAAGCTTGGGTGGTCAGAAATAATAACTTTAATCTGTCTACAAATCCTTGGCTAATTAGTGCCCAAAAGCTGTCAGCAGCTTCTGTGAGAGATTACAAAGACTTAGTGCCACTGATAATCAGATTGCTTATATAGGAGTCCTGATACAGTAGTGATGGCTAGATGATAAAGTTATTCTTATAAGCCCCTAAGGAGAGTCCCTTTTTCACCAGGTAGGAACATGCTCTCATGATTGCTTGGACTTTAGTTCCTTTGGGGGGGGAAAAAAAGTCAATGATAAGGCCTGTTATTGTACAGTGCTGTAGAACCACAGGGCACTTCTTGCAGCTCTCCCCTGGATTCTTCTGAGACCATCAGAGGTTGCTTAGGAGGAAAGATACTAAGCCAGCCCCAGTTGAGGGGGATCTCAGGTCCCCATTGCCTCAAGCAGAAGAGACTTGGTCTTGTCATCTCAAGACTTCTGTGTCAGTCCAAGGCTCTGACTTGGATCTTATTATGTACGCTGAATCTAAGCATATCAACTACTGTTTAAATTTAGTAGAGCTCAATTGATAAATTCATCTGTAGGTGAAGTAGGGTGCCTGAGCTTTCTTAAGCTGAAGTCTTCTGAGACAGCCTTCTAGTCCCTGGAGGCCAGCTCCCTCTTGTGTTTTTAAACTTAATTTCCCAGCAGCTCTGAGAAAAAGAAATAGGCTTCTGGTCTTTGAATGTACTTGCCTTTAAGAACTGATTTGCATCAGTTGGTTCATATGCAGCCAATCTTTGAGGACTATTCAGTCATCAAGGAAATGAACCTAATTTCTTCTGTACTAAGAATATAATAGTTATTTTAAAAAACATTCATGAACTTGTTGAAACTTATTTTTTTAATATGGAGAACAGGTCTGAGTTGACAAGGTTTATATCCATTAATCTGTTCTTTAGTACTGAGTATTGTCTTTCACCAATGTATTTGAATGTTAGCATTTGAGGTCACATTGTTATAACACTACACAAACTTCAGTATGATATTCATTGTATTACACAGCACTATACCTTCTTTGGTAGCTTAAAAGCCAGGAATCAAAATAGAGGCCTGTACTTAAGAACTAGAATTTGAATTCAGTTGCTCTTTCCCTTACATACATCACTGCTGATACTTTACATGGGCTTTTAAGTAACTTGGAATAATAACCTGTTTTGTTTTTTTTTTTTTTTGTTTGATTTTTTTTGTTTGTTTGTTTGTTTTTCCTGAGCAGTGTTTTAAATTGTGGTTGAAATAAGTTTTTCTGGACTGTTGATGTAATTTAAGAGCCCAGGTCCATGAAGAGTGCAGTTCTAGACTTAATCTGATTGATATATATATATATATATATATATATATATATATATTTATTTTTTTTTAACTGATGACATTAAGAAGAATAAGGCAAATGATGGTGTCTGTCATTCTGTTGCCTACTTCATTGGAGTGGTTAAGTGCACTGATGAAAGATCAGATTTCCAAATATTAAGTGACTGAACTTGCATTTTCAAATGAAAGCGAGGGATTAAGCCTCTAATTAAGTCATTCTGTGTACACAGAAGTACTTACTGCTTTCTTTGGGAAAGAGTATTCTGTCAATGCTATTGGTTTTTTTTTCTGGGCTTGCCTAATGCTGACTGAAGTTGGTTCAAATGTGGCCATTTCGGAAGGATTTCTGTTTTCATATCACCACACAAGCGTTACATCTGAATATTGGGCAAAAAAATGCCCAAGCAGTTGTTTGGTGGAATTTCAAAGTGCTTTGTGTTTCAGTGTTTGAAGAATACCAGAAACTTGCTGGTAAAAACATAGAAGACAGTATCAAGAGTGAAACTAATGGCTCACTAGAAGATGCTATGCTGGCTATTGGTAAGAGAGCTCCCTTTTCCTTTCTTTAGTCCAAGTTTGTTGTCTTTCCTCCTGCAGCAGCTGACAACTATTAGATGGATATACTTTGTAAAGCTTTCTAATGGGAAATAAAGGGTCCTTAGTTCCTGTCCTAGGGGCAGAGTGAATGACTGGAAATAGTGTTGAATCTGCTGCTCTGGACTGCAGTTAGCATTGATTCTTACTGAGCCTTTTCACGTTCCTAGTGAGATGCACAAGGAACATCCGTCAATACTTTGCAGAGAGGCTGTACCACGCTTTAAAGGTAACACTTTTTTATTGCAACAAACTTTTTTTTTTTTTTTTTTTTTTCCATGCTGGACTCAACTGCAACTTGACTCCTGCCAATGCCATTTAGAAAAGCCAATGTTGTGGAGGAGTCCAGCAAGTTTAAGAGAGATTTTCTTTGCGATTATAGCAGAATTCCTTCATGTATCTTGGGTGGAAAAGTATACTTCAAGCTTGAGATACCAAGGAAATCAATCTTTTCTGGCTTAGGAGTTTGTGAGGATCCTAGTCTTACCTTCTGTAACATGTGAAAAATGCTGGAAGAAGCTCCAGAACTGTCTGCAAGAACTTATCCCTTGAACTTACTAACTGCAGACTGATGTACCTGTTATTCCAGGGGGCTGGCACCGATGACGGGACCCTTATAAGGGTGATTGTTTCTCGAAATGAAGTTGACTTAAATCTTATCAAGGATGAATTCAAGCGGCTTGCAGGACAACCTCTTTCCAACATGATTATGGTAAGCAACATCTTGATATGATGGCTCTTAGTCATTGTGTGCATTCCTAACCTCCCCAGCGCTGTGGGATGCTTCCATGGTTGTTTTTTCAGTAAAAAAAATATATATATATATATATTATTTCTACTAAGTTCACGTTTCTTCATTAGGACTGTTAGAAATCACCTCATTGATATCTATCTATATATGTGAAAGGTGAGTCAGACTGTGTGCTTTGTAGGTAACTTAGGCAAAGCCAAACCTGAGGAGAGACTATTCTAGGATTTTGTGTACTTCATTGTCTCTTAAATAAATCCTAAATTCATCTAATTTTCCTCTTTATACCTTCCCCATGCTGCTGAGCCATTTTTGCCTCTCTGCTGTCCTTAGCTACATTAAGCTAGTATGATGCATGTCAGAGCAGTTGTTTTTTGGCTGTTGGTTTTGGGTTGGTTTTTGTTTTGTTTTTGTTTTTTTGTTTGTTTGTTTTGTTTTTGTTTGTTTGTTTTAAGACTATTTACTACCACATGCAGACCTGGTCCACACTGTGGTGAGAAGTTTGGTTTATAAACTTTGCCAAAGCTTACCTCATCTTTTGGGGTTTGGTTCTTTGTGAATGACCCTTCCCTGGCAAAAAGTCATGTTTTCTACTAGGGCTGAAATGTGGAGTTCTATCATTTGCTGGGTAAGGACTCTGGGGAGTTTCTTTCCCCTAGTACAAATGGCACAAGAGCCCTATCCTTACCAGTCCCTATGGGAAGTCTCATTCTGTAATGAAGGTCCTGTCTTCTAATTGACACTGTCAGTGTCTGTCACACTGATTAATGATCAGTCTTCAAGGGTCTGTATGGAGTACTCATTCCTTCTGAGAAGCTGAAATGGCTTTACACCTGTCATCACAAAATATTCAAAGGGGGAAAAGTTTTTACTTCAGGATGTGCTCAGCAGTACTTTAGAGCAAAGAGACTGTATCTGTGGCTTTCTTAAAAATGCCTTTTCTCAGGGGCAATTGCCTTTTACCCTTTCTGTAAGGGTGGAAACACTACATGAATACCCTGAACGCAAGTCTTGGTTTCTCTTGTTCATGCTGACCATCTCTGTTGATCTGTGGAATGGAGCCCTCATCCATCAATCACCAGGATTCCAAATAGGATACCTGACAAATATTGTGTAGTATTATTTGCTGTTTTTTTTTTTTTTTTTTTTTTTTTGGTTTTTTTTTTGTTTGTTTGTTTGTTTTTTTTCCCCAGGCAGAAACCATGGGATTCATTTCTCTGATCTCTTTTGATGGTTTCAACTGGCTGAAAGTCCAGTTTTCTCTTTCCAAGGTGTTTTTCTTGTCAGGAGTATATTCCATCCACTGATGAATGCAGAAGCCAGCTTGTGCAGGGGGACTTTCATACTCACCTTTTTATTTTTTTTCTTCCTGCCAGAATGACACCAGTGGTGATTACAAGACAGCCCTGCTGAATCTCTGTGGCAGTGACTGACAAAATCTGGGAAGAAGATACTGAAGTGGATACAAAGAGAAAATTACGTTTTCAGGCATCTCCTCATTTACATGTAGAAAATCCTTATGTTGATACAAGTCAGGGAGAAAATGATCAAAATGAAGATATCCAAAGCTCCCTGAGGGCACAGTTGCTCAGTACATGTTAAAATCTGTTTGCTTTGCTCACAGTTCTAGAAACACTTCCCATTATGTTTGTTTGTTTGTTTGTTTGTTTGTTTCCAGCTTCTATTTCAATTTGTGCAGCTTCCCTTTTCTTTTAACACACTGTGAAGGGAACAAGTTTTGGATCTTTTTAAGTGCTTCCTTCTGGTATTTATCCTGATTTCTCACCTGAACTAAAATGTGTTTTTAATTTTCAAGTGTATTGTGAATAGCAAGGAGGGTTTCCTCATTTATTCTTTGGGGTATGAGGGTCAAATGCATAATTAAATGCCCCTCAAATAGGAGCATCCTGCTCCAGGTGCTTTGTCCTGGACTCCTTCACCTGTCAAATCTGATGAACATGCTCAACACAAGTTGAAGTTTAAGCAATCTTTAGGTCAGTTATCAACCATAAGCTACTGAGCATGCTCCTCAAGTAACACCCAGGCATCCTGAGGCACAGCAGAATCAAAGCTTTCAAGTAGCACATATCTGGTTTGCTACACTTGGTCTTGTGTATCTTTTATCCACTCTCCATGTTCTGCCTGAACAAGCAGCTCTGGCACAGGGACGGATTTCTTTTATGACCCCCCTGACAGTGCCTTGTGTGATGCTGCTCTGGTGTCTGACTAGGGCTGGTCAATAAAGAAGCTGGGCTGAGGAAAGTTTTGTTATGAGAAATAAGGAGGTGTTCAGAGGGATCACTTTTTCTTTTAAATTGGGATGATGCATATCTTCGTGGTTTGGGGAGAAAAAACTATTTTCAGTAAATATGATGTTTTGGCTTAAACAAAAATGACTTCTAATAAATAGTTTCAAGCAAAGTACAAAACTTCTTCACCGTGTAATTTTCAGTGGCCTGGTTGCTGATGTGTTCTTACTGTTAAAGTCTCTTCTTCCCTTCTAACATCAGGAGTGTCTTATGCAAATACATATCATACATTGAAGAGGGGGAAAAAGTTGTTTTCTTTTTCTTCTTGGAAAAATATTCACTTAGGCTGAGTCATGAACATCCTGGTTGCTACTGGTGAATAAGTAGGTTTTGGGCTGTTTTTACAGATGTTTGGGACAGAGAAAATTGCCGTCAATGAATATCTCTGAACTTCCTGGCAGTTTTATATTGCAGGTTTGTTTGTTTGTTTGTTTCTTTCTTTCTTTCTTTGGAGTTTTTTTGTTTTTTTCCTCAGTTCAGTTAACTATTCTGATGCTATTAATTGTTGCTGATTGATTTTAGGTGCTAGGTCAATTTTAGGTGCTAGACAATATTTAGTCTTTGGGCCACTATGTAGGAGAAGGGCACTGCTCATATGGCTTTAGGGCACCCTCCGCTAGCACTTGGGACCGGAATGCTGGAGGAAAGGGCTTTGTGTTTCCACTTAAGCCTTCTTCCTTAAGGAGAGCAGGATCGGCAGCTGCAGGCAGCTGAAATGCACCTCCTAGGTTCTGCTGGCTGCGGAGATAGTCGTGCTTGCATCGCCACCTGGCGGGGAGCGGCCGCGCTGCTGCTCGGGTCTGGCTCCGCTCCGAGAGTTGCCCTCGGGGGAGGTGGCCAGCATTCGGCCGGCCCTCGTGGGCCAGGGTGGGAGTTGCTTCCGTGCCATCGGGGTCCCCGTTTGTTAACAGCAGCTGGGGGGAGGCGGGTTCGGAGTGAGGAACCTGGTAGCTTGCAGGTGATCCGGGAGTAGGTCTGGAAAGGAGGAACTTCTGAGGGAAGCTCATTCTATCAACGTAATTGCTGGGAAACAAAACAATTGTAAAACATCAATAAAGATTTAATTACATATTGATTGCTGCTAAAATGTTCCCCGGGTGAACAGGTGCTTTAATAAAGCGGAATCAGTTCCTAAGCTGTTCTAACCAGTCCTTCCCAAACAAAAATAGTGACTCAGGGTCTTTCTATTCATTCACAGTTTAAGTAACGTGATTTTGTTGGGGGGAAAAAAAAATTAAAAAAAAAAAAATCAAGATAAATGTTTGGCAAAGCAAAACACAACACAGACTGTGATGGGGCACAGTACAAAATCTGAGCCTGGTGCCTGTATGCTGGTGCTTCTTGCAGAGCTGAGTGCTTGGAACTAAGGGCAGGAGGTCCCCAGGGAGAGGCCACAGATCAAGCACCATAGCTGGATTCTGTGGGGAAGCCCAAGCAGTGCTTCTGCTCAGTGCACAGGGTTAGCTAAAATGCAGGACAGCACAGTGTGTAGGGAGCAACATGGGTCATACTGGGATGGACAGCTGCTTTGGTCACTATGAGTTGGGCAGAAGGGAGGTCTGAAGGGAGAGAGTGTCCTCCATGCTGAGCAAATCACTGCTTTTCTGAATGAAAACATGATTTTTGATCATTAACTTCATAAATTGATGGGGAATAAGCACTGGTTTGTTAATGTGATGTGCTGTGATGAGAATGTATTGCCTGCCACGAGCACCTAGATGAGACAATAGCATCTTCTTGTGTTGAGGCTCTCTTGAAGGATCTCCTTTTGCTGGCAAGGTCGCTACCTGATGACAAAACTGCACTTCTTTCCTGTGGCTTATTGGAAGGTATCTCCCTTGCAGGGAAGATAGTATTAAACTGTGAGCTGCAAAGGTGGGACTGCACCAAAGACACAGCGTGTTTCACTTCAGCCTGTACCCAAACGTCTGAGCTGACTCCAAACACTCTTCATTCTTGTAGTGGTCAGGGTCAGTGAGTTCAGTACATCCCTGTGCTGGGGAGACCACAGCAGCAGTATGGAGATGTTTTGTTCAACACAGTGCAGTGACCTCTTCTCCTCAGACCTCATGTAAACAAGAGGGCCACTCCAATCTCCACCATTCCCATCACTGCAAACAATACTGGGCTTCTAAGCAGTTGTTCATTCTTCTGGTGTCATACATTTGAACTCAAAGGACTCATCCCTGAGTTTCCCAGAAATTATCAGTAGAAAACTTGTTGTTTACTGAAAAACCTTATGTTAAGCTGCAGAAAATAAATTAAAAAACCATAGCTTGCGATTTATGTCTGACTGGCCTCCCAGAAGATGACAGAAACAGTCAGCCCTGGGGACCTGAGCTCCTGTCTGTTTGGCGGAAAGTATGATTTGTTCAAGCTGTGCTTCTGTTTTCCCAGTATCCCTTCCTGTTCCAAATCTCAATTAGTCCATGTGTCTGCACCATGCTTCATATTACTCACATCCTTAGGAGGCTAAGGCCTGATATTTTGGGCCAAAAATTGTGCACCTGGTACCTAAGGGTGGCATTGGTATGGGAGCTCAAATCTCCTAGACACTATCCCCTAATACTTAGTATTTCTTTGAAACCAGAAGAATGTATATGGTGATACTTTTTCTATGACATAGAAGTCCTAAAAAGGCATCCAAGTGGTTTTGTAATCCTGAGAAACCTTTTCTGAATTACTAGCTAGATAAAAGCACTTACTACAGAAATGCAGATTTCCATAGGCTCTGTACATGCAGGAATCTAACACTGGAGAAATAAATAGCTCTGGAACACAGAGAGGAACCAGCATTGTTCTCCCTGTGGTAATGAAGAACAGGATATGTTGTAGGCACAGTATTATTAATAAATAGTGAGCAATGCAATACAAATCTGTAATTCAATTTAGGACTTCAGCTCGAATTGTTCTTCAGAGTTACAGATGACAGTAAGCTTTGAAATTGAGTTACAGTCCAAGCAGGAACTGAGTCATGTGTGGCAATGTTCTAGAGAAGCTTACAATCACAGTCTGGAGTGGGCAAAATATCACTGAGAGCAGTATATTCACTGAAAAATGGCATCTGGGGGATGTAAATTAAATTGAACTTACAAATAAATGTCAGACAGCAAAAGAGGGAAAAGTGAAAGTCAACATTTCCATATATTGATTTTTTAAATGGCAACTTTATTTTAGAAACTAGTTCAAGTTAAATAATAGTTGTTTAAAGGTTTCATTAATCTGAACCTGAGACATGACTTTGGGAGAGGAAAACACAGACTATTTCACTTTGCCTCAGAGTATGTTTGTTGTTTTTTGTTTTGCTTTCCTAAAAATATCCTAATTTTCTATTTTAGTTTAAGCTGACTCATCTCAGTTTTCCTTCAGTTCTGTGGTTCAGTCACTGAGCTGAAAGATCCCTTATTATTTTTGCTGTAACATAAAATGATAATCTTCACAAGAGAGGAAAGAGTCCTTGCTTTTAACTTCACAATCCATCTTCTCCAGCAGAAAAGACACAGTAAGGACTAAATTCTGGATGAGTTTTAACAGGAAAAGCAGACCGTGGAGGAGCTGGAAAAGAAAGGAAGAGTACAGCTGATGTCAGCCTCTGGTTTTGCCAGATTAAATGTTATGAAGTTGTATCAGAATCACCAAACAGCTCTTCTGTCTTCCCATGATGGTTATTTTCTCCTTTCCACACCTTCCAGATTTTTCATCTTAACCAGATGTGACTTATTAGACATTTAATAACAGTTTTTCCTAACCTGAAATAAGAAAACATTTGTTTGACACTCTGCTCACTGACTCAGTGGGTTCAAAAACAGTTTCCTTCACAAATGAACAGAAATACCCCTTTTACTGAGATTGTACCAATCATTCACATTAATTGAAGGAACTGCTGCTTCAATGTGACAAGATCTCAATGTCATTTCCATGCCACCACCACCCCAGCCTTAGTTGGTGCAGGTAAGGCCAGCAAGGGTTTCTGATTTGCACATGAGATGTGTGGGGCTGGTATGAGAGATGTCCTACAGAGTCTGAAAATCATTATGTAAATCCATTTATTCCTCACTGCTTCTCATGCTTCTGGGACTGAAAGAAAATCCCCGCTTGAGGCAGTTTTCAGTTCTGCAGATGTGCTGGCTCTGTATTTCTAAGCCAGAGCTGTCTCACCATGAGCAATGTGCAAACTGTAAAAGCTAAGCTGAGATAGATCTTCACTTCCTGGGACTGCTTGTAATGAAGCTAAATTGATTAATTTCAGGAAAGAGTTCAGATGCCATGGTGCAAACTGTTAAATAAACAGCATTTTTGAAGCAGTAAATAACAAGATCTGTTTCTTCTGAAGCACCAGATATCACATAGAGTAAGAAACTGATGCTTGTAAGCACCAAACTAAGTCTCTAGTTCTTTTTTTATTTATCTAGATCATCTTATAATAAATAAATCCACAGTCACACTACTTGTCTTTTTTCCTGCCAAGTAACCTTGTAAAGCTGGTCCTACAGCCTAGGACCCTGAAATTCAGGCTAAATTCAATGAGTTTGACAAGCTCATCTGTCTTCATGTATGCAATCATCTGAGTAACAGCTGCTTCCCAAAGGAAATGAGACCTGACAAAAAGCTGGAAGAGCTGCTGGTGTGTGCATGGTTTTTTTTAATTGATGGAGGGAAACCTCTTTTTAAACTAGCCAAGTACCAAGTGGGCATTATTACTTTTTTCTGGTCCCCTGGTGAACTTTTCATGTAGTGTACTGGTAGGTCATAGCCACTTTGCTTGTGTTTTGATGACAGTAAACACAAGAAAAATAATTTTCATGAGTGCATTGTGCTTTAAAACTCTCTCACTGGTTTAGAAAAATCATGGTTAAAAGCTGTGGCATTTGGATGACCTTCTGCTAGCTGTTCTTCTATCTAATACTAATACTAATACTCTGGTATAGAAGAGGCAAACATTAGCGATAATAAACATTCAGCCTCAGACATTGACTTGTTTATATGAGGTTGGTACTTGAGAGATCTAGCGTAATTTAAAAGGCAATAAATTGAAGCAAACTCACTCCATTTTGGAGGCTGCTTATGAACTCTTTTAATTTGGTGTCATATTTATCTGGGGAGAATTAGATTATCCTATTCATTAGATGCAGTGGCTGGTGATGAATGGAACAACATTCCACATCAATGGCATTAATTGAATCCTTGCAAGCACAGATAATGCCCCAGCAGGAAACAGGAGAAGATGGAAAAGTTCACCAAAGTAGATCTGCATATACTACTGTGAAGAGGGAGGCCTGCTGAACAGCCATGGTTGGTGGCAGCAGTTGACTGCTACTCCATTCTCTTCTCTTCTCTTCTCTTCTCTTCTCTTCTCTTCTCTTCTCTTCTCTTCTCTTCTCTTCTCTTCTCTTCTCTTCTCTTCTCTTCTCTTCTCTTCTCTTCTCTTCTCTTCTCTTCTCTTCTCTTCTCTTCTCTTCTCTTCCTTTCGCTGCTTGAACAGTATCATGATCCCTCAGCATACAGTGAGAATGAGATCCTCCTGCTGCTATGCATTGCACAAGTGCATGTTAAGGGGAAGCTCCTTCTTCAAAACTCAGCTTAGCCAGAAATACCATACAATGTACGAGACAGGTGGTAAAGTTAGCTATGCAGAAAATAAGGGGTTTAGGATTGGTTTTAATGATCAGCTGTTTCTGCTGTTGTAGCTACATGCTGCCCTAGCAGGCCACTGGAACTTCCTTCACTCTGGCACTGACATGGCTTGGCGATGAATTTGTAGAACCTCATCCACTATCTGCAGTCTGAGACTGCAGACTTCTTCCAAGGGGCAGCTTAAGCCATCTGAGAAGCCCTTGGTGGTGACAGCAAGCTGTTACATTGCCCTGCTTCCATCTTGCAGTTCTTGCCTGTTATTGGTCCCAGACCTGGTTTTGACCACATGCTGGTCACAGTCAGCTTGTGAAACCAGCAGAAAAATATGTCGGCACTTTATTGGTAATTACAGTTTAGAGAATTGCATCAGCTCACCCTAAGATCACAACCAAGGCAAGGGAGGGAGTCCTTACCAGAGCCAAGCAGTATGAAGCCTGCCTCTTACCTGCTTAGAGCCCTGCTAGCAAGGTGACACCGCCAGTACCATTGTGAGGGAACAGAGCTGCCAGAGGGGAGGGAAGGGCTGTTCTGGGCCCATCATGAGACTACCTGCCTAGAGCTTTAGCATGGCACCCATAGGTGTGTTTATGGATGGGAGATTACCTCTTAGGTTGTTCACCAGGCATGGGAAACTCTTTAAAAAGTGTCTTGTCTGGCAGCACTGATGGTGTCCGAGGCAGAATCAAGGAGAGCTGCAGGTTAGTGCCATAGTCAAATCCTTTGCCTCAGAGAAATCTGCATTATCTCAGAGGGAAACAGTAATCGCTGGCAGCCATTTTAAACGTCATGTTTGTAACCAGACCCAAGTGATTTTCTTCTCATTCATTAGTAATACATTAGTAATGCATGCTCAGGTCTGTTGAAAATTTCTCAGAAGCGTGTCCTATTGATAAAGCCAGAAGCCAATGGCAATTAATCAGGACATAATGCAGTGTTCAAAAATGAACATTAGCTATCTCATTCATGTTCTGTTTCAACTGAGAAGCTGCTTGTTATCAACAAATTACTGAAGTGAAAGCCAGCCTGAAACACTGATGCAAAAAGAGAGCAAAAAGGAAATCCAGACTACTAAACTCTGAGTTTCCTGATTGCTTCCCATGGAGAAGCTTCTGCTGTCACACGTCCCAGGGGCACAAAACAAAGTGAAGCAACTCTGCCCTGGGAGTGTGGGACCCCCAGAACACCCTAACATGCCCCATGGAGCCTACACTTGTAATTCTGATCCCATGGAGTCTACACGTGTAATCCTGATGGATCCTTTCTGTCACTGATGTGCTTCCAGTCCTGGGTCTACAGGCAAAGGACACAGTGTGTGCTCCAGGATGGTTTCCTGGGGAATTCAGGGGCACTAGCTGGGGGCATTTTTCCTGAATGTTTTGGAACACATGCCCAAAACCCTCCTAGTGGGTATATGAGAGAAGCAGTAAACACTTATCAGGACTGATGATTATTTGTGCCATAAGGAGAGGCCAGAACTGGTCACTGGGAACACTGGTGACTTTGAGCTCTCCCATTGCACTCCCTCTGCCAGGGCAGTCAGTAGCACCATCCCTATTTTGCTGAGGCAGAAATGGAAATAAATGTCTGAAAGCAGTGGATCAGACCACAGATTGTCTGAGCCCCAGGGAAATCATTCTGCCTGAAACACCAGCTTTCCAGTTGCACTAGGATATGATTTTCCTGGCTTGCCCTTTCAATAATGCAATCCTGAGAAGATGCTTACAGCCAAGGTCTCGAATAGGTTAAAGCAGTAATAACCACAAAGGGACCAACATGGACATCTATAAAACTAACCATTTCAGAGCACTAATTTCATCAGCAAGCTAATTGCACATATTGTATCCAAGAACATTTCCAGCCATCTGCAGGAAGGGAATGTCATAGTGCTTGGAAGACATGATGTTTTTATGGTTGTATTTTGCTGATAAATGAATGTGGTGCAGTGAGTTTGGGATGTCACAATGATTATCACGTAGAACAAACATCTCTTGCTGTTATCTGGTAGTGTTTACATAGCACCTTTACCATGGTATCTGAATACTAGTTTGTTTTTCTCATCCTAGTACTCCTGCTACATTTTACCTCTGTTTTAGAGTGTGGAGGTGATTGGACTTGGGAACTGTTGCTGCTCCCTGCAGCAGGGCTTGACTGCACTGTTCTCCCACAGGAAAGCTGTGATGCTCGAGGAGCAGAATCACAATTTCCCAGGTCCAAGGCCAGTACCTTGCCAACTATTTCTCACATTTTTACTGTGGGTCCAGCTAAATATTTTCAGTCTCCAAACAACTCCCATCTTAGCCTAAAACTGACATGAGTGAGATGAGTAAAAGATAGATCTGTGCCCTCTCTCTAAGTAAGAACAGCAGCATGTCAGGAGAGATTGTGCTGCTTCTGTGATCATTTCATTATAGATAAATGAAATCCTCACTTGGATGCTTTGACAGACACTAGTTCTGCTAGAAGGTAAGGGATGTTTATAAAGCTGATATGGCAGAATGCACCATGTGGTACAGCTTTGTTTAGACTTCAGTGCTCTTTGACTTGAGTAATGGAGTTTGATCTCATAAGGAAAATGATGCACCATTGGGTAGAGTTGCAGCAAGATTTGCCTTTTTGTCTAGTTGGAATCAGCTCCTGAGTCTTGTGAACTGAGCTTTGATGTTTGACTGAGCATCACATACCTCTCAAATCATCTGTTTGTAAGCATCCATTTTCAAGGACTTGTGTATAAATAAAGTTACTTGTGTATACATTTTCCTCAAGTGCAGAGGTTGCTTTCACTGCCCTATTGTGATGGACCCAGTGAGGTGGCAATGTAGCAAACAACCTGCAAAGCCTGGCAGGCTCACCTCCTCCTGCTCACCAGTGAAACAAACCAGCACAACCTTGCCACAACAAATAGCTATGTCTGCATATAGCCTGTGTGTTTTGTGGGTTACCAGCCAAGGAACTGAGAGTTCAGCAACACCACAGGCCCTACGCTGTGAGAGCTGATGACCTTTTTTTTTTTAAAAAAAAAAAAAAAAAAGCCAGAATTATTTTTAAAAATACTTGCTTGTGAGTCAGTTTAATGAATGATGTTATCAGCCTTTCTGAGAGATGTAATACTGATCAAAGGGACACTTTTCTCACCTGGAGATCACCGGAGACATTATATTCTGAAGCCTCAAAAGTTTGTGCTGAGGTGGACATCCTGCCAAGCACAACATTTCTGCCTTAAAGACAGGGTGAAGTTACTACATCTAGGGTTAAGGCTAAGTAATCTCAGTGGTCAAGACATTCAGGCTGGACTTGCAACATAGCTCTTAAAATATTTCCCATTTTCCTCTAGAATAAGGCAGTTAAAAAAACAAACTCATATTTCTTGTTAATTTCAGCGTGCAGTTATCAATGAGACTTTGATGTTTTGTGCAAAGGAAATAAAAACCTTACTGCAGAAATAACTCACTTAACAAGGATTCATTAACATCCTGGCTTGTCTGCGCTCCAGTCTTGGTTGGTGAACTTTCAAGCACTGAGGACTGAGGACCACGGATTTAGTTGAAGTTTGCTTAGGATGCTGGGGTCCAGTCACCATCTTCTCAAGACCACGATTTGTGAATGGATGCAGCAAGGTGTACAAGACTCTTTTCCCATTGACTTCAATGGGAGGTGTGGAGGCTAAGCATATGTAGTAATGAATAAGCGTCTGAGTATGAAGTCCTTATCATAGTAAGTACAAAGAAGTAAATTCTGAACTAAGGCAATATGAAGGGACACTCTGTGGGGACCTGCCAGAGCAACTTGTGGCAGGTCACTAACTGCATCCTGCTTTTCCTACAGCTTGTGTTACGTAAATGTCCTGCATGGTTTCTCATAGGCTATATAGAGCTTGCTTCAGCTTTTGCTTTAACACACCCAGGCTACAGAAACAGAAGGTCATGCTTTTCCTGAGCACTAGACCTGCCAAAATCTGAGCCTGGGTCAGTGGGAAAGTCAAATTAAAATCCTAGTTCCTGTTGGCTGACATTTTCTTGCAGAAGAAAACCTTTTTCTTGTCTTTTGTGCATGTTCCCAAGACAACTGCTGTAGCAACAGCATTTTTGTCATGGCACATGGAGGAATGGGGTCCCATTTTGCCAAGGTGTGTAAAGCAGGCAGGAAATGCCACCTCAAATTTTGAAGTTCTTACAATGTAACAGAAGGCCTGTTGAAGAAAGAAAGTCCTGCACAATGTCTTCTGTAATATAATAATGGAAACATTAGCCTTTGTTCATCCTACAAGAGTGGATGCATTAGAAGGAGAAAACTTTGGTCTTTAGATCATGAAATAAAAGGTCAGCTGGAGAAAAAATCAACAGATTCACCTGAAGGACAGAGAGTACCTTTAATGTTACTCCCAAATTATAAAGTAATTGACTCCTTTAAAAGTGAAATCCTGATTTAAGGAAAAAAATCTCAGCTGCTGTGGAATCATCTATTAGAACTTACAGAATCCAACTTACAGTAGGCAGAAAATGATTGCTATTTTGACAGAACAAAAATAGCTTGTAACACAGGTGCACTTGATGATGTATATATGGGGGAAAAAAGGCCTGCTTGATCATGCCCAAGTTCCCAATTCCTGATGTCTGAGTGCAGAATGAAGCATCCTACTAATTAGGTGTGCTTCAGGATGCTTCACACCTGGTGGGGCCTTGGCAGTCCCTCTGCTTTGGCCCAGCTCCTCCCATGGTAATGATTTGGCCGAGTGGCAGAGGCCATTTCCACTCACCAGAGCAAAATGCATTCCACTGACTGCAATGGAGCTTTGCTGCTTTATAGCAACAAAAATATGGTTTTAATTCAGTCAAATGTTAATTCCCAAAGGCTGGGAAAGTTTAGAGTGCCTGGAAATAGGTTTTTGAAAATAAAAAGTTCTTCCAGCCTCCCCTACTGGGGCAGCTGCCACTTGATCTATCTTAACCTCAGCCCCACTTCCAAGATTGTTGTGAGGCATTTTTGATGCTTACAAAAGTGCCTCGTGCTTTGCAGAAAGTTGATTTTAAAGTAAAATGGGCTTTTAGTGCCTTTTTTAAAGTTGAAAACAGCCTTAAAATCAGGAAGCACATTGATTGCAATTAATTGGGAAGACCTGGGTATAAAATCATCACTTGACACAAGGAGATGTGAGAAAATCTAGCATCATGTTATTCCAATTCAAGGTAATTAAGCTTAAGTGGTAACTGCAAGAGAAGGTCCCAGAAGATTTGCTTTGTGTTGCTTCAGGGGCTGGGCTTTGGATTCCTACGTAAGTTGCTGAAGAAAAGGGGTCTGAAAAGAAGCAGGAAACTGTTTTACTGTGAAAGCTTAGTGTGCTCCCCCAGAAAGTATTTAGGTCTTCAAAAACAATTAGAAGTTATCTAATGTTTTATTCCAAAGCTCTGTTCTGAAATGCTTGATGCATGTAAGGATATTCTTCTGATGGTCTGGAAACTTGGTGTTGTTCTGTTTAAAAAGGAATTTATTCTGAAGAAGAAAAATCTCATGTGCTTACTGGGAGGGGAAAGGATGTAATTACTGGGCTGCTGCTGAAAGATTTATACTAGTCCCTGAAGAGGTGGGCATTCTAAGATGGGATTATCCTGGGGAAACTTGCCTGCAGGTGGCTTCTTTTAAATCAGTATCTTTCTTGTTGTGCATTTCAGAAAGACTTACGAAGGTGCTGAGAGCTTAATGACTTGGCTGGATGGGTTGGAGGAGAACAACTGGAGGTAGGGCTGGCACTGAGCTTGTGGCACTGTTTGATGCCCCTACTACTGCCAGCACAGCACAGGATTGTAAGGGCTGGTCCACAACTATCATCTGCTACAGTATCAGGTAAACTCTTTTACTAGCCAAACAGGCTTTATTCTTAAGTAACATGGCTTCAATCAAAGCCTTCCAGTTTCCAGCCCTACAGTAGTTATTTTTTTGCTAATATTGCCCATTTACCCTTAGTATCGTTTCTTTCTCTGACTTAATCTTCTCAACAAAGGTGTAATCTGTAACTGTGATCTAAGTAAACAGGCTCTTTTTGCTCTTTTAGGCACAATCATTTTTTATTTCTCTGACTGTAACAATGTTACTTCACAGCTTGTCCCGGTTTCTGTAGCTGTTTCCTCAACATGAGTAACTGTGCACTGCATTTTGCATGAGGTCCTTACACAACAGCACATCTGTCAAGTATTGCAGATTTGTTGCTTTAGGATGACTGTGTTTTTCCTTTTCACAGCTGCCTCATGTTATGAGCCCACATAGTTCTGGGATGGCAATGTTTTTCCCTTATGCTTGGCAATATCAGGCTTCTGAGCCTTCTGCTCTCTTTCATACAGCTTATTTAAAAACGATTTCATGCTCTTTGTTTACTATTAAGTTTCATGGTGTAGCAGTTATGCCCTTTCTCAATATTGTCCCATCCTTTTTCAGTGTTGCCAATACCTCCAAGTTTAGAGCTATACAGGATGTTGTATTTTTTTTATGTTTTTGTTGAAAATCTTAATTTTTCTCTATTTTCTTGTTAGCTGTGTCTCCTCTGAAAACCTTTATAATGCTTCATTTAACTGCAAAGATTCTGAATTTGCTACACTACCGTGCCCAAATGAAGTTAGTGAGATCCACCAGTAAGAGATGCCAGCTAGTCTGGCATTTGCTCCTATGGTGAATTTGTGTTGTCTCTTCACCTCCAGGACTCAAATTTTACTTTTCTTCAGCTCAGGCTCAGAAATTCCATGCAACACTGAAGCTAAACTCATAAATGATTGGATTATTTGTGTCTCTAATTTGGAAAGGAACTAAATGTATTTAGTATGCTAAATCTTTTATTGCTGAGGGGTGTGGATGACTGGATTCTCCTCTTTTGAGCAGCACCAGGTTGGTTTTTGTCTGAGTTTTCAAACCACCTTTCTGGCAGTAGTTTCTGATTACCATATTTAGTCATCTCATCCTTTGCAAATCTGTGCCACACTGTTATTCCTAATGAGAAACAATGTAAGGGGTTAACTTGATTTTTTTGGATCAGAAATGGAGTGAATTTCTTTAGTCTCTGTGTTTTCCACACTAAATAGCAGTCATAGAATCTTTAAGGTTGGAAAGACCAATAGGATCATCCAGTCCAACCATCAACCACCTGGGTTTCTTTCTACACTTTCATGAGGTAACAAAATGGAGTACAACTTACTTATATGCTTGTGGGATGAATACTACTACTGCTGATTTCACTCCAGGATGTTGAACAGATTCAGGACATTGTTGTTTTCATCTGATTTGTGTAAATGCCATTCATACTGAGAAGGCTCATGGGGATTTTTGCCTTCCAAGTTTGTTTTGGGTAATGGCAATCCAACCAAATGGCTGGCATTCCTGAGAATATTAAAATAAGATAAATGGGTCAAGAGTTAGTATAAACTAATTCAGGAACACTCTGTGTATGCTATGGATAGAACAGTTATCTCTTGGAGAGCGGCAGCAGGCTTGGTACAACACAGACAAGGGGTTGGGGGACGGTTCTCTGGTAAATGCACTGTAAAAAATCTTGTACTGATTCCTAAGAAGGTGGCTTCAGGTCTCTAACGTGAAGTTGTGGTGCAGCCTTAATGCTTTTCTGTGCTGTGTACACCCACAGAGGTGCTCTAAGCCTCCATGCCCACCCAATTAAAGATTCAGCCCTAGCTGAAGAACTGGAGCTAGTGTTGTGTAAAGTGATACAGCAGTACCTCTTGAACACTGAGGTTTTAAGATGCGAGGATGGCAGGGCAATCAGAAGAGAGATGAAATTACTGGAAATATTCCCTGAAATAATGATTTATTGTGGTCTTCTCTGATTTTCCTGCTCACTGATAATTTGCCTGTTGACAGCTGTACATATACATGTCAAGTCAGTCTTTATCAGTTAACAGTTCTGAGCCTTTGAGGTTCCAGCTGCCTCCTTGTTTCTGCTCTTCTGTCACTGAGGCCAAAAAAACAATTTTAATAACTACATGTTTGTTCAGATTTGTTTGCCCAGCTCTCATTGCTTAGTAAGGGTCACTTAACATCTCTGCAGTGTTGTATAGGAAAAACTGAAAATTGAAGCTGTCCTTAGAGGAACTGAGACAACAGAACACAGCTATGCAAGCTGGAACACAAATGGCATGCAAAACACACAGTAGGAATTCTCCTTGTCACAGCTGTACTCAGAAATTATGATATACATTTGCAATAGCTACAGACCTTGGATTTACTACTCATTGGAGAGGAAAAGAAATAAACTTGATAGATTTTCTGCATTAGAACTTCCATGAGACTGTACTGTAACCCACCTTCTTGTGTTTTGTTCTTCTCAAGCTGAGGAAAGTCCATGCTGTTAATACTGCTAACGTAGGAATGGGACGTATTTGCTGAGAGTAGGAAAGATACTCAGCCCCAGTTGCAGGCTAAGTGCCTTCTGCTTTATCACTATATTGTCCATGTTGTCAATATGGTGCAATATTCTTCATTTCCTGTCTTGAAAGACCGTTCAGTTGTACCTACTCTTGTTAAACAGAGGTAGCATTTCACCCAGGGGCTGGCTGTGTATCAATCTTGGATAAAGTGGTTCCTTCTAAAGAAAGCTTTTGAAATGCTTTCTGTCTGAACAAAACTATGGGCCAGTTTTTATTACATGCTATTATTATAATTATAGGTTCTTCTGCTTAATCAGGATGTGCTTAATTAGGATAGCCATTTAATTGGGACATCTCCCAAGGAACCAATTTAGCTTAATGATATTAGTGCTATCTAATCAGGACAGGTTCAGGAGGAAAAAAGAAAAAGAGCATAAAAAAAAAAAAAAAAAAAAAAAAAGACCCCAGGAGGGAAAAAGATAAGCTGACATTTTGCTGGTTTGATGCATTTACTCCGTTCCCTGAAGGTTTTGGATACACTGAGCAGCTGAAGGGAAATCTCATTAAGGTTGTGGTGTTGTCTTGTTGTGAAAGTACCCAGCACCAAACTTGCTGATGTTGGTGGCCGCAAAGAAGCCTGGAAGATGAAGCCCAGGAACTTATATTGTTCCCCAGTGGATGAGAAACAAATCCCCTTACTGATGGTTTTGTGGGGCACGAGGCTGACTTAAGGACAGTTGGCTTAAGGAATCCCAGTCCCCAATGTTTTCAGTCCCTTGCTTGTTCCCATGCTGCAACATCGCTGTCTCTTTGGTTAATGCATTAGAGCATTAACTGGATCAGTGACAGGACAAGGTTTAAAATAACTTCTCTCTCTCTCTCTCTCTTTTTTTTTTTTTTTTTTTTTTTTTTTTTTTTTTTTTTAGAATGTTTGTGTGTTTTTCTTATTATTTTTAAATGCATATCAGTTCAGCTATCCATTTGTCAGCTCTCCTGGGAAGCATTGCCATGTCTCATGGAGTGATGAACAAGTGGATAGAGAGAGCTGGAAAGACACTGGCATAATTCAGGAACCCAACATAGTGTATAATTACATACTGACTTACATTGTCTCGCTGAAAGCAGGAATGGCTTTTACCTCATAGTAATTAAAGAACTCAAGCCTCAGTCTTCATCCAACTCTACCTCTTGGGTGCTTTCTATATGGGTATGCAGAAGCACATATGCCTCCTTCAGTGCACTTGAGTAGTGAGCTAACAGTTAATCAAGATAAACTGAAATTGCTTGAAAATACATCCAGCAATTTCTGCACAGGTATATACTCCTTGGAGGCTGCAAGAAGTGAACTCATTTAAGCCAAGTTAATTACAAAACCAAGTGACTCCCAGGAATGATGAATGTCCTAATTGTGTGGCTGCTGGTTATTTGGGTCACCTTGTGCAGCCCCATCTTCTTTTCAATGCACTTACTCCTGAAGACACAGGGCTGCAGTTTTCAGACTCATGCAGCTGGCAGCTGACTGGTTGATAAGTGAAGGGCTGTGCTTCACACCTGCTCAGCTGTGACCTTTGTTAGTAACCTTGGAGCTGCATTTGATGTTAGATTTCAATACAAAAAGTTCAATTAAAAAAAAAAAAATCAATAAAAAAAGTTTTAGGAACCTTCAAGGGTCCCCTTCTGGGATTTGGGTGCCTAATCTTAGAGCTCTGAGTTGAGTCACTTCTCTGCTGCACATGAAGTCCTATTGTGATTTGTAAATATCTATTAAAACATTTGCTGATGTTTTCTTCAATAGGTATTATAACTATTATTAAAAAAGAAGTTTGATAAAGAGTAGGTATTCCTTGGCAGTGTTACTAATTATTGGCCCTATAACTCTAATTAATTTGTTTAGCTGTAAAATAATGTTTAAGATTTCCAAGTATAAAATGTAGTATTGCTACTGATAAACACTCAAAATAAACATTGCGCTGCTTATTTTTGTTCTCTAACTATAATAACAGACCACTTAGACAAAAGAGAGTGTAGCCAGCCCAGCTGTTGGCTGAGTCATAGCAGCAGAGCCAATTAGTTTCCAGGTTTAAAAAACTTAAAAAATACTTTATGCAATCTTCTAGATGCAGGAGGCTTAAATCTGTTCTTTATACTCGCATATTGTCTGTACGCACAGATGCTCACTACCACATCTTTCCATAGAATCCAATTTCTAAAAAATGATGTTAAGAAAGAATCATAGAATGGTTGGGCTGGAAGGAACCTTAAAGGCCATCTAGTTCCACCTTTCCCTGCCATGGGCAAGATACCTGAAGTAAAGGCATGTTTCTTCTTACTGAACTTAGGAGAAGCTTATTAGCTATTTTGTGCTGCACAAAATCATAGCATCCAACTGCAGACCGGTCACAATTCTGCTTTCGTGGGTGCTCTACAGTCTTGGATGTGGATGCTTTAATGGATTATTTTAAAATATATATAATATACCGTACCTCTGATCCTGAGAAATGGTATGGTAATTATATATATGAATTCTGGAATGCTCTGCATGTTGTTATTTGAACTTTTTGTGGTTTGTGGAAAACTGATCAGTGAAAATAGTTTCAACCATAAAGCTGCCTTTGTTATCACTTACAGTTTAGCATTTGCAAGTTTGGAACAAAAACATTCATTTTGCAATACAGAGAATTGAGTTGGATCAAGACGTTGTTAGCAGATATGTTGCCTGTTGCTCTGAGTGCAGATAGAGTATTTTCCCTTGTTTCAGCTAGATAGGCCCCTTCTTCCTTCTCAGCAATGGTAAGGTGCTCCTTTGCAGTACATCTTTGCCTAAGTGTAAGCAATTCAGAATGCATCTTCACTGCTGTGAAACTTGCTTTTGCTATGCGGGGGGAATAAATTCATCCTGTTAAGATCCATTTTCATAGATTATTCCTGAGGGAAAGCAACAGTATTAACAGCCAGTAGGTTTAATAATCCCAACTGGTCTGCTGCTGATGATGAGATCACTTGGAGTGAATCTGTGCATGCCTACGAGCATTGTGCTGTGTGGGACTTCTGACACGGCTGGTGGAAATGTGGGCTGTTGTGAAAGGATTCTTCATAATCTGCAACAGTTTAGCTGAATTTCTGATGGATTGAATTAGATTCATGCTGAATTTCACGAGGAAATGGTGTGGTTGGATAACTTTGTCAACTTTAAGAAGTTTAGCCACAGTCATTCAGCTTCTTCTGTCTTTGTATCCCATCAGTCTTCCCAAAAAGCACAGGGCAGAGGGCACGTGCACATTACACTCCTCAACCAGTCAGTGCCGCTGCTGTTATTTTTAACGAAGCCCCCCATTTGAATGTATTTGCTGTAAGTTTGACAGAAATGCAGAGGATACCAGAACTTTCTGGTATTTTTCAGCTGTCTCTGTTTTTCAGAAATTGATCTTTAGGACATCAGGACCTTTTCTACTGTCTGCCTTTAAATGAAATAAACACTTGGTACATGGAATTATTTATAGTCATTAAGTAACCTATCAAGCAGATGAATCAGTGGCATTTACCTCACAGAGGGTGTAGCATGGGGTAAGTGCATTCTGCTTGCAGTCATGCTGGAATAAAATGGAATAAAGGCAATATATATGAAAGATGAAGCAGTGTTTGCCCACTAGCTGTTGACAGGGAGGCTTTGTATTCCCACAGTCTGGGTAGAGGACACAACAATTCATGAGCTACAATTATTGCATTTGAAGAGCAGATTTTTAGCTGGAGCCTTAGGGACATTGCCGTACGTTTATGGGTTAAAGTGCAAGTTTCATGTTCTGCATGTTATCATAGCTTGTGACTGACAAAAGCTATATTTCTAATGCAAGGGCTGTCTTGATCCTAGTAAAATTAAGCTGTACTTGCATCTGTGTTGTCCTACAGTAAAAATATATTATTATGTTGATGTCTCTGTGTCTAACATAACCCACCATATTTTGCCAGTTGATTGATGAAGAAACAACTATGCATTGCTATTTTTTTCTGTAGACTATGACTATATATATTTTATTTTATTTTTAATTTCTGGAAAGCAAACACAACCAACAACCCACAGGTGTTCAGTTTTATCGTGGGTTTCTGTCATACAATCTCTGTGCTGCTACTGGGCTTTAAGTTTATTGAGCTGTTGTTGGAAAGATAAGAATTGGATAAGATTAGAAATTCAGACTAAAGCCTAATTAGCATTGTCTGGCAGGAAAAACTGTTATACAAAAGCATAAATCTCAGCTGTATTCTGCTTATGAACTCTTCCTGAGTTCAAAGAAATGGCTTTGTTAAGCAAACTGAGATAGCAAGGGAAAGTCATAAAAGTGATACGGATGCTGATGTTTGTGAACTGTGAGCATGAATTATCTATGGTACTGAGCAACAGGTCAAAGTAAGAGTCTTATTGGGTGCTCGGGATGTGATGTCTTAACTTACTGTAGGCTCTTGGCAGTCTTGGTTGCTTCTGGTTGTGTTCGTGACTACAGTTTGGGGCAGTATGTTGCATAGGGCCCAGTCTCCTGAAATCTGCCAAGTCTGTAAAGGTGAGCTGTGTCCTGGCATCAGAACATTCAGGTGTCCCGTGCTGAATTTTTGATACCTGTCCTCTCCTCCTTAGTTGTCTGTGCTATACCACTGTCTGTCCTTGGGAGTAATGCATCAAGGTTTTAATCCTTCACATATTGATGATGCTTAGTATGTGTTTCTGCTTCTGTTTTCTTTACATAAATGCTATTTGAGCATTTCTGTACTTAATACTGTGATTATTATAATACCATTTTATAAAAGCCGAAACTGAGTAACACAGGCTGTAGAATTTTATTTGTTATTACTAGATTCTACAAAATGTGCTGCCTATGTAAGAGTAACAAGTTGATTTCCTGCTCTGAAGATCTTAAGATTTTTTTTAAAGCACATCACAGTTGCAGCATCAGTAAAAGCCTTCTTTTAAAAAATAGATGTTTTGATAAAGTCTTAAAATTGCATGAACTGATGATTTACGTTACTTGAGCATGTTTCCCCCATATTACCTTTGTAACTCAGTTGGAAGGCTTTTCAACAAATGTACTCAAAAGCATTGCTGTAGTACAGTGAACACAAAATTGGTCAATCTTTCTTAAATAGCTAACATAGATCACATTTACAAACAGGTAAAATATATATAAGCTTTCTTTTTATTGTCCTGTTACCTTTTTTCTGGGTCTAGAGACAGACTTTTCCCCTTGGTTGCATGAAAGCCTCAAAGCAACAAATGAAACAGCTTTAAAACTCCATGCAGATATGGTTATATTCAGCCTTGTGCTTTTGCCTTCAGTGGAAACAGGGAACTGTTGCTAGAGCTGTTCACAACAATGAATAGCATGCTTCTTTCTACTGCTTCTGTGCATAGCTACATTCTGCAAAATGAAGGAGTGGTGATAAAAGTACTGCTTGTGTTCTGGCTATTTGTGAGAGCATGATGCCCAGTATATAATCAAAGATGGAACTTACATGTGGCACAGGTAGTCAGCCCTTTGAAACTTAGATTCATTTTCTGGACTTACTCTGAAGTTTGTTTTGTTACCTGGGGTATCTTTAAGCAGAGTTTGGTGGGAGTTGGTGTCTATCTAGCACCAAGTCTATTAGTGATAAACAGTACTTGATTCCAGACTTGACAGTTCCTGTCTTTGCTAGAGGGAACCACATACCTGCTCATGTAAGTATAGATTGTTGTAAAATTTGGTTGGTTTGCTTTGCATGGGTACAAATGGCAGGGTGAGTTGCAGTCCAAAGAAGAGTCAGATCCTGCTGATACTTCTCTACAAAAACATTCTGATTTAGGTCATACAGCAAAGACATATTTTTTCTGAAAGGAAAAACTCTGAAGATAGCTGTTTCCATTTAAGAGAGTGATGCTTGAAAAAACTCCATGTGTAAGATTATACAACATAATCTTCTCTGTTAATGTTTAGCAGGATATTCTTACTATAGCTTGACATGCATTAGTTAGGTGCTGTATTTGTAACAAGCACATAAAACAGGCAGAATTACTCAACTAATTAGTTGTATCAGCTCTGCTTTCAGCTACAACAGAAAACTAAAAGACTTCTAATTTGGGGTAAGATAAAATTAGTACTCTTGTTCTGCATTTCTTCTAATGGGCTCAATATCCAGTCTAGAAATGACACTGCATACAAAGAACCAAAGAAAACAAGGTAAGTTTAAAAGAATAAATAAATAAATAAAAATGCAAGAAGGCCACACGAAAGAAGCAAAAATCTCTTGCCAAGAAATCAAAGAAGATGCAAAAGCAAATTACATGAATTCTCCAATTGATATATATGTGTTTTGCCCAGTTTAAGAAGTATGGCTATGTCAGAACACCTTCGTCCTTAAGACTCTACATGCAAGAATTCAAGGTCCAAACTCAAAGTTTTGCCACCAGTTTCTGTGCCCCAGCACATGGGTAAGTTTTAACTTCTGTTTTTGCTATCTGCAGCTGTGAATTCATTCTTGATGGCTCTTCTTACCCTATAGCTTACGAGCTTGCTCTTGTCTTCAGATGCTCAGTCCCAAATCCACATTGCCTGTCAAGACTGATCATCTTTCTAATTGGAGAACATCAGGTTAAGGGAAGATTTCTGCATTACTTTACATTAGATAGCTCCAACTCTGTGCAAACCCATTAACTACAATAAGTAATGACCAGCAATAAGTAATAACACAATTCAAGTTAGAAATTACCTTATTTGGACACCTAGTCAGTCTAATGCTAAGGTTAGCTTAAAAACACAGGACAGAGTACAGTTCCATATTTCTTTATTATTAACCTACTTCATTTTTAATAAACCTGATGGTGTCCTTTTAGTTTTTTGTGTTTTTTTTTTTTAATACAATATACTTCTCTCTCTCTCTCTTTTTTTTTTTTTTCTTTTTTTTCTCTTGTTTCCTCAGTATGAGCTTTGTTTGTTTCCTCAGCAGTCACTGAGCAATATCTCCTTGCTATGCTACTTATTTACATGTAGCTTGGCATTAAGATTTCTGTTTCCACCTGACCTGGATTTCAGTTATATATTCTTATTCAGTTCCATCTTTGTTGTTGCTGCCAGTGAGTGGAACTGGTGTCTGATATCAGCTTTTATGCTAATAGGAAATGGTATGCATGTGTATACTTATTTCTTTGGGACACACTCTGAAAAGACAAGGCTTCTTTGAACAGCTTTTCACACTTGTTCAGGATTTCTGAATTAGATGCAATTAGAGTACCAAGGAACTGATGAGTATTTTGCTGCTGAAGCACAAGTGAAATCTTGCTACCAAGGCATGGAAAAGCTCTAGTAACACAGTCACTTTTTCTCATCATGGTGTGCACTCCCAACATTGCAGAGCTTTGTAGCTGCCAGCAGCAGGAATTGTAAAACCAACCAGATTCATTTCCATGCAAATCTGCAACTGTTTTTTATTTGCTTGGAAACAGTGTTCTGCATCATGTCAATGTATTCCAAGAGCTTAATCCAGAAAGTAACATTTTAATTTACCACTGCTTCCCTGTAAGTAACTTTCATCTTCCTTGTTCTTTGCCCCAACTTGTGTGAGCAATGGCAATTTCCAAGCCCATATGACAAGAAGGAGAAGTTCCAGACTGACTTCCAGCTGTTTGATGCAAACTGGATTTGCTGAATACTAACTGTCAGTTAGGAAAGCACAAAAACTTATATTTACAAGTCTCTGTTCCACTGGTGTGACACCAGTGCATAAAAGGTCCTAATACTGAAAAATGAAGCCTTAGTGAATGCAGCTTTGGCAGCCTGCAGTGGTGAAATGGAATGCAAGAGGTTCTACCTCAGCCATGGTGGAGGTATGAACTTAGCTGATAGACCCAGTGTCAGCCTATGTGCACCACAGCTTAGCTATTGAGCTGGCAGAGCAGCTGTTTGTACACCAGTCTGCACCTCCTCCAAGTCACGAATACCTTGTGTACCCCAAGAGCTACTGAACGCATTTACTAACTTCCTTTGCTTGTTCTTCCAAAAATCAGGCAGCAGTGAGCTCCTGTTTGCGTTCCAGCTTTGGCATCACCAGTTGCTTTTATACCCGCAGGTGTGACTGATGTGTGGTGTTAGTACGACCTCTGAAGTGTTTTCTGCTGGCTAGATAGAATTATGTCTGCAACTCAATGACAGCGAGCCCTTGGAGACTTCAGTCTGCATAGTTGATAAAGGTAAATGATCATATTCTTCCATTGATGCAGTTACTGAATTATGCTGGCAGCTCAGAATCAGTGACTTCACTTCTTTTTTGAAGTTGCTATTGAGGAAACCATAGATGACAGGGTTGACACAGGTAGAAGCCATGGCTACCAAGTGGCACAATGAGAAGATCAGATTGTGGTGGCAAGGTGAAATGATCTTGTAATTCCAGTCCACGATGGTGTTGAAAACATGCAGTGGTAACCAGCAAACAGCAAAAGCAGCAACCATGGATGCTAACAAAATATTTATCCTTCTTAACTGAACTGCTCGGTTGCTGTATTCACTCTTCTCAAACATGTCCTTTCTCTTCTGTAAGCGTAAGTAGATACGCAGGTAGCAAAGTATAATGAAGAACAGTGGGATGCAGTATTGCAGAAGCAGTAGTGTAGTGGTGTAGATAAGCCTGTGTTGTTCAGAAGGCCATGAGTCAATGCATATGGCTTTGTCATAGGAAAAATTCATGATGTGTGAGAGCTGTTCATACAGATCATTAGACAAGATGGATGTGGTCAAAAAGGGCAGAGACATGAGACATGCTAAAGTCCAGATGACTCCAATTCCTAGATAGGCTTGGGAGATGCTTGGCCTCCAACCAGTTGGGTTTATGATCAGCTGGTGTCTTTCCAGAGCAATAAGGACAAGAGAAAGAATTGACACTGTCACAGATGTGCACTGTGTGAAAGAGGTCATTTTGCACATGACCTCCCCAAATATCCAGTAGTCCATCATGGTGTAAACAACAGTGAAAGGCAGGCAGACAAGACACATAAACAAGTCTGAAATTATTAGGTTGGAAATGAGGATGTTGGTGACATTGGTCTTTTCCTTCTGCCTGGCTATAACAGCAATCAGGCAGATGTTTCCCACAATGCCTAGAACAGTCTCCAAACTGTAAGAAGTGGCCAGAAAAACAGTAAGGTCAGTGACATTCCTGCACTGATTAGAAAGGTGTGAGGGGAAGCTTCGGTTTGAGCTCAAGTTCTTACTATTCAGGAAAGGAAAATCATCATTGACTGCCCTTGTCTTATTCATCCTGGACCCCAAACTGTTAATCCAAAAAGTTGATAACCAAATGCAGTCTGGGTCTTCTGGAGCTGGCCTAAAAAGTTATCTGCTCTATTTCACTGCAGAAGGTCCAGGTAGATCTGCAAAGGAAAGGAAAAAGATTGCTTAGTTATGTTACAAGAGATTAGTCAAAGGTGCCGTGGGGGAAAGTAAGGCAGAGAAGCAAGCACCAATAATTCTGTAGATCTTCAGCTCCTTTTCATACGGCTAATCAGATCATGAAATGGGATGATTTGCTAGGCTGTAGTATGGAAATCTGTGCAAATCTCTTGAAATATGACGTTGCTATTTGTGAAGTTATCCCCAGGATTCAACATCTTAACTTAGCACAGTACCTTGAATGCCACTAATGCTGTAGAAAGTTGGACTGAAACACACCCTTGGTAAAAACTATGCAATATCTTGTATTTCTTAGAAACATATCATGGCTTAGGTTGGAAGGGACCTTAAAGATCAACAAGTTCCCAGTCCCTGCTGTGCCCAGGGCATTTGCAAGACTCTGATCCATAGCTGTATGAAAGGCACTTTATTGGGGGTATTTTCCTTCACTCAAGTAAAACGTCCATGCAAACTTGAAAGTATATTAATACATGAAGCTAACACCAAAATATTTTAACATGAGTTAATCTGTGAACTGAAACTGTAGTTGCAGACAGAACAAGCATTTTCTTGAGACAGTATCACCATGCAAAAATTCAGGCTCATATCCTCAGGAGGGATAACATGAGACAATTTTGAAAGCATCTGAAATAATTCAAAATCACTTCAACATTTTTCCATTTCTACACAGCTGCATCAGGTCATGGGAACTGTAGTCCAAGTTCCCTGCTTCCCCTTTCTGGTTGAACCCCACTGCCCATGAGGCACTAATGCCTCCCTCTGGGTGACCAGTGTGGTCATCACATGGCTTATCAGGAATATATTCCAGACTCTCAGTTTTGGCTTTCTGAATAGCTGTTTTTGACAACCCTTCTGAATTCCATGTGACCAGCTTCCTCCCTCAGCAGAACTTCATTCGTATTAACAAAGAGGTTTAAAATGTTCTGACAGTATGCAGTGTCCACTGGGTGCTGTTTCTGCACAGGCATGTGGATCTGCTGCTCAGCCATGACTGCAGCCCCTGAACTGTGATTTAGTGGTCAGTATAATGATGCATAAATAAAGTGGTATGGTAAGATTGTCACTTTTGGAGTAGCAGTAACTGCTGAGCAAATTCACACATCAAGGTAGAAATGGAAGCCAGATCCCACAGATTTAAAGGGCATGCTCCCAAGAGGAATACTAAAGGGAGACTGTGGCTGTGTGTTTGTTGCAGACAGCACTGCTGTGCCTCTAACGGCTCTGCATTTTGTTGGGTTAGCCATTCCCTCTTCCAGTGCATTGCATTTACAAGATGACTGGCAAGAAATTCCCAGTCATGTTCCTTTGGTGATGCCCACAGGTTCGTGATAAATTATCACCTTCATATCACAGGCTAGGGGATGAGGCAGGGGAGTGAGATGTGAATGTCTCAAGGGAATCTTTGGTGCACTAAGTAGATGTGAAACTGCTTGTTGGACCTGATGCCTTTGGAAAGTCAGAGGCTAGATCACCTGTGTGTGTAGCTCTCTGTGTCTCTTAATCCAGTGACTAGCACATAAAAAACATTTCTAGAAAAGTAGAACAGTGAGTATGTGACCTAATATCTATGTATTCTGTTTAAGTACCCCTAGATGACAGATTCGTGGTGTCAGTAACTGCCAAGACCTGTTATCTTAAGGTGTTTAATGCTATTTAGTTTGGTCTAAGTTACAAACCAGCAATAATAAATATGGGCTCACTCTGTTTAGATAATTAAACTGAATGTTGACTAACAAACAGAATTACCAGTGCAGGTGGAAAAGAGTGCTGGTTCTGCTCACTGTATTAAAAGCCTGTTGATTACCCAGCAAAATACGGGGGGGGGGGGGGGGGGGAAAGGAAATCTGTGGGTAAAGGCAACAGCTTTTGTCTTCAAAAAGTGAAGCAATACTTCCTAAGTCAGCATGGGGAGGAAGTTGGGAGAAAGAGATAAATTGCTGTTCTGTTGTTTATAAAGAGGAAAGGATATGCCAGCTCAGAATCATCAATGAAGTTCAGGAAGGAGGTCAGCTATGAAAGTCAATGTGCTCCAAAAGCAAGGTCTTCTTTAGTTGATGTGATGTGAGATGGAATCTCTAAAAAGTGGGCAACACAAAAGTCTGCAGCAACTTTACTGGACACAGAAAAATACAATAAGGAACTTTCAGACTTAATCTTTGCTAAGTTCTTCACTTGTTTCCTTATAGATATTCATTGTTCTTTTGGAAGCAAGGAAATAGAGCAGCTGAGGTCTGAAGGATTTGCTTTGGACAACGCAGTTTTCTAAACTAAGAAAAGTCACTCAGGATATCCCAAAGAAAAAAAGAGAAAAGAAACTATAATTAATCAGATTGACTGCCATATCCTATATGTGCCAGAAAAATTATTTGAGGTCAAGGGAATTCTGGTGACATTGTCCTCTTTCAGCTACCTAGGAAAGAGCAGATTATTCTTACAAAGCTGACCAGCTCCAGCTCTTCTCTGCATTCAAGTCAGTCTCTGTATAGCTATGATGGGCAGCATGGGTTAGTTTCTGCATTAGGCATAAGTAGAAGGGAAAAAAAAAACATTTGCAGTTCTTGGTTTCATCATTTGGTACTCAAACACAATTACTTGTCTGGCTCAAAACTTAATTGGTAGCTCAAGTCCTATTTGCTGCTTCCAGTCCATAAGTCTTCATAAGAGAAGCAACTCTTAGAGCCAAATGGTTGTATTACTGATTTAGAGCTATGACAATTATCTGGAGTAAAGCAGCTATGGGCTGTCTCTTATAAACTAGAAATAGATAAGTAGTGGAAACATTTAACAGAGCACTCTGAAATGTATCACTGAATATGCACAGAAATCCCACAGCCGTGCAAAATCCATAAGGGATTTGATACAGCAAGACTTAATGGTGAGCATTTTTCATAATCTTCCTCTTTGTTAAATTCTATTTCAAAAGTATTGGGAGAAGCTACCTTAGGTCACTGAAGGAGTTAATATTAAATATTTCTAAAATCAGGGGTATGAGACATGTGAATTAATATGTTACAAATCTGTAACATTGAGAGATGGTTTAAATACCCACAGAATTTGCAAATCTGAGTGCATCTGTCAAAAACTGTCACTGCTTAGTGGGAAGTGATGGTTTGGTGTGCCCTTACTCTGCGAGCTCAAATCCGTATCAGTCCAGCACTGACAAATCAATTGTTTGCACAGCCTTAATCTACACTGAATGATAAACTGAAGTATTTACTATAGCCTCCCTTGCTTTTATAAACCTTCTTGCAAAGTTATTACTATCAATGTTTATTGTGGTAGTACTAAAATGTAATTGAGAGTTAGTGCTTGGTGCTGTTCAGATCTAGGGGAGAAGACAAGGCTCTCTTTAGCAACAGAGTTAGGGAAAGAGCTTTAAAAGTATACAAACAGAGCAAAGTATTTATTACTGTTTTTCCTAGCCCTGTGACTGGATTCAGAGCTCATTGATTCTTGTGGACTTTGGATCAGGTTCACTTCACTTTCCGTCCTTGTTTCTGTATGGTTTTAAAACCACCAAGAAATCCACAACAGTTTTGTGGAACCGAAGAACTGCATAAGAATTCTTTGCTTTCAGGAATCCAACCTGAGCAAAGCCTTCCAGCCTATGGCTTATCTTGAATTTGATCTCTACATCCCCAACAGTTCCTGTGTCCTAATTTTAAAATGTAAATGCTCATAGTACATGTTTCATTATTTCCTATTACCATAATAGTTTAATGAATGAAAGTCATGTCAGAACTGTTTTTAATTTATATTTTCATGCTCTTCTAAAACTTGTTTGTTTGAATTATATGAACGTAGTAAGTACTCAGCAACTTAGCCCTATACATTTCAGATATACAGTTCTTGCCTGATGTCCTGAGTTAAAGTTTCAGGTGAATCCTAACCAGGAAACATTATCTAAAGCAGAGGGAGATCGGAGCATAAAGGAATTACTAATGATATTATCATCTGTCAGCAACTGAAGCAGAACAAACACTGATAATCAAAAGTAATACCTTTATTAAAGAGATCTGAAATCTAATAAATCTGAAACAAATACTTCAGAAAGATCTTACCTCTCCCTGGTGGAGGAAACAACTGCTGTTGCTGTGCGTTTCTGTCTTGGAAGAAGGAATAGCTGTTACAGCAGCAAAGTAAGACCATCTGTGCTTCAGCAGTCCAGAAGAGACGCTCTGCTCGCTGCTTCTGTAGGTAATTTGGGCAGCAGTTCTCTTGCTTTTACCCCACTCCCTCCTTTCTCCCCTTCAGTTTAGCCAATGAATCTTGTTTCATCACTGTGCTCTGACTTTGAACTTCTGGCTCCCTCTGCTGTTCTGTAAGCACATAAATGCTACAGATGCATGAGATGGAGAGCAGCTTCAGGAAGGAGCTATGAAGTGACTGAAGCACAACATCCAGTAATGCTACACTCTTAACGTGTATATAAGTGGAACTGCTAAAGCAGAGAGATGAAGTACAGGAACAGAGCCCCGTTCTCTTCTCCTTTCTAAGGAAAGATTTCTGCAGGCTCCAAAGAGGATTTCACTTTTTTTTTCCTTTTTTTTTTTTTCTTTTTTTTTTCTTTTTTTTTCTTTTTTTTTTCTTCTTCTTTTTTTTTTTTTTTCCTTTTTTTTTTTTTTTTTTAAGTTGACTTTCTCATTTTTATGTGCAGTTCACCATAGACTAGAATTGGAGTTTTATTTTAGGAGGATGCAGGCTTCAACCTCTAAGCACCCAGCTTGTGGAAAGGGAGGGGTGCACTGTAACTCAAGCAAACAACTCAGAAGTGTAAGAGAACTGCAAGATTTGGAAATAGAGGAGAGATTGCACCACTGCCAGCTTTCCTTGGATTGTTTGTTTATTAGCTTGTTTCTTTGTTATGAAAACCCAAGGCAGAAATCAGAGCTGAAAATTTTTCCCTTGTATTGAGAGAATGTAGAGACAATGCTCTATTTCCAAGGTCTATAGCAGAGTAATCTAATTTTCAACTTTACTTAAAATGTGCTTTAAGCTGAAACCAGCTACTTATCAGGTCCTGTGGCTGCTACTCTTCAGGTGCCTTTCTCAAGGTGTGTTAAGTAGCTGTAGCAAATATGTAGTTACATTTGTAGGCACGTATTATGCCAACAGAAATCAAATGTTTCAATATCAAAAATAATGACAAGCTCTTATCAACTAAACTAACCATGAAAATTGTCATTTATTTGTACTGTGTTCTTTCTTTTTTTCTTTTTTCTTTTTTTTTTTTTTTCCCCCTGTTACCAGCTATTAGAGGAGATGTGTAGATGTGTCAGTCTACTGTAAGTGCTTGCCTGACATAAAGCAGAAGTATGTAAAGTATTTCTAGTTTGTATTGGTATTTCTTGTGCTTCGTGATGCCAAGAGGCTTTAAAACTGAAATGTGTACTGAACACTTTAAGCTGGAGAACTGTCCTTATTTGCTGCCCCTTCAGTGTATGTCTGCTTTGTTTCTTAGTAAGTATTCTTCCCAGCCTCCTTTTCAGGAGCGTTGTTTACCAGCTGATTTGTAGCAGCATTTCCCTTTTTGCTACCAGCATCTCCTTTGTGGGGAAGGCAGTGTGCAGCCAGATGGGCAGGCAGCACCCAGTCAGACACAGATCTTTCCAGCTCCTTGGGCAGTAGGGGCTCCACATCCTTCTGGAGCCAGAGAAGCTGGAGTGATTTATCTGGCCTGCTCAATTCTGTTTCTTCCTTAATTTGTTTATCATATGTTTATTAGTTCTGCTGTTCCAAGCATCAAGCAAGGAGAGGAAAGCTGCTAGGAAGCAGACAGTGCTTTTCCGGGGGAATGTTTTGATTCATGGAGCTGTTCCTCCTGTCTCCCTCAGCTTGCAGCAGTGCTCACACAGCTGTATCTCCACACCTCCCAAACAGTTGAAGTTATGCTGTGTCACATTTATTCTTTCAACTCATACCTTTGGGAATATCCTGCTACCAGCAAATTAGCATCTGCTTTTCTCTTATGGTCAATAGAGAAAAGCTTCAGCACTGTTCCTGAAAGACTGCTCGGGCTTCTGCAGCCCAGGGAGCAGGAAACAACCTGACCATGACTACTTGGCTACTGTGTCAGGGTCTTTCTTGACAGATTTTTGGGATGAATTGCTGTATTAAGGTTCTGGCCATATTTGGTGAGATGGATGGAGTTATGTTAGAATCCTGTTTCCTGCAGTTTTTCCACATGCTGCCCAGATGCACACTGTTAACAAGATGATGTAGGAGCAGTGCTACTGTCTGAACCTGGAAAAATGCAGCAGCTGCTGAAGCAGGACATGGTGATGCTGGGGCTGCCAAGCTCAGCTGTCCCAACTACAGCACAACAGAAGAATGCTATAGTAGCACACGGCAAGAGCAGCTGCAGCAAGACAAAGATGTAGATGGGTCTTTCCAAGTGAGTCTTGTTGCCTTGGTTTGATGCCTTGCTGAAAGAGATGCTGGTAGCTGAGCTGGCTGGTTTGAATGTGGACATGTTTAATTGCACTGTTAAATAGGGACTACTGAATTATTACTTGCAGAAAGTCTGTGGGGATCCTGATCTGCTCAGACTTTTGGAAAATGCACAAGAATGGCCTATATGAGGTTTCCAAGGGTGGAAATTGCTTCAAATGCAAAACACTTGCTGCTGGGAAGCAGCCTGGAGTTCAGTAGTCTCAGCTATTGTATGTCTTCTGTTAGTCAGGCTGGCTGTTCCTGTTCATGTCAGTAGGTTTACATAGACTAGTAACCAGAGGACCAGCCCTTGTTTGCTGTTGATAGGCAAAGGAGTAAAACTGTGGCTAGCATAGTGTGAGCCTGTCTTCCTACCTCAGTGATAAGCACACGTGCTCCCATTGCTGCCGACAGTGTGTGACCATGATACAGGAAGGCACTTGAGATCTGGCCTCTTTCCTCTGTTGTACTTTTACGTAAAAGTTAGACTGTATGGAGACAACATGTTCCTGGGAGTTTGCGTGGGAAACAGCACTCTTTGTGATGCTTAGAGACCTCCTTTCTGAAAGAGGTAATAGCAAGGCTGCTACCAAGAAATATTCACTGGGTACAGTTAGTACTTTCTTGGGAGTGAGAGGGATGTCACAGCACTAGGACTATGACTACACCTTGGATGCACTGAGGGTCCCTTCCAGCCAAATTGGTTCTCAATGATGGAGCCCTGGAGCACTGTCTCTCTTTCTCTGCTCTAAGCTTGGTGTTTCAGAAACCAGTTCACCTATAACATTCAGCAAATCAAATTGTCAGTCAGAATTTGGAGTCCTGATCTTTATGGCACTCTTAAACAGTCTGAGGTACTTAATGACAAACGTACTGTGGAGGAAACATTCCAGAGAGCAGCACATAGTCCATGCATACACTAAGCCTCCCAAGAAGGGTCTGGCAGGTAATGTCTGAAGGAGTTACTACCAAGCAGGTCTAGCCAATCCTGAAGGCCACAGATTTACAGAGTTACAATTGCATTTCTCATTTCACTCACATTCTCAAATCACCCTAACGACTTTCTGGAAGTATCTGGAACCATGAATGAATTTTCTTCTAAAATTTAGTAAGCAGTATTTCTTAGTATGTGCAGCTTTTCTGCTCACACGCTCTCAGCACTGCCCTTGTAAATAGGTTGTGTCACTGTGTTTTTCCTCAACAGATATGAAGAAGATACTGGATTTCCATCAGCTGAAATATGCCTTTGTAATATATTTCAGTAAGGTAGAAAAAAGAACATGAAGAAAACATCTATGTTTTACTGTTAAATAAACTGAACTCACTGAAATATTTATATGGGCTTTTCGTGCTATACAGCACTGTAATTATTATAATTGCTATTTATATTGTCTAAACATGTTTTATAGAGTATTTTTCATATAAACCACTCTCATGGACTTTGCTCCAGGCACAGAGTCATGCCTGAAACCTACTCTCTAAACATGCTTTATAGTCTAGATTTTCTATACAAATGGCTTTGACAGGGTTGTTTGTCACTGGACTTTGATCCAAACAAGATTATTGCAGGAAATTCTAACCCAGCATGGAAAGCTACAGAGCTATTTATATGGCATTTTTTTGCAATAGGTTGGATTCTAAGGCATGAGCTGTCTGTTTTTGTAAGATACCAGTTATCTCCTGAAAATATTTTCCCTTGTGTATCTACACTAATGGATTGACCTACAGAAGGCACTAAGGTGGGAGAGGCTTTCAAAGGACTTTTTTCTGTTTTGTTCCAACCTGTTCTCCTAGTCCACGTATCCTTGAGGGAAATGTCAATGAGTGTAACAGCATAATGAATCCATTTGTCTGGCAGCTTTGTGTAATAACTATTACTCTAATAGCTAGATTATTTTAAAATCAATATTTGGCTTTACTACCATGTTTTTACAGACACCACAAATTCTTCTGCTCTCAACAGGATTATTCAGTGAATGCTTGGAAGAAAAACAAATCATTTGATATATGTGAAAATTTATTTAACTCTGGATCCCAGCAGAAAAAAGTCACAAAGTTATCTGTGGTAAAAGTTTGTTACAAGTGTGCATATAACAAGACAAATGATCTTGTGTTATAAATAAGACAGATGGTATAACTAGAGCTGTGAAAGACATGAGGTGAACCTATTCCTCATGAAACCATGCTGCTTTGCTAATTTTCTCTAAGAATATATCTAACTTCCAGGGGATGTGCAGAAAAAAGAGGACAAATACATCAAGATAGCATTAACCAACCCCATTGTAGACTTTGCAGCTTATGTCAGGATTAGTCTTCTTCACAACTCGGATGGAGCAGCTTTTCTTGTGGTAGAGACCAACGCAGTTTACTCTGTCGTAGTTCTTGGGGATTGAAACCCTGTCATTGAGAAAGGCAAGGAGACAAATCAGGAGCCAAGACCTGGACAGAGATAAGGATGGTTACTGAGCTACAGCCATCGTGCAACAAATTACATTATGGACTGGTTTGGCTCACGGACTCCATTGTGCTGAGCTGTCACCAGAAGGGGTTGGAACTTGGTGATCTTTAAGATCCCTTCCAACCTAAGCCATACTGTGATGAGGAAGAGATGTGTCCTCTGTAAGACCTTAGCTGTGTTTCACTTTGTTTCTTCCCAAATAAGTCTATGTGGTTATCAGATAATTCCATGTGGTTATGATTAGAGCTAATTGGGATATAGGAAGAGGAATTTTGCTCAAGTAACTATGATATTCTAGCTCAGGCTTTCACCAAGCCTCTTTAAGTCTGAACATTTCAACCAGTTTCTTAATAAGCAAGCAATAACCTGTGGGAACTTACAAGCTGCAGCAAATCATCGCATTCATCTTACACTTGCATTGGTAACAATCTTCAGTCTTCCACACTGCACCAAAAACGTAGAGGTTTCTGTTTGAAATGCACCCTATATTCACACAACAGAAAGCAACAGTCAGTAAATCAATATGGACGTGTATTAATGGACATAAATCACAGACTTAAGTTCATGTGCTGGCAACCAAAACTCTGATTTACATTGAGTCACGGCAGGAGAGAATCTGACCCAGGGCTTTACAGAGAAGATACCAAGTCTTCTATCCTGAAGTGCACGGGAGTGTACAAAATACCATGATAAAGTGTTAGCAATCACATGCTAGGGAAAATACTCCACTACTCTTGTGATAGATCTAAAGAAATATTTCAGTTGATGGCTACGGTAGGGTATTTCTGCCCTATCTTATACTCAGCATACAGTTCTAGACTGTTATTTCTCCCTCCCCCTTCTTGCTCAACTTTTATTACGCTTCAACAACACCAGTCTTGCAGCTTTAGCTTTGATTTTAGTGTTAGGTACCCTATTTAGGTCAGACGATGCTTACTGACGGTTCACGTGTTCTGCCATGTGGGCAGTGGTTTCAGTTATACACTAACCCTGAGGCTGTGCCTATGCCATGGAAGTGTCTGCTTGGGGATGTCTTCAGGTGGGCTGATAGCCCAGCATCCTGCAGATTGGATCAATCTTCAACACAGAATGCATTTTACTATTCCAGCATTTCTAACAAAATTATACTTTGAATCTCTGCTTCAGGGATGTCCAGTATTTGCCATTCTTACCATACTTGCTGGATGTTCTAAAGTAGCAGCGGGCATCGCACAGAGTCCTTGAGAAGAGGATCAAGCAGAAGACCAGCAAAAATTTCTAGAAAAGAAACAGGAAGTTTTCTTTAAACTAAGTGTTTTTTAAGTGGTCCAGTGAACCAATGCACTTGCACAGAATTAAGGACAAGTCCTATTCTTATAAATAAGCTCAGACTGAAAAATAATTGCCATGCACGTACACGCACATACACCGCATATAAACTGCTGACTTACCATACTTGCATGGGCTGCTTACATCTCATAGTGAGGGGCAGCTGTGTATTTATATACAGTGCGGAAACAATGGTCACTGCAAAGGGAGGTGATGTCACCATGAGCAGCCTGGGAGCCAGTGGACACTCTAACCTGTTCCTACCATCGATCAGAAGGTGTCACCTCAAAAAGTCTTGCAGAAGCTTGTTTTGTACACTGATGTACATCTTGACCTTCGCTATACCAGTGTAAATCTGAAGAAACTCCAGCAGATAGATACATTAGTTACTCTGCACCAGCACCAGTGTTGGAGAAAGACTGTCACCCCCCAAAAACTGCACCTCCAGCCCTGGCAGGCCATCAAGGAGCAGCAGGGAAAGGGCATGTGAGCAGCAAGGCAGTAGTGTGCTATTGTTCACCTGACCTGCTGCAGGGACATCACTCCAAGTCTGGAACAGGTCATTCCTATAGTGCAGTGGTGTGGAGACTCCACTGTTCTCAGACTGATTTATTATAATTTCAATTTATATGCGATGTGTCATTTTGTCCGAATTTAATGGCCTGTGGGGACTAGCCAAAGAGTTTTGGTTTCTCAGTTGCTGATGCAAACCCTGGCCCAAAAGACACGCACAGATCACCATGAACGGACTGCACCTTTTCATCAGCAAAAGTGAGATGAGCTGCATATGTGTTGTCTCAGTTCAGAAGTGAAGCCAACAGCTAGGGTGCTTTTGTAGCTCACATCTTCCTGACAGTGACAGTAGTGATGTTAGGGATTAGGAAAGGCAAAGAATGCAAAATTCCAGCTATCTTTTGTCTCATATGTGCCCTGCCTCCAAGGCAGTTGGGATCCTGCAGTGTTGGTTTTGGAGATCATCAGAATATCTTACAGCAGGTATTGGGGGGTTTTGCAATTGCGCTGTTGCAGTACACATTATGTGAGGCTGCATCACTCTCACAACCATCCAGGAAAACTCTCACAGACCCCAGACTATCTATGGCCATGCTAGAATCTGGAGGAATCCACTGCTTTGCTGAACTGGGGCACAGGCCTGACCAGCTTTGAAAGTTGCCTGAGTATTCCCAGCATAATGAATTGTATTAACTCTGCTGGTGAGTTTTTTTCAGCAAGCCTGTGCTTGATTAAACACCTTGATTACTCATTAGCTTCCTCTGATTGACAAATAGTTGCAGGAAGCCAAGCTGCCCTGGAGGGGGTTCTTGGATAAGAGGTGCAGTGACAGAGCAAGTGCTGTCTCTGGAGGGGTTCAGAGCAAAGGAGGAGACTGCAGAGGAAGTGGTTGCTGCTTGCTGTGATAGAGGAGTTGATCTGTGTAAGTGTCTTTGGTTTGTTTTTTTATTTTTGTGGTTGTTTTGTTGTTGCTGTTGTTGTTGTAGCTCTTAGAGAGAAGCTTGAGAGCTTTTACTGAAGTTTGCTTTTAATCTTGTAGTTCTGTCTTAATCTTTTGATTTTTGGTGGATCGTGCTCTGTGTGTAGTTCTGCTTTAGGAAACAGTTGTTGTGTCTGATGAAGTACTTTAAGGAAAATGATCTGTGGTAATCCTTAAACGAATGAACTCCTGTCTGAAGGGAATGATTTCTTCAAGTTGACTGTGTTAGCTTTAAGAGGAAAATTTTATTTCTCTTATGCTGTTAAATCTTTAAATGTGTGATCTCTTGACCCTGTTGTCACTCCTAATCTTGTCATGTTCCTTGATGAATGACTGTTGGAGTGTCTAGTATCTGTAATAATGGTAGTTTCAAAGAAACATTAACATTCTTGAAGGGTGAGGTGCGTTCCAAATTCTCCTAAAATAATAAGTTCATTGTATCCTTATTCTTTCATGCAAATTAAATAAAATAAACTATATTAATGAGTTTTTCCAAACCACTGCTGTTTTTCAGGTAGCCAAGCCCACAGTGGTTGAATCTGTTGCTGCCTGGTGGTACTGGTTCCTTAACCTTAGGTGTGTGCTAAAGCATGCCCTGTGTAATTTCTTTTTTGCCTTTAATGTGAAAAAAGGCCTTGTTAGGTTACTTAATTGCAAACTTGAGAATGAAGAAACTAAGTGCTTTTGAAAGTTTGTAATTTTGAGATCTGTGAGAGAGTAGAGGCTGAGCCAGTCTCTCCATCCATGCTTGCTGACCTACTCAGGGGTCTCCTCTGGAGTCAATAAGGCTTTCCAGGTCAAGTAGGTAGTGAAGGAGAAGGAAATTCTCTGTTGTGTGGCTATGAATGAACACTTCCCTGTAGGGCTGTAGAGTATGTCTTTGGGGTCCCTCTGTTAAAAGAAGGATAGGTCAACTTTGCCCAGTGGATGGCTGAGTGTGTCCTGAGACATGGAGTGCTGCCTTTCTGTCACACCTTGCTGCTTGCCTGAATCCCTTATCCCTTGAGTTATGTGGTGCCAGTGGAGCTCGCAGCCTGGCTCCAGACAGCCTGTAAGTCTTTCACTAGCTGTGGGATATGGCAGAAGTTAATATATGGGTGTCCTTAGCTTGAGGTCTGTGAAGCAATGAGAGGAACATCCAGCCCTGCCTCTCCTTGTTTATCTTGCTGTTTGCCAGTGAAGCTGCCAAACTAAACTGGTTAAATAATGCGGTGGTTTGACAAATGCAGTAACTGCCAAACCAGGGAGGCAGTTCTGCATGGAGATGTTTTTGCCAATTAGGAGAACTCTGAGTAACTTAGAGATGCCTGGGGCCAGGCTGGACTGCTCTCCCCACGTCAGAGCAGAAGGGTGCCTTGATATCACCCCTGGGTCACTGAGGCTCTGACTGCAGGCCAGTTCCCCACTCCAGTAACTCAAGCAAAACTTGCCTGCATTGAAAACCTAACCTGTCTTCAGGAGCCTGAGGTTAGAGACTGTCTGCTGGATGACTGTTCATTTTTTAAGCAAAACTGTTCTTTAAAACAAAAGCTGAGTTTTCTAACTGCTGCTTCTGCAGAAAGCCTGAGTCTTCAGCAAGGTGACATAACACAAATGCTGTGTAACCATTTCCCTGAAAAGAGGAAAAATTTACTTTGTTCCTACCTTCAGCACTAGGCTTGAGACCTACAGACCTTTGTGTATGGAGACTTAGACTCTTCCCTCTTCCAAGGTTCCAGTTGCTCTCTCAGGAATTAACCCTTCCACAAATGTTGGATCTGAGTCCAGAGTGGTTTTTGTCTTATACTGTTGCCTGTACTGTGCTTGGGGCATCTCTGCTTTGCTAGTGACTCCTTTGAGTCATTGTGCATTGAACCCTTCTCAAGCTTCCCAGAGCTACCTGATGTCACAAAGTCTCAGGGCTCTGGTAGCAGCTTTAATGATCAAGCCTTACTTTAAATCTCATTCCTCTTGCAGATGGGACACTGGTCATGTTGGTGGATCCTAGTTCTATTCATAGCTTTGCAAATGTGTCTGACTAATAAAATAATGCAGTAAAATAGCAATATGTCAGTATGCTGGAGTTCCCAGATAGTCCCACAGAATTGTTTCCTGTCTGGTACCTCTCAAAAACTAGTGCTGGGGATGAGGGTGGCAGCAGTTGATGCCATGAATGTATTCTGAAGAGCTGAGCTTAGCAAACAGAGCTTGTTAACTTCCAAGTTAAGGAACGTTGCACTAACACAATGAACAAGAAACTTCTAAATCTAACATAGACTGTAGTTACCGGCATGAACTGTCCAAAAATCTGTCAACAGGGCAAAAATTTACTTTCTGGAATCTTAAAACACACTGGAACAAATGAAAATTAAGCTCAGATCTGCCAGTCAGAAGAATTAGGCTTTAAGTTTTCATGCACTCTGTGGATTTTGCTTGACCAGCCTTTCCTTCAGACGCAGGAGCACTGTTGTAGAACTAGGATGCCATCTAGTGATTTCATTGAAGAGAAAGAGGGTTAGAGAAATGTGCTGTGTTAAGTTCTTGACACTTCCTATAATGCTTGCTGGGAAGTTAGTTAGAACTTCCCTGCAATTCCTGGATGCTGGTGTGCAGCAGGTGGAGTAGGACTGGTTTTCCACTCACTGTTTCTGGTGTAATTTTGGTTATTCTAATTTTCAGACCCTTTCCTGCTCAAGATTGTGGAAGAATTCTGATAACAAACACTCAGTCAAACCAGATACTGAAATTCTGTGTTACTCTTGGAAATGTTTCTTCTAGGACTTGTAATCTTACAGAGAGTTATATGCTGGAAGAAAATCAATGTCAGAGTAGAATTTTGGGGTGGGAATAAGTCTCACTGAGTGTTTTAGATTGAACATATGACTAGTGTGTTCTTGGATTTCATATAAATTACTACTATAAAGTCAATCATTTTGCCCTTAATAAACCACAGCCTGGCTTGGGAAATATGTACACAATAGATTTTAACAGAAACTTAGAAGCATTCAAAAGGTGCCAAGGCAAATATTCCTGCATGCCAATAGATGAATTAATGAGGAGCAAAGTGAAAAGGCTGAACTATCATAAACTGAGTGCATCTATATTTAAATGGTGCAAAGCAAAAAGTGTTCTGCAAGTCTCCAGCTTCTCCAGTAAGTATAATGTAAATAAAATATGTACATTCTTTGTTTAAGATTGTTCAAAGTAAATTTTAAGACTGGCAAAAATCCTAATGGGAACAAAACATGACTGAATACAAAACCAGCTAAGTTTTAGATAATAAATGCTCTCTAATAGGAAAACTTCCATCAGATTATGGCTTGTGTGTTCTGTTGTTGGTTTAAAACACCTTATTTGGTAAGATACACATTTTGTTTCAGTTTAGGGCAAGAGCATCCTACTGGTATTTAAAAGTCTTGTCTTGAAAAGAATTATTGCTGTTGGAGGGATCAGGGCCACCCAAAATTCCACCTCATTTCTAACAGAGCTAGTGGGAGTGCTTCATTAGGCATCTGGGGGGAGAGGGGAGGAAGAGAGCATACAGTCCCTTCCTGGGGCTGTACTGGGCTCCCAACGTTCTGCAGTCTCTTTTTAATGTCAGGATAATGGGGAACTTTCACATGAATGTTTCCTCTCCACCATGTGGAGCTAGTGGTGCTAGCACCTGAAGAACAAGGGCCTGCACTGGGAATGTGTTCTTTGTAGGGGCTGTAACTGTGTGCATTTAAGAGGAGAAATTTCATGTCAAAACACTTGGCTAAACAAGGAAGAGCAGAGCTCTTCTGTGTGTCTCCGCTTCCTCAGTTTGGAGGGTTTTGTCATCCTCCTGCAGCTAGGCTCCTCCTAGAGAAGGCAGCCAAGTTCCTGTTGTGTTTCTGGCATTCTGAAATGAGATGTGATAGGTAACATCATCACGTAATCTGTTTCCATGCTGGAACTTGGAGCAGACAAGAAGGGAGCAGCTCCCTAGAGACTTTTTGGTTTAGGCTTGAAATAAATCTTTCTTTTATCATGACAGGCAATGTGGATCCACATACCATATCAACAGTCAGTAGATGCTGGAGGAAGGCATCTGAGTGCTTTTGGGATGTGGTTAAATTGGTTGGGATTGCATGAGTGTGCCAGTAAGGCTAGTTTTTTCTGGAGTTTGGGTGCATTGCTTCCTTGAGGCTTGCTGTGCTTTATGAGTATGTCCTCTCTGTAAGATGATGGTGCCAGCAAGACATAGGAGTGGGTAATGGTTTGTTTGTTTTTTTTTAACTCCCTCTCATGCCCTTTGTGCTTGGGTAGCATCCATCTGAAATGACTCAGGAGCTGCAATGCACTCAGACTCTGGGCAAATGTAGGAGGTTACATAAGGGGATGTCTCATCTGCTCCAGCTCTGTCTGACAGAGTCTCAACCAGCAAGATTCAGAGAGTGCTGGAGAGCTCAGGGCTGAATGGATTTCAATGGATTTCATTCTGCTTCTGGAATCGGATCATGATCTGCAGCAGAATAAAAGTGCCTTTGGAAAAACTGGAAAAAAAAGAAAATAGTCTGTGGTAATAGAGAAAAGTAACTAACTAAGGGTGGGAGAAAACCAGCAGGAAGAGGGAAAGTGGTCCCCTTTTTGGGAAGATTGCACAGAACTTGATCTTTTCTCTACATAGGCCACAAGCACGAAGTTAAGCTTCTATTAAAAATAGGCCACAATTCTAAGCTGATTGAATACAGGCTGCAGTGTTGCTCAAAAGGGTGATGGCTGTTAAAGAATTGGATTATTCAAGGCTTCAGAAGCAGGTATACTGACCCAGAAAGTCTCTGCAATTACTGAGAAAATACACTATAGCCTTCAAAAATGTCATTGGAGTACATTGCTCTTTGGCTACTTTTATATGTGTATTATTTTCTGGCTTGTATCTTCCTGAATGTAATTCACAGCACTGACCAATTTAGAAACTTGAATTCTTTAAGGGTTAGTCAGATCCAGGCCCATGGCAGAGAACTGGGACTGCTGTGGATAAGCGGTGTCTCTTGCAGTCCATAGGTTGGGCAGGCTCCAGGGAGCCAAGCAGGATAAATGGTTATCATATAAGAAATTGCCTTAGGAATGGGAATGTTCAGACAGTGGGCTTTTTTGAGCTGCTTTTCGTTGCTTTCCTTTGTTTTTTGGACTTTCTTTAGGTCGCCTTCCTTCCCCCCCCAGAAATATGACACAAATTTTTTATGCTTCATCTGGCTTTATTTTTAGCCTTAAAATATAGCTGTGTGTGGGTAACAGAATGTGCTCCTTGGCACTGAAGTGTAATGGAAGAAAAATTGAAATCATCAGCTATTGCTAATGCTTTAGGTCAGCTTTAGTTCTGGATATCTAGGAAGTAATAAGTCAGTTCTTGCTGCACAGAGAAGCAGAAGGCAGAGAAACAGAGGAAATCTTCTGAGCTTAGGTTCTGTTGTTGTTTTTCTTTTTCTTCACTTGGGAAGATTCTGAGCTGAGTTTACTCTATGGTTGTGTTCTTCAGCTTTTTTAAATTTGTGAGAGAGAACCCTTGAAATGAAAAGAAGATATTTTTCCCCCAGATCCATGCCTCTCTTTTGTTAGCCCACCCACTCATGTACTTCGCATTTTTTTGAGTGATCGGCTTTCTCCACCACTTCATAAGCACAGGCAGTATTGTCGAATATGCTTACGCATTTCTCTTCATCAAAGTTAACTGGTATTCCATAGCTGTCATTGGGAAAAGAAGAACAGATGATTAGAACAAGAAGGAAGTGGCTTCCATCTGAGATTGTATCTACAATTGTAATTTGGAGAGGTGATGCTGAGGTGGTATTTAATAACAGAAAAGGGAGCTCATATGAAGCTGAGAGCAGAAGGCTGCTCACCCTGATACCTAAACAGGAGGAGGGTAGAGTTATAGTTTACTGATTTGATTTATACCCAAAGGATGCTTGTCATGTTTACTTGCTGCTCCAATATAATTGCTTTTCTGCTTTGCCACAACATGCAGTAGGAATCACACAAATGTTATAGACAGGCCAGTGTATGGCTGGCTACCCCTCAGACAGAGAGGAGGCAGTGTGTGCTTGGAAAGATCTTAATTGGTTCTGGTAGAAGACTCTTAAGTAACTAAATGTTCTCTCTTGAATAAGTATCTTACCTGAAATTTTAGCCTGTTCATGTCTACTCCCTTATTTTCTTTTGTCGTTTCAAACATTATCTTTTTTAATGTTAGCTCTGTATTTCAGAGGAACTTCTTGTGAGTTCAGTGTTGCTGTTGGGTTAATGCTCATTTTTGTGATACAAAGGGAGTGAGCGAGAGGTTTCCCAGGGACCCCGGTGTTAGGGAAGTGCGTTGTGCCACATTGTGCCAGCAGAGGGAACCTCACTGTTCTGAACTTACCTGGTGCAGCAGCTGATCCCAGACTCTAAACAGGAGCACTCGAAGCAGTCTTCAGTCTTCCAATGTGAACCGAATTCATGTGGCTCTCCCTTCATGTCATAGCTGCCTGAAAATGGACCATGCAGGCAGCTGTCAGACTTACTGGGTTGACAACGCTATTGCCTGCACACTTCCTATAAGAGTTTTGTTGGATTTTTACAATAATGGAGCTGGACAATGATTATATTAGAACACGGAAAAGAGTATCCTCTACTCTGTTCTCCATTGTTCTCAGCAGCATCAGGTTTCCTAGAATAGCTCATCTTGGAAGTAGGTGTCCCAAGCAGGAAGAAAACTAGGCATGGTCCTGGTCAGAAGTTAGCAAAGGCTTTGGCTACACCTCACCATTAACACCAACTATTTTTAACTCATCATTTAGAGCATGTCTAAATCTTCCTGGAAAATTCAGCTGCAGGAAGAAAGCATGCAGTGGATAAGAAGTTCCTGTCTAACAGTCATGAAATAAACTTCCACATGATTTGGGAAGCAAAACTTTATGATGACTGAGCTTGAGTGAGGGGAGGATTTGGGAGCTCTAGCTTATGTGTTTTTCTACAAATATATTCTCTTTCTTTGTCACAATTAACTCTTTTTTTTTTTTTTTTTTTTCCCTCCTAGTTCTGGGGTGGGGGATAAGGTTTATCTAGGTTTATTTTGCATACTGGCACAAATCAGTTCTTGTTGCACGCCACTTTTTATCACTTACTTTCCTGTAGAAACACTCAAAATAAAACAAGAAAAATGATAACATGCAGGTGTATAAAATAAGCCTCTGCTACTTCTCTGGACAAAATGCTTTTGTAATTTGGCTTGTGCCATGTTTCTTAAAAAATAGTAATTATTATTAGCTTTTATAACATGTTATAAATTCATTTCTTTCTTTACCCTACTTTCCTCCCAGCAGTTTCTCTTCGCTCTTCCCACTAATTTTTAAATTATTATAGATTGCACCAAATAGGTAAATCCAAACAGGCAGTATTTGTGGGGCTGGATGACAAGATGAGGACAGCTGACTTCTTACCTATAATCTCATCACCACGCTTCACTGGCTTCAGTGGCATAAAGTAGCAGGATGCATTGGCCGCTGTCACACTAACAGAAAGAATGAGAAGGCAGGCCAAGAAGGTTTTCTGAAGAGGAAAGCAGAATTATTGCAAATATATTACAAGTATATACTGGAACTTCCTGATTGTAAATATTGCTATAAGAAGCAGGAAGATACACTGTGGTTTTGAACCAAAATCCAATTGTCATTTGTATTTCAGACACTTTAACACATCATCAGGAATATTAAGCCATTTAGTAGATGTAGAGGGAGAGCGTAACTTGAGATGGGGGTGGGGAAAAAGTCTGTCTTTCCAAACTGTTAAAATCAAGTGTTGCCTTATCCAGGATTGGTAGACCCAGGTACTGTCTGTGAAAGTAAACTGTACAGGGAAGGTGTTCAACTCATTTCCTCTCCTTATTCATTTTTCTTGTTTTTCTCTGACACCAAGTACATGTTCTTAACAGTCTCTTTCTCCCTGTGTACCATGTGTATATTTGTGTACTTATGTATTTTGGACTTCTTAAAAATAAGTTGTACCTCAGATATGAAAGGAAGGATAAACATGCATTTAATTTTGCAGAGAAAAAGTTAAAAAACACAAGTTTGTTTGACAGGCATTTCTGGAGGGACAAGATTAGTAAAAAACATCTGAGCACTGCAAACAAGGGATTTTACTGGAAGGCAGGAAATCTATGAAATGATGTGTGTTTTTAATTGTACTAATTTTGTGATAATTCATTCTATAACATTGACAATCACACAAACATAAGCATCATGAGCATCTGATCATCCTAGGCAAGTCTGGTACAAAATACTAAGACATCACTCATGTTCAAAACCTGTTCTCATTTCTTAGCTTTCTCCATAGACCAAACTCTGCCATGGAATGAAGCAGATACCCTTAATACAAGAAGCAATCAATTGTAAAGTAAATTCAGTTGAAAGATGATGTTGTAGATTTCACTTAAAGCAACTACTTGTTCTGGACCCAGAAAGCGGGATTTTGGTTTAGATTTACAAAACCATGCTTGAATGGGATTAGTTGGATAAATCTGTCTGCAAGGCCTTTAGGGATACTACAGGGCAGGGAACAGTCTAACATATCTAAGCAGTAAGTGCTAGATCAAGAATTCAAGCATGTCTCACTGAAATATTTTGATTTCTTGAAAGGAGAAAACAGAATTCTTGTATTTACTGAGATGCATTCTTTTCTGCTGGGGGGACTCTGGCTATATTTGAGCTGAAAAAATGACTAAAAATCAAGATAACTTTTTGGAGCTTAACTAAGCATTCAGATACTATCCTAACTCTTCATGAAAAGTGATGGCTAGTTCTCAGTTAAGGAAAAACAGAGCTGCTTTCTGCCAGAGAAATAATTACATTCAAACACCTTATGCCTTCATCTGGTGTCCCATTGGACATCTTCTGCACTATAAATGCTGAAATCTTTTACCCAAGGTTCTTACCTGCCGGTCCTCATATGTCTGACTTTTGTTTTCAAAGCTCAGTTTTGAGTTACTTAGGTCTTTGAAGGCTCAGGTAAATCAAATAGAATCTCTCTGAAAACCTGTAGCAACATATAATTATCTTTTGCAGTAAAGATGTAAGGACTCACCATTCTTGTGGAATTATGAGGCTTCCAGTAGTAAGACAGCCTGTAGAAAGTTCATCTTATCCAAGATCTTATATAGAGAGGAAGCTTCTGATATCAGTCCTTGAGTAAACTGAACATACAAGAATAAGTCCAATGAGGTTTCCACAATGTGACCTCATGCTGTAGATGTTATTAGAATGAGGACAGTTTTTGGTTCTGGAGAAATAGGTGTGGCTTTGTTCAACTCATTAGCTAGAAGGAAGTTATAGGAGGTAGTTCAGAATGAATTTCAAGCCCAGAAGGAATACTGGGCATGATGAGAACCCCATTAATGACTGTATGGTTGTGTTGGTTGCTCATACTAAATCTGCATGCTTAGTTTGAATCACCTAGATTTTAAGAGACAAACTTTGAGCAATCTTTCCACTTTCTTGTTCATTAGCTGAAGAAAAAGTAAGGCTCTCATGGAAGAAGAAGGGTAATGTGTAAAGCCAGGTGTCTGTGGGGAGCTGCTGGACTTTGGAGAGTTTAAGGCCCTTAGAAAAGGGTAGTAGATAGCTATTTTCTTCACTAATTGGTTTTCCATCCATCCACAAGACCCAAGTGCCAAGTGTCAGGACAAGCTCTCTTTCCAAATGCTTAGGGTAGTAATTTGATAGTAAAGGAGTCAAGTACAAATTACTTTTGCTTAGCTGTGATCTAGTTGGTTCAAATATTGAGAACAATTTCACCAGTCTGGCTGCTTAATTATTTCGCCTCGTTGCATGGATTTGAGAGTTGAGGCTGAACTCCAAGCTGGGGTGACTACTCCTACACTCCAGAGTTGAGAGCTAGTTCAGGTTGTCCATTTCAGAAAGCCAGCATTACTGCAATGTGTGTCCAGAATTTGTAAGGAGAGCCTTAGCTGGCTTTCAGGTTGGTAGGCTGGGTAAATAGCTACCACATAATGAACAGATAAAGAAGTTACAAAAAAGGCAAGCTATGTCTCTTTTGTTTTTTTTCCTTCTTCTTCTTCTTTCCTTCCCTCCCCCCTCCAGAAAACAAAAATCCAGCCTACATACATACATACATTCTCTCTCAACCTGTCAGACAAGCACTGGCCTCTCAGCTGCCCACATTGCAAGGCCTTCCCTGTGTTTTCTAGTTGTGTGCTATGTGTGGTACGGGGAGAGCTTCTTGTTAGCAGATTTCTTGGGAACGTAGTTAAGACCAGCTGCAATGTCTAGGGACAGTGAAGAAGCTCTTTTCACAATCAGTGAATGCCTTCAGTGTATCCTGTTTCCTTCTAAGGAAGTAAAAACCTTGGAGACTTGAAGATTTGCCTCAACATTTTACTTAGTCATTCTTTACCTGGAGGTTTTTGGTTACATACCACTGAACACAGATGACAGTGAGAATGCAAAAACATTTTTTTAAACTGTATTTTTCAGGGCTAGACAGTCAACAGAGAAATACAGTGTGATTCTGGAGTAATGTTCTTAAAGGAAAGAAACAAAAACTAGCTAATACCTGTGAAAAGGATTACTCTATGAGCAACACTAATATAGGAGAGAAAGCAAGAGGAAATGTGAGGCATATCAGCACACAGATCATAGGTAAACATCATCTTGCAAATATATTCCCAGTGACCTTATGCTGACAATGGTAGGTGTAATATAAATTGGTTTTACGATTGTTGAATGATATCTGCCACATTTGAACATGAGACGCGGCAATTGTTTAAGGAGAAGCATAAGTAAACAGCAATAAAGGATATGGTATGCTTTTGACACACAAACATATTGTGAATGTGGTGCAAAGAAGTTTTATCTTTGTGGGAACATCTGTGTTAACTCTGAGGCTCAAACACCCACAAACCTCAAAACCTGTGTCACCAGATCTGTTCTGCTCTAGGAATTATCCAGGAGCCGTAATTTTTGAAGACAAAGCTCTGATGGTGTGGTTAGTTTGTCCAGGTGATATCTGGAAGCGCAGAAGTTTGGGCTGAGTTTCAGTTCAGACTGGGAGGCCCCAGCTGGAGTCAACATCATCATTTCTTTCCTAATCCAGACATCTCTCTCCCCTTCTGTGTGTAATGGAGTCCCATCCCTAAGCAAAATTTCAGATTGCAGGCAGAGTGAAACACATGTTTCTTTTTATCCTGTTTAGTTCTTTGGGAGAGCAATGATCCCTCTTGCTAAGACATGATTCTTAAGATGCATGGGAATTCCTCCACTGGCCCAGAAAATCCTATTGTGTCATGATACCAAAAGAAAAGGTCAGTGTTAGGCAAGGGATATAAAAGCAAGATAATCTAAAGGGCCAACTTTGAAGGCCAAGCAGAATTTGAAGGAGGATGTCTCTGTTTGCAATGCAGCAGCTCTGGGAAGATAGCCACAGTTACTACAGCCCTGAGAAGGGGTGGAAAAACAGAATGGTGAGGAGTAACAAAGCCAGCCAAAAAGAGAGCTCCGTTTTATGGGAAATGCAGTATTTCCTAGTCTCCTTATTTTCAACTGAAGTCAAGCGGCAGCAAAAAGATCTCAGAACCAGAGAGTCAGAGAACTTATTCCAGAAATGAGAAAATGCAGTGATTCCAAGGACAAATCCAAACTCTGCAGCTGATTTAAGCAAATGAAGATTGCAAGTTTGTTAAGAAGTGAAGATTTTTTTCTGGGAGTGTGACCAAAGCAATCAGTTTAAGTTGGTGTAGGAAGGGTGATGGGTGGGAGTGCTGCTGCTTTCCTTGTCATGCATGGGTGCCTCTGGCTTAGTGGGGTGTGGGTGTGTGTCAACAGCAGATCTGATCTTGCTGCCATGACTTTGACCTTTGGTCCTCTAGGTGATATCTAAATTTGGGCAGCCTTGCACCTTTAACACAATCTGCAATGTATGCACAAAATGAAGCAAAATCTTCCTGCTTATCTTCAGTTTTATACTTTCAGTTTCTTAATTCAGTGACCCCTGGGTGTTTTTTGTATTTTGTTTTTAAGACTAAGCTAGTAGCTAGTACTATCTTTCATCTACACTGTATTTTGGTTCTATTCTGAGAATCTCAGCTTGTTTCTAAACCTGTTAGTCACTGATTCCATGAAGATAAAACTCATTGCTCAGATAGAATTGCTGCATGGACACAGCAGTTTGAGGTGGGGTGGGCAGCCACATCCACAGGATATCTTGGCTGGTGGGATCTGCTGTCTTTTCTTTTTTACACTGTTTTCCACTGTAATGTATAAAATCCTGCTTCCTTCCATTTCTTCTTCTAGATATTTTCTTTTTGCTATTGATAGGTAGCAGCTAGACTGGAGCAACCTAAAGTGAGATGTTGTGGCTCTTGCCTCTGTCAGTTTCATCTGAAAATCACTTATAACCTGAGATTTGTGCCAAGGATTTCCTCATATTAAGAACGTAAATGTATCTATATGAGACAATAAAATAATTTTCATGTATTTCAGAAGAAACACTATGGTAAGGCAAAATGTGTATCTCAAAACCATGAGAAATTTTAAAAGTATTTGCAGGCAATTTACCCATAACAAAGCTAGAGAAAACGTACCATGTTAAATCATTCTGATTATTTGAAGGCAGATTTAGGATAGGACTGAGTGGGAGGTTCTGTTTAGAAGGCCATAAATGGCTGCACTCCTCCACCTGGTGACAGGCAAAGTCCAGAATTTAGGACTATGGAAACAAAGGGATTTGGGAAGTCTCAGGTAGCTCTGCATGCAGCAGAAGCTGGGCCTGGGGCAGTCTTGGCAGAGCAGGACAGCAGAAGATGATGTCAGGGCACAGCATGGCTGTCCAAGTCAAACAGGGGCAGGAGAACATTTGCTGACTCTGGAAGGGAAGGTTAAGTGGTTGCAAGATCTTATACTGAGAGGAAAAGGTCTGAGTTAATATTTCAGCAGATGACACGTGGAAGTTGGGTAGAACCTGAAATGAGAATGTTGTCCTCATGGAAACTGAGGTATGTAGAGGATACAGCTCACCCTGCAACGTGTTTTTCTTTCCATTTCTTTTGTGAAATCCCAGCCAATCACTGGTTATGTGTTACTTTGTCCATCCACTCTGTGAGAAGCTCACCTCCTTAAATCTCAGGCTAGTTGATGTGGCATTCTGCTGGTGTTTGTGTTTGCTAGGAGGAAGCACATATGTTACAGACATGGAGAAGACTATGATCTTGGGACGAGAGGGCATTTCATCAGCTAAGATTGTGCTGAGATTGGGTTCTTTTCAAACTCCAGAGATTCTGAATGTCTCATGGTAGAATCCAGCTGTGCCAGTCACTCTCAGGAAGGTACTGGAAGGATGTCTCAGAGAGAATCTGACACAGAGGAGGAGTGAACTTGCTGAAGAGAATCTGGTCCAGTGTCCTCCTCCCCTCCTAAGACTGCTGTGTGCCTGAAGTATGAGTTATGGCAGATTACATCTCAAATAGTGCATCATTCTTGTATTTTGACATATAGGGAGCTAAAACGGCTGCTCTGAGTCTTGGCAGGAACAAAACCTGCAAAGTGCACAAGTGGCTTCTGTTAGGGCACAGGTATTTGGCATGCTGGAGTAGTGAGGGAAATACATTCTTCTCTCAAGGAAGGTGCTCTTCTTCAGTGTTATTGTGTACAAAGAGCCATCATTATGAAGCAATTCTGGATGTTTCGTTTGTATTTATTTCATTCAACAAAGCTCGGTGATATCAATGCAAGTAATGACAGAAATATGACTTTGATTATGCATCTTGTACATTGAATTAGAATAATTGGGAGATTAAGAGGAATCCACTGAAGAACTCTTTGTTATCTCTCATGTCTTTGAGTACCTCTGTGATGGCAAAGCTTCTCAAGGAATGGATGAATCCCACAGCACAGAGTGGCTTGAAGCAGGCATGTTGTTAGCCTACACGAGCATACTGAGTGCACTCCTTCGAGGGGTTCTTCGGCACCATCTCATAGTCACAGTTCTTCTCATTGAAAATGACTTTACATGATTCTTTGTCATAAGACACAGGAGTAGTATAGCTGTCATCAACAAAGGGAGAGCAAATGTTAGACATGGAGCAGTAAGCAATTCAATAATTCAGTGGTTTGGCAATTATATCTTAAACTAGTGCTGAGTGAGAAATCTCTTGAACTATGACTTAGACCAGTCTAGCTAGAGCCACAGCTACAGCTTCCAAGACCTCAACCAATAAATATCTTGCTTCATTGCGCTGTGTAGAGGTATCAGTGCACTCAGTGCTAGCCCAGAAATTTTCTAGCACAGCACTCTGAAGTGTGGCAAAAGCACAGTTTCATCATGTTTTATCTCTTTTCCAGTAGTTTTTCACAGCCTTCTATATGCTTGGAATGTGGAAGTCCCCTGAGAAAAGATGAAGAACAGAATCGCTCCATTTTAGCTCTTGGAGAAGGTGGGATATGAGGGATATGAGGATGTTGGAGAGAGAAAGACATCAGACCAGAGCCATGTCACTCTAGAGTCTGTATGTTCAGTGCAGAAAAGCATCTCTGGAAGGGGATTCAGATCATCATGAGCCCTTCAGGACATCTTAAGTACTACGAGGTATGAAATCTTTTCTTCCTCTTATATCCCCTGACAAGGAAAGACTTAATCTCAGTGTAAAAGAAGCTCATAGTTACTCAGTTTTAAAAGCAAGCACCAACTGGATGTGTCTTGAAGGGCTTGTCTCCACTCCCAGTCAGCAGAAATTGAACCAAGATTAACACAGACAAGGAGTCAGAAGATATATGTGGCTTTCCCCAGCTCTGTGAGGGGTGAGGAAATACTCTCATGTCTTTAGAAACTAATTTATTTCTAGCAGATGGAAAGCTGTGGACTTTTTATGGGTAACAAAGCAGACTTACAGGGTGCAGCAGTGCAATTCATATTTGCTGCAGCTGCATGTGAGACAATTTTCTGTCCTTGAGATCTCTCCAAAGGGGTACAATACTCCATCCACCATACAGCCTGTGTAACACAGCAATAAAAGATGTTCTTTAAGCTTCCACATCAGAGACTGAAAAGTTTAAAAATGACCATATATTTTCTGAAAATCTTTGTTCCTGATAATGGTAAAACAAGTCACTTTGCTCCCGCAGCTATTACCTGGATTATTTTGAGAGCATGAACCTGTTTTCTCTTAACTTAGAGAAAATTTCATTGTAACAGCAGACCAGAGGTGAAAATGAGCAACCAAGCAGCTTGGGCTACCATCTATGACCAAACTGAATTCAGAAATCCTCTCACCCCCAGCTCCATGTGCAGGAACAGCATTAGCAGCCTACCACCAATAGCAAAAATACTGCTGCAGCTTCATCCAGTCTAGGGGAAAATTTGTTTTTTTTCCCTAACTTTGGAAACTTGGTGCTGGAACCTCCTGTCCAGGCCTTTTTGACATCTCCCACCTCCATGATTTTTTGAGCCCCTGCTTGATATTTTGAGCCCTTCCCAACAGTTCTGCATAGAACTAAGCCAAGAAAATACTACTGAGTGAGATGACTACCCCTCTCCTACCTTTTTCAGCCTCCCCTCGCTTGAAGAGTTTTCTAAAGCAGGAAGCATCACCCTGTGTCACTATGATGCCCATCGCAAGAAGGAAGGCCAAAAGGATTTTCTGTAAAAGAGATGCAGATCATAAATTTAAATTCTACTTTGATTATAATTATTCTGAAAATCTAAGTCTCTGAACCTGAAACAGAAATTAGAAATAACCTTACGTTTTAAAAGGGAACTGTACATATTTCACAGTGTTGATTTTCCTTATGTGGGAAGAGACAAAATCACATGACAATTCTACCTGCAGCATCACTCTCTGTCAAAGTCCAATCTCCAGAAATCACAAAAAGCTTCCATAGAGCTTTACACGTCAAAACCCTGTCAGATTCTTCTCATCTCTTTTTTTAATTGCCTTTGGGTCAGATGTAGCTATTTCTCCTGTAAATCAGGAGTGTAGCAGACCTATTATTTTGCTTTTGAGCACAGCAATTTCACTGAATCCGGCAGTAAAGGAAGACCTTAAAGCTAACTAAATCCCACTAATAGCTGGTTGGAATAGAGAAGAGAGACACAAATTAGTGCCTAATACCAGTGTTGTATATTCTACTTAGCAGAATTTGAACAGTCTTGTCAAACCATGTACACAGATCTGGCTATGGAACTGTGCATTCCTCATGCCTATTGGTGGCAACAGCTAAACAGCTGCAAGAGCTTTTTGGAGATGAGAACCTGCTGAACATCCAGGACTTCTTTGAGAAGACATGCATAACTCTGTAGAGGCACTTATATGGAAGTAGAGAGATGGGAGCACAGGACTGATTTGATGAATTACTCAAGATGCATAACTTTAGGCAAGAGTTTAGAAATGGCTGGAGACTGAGAAGCAGTGGGGAATGTAGTTCAGTTTTCTTGATAGCACTTGCAGACTTACACAGAAGATTTGTAATATGAAAAGGTCTTTCCAAGTCATGATGGAGCTTTGAGGCTAATCGTTCCATGCAGCTACTGGGGCTATGGGAATTCAGAGAGTTGTGGTTTTCTACAGAGGATCTCAGTGTGCTTAGGATACTGCTTGCTGTGTTTTAATTGTCCAGAGCATGTTCAGTTTGGTGGCAGCCTTACTCCAAACTGGTGCAGGGCCCTGCAGCAGCACAAGCCATTTTTACCATAGGTCTCAGTGCTGTCCCACATGTTTTTGTAGCAACAACTGAAACCTTTATTTTGCTTCATATGCTGCATTCTGTGAATGTTTTATCCTTTGTTTGCCCTGGCATTTGTCCTTATTTTGCTATTCAAAGAAATGCAAGCCAAATGAAACTGGGCATGTTCTTCTTTCTAAAGAGCAAAGTTCTGGACTCTTCTGTGAATCTAAACAGAAAGAAAGGGAAGTACATGGTCTTTTGCTGGAATAACCAAAGGATACGTGAGCTAAGTAACAGACAGCTAGCAGGAAGCAGGCTGAGCAGTGAGGATCAAAAGGGTAAGAGAGCAATGGCAGAAATGACATTATTTATTAAACTGAGAGATTTTATTTTAGTTACATTAATGGCAAGGACTTTTAGTTCTACATCAGGCTTGTGTTTTTCTGGGCTTTCAAAAGCATGGCACTTCAAGGAATCTTATTCACTTGTTTGCTCTCTTACAAAGGGAATGCTACCAACCATCTTGCAGAACAGTCTTCTGAACAGGATTAAGCAGACTCTGCAAGTGGATGGATGAATTGATGTGGAATGAGATAGCAAATCAGTTTGACCAACTAAGTTTTTCCAATGAGTATTGTCAAGCTCTAAGGAAAATTAAACAGAGAAATAAGTAGATGATAAATTCTCCCTTCATTTCCAAATCTACATATATCACAGAAATTGCTGCCTCTTCTGTAAAACTTACTCCATACCATAGATTGTCATCAGATATGGTAATTAATGTCAGTAGTTTATGAAACTAGGTGAGCATAAATTAGAGGAAAACTGGGCCATTGGACTTTGCCTATCTATTTAGCAATATCTAACTGATGATTCCAATTCTGCAAACACATTTGGAGCCTTGAAAAGTTGAAACAGGACAGGTACTGATAAATTAGAAGAGAAAAGCAGACAGAATACACAGTATTACATGTTTCTTTGTAAAGGGAATCTTGTGTTTCACATCCATGGATTTTGGAAGCATGGTTCTAATTGTTCATATAATTGTGAAGATTTTTACAGACAGTTTGGAGAAAAGAGTAACAACAGAAGAAAGACCCTCAAATAATTACAAAGCAAACAAAAAACAAAGTTCACAGTAATCTTAACTATATATTTCTTTGCATCTTCAGGCAGTTTTTAGGGGAACGCATCCACACTTAAAAATGCTTAATTATGTTAAAATGCCAGTTCTCTTAAAAATATCTTTCTGTTTCAGTTTCAAAGCAATTAATGATCTGTACCCTGCTTTAAAAATATTCTAAGCCTTTGACTCACCATTATGTAATGTGCAGCTTCCGGAGAGCTCCAAGTCTCCAGAAGATCCCTGCAAGTGCTTTCTGTGGAATCTGAAAGCAGATATTTTATGATGCCTCTATATTGGGCAATTTAAGTCTAGAAAAATAGCTTGTTCAGCTCAAATGCACGTATGTTGAAATTTCTGAAGAAACTGCTGAAATTTTGCCAGCTGGCAATGAGAAAATGTTTGGTTCTGTAGGAGCACTGACCTGGGTACAGAACCTCAAACAAAGTTTCCCTTGGAAGCTAAATAAATTAGAACTTATTTATTCTAAGAGTTTGTTAAATAATTCATGGGGTTGTAGATACTTCGGAGTGGTAGAAAGAGAAATTATCATTCACTCGCTTTCTCATACTGTGTATTTCTGAGCACCAGTAATCAAAATCAACTAATTTACCTTTCGGATATACTGATTCCAAGAATTCAGCAGGAATAACACCAACAACAAAGCAGTGCATCACATCAGAATTCTATGACCTCATTAGAGAAAATGCTGAAACTAAAGTCTCTGCAGTTTTGATAATCTCTTAGTAGAAATACATAATTTATGAAAAGCTCATAAGCATTCCATTTTACAGACTATGCACCTGTTTCTTTTTGTTCTTATCAGTCTAGTGTGTTTAAAAACTTTCATGAAAATCCTATTTATGTCACTGAGAAAATTCAATAACTTTTCTTTTTCATCCTTTGCTTCCTGCATTCCATGTAATAGTCTGTTATCATTGAAATCATCCCCTTGTCTGCACTTGCAGACTGTGAAATCAATGTATAACTTCTTTTAGATGAGTACAGCGGTTTCAGTCTACAGGTGGGTAGCACTGAATCTTTCATTCCTGTGACCTATTTCTAATCATTTTCCAATTTGACCTCATTTCGTAACTGAATAGAGAAAGAGGTATGCAAGTTTGCCAGTGCTGTCAAAATAACCACGGATATTATGAAAAGAGATAATAATGTATTTCCTGTATACGCACCCCAGGATCACAAATGGTGTCTTAAGCACCACATTTTTTCTAGTATGTCTTAGGTACATAATGTTGTCTTTCCATCCCTGGATTCTTTTCAGACCCACTGAAGCTCCTGTAAAATTCCTGTTCCCATGAAATGTATAGAATCTCTAAAGTGTGGAGTATTAACCAAGCATGGTTTATTTCACCATCAAGACAACTGTAACTCACACAAGCATAGAGAAACCTTTGACCATGTGCACCAACCTATGGCTTGCATTAGTTTTGCAGTATTCTCTTCCCTTCGCCTACCACACTCAGGATTTGTTGACCCCAGGACACCATGGGCTCGACAAGGATTTCTATGCCAGTCCTTTTGTGGCTTTTCATAGACAGCTCAAGGCAAGACTAGTCTTGCTTTCAAGACACTTGCTATGAAGAACACCTTATTCGTCTGCCAGTGGGTTTCTGATGAACACCCTGGAGCCCTGCCAGATGTGTTACTTGGTGTAGGTAGGCTGGTGGTGTTTCTCTGGGTGTCTTTGTACCTCTTGTCTCAGGATATGCAAATCCTGCTTTAAGAAAATTGTTTCACCCTGACTCTTCCTAAAAGCAAGGTCTGAGTACATCTCCACTGAGCTGATTTTAATTCACTTTTTTGGCATGGGGAAGAATGATTCCTTCTGTAATACCATGTTAGTTGTCACATAGGAAGAAGAGAAACAAAACTGCCTTGAAGATCTGCCCAAGACCACTAAAAATCAGGAAATATTTAAGGCTTTGCTGGTGTGACAACCACTAAGGATTTCATACTTGGAGATTCACTAGTTCCCAGTTGAATGCTGCTAAATGTCTCTGGTCTCTTTCTATTTCTCAGAAAGCACTTTCTCAGAAGCAATGACATCCAAAGGAATACCTGACAAGCTCATACTTACCAGCTATAGTGTTACTGGTTTTCTTGTAGTTAGAAATACTTTTCTGGGACCTTCCAGGAGGCAGCCCAGTATGAGACAGTAATTTTGAGAAGCAACTATTTGTCCAGGCTATAGTGAACCCGTGGTAGTCATTCATAATGCCAGATGCCATTGCCTGGGCAAACTGGGATCTGGCTGGGTGAGCAAATCTCCTGAAGCAGCAGGGGACATGAGGCAGTTAGCAGCTGTGGGAAGCAATTGGAAGGGATTTGGTTAACAGGAGCTGAACTGAGGTGTGCATGAAATCCTACTGGGCTGATTTAGGGTGACAGAAAGCAAGGTGATGCCATTTAGCTTCGTCCTGTCCCCTCAGTCCTGCTTCATGGCCCACCGGTGCTTTGCAGCTCAAGGTGACCCACTGTTATTGGGCCTGTTGCCAAGTGCATTCATAGAGCTGGAGAGAGAAAGAAAAGCCTTGTTCCTCTGGTTTCGCTTCCAGTCCATTTAAAATCCTTCTTGTTAAACTGATGTAGGACCCAGTGGATGTTTTTCTTCCATTTTAATTTTAGTAAACTTAATGGTGATTTAAACCTAGCACCAGGTTCAACCTTTGGCAATAGTCATTTAAGTAACTCAGCTAAACTGCTGGAGAGATTCATTTTTTATATAGCAGTGCTTTTGCACTGGCTTAAATGAACTAGTTCAAATTCATTATTGTTAAACCAAAATGATCCTAAGCATAAGCAAGAGTACAGTTATGCTCTTGGAAGGAAACATCATATTACTATCTGCTAGACTAGTTTTATTGTACCATTTCTGTTTGTCAGGACTGATGTGTGCACTGCAACAGCAGACCATCACCAGCAATTAAAAAGTCCATTAATGATCCTTTAATGTCTTTAGTGACAGCATTTCTAGTACAAATGTGCATGCACAAGATCTGGAATTCTTTGATATGCCCCTAGAAGTACCCTGCAGCCTTATTCCCCTTTTGGCTGCTTTCAGCTACTCATCTAATGAAGAGCATATAAATTTGTGGTTTCCAAATTCACATAAAGCTAAATATGCTTTCCCTTACTTTTTAGATGTAAGCTGTTTTCTTACTGTCCATCATCAACAATTTCTCTTTCAGCTCCTGCACAGCCAGAGGACAGATGTCCTTGTGGTGGGCTTGTAACCAATGGGAGAGCAAGGATTTTGCAATGTCCATTGCTGATTACATCTAAGATACATAGACCATGCAGATAAATATTTGTACAGAAGTGATACAGAGAAATAAATTGTATATGCGGTGGGAACAGAGATTTTTAGCTTAAATAAGAAAAAGCTGGAGAAAGCTGAAAAACGCCTGATAACTTTTGCATTCTTCAGATTACGTCTTAGCATTTGAATCAAAGTGCTTACAGATGACTTTAGACACACAGGTCGTTTCATTGTTTCCAGTGGAGCCGCTCCTTGTTGTCAGGCATATGCTTGTTAAAAGGCTTTGCTGGGACATTAAACAACAGCTTTCTTGACTCCTTGTTGCTTTATCAAGTTGATATATCAACCGATGTTGGATGTGTGATTTCATAATTTCACTGCTCCTTTTAGTTTTGTATTTCAAGGTTTCACTAAAAAGCAAAGGAGGAAACTATGGGGCTGTGATTCAGAAGCTTTTTTATTTGCTGATTCTGTTATCAGCCTGATGCATGACTTCAGATAGCTCTCATAAGCATGCCACTGGTGACAAGTTTGAGAACGTACGTCCTGACTATAAAAGACTGCAGACCCTAATACTCACATTGCTCCCCCTTCTAATACACTATCCACTCTTACTCCACAACAAAGAACTCCAGAGTAATGGTCATCCTCTAAGACCACGATTTTACCATCTGAGGTGAACTCTGGGGATCAAAAACCACATGGTTCTCCCATAGTGAGCCAACAAAATTATGTGTATCCAAACCAACATTCTTTTAGAGTGTTAGCCTTTCTGCTCTGGATTTCTTTCTCCTTTTTTAGGGCTTCTAATTACCTGGAATGAGGTTATCAGCTCTGTTTGTTTTGTTTTCCCGCTTGTATGATAATGTACTGCAGTAAGAAAAATCTATTCCGTTTTGACTCAGTGCCTGGAGCTGAGGTCTTACAGGTGGGTAATCACAGTCTGCTTATTTTTGATACAACGATTACAATTAATTATTTTAAAGGAAAGGTCAGATAATTTTGGATTCCCTGAGATGGATTCTCAGATACATAAATGGTATGTTCCGTCATACATTAACCAGCAATGAATCCAAAGCAGAGGAGGAAGCACCCTGGGAGCATCGAACCCCTGTTTTGGTCCATTGACCGCACATGTCTTTATTTCCAAATACAGATAATCCTTTCTACACTGTACACAGGACACTGAGGTATCTTCCAGCCCTGACTTCAATAGCCACTCCCAGGTCTTGGTAATTGCAGGGTCTGGATCATCACGTCTCACTGTATGCCCGTACTTAAACCATACAATGCAACATGTGCATAAAAATGAGGAGTGGCAGGGAAAATGAAGAACAATGAGTGAACTGTGGTTTTGATTGTTGGGGTTTTGTTTTTTTCTTTCCTAGCATGATAAAGGTGTTTATTTTTTTATTGTAATTCATCTGTTTCTTTTGTTTGCATCCTGTTCTAAAATTATTGAAAACATATTTACATTGTGTTAGCTATTGGGAAAGTTGGCTGTGGCATTCTCCTTTATTTTTCACTTTGTAAACATTTGTGAGATTAATCGTGTGCTGCATCTTTCAAGCTTTTGTTAACATTTCACATTTAAGGTAACAGAAAGCAGTACCTCTGAAAACATTTTACCCACAGAAAAAAAAAAAAAAAAAAATAAAAATAAAAATAAAAATCAAATAATTTTTACGCAGGTTAGTGCTATGGTATATCAATACCATGAATTATCAGAAAGAGAGAATTAAATTTAAATGTATATTGAATTTCACACCATGACTAAGCCTGTATCCAGAGTAAGTTGTAAACTACTCACGAACAAACTCTAATGTGAATTTAATAGATGCTTCCTTCAAATGCTTGAAAAATCAGATTCCAATAATCATGTGCCAGTTCAGAATATTTCTTACTTCATAATCCATTGATGTGGTTTAGAAATTGTTCTGTATTTAAGAGAGTTACATACGGTTTAGAAGTGAATGAATATAGCATGTGCATTATCTCCCTTAAAGCTGGCCATGTTGCTTTGGAGGTATTTTTTGGACAAAGTAACCTACTTCTTGCTTTAAGTGTAGTCATAATCTGTTCCAAACAAAAATGTTTGTCCTCAGCTCTGCAGAAGTTGTATAGAAGTAATAAGCTGCGATAACGGATACCACATACACAACATCAGCTTCTAAATGATTTTCAGCTTTGCATCATTTTGTCTTTAGCTTTTCACAGCTACTAGAACTCCCGCGCAAGTCCCATGGACCTGTGGAAATTATTGTGGATGCCACTGAAGACCATCTGTCAGCTTGAGCGAGAATGTAAATGCACAGTTTCCTCCTTTGCTTTGCAATTGCTTTTATATTGATGTGTGCAGCTGTTTCTTTGTGAACATAAGGAATGTGCTTTTGGTCAAGATAGTCTACACTTAAACTGGTGGATTAATGAGTCCTACTGTGCTCTTTGGTCTTGATAACTTCATCTGTTTGTTGTACTTATCTCACCCTTTTTTACTCCACCCAAGGTTTTGGTTTCCACATGACGGAAGTTTAGGGACTTCAGTCAGGAGAAAGCCACCTAGAATGCGCCCCCACTGTTCAATATAACCTCAGTCAATTTCATCTGTATATTGAGGAGGCAGACCTCAAACACATATTTATATCCCCAGCCAACTGCCATTTAAGACACATTACTGATGCCAAGTCCTTCACCTCCAAGCAGTAACCCTTCATCGCTATTGCTGCTGGACTGTTTTCTTGAAACCCTTCATGTCTTGTATTCTGGCACATCTATGCAATCCACAAAGTCTTCCAGCAATGTTCCAATGGTCTAACTCTGCCTTAAACACTTTCACTGCAGCCTTTCATAGTCCACTTGAAGATTTCTTGTTCCTCTCACTGCAGTAAATGCACAAGGCAGGGCAGTGGGACTTCCAGAGTGAAAGAGCATCAGTCTGCTGTAACTACACCTTGTGGCCATGCAAGAAAGAGCTTGTCCCCTTGACTGATTTCAGAAGCCCTCTGCCCTTCCCTGCATGCCCTTAGGGAACCTGAGCAGCACAAGCACAGATATTAGTGCCAAATGTAAGTAGCAAGCTATGCCGCAGAGCTCAGGCATACCTGTAAGTGTGAGTATCAGGCATCTCAGCTACGTGTAATCTTACATGTTCTGTTTCAGCACGTAGGTCAGCCCCTGATGATAAATGTGTTTGTTGTTACCTCTGCATTGCATATTTATTTTTGAAGTTCTGAGGAGAAACACAACTGATCTTTCTTCTTTCTGTCTTCTCTCTAGCCTGTACAATCAATCCAGATAATTTCTTCTCTGGAAGGGATTTTAGAGCTGAAACATTTTTTGGGTGCCTGACAACAATATTTATGTTGCATCTTCTAGAAAGCATGTTTGTGTTGTGCTCTTCGTAGCAATGTGTGCTCAGAAAATGGTTTGCGTGTCTCAAATAAGCAACTGCCCCTAAGGAGTATTCTGTGTTGTTGTTTTTTTTTTTTCCCAATGGACACTAATTCTCACAGGGTCCCAAGACTGAAGCTGCTTGATGGAAAGACAGCATCACAACGGTGAAACCAGTCTGGACAAACATCTTTCCATGTGGAATAATTTGGATTTTCTGCTTTATCAGCAGCACTTAGAAGTTCTTTGAACTCTCCTAAGGCTGAAGGATTGACCCAGCCCTGTAATGTTTATAGAGTCACTGAAAGGAATGTGGTGATGCTTTCCCTTTAGATGTCTTCCATCTCCTTCAGGTATTTGGATGCAGTCATCGAAATCAATAGATGTGAACCTGGAGATCTCGCTGCTTTGTCTTATTTCAGGCGGTCACCCCGTGCTCTGCTTCCTCACCAGATGCAGTTCAGTGCAACAAACACAGCAACTCCACGTGGTGCTTGCGAGGGTTGTTCTAGACTGACTGTTTGCATGAAGAACTTCATTCCCAGCAGGGAGAACACGATGTTATTGTCATATTCCTTCTTCTTAGTTCACTTGTGATAAAGGACGTACGAAACGCAGCGCTATAAGATGCTGTACAGACGTTGCAAGGCGGCTCAGACCGCAGCCCTCCTCCCGCTCACGGCGCCGGCGCGCCCCCTGCCGGCTGGCCCGCAGCGCCACGCGGAGCTGGGACGGGCGGGGCGGCGGCCTCGGGGCGGCCGTGCCGCGCAGCGCCGTGCGGCGGGTCACGTGACGGCGTTCAGCTGACTGCCGGGAGCGCGGCGCGGGGCGGCCCGCGGTCAGGGTGAGCGCACGGGCGGGCGGGGTCGGGCCGGGCCCGGTCGTTCTCTCGCTTCACCTCTTTTCTCCCGCAGATGAACGGCGCGCAGGATGCGGCGGAGCCGGCGCCCGTGTGGGAGCGACCCTGGTCGCTGGAGGAGATCCGTAAGGGCAGCCAGAGCTGGTCCTTGGCCTCGGACGCGGGGGTGAGCGGACGCTGCGGTGCGCGGTCTCAGCTGCGTGAGCGCCCGCGGTGCGCGGAGCCGCCCCGAGCGCCGCCCTGAGCGCCGCTTCCCGTCCCACGCAGCTCCTGCGCTTCCTGCAAGAGTTCTCCCAGCAAACCATCTCCAGGACGCACGAAATCAAGAAGCAGGTGGACGGGCTGATCAACGAGACGAAAGCCGCCGACTGCCGCCTTCACAATGTCTTCAACGACTTCCTCATGCTGTCCAACACGCAGTTCATTGAGAACGTGAGTCTCCTCTGAAGCCATAATGCTGTTATGGGACAAACGCTGGCAGAGGATGAGGTGATGAAAATCTGGGTTACTGGTATTTATTTGTAGCGCTACGGTCTCTTTCCTGGCCTACCTTCGGGACAGATGCTTTAGCAGGGTCTGCGGTGAAAGGACGAGGGGGGATGGTTTCAAGCTAAAAGAGGAGAGATGCAGATTGAATACAAGAAAAATAGTTCTTTGCCATAAAGGTGGTGGGGCACTGGCACAGGCTGCCCGGAGGGGTGGTGGGTGCTTGCTTTCTGGAGGCATCCAAGGTCAGGCTGGATGAGGCTCTGAGCACCTGATGGAGCTGTAGGTGTCCCAGTTCGTTGCAGCAGAGTTGGACCAGATGGCCTTTAAATGTCCAACTCAAACGACTAAGATTTTGTACCAGACATTTAAATTCTTGGGTGCTTTAGATTGTTTTTGCCCCAGTGTAAATGCACAGAAAAGGGTCCTCACTTCTGTGTCTTAATTTAGCAAGAGTGATCTGTCTCTTCTGAGGGGATAACAACCACCTATGTTTGAGAAATTTGGTTTCAGGTTTGCAGGTTCAAAGGTTGTTCTTTATTCCTCTGTGTCTCCTAGTAGCTGATCCTGCATGAGAGTGCTCAAAGTGCTGGATAGAGCAATCACCAGAACATGCTGAGGGCTGGGGAAGGATGTGAGCTTTCCCTGTAGCTATGGGAGAAAGTCAAACAGGAAAGAAGGAGAAAAGCTGCTAGAAAACAGAACCCAACTGCCCATAAGTAAATTAGGCTTACTTTTGAAGGCTTCTAAAATAGCTTAATAATAGAGAGTTAAAACAGTGCTGTGCATTGAGATTATTTTGTTTGTTTGTTTTAACATTAACTTGATCTGTAAAAGGGGTTAAGTGCTCATTTTGTCTTCCACTGTTGCATTGTCATGTGTGGTTCTGAATCACCTTAGTTGGATTGAGAGGTTGTGTGGTAGGACGCTCATAATAACTGCAGTACGTGAAAGGATGCTATGAAGACACCTGGCATCATCAGTGGTTTCTTTATTTACTATCTTGTGGATTAATTTGTAATTTTATTTTATTGACGATACCCATGATTTAGCCCTTTTAGCAGTTCGTTGCTCTGATTTCAATTAATCTTCCTTCACTTTTTTTAGCGAGTGTATGATGAAGAAGTGGAAGAGTCTATACCCAAAACAGATGCTGGGGAGAAAGCAGAGCAGGTAGCTAACTTCCATGGGTGCCTACAAATCAAACTGTTAACTTTTTTTGTGATGTCTTTAATCTTTGTGGTGTATGTCTTTCAAACATAACATTAACAGTAACTTTGAAAGCTCCTGCAACATATGCATAATCTTTTAGCGCTTCCCCCTCCCAAGTTTCAATATTATAATGTGATAGGCAATCCATGTTTGTTTTCCAACAGCTATGAGTATTTTCTTAGGAAGAGAATTGAAGATTCTGGATTCAAACCTTGTGAATTATGGAAGTAGAATCTGACTGCAATTACCAGGGATGAGAACTCTGAGCTTTCTGTACATATCTTATAGTCTAGGTGTATTATTACATAAAGGTTCCTGTGAAGGGCTGGGAGCACAAAAAGAAAATTTGTGTTAGTGTGGGTGTTTAAAATGTCTCTGTTTACAGGGTTGAAAAAAAGTGAATTAAGTCAAGCAAAAAAAAACCAAACCTAACAAAAAAAAAAAAACAACCCTCAAAGCTCATGAAGGTCTTTTTCTTGCATACATTGAAAAGCTTTCACCGTGCTAATTAGCTTGTTGCATGCATGTTGCAGTGAGGTTGAGTCTTGAGTAAAATGCAATGACAGTATTTTTCCTGTTGAAGGAAAAGACACGGGAACAGAAAGAAGCTGATCTAATCCCCAAAATACAAGAAGCAGTGAATTATGGGTTGCAAGTTCTGGACAGTGCGTTTGAACAGCTAGACATCAAAGCAGGCAACTCTGACTCAGAAGAGGAAGAAAGTAATGAGAGGGTAGAACTGATACTTGAGCCAAAGGTACAGAGACCTGTTCTTGCTGGAAGCATTGGATTTGTGTTTCTCTTTACTGGACTTGCTCTTCATTTCTGTCAGCAGTAATATTGTGTTGTTATCAAATTGATGTTATTTACCTGAAAAGAGGATTTGGTAACTGTATCTAAAGCTGAACTATTTCTTTAATAGCCTGTCTTGCAGTTGGGTTAGCATTGATGAGTGAGTGGTAGCCCTGAAGAGATTTAGTTGAATGGGAGTGAACTTGGGAAGTTCACTACCTGAATTCTGCGTGGAGTGAGACCTTTAAATGTCACGCTTTTTAGGTGTAAACAATATTTTCCTAGTCAGTTTTTACTGTCCTAGCAATTAGGAGTCCTAGAGGTAGAATTTGCAAGGATATATATATATATTTATGTTAGATATAATCTAGAAGGCATACTATGATCATATAAATAGAGATAGTATATGTTTCTGATAGTGTTAAAAAGGAATACATCTCAGCTGGCCCATAATACTTGAGGAATATTTCTAATGAAACTCTCTTGAAACAAGCTTGTATCTTTCTCATGTTATAACAAGGGATGTTGGACTTTTGTGTTCATCAGCAATGTAAAGCTGTTCCTCGCTGTCAGAAAGACTTGATGTTGTCTCTTTCTAGGATCTCTATATTGACAGACCTTTACCTTACCTGATTGGCTCCCAGCAGTTCATGGAACAAGATGATGTTGGCCTTGGAGATCTGACTAGTGAGGGTATGTGCCGGCATAAATTTTGATTTCCCTTGGAGTAAGTAGTTCCTAATCTGAAACTTTGGTCTTTGGTTTTAACTAGATAGCTTGTGTCATACTGCATGGTTGTTTTTGCCTATTTGGACAGATACTGAAAATAGTTACAGAAAACCTTGAGTCATGCTATAGCAACCACCTTTCAAATATGTGAGTGAGTTGCTGGTAACTCTTACCCTGTGTGTTTGAAACACAGAATGCTAGAACTTCAGCAGCCTGCAAAGCTCTTTCAGACTACTTTTATATCCACCTGATTTTTAGTTCTCATCACAGAGCTTTTAATGTTGCAGTAATTGTTTCTGGTGACCTACAAGCTCTGCATGGAGATGTCATATCTGTTCTTAACTTTTGTTTTCATCTAAAATAGAAGGATCAGTTGACAGTGATCGTGGAAGTGTACTTGACAGTGAAGAGAAGGATGAAGAGGTAAGCAATGAAATAGTAGCTGCTTTTCATAAGTGTTCATGAGTCCTTATTTACATGTGAGGCCATTAGCTGCCTTACTTTTTCATTTGCAGTCTCAAGACAATATTGTAATGTCTCCTCCCTATGTCTGTTGTGGTAAATATACTTTTCTGTTACTGTTCTTATGCAGTAATTTACTCTGCAGCCTTTCAGGAGAGCAGCAATGTGTTACTGACTCTAATTAATGCTATAGTAGAATATTTCAAGGTGAGGTGTTTTATCCAGTCTAATTTCATTTTGTGAAGCAAAGCGACTCAATTCTTGTGTGAGAATTCAAGAATTGACAAATTTGTTGTAAATTACTGTGGCAAAGAAAGGGTTGTGGACTAACAGGAATAAGTTTAAACAGGTTTCAGTGATTCTCCTCCAGGCTTTGCACCATGATTCCAGTGCATTGGGCCATCAATTTCTGATGTGTTTTTTCTACCTGGAGTATCTGTGGTTTGTAGCTGTACTGTGGATGAACTCCTTTTATCCTCAGGTGTTTACTCTTGGTATCTTTACTTGATTAGAGTTAAATCCCTTTTGAGTTACTCAAATGCACTGTCAGATGGAGCTCATTTACTTGGCTAAGTTAATGAAACTTGAGTAAGCTCCTTTTAAGAAAGATGTTTGGTAGTGGTCAAACAATTAATGTGGTCTGGTTATGGTGAGGAGATGAGAAGTATCCACATTTGGGCAAGTCCAGAACTTCTAAGCCCAGTCCTTTAACCACTGGACAAAGCAGTGCATGATACTTGTCTTTGTGTCTTTTGTTATTCCAGGAATCCGAGGATGAATTTGGAAACCCAAGCGAGGATGACCAAAAGATGGTATGATTATATGCCCTGGTACAACCTGAAAGACACAGTGAGAATGCAAAAAAGAGATCAGAGCCTTAGATAATTAGCAATTAAAAGCCTTGGTGAAGCCTCATTTGTATAACTTTGTATGGGTAGGTTGTCATGACCAGATGCATGTACTATGCTACTGAACCTGTGCTGGGCTTTAAAGCATGCTTGCCAGCCATCATTAGATACATAGTATATGTTCAGTGGCACTTCATGATACATGTTTTTCTCAGGAATAACTTTGGAATACTGGAAGTTGAAAGAATCATCCCCAGGAGAACTTGGCTTCTGAGGAATTACTGTGTCTAATTACAATTCTGAATTTGTGATACAGGAAGTAAGGAACAGTGCAATCTGAGTGTGACCTGAAATCAAAGATAAGGACAGTGTGAAACATTTGAGAAGTATGACTGTTTGGATAACAATATGAAAAGGGGAAAAAAAAGGCTTAGGTTGAAAAATTCAAACCTAATTTCAACTGTTGGGAATAGGTAGCTACCTTGCTGAGGGGAAGAAATGTTACCCGTGTTTAAAGGTGTCTATGGCTTGTGCTGGGGACCTCTTCCTCAGTCCTCTCAATCTGAGAAGATTCAGGACTGTAAGAACAGTGTTTTAAAGCATGCTCCTTGTGAGCACAGGCTTAGCGTTTGGTGATGCAGCATAGGGGTGTACTAGAGAACACAACTAGATGCTTACAGCTACAGTACCCCCAGTCTGGCTGAATGTTTCCATCCTTTTAGTAAGTTTGCTCCGAATGTTTTATGTAAGCAGGTGGAAATTTGTACTTGTGCCTTTTGTATGCCAGTTTGGGGAGAGAACAGCAGGGTATTGTATCTTTTCTTAGAGGACAGCACAGATGAGTGATGAAGATGATTATGATGGTTGTGATCTTTTTGACTCTGAAAAAGAAGAAGATGAGGATGGAGACTTTGAGGAAACCACAAGATCTGTAAGTGATTACTGCTTCTCTACAGGTATAGGCTTTTGGTTTGTTTCATGATAAATGTCTTTGGTTTTGATTATAGTGGTAACACTTGGGTGCTGGCAATGGGGATCAGGTAGAGAGGACCTGTGAGAATCTTCTTTCAAGATGTTTGTTCATGCTTTGTCCCTTGAAACTAGAGGACTCCTGCACCCTAACCTCAAATCAGAACCGTCTTTAAATGTCATTAAGAAATTGTTGTATTTGGGTATAATAAATACTTCCTGCTTATTATATTCCTTAATTCGGGTAACATTAAAAGCTTTATAACCATAAAGTACTACAAATGGCTTTTCTTTGATGCACACATAATCTCTTAATTACTTTCCTAAAATCCTTATGAGTGCTTCTATCGAAGACTAAACATGAAATTGCATAAATGAGGCTGTGGTATACTGTACTCATAATTGCACAATTGCAACTGAATCAAATTGGCTTTAGAATTGAGTAGAATAAATACATGGCTATTTGTCCCTACCCCTCAGAAAAAGAAGAGGCCAACATCATTTGCAGATGAGCTTGCAGCCCGAATCAAAGGAGAAATACCAGTTAAACAGGAGGAAGAGCATTCGTGTGAGTTAACTCTTAAGTTTTCATGAATGACTGTGAGATGGTGGAGAACTCCTGAGGGTATTGGAGAGGAAAATTTGTTTAACGATATTTGAAATTAAATAAATCTATTGTTTGAGCATGTATTAGTTGAAAGCCTAAAAGGAGGAATTAAAAACACTTCTCTGTTTTCTGCTCTGAGAAACATTTTGGTCATACCTTGCAATCCGTTGAGAAAACTCATTGCTTTCAGATGAGATGGATCACTTCTCAGGTGCACGTGTTATTGTAAAGATTTTCTCTTAAATCCAGTTCTCCATCAGTATGTAAAACAGCTGCATGTTTGACCACATACCCTTCCCCTATTTAATGCAAGTATGTGGAAGCACTGGTTGCTGTGGTCTTTCTTAGAGCACTACAGTGCAAAAATCCCTCAAGAAGTAGTTTGTTTTCAGGGGACATAGTTTTGTTTATTTTTTCTGCTGCCGTATTTGGTTTAAATATCCTGTATTTTGAGGAACTTGTCAGTCCTGCTGTTTTCACTGGTATATTAGAATAAATAATTACTGCATTTACTTTTACTTCAATCTCAAATGGCAAGGCCAGTCTTGTGTAGTTATTCCTACAAAAGAACTGAAATTAAGTTCTAGAGTGCTCAAGAGCTTGCTTTTGCCTTGTATTTGTCTTTTTTTGCTTTCAGAGTTATTATGTTTATTTGTTCTTGCTTGATTCAAACTATCATGCTAGGATTTTGGATATTGGAGTTTAAAACCTAACAGCTTAACTTGTTCAGTTACAGGATAATCTTCTGTTAATTGAAATAAACTTGCTGAGTGATGAGAAACAGAGGGAGTAAAACTCAGTCTTAAGTAATACCATCAAAGCATAATATATGGCTGGAGACATCCAGGGTTCTGTGTGCCCTGTGTGGGATCTGTACTACCTGTAATGCTGTGTTTCTCTGTGATTTCTCAGATGATACTAGTCACCAATAGTCACCATGTGAACTACTATGTTGCCATTATAATGTTAAGTGCCAATTTTAGGGCTTACTGGGCTGATATATTTAAAACACATAGTTCAAGCTGTTTAAAATACTTTTTTAGATTCTTTTTATCATAAGTCAAACACAGGTTATTAGTAAAGATAGATTATTTCATTAACACTTTGAACTTCTCTTCTTAAAGCACTGTCACCAGAGATCAAACCAAGGAAAACTCCAAAAGAAAAGAAGGAAGTTAAAGTTCCATCAGATGGTAGGATTTCCTCCTATCTTGTTTTTCAGTCATTGGTTGAATTGTAAGAAAACCTGGTATTTGCTGTAGAAACTGGGTGGGATATCAGTGAGCATCCTTCAGGGTGAATAAGTATACTAGTCTAAGTAGTTCCGGGTGTGTGCAAAAGATGGCCAGAAACAGGTCCAGTGAGAGTTTTGCTTTAAATGTAACATTGTGGAGCAACCACAAACAACCTGAGAGATGTACAGCAGCTTCTCTGTACTTAACATGTTTATGAGAGAGAGGGGGTGGAATCAAACTAATTTTTGTTTTGACTGTTTCTTTGTTCCCTTTCCTGATACTCAGTCAATACTCTTGTCTCTTGTGCGTTCTAGATGATGAAGATGACATCTTCAAGCCTCCTAAGCTGACTGATGAAGATTTCACACCATTTGGTCCTAAGGGTGGTCTCTTCAGTGGTGGTACAGGTCTCTTTGATGATGATGAGGTGAGAATGCTGGAGAGAGTACAGATGGAGATGTGTGTGTCCCTGTAGAACTAAACAAACAAACAAAACACCAAAAAATTCCCACAAATTCTCAACAACTCTGAAAGGCAGAGAGAAGAAACAACGTTTTGTTTCTTGTTAACATTCAAATATAAAGGAACAGTGTATCTTTCTGTTGGACAAATAAAGCTATGTGAGTGAGGTACTTGTGTTGCCTTTGGCACAATGCCTTCTTTTCTGCAGTAGTGCTGGTAGGAATCAAGTGTGGTTCTGGCACTACATTAGGGAGGTTTTGATTCCATCTGTGTACTCAGTGCCTCACTTTTATCTGTGAAGATAAACTAAATATTTTGCTGTTTGTTCATTTAAAAAAAAAAAATCTATTAAAAATTAATGAGGTTTAAGGGTCTGACAGAAAAGTTGTGTAAAAAAGAGGATTACTCTGATTTTTTTTATCATGTAGCTGATACTGGGGGAAGTCTAGAACAGTAGCCAAGCCATTGCCTTTGCAGGGTGTAGTGTTCCTAGTTATAACTAAGGAAACAATAGTCACGTTGAAGCACGCCTTCATGGAAGGCAAGCTGGCTGTTGAACTGGAAATTGGAAGGAGATCTCTTGAGGAGCTGGCCTTGCACTTACCATGTCAAGCTGCTAGAATGCGTCCAACAAGCAGCAAACAAGGACATTGTGTGAAAGGAAGAAGATAGTTATGTGTGGTGCTTTCCACTCTGATGTGGCTCCTATTGGGAAAAAAAAATAAAATAAAAAAAATGCCAACAGGTGTTTTATTCCAGTGGCAACTAACAGCTTTAAAAAAAAAAAAAAAAAAGTTAAAGTCTGATACTGCAGGCCAGCTTTGTGTCAGTGCAAATTCAGATAACACTATCACTTAAGCACTCTTGCTTATTGCCAAGTTTACTTCACTCATCCTGCTAGATACCAGCCAAGCAGATGTGTCTGTGAGTGTTCCCTGCCTGCATATGCTTATTCTTACTTTTCTGTTACCTGAAAAATAATCATCTAGAGATTTTCATTTACCTTATGCAACAGAATTGGCCTCGCTGTACCGGATGGCAGCCACAGTAGGTCAACTGGCAGATAGTAATTGATAGATGTGCCATAACTCTGTGACACATCTGCACCCCCCCCCTCCATCCTTTTCTGACAATTTTTGCCCTCTTTCCACTAAGCTTTATATAAACTTTTGAATATACAGGGAGGCAATTTGTAACTTTCAAAGCCTCTGTCTTTCCGAAGTGATCATTACTAACAAGATGTAGTGGGTTCCTGGGAATCTAGGCTGTAATTCTCAGTGTGGAGTTCAGCTGTGTGATCAGCACAGGGCAGCTGCAGTCTGAATGTGGGGAGTGTTTTCTTCTGTGTGTGGATGTACTAAAAACAGTTTTGATTCAGTTTAGCTGCTGCTCTGTGCTGTAAGAGTTTGCCGCTTTGGGATGGGGAGAAAAAGGGAGGGAGCTGTTCATCTGTGCTATTCCTCAAGGATTCTCATGAGAGTGTCTGGTAATGCTTTTGAGCTATAATGTATCTCTCTGCACCACAGTAGTGTTTTGGAGTCTCCTTAGCAACAAAGTAAATTATTCATCATAGGCACGTGAAATTCAGGAGGGTTTTTATATCTATCCAGACGTGAATTCTGTCTTTGGGTCCTTTCTGTGTAAGTTTCAATAGGAAAGCTTGGAGGGAAATACCAAGGGCCTAAACAGCTGTAGTTTAACTAGCGTAAGAATGTGTGCAAATGAAAGCTCATTCCTTCTTTGCAGTAAAGAGACTGCTAATCACATTATAGTGTAAATTAAATTCTAGAAGACAGAAAACGAGTCTCTTGGACATCTGCCCTCACACGAACTTTTGAGTAGCTAGCTTTAAGTCTGTATATGCAGACATACATTTGAAAAGGGAGTGGTGGTTACCTCCTCTGTCTTGGCTTAGAATTGGTTATTCTATGTGGAAGATTTGGCAACTGTCTTTTCCTATGAAAGACAAATTCACTGCTTTACCCCATGCTCCTTTGCATTTTTGTCTTCTAACAGGGTGATCTTTTTGCTGAAGCACCGAGAGAAGATTCAAAAGAGCAAGAGGAACAAGTTCCTATCAGTGCAGGTAAGAACCTGCTTTTGTCTCTCTACTTCTATCTGTAATTTATCGCAGCCAGCAGCTGGAACGTAGTTTTTACCAACTGGGAATTCTGGAGTAGTAGTTGTTTTCAAATCTCTTATTTTCTTCAATCCTAATAGAGAACAGTTACGTTTTCCTTGAATTTTATGTGTTCACTATGATTGCTTGCATGTACCTGACTTCCTGTAGCTGACAAGATATCCTAACTGATGTTGTCAGAGCTCACTGCACACACTGAGTTTCTGTTGCTGAGGAGTACTTTGTGGGATCCAGTTGTGGATTTCGTTGGGGTCAAGATTGTTCCTCACAGTTGGAATGTCTACGTTTCACCTTTTTTGTATATCCAGACTCTTAAGGAATCTGATGAGCACTAGTTCTGTACTGCAGCCGTTTTTATTGAAACGCTGTACTTAAGGAATTTTCAGATGTGGGTTTAGAGACTGAGCCCTTTTGTTTTGGTTGTATTGTGTCAAAGTAGTTCCAAATATGCGAATGTGAACCCTTGTAAATAACTTTATGTGTGGATGTATATTATATTTGTAAGCTTTGGATTCATTGGCAAGTTTTAATGGATTCCAATAAGCTAGACTGTTCTTACACACATCTGCAAAAAGGCAGAAGTTCAAAGGGAACATCTTAAAGACTTCTGGGCTGTTGAGCAAAATGTGGAGCTCAGAAGACCTCTCAGGTTCCTATTTCTATGGTAGAGTTCTAAAGGCTTTGATAGTGTAAAGTGAGTGCATCCAATTGTATTGTACTTCCTGTGATTTCAGCAATCTCTACAAAATCCTTAAAGAAAGTTCCTGCAGGTGCAGTATCTCTGTTCCCAGGTATGATTCATTCAATAGCAAATTGCTTCATGCACAAAATGTCCTTTTCTTTAAACTGCACTGGGGGGCTTTTAAAGAAGAAAGCTATGAAAGCTCAGCAGCACTGCACTGCTTGATCACATGCTTAATGACAAACACAAGCTCTTCTACCATGCTAATTCTAACTTGCAGCATGCTTTGTGTTTAATCAGAGTTCTGCAGGAGTTCTGAAGGTAGGTGCCGATGATGGGAGATAAATGCTAGCAGCTGTCAGCTTTGAGAGTTACGCTAGTTTATTCCTAAGGATATGTAGTACTTTAAATACTAATGTACTGTTTGTGTCTGCAGTGTGCTCAGTTGCACCTTTGACTCGTACACTGAGAGGGAAATGCATTTTCTTCTTTTAGTTTTGATCATATTTTCTTAGGTTAGCAGAAGCTTGTGCTTTTGATGAGACATTGTTGCAGGAATGCTTTAAGTATTGCTGTGATGGAAACTGTGTGTCTGGTTCCACTTTCACAGGAGTAACTTTTTTCAGTAATGTTTCTGTAACTCTGGATATGGTAACTGTGTGGATCCCTTTCCCTCATCTGACTTGCAGGAGGGAGTGATGTCTTCAGTTCTTCTGTTACTGTAGAAAAAGATAAGAAACCTGCAGCACTGAGCACAGAAAAAGCTCCTAAGCAGCCTGGAAAAGTTGTTCTTTTTGATGATGATGATGATGACTTCTTCATGGGAACAACTAAAAAGCCTCCAGGTCCAGGTACTTTCTTATGTGTGCAGTGACAAGTTAAATGTAAAAGATCATTGAAATTCAAACTGTAGGAACCACTGAGTCCTATCCTACGCTGTTATTTTTGTCTGGGTTTTTGTTTATTTTGGTCTATGTTTGTTTTAATATTTATTCTTCTAGCAACTCTTCCTTGGCATGATAGGGCTGATTTATTTGTATGTGCTCTCCACTGACCCTTCTGTCTTAGGATGTTACTTCCTCTTCAAAGGCAGTATCCAGACTTAAAGCAGGAAAATAGTGCAGACTTAACTCATGCAGTTTTGAAACCTCTGCTCACCACCACCTATTGACAGGCACTAGGCCTTTAGGTGTGCCAATTTAATGTAAAATGCTTTGTTGAGGGATTTATAAGTAGCTGTTCAATGAGATTCCAACTAGATGCTTAATGGCTACAGTGTCTGTCACCAATGCTCTGTTTTACTTCAAGAACTTGCCTCATTTTTTTTCTTAAAAGTCTCTGGTGCTGGTCTCTTTTAGAAGAGGAGCACAATATCTTTGACTGCTGCCTCTTGTTCAGTAGTGTCTGTGCTGTTCTGTTCTACTCATTCCATTTTTTTTTTCCTCTTAATGCAGTCAAATCTGCAGCCGACCTATTTGATGATGACGATGAAGGTGACTTATTCAAAGAGAAACCTGCCATTCCTCCTGTGGCTGCTAGCACAGCTAAAGAAGCGGAGAGTGAAAAGGAGACAGCCATAGCAAAAAAGGTGATGGAATATGAATAGGTTGAATGGCTAAGGTATCAGGAAAAAGATATTAGGTGTGAAGTCATATTTCCACGTAAAATGGTATGGAAGTGCCATATTTTTATGGCAGAACTGGATACATAGGGTCTTTTGTTACCAGAAGTCCTTAAATGCTTCAGCAGCCTTTTAATGTCTTTTGCTTCTCTAACTGTGGGTTTTTTGTTTGAGGGAAATGATTAGAGAATCTTTTTCAAGTAGAACTGAATTGGGAGCAAAATGAGAAGTCTTTGGTATTTTAAACAAACAAAACTTTAACAAGCAAACAACAACAACAGCAAAAGTGTAGGAAAAGTGTAGATAAGTGTAGCTGCTGGAAAGAAGCCAGCCTGAATTAAGTACCTGTAGTGTTATGGTTCTTCACTGCACAGACTGCAGTTACATGGACCTCTGACAGGAACTTTAGTGGTAACCCATTACTTGGGTATATTTTGGGATAGGATTGTGGGTATCGCATTTCTACCTAAGCATATACAAAATTTTGAGCATTCAAAAAGCAGCTTTTCAGCCGAAAACTCTTAAGTTACCGAAAGCTTTAAATGTTGTCCTGAGGACACGTGCATAAAGCCGTGAGGCTTTCCTAATGTGCACCCCATTTTATTTTTCAGAAGTGTTTTGGGGCAGGTGACAATGCTGCTTGTTTCTGTAACACAGACTGTATGTGTCCATTGTATACATTTTGACTGTCTAAGCAGTATATGAACGTAATGAGCTATGGCAACTCTTTTCCCCTCCACACTGAGAAGCAGTGCTGGGGATGTGTAATGTAAATTGTTGTAGGACTCTATCTATACTGCCTTTTAAAAAGCACTTGAGCATAAAGCCGAAAGCCAGCTCCTGTTTCTGATGTGATGCAAAAGCAAAAGAGGTAATGGGAGAACCTCCAGTGCCGTTGTTCAGATCTCATAGTACTATCCTTTCCTGGAGGAGAGGATGGGAACTGATTCAGCAGCAGCACTCTTGCTCTGTCAGGAAATGAAGGCAACCTTATACTCTAGGCTTCCTGGTGGTAGTGTTTGGGTCTGGAATCATTCTGACTCTAATGGCAATATAGCTGGTGGCAGTCCTGAGCCATGCTGTGCTAATTAAGGAAATGATGGCTGACACAAAATGTCCTTTCTTTTTTTTCTTTTTTCTTTTTTTTTTTTATTTTTGGCTTAAAAATCATTCTCCATTGACTCAAAATGAGGCCTGGTATGTATTGCTGCAAACATTTTCTGCTGAGAAGGAAGGTGTCAGTACAGGAGAACTTTGCACAGCTCTGGCTGCGTAAGAGTTGCTCGCACAGCAAATGGAACTTGAGCTCATGAATGACAAGCATGTATCCTGTTCTTTTGACTGCTATCAGCAGCATGCCCCTTAAAAAGGACATAGTGTACCTGCCCTTGCTGACTATAAGTAGGTGCTGATGCAGTGATTTTCTTTGTTCTTAAGAGTCAGCCATCTTCAGGTGATGATTTCAAGCCTTCATCTGAAACACCTCAAAGGAAACAGAGGGGCCTCTTCTCAGATGAGGAGGATTCTGAAGTGAGTATCTCTGAAGTAAATTACTGCAAAAATCCTTGGGAGTCTGAGTTACTCTGACTTTATTCCTCTTATCTGTACAGTTGTGAACTTTGACACCATGTATCTGCTCCCGGCCTTTCTATAAACTTTCTCAGAGCGAGGTCTTTGATTACTTCTTCCCCAGTGCTAGAAGCCTGAACTTGTGTGGTACACACAGGCATTAATTAAAAGTCTAAAGGGAAGGAAAGAGCAGCAAAGTAAGAACAAGAATTACAAAGGACTGAATATGTTTAGATTTGTGTCCCTGGTTTCCTGTAGTAATTAATCTGCAAAGCTGAGGGAAACCACCATGAGTTTTTAGGTACTTGGTGTATGTGAAAGACAATCTATCCTGACTTCAGAGACACACTGAACATTTTATTTTAGTTTTTAAAGGAATCATAGTATCATAGAATGAAAAGGTTGGAATGGACCTACAAGGTCATCTAGTCCAACCATTACCATTGCTACCACAAGCCACTGAACCGTATCTCGTAGCTCCTAACATCCTAAATGTGGGTCTCCCATTTAGGGTTCTTAAGTGTATAATGTCGCTTTGCATAGTGATATTTCTCTGGTTTGTGCAGGATTTGTTTTCATCAAGTAAAACAGTGACATCAAAAGCTACATCCCTCCCCACCAGCAAGTCCATGACAAAAGCTCCACTCTCTTTGTTTGATGATGATGAAGAGGTAAGTACCACTTCCTGATCCTACCTGTTCATGGGGACAGCCTGCTAAAGGAAATATTCAGATGTTTAAAAATCTGGACTCATAAATGGAGCACTAAATTTAGAGCACCACTTACACTCTATAATAGTTCTGAGTGTGCAGATGGCATCATGGAAGAGATTTGATGAGGTACTCTTGTGAGCTCTTTTTAGTATTTTTAGCCAGTGCGTATCATTTCTGAACCTAAATGCTAAGGACATTGTCCCTCTCATACAGCTAAAGAACACTGAGATACAGAACTGATATGAGCTTGGAAAGGCTGCTTTATCCTGGCCTCTGCTGTTTAGCCGTGAGTTCTTATTTCCGCTGTGTCACGGCTGGCAAATATCTTTCTTTTTTTTTTTTTCCCCTTGCTTTTCTGTGTGTGAAAATGACAACTGCTAGTGCAGAAGTTGAGATCAGAGCACAGTTTGTGCAAGAAACTTTACAAGATTAGTGTCTGCTTTTCTTATCTGTTGTATCCTCTTCTTCCTCCTGCACATGCTCCACTGAGCTTTCAAATTTGGTTCTTCATGGTGAGTTAAGTTACCTTGTAGTTCCAGTGTGAGACTGACAGAAGGCCTGTTCAGAGTTGGAAGACCAAGAACTTTTGCAAACTGAAGATAATGGTCTCTTGTTCAGGAAGGGACTGCTTGAGCTCCCTCCATTTCTGAACTGAGGCTGTGCACAGGGGTAACTGGTAGGACTGTGAAACATTCTGTAATGTGGTAAAATCTCTGGGTTTTAGCATAGTCCGGGAAGGTTTTGTTATGAAATTGAAGTGCATAAATGTAGAAATTCTGCCCCATTATTTTAGCTGTTGTGCTGCAGAATTGCTGTATGGGGGATTCTGGAGAATCTGGATGCCTAAATCAGGCTGTATGCTTACAAGTGTTTGGTCTATCAAATACTGTGTGCTTGAAATTCCCTGTACCACAATGTTGTATCACACTCGAGAATATCTTCAAAAAGGGTTCACAAAATTACTTCTTTCTTATCTGAGAAACAGCAGTAATGGTGTCTTGCATGCTTGTAACTTCTCAGAAAGCTTTCCATTGTGAATTTGGAATTTCATTGTATTGTTTTGGGGTTTGTTTGTTTTTAGGATCTCTTTGGTGTGGTACCTGCCAAGAAGCAACAGGAAAAGCCCCCAGAAGAGAAAGCAAAACAGTCAGAGTCACACAAGAAAGCCTCCAGCTTATTGTTCAGCAGTGATGAGGAGGTACTGAAGAGCAAGACTTGATTGAAATGGGTTACAGGGTTTTCCTACTGGCCAAAACATAAAATTGTTCATACAGGAACAAACTGCTGAGTCTCTTGCCATGCCTGCTTCATTCATACAGCAGCACTTGTTCGCAGCTGTAAGCCAAGCTTACTCTTGGCTGAGATTAACTCAGGATCTGGGCAACAGAAATTATATGGAAAAAAATCAATATTTTCAGGGTAGTATTTAGGTTGATAACATACTGAGGACTCTGCTGCCAACAAACCTGATTTAAAAATGCTGAGTGAAAAAAATTCATTTGTTTCCTTCTACTTTATTTTTTTGTGAGAAAAGTTTAAAGTTCCGGATAGGTATGTTGTTTGGAGTTTGGTTGTTTGCTTGGTTTTCTTGGTAGTCCAGAGATGGATAGAATGAAATGCAAGGATGAAACTGCTTAGGGACTGGCATTCTATTAGAGATAGGTGAGGTGTCATCCTACATGTTAATTACATGTTAATTGAAACTCAGAGGCACTAAGTAACTAGAAGCGTGTCTGGAAGGTTTACACTGACCTTAGTTCTTTAGAGCAGCTGTAATGGGAAAGCATGTGTACATTATTCTGCTGGCAAATGTATGCTGAAAGGTGACCAGGCCCTCCATGAAGCCTGATCAGTGTCAGATTACATTGGCTAACACAGTAATGTAGGAATGGAGGAAAGAAAAAAAAAAAAAACAGAGAAACTTAAGAGTTCCTTATTTTTAAGGAACATTGGAATGTCTCGAAGCCGCTTAAACTTCCTTCAGAAGATAACCGGAAAGAGGACCCTGCAAAATCATCTAGCACCATCAGTCAGGCTAAAGCTGTGAAGAAGACAAGCCTTTTTGAGGAAGATGATGAGGAGGATTTATTTGCAATCACTAAAGAGAGGTGAAAATACTTTGGGGGGAATCTTCTTCAGAACATTCCAGCTCTGTCCTAAAAACATGAAGAGACAGACTCACTGTGAGTGTTGTCTCTTCTTAATGCTGCTGAGGACAAAGTATAGATGTGTGTGAGCAGGGTGTGTTGGGCTTGGCTGGGTTTTTTAAATCTTTCTTTTTGTCTGTGATGGATTGTATTCCTCCACCAAAGTGGGGTCTTCGTTTCTCTGCTTCTAATGCCTTTTCTGACCTCTTTCATCTTCATTTCTGTAGAAAGGTATGCAGATGAGAGAGAGTGATGGTAGAATTGCTTAGATAGTGAAGAACCCAAGTCTTATATGGGCCTGGAAACTTTTTCATTGATCTTCTACTTTTATTCTTTTCCTCACTGTAGCCAAAGAAAGCCACAGAGGATATCACTGCTGTTTGAAGATGATGCTGTTACTGGAGAATCGCTCTTCAGTTCCCAATCAACGCTTCCTTCAGCTGCTTCAGTGGTATCTTCCCTTTCTTTTAAAAATAATGCAGAGTACTTGTACAGTGCTTACATAAGTTATCCTCCTTGTTAGGTAGTGTAAACCCAACTTGTTTTAGACAATAGTAGTTCTAGCAAACTTCAGATGGGATCAGACAGAATTCTTACATGTAAAACTTCTTATTACTATCAGGCTAAGAGAGATTTTAAAGTTATCATCATCAACATCATCACTAAACTTGTTTGGTTTATGCTGAAAGTCCTTTCTGGGGATGTTTTAAGATCTCTCAAACCATGAAGTACTACTAACAAGAACAGCCAGTTTACTGCTGACTGTGAAACAGGAAATTCATCAGTTGTGGCATCTCAACGCTAGCTGGCTGGCCTTCAGTAGAGTACTCTCAGGCTGTCCTCTGGCTTCTGAGCTCAACCCACACTGTGCTAGCCCATCTGGTTGTGCTTTGGAGCTGGAAGTAAGAACTGCAGAAGTTTAATGCAGTACTATCAGTAGGACTTGCTGCACGTGTGGTCTTACCTTTCTGGTTACCAAGAAAAGAGTTGCCATAAATCTATTTCATGGCCTTACCTTTTTATGATTAGGTTAACCTCACAGACTTTGGGAGTGGAAAAAGAAGCCAGCAAGCTAGTCTGGCTGTTGGCAGTCTTGGGAGCCACTGCAGTAGCTTAACAGGATTCCTACAGCATCTGCTTTAAGTTTGCAACTGCTTCTTGGCACTCTATATTCAGTTTTAAGAGCCTATAATACTAGAAATCAGAAGTCACAAACCAGAATGTCCCATGCCAGAAAAGAAAGCAAGCTCAAACATATTGCCAGTGTCAATGTAGATTCCTGGATAGCAAATTGAGGGTCTGCTGTCCCTCGACAGTACGTTGTTCTTCTATACCGAGCAATTCTTTGTCACTGACGTTCTCATAATTTTGCAGGAGAAAATAACGCCAGCACAAACATCACCCTTGTTTAATGAAGAGAAAAAAGAAGAAAAGGATGATCGACCACATATGGCAAAGTCTAACCAGGCAGAAGATACACTGTGGTCTTCAGGAGAGCCTAAAGCAGTTCCTGTGCCTAGAGGAACAGATGTCGAAGGGCAGATGACAAAGGAAAAAGTAAGAGATTTTCTTAGGTTAATCTGGAACTTGGCAAAAATTCAGTTTAAAAATGTAACAGAATTATTTTTTTTAATTGCCTCTGCTGTTACTTAGTAGGGAATAACTCAACCTTTAGCAAAATCACTTATTGGTCAAACATACAGCAGATTAATTAAATGGCATTTAAATTAATCAATTAATAAGCTTATTCTAATGGATATGTTTTGTAAAGCTTGGTAACTTCAGTGTTTGTGCATGTTGTCTGATGAATGGTGTTGGTAGCTATAGAATTGAGGCTCATAGGATAGTGAATTTCTCATGGGAAGTAGTTTACAGAAAGAGATTTGAGTGTGTTATTGAAGAAACTTTAACAGAATTTAACTCCTGGGCATTCTTCTTCTGAAAGATTGTCGAGGAATTGGCAGCTGATGGGCTTCCAGTGTATTGTTGTGGTACCTTAAGCCCTCCTGAGCACTCAGTGTTCAGGTGGTGCTGTCCACTATGAAGAATCCCAAACAGCATGAACTTAGATACCTTGCAGATCATGTCAAAGCAACTGAATGCAGAGTTGTGGAGCATGATGTAACCTGATGCGTAGATGGGAATGAAACCATACTCAGAAATCTGATTATCAACATCACTATGGTGTAGAGTACAAAAAGACAACTACATTCATTTCAGAGTTATAAAATGTCTTCTTAATCTATTGAAATGTATCTTGATAATCTGTGTGTTGCTATTCTATCTGCTTAGTATAATTGAATTGAACTTAATTGTCTGCTGTGAATACCAGATTGCACAACTCTGACCATAGCTGGCATTTAACCAAAGCTTAGTGGGTCTGGGGCAGACTTGAACTACGTAACAGCTTGATGCGTTTGTTTATTTATTTATTTGTTTATTTTGGTGGAGCCTTTAGCCACAGCGTCTTTGGAGTCAGATCTGTTTGCAGCATCACCACCAGCTTTGGAGAAAGATGCCAGTGTCCAAGCTAGGAAAGCATTAAGCTTGTTTGATGAGGAGGAAGAGGAGAGACTGGAAGATGATGGCATTAAAAATGCACACAAAGGCAATGATGCGGTGAGTCTGGGGACATTCTTGAACAGTGAGAAGTAATACTTCTGTCTCTAAGCCAGTCCCATTCTCAGCTAGTTTGTAGAAGGGTTTTGTCTGTTTGTTGTCACACCTCCTTTCTCTGATTCTTTCTGGGTAATCTTTCTCAATTTCAAAATTTCCCAATTCTTGGATGAGAAATAATTCCTACCCTTACCCATTATCCTGAATCCCTCTGCAATTTTTTCCATCCCTCTGACTCAAAAACATTTTGCCATATGCTACTTTAAAAAAAAATAAAAAAAATCCGTAAAGATTTTTTCCTGGTGCAGTTATTTGATGTCTGCTCTAAAGAGCTGATTCCTCAGTTACCCTTTGAGGTTGGAGGTATTAGAAAGTAAAGGAATATGGAGTATGAAGCCTCATAGTTTATCCTTCTTTTAATAGTGGTGCAATCTGCTTGCTCTGTATAAGTCAGCAGACTTAGTTCTAAGATGACTTTAGATGAGCTATGTTTGATTCTGTTTTCCAAGCATGTGTTCATTTCTTTAAAAAAGCCTCTAGTTGCCATATTCTTGCTGTCTGTCTTTCCTGATATAGCCTATTGCATCAAGATGTGGGCTTTGAATCTGTGACAGTAATATCCTTGAATTTATGGTAACATTCATGTTTCTACTTGATTGATGTAACTATACCAAAATGTGTGCAGTAAACTTGAAATCATATCTAAAAGTACATAGTGTACACTAGAGTGTGCCACAAGTTTTTGTCCTCTTATTGTAACCTTGTAAAACAAATTTTCAACAATGAGGGCAATACATGTTCTATCTGTAAGTCCCTGGAGCTGAAAGAAGCAAATGACTCTTAGACAAAATTCCCTGCTTATTGCTGCCTCTGAGTTAGTTGAAAACTTACTTACCTGTTATGGGCATGTGGGTGAATTTGTTTTTTTTTGGGGTGGTGGAGAGAGTAGTGGCTGTCAAAATCTAAGCCCTTTTAAAGTTTTCCTAGGAAGCGATCAGAATATAGCAATAGTGGAGTGGTTACCATGCTGAAATGCATAATCATGCAAAAATCACAATAAATGGTTTAAGAACCTGCTCTTTCTGACAGGGAAGTCTGAAAGGTGCTGCTGTCTTGAGTGCTTAGTGTATGTAGCGTCCATGCATAAAACTTGGTGTGCATCAGATCTCTGTGTATTTGTGCATACACAGCTGTTATAGTGCTCCAAAAATTTGACCTAGCTTTTGGCACAAAGCTAAAGTGGGTGAATAAGGAGCTGTAAAAGCAGTATTAAAAAAAAATATATAATAAAGGATAAGAAGAATGGACCAAAAAATGGTGTGCTGGAAGCTAGTGTTAGAATGCAGATGCAGTCTGGTGTGCCAGATTGTGGAGGGCTGATGAGATAATGTGTTTGACTGTTGACCTTCCTTGCCACTCAGCAGCTGAGTTGAAAGTACATGTGTTTGCCAAAGGCAAAAGTTCTGTTCTTCTCTATGGGGATGCCTTTGCTTTAAGGAAACGTCAATGAGCATCAACAATAACAGCATAAGGAACTTCAACTTTGTCTTTTTTAGTTGGCTTTTTTTTTTTTCTTTAGGTAGCTCAGGAGGATAACTAACTAGATTCTCTTCTCACTTCTGTCCTGCACCCTCATCTGAATAATTCAAAGCATAAAAGTTTCTTCCTAAAATATAAACCTTGCTATATACTCATAATACCTTACTGAAGATCTTTTTTTCTTCCTCCTAGGAAAGCGTAACAAGTACATAGTAAAAGCTGCCTTTCAAATTGGCAGATCTGAAAGTACATTTTGTTTAATGTCTTCTAATCACAATGAACTGATAATACAAGTATTTACGTTGTAGGTTTTTCAAACTGCAAAAACGCTACTGGTAGTTCAGGCTGTACTTTTGTTGCCAGGGCTGTAGTGTAGCCTCAGGTGATTTGTAACCTGTCTTATCTACTTGGTAAGTACATCCCTGATGCAGGTGTCCTCTCTAAGAAAGATTTTTTTAGTTGTCTGAACCTTTCTCCTTTTCTTTCAGCCTTCTGAGAAGAGCGTTCGTCCCAAAAGCACTGGTGTCTTTCAAGATGAAGAGCTTCTTTTCAGTCACAAACTTCAGAAGGACAATGACCCGGATGTTGACCTCTTTGCCAGTCCCAAGACTTCAATGGTGAGTCTAAATCCCTCCTCTGAATCTGCTGTTTAAAAACAATCTTTGAAGTGTGTAGCCTTCTAGTGTGTCACAGTTGAACACGACTTGAAAGTCCCTGATCTCAAGGGATGGCCAAGTGCTAAAATCAGTTAAGGCATCATGAGTGGAAGATGTGATGCTTTTCATCCGTGACTCTCTTTTCTATCCTTTTTCTCTTCAGTCTGCAAATCGTATCCTGAAACCATCATCTGGAGGAAGTCTTTTTGGGGATGATGATGAGGATGATCTCTTCAGTACTGCTAAAATAAACCCTCCAGTATGTAATCCTCTAGTATAAATGGCTTCTGCAGAAGACCACAGAAATAAATGTATAGAAGGGAGCTTTTCTATGTGTTCTGGACATGAAATTACTTTAAAATCTTTTTGAGAGAATAGAATTGGCTGTTGTGACTCTAAAGATATATGGAACAAACAGGTGCAGCAGACTTCCAGAAGCTGAGATTTGAGGATTGTATTCTTTTCCTTCATTGGTAACATTGGGATGGACTTAAATGTTAGAGAACACACGTAAGCAGAAATCAAAATAGTAGAGTTGCTTTTGCATTATCCGGGGTCTGGCTGGTTTAATGGGTAGTGATAGCTTTGAGATGTTAAAACTTTGGCCTACCTCTCTGCAGTGAGGTTCTTTAGGCTCAGCAGGGTTTGTGAGAATGGTAGCCCTAAAGCTCTTTATGTAGTAGTTCAGATGAACTCTGACTCATGTCATTTCAGTCTGTAGATTCGTTTAATTTAAGGTGATGAATGTGTTAATAAAATCACTGGATTGTTATTAGAGGTTAAGCAACTTCTGTAATGAATTGAACTACATAATGAGGGCTTTGAGTTCAAAGTCCGGATATGCATTCTAAGCTTCTCTAAATGTACAATGACTGCTCAAAAAGTAATACCTCATATTTTGTCATGTTGGCCTACAACCTTCCCCCCAATATTCCGTTACCTTTTGTTGCTGTGCAACAAATGACAGCAGAGGGGCAGTCTGATGAAATAGTATCTGAAATGCTAAGGTGTATAAGTGATTTTCCCCTTTGGAATTGCACCCATTGACATTCACTGAGGTTTGCTGAATGTTTATGGAGACCAAACAGTAGGCATGAGCAGAGCGAGGCAGTGGTTAGGGTGCAGTTCAGCAGTGCAAACAGTGACTGTTGGTCCCCTCTGCTGGTGCAGATTTTTATGAGCACAGCACTCAAGCTCTCTTGTTCATAGCTGGCAAAAATAATGGTGGCTATGTTGAAAAGTAGTGTTTTAGCTGACAATTTTCTCTATCAAATAATGTTATGCTCTTTGTAATTATTGTAGTTTCCATGGAAACAAATAGGAGGCATTACTTTCAGAGCAACCTAGGCACCTATGGAGCTTAATTAAATTGAAGCCAGCTCTGACTTTAGTCTAATTTCAGGTCAATAGCTGGAAGTGAGGGTAGAAAACTGTTGATATTTCCTGGAAACTGTTTATCTGAGGAGTGTGGGAGGGACTGTCTCTAGTCAGTGTTTGCAGCTACTCAAGAAGCCTGCTTGCTTGAAACTCTGAAAACAGTAGTGTTCCTTAACTGGTTTATGCTTTTATTTTCCCTGCTATTCTGCATATGAGAAATGTGTATGCTTTTGGAAGCTTATCCTAAATCACCTTATTTTCCATTGCCACAGCCAACAATAGCTTAGGCCCCTATCACTGATGATCAAAAAGCAGTGCCTGTGCATTGCATGCCTAAAAGATGTGAACAGTTTTATTTGGAAATGGAAGTCAGATCTTGAAAAGCTTTGCTTGCTTTTTGCTCTGCAGGTCTTGTTTTATCCAATTCATGTTGGTTTGTGCTCTTAATGCTTTCAGAAAATAGCAGAGAAGAAAACAGTTACGACCAGTCCTGTCCCTTCCCCGGAGAATTGTAGTCTTCTAGAAAATGCTTTAAGTGCCAAACAACAAGAAGCTCTGAAGACAGTAACTACAGAGGCAAGTACTGAAAGCTTGTGTCATGGACTGCATGCACAGGAAAAGATATTTTAAATAGGTCTCCTGAAAAGATCAAAACTAATGCCTGGATTCATTGGCTGCAAAGCTGCAGAAACGCAGTAATGTGTGGTCATACTCATGTCTGCTTATCAACAGGTGCACTGTTACTAGCAAGAAGTTTAAATGCTATTGCTAATGTTTAATTCACTACCAGCGTGCTTATGAGGGCCAAGTGCAATGTAGTGAAGAACATCAGGTGCAGTTTGGTGTGGTTTGATCACTTGCTCATTCTTTGAAGTGTCAGAACCCGCTGGAGTTACTACGGTCTTTAAAGTATAGGTGGACTTTCTCAGAAAAGACGATGGCACACAGCACGAATCTGTGGCAGCTAAGACTCATTTCATGGAAGTTTTATGATGAGCAAACAAGACTCCTGATCTCGCAGAACCAAGCACTCCTCTCACACGTGGGGAGTCAGTATCTGCATTCTGGCTTGTCTCATCAAAGCTGCTTGTTTGATTTTTTTCTGCTGTAGGAGATGGGCTTATCTTCTGATAAAGTACTCCTCAATGTAGAGGATCACATTTGACTTCATACTTTTGTAGTCACTGAAATACTGGAATGATCTTGGCCTGTTTGAGGTTCAGACAAATCCAAAGTGCATTTTAAGTGGTGGATTACGTCAGGCAGCAAGATTCTTCTGTCATGCTATCAAGGACCCCAAAACAGTGTCCAAACCCTCAAATACTGCCCAGTCACACCAATGGCAGCACAGCCCAGCTCATAAAACCATTGCAGATGAGAGACTTGTGGAAAATAAGTCCTGGATGAAAACCTTTTATCCATTTGGCTTATCCCTGAGTCCCAGAACTGACCAAAGTCTTCAGGCCACACAGTTTTCATGTTCATTGAGCTTGCTAGTCTTATTTCTGGTACTGGTGGGCTGCTTTCTGTATGGAATGCTCCCTTCTTGAAAGCCTTGCAATTCTGGAATTCTTTTGGCTTCTGTGCGGGTTTCATTAAGGTCTGTGGCCGTACTACAGCAAACGACAAAGACAAAAGTCAATTATAACACTTGTACATTAAATATGTGCATAATTATATATATATATACACGTATATATGTATATTTTATATGTATAATTTATACAATTATTCATATATGTAATTATGACAAGACAGCATAACCAGAGAATCTTAGGGGTGTGAATAAGCAAGAAGGGAGGGTAGCTGTCATGACTGGATTTGACTTGTGTTGTGTGTGACCTGGAGAAAGGAGGAAGTGGCAGAGTTATGGTGGTAAAATATAATATTGGGTAGAAAGGGGTGGAATTAAAATGTTGTAACAAAATGGGGTTACAACATGAGGAACAGGATTTAAAAGTCAAATGACTAGTTCTGGTATTAGAATGCACGTTGAAAACAAAGTAACTCAAGAAGAAGCTGATAAGCAGTGAGATAATTTCTTTCTATAGATATTTTGAAACTCAGGCTATAGTCTGGTTGAAGATGTTGATATTAACTTCTCCACCTGTTGTTTAATTCAGTGTAATTTTGTGCAGAAATCTACAGGTCCCGTTCCCATTAAAACCAAAGAGCCCTCATCTCGGATTGGAAAGTTACAAGTAATTATTTTACTGGCATTCTGGCTTTTGAAAAAATGAAAAATAAAAATCTTCCTTGCCTCACTGATGGCTCTCCCTGAAGCAAAATCTTTTTACTTCCCTACCTTACTTTTGCCACTTTTTTTTTCAGATGCTCTCTGTTGTTAATTGTTCTGTATTGCATGTTTAACGTTATTTCCCCCTTTACCTTTCAGACCTGTCTATGAGCAGTGCAATTTAACTCTTTGGGGGCAGAGGGTGGGCTGCTTTTTGGCCTGCTTTTCTCAGCAATATTTTAAGGATGCTTAGATACTCTTGGGGGTTTTGAGTTTTGGTTATTTCCTCTTCTCGATATGAAAAATCTAATAACTGTCTGTATAACTGTTTCATTCCAAAGTCAGAACCAGTCTTGTCCTCAGATAGGATACTGGGCTACACAGGTTTTTTTAGTGCGAGGTACTGTGACCATGGTGTTCTTGAAGTTCTTATGCAGTGTAATAGCATTGAGTACCCGAAAGTTTAGTGAGATGCAGAAGTGAGTTGAAATGAGAGAGCCCAGGCACTTCTAGGAGTAGAACTTGAATGCTTAAACATACTAGTTCTTGCTGCTTCTCTGGAGCAGTATTAACATGCTATTTTTGTGTGTGTATGTGTTTTTTGTTCTGTTCTTTTTTTTTGTTTTGTTTTGTAGGCTAACTTAGCTATTAACCCTGCAGCCTTACTTCCTGGTGCAGTGCCTAAGATCTCCAGTGTAAAGTCCCCCTTTCCCATTTTGGACACTCCACTGCATGAGCCCAATGACATACAGAACACAGAAGCCCTTCCTGCTACAGGGAACAATGAAGAACTAGGTGTAAGCTTTGATCAGCCTATGCAAGCGGATACCTTGCACAGTGCCAATAAGGTAACCTTGGTATTTAAGATGAGAAAAAAGGGAATTAAAGTAAATCAGCATCTTCTCATCATTCCTTGCTTAGGTTTCACAGCTGAATGTTTGCTTAAATGTACTGGTAGCTGTTTATAACTCTGTTTTAAGAAACTTAGCAAAAGCTGAAGTTAATTTCAGTGTGCTGGTATGAAATGAGTAACACATGTTAATTTGCAGTGTTATGACAGAGAAGTGTTATAACAGAACAAAACATGGGTTCTAATCTGTCTTCCATAAAGCGTAGTGTTATTTTTGTTTCCCTTCAATGTAACCCTCTCTGTTTCTGTTCTTTTCCTCCAGACCAGAATCAAGGTTACAGGAAAACGAAGGCCTCCAAGCAGAATGGCCCGCCGTCTGGCTGCCCAAGAGTCTGGTGAGAGTGAAGAGGTGGACAGTGCTAAAGAACCACAGTTCCCAGTACCAAATCAGAGATCAGTGGTAGAGAATGTGAAGGAGCTTGTTGTTACTGAAGCAGAGTCTAAAGAAAATGGCTTTCTCTCTGGCTCATCACTACCAGCTCATGGCAGCATTCCGACAAACAAACTTCCTCCTGAACCCACAGAACAAGGAGATGATCTGTTTGAATCAGAAGACCTTTTTGCAAGCCGCTCAACATCCAGAACAGCTACACAATCAAAACTGAAGGGGGAAATGCCAGCCAGTGTGGCCAATGAACCCATCAAGGGCACGGAGAAAAAGCCTGAACTGTCTGTTCTGGGTAGTCAAGACAGCAGTGATCTTTTCCAGTCTGTACAGCAAAAAACTTCAGCAAAAAACAGCCCTATATCATTTTTGGAGGAAGAGGAAGATTCTCTTTTCACCAGTCAGAAAACTGGGAAGGAGTTGAAATCTGCTGTTCATCAAGCTGTTGACTCTGCTGCAACAGATATTTTTGAGGTAATGGCTGAAGCCTGCTGGAAGGAGTTGGGAAGGAAAGCCTGCTGCCTTGGCCTTTTTGATCCCCAGGGCTTTATATGCAAGTACTTCTACTTAAACACAGACTGAGTGGAGGCTGCTGTAGGAAGGGGATTGTACAGAATAGTTAGTGAAGTGTCAATTGTACTCTGATACTGGGCAACAGAAACCCTTACTTTGGGTGCTCATCTGTTTATTACCAAGTGTGAATTAAAAGGTGAAGCCTCATCTGTTTATTACCAAGTGTGGATTAAAAGGTGAAGCCTTAACACAGAGCAGACAGGGCAATGAACGTGCCGTGACAACATACCCATGATTATTTATTTTATTTATTTATGGTTATTCTTTAGATTAATGAAGTATTTGGTTCTTTTCTGCTTCTGTTCAGTGCACAGCAGCTCAGATAGATCTTTCAAGAAAGGAGTAAGGTTGGCATTCTGGAGAGGTGACAATCTCTGTATCTCTGTATTTGACCTGTGCACAGTCCCTCATTAGGGAACTTCCAGCAGGGGAGAAGGGACCCAAACATCTCAGATTTGAGAAGCCCAAGGCTGTCAGTCTTCTAAACAACTTAGCTGCAGTGTACAGGTAATGATTGTTCTCTTGAAGCGTGCTTTGTATTGATAATCTCTCTATACTTTGCTCCAAGGATGATATATTTGCTACTGAGGCAATTAAGCCAATGAACAAAGCAAAAGAGAAGATGCCAGAGACTAACCTCTTTGATGATAACATTGATATCTTTGCGGATCTCACTGTAAAACCAAAAGAAAAGAAGACCAAGAAAAAGGTGGAACAGAAATCCATATTTGATGACGATATGGGTGAGTGTCTAATGTCTTGCTATTAATGTCATGTCTCCAAATGAGTTTTTCTGAGATGGTTTAGAACCTTTCACTTTCTTGAACTCTTAACTGCTCTAAAGTCTGGGAACATGCAAGATTTTAATCTTGTGTGAGAGCTCCTAGATCTGTAGGAAAAGCACAGATTTAAATTGTTTTAGCTAAGTGTATAAAATCCTTCTGAGAGGAGGAATAGTTTAATTCCTGTGGGGATCTTTTCATCTGTGGGGATTAGAATGTTTCTTGTCTTGAGTAAAAGAATAATCTCATGCTGTTACAGCACTGAAAGATAAGTTCCATGTTTAAATTTGCACAGCTTCTTGTATCCTGTTTTCAGATGAATCACTGACGATGTGAATAAATCTTTCCCCACCCCCAGCTGCATTAACTACATTAAAGCTCTTAAGATCTTAAGATTTTGTTTATATCAGCGTATACCCAGAGCAGTTTGGAAATGCTACACCTGAAAGCAAAGTTTGCTCTGTACAATTCTTGAAAACAAACAAACAAACAAAACAGTATATACTAACTTGAAATGATGCAAATCATGCTGCTTTCTTGTTCTGTCAGTGGAGGTATCAGAAGTCATTTGATCTCTGAACTTCATCTGTTCTCGGATTCTTCATGTTTATAGCTCTTCTTTGGGATTCACATAATTCTTTTCCTCTAACATGGAAAAGTCCCTTCCCATCTGGATTTGATTCCTGTGAGCCTTCATTCTGTTCAACCTATTCAAAACATATCTTAATTTATTAGTGTTTAGCTGGGGTTCTGTTAAGCACTCAGACCTGATGGAGTGACCTGGCTGAAGTCTGTAAAGGCATTAAAACTTGCCAGAGAATGAAAAGGTTGAGATTTCAAAGCATTCCCAATTGATATATTAAAAAATAAAAATAAACAGATTTGCAGGCAAGATTCTTGAAAGATGTACTGAATCAAGAGAAATATCTCATTCTAAGTTTACTTTAGAAGTATTTTAATAGTTTACTGTTTTCCATGCAGCCTGTAGCAAATGAAAGAACTTCCCAAACCACCACCTCTTTTAAATACTTTTGCATTCAAATCAAGAGCCTTGTGTTGAAAAACAGAATTGGAGAGTCCCAATTTGAAAATAGTTTGGAAGATAAGTAAGGATGGGTCTTGTCCTTTGCACTCTACTTTTGACATGCATTCTAATGCCAGAGCTTGTTGTCTGGTGTCTCCTTTGATGTTGATACATAGGAGCATCTACAGCCCCGTGTATCTGGTAGATTTGATTTTCCTCTAGTGTCATGTCCAACATTTTGGCTTTCCTGGGCTGCACTGAGTGAAAAGGAATTGTCTTGAGTCACATATATAAATAATAATTGGAATAGAATATGCATAAATTATCTGTTACAAGTAATAAAACTTTATATTTTTATTAAAACATAAAAAATAAGGGCACAAAAACATGTAAGCCACGCTTGACTCATGAAAAATATCACTTAATAATGTTAACAGTTTATGATCTTTTGGGGCTACATTTATCAGCTGTCTAGGGCCACACGTGGTCTTTTGGTTGGACTTGCCAGCTCTGGAGCTTTGTTTTTGTTGCAGCTGCAGGTATGCAGCTTCTTAGTGCCCAGAGCAATGGACACTAACAGGAGCACAGGGAAGACAGCTGATGGTGAAGATGTTCTGCTGGCCTGACACTTCCTTGTTCTGCAGATTAAGGTTTGAATTCAGCAATATGGTTACTGAATGTAGCAGAAGGAGATCCTTTCTGCTGCAGATACAACACTTGACTGGCTGCAGTTCAACTGTGTGAAGGCCACAAGCTGCTTGCTTTCTTTGTTCTACCACAGTTTTGTATCATTATTTAGTACATTCGTGATAAGCTTGTGCAGGCAGTATTAGGAAAAATTCCCTTGTAGGTCTTTATCCTTCTCACCTCTTCAGTGACAGTATGGCTGATGACATGAGCATCTTGGTGTCATCTCTGTCCATCTAGAAGAGCCAAAAAAAAAAACCACAACAAAAACAAGAGTGAACTCTCCTGTGCATTGACAAATGCTGGAATTCATCGCCAAAACTCTCTTCTCTTTCTGTAACAAGCCTTGTTATAAAATGCGTGCGATACCTGTACTGCTGATAGCACTCTCACTATTTCCCAGCTGACTGTGAAGCAAATCCATGTGACAGCTTTTTGCTTTGGAGCGATGCCAGTAGGGGATTACTCTATTTTACTGCTTTTTCAAACTGCTGTTGTGCTGAAATGCTCTCCTGGATTATTCTGTGTAATCCTTACCATCAGCACAGTAGCGAACATGCTGGAAGGGAAGAAGCAGCAAGAAGTGAAAGGCAAGCATCTTGTGACAGGCCACTTCTTGTTTGGCTACTGCTGAAGGTTAAGATGCATATTTAAGGCTGGAATACTAACATTCATACTCTGGACCAGTAAATAACTAAGAATCTCTGTGTGGGGTGTGTTTTCTAAGTAGGGGTTCAAAACCATCTATATAAGGGCCTTGTGATTCACAAGGAATCCAGGTATCTTTGCCTTGTAAAATAAATTTAAAAAAAAAAATAATAATAATAATCCTTTTCACAGTTTCGAGAAAACCTCATGGCAACGCTTCAGTGCTTGTACAGTAGAAGCTGTCTTCTTCCATGAGTGCAGCCTAAGCACTAGCTACAGGAAGAACTGAAAGCTTGTGGGCTCTGCTGTTGTTATATGATGTCTGTGTTGGAGGTTTCCAATTACCTATCATTATCCTGGGAAAGAACTCTGTCTTAATAGAATGGAAGATTTTTCCATGTTGCAGTCCTGTTTACTTTTACTCATGACAGAAATGCTTATGCTGAGAAAGGCTGTGGGAGGTCTCGATTCAGGACTGCAGACAGACTTGTTGAATACTCAGCAGGAAGGTGGTCAGAGCAATCTGCCTCCTGCATCTTAGCTGTGTCCTGTTCTCCAGTGCTGCATGCTACGTTTTTGTTGTGCTATAGGTTAAAGACTCTCTGGTATGGCTAGCAGATGGCACAGCAAATCACTAGCAAGTTCTATGATTTTTCTCTTGTGATTTTCTTTGGCACCAATCTCAACAATTCATGGACTCTCTCAAGTTCTTCAAATGGTAATGTTCTAGATAAGCAGGAGGTTGTCTTTTGGAACTTGCAAGATGAAATTTATTGCAGACATTTAACTTATTAACACTTGTCAAATGCTTTTGAGAGCTTGAATATGTTATAAAATCTAAGTATTATTCAGCTTTATGGAGAAGCAAAGCTATTCTTGATTTGACTTGCAGCTAGCAGCTCCCACGTATGTCCTTAACAAATCCAACTAGAATTGCAGCAGAAAAGCATTTGTTTATCACAGAATGTCCTTGGCAGGCACTGTTGTGTGCTGGGGACTTTTCTGTACAATGATACTTCTGTTTAGTAGTCAGTTCCCTTTAAAACTATCTTTTTTTTTTTTTTTTTCTTTTTTTTTCCCCCATATCTAGATGATATATTCTCTGGCAGCCAGATCAAGATACCCACTCCCAAAAGCCGATCTTCCCAGGCAGCCTCGGAAGTGAAATCTGAAAGCAAGGCACTGAGCACGTTTGATGACCCACTGAATGCCTTTGGAGGCCAGTAGCCAACGGGAGCGTGTTGCAGAGAGGAGGCCTTCCCTGCGCCCTGTCCAGTACTAATACTCTGGATTCCCTAATCCAATAGACCTGAAGTGAGGCGGCTGTGGATATTTAAATGACAGATTACCCATTTTAAATGGTTAGTATGCTCTTGTGCTGGGTCTAATTGCGCTTAATGATATATTTAAAGAGGACAGTAACCTCCTGCTATTTTTCCCATGGTGGCCAGAAGAATATAGCCCGTGCAATACCTTCAATGAAGTTATCTATTATACAAAGTATAGTTTGTTTTATTGAACAGATCTATAGAGAGAATCATTGATATTGTTAAATAGTAAATTGAGTCTGTTAAATGAGATGTGTTTGTATGTCTTGCTTTCCTTTTTACCACTTGTGAAGGATATCTGCATCATGACTAGAAAATATCCAGAACCACCGCCATGCTTTCTTTGGATCAGCTGTCGGTCTCCTGAGCTAATGCTAGTGCCAGGCTGGGTTCTGTTATCAGGTACAGCTCCTCTTATGTAATCCTGCCCTTAAATCTGAGTGCAGGGATTGGCAGCAGAGAGAGACCGGTTATTTCATGTTGACAGCTAATGCAATCTGTAAAAATAAGAGTTGAAACTTCTCCTCCGGAGCGTGTTACAGAAGGTAACAGAAGCCTCACAGCATCTTGTGTTCAAGTTGTAAGTAACCTCATGAGTTTTTCACCTGCCTGCATTTGCCGCAGTGTTACAAACAGCGCATCCCAGGAAGTCCATCTGCACTGACCTTGCTTGGTTGCTTCCAAGCTGGCAGTCCTGTATGCAGCCATTAGTCCAGGGCATCACAGAGGCTTGGTTCACCTCTTACCACCCTTGTCATGGAGAGGGGTACGCACCGTAGTGCTGACGTGCAGTGAGCAGAATGTGGGAGATGCATGCAGATGGTAGCTGTGAGGAAGGTGCCTGCCGGTTATTTATAGGCCGTGCACCTGCCGTTGTGCCTCGTGTAGGGTTGGAGTGTTTGTGAGCTCCTTTCTTTATGGCTGAGGAGCCCAGCTGAGGTACTACATGTCCCATGAGCCCCTGCGCCCCCCGCCTGTGACGTGCACACCGCTGCCGGCGACGGAACGCTACATCCGGGTCTTTGCGCGCACGCTCCGCCTCCCCGCGTCTTAACGACCACAACAAGTGGCACCAGCCCCGACGGGACCGCGAGCCCCGCCCCCCGAAGGAGCCGATTGGCCGAGCCGTCAAGCCCGGCCGCCTCATTCGCCAGTGGGAGAAGTCCCGCCGGGGGTGTCATAAAGGCGAGGTAGGCGCGGAGGCTGCCGGGCTGCGAGCGGCGGTGCGGGCGGTCTCCGGTGCCCCCTCCTGCCGGCGGCGGCTCCTCCCCCCCGCTGCACGAGGCACGCCGGGCGGAGGAGGGCCGCGCCGCGCCGCGCCTCCTCTCGTCTTCCCGTAGCCCTCGAGCGGGCCCGGCGGCGGCAGGTATGTTGGCACCCTGCCCTCCATCTCTGCTGCGCGGGTGCCGCTCTTCTGCCTTCCCTCCTCCGGTCCCCTTGGAGCGCTGCGGTGGAAGGGAGTTTAGGTGTCCCCCGGGGGCGGGCGAGGCGAGGCCGCCCCTGAGGCGCGGGGGCGGCGGTGGGCAGCGGCGGGCAGACGCTCCTTCTCCTTTGTCTGCGAAAGCCCCGCTCCCCCGCCCCGCCGCGGGGCCTCCGGGCTCGGACGGGTGCCGCGGTTCCCCCAGCGCTGAGCCCAGCCCGTGCGGTTGGGCTGCGAGGGGTCGGGCTGTCCGGGCGTTCGGGAGAGCAAACCGTAAACGAGCGGATAGAGAAAGATCCTGAAATGCTGCCTGACGCCACGGAGTCCTGGAGCTGACGCGGTTCCCTGCACGACCTAGATGCTAATTTCCCAGCTCTTATCTGCTGTTTTGTTTTCCTTCTGGAATAAACGGGAACGGCTGTACCCAGACGTTGTTAGGCTGTGCGTGTTTGCTTTATAGGTGGCCGTTCCCAACATGAGCAGCGATCCACCACACCTGTCCCCAGGGCTGGGAGCAGGACGCGGCTTTCTGGCAGAGCTTCCTACCGAGCTGTGAGTCCTTTGTCATGGCCAACAAGAAGGAGCCTCCTTTCTTCAACGAGGATAACATGGGGCCGTTTCACTACAAACTTCCCTTCTATGAAACCATGGAGCTCTTCATTGAAACACTCACAGGGACGTGCTTTGAGCTGCGCGTTTCGCCCTTTGAAACTGTGATTTCTGTCAAAGCAAAGATTCAGAGGCTGGAAGGTACCGTTCTCTTTTGTTTGAGCTTTAACTCCGTCACTTCAGAGGAAGTCTTGTTTTACGGATTGCTCGTTGGGTTTTACACGTAAGCTACGTGTTCAACTTGTGGGTTAGGTTTTGGAGTTGTTTTTTCTTTATTTTTCCTATCAGTTAGTATCGTAGACTTCATTGGTTTTTTTCTTATTCTTTTTTCTAATGTTTGTGTCAGCGATAATTTGTAAGACATCTATGGCAAATCAGTAATTCTCTTAATCACATGGAATATAACGTTTTTGGTGTTCAGCTCATTGTCTGTCCCTTGTTAGTCAGTGAGGGTTCTCAAAGCTGTCAGAAGTCTTACAGTAGGTCTGTATTGCAGCTCTGAGTGCACTTCAGTCTGAGTGTTGTCACTGTTGCCTCCTAGGTTGGTTGGGTTATGGCAGTTCTGTTTGTCTGATACCACAGTCAAAAGGGTAACTGCTGCACAGGCCAGCTTCATGGACAGCGTGAGGCTGCTGGTGGGAGTTGTGAGTAGGTGAGAGGTATTGTGGTGGTGGCAGTCTGGCTGAAGTGCTGCTTTGCAATGCGATGAACTTTGCATGTGTCTTGCTAAGTGATAACCTTTAATTTATGAGGTTGACATGACTCTAAGGGAAGGAGAAAACGTGTGGTGGGTCAGTTCATTCCCCTTCCTGCATGGAAGAATGTGGTTCAGAATGCCTCTGTATCAGTACTCCTGCTGCTTTGCAGTATTGTGTGCATGCACTTCATAGTCCTTACAGGACTGCGTAGCTGTGTAAGCTGACAGTTCAGCAGTTTCGAATTTCAAGACAAGAGATCTTCTTTCCCCTGTATACCTGTCCACATTTTTCATTCTTCTGTCTGACTGTAACCCACTTGGGAGATGTAATATGATGCTTGAATCGAGGATACACTTCTCCCTTTATGGAAATCCATGCTAATGAACTGGAGCAGAAGCATTGCAACAGTAAGGGTGACTTTTGGCTAGTGAGGTCATGGCAATAAGAGTGACTTTTGGCTAATGGGATTACATACAAGAAGCTCCACCATGCACATATCTAGAGATTTACATCAGTGTGATTGAATTAGTGTAGCTACGCAGGCATAGTTTTGTTGCCTGTAGTAGAGCCTTAATTAAACATGAGTCAGGGAACATGTTGAGGGGCTTCCGGAGGCTAGAGGTGAAAACTGAAAACTATTTATTTTAACTCCGTTAAAGATGATAGTGGTACAAAAGGTGTGGGCAGATAAGAAGGCAGACTGTTGAGACAGTACAGATGAAGGCAGGGGCTTTAAAGGATGCGTGAAGAGACCAGTGGAAAATGTGAGGAAGAAGAATTGGAATTTCTTGTCCAAAATAGGAGTCTGCAGCTTGGTGTGCTGAATTATATCTACAGCATATTATTGTAGGCTGGTTATGCCCAACTTAAAAGTGTCATGATTTCTGATAAGAAGAGTGCAGCGCCTACCAGAAATTTGTCTATGGTGATAAATTAATGATTTAGGTACTTGCTGTATTCACTTAATTATTAATAATTTGGTTTAAAAAAGCAGCTAATTTGGTTTAAAAAGCAGCTTTTTTTTTTTTTCTTTTTCTTTTTTTTTTTTTTTTCTTTCCCAGCAGCTATTTTTTGCTTTTTATTATTGTATCATTTCAACTTCCATGGAGTGTGAACCTCTCCTGGTTAATCTGCATATGTGTCTGGAGAATGCTTTTATGCTGCTAGGAGACTCTATGGGTCTCTTAGAGTGTGCTGTCTCTGTAGGCTCATGTATGTGTTGGGGATGATGGTACGTAAGCATACAAAAGAAAGATTTGGGAAAATGATTTGCTTTGCTACCTGACATCTCCAAGTACAACATATAGTACAACATCCCATCACATCAGAATTTAACAGATTTGGTAAGTTGACATCAGCCTCTCTAAGAGGCTAATAGTAAAAGCTAAGTCAATAAGTAACTTCTGTCAAAAACTAGACTGCCAATAGCAGTCAACTGTAATCAGAAGGGGTAATATGGATGACGTGTAAGGAATTTTGAAATACTCCTGGTAGTGTTTGTCATCTTGGTAACTCTTTAGCGAGCTGATGTGTCAAGGGTTTGTTTAGACAGCTGCAGTAGACATTGGTACCCTACTAAAAAGAGCTCCGGATCTCAGCTCTCTCATTCCAGTTAGCTTTAATCAGTGTATGTGGGTTAAAATGCATTAATGGATTCTAGCACATCTAAAATTTCTGTGCGCATCAGCTGGTAAATTGGAGTTAGCTGTGTTTTTTGGATCAGATCCAGGCATGTGTCTGATACATGTCCTGTGTAAAGCAAGCACTTGCTCTCAAAACTTTGATTTGTTCCAATAAAGACTTTGGGTCCGCTTCAGATGAATTATCTCTAGCACTGGATTCACTGAAGGAGCCTTCTTAAGCATTATGCTGGAGAAGAACTAGCTCCCTTTGTCTCTGCTGGTGGCATAAAAGACAGAATACTCTCAGCCAGCAGTTGTGTGTGGTGGTGTCCTTTTGGTTTAATTATAGATATTTGGATCTTAAAGTCAGACCATGTGTTGGTGGTCAGGGGTAGGACAGTACCTGAGTTTCAAAGTGATGTGAAAGACTGAGGTTTATCACACTGATGGTGCTTAAAAATAGCAGGATTTCACCAAAGGAGCAATTAGCATTTATTTTAAATGGTAAACATTGGCTGCTCCCTCAAGTGATCTCTTCTTGCTTCCTCCATTGCACAAGTCTTTGTGGCCGCTGGGCTGGGTGAGGTTTAGTATTGTTCACTCAAATCCACATTTTATTGCATTTTTATAGAAGGAACATTCAGTCGGTGCACTATTTAATTCTTTGGCCTGTAAAAGAATTGTAGATAATACATGAAACTGTGTACACTAATATGGGCTGCTCTCATATAAATGAAAGCTGATGACTTTGTCTGTTATGGAAACATCACTTGGTGCTGTAAGTTGGTGTGAACCTTTGCAGCTCTTCCCTAGTGCAGGCAGTTCAGGGGGCAAACTGGAGGCTGTGGGCCCAGCCTTTGTAAGCATAAGCAAAAAGTAAATGTTTAAGGAACTCTGCAGCAATTTCAACATGAGATGAAAGAGAAGTACGTTGCATTTGAACTTTGAGTTTAAAGTATTTGTCTTCCTTAACATAGTAAATTCTACCTACAACATAAAATAAAGGTTGCTTTAAAATCTGTAAGGCTTTTTTAGGGTCAAACCGCATCAGTTTTTAGAGTCTGCTTTCTGTGCCAGAAAGAGTAAAGTAGTATGTTGGGTGTGTCTTCAATGGCTGATTCAGAGGCAGCATCAAATCCCTCCTTCCCTTTTCTGTGCTCCCATTGTCACTATTTCAATAGGTTGTCTTGTTTGTTGATATGCCTACAGATGTGTTGGCAGTCTGAAGAAACTTCTGTTTTCCCACAGCATCACCTGGCTTGCCCGCTTGCTTTTGAGCACTGAGCTTTTGCTCATTGCCCTATTTTCCTCTCAGTACTAACAGCAGAGCGGTGGTGCAGTCATGCGCTGTTTGAGGAGGAGGGGATAGTAGATGAGTATCTTATAGTTCTCACTATTGTTGCCAATTCTATGTACTGAATCCACATGGAGATGTCTTTTTAAGGAAGATTTGATATAAGCATAGCATCATAGAATGCCATGGCTTGAAAAGAACCACAGTGATCATCTAGTTTCAGCCCCCCTACTGTGTGCAGGGTCACCAACCACTAAACCAGGTACCCAGAACCACATCCAGCCTGGCCTTGAATGCCTCCAGGGATGGGGCGTCTACAGTCAGCTGATGCCTAACTTCTTGCATTTAAACCTATAAACCATATAGCATTTAATTTGTGTATACATACAGAATTCCTAGAAAGCAGCATGAAAGGGAATTAATAATAAATACTTGTCTGTTTCCCGTTATACCAGACTATAGTCTTTTCATCTGCTCATTTAATCAAAAATATGTTGTCACTGTTAGATGAACAAAAACATGCTTCACAGCAGTGCTGCCAGTTGCAAGCCAGCCTTTTTAACAAACACTGTCTCAGTTTATCAGAGTAATTGGAAATTGCTCCTTGGAGGCTGCTGAAACCATAACAAATGCAGACCGTAATGACTGTTTGTGATCAGGAGACTGCAAAACAACAAAGAAAAGGACTTTATTGCAGACTTGCTGGCTCTTGCCAGCTCATTCTCGTTTTGCTTGTGCTGCAGACTTGAAACTTAACCAGTAACCAGTTATTAAATAGCTGGCAGGATAATAGCTATTATGTTGGTCTACTATATGAATGCATCTGGTCTCATAAATGGCTTGTGTACTTCAGATAATACAGGACTTGTTCTGACTACCTTCCAAGTGCAGCAGAGTTGTGTTGGGCATTCATAAAAGAAAATGTTAGCTGTAGTGGGAGAAGCAAATTATCATCTTCTTTGAAGCGTTAAAAAAAACAAGGGTAGTTCCACCAAAATGCAATCAGTCTTGGTGCTAGATGGGAGTGTCTGCTTAGCTTGTTTAATCTGCTTGGGCTTTTGACAGAGTTTGGCCCCAATTTCCTCTTTGCTGTTGATGGGTGTTGGTGGCTTCATGCCCCTTCTCCAGCTTAGGAAGGGGCTGTTTTACTGACTTGCTGCCCCAACTTTCCAAAAACTGTCACCAAGCCTTGAGAAGCTGAGTGCTGGTGCCAGAACACCTGAAAGATACTAATCTTTGCATTCCCCTCTCACAACATGTGTTTTTAGAAATCTGCATGTTATAGCTACTTACACCTCCTTTTAAATATCAAAGCATGTAAATGAGCAACAAATGACACGATGTGATGCTAAAGTGACCAAGAATGAAAGTGTGTGATAAGGTTGCCTTAGCCTTTTGGTGGTTATAGGTTTTGCTTCTAATCTAAAGAGCAGTGTTTAGGCCTTTTTCAGCAAGTATTTCTTGGCCTCCATGGGCTTTCTTTTAATCACATTTTCTCAGGAGTGCACAGTGGAATCTTAATACTGATTTCACCAGGTACATTGAACAGAAGTGCTTCCTTTTGATGCTTATGGAAAGATTATTTATTTATTTTCAATGGCAGAAAGGAAAGCTGTTCGTCTCCCCAGTAGCCCTACTGTTTCTGGTGGCCAGAGATGCATCATCCTCTCTTAACTATCTAAAAGTTGGAAAGAGGCAGTGTTCTAATAGAAATGCGTGAAGACCTCAGGTTGTACCAGCTTTCTGCTTACTCTATTCAATGTGTATCGTGCCTGTATCTAAATGAGTCGGTTGTGCAGGCTAAAAGAAACAAAAGTGGGCTTCATGTAGACTGACTCCAAAGTAAGCATGCCAAGCAATTGTTTGTTATTGCTTTTTACAAAAAAAGGTGGTACTAAATTTGTCCCAGAACTTGAGTTGAAAATGAGTGTTACTAGAGAATAGTATTAAAGCATTCTGATGGTCTAGAAGAGCACCTGAAGAAGGTAAAAGTTTGTAGGAGGAATTTCATTGTGTTATACATATAAGCTTCTGGTTTCCGTATCAAGTGACGATAAAACTTGTTTATAGTTGTCAGCACTGTAGGAGAGCTGTCACCAGTTACTCTAATGCAACCTTGTCTTAGCTGTGTGTAACACAGAGTATCACTGAATTTATCTGTAATAAATAATTTAGTACTTCTGTAGTTAGTTTTATCCAGTTTTGTGTCAGTAGACAGAAGGCTCTGAGGTACAGATAAGAGGGGGAAAAACCAACCCTCCCTCAACTGATGACTAGAAAAATCATGTATTCTACAAAGTCTGAAGCAACTGAATGCTTCTGCAGACCTATTGAGCCAAGAGGGCGAGTTCCTTGCGTGAACATAGGCCCGCTAAAAACATCACCTTTGTAGTAACTATTCAGAAGGCTGGATATTGTCACTGAGGGCTGCTCAAGTGTCTGCCCTTGTCCTGCTTGCTTCCTTCTCTTGTGATCTCCTTTCTTATCTCTTATCCTTGTACACCCACATTCTTCAAAAAGCAAAACTTCCCAAAAGCCCTCTCATCAAATTTTATCTCGTTTTTTTCTCCTTGTAGGTATTCCTGTCTCTCAGCAGCACTTAATTTGGAATAATGTGGAACTGAAAGATGACTATTGTTTGAATGATTATAAGTAAGTGCAGAATAAAATTGCGATGGATGTTTCTAAATAATTATTAGCATAGATAACAGAAACTGTTACAAACATTAATTCATTGTTATTTACAGCATTTCAGAAGGCTGCACTCTGAAGTTAGTTCTGGCTATGCGAGGTGGACCTATCAACACTAGAAGAGGTAGGTACTAACTTTGTTAAGAACTAATGGTTTTATGTAGCAAGTTAAAACCTGAACAGCTACTCTTAACTATTTCAGGCAAGCAAACTTCAGCTCCCAACTAATTGGGCAATACTTTGTAAAAGTATCCCTCTATTTTTTCTTTTTTCTTTAGTGTAACATATATAACATCTCTTCTAATTTTGTTTGCTCATAGTTTAAGGCATATCATCTTTGTTTTCACAACATCATCAAGTCTTAAAGTCAACAATTCTTCAGGAAAGAAAGCAGTGCTGCTGTGATGTCCTTGTTTAATAAAAAATGGGTATTGCTTCAGCTTTGGTTATGTGGACCATCCATGGAAGAATGAAAATGGAAAGTGTAGAAACCCTTTTAATAATTCTCATTGGGAAAACACTCGGCGTGTCTTTTATGGTGGGAATTCCAATTGTAAACTGAACTGAGCTCTCAGAGATGGTGAAAACATTGCTCTTAACATTTGAGTGCTTTAATGTAGTGAAGCCTCAGCTTTAATACTGTTGTAAAACAAGGTGTATTTGCATTGTAAACTTAACTGAAAATTGACATTTTTGGTTGTATTACTGTAGGGAAATTATGTTAGTCTATGTTTTATAAGAACTCAGTACCTTAAGAGGCCTGATTGTCATCTGGCCGCAGCTGACAGTTGGGTGATTCGAGCTACGACAAGTTTTCTGCAAGCATTTAGCTGTTCCTCATGAAGGATTTCCTGATTGCAGTACTGAGTGCTCTTACTAAAAGAATCTACGGATCTGCTGCCTTAATGGAAGAAACGCAGCTAGGGTGTTACGTTTTGCTATGTAAAATTGAACTTAACTCATTTTTCTTCTGATTCTCTAGTGGTAGAATTATCCACATTGAGGCTATTTGGAGAAAAAGAATAAAAAAGAAGTTACTCCAGTAGTTTTTTTTTGGGCCCATTCTTCTGACTCTGAAGTGGGCTTACCTCTGAAACATTTAACAATTGTTTTTATTGGTTGACTTTTTTCCTCTTGTATCTGTAAGAAGATCTGAGAGTGGAACAGTTTTAGAGTACCTAAACTCTAAAGGGTACCTCGGGAATGGATTTTAAACTGTGATTAGTAAACAAACAGAGGTTTTTATAGGATGGATTATTTAAACAGTAAACATATAGCAGTTAACATTTCAACTAGTTTATTTGCAGAACTGCTTGTTTCTTAGACTTTGCTTGCTAATAAAGAATTCACTGACATGTAGAGTTGTAAATCTGGCATATTTAAGCATATGACTTGAATCTATAGAGTGCTATTTGCAGAACTGCAAGAAAGTCTGAAAGAGACTGTTTCAAATTGACCCTCTGATTGGTGTTGTCTTCCAGTGGACGGACTTGCTGGAAAAGTTTCTGTGTTGTAACTGTACTTGTATTTAGGTGTGGTCTGAAAATACAGTGTTACTACCATTAGTTGAAATCATTTGTTTTTTTTTTTTCTCTTCATAGTTCCTGTAGAAGACCCTATAAGGGAAATAGCTGAATACATGGATCCCAGCAGAGATGAGATCTGGGAGAAAGGACCATCTAACAAACAAGTTACCTTCTTAGTATATCGAGAAGGAGATCAGTTGAATTTCTTCCGTGTAGTCGACCGAGGAGATGGTACTTTAACTCCCTTGTCTGAATCTTTGAGGTAAAGTTGGTTTTAATCTTTATGTGGCATCCCCATCTTGAAGGATAATGTTATTTTCGGTTTTATTTGTCAAAATAAAATCTGGAATATTGGAATAATTGCAGACTGAGGGCTGCCAAAATGCTGTAAGTCGTTGACCTGACTACACAGTAAGTCTCTGTGGTCATTGATCATGCTGAATTTGTCTATCTCTGTGTGGCAGTAAAAGAAGCTAATGCTGTTCTTGTACTTGAGGCAGTTCTCAGTATTGCAGCCCTCTTTCTCAAAGATAGTTTTACTCATGAGAGAGTCAACCTGGCAATAAGGATATTAAAACTTCCATTAATTAAAAAGAAAAAAAGTTATTACAGTTTTTCTTTTGCACTTCAAGGCATTTGTTTAGTATTATAAATATTTCTGTCTTCAGTGTAAATCTTTTTTATACAGAAATGACTTGTGCAAGTGATTAGGCAGGAAGATAAATGATTGTCAATGTGAACAGTTTGCCTAAAGTTTTAGAGAAACTTTTTATTTTTTTGATTCTTTTTAGAAAAAAGTACTGAAATAATTATTAATAGAGCTGACCTTTGAATGTAACTTGACTTTGGTTTAGCTAATGTTGAAACACCAAACTTGTCTTAGAATCAAAGTACTGATATTAACAAAGGAGTTAGGCTGCCAGTTAAGCTACTGTTTTATGGTAAACAGACTGCTAGTCTGATTCTTTTTCTGACACTATCAAAATTGATAAAGTATATTGGAAATAATATGATGTTGTCCTTACTGGAGCTTTGGGGTAAATTTTTTAATCCCCTGAAAAATGTAATATCTGTACATTCATTTAAAAAAAAAATAAAATAAGAGTTGTAAGGACTGGCTTTGTTTTCTGAGATAAAGTTTTGCAATGTTCAAACATTGTTAGCTGTTCTTTTCACTGTTCATAAAGTGAAACCAAGGTCACATTTCTCACATACGAATATATAGTGACTGCAGTTTAGAAATTATGTGTTTTGAGTTTTGTTTGATTGCTCTCCTGATTGTTTTACTTTACTTGCATTTAATTGTTAAAGCTTGTCAAAGTGTAAGTACATACAGTGGTAGTTGTCTCTGGATTAAAAGAAAATACCTGAAGCTGTGGAGGAGAGCTGGCAGTGTTTTAACAATATATTGATCATCTTGGAAGCACACATTTTGTAAGCAAGAACTCAAGAGTGTTGACACCAATGGAGAAAGTCAGCTTGAAGTATAATGGGCTTGAAGTATAATGAAGAATAAATCTCCCCATCCTACTTTAGTAGCTTTAGTCAGAAAATGGAGAATAAAAACCAAACCAAACAATTATTTTTACATAGAGAGGAAGAAAGTGAAGCATGGGACTGTTGCATCCCTCTTTCTATTCTTACCTTGAAGAAGGGGAAGTTCAGAGAATGGTTTTGAGTTGATGACTTAAATCTTTGAAGATTTATAATTCTGATGTGATTATGTAGTGTTGAATCTTTACCAGGAGAGGTATGTAATGTGTGTGCCAGCCATCCCTGTACTGAGCTGTTCAGTGTCTGGTAAGAAATGACTGGATTATTCTTCTGTCTTGTTCTGAATCTGCTCTTAAAATTTTGTCTCCTAGCTGTGTTACTTTGTGAATTTCACTGTGTTTTAGGAAAAGGATTAAGAAAGTCAGTACAAAATCACTGGCTCTTAACTAAACCCAGATTTACAAGAATCTGAAAAGGTGCCAGCTTTGGTACTGAGTTTTGGTACTGACTTGCCCATCAGCTTTAGTTGTTCCATGGTCTCTTTTGGAGAGAAGTAATTTTTGTTTGAATAAAACATTTTCATGAAGACAAGGGAATCGCCAGATTGTCACAATTTCTAGATGCTGACAGCCTAATGGAATAATAAAAACACTCCTTAAAAAGTGTTATGAATGAGATTGGAAAAGCATCAATTTGTAATGAATGGACACTCAAAATGATTCTTTTATTTATCTGTCAAATGTTGGATGTGTGTTAGTGATTAATGCTTCCTAGGAAAGAATACAAATCAGATTTTAAAATGTTGAGTTTTTGCATTCTATTGGAATACAAATTGGAAAAATACAGCACAAACTTCCAGTGACAGACAACTGAATTAAGCTGTTTTGTCTTAGCTGTAGCAATTCTAATCTATTTTTTTTTTTTCCGAATGTGAGACTCTTTAGAAACCTAAACTGATCCTTTTTTCATTTTTTTTTTTTTTTTTTTTTTTTATTTTGAAAAGGAGAAATAGAATATCACATCCGCATGGGTGACCCCTCCATTTCCATTTATGGTGAGAACACCCCTCAGGATGGATAGAAATTTGGACTTTCCTTCCATGCCAGAGTCTGATTAATTGGAAAGCTGATCAGCTTGTTGTCTGAGTCACACTGTTAACAGCTTTGGCCATACCTTCAGGAGACACTTGTGGAACTGGATATTCCCTCTGTGGGGAAAAATATATAGTGAGTGTGAACTGACTGTATATGGTATAACAACTTCCCAGAGATGGGACTGTGTGCTGGATTCGGCGTCATCATTTTTGTGAGCACTATTAATAAGGAATGCTTATGTTCTAAAATAATGGATTTGAAATGTCTTTGCATACAGTTTTTCATACTGCTTTGTCAACAGATCAACTGCGGATTTGACTTTCTAGTTGTGAGAATACATTGAAAACAATTAAGTTGGTTAGAGGTGAAAACAAAGTTTCTTTTATTGTTTTTAGTGGTGGCTCAGTTTATAATTTATATGCTGACGATGAAGATGAGACAGAGGCATCACCTTCTGGACAACAGATTATTGAAAATTCAATTACTATGAACAAAATGAAACTGCTCAAGGCAAAGATGGAGAACATGAATCTAAGTAAAAAGGTGAAAGCGTGATTTAAATTCTTCTATGATCAAATAGTTTGCACATTGCCAGTATGGGCTTTTTAGGAAAGCAGATTAGATACTTCCCTTTCTGGAGGAGTAGAGTGATAAAGGGTACATGATTTATTATCTGTTCTTCAAAAAGAACAGTAACACTTCAATGTTCTTCCCTGGGACATCGGCTTCCCTTGGATCTACCTTTCAGTATTCAAAGAATTCACTGCTTGTCCTGGATGTGTTTGTGTTATTTTTGTGGTTGTTGTTTTGCTTTTCTTCTGATACTCTTAAGTGATGTTGCTTTCTAGCACTCTCCCAGTAGAGAATGAGCCACTTTTAACTTAAATGGAACTTATTTCTAATTTCATATAAGAATTACTGTAACTAAGAGTCCTGTGGAGTTAAATATGAGAACAAGATTACCTAGCAGATAAAACATTAGTCTGGTATTCAGGAGATCTGGATTAGTAAAATTATTTCATGTCTGTCTTGGTTCCCAAGATGTAAAATGCAGATATGCTTTTTCATTTTTTGTCTGAGACTCTTCTCTTCTGGGTAACGTCACTGGCGTTCTGGCTTCCCTTTTCTTATTCCTCTGACATATGATCATATGATCTTTTCTGATTATAATCTTTGATCTTGGTATTCTGATGTATGTGTGAAGACTTGGTAGTTAGCAACAGGTGAGAGAGTAGCATGAATGATATGACTGGGTTTTCTGGCCTTATGCTGTCAGAATTCCTCAGAATATGATCTCAGCCAGGTCTCTGATTGCCTCCATAATTCAAATACTGACTGTTGGTTTTGTTTTTGCCTGTTTGTTGGTGTTTTGTTTTTTTTTAATAGCCTAAAAAAACTGTCAAGGTGAAACCTCGTCCTCCAACAGCTCCTCGACCATCCAGTGGTGCAGCAGCTGCTGCTCGTCACCGGTTTTTAAGAGTGCTCCCTCATATTGGACAGTCCTGCCTACCTCCTTCTGGGAATTCATATCCTTCGGAGTCGTCCCAAAATGCACTTACAGCGTTGGCCTCTTTGGCCACTACTGGTAGAACAATGCCATCCCCAGCTAATGACTTTCTTAAGGAAGACGATACTTGGCGGAGCAATTCTTGGTCTCAGTCAGTTAGCAGCATCAGGTTACCACCAAAAATATCTCGTGTCGAACTAGAAAATGCAAAAGTACCAGCAAATGGTATTTTGAGTCCTGTTTCATCTCTGCCTGCCAATTTGGAAAAAACGTCTGAAAATGTGACTTCAACAACAGAGGAAGGTTCTGTTTTGTATCCAAATCTAACAAATGTAGAACTGTATGGAACGGAAGAAAAACTTCTGTCTGAAACAGATACTTTTGCTTTGTTTACAGAAACAAACACCACTGAACAGTGTAGCGAGATATACGACGCAGGAAAGGTGAACACAGAACTTGAACTCTCTGATGGAGGTGAAGAATCTAAAGTTATAGAACAGCACAAAAAGCCTATAAGTAAAGTACTGAGCACTGCAGCGATGGGAACCGGACTTCTCAGTACTCATCAATTAAGTCCTCAGAAAAGTATGCTTTTGTCACCTCTTTGGTATTCATCACAAGTGGCACATCATGGTTCCCTGAAACCACAAACACAACCCAAATGCTTTGAGTCTTGTAACTTGAGATCTGCAGCCTCACCGGACACACTCCGATCTTTGGAAGTCCATAGTATAGCAGATTCCTCCTTTTCTAGGACTGCTAGATTTCATAGCATGAAACTAGATTCACTTAGCAAAAGACAGGATAGAATTGCTAAAGCAGAAGCTAGAGACATTGCAGATGTGGCTAAGAAGGCATCCAAAGAACCTGTGAGATCTATAAATAACTTAGGATTTCTAGCTTCGCTGGCCCGAAGCAAAAGCAGGGAAAGTTTACAGAGTTCTTGTGGGACTGGCAGGTTTCGGACTTCTGGTTTTGCACTACCTACAAACCTTCAGAGTTTTCATGAAGAAAGCTTTAGGAATACTGCTCCTCCAAAAGAAGCTGCTGAATATATCCTAGTGAGTACTAATATTTCCAAATAAATTGAGTTTTTCTTGTCTTTCCAGCATTGGCTGGAAAGTAATTGGTTGTTAAATTCACAGTTAAAACTACTAGTTTTAACTAATGATAGTTTTTACTAATGATAGAATTATGACTGAATTGTCGTCTGATTTCTGCTGCTCACTAATTGTACTTATTCCAAAATTCTCCCTATGAATGGTTACCGTATGTTCCTGGTTTCAGATCTGCAGTGTGCTGTGTTGTGTTGGTGTTTGTGAAATACAGGGAGACTATTAAAATTCGGTCAGTCATTCTGAGTAAGGCTTTATGTTGTATATTTATATTTTTTGTACAGAAGTCTTGGACTGTTTTAATAGCTACTCAGTTACAACGTTGGTTTCAAACAAGCTGATACCAGAGTGCCTGAGTGTTCTTTTAATTTCCATCTGCTAGTAATTTCCTTGTGGAAATTTTTTTTTTTTCAGTCTGCGCATGGGCTTGGAATGAATGGAAGTAATGCAGCTGTAGGGAAAAGAGTAGGTAAGTAGTGTGACTTAAATAATAACTGAAGACGACTCTTTAATCTTTTCTGGTTTATCACATACTTAGAGGACAAAAATTATATATCTCTGTGAAGTATACATCTTTCAAAGTTCTTGCTGTTTTACACTTCTGTAGTGTATTGTAACCTTTTATGTTTTAAGGAATTATTTAACTTACAAATGTCATTCTGACCTTGGGTAGATAAAACTATGACTCTTTTCTGGCTTTATTAGTACTTAATGAGTCCTGCGTATTATCTTTATGCATAAATATGACTTTCTACTCTGAAGATTCCAAAAGCCTAGTCTTGTGAATACTTCTGGATGTACTAGAATTAGAGAGGCTGTTTTGATTGGTAGCACTGTCTTTAGGACTGCAGCCTAAGCCAAAGAGATTTGGCAAAAGGAAAGCGAGGAGGGTACAGATGCTGAAGACCACAGATACCACGCTGCTTTTCTCTATTTGTTGTGACAAAGCATTGATCTCTAGGTAATTGTAGCATACTTAATGTTTGGCATCTACTGAAAATGAATGTTGTTAACCTAAATATGAATATCTTGTGTAATTAATTCTCTCAGGAGGAATGTATTTGTCTAAAGGAGCACTTTTGAAAAGCTCTTAAATCAAGTGAGTTGGTCTCTGGCCTGAAGCAGCCAAGCTGTGCACTAAGAAAAGAGTAGAAGAATGATCATCAGCCTAGGCTGCAAAACAATTCATGGGATGTATCTCCTGCCTCTTCACTTGATCAGGACTATAATTGTTCTGACTGTGTTCAAATGCTCATTTAAGAAAAGCTGACATACTTGCTAAACCTTGTTTTTTCTCTTTTATTCACTTCTCACTGTGTGTATATTCAATTGCTAAACACAGTGGTTTGCTTCCATAATCTTCTGAAAACCCTTTTTTACGCTCATTTTATAGTATCAACAGAGTAGTATTAGTTTTAGGTGTTGCAGACTTTGTTTTGATGATAAGAAAACCATCCTAGTCAATGAGAGCCTTGTTTTTTTGAGGCGGTGATGGTGTGCTGGTCTGGTAATTCCCAGAGCTGAACCAGAAGCCCAAAGAAAATGCCCGTAGACAGTTCCAAGAGGTCTGACTTACTGCAGTTTTTACTGAAGACAGTGAGCTGATGCATTTGGTAAAGATTCTCAGCTCAATCAACTTTATTCTTTGTGTCTTTGAGTTGCAATCTGCAGGCTTTCTCTTCTTTCTTTATGGTCTTAGGGAAAGAGAGGGACATGTGTTCCAGTACAGAGAATGAACTTGAAGATAACCTCAGGAAAAAGTTACACAATGATGTATGGGCAAAAGCTGTGAAAGTAGCTTGTGCCTTCATGTCACAACTGGGGTGCAGCTTAGAATTGGCAGCGAACATTAGTAAATGTTTGTCCATAACAACTCCATGGCAAAAGAGACAAGTCTGCATGATGGGGAAGCCTACCTTTCTATCATTCACTCCATTTTGGATGCAGCCATGATGAATAGATTCCTTTGGTTTGTTTTCTCAAGCAAAGGTGTATTTTTCCAAAAGGCTTCAGACATGAGAAAACAAGGTGGGTGTCATATTATGCATCCCCTTGGGAGAAAGGTAATGATCACTTCTGTAACTAGTCAAAGTCCTGTTGTTATTTAAGGCCTTGATTTTATGTATTTCATGTTACAACAGCTGCTGTAGGGGCTGATGTTCTGTTTTTCTGTTTATGTGTGGTTCACAGTAAGGAATGTTTTCAAGTTTATTTTCTCAAGCTACACTAACTGATGCTTCTGGAATACTATGCTTTTAGATAATGATATGAGTGGCATTGACAAACATTGCCTGAAGTTTCTGTTCTTAGATGATGATAGGATGATTGGTAGATAGGACCGCAGTGTGCAGCGATGACAGCTTGTTAGCTATTGCATGTAGCCATGGTGTCTCAGCTGAGAAACAGCTGTTGTGATTAGCAGTGCACTTCAGAAAGACCACTTCATTAGGTCATTTTTTTCAGGGGAGCACCCCGGTAATATAGTGATACAAGCACTGAAATGTGTTTGAGAGAGTGTGTTGCTCATTTTCTAAATCCAGCATATATGGTAAGCATGTGCAAGTAAAAGCTTGCTTCTGCAAAAGGAGATAAGATTACTTTTCTTTATATGCTTTCCAGTTACAAAGCAAGTAATATGAGTTTTTGAGTACTTAATTCTAAGGAACATCCACAAAGTGTCTTATGGAGCTACATAGTTATCATGCACTTTTACTGCAGTTTTTATGTGCCAACAAGATTTTTTAATGCTGCTATATTTATTTGGTAAACTTGAGTTATTAGCTAATGCATATGCTATATACTGTGTACTTGAATGTTCAGTTCTTCAGAAAGGTATCATGTATGGTGCTTTCCCAGTTGCACCATGTATTTTAATTTTGCATTTGGGAATGGCATTAGAGAATTTGATTTTTTTTTTTTTTCTGTAACTACTTGCTTATATGAATTTTTAACAGATGCGAAATAATCATGTATCAAAGTCATGCACTGCACCGGCCCTTCCAAAGGTGTTTGTAGGCTTGAGATGTGTTGCATTTTGTCTTGTGTGTTTTTACTCTCTGTTTGGGCTTGAGGGTCCCACTTGAGGTATCCTAAGAAATGGAAAATAAATCTGGATTTTGGAAGATAACTTCAGCTTGTTTGTGGTCAGGAATAAATAAAATTGTCTTTGCTGTCTCTCTACCTCTGAAAGCAGGTGAAGCAACCCATCTTCCACCTGTGAATGGCTCAATTCAAGCAAAAAAGAAAATTACAAAGTATTGCTTTCTCTGTGGCAAGAAAACTGGATTGGCAACCAGCTATGAGTGCAGGTAGGCGTGGTGTGAAACTGGCTGTTTAAGGTAAATAGCTGGGATAACCAAAAGGTTTTCTTTGCTGCATGATGTTCACTAAAACCTAGCATGTCAAAAGACAACTTTCAAAGAAGTTGAAAGAGTTGTTTCAATTCTCAGTTCAGCAAAACTCCAAGAAATAAAGTTCAGAAATATTGTACGTGCTCTGCTGTGGAGGAGTATGTTCTGCTAGGAAAATATAGACATGCAAGGTATCTTGTGATACAAAGACTTTTGTGGACTTACTACAGACTTATGCTCTGCAAAGTGTATTAACTATAATTATACCATGAGCAACTTGAGGACAAACTTTTTTTTTGCTACAATTTAAGGAAATCTCCCTCAGATCTGGCCCTATTATAACACATCTGCACTGTTTGATTGCTTCTTAAGGATTTCTCTTTGACAGCTTTTTAATTCTTACACATGTGCTATTTCTTATAAAACTTCAGTCATTTTTGAACATCTAGAGCATTTCAAAAGCAGAATGTTGGAGTGCTGCTCCCGCAAGTCACAGCTTGCTGACAGCGTAATGACACTTGGTGGTGGTGACTAGAAACTTGGAAAAACAATCCAAAAAAAAAAAAACACAACACCTTTCTGTCTTGGTCTCTGTTGTGTTTTTCTCAAGATATTCTTGGTATCGTTCACTGTGAACAAGCAAAGGCTAGAAGCTGCTGCACAAAGTGCTATGTTTGAAGCTGATTGGAGTTAATGTCAGTCAGCAGCAAAATGAATGAGATTTCTGCCACTGGGGAATTCTGATGGGAAGTTTCAGAGAGAAACTATTTCCTTACTGAATTTTCAGTCTTTATTTTTTGAAACGTCTTTTGTCTGCTGCACAATTTTCTACTGAGTCAAGAGATGGAAGCTCCTCTACAAGTAACTAAGCAGCTTGTTTAAGGTTAGAAATGAAGCTCAGAAAAAGGAGGAAAATTGTACATCATCAACCATGTGACCTCTTACTAGAATGGAACATCAGCCTAGTAGAGAATACCGACTGGTGATTGCAGAAGCAAGAATAAAAGGAGAACAAAGTTGTTACTAGGCAGAAAAGCCTCAGGAATGGCTGCAGAGTTTGTTATGAACCCAGATAGGTAGAGAGAGGAATACAGTAATGAGATGGTAATGCTCAATCCATTTAAAGAATGTTCTGTTTCTGAATGATGCCATTGCTGTATGGTCAAAATACAACTTAATCAAGTACTTTGAGCAACAGGATGGAAATGGCTGCAAACTGAATCACAGAAAGTTCTGCACAAATGTAAGAACTTCTTCACAGTAAGGGTGGCGGAGCACTGGAACAGGCTACCCAGAGAGGCTGCAGAGTCTGCTTCTCTAGAGACATTCAAGACCCACCTGAATGCCTACCTGTGCAGCCTGGTCTAGGGAGTCTGCTAGGGCAGGGGCATTGGAGTAGATGATCTCTAAAGGTACCTTCCAGCCCCTACAGTCCTGTAGTTCTGTGAAGCTAATATTAGTCTCCGAGCACTTTTTCAGATTAGGTACAACATACATTGTTTCATTTTTATTATTATTATTATTTTCCCAGTAAGCACGTTGTGTATCAAGGGGAAAATACTTATTTTACTTCATTGAATTTGCAACTGATTCTGGAAATATGCATACTTTACTTCCTGTATGACCAACTGTGTTCTCTGCAGTTTGCACATCTATCATCTCTGCAGCTGACTAAATTGGTACTAACTAGTTTCAGTTTATGCCAGGCAGAAATCACATGCTGAACTAAATAGTTACTTCAGTGGTTACAGTGATGTGGCATTTTTTAATTGAAATACATCATGTGGCTTTGGCCTGATGCCGTTATTTTAGTTCTATGGATTTGTCTTCTGAATTCTACCTACTAATGTTGTGTAAGATCTTTAAAATGAAATAAAATAGATCAAAGCCCATCATTCTTAACTTCTGTATTTGTGATCCTTTCTAGCTGATTTCAAGAGTACTGAGGTGGTTTAAATTCGCAGCTGAAGAGAATGTTGGGTTAAAACTGCAGCATTCGGTGACAAAAAATGTTGTTTTGATTACCAGTTAATGTTATCAGTCAAAGATGACTAGAATCCAAGCAGTCATGTCAAGTGAACAAGACATGATTAAGCCAAAGTGCTCCCAGCATGTCAGAGTTAAAAGCTTCTAAAAGCTTGTAACTTCTAATATTCTTCATTCTTCAGATGTGGAAACAACTTCTGTGCAACACACCGCTATGCAGAGGCTCACACCTGCACCTACGACTATAAGAGTACAGGGAGAAGGTATTTACAGGAGACCAATCCCGTCGTTAGTGCACCAAAGCTTCCCAAAATCTAACGTGGTTGTGCTGCATGTGGCCATTCTGCCATTGAAGAGATGCATTTAACTCAGAGAAGCACTTGCTTAAACTGCATAATTTTGCCACGCTCTGTATCTGAGGATTTGCCAAGTATCAAAAACACACAAGGATGCATCCTATTGAAGAATAATGTGAACACTACTGCAGCTGCAACTTTTCTTCTTTAGCGAATGAAAAGTTAATTTTTAAAAACTCACACTATGATTTAACTGTTCCTGCACGTCTCGTGTTGTGTTTTATATTTGGAAACGGTATTTCACTAGACAAGTCTTTTAAAGATGCACTTTACTAACTTAATTTACAGTATAACCAGACTTGAGGGGGTGTTGTAATGAGGGCGTCACGTCATGTCTTCTATACTGTTGCATTTTTTGTCCATTGCGTGGTATCTAAGTTATTTCACTGGAGTGATCCTCCTCCCTTCCCGTTTTTCTAACTGCCTGTTTGGAGCGAGGCAGTAGTGTACTCTGTCCCCCCTTTCATTCAGGTCGGTATTCAAACACTGTGTATCCATCCTGAAAATAACATCATGTTAAATCACATTTTCATAAAATAATTCTGTTTATATTACAAATGGGTTTTTAAAATAGAAAATCCCACTTGATGATATTAAATATAAGGAACAACTTATTTTACCTTTTTTTGTAATCCTAGTTATTATTATTTTTTTTTTTTAAGACTTCACAGCTCGGTTTGTTAAGGTGTTGAATGCTGTTTCTGGAAGAAATTCTAATAAATATTACATTTTATTCTGGCTTCTGATCTTATAGATGCACAAAATGACGGCCTATTTCAAAGCATGTTCCTAAATTAAGTGTTGGGAGTTGGGGGGGCGGGGGGGAAGGAGGAATTTTTACTTTTTCAGAAGCACTGGCTGGTCTCTGTTGCCACTGAGGTCAGTGGCAAAATTCCCATACACTTCAATAGAAGTGACCAGCACTGTGCTTTAGGTAAACCTCTTGGATGTGGTAGCAAAGGCAAAATGGATATACAATGAATGATGTTTTAGCCTGGAACCTTTATCACCTCCTGCTGATATAAAAAGGCAATTCAGTACTTGCTTGCATGAGACATCCTTTAATGAGCATGTAGCTACGTCAGGAAGCAATATTTGGAGCCTTACATGCTGTAGCCTAACTCCTGTCCGAAGTCTTTAGAAGTCTGTATTGCTCAGGATGCTCCAGTGTGAATCCCTACATTGCATCTACACATTTAAATGTCATAGTCCCATTTTTGCTCAATTCCAGAAGTACTTTGTTGGGTTTTGGTGTTAAAATGTCTATGTTGTCTATGCTGCTTTGCAAACAGTAGCATCTGATGAGCACAGCAGTTACAAGTTGGGCCCATAACAGAAGGAAGATTGATGAAACAAAGAGAAGTAATTTGAAGAATTCTCACCCTTGGAGAAAATCCTTTCCCTGTGGTCTGCCGGCAGTTTCTTCCCTTGGAATTTTTGGAGAGCAACATCCTTGGAATACAGTTTTCGGATTCACTCCTCTAGGCAGTCATATGGTAAGGTGGTTGTTCTGTATGTGATCTCTGGACCTCTTCTTCTTAGAAGATGGTGCACTGAATGTGAAGGACTGCTTGCAGTTTTTGTTATCTCCAACACAGTATTTGATGCTGAAGGAAAGGACCAAGAAACTGGGCACGTGCGGGAGTGTTTTCCCAGCAGTTGTGACTGAGCACCTTCAAGACAGAAGTGTTGTTCCTTTGTGGGTATAGTAGATCTCTGAGAGGAAGTGGGATTAAAGTAATACTCAGCTGTCATCTCTTAATCTGATATTGCTCAAGTGTTGTTGTCAGGGCTATTTTTTTTGCTAGTGTGTTAGAGTGGCTGTATTCAAGTTTTACTAAGAGTTCACGTCTGAGTCAAATCTCGGTTGTGACTCTCCCTTTCTGCGTATGCACAACTACTTCCTGCAGTGTGTAACCATACTTAGAGATCGTTATGATATTGTATTTTCTGGAAAGTTCCATGGTTATAGTTTCTCATAATTTTTGTTATACCTTGTATTGATTATATCCAATACAGGGTTTTTTGGGGGCAGAAATCTTGTTTTGTTCTGGTCTACAATACTGTATTACAGGCGCTCTTCTTTTTCAAGCAGTAGTACAGCCCTAAAAGCAGTTAGGTCTGTAATTAACTATTTTATTTGCTGATTTATGTTACCAGGTTTTAATGAATCCTGCATTAGGCTGTGCTATGGATTAATTACTGTTTACTGTGTAAACTTGCCTAAATGGTTTGGTTTTCTGAATATCACTCGGTGTTCTGTGGTGCTGTAGACAACCATTTAGCTTTGTGTGTTTGCTCATGTAATTAGATTGTATCATAAAGCTTTTACATGATAGAAGTTTAACTGTGACTTTGTGTGCTTCTCTACCTTCCTTTCATTTCTTTTTTCTTTAACTGGAGGACCTGTGAGACATAACCAGACCGGGCTTTCAGTGAACCACCTCCAGGATTCTCGTGTCAAATTGGTGAGCTCCCCTGGGCTGTCAGAGGCATTTAAGCATTTCTGGATCTTGAATGAAAGATTTCCTTTCTTTTTTTTTCCTGAAATCTCCCATGGTGATAAAAATCTGTCTACTTGCAATTCCTGTCTCTATTCAGCTGGCATTCTCTTGGGATGTAATTGCAATGGTGCCTCTGCTAACAATCTTGTCACAGACAAGGTTGGAATTGCTCATGTTTTATGTTAGACAAATGAAGTCTTTCTAGTTTTCTTTTTTTCTTTTTTCTTTTACATGTGATGAATTGGGTCTCTTTTTCAAGTGCTTCCAACATTTGTAATGGGGCACCATTTCCTGGGAGTGAGCTGTGGGCTTGGAGTCACCTTGTAGCTGTGGGGATTTGCTTTCTCATTGCCTTTGTGTTGGAGAAGGCTTCTCTTATTTTATGCAACTTGGATTCATCTTGGAATGCATTTGATATTTTCCCTGATTAGTACTGAGCCACGGTCATTCAATTGAGAATGTTCTTATGACTAAGGAAGTCAAATACAGTTATGGGTCAGTTGTGTGAGCCTTCCCTGCTTGCATGAGGTAGTTACTCACCTTTTAGTTTGGGCTGAGCTTGCAGTGTTTGCAGCGGATAGGCAGTATGAAGGGGAGGAAGTAGAAGAAAGTTATTTCTTTATTGTGGTATATTGTCCTGTTTTAGATTGTCTATTAAATCAGATGTTCTCAATAGGAAGATGAACTTAAGCTGTCCCCAGTGCAGCAGGTGTGATTAGAGCCATTGGGGTTTTGTAGGCAGTGATGCTTTGTTCTTAGTTTAGAAAACTGCAGTTCTTTGCTTTTTCTGCTGAGTTTTCCCAAAACAGTGTCCTCTTTTCTTTAGCTGTATTTAGTTCCTATATTAGATTTCATTTTCCTAATGTTGCTCGAGTACCGCTGAACGTTACAAGTGTATCTGTACATAAGCAAGGGAATATCCCTTTTTGTGGTATTAGTTTTGATTCTCCTTTTCCATACCCACTCTGAGAAAATAGAGAAATGAAAGGCTTTTCATGCAGAACTCCTCAGTTAGTCAGAAATGCTTTTCCATCCATTTTGCCAAAAAGAGAATTGCTCTGAAAGATAGAATGTTGTGTTTCAGCCGTGGGATGCTATTTCCTCATTGATGAAATGTAGATTTCCTTGATCAGCAGGCTGTCTTGGGCAGTTATTTCAGCGAGGTGGTCTTTGTTGTCCCAGCCCCATTGCTCTGAGTACAGTAGGGTGGATGCTTGACTTGTGCCTCCGCCACACATTTTGATTGCTAGGAGATGTTGTGTTTTCAGCTCTTCTGTGTTTCAGTCTTGGTGGTTTTAATCTTTGGAATCAGAGTGAGTCTGTAAATAAGCCAGTATGTTTGATTTTTATCAGTCACGTCAGTGCAACAGCATCATTTTATTCCTCTATGTTTTTATGGTTCTTGTGTACATACCACGGAAAATATTTTGGCTCAGGTAATTGTTTACCTTTCCCATTAACAAGTTCTTTAGAAAAGAACAAAAAACCAACTTGCATCAGCAGCTATTTAATAGCATATCTGCAGAAGTCTGCAGAAGAGAGGAAACAGCTCTTTCCTGGGTAACTCTATGTCATCGTTAGTGCAGTTCGGGTTAATCTGTTGGAGCTCTGCTAATTTGGGGTAATGTGGGCTGGGAATGAGACATCTGTTTTCTTTATTCCTCAGTATCTTACTGGAACGAAGCAGTAACTTGATGTTTTTCAGAAATAATTATAAGCATGCAAACGAGCAGTGTCTGGCATGCTAGTCTGCGGTAAAACTGTCCTCTTAAGCAGGGGCTTTCTGACATAGAGCACACTGCTGACTTTCTGTATGAAGCTGCAGAAGGGAGACACCAGGGGGCACTGGAGACATTTCAGAATGGAGAAAGAAAACCATACGTAAGAAAGAACTGCATCTTTGTGATCCTCGTTCAGCCCACCCTCAGCAATCTGAAGAGGGTCCCTTGCCGTGCCCTAATTCCAAAGTGTTTCAAAAATGCTCTGAAACGAATGAAAGAATGCAACCAAGATATGTTTGAATGCTCTTTTTTTAACGGTGAAAACTATTTATGTGAACTTCATGTATTGCAGAATGGAGAATCCTCCTCTGTTTCTCCCCGCTAAACCTACAGTTTTGGCAGTGTCTGCTAGCTGAGTTATGTTTTAATTGTGCACTATATGCACAATTAAAAGATTACCTGTCCCTGTATTTCATTCGCTAAGGAGATAAATATTTCTGTTGGATATGAGATAAGAATAGGAAAGAATAAATTCAGTGGTATATGAGGAGCTTACACCAGGAACTGCTCAGGTGAGCTCTGACCATCCCTTGCTACATGTTGTTTCTGGCCTTGCAATCAAGAAGTTGTACAGGTCTTTCACAACAGGAGATTGACATAAATCACACTTTCAGGTTGTTTTCAGTTCTTTTTAAGCCAGTCGATACAGCATCTCTACATAAGGATTATAAATTCTAATCACAACTAGGTGGTGAATGGTTAATGAAATTAGGTGTTCTATCTGGCATCAGAAATTCAAAACAATACGTAATTACTAAAAGAGAATGATTTGCATGGTATGTGATTAAGAGTGTTAATGAGCTGAAAATAAAAATGCTAGGGTTTTCTTAAGGAGAAAAATCAAGGATTTCAAAACAGCCTCTTATTTTTCCTCACTGTTTCTTTACAGAGACTTTATTTGGAGACGGTCTTTTTATTCAACCAATCAAGCAAAGCTTTTTGAATGCTTTATATATTTATTTATTTATTTTGCATTAGGCTAAATTTGTCCTTAATATTGAGTGCTGAAACTGTTGCCCTTAACGGGCCATATTTGGGTTGCAGTAATGGTTTCTGTAAACTCCCATGCTGGCCAGTGCAAGGCTACAATACAGAGATGTATAATGAAATATCTCTGGTTTTAAATGTGGTCTTGAACATGAGCGTTGGATCTTGCCCATCATCTTGGGTAGTTTGCTTCAGTGGGAACAGAAGACCCATCAAAATAGATGGAGTCAGTCTAACATTGCTCCAGCCCAGTGTCTGTCTCACACTTCAGAAGGTTCAAGAATTCTTTGCTTATCAAATGTGCAAGAACCTGTTTTCAGTGCTGGATCTTCTGTGCTGTCTGTGTGTGCAGTATGATATTAATTTGGAGGCCTGTAAAAGTCTGAAACTATTTTTGAATCGTGTTAGATTCATAATCTCAATACTAATTATATGTAGTGTGAAAAACATTTTCTCTCACTGCAGTTTTGAATTTCCTACCTGAATTTTTTTTTAATTGAATTACATTTGGGCTGATGTTACAAGAATGGGAAAGCAGCATCTCCTAAATCAGTTCCTTCTGTTTTATCACAACTCCTCTTGCTCATCTTTTTTTATGGTACCATTTGTCTCTCTTTGTAGTTCCGGTGCCTTAATTGTACTCACTGTCTTCTGAATCTTCTCTGATTTTGCAATATACTTTCCAAAATCCTTCTGTCTACTTCAGTTTCCCAGTGCTCATTGGCCTGTCTTGTATATGAAGCTTTAGGTCACTCGTGGTAGCAACTTTCACCCATGAGATACTGGTACAATGGAAACTTCAGAAAATATAATTCGAGTAATATCTGGTAAAACAGGAAGTTTAGTCAGAGTTCTTCAGGGAGAGTTCCTATGGAAATGGAGAGTATTAGTCTATTATTTCTGGATAGAACAGGACGTAAATAGCACAACAGTATCAGGAGAGAATGTAGGCAAGTTCTGTAAGAGGAACATCTAGCTGAGATCAGCACAATAACTGTGCTTATGAGGAAGATGATGTCTGGATTTTGTTGCACGGAAACAGGCTGCCTATTTTTATTCCTTCACCACATTCATGTGCTGGATGCACGTGATCTTTATGGCAGCAGGAGAGATGAATCTGAAAACGACTGTGAAGAGAGAGGCTCAGCAAGGACAAATGTCTTTCCACTGCATGTTCGGGGTTGGGAGGGGTGAGCTGGTATAACTTTCTACGCCCCCCAGTAATCTGACTAACAAACCTGGAGGTACAGAAGACCAGTCAGGTCCTTTTTCCAATTTCTGATCAGTAGAGAATGGAACTTATTTTGCTTTTTGCAAAGTAAAGGAAGGTGATGAGCTGTTATTCTAGCTGCAGAACCACCTGGTCTCAGGAGGTACATCACTTCTCACCGAGCTTCACTTCTTTTTTTCTTCTTAAGTGGTGCATATCCTGCCTGTGAACAAAGCATTACGTTTGTTGTGGTATGAAAAAGGGACTAACATACAGGTTTCTTCTTTCTTTTTTTCTGGATACCAGATGATTTGTAGTGCAAGAAGCCTTAATCAAGTGTAATGCCGTAACAGTGTGGACTGGATTGCTCTAGGCCCAGTTCACCCATACCTAGATAACCAATTTTGTCCAGAGAAATTGCCATAAGGTCAGTTTGTTGCCTTTTCCTCAGTTTTTTGAGGCTCAGTAATAAGAAAATCCCTGTTAACACTCCTACAGAGGGTAACATTTATGAGGCCCCAGTTAGGCTTTATGGCCACAGCAGCTTATTTGCTCTGAGACAGGATCAGAGCTGTATCCGATCTTATCACTCTATAAAGGCACCCTCACATGGCTGTAAGGACTTCCTGAAGTCATGTATAGCTGTGTTTCTGTCATGTGTTGTGCTGGCATAAACCTGCTGTGTGTCAGGTGGCTGCAGCCATTGTCTGCTGCATGCACAATGTACAAGGGCTTTCTCTTCTAGTTTGCAGACAGTAGTGTCTTCTGGTTGCTTTCCCAGTGAGACTTTAAGAACTGATGACACTCAGTCTCAGAGATGGAATTCAAATGATCTCATCCTGGCAATTTTCTAAGTCCAGGTTTTTCTAAAGCACATCAGTGCACTTCTACTTTACATCCTGCATCTGAGACAGAAGACAGTCTGGTAAGTTTCAGGTGCTTAGGGAATACACGTGTGTAGATGTCTGCAAATATCCTCCTTGGAGTTCTGGTGGTGTTTTCATTAAAAGGTGTCATGAGCCTTGAGTGCTTCACTGGCTAAAGCTGCACAGCAGTCCTGCTGTAGACAGATTTTGGTGCATTCTGCAGGGTCGCTTGTTATAGATCATACAGACAATAACATAAGGAAGAAAAATGGTTCACTTAGCTGCGACTGCCACTCTTTGGGTATGTTGTCTGTGTGTATTTCATTAGTGGCCTCACCTCCTGACCTCTCTTTTCTCACAGAGGGTCAGTGCTTTAATGCTATGATGCTTGTTCAGTGTGTGGTATCTTTCTGATGCCTGCCGGACAATTTTCATGTGTCATCTAAATTCTTTCATTTCTAAGCTGTTGCCCTTTACTGGAGCAGAACAGGTTTCAGACAGCAAGCATCTCTGAGTTATTTTGTGTCTGAACACTCCTTCTTACACTGATGTTCTGGGATGGCAAAGAAAGGGAGCTGTAGCTCTTCCTTTCCTGTTCCTGAAGGAGTCAGGAAAATTCTTTCTGTACTCTTGAAATGATGTTAGCAGAGAATTTTTATCTTAAAATTGGTAAGAAAGATGCATCTAGTTTTGTTGATGCTCTAAGGAAGAGAACAGCAAAAAATACCCTCTTCTGTCCTGTGGAAGAGACTAAAAATCTGCTGTGTAAAACACATTGGTAGCAGGTTTTAAGTGATTCCAGATGTCAGAGAGGTAAGTAAAACTTGGGAGCACATCCTGTCTCATCTGGATTAGACTGGATGTCAGGGGGAAGGTCTGGAAGAGGCTGCCCAGAGAGGCTGTGGATGCTCCATCCCTGGAGGTGTTCAAGGCCAGGGTGGATGGGGACCCTGGGCAGCCTGGTCTAGCACCAGGTCTGGAGATCGGTGGCCCCTAAATGTTGCAGGGGTGTTGGAACTTGATGATCTTTGGAGTCCCTTCCAAATCAAGCCATTCTATGATCTGCGTGTGTGTCATATCTGCACATGTAAGTACATGAGCATGCGTGTTCCTAGTAGGCCGACAGGGTGCTGTCTGGGTGCAAGGCTTCCTCCTCATCAGGTGTTGTTATCCAGTCTAATAGATTTGTGATCTGTGTGTAACATTAATTGCCAATGATGGGAGAGGAGATGGATGTGAGTGTGAAATAACGGAGTGTGTATGAGTGCATGGAGGGGGCTTACACCTGCCTGTTCTTTGCAAGGGGTCTTTTGGAGCTGAGGTGGCCAAAAGGATTGATGGGAATTAGTCCCCTATCAGTTTGTATAATCCCCTGCAAGATGTCTGGGGCTGCTTCCAGCCCCGAGTCCCTGACGGCTGTGTCACTACAATTATCACTGCAATATGGCATGGTTTTGTGTAGAACAATGTGAGAAAGTATTTCAGTTTCTTAAGATAATAACACAGCTGACTCGCACAGCTCATTAAGGGTATGGCAGCAATAATTCTAGTTTGTGTCAGGAAACAGCTTTTCCCCAGAAAATCTGAATAACTTTGGAGACCCAAACCACAGTGGAATTCTGAAGTAATCCCTTAAGTCATGTGGAGTTGCTATGGGAACATGCAGGTGCTCAGGCCAAGATCATGGAATAAAAAGATCATTTATCATTATCTGGGGGAAAAATGGTGATGCTTTTTCACATAAGAAGTACTGTATGTATTATTGTGCTAACTGAAGACACAGAAGGGCACACAGTGTGCATTTTTTAGCATTCGGGGTCTCTGCTGAAAGAAGTAAAAGTACTCGGAAAAGCATTAAGAGCTGCGTGTCAGAACTGTGCTGCTCCTGGAGGGAACCAGAGTCTCATAGGCACGGGGATAATTATCTGATGGTGACTTTAACAAATTGTGCTTACTGCTGATGGCATTTTATAAGGGCCTCATCTGTGTGCTCACAGTGCATGTCCTGTCTGCAGGGCATTGGGGCAGCTCCTCCTGCAGACCTGTCACTCTCCCAGCTAAGTGTTCAGTCTGCAGAAGAAGGAGACCTTATTGCTCTCTATAACTCCCTGAAAGGATGTTGTGGTGAGGCAGAGATCAGCCTCTTCTCCCAGCTAACAGTGATAGGAATGGCCATAAGTTGTGCCAAGGGAAGGTTTGGGTTGAATTTTTAGACACATTTCTTGTCCAAGAGTTGTCAAAGATTGGAACAAACTTCCTGGGGAGAATGGTGGAGGCACAGTCCTCAGGGGTGTTCAAGAAACATGGAGGTGTGGCACTGAAGGACATGGTTAGTGAGCATGGTGTTGAGGGGCTGATGGTTGTACTAGATGATCTCTTTAATGATTCTGTGATTCTGTCAGGCCTGCAGGAAGGTGTTCCCAGTAGTGCTCCTCAGCATGGACATTGGTCCTTGGCTACTGTCAGGGTGTTATGGCAGAGTTCACACCTCTGGAACAGCAGTGTGTTTACAGTACTAGGCAGGGTTGGAGGAAACATAAAGACTGTGCATAGCAATCACAAAACACAGGGAAGGCTTAGATCTGCCTGCAAAGGAATTCGGTAACTTTGCTTCCGTTGGCAATTAAGGGTTTTTTGCTGATGGCTTGTGGTGGCTTCTTTCAGTTCAGGCCTGAGCATTTGGTATTATATATCAAGGAAGGTCTGCCCTCTGTACAGCTGTACTTCGGCTTAATTTCTGCTTCCATTGGGCTATGCCAACAGGCCCCGTGCTGGTCTGGCACACAGCACAGGGTACACCCACAGATACTCTCCCAGCCTGGAAAATGATTCAAGCAAGAAGGACCGAATGTCTGAGGGAAGCAAACTGGCTCCTCCAGGACTTCCCAGCTGCCTCAAGGTAAGCCAGTGGCACAGCGGACCATGGATCTCTTTACAAGGCAGGACTGTGCTACACTGCACCAAAGGACGTGGTTATCATCACACAGAAGCATCCCTGTCCTCTGTCTTCTAAGGCAGTGTAAGGTAGGTCTGCCTTCTTCTGTCTGCATAGGACTGAACGGGAGCTGCAGGCACTCCTCTCAGAACAGTGCACTGCGTGCTCTGTAGGTGGAGCGTCTCGCTCCTGCACTGCATGGGGTGCCGGCCCTAACGCTGAGACGGTGACAACGTCAGCCCTGCACCACTGGGCCTGAAAGTCCACTGCAGCACGCGTTGTGTTGGGGGGTGGTCGTGCTCGGCATCGGAAGGGGCTGCGCTGCTCAGTGTGTCCACCTTCTCACTGTAGTCCAAGGGGAAGTGTTGTCACTGTAGATTCAATGTGAAGAAGTGCAGACAGATGAAAAACTTTGACCAGGTTCAGGGAACGGACTCGCGTATGTTGGCAGGTGCTCTTGTTTGCTGACCGGTGTTTCTCCGCTGTGCTGCAGGCAGGAACAGGGGTGCTTTTTCACTTATTCCCACTAAGCCAGGTCGGAGCAGATCCCCCCCCAACAGCATTTCGTCGCAAAAACCCTCACCTCTTTTCTATGCGCCGTTCACTTATTCCAGCATACAGCAAACAGACGTTCGTTACCCGTTTCTGTCTTCGGGAAGAAATGACGAAACGCACCGAAGTATAGAATAGCTCCCGTGGCCGCCCTGCTGCTCTCGGCATCTCGGTCCCGCCCCGCCCTCGCTCCCACGTTGGTGCCGTGCTGCTGCGGACAGGTGCCGGGCAGGTCCGCTTGGAGACACGGAGCGACCCCCGCACGCCGGGGCTGAGCAGAGCACCCCGTCCCGCCCCGCTTCCCCGTCCTCCTCCGGGCCATGGCGGCGGGGGCGGGCCGGGGCGGGGCGGAGCGGTGACGGGCAGCCCGGCCGGCCGCGGAACCGCCGTAAACAGCGGGCGAGGGAGCCGGGGCTGCCCCAGCCCCGCGGGAGCCCAGCCGCTCCCGGCCCTCGGAGCCGCGGCTCGCCGCCCGCCGGCCCGGGCATGGACAGCAGCAGCCGCCGCAGCCGGAGGAGGAGCCGCCGGCCCGGGCCCTGCGCGGGGCACCAAGGTAGGCTCGGCCGCCGCCCCGACCGCGGGGAGCCGCCGCTTCCTCCGGGCTCCGGCGCGGGGGGGGGCCGGGCCGCTCGTCCCACGCCCGCGGGCACCGCGGCAGCGCCCTCCGCCCGCAGGTGACGGCGAGCAACAGGCGGCGGCCGAGCGGCCCTCGGAGCGGGGCGCTGCCGGGAGCGGCTCCAGGTGCGGCCGTAAGAGGCTTTCCCCGCTGCCGACGGCTTTGTCTGCTCAGCCTGACCTCGTCTCGCGGCGCGTTGGTGCTGGAGGTATTAGCGGTGCTTGGGAGGAACCGAGAGACGATCAGCTGGGGGGGAGAGGCGCTGGTTTTGCGCTGCGTTTGTTTCGGAGGAGGACGCGAATTTGCATTCGGGTGGCAATGTAGAGTGGAGGCGATCGGAGTGAAAACTTTACGCAAGGTGTGCTGTCATAACCCGACCGTACGGAGCCGTGCAGCTGCGTGACAGGCGGAGAAATAGCCCGAATTCTTTCATGCCTCCAGGAGCTGGTGAGCAGATAAAGTGCTCCTCGAGTTGTTCTCGGGCGTAACGCTAACTACAACACGCCGGGAGTGCGAGTCAGGCTCAAAGCAGAACGTACATAGCCGAGCTTAGGGTTGCAGTGTGAGAACGCAAGCGGCACCGCCTTTGGAACCGGCAAAGTGCGTGAGCAGAGTCAGCCCGCAGCGCTCATTTTGAGAACGTCTGCCTTTAGTTTGAGTAGAGTCAGGCCAGTCTGGGGTCGAACCTGCCACAGATTAGTGGAGGAAAATTTTCTTTGAAAATGCTTATTTGTCAAACCTGTGTTGTTTCCTTTGATGCCTGTCAATGACCATGAATTCCTATCGATGTGTTGTGTTATGCTGAGCTTGCATCTGGAGCGGGACAGCTGGGAACACCAAAGGGTCCTGGCTGAAGGATGCGTGTCTGCTGCGGGATGTCGGGAGCTGTGACCCAGCTGTTGGTGCCAGGCTGCCTGGAGCACTGCACTGTCAGAGCCAGACCTTCCCCAGGATGTCATTGTGCTGCAGCTGCTGAGACTGATAGGACTAACAAAGACTGAGCGACTGTCTTTTCACTGGGGACTTCGTGTAACTTTGGTTATATCCTATAGGAACCCAAAGAAGTTCAGAATTCACTGGTTGGTTGTTGTGGTGGTGTTTGGGGATGTTTCTTTGACTTGACTTTCTGCTAGCCCTAGTCAGCAGGTGCGCTAAAAGAGGTAAGCCAGTGGGAAAGAGCCAGGTTTCTATTATGGGCTGTCAGGTCAGAATAAAAGCTGTAACAATTTCCATAACTCAGCCTTTGTCAGGGCTGGTAGAGGCGCCCAAGTGAAGCAGTTACCATTCTAACACTAGGAAATCCACCTGTCTCCTGGCTGATTTAGCTCAGACTGGATTGTCGTGAGGAAGTACTGATTCAGCAGGCCGCCCACTTCCTACAGGATGAGGGGTTTTTAATTTCTGTTATTGCAGTCTAACCATTTGGACAGGCAACTCTCCTGCGTCCAATGGTGAAAGGTGTTACCCTGTCCATCTGCTGAGGCTGTCGGCACCTGCTTTGGCAGCACACCAAACTCTCTTCTCAGCCAGCCTGGTTTCCTTACTGCTGTTCCAAGCACCATTATTAGTGGGGGAAGCAGATTAGTGCAGGAGCGTGGCTGCTCCCAGTAGGACTGACCAGGGGAGGAGTAGCAGGTTATCCTTAATTTCTGCAGCGTAAGGAAAATGAGTCTTCTGCTCTTAGTCTTACCTGTCAAACGCAGTCAGCCCTGAGGTGACTGATAGCTGGCTTCATAAATGGCTGTTGGAGACTCTAGTGAGAATGACCATTTGCTATGAGAAGCAAGGACAGGAATGACTGTACCATTTTTTATTTATGATTTTTATTTTGTTCTGTGTAAGTCTTGTACAAGGAGCTCCCGGTCCTGTAGAAGCGTCTCATGAGTATTCTGTAAGAGGTGGTTGCTGAGCTCCTTTGCCAAATGAATAGGCTGTGATGGGAAGAGCTTGCAGGATCTTGGGTGCTGTTTGTGCTGTCTGCTTGTGGCAGAGCTCGGCACTCTCCAGGAGTTTGGATGCTGTTGGCAAGATGGGGAGGCACTTCCCCTCTGCAGCAAGAGAGGTGGAACAGAGGAGGGAAGAAGTATAACTTATTTGTAGGCAGAGAGCTGTTGTTTCAAGTGCACTGAGTTTTTGTCATGGCACCTTTTAGGAAAAGCATCTTCTGCTTTTTTCTTGCCTGATTCTTACTGTACATTCCAAACTCTGTGGTGTGTTTCTCTTAGTGTACGTTCTAAAGAAATGCACAGGAAATGGTTCAAATGCCCAATTCTGTCAGATGTCAGAGAAAGTTAATGTTGTCTGTGCCTCTCCAAACCTACCCCAACATTTTAATTGCACGGGAAGGTTTGGCCATCCAGAACTTCTGCAAGCAGCAAAGCAGCATGGAAGACACTCAACAATTCAGCCAAATCCCCCTGTGGAAATACTGTCTTGTTTTCTTAATTATGGCTGTTCTGGCCTCTGAGACCCTTGAACTGCTCATCCTCTTTTGAAACACTGCTTAGCAAAATAGGTCATCTCTGGCCCTGCGTTTTGTTTGATTGGTTCATAGGGCCTGAAGATGTTATCTGTTCCTGGATAGCTGTTTCCTGCTGCTCTCGTGGGAAGTTCCTGTAATTCCAAGTGATTGCTCTTGTCTGGATTTCACACCCACTGCTTCCTCCCTTGTGTCTAAAACAAATGGGATATTAATTTGTCTAACTGGGTAGCATGGTGTGTTGAGTTTGTGGCCACTTCTATGGAAAATGGCGCTTTTGTCACTTCAGGACATGCTTAATTAATTTAATCCACTGTATTAGTGTATATAAATAGTGATTAGCAAAGCTGTGGAAAGGTCTAAGGAAAACTAAAATTCTGGGAAAGTGTCAAGTCTAGGCCAGGAGGTATTAGAGGGGGAAATTTCTTGGGGAATAAGCCGTGGTGTTACTGCCTGCTCTGCTGCTTTCATTTCTGAAAGATGTAGTGTGAGCTGCTGCAGGAACAGCCCATGCAAACCACGTAAAGCACACATCTAATTCAGCAAAGGAATTCCTGTAGTGAGATATGGATACAGCCACGTTCACAGAAGTTGTGCAGAGCTTGCAGTTACTTCTGCTATACTCACTTGTGTGTTGACCTCAAAGGTCTGTAGCGGGACTCATTGATCCTTATGGGTCCCTTTCAACTCCGGATGTTCTGTGGTCTGGTGGCAGCCTGCACAGCATGGCAGAGCTTGTGTTAGACTTGCTGGGTGGGATTTCTGGAAGTGAAGTTCCGCACCTCCAGATCTTTTCTTCTTTACTGAGTCAGGGCCAGTGTCACTATTTCTGTCATTTGACCTTTCCTGAGAACACCACTTGGCCAAAGAGCTTCTCATTTCCAAAGCAGATTCTCCTTTAGTGCTTACCACAATATTTGTGTAGGTCTTTTATCAAGGAATGTAACATGTAACCGCATTCCTGCAAAGCACTGAACAACCACATAACAGATTACATTGTGTTTATTGATTCTGGGGTAGGTAAGTGGATGAGGTGCCCTTGCAAAGTCTTTGCAAGCACTGGGTTGGTTTGTTTTCTTCAACTGTTCAATGCAACTAACAATAGATTCTAAGAGCCATGTTGTTCTTAAATGTAACTCACCACCAGACAGTTCACAAACAGCCACAGAGATCTCAGCCATCAAGGGTTACTAGTGCTTCCAGTTTATTTCCCCAGAGAATGGGGAATGCTGGCCTTCTCTCTGTGCCCAGCTGGTCAGCAAGGTTGGGCTGCTGTGGGGGAAAGGTGCATGCAAATAGCTGTTCAACTGTCTGCCTTCTAAAATAGATTCCTCTCTGGAGTTTGCCTGAGAGACCTCCAGACAGGTAAGGGAGATTGGCAGCACATCTTGAATTCAGCCAGAGACCTGACAGAATGTCACGGCTGATTGAGAACGCTGTTGGAATTTCTGATGCCAGATGCATGTCTGATAGGTCACAAAATATTAACATTCTAGAAACTGTGGCTGAGCTTTTCCTACTTTTTTTTTTTTTTTTCTTTATGAAATGAGATGCACAGTCAACTAATAAGATGAGCATTTTACTGTTCAAGGCTCATTAAAGGATATCAGTTTTATACCTTGCAAGCAGCCGGAATTGGTACAGAACATAAAGGTTGTGTATATGGTGGTGGATAACTCCTGAGCTTCAGTTCTGTAAACCTTGATATCTGCCCCTAGAGTTTCTGTCCTTAAAGGGCACCAGGAGGGCAGATACATGTCAGCAGCCCAGAGTGCAGGTGGGGCTGCTCATGGACAGCTGTGCCACTTTTCTTTCTAATATGAGGAATTGAATTTAGGAATCTCATTTCTCAGATGACTGAGAATGGCTGAGGGCAGCTTTCCCCCCAGCTTTGGCTGTGACTTCACTAAGGTTCTCAGTTTGCACACTGCAAAGGATAAGAGGTTCATTTCAAGGAACAAAACATTCCCAGCTGTTCTTCCCCAAGCAGGTAGTTTGCCTTCTGCCCTGTCCTGAATGTAGGACAGGAACCACTTCTCTTTGAATCAAGGAGGTCAGATAAAGCACAGAGAGGAAGGGAAGCGTGGTGACAGACCAGAAGTATGTACGTGGATACAAGGTTACACACAATGTTGCTACTTTTTAGAAAAGTAAACCAATACTTGTAGCTTCCCTTCTTCTCACCTACTTTGTATTCAACAAGCTTTTCAGTTCTGCTTTATTACATGTACAGCGGAGAAGAGTACCTGTAAGAATAAAGATGGCATTTCTTAACAGGCAGATAGGCTTCCCCTGGGTCTGATTTGCTGGTTCTAATGACCAGAATAATTTGTCACTCTGACTCATTCTCTGCTAATAGCTCCATGCCGTCAGTGCAGCTTGAAGATGGGGATTTGCTGTTGTTCAGAGCTGGGTTTTGGGTTCCGGTCTCCTGTTACCCAGGAATGTGTGCAGTAGTGGGGATCCACACATCACTGTTCCCTTCTTGATGGGTTTATTTTTTGACAGAAGAATTTTGCCTTTTGAGGGCCATTTGAATGATATCAATATATCAGGAAGCAACAAGTTCCCCATGTACAAATTGCTTTATATCACCAATTAAACACTGAGGAAATTTTTATACAGCTCTCACTATGGTGGAGAGCTTCATGTGGCAGTGGGCACGAACCTGGCCTCTACCTTCCTGTGGGCAGGTGATGCTGCATGGACTGTTAATGGGAATGCCTCTTCTGATAGCAGCCAGTTCTTTAACATCATTCTCAATGACTTTGAAAAGCATCTTCTGCTGACAGCACCTCCAAAGCCCAAGGGGCTGTGGTGGGACGAGGGACCTCCTGTGACTGTTTATATTTGCTTTCACTGCCACTGGCTCCTCATGTCATCCAGGACAGAGGATTAATCTCTTTGATCCCTCTATTTCTAGTTGTAAAAACACAGTGTGCTATTGAGGATGATTCACTATTAGGCCAGTCCTTGTTATAATCTCTTGTAACTGCAAATGCATTGGTCAGAAAAGGAAGGCTAATGAAAAATGTGACATACTTGTTACATAATATGGGAAGATGGATGGATAGTGTGGAACACGAAGTCATGGACTGTAGAGCTCTGCCATGCTTTCATACCATGGGCCTTGTTATAGCATGGGATTCTTGCAGATGCCCCATCATGCCCTCCCTGAGTGTCATTTTGTGCTTTTCTCTCCCATGGCCACCTTCAGCAGACTGCTCTTAAGGGACTTACGCTGGACAGCTTGATGAACTCTGTTACGATAGAGAGTGAAAGTTGGTGGTGGCTTTCCTGTTCTTAATAAGCCCAGTAAAGTCTGACATATCAGAGCAATGTGAGAAGTACAAGGTTGTAGTTTATGGTATGTGACAACAGAGTTCAGAATATATGTGGGAACAGCCTGGGAGGGTTATAAGAAGTTTTTGGTTTTTCCTTCCTTTCAGTTAAGTGAAATGAGTTTTTCCTGTAGTTCTGCATCCAAAGTGTTGTCCATTTAAGTGTGATTATCATCATCATAACTTCGGGGTCATTTTTGTGTAGAGCCTGCCAGAACTCAGCTGGAGGTGCCAGAACTTGAAAGGACACTTGCTGTCAATGAATTTCCTCTACCTCAGCCCATAACCAGTCATTTATATTCAAACTGCTTCAGCGTGCACAAGTGTGTATATACATATGTGCATTCATACACACATGTAATGTGTAATAAAACAAGTAGACTACAAACTTACAGAGGAACTGCTGATTTTTGATACTGAGAATAAACTCAAAATGAGAGGATTTTCTTGTTCCAAACAGCATAAATGCGTGCACAACTAAATGGTGTCTTGCTGCAAAGAGAATGTAAGTCTGCACAGCTCTCTAAGGAAGCAGGAAGTTCACTTTGCAGCTAAAGGTTTGTTGCAAGATGCAGGAAATCTGAGTTCCTGCTTTCAGCCTGTATTTTCTGCTTCAGGCCACCTCACCTGTGCCTACCGTACGTCTCTGCCAGCTCAGGTATCATCTAGCCTGCCTACTATAATGCTCTTGGGCTTTTCTTAATGACTGGATTTCAGCCCACTTACTGATAGGAAATGTGCTTATGCAATCACACTGCTAGTAACTTCTGAACCTGATGGCCAAATGTCAGATATTTGCCGGAACAGCTGGCGTCACAGGAGGAAGGGAAAGTAAGCTGCAATGTCATGGCCAAGAGCTGCAGCCTCACCCTGTGCCAAAGCTCACAGAGATACATAGCACCTTTTTAGACACAAGACAGCCCACGTGAGTGGGTGACACTTGGCATGCTGCAACCGCAGGACACCAGAATGCAAGCTATCAGCGTGCCAATCCTTCTGCCCGTTGGATGGCCGCCTTTCTTTGCAAGGTGTTTAGAAAACTTGGGGAAAAACATAAGAACTGATGCTGAATTAGAATTGGCACTGTGCAGCAGCCTCTTCACAAAATTAATGTTTGATAACATAAGGGGGTGGAAGGAGGAGAGGTTCAGTTGTAAAATTACAGGAGGCTTGTCAGGCTGGCTCGGTCTTGAGAGGTAACAAGAAAAAAGAAGCATATTTGATTAAAAAAATTGAACGGGGGTTTAACTTTGCTCTTGATGTAATAACGCAGAAGCCCATAAAAGAGATCAGATTTCAGCCCTCTGAAAGGATTGGTGTCCTTACGCAGTTTGTTAATGCTGTATTGTCAAAATATCTCTGCTTTGGGGTGTGAAAACTCTGTAATTGCTGTTCAGCATGAGAAGTGTATTCTATTTCTGCGATTCACGTGATGACAGTTGTGTTCAGCTATTTTGTACCCTTCGTCCTAGGCTCAGACCTGAAAGGAAAGGATAACCTCTAAGCAAGACCCCTGGAGTTAAGTCTTTCAAGTGTTGTGAAAACATTCACCAAGTTGCTTTCATTATAAAACTGCAAGGCTTGAATGGGCTCTGTGTTGTTCTGTACAAGCTGCTACATGCTTTGACAGGAGAGTGAGAAAGAGCCATGCTCTGCTACACCTGAAGAGCTCTGCAGCTCGGAGGCATTTTAAAGGTGAGATGTTTTTTTACATATCCTTCTGGGAAGGAAGGAGAACTGCAGTGTGGTATTTTCCAGGCAAATTTCTGCACAGGTGAGGTTTGCAAGACCCCGCTGTAGTTATTGAATGGCTACAAGTTCAAAATTATTCTTCTTTCACCTTTCATGATCCATCCAGATACTTCTTTAAAAAAGAAGGTACATGGCTTTGCTTCTAAGTAGACAGTGTACAAGTGAAAGACTAGAGCTGCATCTTCAAAGCTTCGTGTTCAAAGCCACAGGACTCAGCCCTGCCAGAGCTCTATGCCATGTACCAGGGTTGCCTGAGTGCCTCTTGCTTTTTACTCCTCAGTAGCATTGCTTCTCAGTTGCTTGTGGTACATGGTGTATGCTGGTGGTGTATGCTGATGCAGTCTTTCTATGCAGTCTTTCATTGGTTCTCTTCTTCCTGGGATCTGAGTCCCCCATGGTCAATGTGTGGTGTTTTGGGGACCCTGAGACACTTGTATCTGCACCAGGCATAGGCTTTTGTTCACCAGTGGTGTTGGTATTAGTTTCTCCAAGTACATCATTAAGAGAAAGGAATAAGAAATCTTCATTCATTGATTACCCTGGCAAGAAGCAAGCACAGCATTGTGCAGTACAGCTGTTTGAGAGTCTGAGCACAAGGAACAGTGTCAGGACCAGTTCTTTAGACAGGAGCATCCATCATGCATGTGTCTCTTGTCTGTGGTCTCCTGTTGTGTGTGTTAGACATTTATTATGTATGGTTGCCTGCTTTCTCTGTGTATTTGAGTTCAACTTGTCACCTGGGACACATGCCATCTCTGAATGCCCACTGGGAAGTTTTCATGTCTGCATTTTCACACTGCAATGTCATGGGTGCTTCACTTGGACTTGGTGAGCCTGTGATGCCAGGAGGCATCCTGCTGGTTGGCTCCTGCCAGCTGACTTTTCAGGTCCTCCATAGCTGCCATATGTAAGCTCGAGTCCCGTGTGGGCCTGACAGAGCCTCTCTTAACGGGCTGTGCCTGCTGCTTGTGGGAGGCTGCAGGTATGGCTCTGCTCTAGGGCAGTAGCTTTGTTCAGGGAAGGTGTGTTTGCCAGTTGTACCTTGGTACTTTGGTATTACTGTGCTTTCCACAAGTCCCTGCAAGCAGTATATTTATCCCCATTCACTTGGTTGTAACTGACATTATTTCTTTTGTAAAGAAGGGAAGGAAACCCCAAGCTGATCATCCAACTCTGTCTTCCTTTGAGCCATATCCTGTGAGCCTCATGGGTGCTCCTTGTGATTGATGTAATCTAACTAATGTACATAAGAGACATCTGAGTTACAATAGGGAATTTAATAAGATGAGGAAGCCATTGAGTTTCAAGTCTGAGAGTGGTTTGTGTCAGTGGAGGAGGGGAATGGAAAGCAGCGTGACAGTGTATCATATCCCACTATGGCCACACCGTGGACATGCAGAGGTACAGACCAGCTTCTCCCATGTGTGGTTTGCCCTCAGCAGCTCCTGGGAGCCAGGGAAGAGCTGGTGAGCTTCTGAGATGAGCCCTTTGTATGCTTTCTTCTTCCTTCACTAGGACGTGCCAAAAAAAGGGAAGAAAATCTCTGGGAGGCCAAGTCATGCTTTAGCCTGGTGAGCAATGACACAGTGCAGTGTGCTGCTGCTGGGCCTCCTGAGATGCTCTATATAGAATATGCCACTGCGGCATGGCAGCTGTCAGAGGGACAGGTTGCTCAGTGTGTAGCTGCCTTTGCTGCTGTGCGAAGATAGCTGTGCCTTTCCTAGACATCTTTATCTCCCCTTGCAATTCCTTCTCGGCTTTACACAAGAATCCTGCAGCTCTTAAGAAGTCTCTTCTGGGCTGAGTGATAGCTGCTTTCCCTCTTCTCTGTTCCCAGCAAAGATGACTGATAGATGATGGCTTTTGAAGAGATACTAAATGTTGCATTGGAAGTTGGTGCCTAAAACATAGTTCTAAGAAAGGCAGTGACTCACTTATAACTCGGTGGCACTGGCTCAATCAGATGGCTGCTAAAAATAACCCACCTTCTAATTCCACCCTTGATCTCTAATTGGAGAAGTATTCTAATTTATAATCTGCAGATAGGGCAAGGTCAGAGATTTGAAGTGAAATCTCTGATTTGCCAGTTAGGGGAGTTGGTGTTTGGAGGAGGCATTCTGGGGGGAGACTAGCTCAGAGTGATGGCACTGGCTTTGCCCTGAGCTCTTGCTGAAGCTTTTCCCCAGCCAGATGCTGTAGGGTGCTGTTTTGTCAGCATGCTTTTTGGATAAAGAAAGATGCCCTTATTTCTCTATCATGCTAGTTCAGCAGACATTTGTATTATGATTTTGTAGTAATATTTTACCTACTCTTTGTTTGACCTCATCAGGTTCAATACTCTCCTCTTTCCAACAGTATACTTTCTTCCAGTATTAATAACATTTCAGCTAAAAAAAAATGACCTTTTCCTTCTTGCCTTCCATTTCAACCAATACCTGATAGAAACAGTAGTTCCATCTAGATTTTGTCCTCATTAATGTTTCAGATTTTAAAATAGTGCTCATGTGCACCAGAATTACATGGGCTTTATTCAGTACACTTGGCTCATCACACTGGCTCCTGTCTAAACTAATTTAACGGAAAGCACATCCATTAGGGAAGAAGACAGAAAAGCCACTTATAAATGTGATAAAGTTGGAAGATGTGACATGTCGATTGATATTGGTGATGTGGTCATGATCCTGAATTTATTTTAAACATTTCCCTGTATGAACAACTTCCCATATCGACTTTGCTTACCATATGCGTATACCCAGGAACCCTCTCACTGGCCTAGCTCAGAAGAAAGCTGGTAGTAACCTTGTTTTGTGTGACAATCCATTGCTCTCTAATGGCCTAAGCTTCTCAACACCTTTACTGGTCACCTGAAAATTGCTTTGAGCATCTTCTGGAGGAAAAACAAAAAGTCATTTAAATGGCAGTGGTGTGTTGTGAGTCACCCAAGCTGCAGGAGGCAAATCTGTGTAATTCTTACAAACAGGCATCATTTCTGTTTACCTGGACACTTGGCTTAGGCTTTGCAGCCTTCTGCAGCTGCCTGTAATTCACAGGCTTTAGAAATCCTACTTTAATGCTGGTGATAGACAGCTGCAATACATTTTTCATAGGACTGCATACAGAACATGTTAGTGCATAGGTGGAGTTTCATAGTGTTTCTCCAGAATTCTTGTAAGATGTTTATTTGAAGAAGTAAAGGATCTAATATGGAATGGGACAGAAAGGGTCAACACTTGATTGCAGAACAAAGAACAAGGGCAGAGGGTGAGGAAGTAACCAGTGGACACTTGGTTTCTTGTAAGTGTAAGAAAGGAATCCACAGTCGTGTATTCAGCTCATGATCGCATCAAGAGGCTATTTTAGGTACAGTGGGGATGAATGGGCTTTTATAGATCATGGTAAGGAGTGCCTTGTATGTGGGCTCAGTGATGCCAGCTCCTTCTTTTCTAGTGGCAGAGTGGGGCTATGGGGGAGGATATGCAGACTCAACACACGCCTTGCAGCACGCTTGCATGAAATAACTGGCTAATGAAAGGAAACTGTTTTTGCTGACACTTCGGTGCTGCCAGTGTGTGTTGGTGTCAGCCCTGTGTTGCATGGGGAGCTGGGGCATGGGAAGCCTGGCTGTTTGTCAGCGCACTGAAATTGGCTGCCTCGGCTTTAAACTGCACCAGGGACACTTGAGATAAGAAGAGAATGTGCAGCCTTTTTAATGTTACTGCATGCCCTGTGACAGGGTTGTGTCTGGGAGAGACCATCTTGTTCTGGTGCTGGAGGGAGATTAATTCTGTTCAGACCCAGACCCTCTGTGTGCTTCACACAGCTTTGCTATTTAGTGATAATGCTATTACACAGGGGTTCTTATAGAATCAGAGAATCCTTAGAGTTGGAAGGTACCATTCAAGATCATCTAGTTCAGCTCCTCTACAACAAACGGGGATATGCACAGCCTGATCCAGTTACCCAGAGCCTGATTCAGCTTCATCTTGAAAGTCCACAGGGACGGGGCACCTAACCACATCTGTGGGCAACCTGTTCCAGTGTCTCGCTGTCCTCACTGTAAATGACCCTGTATCTAACCTAAATATACCCTTCATAGTACCACTATCACATTGAAATTAATGAGAAGTACTGTATTTGTTTCTCTAGCTGGTCTGTCAAATCAAGGATCTGGTGACTGTGACCATGCAGGCGTGAACCTGAGGAGTGATTAACACCTGTCCTGCTGTTATCACTGGTCTGACTGCAGTGCCTGGGATCATGGTGGTACCAGATACAGTGTATTGCTACAGTAAAGAGCAATGCCAGTGCCACAGAAGTTATCTGTGTATGTGAAGCAGATGGGAAGTGGGCAAGGGGAAGTACTGCTATCCTTCCATTGCACAGAGAGGTCAAGTGAAGAACTTAAACACTTTGACTTTCTGAACCCCAGCTGGTGAGGACACCTCTTTAGTGCTGATATTTAGGGGGAGAAAAGATGAGCACTTGTGCACGTGGGGCAGTGGATCCCACAGCTTTTTATCCTTTCTAAAGCATGACCTCTTGTGCAGGTGGCAATGCTGGTCCTCCCCCTGAAAAGGGAAGCTCTTGGTGTCAGCTCTTGGTGTCAGCTAATGTATGGAGAAGGCATTAGTATGGAAAAAGACCAAAAAAGCCATGAAATGTTCAGGCATAAGGTGTCTACATTTCCAATAAAAAGCTCTCACTGAAAGCTATTGAAGTTCAATGACCTGTATGTAGTATTCCACTGGATTTAAGATTTATTTACAGTTTAACTCTCTTAACTTCAGGGACTTCAGGTAGCTATTTTTTGCATCAGCAGGTCAGGTTATTTCTAAACGTGGGAAAAAGTGGTTGAAAACAGAACTTAGTGTCATACATGTTTGCAGAAGAATCAAGTAGAGAATGCTTGTTACATTGACCTTCTTGCTTTGCACTTGAGCTTTTGAAGAATCTGGTTTGGAGCTCTCTAATTTCTGCTTTGTGCAAGTTCTAAGGAATGTAGTTTTTAGTTATTTCCTTAGAAGGAGCTTAGCAGTATGTCATAGTGATGCAGAAATCTAGATTTATTTTTAAGATTTCCAGAGTAAAGATATGCTGTAACTCTTTATTAACAGGCTTAAGTTATCTGAGATTTAACCCATGAATCATTCAAAAGAAATACATTCTGATGTGCACCAATTTGGAAATTTAATATTCACGCAGGGACAAAGAGGCAATGATTTCATACTAATTCAAAACACAGAATCGTTTAGTAAATACTATGTTCTTTTCACTCTGGCTTAGGAGGAATGGTTTGCCTAGCAGCAATTAAACAATAGTGAAAAACGTTGCTTAGGCGCCTGTTGTTCATAAATAACTTTCACAAATGTTATCCTCTGATGTACTGGAAAATAAGTGATGTAGCACAGGATTTTCCTAGAAATACATCATTGTTATCCATGTATAATACAGAATGTGAGCAATGTCCTCATTGAACAATAATGAAATTGTTTTGTTTCTTTGCTATCTTGTGTTGTAAATATTTACACTGCTTGAGAAGCACAGGCTTTCTTTGTCCGCAAGTAAATTTATGCATTTGTTTTTAATGGTCTTTATTAATTTTGAAGATAAAGATACAGGGCAATTTTTCCCTTAATATCAGAACTGAGATTATTGAACCTTAAAATGATCACAGTAGAGAATGGAGATGATCACAAGTTATAGGTCCTGCCTTATGTCAGGTAGATTTGCAAAGGTATTTTGGCACAGATTTCTCTCACTGGTCTGTATGTGTGTTTGTGTTTTTCAAAACCTGCAGGAATAGGTGTGGTGCTGTTGCGTGTTGTTATCAGACTGAATATTACAAAGAAGTAGTCATTCCTATAATAAAGAAAATATTAGTTTGAGCCATGTGATCTGAATTTGGTTCTAAAGTGTGGATTCAGTGCTGATTCAGGGGGAGGAATGTCTGCTCTAGAGGACATGAATTTTTCAGAAAGCCAACTTCTGGTTACTGTGTGGGAGTTAAGGGGATCGTGGCCAGCAGTGATAACAAGGCAAGCCCTGTGTGTGCTGTGATACTGCATCCTGCCTGGAGCAGAGCCATGGAGACTTGCAGATTGCTGCATGATCCACGTTCCAGACCTGTTCTGTTGGGAAGCACCCCAGGGCAGGAAGATGTGCTTAACATGAAGGGGTGAGGTGAAATGGTGATAGCCTGGGCACTACAAGAATCAACACTCCCGGTATGAATGGCTGTGAACTGCAGCTGAGTTCAGCAGCCCTGGCTGTTGCCCTCTCAGTCCCCTCACCCTCAAGGGTTCTCAGTGAAAGGAGAATGAAACTTCAGCTTTACCTCTGCATTTTTTTTCGTTGTAGTCAGAGACTGTCCCTGCAATAACCTCTGTTTCTGAGGTGCAAATCATGCTCATCTTCCACTGAAAACAAGAGAAGGGATTGATAAGAGCTCTGGGACCATTATTTACTGATCCTGCAATTTAACAGCTTTCTTGTCTACTTCCATTAGGCAGAAATGTTTGTAGAAACAATCGTATTTGTATTTAGAGAGGAGGCAGTCAGAGCTGGCAGATACCCCGCTTTCTTTTTGCTGTGTGTAATTTGCAGCTGTATGTTCCTGTGTCTTTAGAAGCTTTCTAAAGGAACATCTGGGATATGCAAAAGGATCTCTTGTCCCCTTTCTAAATCTTCCTTTTCAGCTAAGCAACAACATGATATTTAAAAAGAAATTAGAAGAAAAATATTTTTGTTTTGAAGCTCATTATTTTTAGTACACTTGCAGGTGGAAGAAAGGAGGAACTGAGATAATAAAGTGAGAAGTTGCTGCAGAGTTAGTAAACGTTGCAAGATATATGTACATAGGCATAGCTGTAAATAGCAGTAATTCAGAATTAGATCTGTGTAGAGCAAGGTCTGAGTCTAAGGGTTCTTTTCACTTTTGACATTGAACTAACCCTGAAATGCTAAAGGTTCTGTAGGGAAAGTAGTGTCAGTTTCTCTCCATTCTCAACTTTAGCTTTCTTGATTAGATTTGACAAGTTAACAAATGCATGTGAAGTGCATAAGCCTTGATGACATCTCTTAAATGGTGCTGTTAACAAAGTACTGATTAAGCTTCAGTAAAACAAAATGAAGCACAGATGCAGGATCCGCTTTTTGAAAATGCACATCTGTCATCTCTAGGAAAGAATTATGTAAGCTACATTAGTAGGGGAGGAGTCCTGACAAGCTCAAAATAAAATAAATAAAAGCTTCAAACTGAAGCCTACACAAGCTAATAGGATTGGAGATATTTGCAAATATGGAATATGTAGTGTACAGAAAGTAGCATAGGATAGCATATGTATAGGCCACAGCCAGTTTGAATGTCAGGACAGGTAAGCAAGTAGGGTGCACATGTGTTTTTTGAGTACTGCATGAGTGCTTCTAAATTTGAACACACACATGCACACACATGAAAGAGATTTTTACGCTCATGGGACTTTGAGACTTCATATTATGGCCTCCAGCAGAAAAGCAAATTCCAAAGCTGCATTAATAGATTATTTTGAGTCTCACTTAGGGAAAATAAGCAGTACACCATCTTTGAGCAGCATGTTTTTCAGAGGGTTTCTATTCCTGTTTGGGTTGGGTTTCATGCTGTGTAGGGGGGAGTTCCAGGCACTCACAGCCGTGTTCTACCAGCCTTCAGGGCAGTACTTCCCACCCTGCAGCTGGTGCATGCCCTGAGCTCCACGAACTCCATTAGCTCCACTGCAGGGTATTCATGGCATTGCATAGCACTGCAGTGAATGGATTATCTGGACTGCAGTGATTTGTGTCTTTATTTTTAACTTGCACATCCCCCAGAAGACTGACCTATGTGTTACGTCTCACTGTCATCAATGGGAACTAAAGGAATTGAAGAGAAGTGTAAGAAACCTCAAGGCAGACAGGAATAACTCTCAGGTGAAATTCTTTCCAGTTCTCGTGTTAGCAGCTATTCTCTTGCTTATGCCACAGGTTACAAGGTTTATCTTTCACGCACACGGTGGCAGATTCTTTTATAATCCAGGGACTCTATTCTTTAAATAGGGAAACAGCTGAGATATTTGTCTTCTTTTTCTCCTCTGAGCAATGTCAAGTGTGTGCATGCACACTCATACATCCACAGGATGCTTTCCTTTTGGTGCAGCCTATCTGTGTCTGCAGCCAGTGCCACAACAGCTCAAGAGCTTCTGCTGCACTTCTCTACCATGTGCTATGTAAAATGAGAATATGGTAAACTTTGAAGTTTAAATAAGATAATAAGATCTGCAGTTCATAATCCATATTTTTAGATTCTTTTGGATATCAAACTACAGACAGGAAACTATTATTTGTGTTCGCTTGCCCTGTCTAGAACTTTGATCTAGACCTAGATCTCTCTTTGATCTAGATCTCTAGATCTAAATTTTTGTTTAGCCTTTATTTTGGAACATGTGATGGACAGAAAAGCTGCAGTAAGTGGCAGGTTGAGACAGCAGCATGCCTTCCTGTGCCTTGGTCCTTCCAGTGGCACATCTCATGAAGCAGGCCAGCAGGTCACAGAGTATTAGGTTCCCCTCGAGGCTGACACATGTCCTGGTTTCCTCTGTGAGGCCTGGTGGGGTGAGTGATGGAAATGGGATTGCAAATAGTCCCCCAGCTGCTTTTGCTGTGGTGAGTTTGTCTGCTGATGTCAGTTGTTCCCCCTCGTGTACTCAATGCTGATGACCCAAAGGAATCTGATTTTCTGTTGCTGTCAGGGGATGCAGTGTTCAGGAGGATGCCCCAACACTAGACCCCAGTCACACGTTTGCCTTTCCTCCCCATTTCCTCCTTGAGTACTGTAAAGGACAGTTTGTCTGATTCCCTCTGAATCTTGCTGATGTTTCTGTGGCTGTGGGGTTCTGACATAACTGAGGTCTGATGTTATCTGAAACCAGCTGATGTGGTTTCAGGTGTGTTAGAAGCCTCTGAAGGGTCCATCTATGAAAACAGGTTCAGCTCATTGTCATTTGATGAATACCCAAACTCCCTATAGTTTTTTGTTTTTTTTTTTTTTGTTTTTTTGTTTTTTTAAGTATTTTTCTCTAATGAACAGTATGTGAGCAGCCAGGAGGGCAGGGGAAGAGGATTCCTCATCCTTCTCAGGCAAATGACTGCCTTCCTTGTGGCACTTGGTTCACATACGTGCACTCTGTTTGACTTCCCTGCCATCCCATGATTACATCATCTTTTCAGGCAAAATGGAGCTGGAGTGTCTTTCCTCTACAAGTGGGACAGCATCCACACCAGTGGTCTTGGGGCTTCTCATGTGTGTGGGGTTCACAGCCTGAATCTTCCACAAGTAGGAGGAAATCGAGCTATCTGCTACCTTCAGGGTGTGTTCAGCTGTTGTTTCCATGGGAAGAGGTGCTTTGGTGATAGGATTGCTCACTTTGTTCAAGGGAAGACTTACACATCTAACTATGTACTGGTGGTTACAAATCCTGAGTAGAAGGGAGCACCTAGGAGTTGTCCCCTTGCCTTAGCATTGCCTGCTGGGAGGCCCTTCTGTCAGGCCTCTGGTTTGATGTGTTTACAGCTTTCTTATGTCTTTATTCTTCCTGTCCCTGGAGGTGTTCAAGGTGAGGTTGGATGGGGCCCTGAGCATCCTGGTATTAGATACAGAGGTTAGCAATCTTACCTGTGGCAGGGGAATTGGAGCTTGATGGATCACTGAGGTCCCTTCCAACCCAAGCCATTCTATGATTCTCACGTGCTGAACTCCTCACTGTGGAGCCCACAGTGTTAATTCATCTGTGGAAAAAATCCCACAGAGCTTGTTGCAATTAGCTTTTTACGGAGAGGCATTGTTTTTCTGGCATCCTTGTCAGTAGGCGCGTGGCACTGCAGATGGTTGACTTGTGTAACTTTATCATTTAATTAGTGCTGTGGAGCTAAGGTGCTTCAGGTTGGGACTGGCAGGCCTTGAGTGTGTGGTTGTTAGGTTCCTTCCATGCTGGAGGCATACGGTGTAGCATCTGGGGTAAGGTTAGAGCTTTTCCTAAGCTGCTATTGAACAAAGGCAGGCTTTATTGAGTGTCTACCCAGCTGCTCTATCAGAAGAAGGCTGTTTTACATCATCTTTGAATATCTAATTGGATTATATCTTTCAGAGGATTCTAACATGCTATCCGTAAAATACCTGCAGAAAAACTGGTCTGATTTGTTTGTTGGAATCAGAGGGATTTAGCTGTGTTTTCTAATAATTTTCCTTGCTCTCCTTACAGCAGTAAAATGCCCTTGTCTGCAAGCCCACAATCCTTTTTGAGGGCTGCAGACTGGGCTCTGTTTCCACACCCCTTGGCTCAGTCATTGCTGACGGTAGCACAAGACATATTACCTGACAGAGTTTCATTGGAGCTTGACGATCCCTGGATTTCATTTATGTTTTCTCGGGGAAAAAACCTTTAATTCCTGCTTTGTTTATTGCAGTTTGCTATTCCTGTCTCAGCCTATGCTTATCTCTCTTACGGCACTTCCAGCTTGGCTCCTTTAGATGATGAGGCTAAATGGGTGTGGAGGACTTGGAGAAGTTCAGGGTTCTTTCTCTTTGTGCTAGAGTTGCATTTCGGTAGTGCTGGTAAGTCCCATGTTTGCCTCTGTCCTTCAATAAGGAAGTGTCCTTGCTGTTGCTTGTTCACACTTACAGATTTTTTTTTTTTTATTTGATATCACTATGTTTAGAAGTTATGGAGGTGTTGCCTTACGGTATGTTGCCTTGGCACTGATGAAAGCAATATAAATCCTGACTAGGTGTCAGCAACACTCTTGAATTTGGTTGATCACTCTAATGGACATCCAGCGTCCTTGGGAAGCAGAAGGCTTTGCGTGTGGTTTTGTTTTTGCCCATGATGTGCTGTATGACCTCTGACAACTCTTTTCCCACTCAGTAGATAGAAGATTCTGAGCCATCATTCCTTGCATAAAATGACTCAGGATGGGTGTGTTGTGGTTTGGGCTTTTTTTTCCCCCTGTTTAATCAAAAGCAGTCAAAGATCCCACAACACTCCTGTGGAGCCTGGTAGAAATAGGACCACACCAGCATCTTTTGCATAATCAACCTGGGAAACTCGACCTATCTTTATAACTTCCAATTAATTAAATATTCAAGAAGCAACATACACCGTATGTGCTAAGGGTGTGCAGTGCTGGGTTATAACACTTCCAAACTGTTAAGCATTGTAATATATAGAACATCTATCTGTTCCTTGTTTTCTGGCAGATTAAAAAACGAATCAAAAAGTAGAATGTTATGAAAACGTAAGAACAATGCTTCATCCAATTGCCCCACTTTGTCTCCGCTGTGGTAATTCCTCTCTAATCATTTCCTTAAACACAATTGATTGTGTCTAATTTGCAACAGGGTTATGTTCCAACTAAATGCTCCATGAACGTACATGTTTCAAAAAGCTTTTAATCTAATAGCAGGTATGGCTAATTATGCCCCTCTTTCAGATTAGTTGCCAAATTTGGCAAATTTATGTCTATTACTGTCTTTTCTATGTGTAATGCAGAAGAATAAATTGTGTGCAGCCTGGTGAATTCCTGATTCCCAGCAAGGGATTTTGATTATAATACTCTCCAGTTGCCTTAAGAAAGGAAAAGCTCACATGATGTATCTTGCTATTGTTGGTACATGTTTGGATTAATTATTGGAGCCAAATGCAGTGGTTAAAAACACACAGCACTCAGCCGGACTGGGGACTGTACCTGAGGCAGTGTAAGAAACTCCCTGCACCAGCCTTGCTCTCTGCACTTCATGCAGCACACTCCTGCTGCTCAGCATGAAGAGCTGCTCATCCGCCTACTCCTCTCTACCCACACAGTCTCAAGCACGAGCCCTGCCCTGTGTCCTGCTCTTGGACCACTTCCCGAACTGTTGATAACTTACTTATTTATTTGCATAAACTGTGCTCTGGCCTTTCTGGCTGTAGCTCTTGAAAAGTCCTGTGTCTTTTTTCACCCAACCAGAACTCTTTCTTGTTCAGAAGGCACAGAGAAGGCAAGAGGTGCACCCTGGTCTAACTGATAGCTTCGTTTTGCAAATAATTGCATTTCAAAATACTTCGTGGTTTTTTTTTTTATGTTTGTTTGTTTGTTTGTTTTACTTTTAATTTTTATTATTTTGTTTTAGGTGCAAGACCTGACAATGGCACTGAATGAGCACTGCCTTCAAGCCTCCTTCCTGTAAGTGATAGGACCAAACAAGGCGGTGTGATGAACATGCCACTGCATCAAATCTCTGTCATTCCAGCTCAGGATGTTACCTCTTCCAGAGTCCCCAGGAGCAAGACCAAAGACAAAGAAGAACAGGTAATGACAGAAAAATTCTATTTTCACAGGAAGTTATCTGAACATAAAAAGGTAGGGAGAAACATCAGATTTGATTCTGATCCAAAAACACAACTCCTTGCAAGATTGCTTCTTTAAGAGAAAATGCATGTTAAACTAATTATTTCTAATTAGCATTCTAATATTTGCCATTTCAAAGTAGATGGCTGCAAAATGCATTGTCATTAAAGCTGTTGCAGGTGTATTTTCCTGAAGATAAGATTTGTATTCTTTACTTGGGAGCAAACTTGTGAGTGAAAATTTTGGTGGTCTTCTGTACTTATGAAACATGAAATGCAAAAATCTGAAGTATCTAATGGTTGCAAGGTTAAGAGAATTTAATTACTAGGCTGCTTAAAAAATAATTATTAAGGACATAATGTGTATGATCTTTGGGTATCAACCTCATTTAGACTCTGGGCTGTGTCTCTGTTCAAGCCAAATGTCTTTGTGTGCATCATGTTTTAGTTTATGCTAAAGCTGCATTGAATTTTGCATTATCTGCCAGTTCCACAGAAACCGTTTAATGTTCTTACAGCTTTACCCTAGTACAAGAGCAGTTCAAAAGAACATTCATGTTGTGGAGCAACTGCAAGGGCAGGCTTGTTCTGTAAACTAGGAGCATGTATTCAGCAGTGGTCAGATTCTCAGGAGACACAGAGCAGAGCTCTTGCAGATTGGGCACAGCTGAAGCATAAGGGACCGCAAAGGCACTGTCATGTTATGGGAAGGGATTCACTGAGACTAACTTTAGGTAGAATTTTAAGAAAAAATGTTGTTTCTGATGTGTTAGGAAATTCTGCTTTGAGTAGCCCTTTCACCCATGAGCTGACCAGACAGCTCCTACATAATTTTGTGGTTTGTCAGCAAAAAATCTGTTGTCTCATGGTTGTGTTTTTGGAGTCTTTATCTCATTAAAATTCTTAAAATGGATTGTAGTCCTTCACATTCTTAAACCAGTAATTAATTTCCTGGATTCCTGAATCCAGGTAGATTGACTTGGCACTAGTTTTGGTTGCCAGAATTAGGCAAGAAGTTGTCTTCACAGTTGAGATGCTTTAAGTCATTGAGGCATCTTGTCTCAGGAGTCCGCCAGAATCTCTCACTTCCTAACCTACAGTAAGTAACAGCAGTCCATGAATGCTCTGGGCAGCTCTCTGGATAAGAGGACTTTTTTGTTGCTTCTTTTGGACTCCTGCCATAAAGAAACACTGTGCTCTGAGAGAGCATGAAACAGTTCCCCTGTAAATACATGATGGTTCTCTGAATTGGCTACTTTCCAGTTAGGTCATGTGAATTAGGAGGCCAATCAGATTAGAATGACCTGTGGTAACTGTTTGACCATGCACTGAGCTCAGAAGCGAGAGTCCCAAGTCTCTTTCTAAACCTTCTCTTTTGTTTCTGACACAGCACCTTCAGATACAGGGTGCAAGAGGAAGAAATTATAGAACATCACCAGTGTATTTTCAATCATTTCAGACCACCCGTGATGTGTATGAGGTAGATATCACTGCAAGATAAAAAGTACAATTCTCCATTGAGCAAATTTGCTTAGTGGTTGCAGGTGGTTTTCCCACCTTGGATAACATCTGCAGTTCCAGATACCAGGTAAAAATAAGAAAGCATTTGCACTGCAGTTTTGTACATTCTGTACAAATTCAGTGAAACGCCAGTGCTCCTCTCTTTCAGTAGTGTAACTTTCCATTATGCAACATGGTTTGCAGTTACTTCTCTGTGTTGTGACTGGCCTGGACACCATTCTTGCATGGATTTCTACAAAAATATGTAATGGATTTTTAGGAGCGAGTGGAGCATTTTACAGTTTGATTTAAGTACCTCAATTTTCTTTCCTTTCCTTTTCTCTATAATGAAGTGATCCTTACTTCTAATAGCAGTAAGTGCCTCAAGCCATTGTGTACACTGTGGTCTTAGAAAGTTTTGAATAGTACAAAGCCACTTGCCAATCTGAACAAAATCAAACAAACCCCAAATCGCAATCACAGTCAGTATTACCTTTCAAAAGATAATATGGAGGTTTACTGTATAATAGCAGGTTCTTAGACCAAGGGCATCTCCAGGTGTGTGCTTTGTAGACTGAGTTGACTCTGTACATATCTGCCTTGTTTATTACCAAACTTGGCTAAAACCAAAGTATATGAAAGTTGAATGTCAGCTAACAGATCAAAGTTTGGCTTACTTTTATTCTTGTTTTGGTTTACTTTTCCTTTGGGAGCTTGATATTTCAAACTAGACCATTAGCTTGTCTGTACCTGCATAAGCCATTCAGAGAAAGAGCTCAAGAAGCACAGCAGCAAAAAGTGAAGCACCCTTGTGCCTAGAGAGGGAACTTTGTCAGTCTGAGGAAAGTTAGTTTCTGATTTCTTCTCCAGAAGGATGATGTTTTATTTCGCGTTCACCTATCTTTTGTGAATACAGATGTGTTTAATTTTCCACATTATGTTTATAAGAAGTGCAGAGAGAATTTTGTCCAGCTGAATAGTTCAGATTTCTATTTGCGCTCTTTCTTGCTTCTGATCAAGATGTAGCTTTGATATTTCAAGTTAAGGCTTGACTGGTTTTAGTAATGGTTTTCCTTGCTACAAGAGCGAGTTTTCTGGACTAGTGGTTTGGGACTAACTGTGAAAAACAGCAAGAAATCCTTACCACCATTATTACACAACAATTTATCAAAGCAGATAATCTGTAGTCCTTGGGCATGTCTCATGTAGGTTCAGTACATGAGGAAGTCTGTGGCAGAAATCCTACTGCATTTGAAAAGGTGGTAAGGTACACAACACCTGCCTGCCATTTCTGTTTTAGGTCTTCAGAAGTGATGATTAGAATGATGTTTAATAGTGGAGCCTGGTAGATCCTCATTCAGGTTAGTGTGATTTTTGAGATTTGAAGTAGTTGAAAACTGTGGTTACCAACACTCTTTGATGAAACTTTGTCCATTTTCACAGTAAAAATGGGGAAGGTCATAAAGGAATTACTACTCTTGCATTTAACTCAGATGAACCGTTAGCTTTAAGAGCTATTAATAACCATCATTAGCTTCTTACTTATCCTTTACTAGGAATAGCCTCATACTTACCTGCCTTAAGGGAGAGTCGCTCTATTGTTTGTGAAGTGCAACAGATTCTGCCCCTTTGGTGGCTATCCTGCTGATAGTGATGTTTCCTGACATATCCAACAGACAGCCCTCAGCACTTGAAGTGGAAATGAGGCAGTGATGCTGGCATGTGGTTAAGGTGTTGTTCTGATGTCATTCTGTGGCAGGATATTGCTTGATGAGAGGTTTGTGCCCTACAGGTTGTTTGTAAAAATTAGTATGGTGAGTGAAGCTCTCTAACTAAAGCTTTTACACTGCCCTTCTGAAAACATATGAGTAACTTCTATGCTGTGGCCACCTGTGCTATGATCTCATAGGCAGATCATGGATGGGCTGATCAAGTGTGAATGGGAGATCATGGGATGCTGCTGCAAACCACTTTGGGCACTCAATGGCCTGGATGTGGGAAGTGATACTGAGTTCCTCTCAAATTGTGTGTAGCAAAGATCATATATTGCAAAAGCAGATACATGTTCCAGTCAAATTTAAACATCAGTTTTATTTCACTGGCTGAAACTCTTTTGCCCTCTGTTCTGGAGCAACTGCCTTCTTGTCTGTAAGTGCTGTTAAGTAATTGGCTGCTATGTGCTCGGCAGAGATTTTGTAACAATCTCGTGCATCTTCATGTGCTGTCTTGGAGGTGCTGTGACTACCTGATTTGTCTGGATGAAATTGTGGTGAAAGAAGTACATTGTGCTGCATCTTGCTAAACTTCTGCCTTCTTAGAGATCTCTTGTATTCCATAACATTAATGCCTATTAACTCATACAAGCCACGTCTTACCAGAAAAGCAGGACAGAAGGAAAAAAGCAATAGATGCATTTGCAAGAATTTTTAATCACAGATTGGTAATGTAATATAACAGTGAATGCATTGTATTGTCGAATCCAGTGTAATGCCTTGAGAGCCATTATACTGTTCTTCAGGTACAGAAGCACTCTCTGACCTCTTCAGTCCACTTTTTGGACTTTGAGCTGTGTCTGTGGGCTCTGACTGGCTGAACTTTATTGAAATTCTTGTGCATTTGTAAGGCAGCATATGTGGCTTTGCTTGTCCATTGAACCAAACCAACCGTTAAGCGAACTCCTCTGAGAGTTTTACCCCTTATTATTTTTATACTGAGATTTATGTGTTTGTGTGTAGCTATGTACTATATTAACACTGCCTGGCATCTTTCCTATATTAAATTCACTTTGTATAGAAACTGGTTAACTACGGAAGAATTTTTGTCCAAGTATCCTGTAACTCTTCTGTGGGAAGCAGATGTCTCATTAAGCTGTACTGCTTATAGGCTTGGCCACAAAATGGGAATTGCAAAATCCTTTCCTGACAATACAAACTTTGGCTTTTACCTACCGTGTTTTTCACTGGCTCATAAAGTGCTTCTCGGAAAAAGCTGATATCACACTTCCTGCTTTTTAAAAAGTAGCAATTTGTCAAATTTTTGTTGTCAGAACAAGCAACAAACAGAAGCACATTGGAGGAGCTACAGGGAAAATGCTTCTTCTCCCATTGTCTGGGACCAGGTAGGAACACTGAAAACACCCTGAATGACAGGCAGTCTTAACAGCCTTCTGAATTGTAGTCCTGCAGTGACGTTGTCATGCTGAGAACAAGGTTTTCTTGGCTGATTTCTGTACTGACTTCTGACATCTTAGTGTGTGTTTACACAGGAGTAGATAAGCTTCAGCAGGTAAACAGTTTAATGAGGACCACTACAGGAAAACTGCTTGAGAAGTTGCTTGACACCAGATCCCTCTCTTTCCTCCAGGGCTGCACTTGTCTGTGCTTCAGCACCTCCCTTCTTGTGATCTCCCCCCTTGGTTATTAGGAGAGGCCTTGTGTTTGTCATGATGTCTTAGCTGTCATTGCAGGCAAGCCCTGCAGACCTTCCCCAATCCCCGTGAATGTTCTCTGCTCTTGTTGTGTCAAATGCAGGCTGAGAAGATTGTCCTCTCCAGCCCTGCTCTCGGAAGCTGAACGCAGGAGTGCGTTGTTTCCCAGAAACACTGGTGGCAGAGGAGGAAGAGAGGAAATGGGAAGTGGGGGGAGCTGCTCCTGTTTGAGCAGTTCTAACAAAGGAAGTCAGATCACACCATTTGATTCTCTGTTGTGTTTGTCTTGGAGTGTGTGCAGCATGTGTGTGTGAGGAGAGGAGCAGGTGGCTTCTGAGTGGAGATGAATTATGAAAGTGCTTTTTGAAAGGGATTTGAAGGAGAAGAGGAGAAAACCCTGAATTTTAAAAATGCAGTAAACATTTCAGAAGCTGACAGCAGTTGATACAGCAGTGAAGCATGTGAACTCCTTTCTTTGGAGTCTCGGCACCAGAAACCTGTGGTTAATTATTATGATCCGTAGCTGTTGCATTAACCTGAATCCTTAAACCACCTCTCTGGTATTAACGAAATCTGTCTAGTTTTTGTTAGCAGCTCATGAGAACAAGCTGAGCATAATTCTTAGAAAAACAAAATTTTGTGAAAGAGGTGCTGGCACTGCTTAATTGTGTGATAGCTGAGTGCATTTCCTTTGTGGTTTGTAGGTGTGTTCCTGTTTTGTGATCCTGGCATTTTTCTTTCCTGGCAAAACCATGCATGCTTGTTTGCTTTCTAAGAACAGTGTGTCAGTCAGGATCCCGCACTGAGCTGTGTCTGCATATCAATGTATGTGTCAGAGTGGTGTGACTGAAATCACTGTGGCTCCACAAAGACATGGGTCAAGGCCCTAATCATTTCCATCATCCAGTGGCCTTACTATTTCTTCAAAGAGATGCTATCAGGATTCCTGTAAACTGATATTTAAAGCTTTGTTAATTAAAGGTAATTTCTGTAAATGAAAGAGAGACCAGAAGTGCAGGGATATATTTTTTTCTCCTTCATGTTAAGCCTCATGCATTGATGCACTGCGAGTGTCTTCATTTCTTTCCTTAGTTTTGTATTGTTTGGGGATATTTTTTTTCCCTGTTAAGAAGAAAGACTAAAAATTCTGTGAGAGGGGAATGTAGTGGTGTAGCATCCTTACAGTATCTGTACTTCAGATTTTTCAGAGCTGTGTTTGACATTCAAGTTGCTGATTTTCCATTATACTCCTTTCCCCCGTTTTCTGAAAAGGTGTATGTAGCCTTAGATAGGCATCTCTGAATTTAGGTAATTTTTCATAGCCGTTACTCAATTTATGAAGAAATCTTGCTGACAAGGGAGGAGGGCTTTGTGTTCTTTAGGGATTGCTTCTCTGCTCTCTGCAAAAACATAAGAACATTGGACTACAGCCTTCTGAGTCGGTAGTCCTCACACCTAGAAACAAAATCCACCTTTGGGACCCATTCAGCTTCTCTTGGTCCCAGAAGTGGTGGTTACTCATCTGCCTCTGAACTTCCCTTTGCTGATTTACCTTGCTGCTGTTTTAGAAAGTCATTTATGGAGATTTAGGGTACTATTTAGGGTACTATGGTTAGGCTGCAGTTGGACTTGATGATCTTCAAGGTCTTTTCCAACCTGGGTAATTCTATGATTTCATGACAGCCGCAAGTCTAATGACTGATCAATCCCAAATGCTTTTTGATGAGGTTAGTGACTGGAATTCAGAACTTCATTTTCAAGAAGCTGAGAACTGAATTCTGCTCTTTTTCAAAGATAAAGGGAAGAATGGGATCATGTACTTGTTGATATTTAAGCTTATTTACAACCCAGTTCCTTATTTTTATAAATGAGTGCACTTCACGTTAAAGACAATGAGTGGGAGTGACCTTTTTGTATTCTTTTTTCATATTCTTTACTGTAGGATGTATCGTATTCCTTGTGAACCTGACAACAGGTGGCTTAGTGGGTCATGGAGAGGATTGTCCTCAAATCTGCAGAATTTGGCCTTGTTCTTTGCTATGTGCACACTGTGTGTGCTCCCAGTGTGTTCATCAGGAATTCAACGTGTGTGGTGCTCCTAGAGGCAACAGTATGAGATTGAGCGACAAAATGTATTGAACGTTACGCAACTGCAACCATGCATGTTTGCTTGGATATTCTTATATGCAAAATCTGAGTGTTCAAATAGTTTTTTGATATAGTTTTAACATTAGAACATTTTCAGAAGTTTGTATCTTACATTTTGGGTTTTTGGGAGACCTCATGGTTATATTTATAACATGAACTTTCTTTTCTGTATGACCTGCTTGAGTCTATACCAAAAGCAGTTGGGAGATACAGATTTCCAATGTGCCTCAGTACCCTGAAGAAAAACTTGCATTACTTTGCACATTAGCTAATTTCAGTCACTTTTGCCATATTTGACCAGGATTGTTTCTAATTGTTCTGTGTTTACCCTTCATCCCAGCCTTCTTGGATAAACTTCACTATTGCCAGGAACTGGGGCAACATATGATCAAATACATCTCCCCCACCACAACACACACTTAGTATTTCCACAAGATTGTCTGCTGCTCCAGGATGGACCAGGTTCCTGGCCTGCCTGAGGACACAAACAGGTGGGTGACATCTAGTAGGGAGGCAGCTTACAGAACAGGCAGTACAAGGAAGAAACCCTTGAGATAGGGTGTCCAGAAGCACCTCAGCTCAGGTGTGCTTCTCAGTGTGTAGCTCAGAGGTGAGCTGGATAGGTGCAGAGGTCTGAGTTCCAAGTGCCACAGAGCCTGTTCAGAAGAGAGGAGCTCCCAAGTGACAAGCGTAAGGGGAAGTGAGAACCCACAAACTAAAAACACCTCCACATGCCTGAGTTCACAGTTCTTGGGAATGCTGATTAGTTGGCTGTAATCCCTATAAGCATGATTAAAGCTCACCTGATTTTTGTGGCTGGCAAAGAGAATAGGTTCTGGAAGGAGAGGTTGTATGCAGTAGAAGCATGTGCTGAGTCCTACACTTTGTTTACAGCAACCCCATGCAATGCTACAGGCTTGGAGCAGCTGCATAGAGGTGCTGCAGGCTGGCAGCTGCATAGAGGAAAAGGATCTGGGAATGCTGACTGACAGCTGGCTGAACATAAGCTAGCAGGGTGTCCAGGTGACCAAGAAGGCCAGTGGCCTCTTGGCTCATATCAGAAAGAGTGTAGGTGATCAGACCCCTGTACTCAGCTCTGATGAAACCACAGCATGAGTACTGTGCTTCTGGGCCCCTCGCTACAAGAAAGACATCAAGGCCCTGGTGTGTGTCCAGAGAAAGACAAAGAAGCTGTGTATAGTCCGGAGCACAGGTGTAATAAAGAGCAGCTGAGAGAACTGGGATTGTTCAGTCTGCAGAAGATGCTCAGGAGAGTCCTTATTGTCATCTACAACTCCCTGAAAGGAAATTGTGGTGAGGTGGGAGTCGACCTCCCCTGGGTAGCAGAGATAGGATGAGAATGAATGGCCTCAAGTTGTGCCAGGGGATGTTTAGGTTGAATTTTTAGAAGAATTTCTTCTCCAAGCATGGTCAAATATTAGAACAAACTGCCTGGGGAGAAGAATGGTGAAGTCAGCATCCCTGGAGGTGTTCAAGAAATGTGGAGATTTGGCACAGAGGAACACAGTTAGTGGGCATGGTGGAGGTGGGTTGATGATTGGACTAGATGATCTCGGAGGTCTTTTCCAACCTTAATGATTCAGTGATTGTATGTATGCTGATGCTCAGGTTTGGACATCTTTTCCTTGACCTTATATTAGTCATAGAAATCTTTTTTTTTGCAACGTTTGACCTTTTCTATGATAGTGGCACTTTGTATGAATCATTGCACTAATTGATTCATTTCTGAAGAGCTGGCAAAAGTGGACATTAAAAGCTTGACCACATTATACTACAAATCTGTGTGGAATCAGGTTATTTCTTCAGTGATTTTCAGAGTCAGTATATTAGTCTTTCCTCTCTAGTTACTACGAAAATAATAGATGACTTAAAAGAATGGCATCCTGTGCCTTCATGCTATTTCAGGAGAGCTTTTCAGCCAGTAACAGGAATCCTTTCAGAGTTGGCTGCCAAATGTGATCTGTTGTAAGGTATTTCCCACACCAGACTTGTACTCCTCTGTGGGAGGATGTTAACCTCCCTTAAACAGTGGTTAAAGATGCTTGCTAGAAACCAGAGGCCGGTACATACCTTAGTTGTATTTTCTAGCATTTGGATTGTAGTAAGGAGAGGGGAAGTTGTAGGCCCCACAGTTCAATGCTGCCTTTCCAGGGCTGATGTAAATGAGCATATCTGCAAGTCCTCTGAGGCCCCATGGAGTCACACAGGGCAAGTTTTATCTTACTACTCCTGCATCTGTTGATGTCAGATTTGACTATATAGTCCAGGGAAGTGACTAGTGTGTGTGTGTGTATACACATATATATTTTGCTTTTCTTTCATCTTCCTGTACTGTACTTTAAATGTCACAACCATATGCTGTTCAGAATTACAGATTGGCATTGAATTGTTTATGAGATTATCCTTTTCTTCAGAACTGGAGACAGGAGCCCCAGAAAAGACACTTTGAAAGAGTGGGGGCTGCATCTGGCTTTTTTTTTTTTTTTTTTTTTTTTTTTTTTTTTTTTTTTTTTTGAATGGCAAGTGATTAATTGATTTTCTTATTTTTTTTCTTCTTGAAAGCAGTCAAGGAACAGCCTTTTATCACAGATTACTGGCTCTTTCTGAATTGAAGGCTTCAGAGAAGGACTGACTGGATGCACAAAACCCACATCAGTTTTAGAGTTTTTTTTCTGGTAATTGTTTGCCTGTGTATTTCTAGTCATTATTCTCAAGCAGTAGATGTGAGAGGAGGTGGTTTCTGGATTGATCAGTTTGAAAAAAGCAGTGTACATTTCCCTCAGCAAGTAGCTTATGTGTACATTTTTTGGCTTTAGATTTTATTCACAACAGTGGAACCATTTGGTTGACCTCAAAGAATATGCAATGGTAGGGTGTTTCTCCCCTCCCCCTTTTCTCTCCACCCTCCCCTGTCCTCTTTAGTTATGTTTATTGTAGTGCAGATGGCAGAGAGCACATTATTTGGGTAAAGATTGCAAGGCAGGCTTGTATGCAACCAAGTGAAACATTCACTAATTTTTGCATCTTAATTTCTCTGAGCTGGTTAATATAACAGCAGTTAAATAGATTCTTTCCACTTGAAATGCTGCAGTGTAACTTTTCCTTTGGCTGCCTACAAGCATTGTGTATAGTAGAGCCACTTGAGTAACTGAAACATCCGCAGGCAGAAATGTGGAAGAGCCCCCTCTAAACAGGATATTCTGCTCTTAGACACCAAGGTTAGAGCCCCTGGGAAAAGGGGAGCACAGCTACTGAGTACCTGTAAGCTTTAAACTGTAGCTATTTAAGTTACGCACTTTAAAAGGAAGTGTTCATGGAAATGTTTGCAAATTAGAGCCTGGGTACTTCCAGTGTTGGGTTGTGCTTAAAATAATATAAAATACCCTCTCTCAGTGCAGAACTGGTTCTGTTCTGTGATTAATATAAAAACCTTGACTGTTGTGCTTACATTGCTTCAAGTCACCATGTAAAGAATCTTGATTGTCACATAGTGATGATATATGTTGTCACACACAGAAGAGGGAGGGACTTGCTGGAATACAGATTGTTTTGTTGTATGAAATTTTTACTAGGTAAAGTGGAGCATAGCTATATAAAATAAAAGTTATATTCGTGTATTTGTAGGCATTAATAATGAAAGGCTGATTGTCCTCTAAACTGAAGTCTGCAGGACCTTCCACCCCCAAACCCTTTCCCGTTAGTTAGGCTGAGAATGCCTTCTTTTATTTTTGTGGCTCCTTTGAAGTTTGTGATGTTGAGGGACAGGAGGGATGGTCACATTGGGTTTGCCCTGACCTCTGTTACAGAAGCAATGAAGTCCATAACTGTACAAGACACACTGTAGCCAAATCTCCAGTGTTGAGCTGAAGACAAGGGGTAGATGTTCTAGTTTGGTTGATAGTTTGTTTCCATACCAACCAGCCTTAGTTTACAGAGACCACATCTGACTTCTATTTTCTGTGTTTTTAATTCTGAGTTTGTCTTCAGCTCCCAGCAGCTGGTTGTTGGTGCCTCTTTCTCTGTTAATTGAAACAGGCTCTTAAGTTGTGCTCATGGACTACTCGACACATTGCAAGCAAGTTAGGTCTTCCTTTTTTTTAGAGAAACTTACAGATAAAGTTCTTAAATCTCTCCTAGTTGTGTGTTTCCAGAAGCCTTGAAAGAGCTTGGGGGCAGGGAAGGAAATCCTTCCCTCTGGTCTCTCTTATTCAGAAGGAAATACTGGAACAGTGGAGGTGAATACAAAGATCTCAATTACAAGGCGAGCTGCTTTTCTTTGCTGTTGGTGCTTTGTTGTTGCTGCTGCCGGTTGTTGCTGCTGCCGTCCTCCCTTAATTCTCCAGCGCTTCCCTTTGGCGGTGCTGTATTTCAGAGGGAAAGCTGATCTCTCCTTGCTGTAGCACAGTAGCACATTGCATTGATCAGGTTCTCATCTCCAGTTGTCACCGTACTGCAACTTCCTAAATCCTTCACCATGCTCCTGCTTTATGTGCTGAATCCTGTATAGCTTGCAGTTGCAGTTGGTGTCATTGGACTTGCTCAAAGTAAAGCACAATTTGAGTTTATTTTTTTCCCCAAAAAAATCAATTTTGATTGCTTGATGTCTGTGAAGTGCCTGTCAGCCTCTTCATTTTTACCACCCTGCTAAGCTTTGTCATCTGTAAATGTAGCTGGCAAAGACTTAAAGACTTTTCTATATTTTTTTTAAATTCATTTTCACACGATTATTGAAAATACTGACTAATGCCAGGCTTAACACTGATCTTATGGAACCAGTAGAAGCATCTTCACTTGACTGTGTATCGACAAGGTCAACTTTGAATCTGCCAGGACCTCACTCATCACCATTTATGTTTTCTATTTGTATTGCTTGCCTTCTTTAGATGGAAAAATCACATCATATGAGGCAGTTGCAAATTTCTACTTGGTGAAACTAGCTGCATTCAAAACATTCATAGCTTAAAAGAAGGAAGTGGGGATCACTTGATAATGCTTCCCCTTACCATCCTTTTGTGAAGTCACTTATGCCTGTGACAAATGAGTGCCACTTTGCTCAGATGCAGAGCAATGACTTGCACTAATTCAGAGCTTAGCTGTTTTACACTCTTTACATAGGGTCATCAGGCATCCCCAAAAGGCTTTTAGGAAATCAAGTCAAAGTCTCTCAGAAAATGGTGATCTGGACTGAATACAAATCAAGACAGGCTTACTTGTAAGTATGAGTTTCACAAAAGCCTTGAACTCGATTATTCTTAAGGAGATATTCTTTACCTTGAATACAGCAAATCAAATCCTTTCATCTACCTTGGAAAATACTTCCAGTAACACTTAAGGCTTCCTTCTAAATCTTGTCAAATGGAACCTTATTAATTCATGCTGATAGTTGGAAAAAACACTGCTCTTTTCCTACCTCATAGCCTTTGTAGATGTCTGGGGATGGCACCTCATTAAAGCAAAGTCTGCAGAAAAACACAGTGCTTTGTTTTACACTGGGCAACAACTGACTTGAGACTGTACTGTTGTTTGCAGAGTGTGAATTGGAAGGAACATTCCACCACTGCAGACATAGTTCAGGTGGTAGTTTCAGTGCTCGAGAGAAGACTACTAGGGAAAGTTATTGGCAGACGAGGCTGGCAGACAAAGCAGATGGGGAGAGCATGTTTCCAGAAAGACTGTCCTCACTCCCTGTGGTATCCCTGATTCAGGAGGGCTTCTGGAGCAGTCAGCACACCCAAGTGTTGGAGCTTTCCTTTACACTGCTCATTCCATGGAGTTTGAAGAATAATGCTGTTTGGAAAGATGCTTTTTAGTAGTTCTTAGAATGAACTGATTTAAGTGTTCTTGCATTTTCTATTAATGAGGCTAGGGAGCGAGCAGGCAGGAGCTCAAGCACATCCTGTATGGTTGGGCCATGCTGTTCCCCTCCCAAATATTGGTTCCCACTGCATTGTGTCTGTGCTATGCTGTTTTGTTGTTACTGTTGTTTTTAACCCCTCATCATCTATAAACCTGTTTCCTTTTGAATGCAGATACAGCAAAGATCATGAAATGCTTTCCTCATACATATCTCCAAGTTACTGCCTGTCTGTAACTCTTGCTTGGGTTTACACCCTATAACCCTGACTGCAACAAGGGTCAAAGTCTAGCACAACATTAAAAACTTGATAACAGTGTGATACAGCCACTGGAAAGCCATCTCTTCATGAAGTGGGCAGAACCAGTGGGGAAGAAATGCCTGAGAGCACCTGACAAAGCATCCAGGTTCTACAAGGTGAGGACTGGGCCCTGGGACCAGCACCCCAGGAATGGTGCAGATGCGGTCAGCAGCTGGGGGTGGGCTGCAGGCCCTGGTATCCTTACCACATCCACAGGATGGTGTGGGGTAGCCAGCAGGAGCACAGAAAGCAGACGGCTGAAGGCTTACTTCAGTCTTGCTACCTGTGGTAAACCTGGCTGAGGCACCCACAGTCTCTGGGAATTATAAAGGTGAAGGGAAGCAGATGAGATCAGCTGTTTTCATGGCACTGCTGTTTTTTCAGTTCAGTTATTGAGACGTGTAACTGTGAAGTCTGATGTTCTGATTTAGAACAAGGATTTTTGAAGTGTTTAATGCAGAGCCCTGACCCCAGGTGTGTTGTATCTTTTCTGTCAAAACCCTGTGCAACACATGAGGGGGGGGCTAGCTATTGCTGGGTTTGAATCTATTTTTTTGTTGGCTTGTTTTTCCTTTCGGAAGAATTTGTGAGGAAGCTCTTGCAGTTCCTCTTTGTAACAAAGTTCTGGGTTTTGGTTTTTTTCTTAGATTTCTCAAATGTTTGTGAAAGTGTCCTAACTAGTTCCCTCATGAATGGTTTTGCTGGGCAGAACTTGTGTGCAGTCCACCATTCTGAACTCAGCTATACCTCCCAAAGCCAAAAAGCGGAACAAGGAGCCAAACCTGTAGAAGTTTGGCCTTTTAATTCCATGTTTAATCACCTGATTTTCTCTAGTGTGAAGTGCTTTTTGTGTGTGTGTTTTTCTTCCATCTTTTAATCCATCTTTAAAAAATTCTACAGACGATATTGTTCTATCCTGCTCTTGTTTTGTAGCTGCATTAGTGACACCCACAGCACTTGGGTAGGCACCATTACATTGCTCTGTAGAATTGTAATTTTGCTGTCACAGTGACAAGTACTTGAATTGGGCACAAGCAGTATACCCAAGCCAGCTCTTACCCGCGGGTGCTGCTGTCTTTCTGCCTGCTGTGTGGAAGCATGGGATTTGTGTGGTATTTGTTAATGCTTGGTAAAAAGTTTGAGTACTGATGCTAATTTCATTAAAAATAGATGTAAAATCCTCACTTTTTTCCACTGTGAAGTTCACGTAGACTGGGAGAAACATCTGCTGTATCAAAGTCTGTTAGCTCCTCAGTGTGTCTTCTGATTGCAGAAGCTCCTTCCAGCCTTGTTTATTTGGAAGTAGTCTCAAGTAACACTGCATCTGTGCAGCCTGCAGCATTTCATGAAAAAGAGAGAAGCCTCTCAGTAAGTACCATCTCCCACAGTTTCACAGGCAGGAAGCACTTCCTGATATTCAGCATGACCTTATTCCCTTTTTCCTTTCTTATCCTTGTGCCATCCACATTGGTTCTTCCTTTCTTCCACCTTCCTTTGGTTTGGACCAAGAGATGTCCACCAGCTGGAAGCCACAGGGTAGGCTTGAGGTTGGAGTACATGTGGCAGCAGCCAAGAAGCCAGAAGGATGCTTGCAGGAGGCCCCTGCACTGCCCTCAAAGGCTGTGCAGAGACTCAGACAGAAATATGCCAAGTTAAAAATGCAAGATGATCTGCCCCTGGATGATGACTGTCGTCTCCTACCCCATGGCCAGGAAGGACCAGAAATGCTTCTCTGCTGGCTGAGGTACACTGCAGAGAAATGACCGCCTTTCTATCATTATCTCATGGATACCAAGTGCCATTTTGTACTGCAGGCTTCAGTTCAGAGTACTTTTTTAATTATTATATTCTTTTATTTCATTGCTGCCACCACCTATACATCAAAGAAGTTCAGATTGGCAACAGAAATTTGGATAAGGTCTTAGAAGAGGTTTTATAGGAAATGAGCAGATGGTCTACTAGAGAATTTCCCCAGGAGGTGGCAGTTATTTAAAAACGGGAGAAACTAAATAGACTGTACAAAATTTGACTGTAAAATTAACTGGCCAGCCAGTAGCTAACTACTTAACCAACATGATTCAGCTTGGCCTCTAGCATAAGCACATAATGAAGTGATGTGTCTTTGAGCTGACGCTGCACGTGTTATTTCAGGTTTCACCTAGTAAGTGCACATGAATGAAAGATGACTTTGCTCTGCACAATTCTGGTTGTGGAGAGGCCTCTTCTGCATCTCTTCCTTCGCAGCAGTAACATCATTGTTCAGGCATGCAGGAGACTGCTGCAAAATGCCCTTCATTCTAAATAAAATGGAAAACTGTTTAACTGAACCCCTTCAATTTTTAAACTGCCCTTTCTAGCCTCCTGAACATAAGAATCATAAGAAATCACAAACTGCTGTTTTTTTGTTTGTTTGTTGTTGTTGTTTTTTGGTTTTTAGTTTTTTTTTTTTTTTAACTCATTGAACTCATGGCAATTTGGAATTGTTTGTCACACGGCCTTACGCTTTACATATATGATTCTGAATTATTCCCCCCAGTTCTGACACACATAAAAATTGGGGGATTTGTGTGTGAGTGGGTTCTTGGTGAAATTTTTAGTTAATTTGAAATAATTGTTTTAGAAAGACCTGTGTTCATTATTCTTTAAAGAATTAGGAAAGTGGTTTTTGGTTTATTTATTTATTTATTTATTTAAATCTCTCTGATAAAAGACCATCTCCAACAGGAAGATGAGATTGAATTCTCTAATGCTAAGTTTTAAATTGAAATACACAATGGAGATAACTGTCTGAAATAATTAACATCATTTAATTACCCTTATGTTCATCTATTTGTGCTCTGGTTTGTTTCTCCCAGAAATGCACTGCACTGCTACCAGCCCAAACTGCAGGAGCGGCCCCATGGGCCCCGTGCATGCATGGCTCTGGGACAACCCTTCACCATAACGCTGGAGCAAATGAGATTAAACTGTATTTCTCTTCCAGCTTGCTATGTTCAGAATTGTTTGAGTTGGAAGGAACCCTTAAAGGTCATCTAGTCCAACTCCCCTGCAATGAACAGGGCCACCTATAACTTGATCATGTTGCTCAGAGCCCCATCTAGCCTGACTGTGGATGTTTCCAAGGGTGGGACATCCACCACTCCTCCGGGACACCTGTGCCAGTGCCCACCACCCTTAATACAACGAACTTTCTACTTATACTCAGTCTAAATCTCTTCTGTTTTAGTTTGAAACCATTTCCCCTTTTTCTGTCATAACAGACTCTGCTCAAGAGTCTGTCCCCTTCTTTCTTATTGACCGAGTTTAGAAACCGACCTTTGTAACCTCTGACCTATCCTTCTGGAGTGTTATAGTGATATGTGGAAAAGGGCAAATATTCTTAACTAAGCCTCAATGTATACTCCACTGTATACAAAGCCTGACAGCTGTAAGTTAATGACAGATTTTTCCCCTCCCCTCCAGTAATCCTCTTAGCCCCGGTTTCAGAGTCTGAAAAACTACCTCAGAACTCGACACTGGTTTCCGTGCCGTAAGCACAGATATTAAAGTAGACATCTAGAGAGTGACTTCCTGGCAGTGCAGGTGTCCAGAAATTTTGACTGCAAAATCCTTGTTAGCAGTGGTTCTGTGAGAAGCAGATTCAGGTATCACTCTGTGCATGCAGGAGTCTGCAGGCATGGGGAGAAGAAGGTCCTGATGTTTAATCAAAATGCAGTATGAGAATGTACAGGTTTTAGATCCTGCCATCAATAGAGCTAATCTTGCAGTTTATGTTTACCACTTGCTGGAATATAAAAAATCAAGACAGGTAGATAGAAATGAACAGACCATACTCTGTTTCACTACTCAGAAGGTGTTACAGTCAGAATAATCTGCTGTTTAATCTGCTACTGTCTGGTTATAGTGCAGACTCTGGGTATGCCACATGACTCTGGTATCCCTGACAAGGTGTATTCCTTTCGGCTTCCTTTGCAGAAACAGAAGATCTGTCTATAAAGCAGTCTTCCTGTCTCTGTCGCATTCAGCCCAATTGCTTAGCTGGTAGGATGTGATGTGCAAGACTGGGTTCATGCACAGATACTGCCTTTGGTGCACAATACAATAAAGCTACGTTTCATTTACAGGAAACTAACCACTTTAAAAAGCCTTGATATTGTGTTGAGATGGCTCTGTCATTTGGACCACAGCAGATAACTGATAAACAGATGCCAGATAACTTGTGCCTCTAACAGAAATCAAAGCAAAACAAAACAGTTCTGGGAAATAGAATAGAATCTGTAAGTGGCATGCACTGACATTTGCCTACTGCAGTAATTGCAAATGAAGTATTTGCAAATTAGCCCTGCATTTGTTCATTCTGGAAGGATATTGAAAAGTAAGAGATATTTGTAGTTAGCTTGTGAAGTTGTAGTGAGCAGCGGAATTTATTGCTCAAGAGAAGAACCACGTGAATTTATCTCCCATATTCTTCCACCCACAAAGTTCCCCTAAACAATCTCTTATCTGTAAACAGCCAACTGAACCTGCCAGCTAGAGCAAGGCTTTTATTTACCACCTTCTTTCTGTGGTATTGTTTTCCAGTCTGTCCCATCCTTTCTCTGACTTCAGTGTTCATCTTTATGTGGCTTCTCTTATTCCCTTAGGAGTAAGAAACATTAATTTCTGAGCAACTGGCTGAATTTACTGGTATCGGGTATTCTAGAGGTGTGGCTCTTGTGGTTACTATTTTTTCTTTGACTTCTAGCTGTGTGGACTTTTAATATTAAAATTCATAGTATAATCACCAGATCTACTAATAAGTAGAGGTAAGAAAATGGATCTGGGAGGGACATTCTCCCTGCTCTTTGGATACAGGGAGAGTCGCTATGGTTCACAGCACAAAAATTGCTAGGGATTGCTTTTGGGAAGGGGGGAGAGGTGGACATCAGCTGCAGCGAGGAATGAGCTGTTCTGGGAGCTCTCATGCATTATTCATCACGAGCTCCTTTCACTTGGATCAGCTGGAGGAAGTAGTTAGTCTAGTTTGAGCTACCCTAGTATTACATTTAAGGGGCTTAAACAAGCCCAGGCAAGTACAGAACCAACTCTCTCTTCGTCTGTAGTCAAATGTAGGGCAGTCCGTAGCTCTGCTTATACGGCTCCATCTCTTTAGGCTGGCTAACAGGAGTCATGCAACCAAGGGAAGCTACGCTGGAGATACGTGCATGCATTCGTGCTGGAAAATGAAGCTTCAGGTAGGCGAATGCCTTGTCAGCAGAGTATTGTGACTTGCAGTTTATTGTACGGATGCTTTTAAGCCTTACAGAATAAATACGCGTTAGGGCAGCCTGTCAGGAGAGGCTGCTGTAGGGACTCGTCGTTGGAGTGCTCCGTGAAGGATCCCTTCGGTCTGGTACTTTGTTCCTTCCTAATTGTGAAGCTGCATGTTTTTGTTGTCGAGCATCTTTCCTTCATTCATACTATCATAAACAGAGACAGCCTGCTGGGTTTTGCTGGTTGTTTTTTTGTTTGTTTGTTTCCTTCTGTTGCTGTATTTGGTATTGGCTTGGGTTTGCTTGTTTGTTTTTAATTTAAGCTAGCTTTCTGAATGTGCTAGTATTAGCACTTTTATTTGTGGGAGGTAACCATGAGAGGTTCTGCTGTAACACAGCTGGGTTCGATAAGCCTTAAGCTCCAATTGTGTCCTTTCAGAGTGTGTGCATTTGAATGGGTGCTGTGTTTACTACTTTTTTTCCCCCTGAATAAAGATGCTTGGAAATCGGGTCTTGTGCTATGGAAAGCTTGTCTCTATTATCTAATGATATAAGTTCTAAAATAAATCGGTATTTCTTTTCAGTACAAGCTTTGTATATTTAAAACATTGTGACTCAAGCAGCACTATTTAGTTTAGTTTTAGACAAAGAAATGGGATGTTCCAAAACCTTATGGAACAATAACTCTTGAGATCCCTTCCAGCCCCTGCAATTCTACGATTCTGTGATTCTCTAATAACAAAGGGTCTTTGTTCTATTCTGTAAGCATTATTTTCTCTGTAATGTGTGGTTTTGTGAATGTGTGATAAAGGGAGGAATACAAACATGTAATGCCATGTGGCAAGAATGTTCAAATGTGTTTTGTTTTGTGTGTCTGAAGTCTGTATGCTGCTGCTGGCTGCTAAGCACACCCCTGCACGTGTGGCCTGCCTGTCTGCCTGGGGGCTTGGTTTGATTTAGGGGCAGCTTTTTATGGAGGTGGTTTGTTTGTTTGTTTGTTTTCCTTGAGAGATGGGCTGCTGAAAACTTAAAAGTGCAAAGAGCGAAGCCCTGCTAGATAATTAGGACAAAACGGTGTGCACTGCTGTGCAGACAAGGCGTTTTCTTTTAAAATTTCTAGCTGAAGTCTGATTCACTGTTTAGTAAATAAGCACTACTGGTGGCAGCAGAATTTGTCTGGCTTTACGTGAAATCCCCCGGGGAGGAGGTTAATGATCACATGCTTTTGGCAAGGTTAAGTGTATGTTGCCTAGGCAGTATGTTTTCTTCCAAGATGACTTGATCACCTGAGCGGAACTTGCATGTCACTGAATATCGTATTCTTGTGCACATTTCTGTTTACCTTTTTGCTGACACCTGGAAGGGACTATATCACACATACATGCGTAATCAGTCTGTGGTCTTGTTGGATGGGGCTCATCAGTACTATAGTAAGATAAGGAGCTTTCACACATCTGGATTAAAATATCAGCAAAAGTTCACAAAGATTTGCTCTGTCACTGAAAAGTGGGGAAAACGTTCAGATTTGACAAGAGCAATTCACTTACTTAAGAGCAACTTAAGATTTGACAAGAGCAATTGACTTACTTAGAGATCCAGGAAGGTGAAAGCTTGCACTGAACAAAAAAGTTAACTTATGATTAAGGAGGAAAGGGGCACAAGTCTGATTTTTTTACTAATTCTTCTGTAGATCTCTATAAAGAGTTGGAATCAAACCAGAGTGGGAAGCATGCTTCTTTGTGTTCTGACTGAGGCCAGGAAGAAGGCTGAGACGTACTTGATAGAACTCTTATCTCAGTTTTATCTCAGTTGTTAAACTCCTAATAGTAGAGTAAGAAATACAACAGAATGATCAATATTTGGCAGCAATGAGACAAAACACAAACCAAAATGAAAAGTATGCTTATACTGGTGGAGTAATAAACGTATTGCAAAACTAGTTGATGCCGAATAGTTGATACTAAACTAGTTGATAGTAAATAAAATGGTTGCAGTTTTGGTGTCCTTGGGAAAAGAGAGAAAAACAGATAAGACCAAGTAAGGTGGACTTTTTGTTGGACCTATCAAGTAGTGGAGAAACTTTGTTCTTTTATATCTGAGTAGATAAGGAATCTTAAAGGTAGACCTATGGTGAGGGAAGATGTATGTTTGTTTTTCATTTGTTTGTTTTGTTGTTTGTGGGGTGCTTGGGAGGATTTAAAAATGCATGAAGAATAGATTTAGACTCAAAATCAAGTCTTTCATAGTATAAAATGAAACAGTCTCTTCTCTCTGAAATGCTCCAGCTGCCCTTGGTGGGGCTGCAGAAGGTGTGCCTCAGAATCTCACTCTGGTGTAGGACGGTGAAGGGGTGCCCCCCCAGTCTTACATTTGCCTCTCAATAATGTTTAAAGGACAGTCTTTGGGTGAGGTGGCTGCAGACTCACTCAATATCCAAGCTTGAAACTAACAGAAAGACATTTTAGCACAGTTTGCATTGGTGCATGGATGTTTGTAGCCTTGGGCTTACATACAGCACAGTGAATTCAGGTAGGCCATCTGGGAGTTGCATACCTCTCCAAGTTCGACCACTGCAGTACTGAACTTTGTTAGGATCTGCAGGCATTGTGCCTTTCCTGTGTTTCTGAAAGAGTCGGTGTGAAGATGGTGAAGGCTTGTGGCTTGAATGACTAAGACAGCATGGAAGTCAGGAAGGAACTGACAGTAGCTATTGCAATTTGGGATTTGGGAATCTGCCTTTGTTTTGTTTTTGTTTTTTTTTTGTCCTCCTTGTAGGATTGTCCTGGGGTATTTTTATCTAACCAAATCTCTGCACTACAGGTATCTGAATCACTGGTGGTGAAATCTTGTTTTCCTGCTCAGTTTCAGGAAAGATCTGTCTCCCATATAGGAAAATAGTGTTCTCTTGAACCTGTTTGAACTTGATTCATGTCTCATGAATGATTATTCCAGAGAACTAACTCAAAGACCCAGATGGTCCCTTATGCTCACAATAGCAGGAATGCTTAAGTTGTCAACAAAATCAAAATCATAGTTAGAAACAAAAACACTAAAAATGCTGGGTTGGACCAAAGCATTTTGTGGCAATATGCAAAAGCGTGTGCTTGGGGACTAGAATAAAAACAGGCATATAATTACATAATGTCTCTGTAAGTAGGTATGTCATCAAGCATATAGTGATACCTCCCCAACCTTCCCAGTGATGTCTTCCCAGACCTCACTGATTTATAGCCCAAAGAATTTTTGGTATTTCTGTTTAATAGTTCTTAGCAGATTTCCCTCCACTAATCAATCCAAATCATTTTTTGAACCCAACGAAAATACTGAGCATCTTCAATCAGCTGGATCAGAGTCCCATTGTTAATTATGGATTGTGGAAAAAAAAAAAAACAAAAACCACAAAAAAACTCTTTTTTTGTTCTCAGTGGCTCATGTTGTTGTATGGCCTCAATTCTTCTACTGGAGAGAAGGAGGATTGTTTCCTACTTGTTTCTCTGTGACCATTGTGATTCTCAGTGTGCTCTGTCACATAGGCTGCAATAGAAATTAGGCGGCCTCAGTGTGGAAACCCCATTTGACATTAGAAGAGCATTTGGATAAGGACAAAAGTAGACATGACTGTTTAGGTGAAGCCACAGAACAGAGCTAAACTTTTCCAAGTTAATACAGTATGGATTTGCTGAGAAAAACAGGAGCCCCCCCAAAAAATAAAAATAAAAATAAAATAAAATAAAATCTGGATCTTTAACAATCATAAACCTGTAAGGAACAGAGAGAATTTCAGATTAAGCTGTTCTTTCTGCCACCTCTCCTTTTTGATGTCTTTTTGTGGTTTGCTCTCCTTCCCTTTCATGTATTTTTGACATGAGCATTTAATTTTTGTTAGATATCGCTTCTTCTGGATATGTTGTTTTCACTCATGGATTCTTTTCACTTGTTGCTAAAGCTGCACGCTTCTTTTTATGGTTGCATTTACTAAAAATATTCATTTGTAACGTGTCTTAGAATCCATGTGTTTCTTTCTTAGCAACATCCCTTTCTCATCTGGTTGCTATATGTGGATGAGAGGCAAAGATCATGATTAGGGACTTTATTACCTTGATTTCAAGCTCACCAAATAGCAAATGTTGCTAGATGCATATGCTGTTGGCTGTTACAGATGTGTGGGAACCTTGCTTGCCTTAAGCATAGATGATCAAGAACAACCAAACTATCAGTGCATCGCCAGTGCTCTTAGGAACTAAGATTTAATGATTTTGATGAGTTAAAGTGGCAGTCTGAAGACTTTGTTGTGGATTCATATCACCTTCTACTTTCATTTAAATCATTTGGTTTCACATAAGACAAATTGCTCAATGGGTTTGAAGGAAATAGTAATTGTCTTCCCTGGTATGGCTTCATGCTGCTTTCTTTATGAGGATAGCTCTGAGAAAATCAGAAGGACCTAACTACAGAGGTTTGGTTTTCTTTTATTTTTCCTCCTGTTTAATCTCTGGCCTCTCTGTATGCTATTGCTGAGGGACAGAATGCCTCCAGCCTATTAGCAGGGTGCTAACCTGAAACAAATAGACATGCCTCTGTGGATGGCAGCCTCATTTGGTGAAAAAAATCCTAAATTTCAGTCCTACTAAAGAAAATGGTGAGACTTGCTTAAAAGCAAGAACCTTGTGTGTTGTTGCTTCTTCCTGACATTAAGCACTTTTAAAAGCATAATTTAAACAGCCTTACTGAAATTGATTACGTTAAAAGAAATGATAATTTTATCTCAGGATTGAGCATGGAAGTACCAGACCCACCCGTCTAACCTGCATATATCTGAAAGAAAGCTAGTGAAGATCAAGGTACCTGTTTTTAATCTTATTTCTTTTTTTCAGTAAGTGCTTGAAACATGCATTTTTAATGTTTCCTGTCTTTTGCAGTTACTAGGCAATATTACTGACTTATTTTTATCATGTGTATTTTGGTGCACTCAGCCTCTGTGATTGTGGATGTGCTCATAATTGTTTTTATGTCTTTAAAAGAAATTTTATGACTTCAAAATTTGAGTCATATTTTGTATGTATGGTAGGTTGACAACACTGAGCTGTTCTAAAGAGTGGGGAACAGTTTAACTCCTGCGTAATCCATCTAGCAGTGCTTCACTTCAGTGACTAGAATTGGCATATTCCTATCAAACCTTTTCAAGGGCTCTCATCTATGGAGATGCAGGAGTCTTTCATTTAATTTTAGTGAGCTAAAGTTCACCAGTGATTGACTGTTGTAGCTCAAATGAGAGAGGTGGCACTGAGGTAGCAGGGAAGTGTTGGGAAGATAAAGAAATGTCTTTAAAATGTTCTGCCACGGCCTGGTTTCTGCGCCTTCTGTTGGGCAAGTAGGTTGCAGTCAACGTGGATTTTTGTGTTTCTCTTGTTTGAGGGTTGCTTTTTCTTCCTTCCTAGCTAATTTAATGTCAGGTTAACCTAGTGTAACAGGAAGCTCACTCAGAACAACCAATTTAGTTTAATCCTATGTTGACCTTGATGGCTGGTTGGTCTTTGTATTGAGACATTTTGTGGTTACTGCACGTTGTTACTTCTTTCTCTTTATATTAGGTTAATAGTTCTCTTTGAGTAGTTTTTGCCATTCCATCTGGCTTCTGTTAATGGCCAATTTTATTGTTTTTTCTTGTCATCGCTTTCTCTTTTGCTGTCTAATGGAAAATTAGCATTTTATGACTCACTGGGGTGCTTGTTTTATCTTGATTGTCATTCATTGGTTAGCATTATGACTTTGAAACACAACAATTGTTCTTCTCCAAGGAAATGTTTGCCTGTCTCAGAGGGGTCAGATTGGTTTGAAGAACCAGATGTAATACCTTAGGCTATTCAAGGCACCAGTTCTGCTTTCAAATCCAGGCTGGGCCATTGTTGTTGAAGTAATAATCTTTGTGTTTCCTTTCCCTGCTTTATCAGGGAACCATGCTTCTGTTAAAACATTTTTGTAATATTTTCTTGTCCCATAATTGTAAACTCACTCCAATCTCCATGAGAGCACCAACTACACATTCTTCTCCTAAAAATGACCTTTGTTTCAAGTCTAGTTAATCTCCTGACTTCTGTTGACTCCCCATTTCCCAGGTTATGGTCAGATACCAGAGTAGGAGTTGACTCGCTGTCTGTTTCATAGCTGATGTAGCTATTACAATTGAACATAAGCTCTTAAATTATGAAGTGATGAGCAGAGCTGCAGTTGTCATCTCTGAAATGACTTATTGAATGGAAAAGCTTGAGAGATGCTGGCCTCAGAGATGAAACTGTTCACAAGTGTCCCTCTTGATATTCACCAACCTTGAAGTAATGAACTTCAGTGACACACAGTTGTTGCTGTCAATGCCACATCAACATATTGGCTAAACAGCTTGCCCCCATTGACCAGTTGGTTCAGGCTGCCTGTGTATTTCAACTGGAAGCATTTTCACAATGATAAGACTTTTTGTCACTTTCTTAGAATTCTAATTTCTAAAAACCTGACTTCTAAGGTTCACAGATTAATATGAAACTAATACTGGCTGCACAGTACAGAGAGTTTTGCGTAAGTTCCTGTTATGCCAGGATTTTTCTTGCCATACCCGTGCTGTTTAAACAAGTTAGTCTTATCCCAGATCTTTATTACACATTGGGCATTTTCCTTTCTGCCCAGAACTGCTGTGTTAAATGTGAAGGGGAGGTGAAAGACACTGAGGCCCTGGAGTGTATGCAAAGAAGAGCAAAGAAGCTGTGAATGATCTGGAGCACAAGTGTTATGGGGAACAACTGAGGGAACTGGGATGGTTCAGTATGGAGAAGAGGAGGCTCAGGGGAGACCTTGTTGCACTGTACAACTGCCTGAAAGGAAGTTGTAGCAAGGTGGGTGTCAGAGGTCTCTTTTCCCAGGTAACAGTAATAGGGTGGAGAGAAGCAGGACTAAAGAAATGGTAATGGTAATTTAAGGAGCAAAATAAAGGCAGACATTGAAAAAAGGCTAAATTAATATAATGCTATTAAAAAATCAAGCCAGGTACATGGAGTGATATTCTGACCCAAGAACAGACTTTTTTCTCTCTCCTTTTTTTTTTTTTTTTTTTTTTTTTTTTTTTTTTTTTTTAAGGCATTTTAATATGTTAATCAACAAACCAAAGAACTTTAATGCATATTCCAGAGCAGTGGGAGCTGGGATTGTTTTGCAAAAGGGTTCCTGCAATAGTTGTAGGATGGATAATATCCTATTAATGTTCCTACTTCTGTAGTCCGTTATCTTGAAAGTGGGCAAAGGACAGTGGGGACAGGGACATTTTTTGGGTAGGAATAGTTGGAAAGGGAGTTACACATTGTCCTTTGTTATTAGGTATTTTCCCACAGCCCACAAAGAATACTATGAAGCAGACCCTTGAGTACACTTGATGCTTCAAATCATTAATAGTTTCTGCTACTTATCTTTCATCAGGAGACCTAATTTTCTCATCCAAAATTCAACAAAGAAATTCACGTCATCTTGCCTTTAAAAAAACAACCAAAACAAACAAACAAACAAAAAACCACAACAAACAGTGAGGGGCATTGTTTAATTTGTTTTCCCCCAGTTGTATTGCAGGCTATATTGCTTATTACTTGCTCTATCCTCCCTTCACCTTTTGTTCTTCTGTTTGTTTTTTATTATTATTACTATTATTATTATTTAAGAGCTTTTTCTTCTACCATGCTATGTCATGTAGCAGCTGCTTTTGATTTGTGGAAGCAGAAGCGGAAGCATTCTCACATAACTGACTCCAGGGAAGAAGTTAACATACTTTTCACCGAGAGGAAAAGAAGGGTGAACACAGTTATATTTGAAATGAAAACAGATTGTCTGCAATATCAAGAAGTCTGAATTTAACAAATAGAAAACATAAGGTTCTGAACAGCGGTGGGAAGAGAATTTAAGTATGTTCATTTTAATACTAGTGTTTTTGCAAGTTGTCCTCCATAACAGTGGCTTCTTTACCATTTCAGACATGAACCAGTTTTATAGTCAGCACTATTCTGGAATGAGAATATCCTATGCCATTCTTTTCTTATGCCATTTTTTGGGAAAGTTTTGTATCAAAGGCCATAAGGATCTGAGCCCAGGAATACTTCTCCTGCATCCCAAGCCTGTGGTTCAGTCGTCATCCTAACCTTTGCTCTTATTCTAGGATGCTGTCGGTAATACAAATGAGATCAACTGCTCCATCCTTGCAATTCAGCGGTCAATGCAGGACTTCTCTTGTAAGAGAGCTTCTTGGGCTTGTACTGTACTGCATCCTTTGGGATTTGACCCTGTTCACTTCAGGATTTTTTTTTTCCATTAAATAAAAACATAGATTGTAGGTTTATCTATATATTATACACATATATGAATATATGCATGTAGACACATATATGCATTTATTTTAATGCATTTGACATTAAATATGCCTGGCTGCTTTTACTCACATCTAGTACACTAACATCCATCCCTCTCAGTGTTTGTTGTCTGATTGCTGTAGTCATCTTTGTATATTTTTTTTTTTAACTGGGTCATTAGCTTTCTGAAGCAACTCCAGCCCTTTGCCATGTTTTATAATGCTTAGCAACACAGAGACCTGCTCTTGAATTCTGTTCTCTCTTGAAAACATCAGTTGAATTTGGCACAGTGTTCTGATTTCTAAGTGGCATCCACATAGGATGTTCCAGTTCTGCTGGAACCCTCTGGCGTTTGTAACTCTTGTTAGTGCATTTAACTCCATATCTTTCAGGGAACAAAAATCCTGCTGTGGTAGTATTTGTTAGAAGAGTGTATTTAACTGGAAGCCAAATCTAATGCTTCCCCTCTGAGGGCTGTTGGCTAGCATAAAATAAAATCCTCTTGGATTTAAAAATGATTACAGTCATTTTTGCTAAAGCTTGCAGGACTTCCCTCATACCCAGGATTAGATCAGCTGTGTTTCTATCCATTCAAGTTTCTTGATATAGAAGCCTCCAAAAAGTGTTTCCAAATTATTTTCCTATTGTGAAAGGAAATGATGCAGAAAAACCAATACAGATAGGACAAAGGTGGGAGAAAATAGCTGATTCATGTGGTCAAAGCTGCAGCTAAGAAATAAGGGTGATAAAAGGCACGAGGAGACAGAGAAAATGCAAGTATGATATGGGATACGATAGTATGGGGACATTGGAGGAGGCTGAAGACGCAGCTGATGTGGTCCCTGGTTCTTTTGTTTTTCTGCTTGCTGTATCACATTGCTGTGGAATGATACAAAACAATGCTTACTTCCAGGCAATCCTTTTGTGTGGGCTTTGCTGTTTCTCACCCTGTCACTCTCAGAAGCAGTTCCTATCTTTTAATCCCCCTAAGCCTCTAGTCTCCCACCAAAACATGTCCCTCCTGAAATGTAATCCTCTTACTTCAGTTCCACGGTTACAATACTTATGTATGCACACTTGGGAGCGTGGGCAGCAAGTTTTCTGTGTGCCAAAGGCTGAAAAAATCAAAATATCAGTGTACCAGGATCTCCCAAAGAACTATTACCCAAAGTAGTGTGTGTTCGTCTTGATCCTAAATCCCAATTCTTTTTGAAATCCCCGTAGATGCCTTATACTGTGGTGCCATGATAGTTTTTCTTGTGAGTCATCAAGCTTAGAGATCCAAAAGTCATTCACTGTACAGCTAGGGATGTGCAAGCAGAACTGGGGATCACAAGTAAAGGGGACCTGGCAGTAAAGTTTCAAGGAGGAAGACTGGATGGATGAGACATTCTTCCAGCATCAAGGAAGGGCTTGCTCAAATGCATCTGTGTTTTACCAGATGGCAGTTTTTCAGGTAGATCACAGTCTGATAGTCCACATGAAAACGAGTGCACTGACAGATTCCAGATTGGAGAGTCATGTTCTATTACTGAGAAAAATGGAAGGGAGAGATCTCAATGATGGTTTCCTTTCCCTGGCACACTGTATGTGAAATTCAGCCTGTGTAAAAGTATTATGCAAAAACATCTGCAGCACTGAGCCATATGAGAGAATCTGTGTGTCAGTGTAGGACAAGGAAGGCTGAATTTCTCAGGACAGCATAATTTCTGTGTACCCCAGTTTTTTTGTCTGCCAATTGACAATCACATTTGACTGCTTCATAATACCAGTGTATGTTGCAAGGGTCTTTAAATTGCAAATTGGCCTCATCATTTTCCTCTTATGCTTTGTTTTGAATTCTTGTTTTGAGTTGCTGCCTGATGCTGTTGAGCACCAACCAACTGCAGTATTCCATTTTGAATGGACAAATGTTAAATGAGAAGTATGTTCATTCTGTGCTGAAGTTTCAGCCCTGTGGTACAGCCTTATTTTCAGTGATGATCTGAGTGTGCTACTTAAATGCATGTTTGTCTTACAAGAGGTTCTTCCAGTTTTACGTTCTCATCTCAGTATGCTCCACTCTGTCCTCCAAGGTACTAGTACCAGATGTTATTAAGGAACCTCAGAAGAAAAGTGTTACTTTCTTTCTTGATAGTGTTCTTAAAGTGTTGCTTTTGTAATTTACCATTCTGCTGTGCTACGCTATATTTTGCATTTTTAAAAGTAAGAGGAATCAGAAATAGATACTTCAAAGAGGAAAAAAAAAAAGTTCCAGTTCTGGATCGGAACCTTGTTGTAATGGGATCAGCAAACACTGTCAGTGTGATTCCTGGGGCATAAAATCCTACAATCCAAGGATCCTTCCCTTTGAGTAAATCTTCTCTGCTGGACTCCAGAGCCCATGGTGAGCCTCTTCTTTTATCATTTCAGCCTCTCATCAGCTCCATTACAAGAGTAGCACCTAAGAGAAAAACGTTGCCTCCCCAGAGGTCTGACTTTAAAGGCATTTCTGTATGCCTTCTGCAAACACGTATTTGTGTAGCAGTTCTCTGAGGCTTTTTAAAAGCGAGTTTTAAAAGCTACATAATGTATGTTGATAAAATCTCTTATCTTCTGAAGCATGCACAGATTTCATAGATGTGCAATATGATTTCCACAGATAATGAACATGTACAGCAATGAACAAAGGGAAGTAGAGAAGCGAGTTTTACAAATCTAGCTTTGGTGGGGGTAATTTTAAAGGCTGTTTGGCAGAAGCAAATCAAATAAGCTAATACACTTCTTCTGAAACCTTTGATGAAATTTCCTGTGACAAAAACTGCCCTAGCTCAAAGCTGTAGGGAATGAAGGGCAGGAGATTTACTGTGAATATGGGACTTATTTATAAACCTTTCCCCTTGGGAAACAAACTTCAGAGAATGCAATGTCAGCGCATGCAAGAATGCAGCACAGTCTCCAATAGGTCAGGCAGTGCTCTGACAGCTGCAGCTTATTTTCTGTTTCATATGCATAAATGTGAGAGGCAGAGCAACCCAGTGAAGTGAATTGTTTAATACTACTGACATAATATGGGTATTTTTGAGCTGATGTGCACGTCTTTCCATAAAAATTTCTAAAACTAAGCAGGATTTGAGTGGAACTGGTGCATGAGAGTCGACGAAAGAGAATGAGTGAATGTCTTCAGATAAGTGGAAAAGCTTCTGTTTCAATAGGCTAATGGCCCAGAGATTTTATTTTAGCAGAAAATGCAGGCGTTCCCGGGACTGCAGTGATAAATTTAGTTCTTATACAGCTGCTGGCATTCAGCTTGTTCAGGCACACAAAAACTTACAGCCCTCCAGTTAGACGGTGGCTGCTGTGAAGGTTCCCAGCCGGGTAAAGAGCTGTGCTCTTTGAAGGGCTCTCCTGCAGCCAGGAAGTCTTGTTAGTCTCCTTTCTGATTGCCTCTGATGCTCTTCCACTGTAATCTGACACGATTTTAGGATGAGAGTGATGAGAGATGAGGATGCCTACCAGAAGCATTCCCTTTTCAGTCATGGCAGCCCTGAACAGGAGTGGTGCTTGGAAGTGCTCTGAGCACCACACTCTATTCACACCACCTGCTCCAAAAACATCATTCTTTTTCTTGCTGTTTTCTGGCCATTATGTTGTCGGCCCTACTGTGCTCAGGTCACTGGGCTCATCCCTGCTTTATTCAGCCTGCACAGCTCCACAGGCTGCATGTTGCTCAGTGTTAGCACTGCATGGTGTTGTGTTCCTGCATGGGGTTCCTGCTTTTCCCTGCTGAACATCAAGCAGATGTAGATTTCCACGGGCAAGGGGAATGTGTTTTTGTAGATAGCTTTTATTGCAATTTCTTTTTTTCCCTGTTTCTCATGCTGTAAGACAAGTCAGTATTTCTATAAATTTTCTAGGTCCCAATCTGCCAAAGTGTGCCTGACACTAGTCGCAGTTCCTGAAATACTTTTTTGGGATTAGGATGTTGGTTGTGGCTCAGTCTGAGTCTTTCTGGACCCAGTGGGATTTCTTGTTGGCTTCACTGGGCCTGCTGTGTAGCTACACAGAGAGCTTACAAAGAGCATTTATTGCTTCCTCCAGGAAATACTGATAGATAAGCTCAAGCAAGGTCAGTGACTCAGCCTGCAGTAACTGGCTCACATCTCCTGCTTCTGGGTGTTCTTAGGAAGGTGTGGGACACATCTGTGAAGGCTTCTTACTTAGCTACATGTATTTTCTTCACTTAATTGAAAGAAAAAGTAAATAAATAATGTTCTGCTTCAACTGTCCGCATATAAAGGCTTCCCTGTATTGTTGTATTTGTTGCTCTGAATTGTGTATTTCAACCCTATCTGCTGTTAACAGAGGCTGATCTCCTGATGTGATTGATTTCTTGGTGGAATTCACTCTACTTCTATAAAGTCGGGATTTAATCTCTAGAGACCATATGCAAAAGCCATTAATTTGTCCTTGGTTTTGTTACTGTTTCAGTATTCATTTCCACCCAATTCTTTTCTGTGTTGGCATTTTGTTGGCATTGTTGGCTGCTGTTATATTTTGAAGACAGACAAGATCTGGTAAGGTCTCCTTTTCAAGAAGCACTACTGCTGAATACAGAACTAAAACAGATGCCCCTGTCAGAACGGGGCTGATCATTTTGCTTTTCATGCCCATGTGGAAGATTTTCCCTTTATGCTCTATGGCCATACCATCTTTTTTTCTTTTTAGTATCTTCTATAAATAAAAAGTTTAAATGATCATCCTAAGCTAGTATAAATCTGTAGGATTTTGTTTTCAGCCCATTTTCCTACTCAGACAAGATTAGGAACATAGGAGAGGCAAAGTATCAAAAATTTAAAGAATTTAAATATCCTGAATGTTTGTCTTCCCTCAAGAGGATTTCTGTAATCAATTTTCATTGGTGGGCATAAGGTATTGTGACAGACACAGTAGCGAAGGTGGGAACATGATGTATGCATATCCCGCTGATCAATATCAGTGTATTGGATCACTTCAGCTATTAGGTGGACAGATAGATGCTGAATTCTTCTGCTTCTGTATCAGGGATGTGCTTAATTAGTGATATACAGGAAAGAAAAAAAGAACACGATAAATTGCTTCTGTCCTTTTCCTGTGTTTTCATTCTTTACCCGTTGCTATCTAAGATGTGTAGTGCTGTATTCTCCCTGCCCCTGCTGCATGGGTGGAAGGTAACCAGAGCCAGTGGTATTTACTCCTGTAAGTAACAGATCCTAATCTGTTACTACCATATTACTTGCACGACTGAGTTCCAGAATATTTTGCAGATGAACACTGCAGTATTTCTAAGTTTAGCAGTTTCTGAAACTTGTTTGTTCATGACTCTTGGGAACTCAGCAATCTCAGTTCCCTTAAAGTTAGTAAATATGTTAATGTTTAAAGTAAAGCACCCTGATTGTGCCTATGAAGTAAATGACTACAGATTTTTAGGCTGAAGGAGTAAGTACAGTTAGAGCAAATAAAATCCCCAGTGTTAGGGATTTTGCAGTGTTCATCACTGTGCAAATGAGAATTTGACAGTGAGAAATGATGGGGCTTGAGTCACTGTTTCACAGGCAGGACTGTTGGCAGAGGCAGGTACTCAGGAATGATGTGCTGCCAGGGCTTCTCCTCTGCTTGCTCCCAGGTCACCTCCTCAGGGCTCAGTTGTCAAAGACCCACATGAGATCAGCTGCACTCTTAGCTTACACATTTTTCCTCCCAGAGCAGTGTCTTCCATCACTTAGGTTGGCTTACTTACGGAAGGACAGCAGAATGTATTGCTTCTTCCTAGATATTACTCCTTGTGTACTCTCTCACCTTTCAGTCTATTTTTGTTTAAAACAACGTGTTTAAAACTCCCCAGAACATAACAGCTCAGATATTTACAAGGATCTTGCTCTAACGGGTGTTCGGCTGTGTAACTTTAATGAGTTCTCTGGGACCTGATTCCTCATTTAGCTAAATTCGTGTGGTTGTTTAACACTGAGTTTTAAATGCTGTGGGTCAGAATAATTTGCAATTTGCACAGTTAAAAATGGGAGGATGAAATCTGAGGCAAAACCACACTGGTATGCAATGAGCGGGTATTACTAAACAGGGCTGATACTTACTGGTGCTCTTTCAAGAGCTTTTTTGTCATGTTGCTTTGGCCATATCGTGTTAAATGTTACTAAAAATACCCTGAATGCTTTCCCGGTGTCACTTCGGGAGATTCCACAGGATTAGCAAACTGTGCAACCAAGTACGAGGGACATGTGATAGCATGCAGTCTGTTCTTTCTGTAGACAGCTGAACATGCAGGTTGTGTAGAAACTGAGCAAGTCCGGCTCCATCGAGAGTTATCTGGGCTGCAGGCTTCCGATGTCTGTTGGCAGCTTGAGAAATTCCAAATTACCAGTTGCCTAGAGGGAGTTTTAATCTGTGAATGTTTAAAATAGTCAATTGCTTTGGCATATTGACGTGTGTAGAGTACCATGAGAATTCCAATAGTTGCATTAAATGCATTTACTCTACAAAAGACAGAACGTTATTCCTATTAATCTGTTCATAATTGCTGGCTTCCTTGTTCATATCCTTCTTTGTGCTGTTAAACACGTAAAATGGTTTGAAATGGCATTTTCACACAGGTAAGCTTAATGCATACTGCTTCCATTACCAAGAAAAGTGTATGGTTTTGAATAATGACCCTTGTAGTTTGTACAATTTGTTCACAAAGGAAAGAATTCATTTCTATGTGTTGTATCCCATAGATGTGCGTCCATTTTAGGTTGTCTGGCAACAGCAAGATAAGAACTTCCATAGAACATCTTAGATGCCATAGTCTTTGCAGTTTACTTTGTGTTACAAATTAGGCACATGGCACATGAGTATGTAAGTGTGCAGATATATGCAATGTTAGTGAAATGTGCCAGGCAGTTGGTTTTGTACAGAAAGGAAGCTTGCACTTGCAGGCCTGGCAGCCCCAGCTCAACAGCAGTACTGTCTAGAGGTACAGATACTATGCACAGGCAGAGATGCAATGCTCAGATGCAGTTACTGTTTTTTGATTAGATGTCGTTACTTGTCCTTGCCTGAATCTTTTAGCTGTATGCTCATTGATGAACCTTGATGATATATGATGGTATTTTGTGGATAAAAGATTGAGCGGAGTAAGATCTAACATATTTGCAAATCACTGGCTTAGTAACCATTAGTATATTGTTCTTCTATGAGGGTCCCTTAACTGCCAAAGAAATAAAGACCACATTCACTTGATATGATGCTAAATAACATTTCCTACTGAAATAATGAAACACTGGGTTCTGTCAGTGACAGAACCTTTGTAGTTTAACAACCCAATGGAAACACAAGGGAAGTAATTGACAAAGCCATTTCCCATTTCTTTCCCCTTATACAAGTCACTCTGGACAATTAAGTGCATGTACTGATACTGTCAACAATAGCAACCTCCCTGCTTGAAATAAAAGTATATGTTCTTTTCATTTTCTAGACTTCAGGTATAGAATTGTAGTGCAAGATTTACATAAGCGCTGATTGTTTGGAAATCTGATCAGTTATGAAACCCGAAACAATACCTGGGTGTGTGTGGCCGCGTGCCTGCAGAGCAGCCAAGCGTTTGTGCTCTCATTGTGGGGCTCAGGAAGAACCGAGTTTCACTCTGCACCGACTTGCAGATGCACTGTGGCATCTCAGTCCTGAGTAATATAGAAACAAAATCCAAACCGTTTCACCTGGGTATTTTTCTCTTCCTTTCATCCTGGCAAGGACATGCAAGTCGTGTTTCTTCATGGTGCCCTCTTGGTAAGGCTGCATTAACACTACAGCTGAGTTTGGTGGTAGGGTGGTGTACTGCCTTTGTTTTGTGAGGGCATAAGAGTAGTTTTGGCTATCAGAACTGCTGTCAAGGGATTGACAGCACTCCTGGCTCGGGCAGCAGGAACTGGTGGTTTGAAGTTCATGTGGCTGTGAGAGTTACAGAGCTGCTGCACTTAGTGGAAAGAGGGTATCTTATGATGGGGAAGCAAGGGTGAAATAACTTGAAGTGCTGAATATGGAAGACTAAGGCAAATGGGAAGGTGGAAGGGAGGTGGCAACTGGGAGATCTCTGAACTGAGGAGGCAAGAGCCATTGTGTGAAGGTAACTGAGGAGTGGTGGCAGAGGGGAAGAGAGCCAGCAAGGTGGAGAAGGCAAATGGGAGAGCTCTTCAGGGAACAGCTGATGCAACTGCTGAAGGAAGGAGAGAGCTCTGCCATCACAGTAGAGACAAATGTGGAGGATAGGGAAAGAAAGTTGGGAGGGGGATTCAAGCAGTGGCAAGCAAGTGCATCCAGAATTTAGAAACACGTGCTACAGTAGGAACTGGGTAGCAGATTTCCTGTTTTTAAATCGTTTCCCCCCTCCTGCCTTCCATGTTGTTTCCCTAAGCCAGGATCCGACAGGACGTCAGAACAGCAGCTGGCAGTGAGTGACTGAGGGGAAGTTAAGCCCTGCTGCACTTAGAAGCTTTTTCTATCTGTATTTTTTTATTATTACTATTTTTTTTAAGTGCCTGTCCACTGATCCTAGTTGAGTAGGATGAATTTTGAAAGGTAAGATTCCCATTATCCCATGCAGAAAGACTGATCTGCTAAAGGAGAGCCATGCTTGCTTTAAGTGGTGGTAATTGTGTGGTCCGTGCTGACAGATGTTGCATTTGTCTTGACCTTTCCATTGAAGTGCCGAGTCTAATGCTTTTGCAAGAAGGAAGGAGAGCTTGTTTAGAGCTGTAATTGTCGGACTAAAGTATGTTTTACTGTGCAATGAGAACATACTGGAAATAGTCTCTGAGAACTTTCATTTGTTGGGCACTAGGAGTACTGTAATGGAGGCTTTGCCTTTTCTCTCCCAACTCAATGTTAATTTGTGCATGACCTAAAAGATTCTATGATAAGTGTACTGATGTTGAATATAGTGTGAAAAATGACTTTTGTTTGTTTGCACCATGTCTGCCATTCATATGCATTTATTCCAGTAGTTTTCCTTCTATGGCTTTGCAGTTCTTTTCTAGCTTAATGACTGGAAAGCATAAAGCATCCTTAATGTACTGCAGCATTGGAAACACCATAAAGTGCTATCTTTATTTAATGTTTTCCACTGTGTTTTTATTCTCTTAAGTATAGATTTTTATTAATTTATTTGTATAAGAGTATTAAATGGCACTAGACCTCATGAACTATGTGGGTTGCTCAGAAAGTAATGCCCTCTATTTATTGCCATGGAAACTACAACAGATACAAAGAGCACAATAACACTATTTGATAGAGCAAATTCTCAGCTACAAAACTCTGCTTTTCATCATAGCCACCACCATTAGGCATGCAACGATAAATAGGAATTTGCATGCCACATTCATAATAATCTGTGGTCAGTGGAGGTGACCTACTCTCACAGTCACCACTGCTGAAGTGCACCTCCCACCCCATCACTGTGCTCACATCACTGTTTGGTCTCCATAAACACTCAGCAAGTGTTAGTGAATGTCAATGAGTGCCGTGTTTTCCTCATGGAGGAATTCAGTGACATGCCTCTACAGCCATACCACCAACATCTGCCTCTGATGTCATGGGTGTACATAATAAAATAGGAGGTGTTACTTTTGGAGAAGCCCTCATATATCACCTGGAGGTGTTTCTTTTGCTGTTCATTGATTAAAAAATAATTTTTTGGTCCTCTGTGGAAGCTTGCAAAAAAGCTTTCAGCAAGGATACTACTTGAGTGGTCACAGTAAACTGGAAATTGCTGTTGCACAATGCAGCTCAGTTGTTTATCTGTTTTCTACCCACCACATTTTAAAGCCTGCGTGTAAGCTGAGACTTGGAGCTGCTGTTTCAGAAGAGCATCTCTGATCAGAAGGCATGCAGAGACAGTGTCAGTTGGTGACCAAAGGCTGAAACACTTTCAACTAGGTGGTGAGAGTTGCTTGGTAGTTGAAAAGGCCAACCAAACTGAAAAAAAGTATGTGTGTGTATTTGCAAATCTGTTTTGGATCTGTTACTGGCTGTTGTGTCAGTTGTTGCTCCTTGAATGTGGGCCTGAGCTGTTGCTCTTTCTGTTTGTCAATTTGACTGCCCAGGGAGATAGCAGTCAACATCCCAGGTGGTGTTCAAGAAACGTGGAGATGTGGCACTGAAGGACATGGTTAGTGGGTATGGTGGAGGTAGGTTGATGGCTGCACTAGATAAGCTCAGTGTTTTTTTCCAACCTTTAACAATTTTGTGATTCTGTGGCTCTAGTAGCCCTTACGAGGACAGGATTTGGCCAATTTGGGCTAAGACTTCAGTCAATTTCCTGTTGGCTTTATGGTCCATAGCAGTTATATGTGGTAATGGAGCAGGAATATAAAGGCATTTATGTGGGTGAGTAATTTAGAAATATCATTCCTCCTTTAATGTGTGCATCCACTCTCTGTATATACAGAATATTTTCTAAGAGCACTTTTTGTTTAGGAATGTTCACTCTTTCAATAACAAACCCAGCTGTTCACAATCATGTACTGACTGGGACTTCAGATAGGTACATTTCCAACAACAGATCAATAAGGATGACATGAGCATCTGTCTCTCTCACACTGCTGGCATCCACCAGATAAGATCACAGCCCTGGGAGCAGGAAGACTAGTTTCTGGGGTGTGGCTGAGAGTGTATTTGCTCTGTGTTGTGTAAATACATCTCTTGTCCTTCAGCCTCTTCAGTTATTGAATTTTAGCACATCCTTTTCAACACAGGTGCCTGCATAAATTCGGTCATGCTGCCTCGCAGGCATCTTCTTCAGCTAGACAGCAGTACTGGGAAGTGTTGAGTTAATGTGAAGAACTCTGTTTAATTTTGTCTTCAGGAATTTCGCCTGAAAGTCTTTGATGTCTAGGGCTGCATTTGGGGCTGCCATCTGCATTGGGCTGTGTGCTGCTTCAGGCTGACTTCTTGCCCACAGGTCTCTCTCCTCACCAGCATTTCCCTTGTCCCACAGAGCCAAGCTTTGTTTACCTCCCACACATCCCTGCAAGGCCTGGCGAGCACAGCCCGCTTCCCCCACACCTCGCACATCCGCAGTGACAAGATGCTGTGCTTGCCAACTTGTGTTGCTCTCTCTTCGTCATAGCTTAAGAACATGTCCCTGCCCCCTTTTTTCTTTCTTCTGTATTCTGTAGCTTCAATGAACTTTTCCCTGTTGCTATAGTTACAGTGTCTTTGATGAAATTAGCTGGGTCCTTCCCTTACGGTTGGAGTTGATTCTTGGCCAGGCTTTTTTTGGCAGTAGCCCAGTTCACTGTTAGTCATCACAGAAGTATCATGCCCATATTCTTTGAGGGTCTTCAGGTGTTTGTTTCTCTTCCAGGAATATTCACGTAATAAAAGCTCATAATCTTATCTAAAATCAAACACGGCCTTGTAGGATGCAAATCTGGCATTCAAGTCGACAGTAATTTAGCTGTTCCAGGCCTTACATAGATCCTGGCTGACTTTTGATTTGGCCATCAGTCAGAATTTGTGGGGGTTCCTTTGCCACTTCTCCTCTGTTCTTTTGAAAGACTATTTCACTGCCTTTTAGGTACTCAAACACCTACATAGAGAGGATTTCAGAGCACCATATTTTCTTCCTCAGATTTTTAAAGGAGAAAGTGTGATTTATATCCATCAACCAAGGTAGTGCCCATGACTGTGTTAGAAGGAAGAGCCTGCCTCGTTTTGTGAGCATATGCTGAAATTTTTCCTTGCCTTCTCTTTTCTCAGCACACAACTCTCAAGCTGCTCAAGGAGCGTGCTGAAAGAAGAAATGTCTGGGAGCACAGGGATCCCAAAGTGTGTGTGTAGTGCCTAGGTGCCTGGCCACCCAGGCTGCATTGATGTGGGCTTTGGTAGCTGAACATCTCTTGAATTGTGACAAACCACAGACGTAAGGTCTCAAACAAAGAACATTGTATATAAGCTGATCTAAAAGTAGTTGCAAGTTGATGGCTGGTTTGTTTTTTGTTTTGTTTTGTTTGGTTATTTTTTCTTGTTGTTGTTTTTGTTTGTTTTGTTTTGTTTTTTAATTATTATTTTTCTTTCTTTTATGTCCCCACTTGTTATGCATGCAGGACTTCTGTTCTCAGGTTCTGTCTGATCAGTTGGTGCCAATGAGAGCTGGAAGAGGGTTATATCAAAGCATCTCTGTTGGGTTGTTGAAATGCCAGATGGAAGGGTGCACTTCTTAACATGCTATTACCCAGCATGGAGCCCATAGGAAAAAGTAGTAAATATGCCCTGTTTCAGGTGCTGAAGTCTTGAACAAATTTGTCTCCCAGCTTCACGGAGATAGAGAAGTGGTGATATGGATATGCAACCAAATGTTATGACTTGCTCTGTTTAAAATGTTTTTCAAAAGAACGTGTTTCCTGTTGGGTTTTATTCAGAAAAGCAAGCAAGCCTTTGCAGATAAGTTTCCAGGTTCTTACCAGTGGAACAATCATGTCCATTAGCATTTATGGGACATGGATGTTCAGAAAGCAGGAGCCAGTAAATGATGAAACGCCACGGTGAAACCTACAGTTTATTTTAGTAGTAGTTAAGATTGTCATCCTTATCAGCCAGGGTTTGCATGCTGAAAAGTAACAGATACATTCATCACTGATTTCAGTTTCAGGAAATTTCAGCTTTTCTATTTCCATCCTGTATGATATTTCCAGTTTAATTCTGAGTTCTGTGGTAGATAGAAAGTTGCTCAGTAACTCTGATTCGTTTCCTGAAATGACATACATGTGATTATTCAGAATTGTTTCAGGACATCACTGGGATACTTTTTTTTACATCACTGTTTCCTTGAAGCAAAAGCTTTCAGTTTTAGTGGTTGGATGTTTGCCTTTGGATGTCAGTGAGGCAGAGCTGAGAAATATCCTTTCCCAAACAGATGGCATTTGAGGAAAGGGCTTTGCAGTACTGATAGAGAGGTCATTGTTCTACTATTTCTCAGTTTGTACTTGTCTTGCCTATTTGATTTTCAGCAGTGTAATATGTAGTTAAGCAAACAAAACAGCTTAGTAAATGTGGCAAATCAGATTGATGTCAATAGAAGCAACATCCCCAAAAGTCACAGATAAAACGTGGTCTCCATACTTGGTTTCTAACACCAGCTTTAAAATACTCTCATAACTGATTTACTCTTGTAATAATCTTATTCTTCCTCTTTCAGAATGAGAAGGCTTTGGGGCATTCCGTGAGCCGCTCTAGTAACATCTCTAAGGTATGTTCCTCAATATAATTCAGTCTTTGATAAATTTGGGGGATAATGGGATTTCTTTCATTTCAGATTTGAAGCCATAGATGTCACAGTGTGACCAGTAGAAAATGCTGCTTATGGCTGTCTGTAATTGATAGTCACTCTGCTGAAACATTAGAATTCTCTGGTGTTATGCAGATTGTCTTTACAGGTCAAATGAAATGGAATCCATAGTAGGTTTTCTCTTTCACACTGTCAGCCTCCTTAGCTTGATAGGAGTGAGATAGATGACAGATGCCTGAGATTTTATCTTGGGGAAAAAAAAAAAGTGCTCCAAAACTATCACTCAAGTATGTTCTTTTTTCTTTTCTTTTTTCTTTTCTTTTTTTTTTTTTTTTTTTTCTTTCCCATAAGCTGTCCAGCCTAGTGTGGGATGCATCCATAATGTGTATTGGATACATACTTAAATATTGTTTTATTGTCACCTCATTTGAATTGTACTGGTAGTGTCATGAAGTGCAGTGTTATTAGGGCATGGCTATGTAAGTATTCCAAAGTGTTTTATACTACAAGGTCTGATCTTGAAGGGAAGTGTGATGAACTGCCTTTCTAATCCTTCAGTATAACAAATGGACACATCAAAAACACACTTTGTGTCATCTGAAAAAGATATATATATATCCTTCCTTCAAAAACAACTTGTTGCATACTTGCTACTTCCACTTCTTACCAGACTTTTAGCTGAAATCTAATGTGCTTTCAGTATACCTTGTTGCTTACACAGGTACAATTGTTTGAAGGCTTTGTGCAAGCAACACTGTGCTGGCTGGCTAGTATTTTTCATGGGGTGCATGAGCCTTAACCCATCTTTTTCAAGGTTATTGTTGCTGGTGATAATGACTTCTATGACAGAGTGAGTCATTGTGTCTGTGACGTGCCTCAGTCACTTTACTCCAGTTTGGGTACTTCAGGATACATGAAGTTATTTGTGCCTATCTCCAGCAAAGGAAACAGTTTATGGCTTATATGGGCACTCTTTATGGCTTGTATGGGCACAGTCAACTTTCACTTTGGAGCAGAAAGAGAAAATTGTTGATTGTCCTAAATAACAATTAGGGCAACTGTCCATTGCTTAAGGCACTGACCAAGCTGAAGGTGGTATTATCATGGAGCAGCACAGCATTATCTTTTGTATTCAGCTTCAGAAAACATATTCACACAAAGGGTTTTGAAGTAAATGTAATGTGAGTATAACTTCTGATTCATCCTCTTCCAAAACAGGACTGTGCCTATTCCTTGTTGCCCTTGCTCTTTTCTTCCTAGGGCTTTTTCTTGGATTTTCAGGCATTGTTCAAAAGAAATGGCAGTTTTTATCAAGTATCATTGTACTTTTCCCAGAGTGTGCAAAATTCAACACAAGATGCCTTTCTGCAGCAGCTGTTTCATTCCTATTCCCTCTGTTGTTCTCACAGAGGAGCCCTATCCCAGCAGAAGCAGCATACATAAAGCTGGCTGCACAGTTCATTCTTAATTCATCAAGAGCTGTTGGTGCAGTGGGAAGGACCTGGCTTTCTGGCAGAGCTTTCCCTGGGAGCTCTGGCAAGTGAGACACCAAGATTTGCATTCTTCTTGAAACACTGAAATGTTCAAAGTGATTGCTGTGTGTTGCAAAAGCTAAAGTTCTCAAGGGGAGCAAAAGTCAGCTTTGCCAGTTCAACTTGTGAGAATTGTTGGTTCCAAACATGAGTTTCCCAGAGGTATAAATGTTCTTATTTCCCTCTGTCACCTGCATCTGATCCATTCTGTGCTGCTTCATTCTGGAGATTGCTCCTAGCAAGGGCAAGAGGTGGAAGTCCCTCTGGTGAAATTAGTCAGTGATTTACCTCATTCATCTGCGTGCTGCCTTGTGCATCCAGACAATTCAGCACTAAGCTGCAACAATTTATATTGCAGCCCACCAGTGGGATGGCTGTCAGAAGCAATTTGTTGGGCAAACCAGGAAAGATTGTAGTTAGCAGGATACTGTGTAGAAGCTTGAGTACATGGAAAATGTCATTCATTCTGAAGTTTAATAGGAAAGTGCCTTTTATGTCTATCTAGAATAGTGTAATGACCTGGCCAGTAAAGCGGATTGAAAGCATGTAAAGGAAAATGTGAGGAAGTGTTTGGCTGCATGTATAGCCCTTTCTGCAGTCCTCAGAGCTTTCTGACTCCACACTGCTCTAAGAGGAGCTATGTAACTTGAGTTTAATCAGCTATGTGCTACTTTTCCAGATCTGTTGGAGTGTGAGTGCGTGTTTACAGAAGCAATGATCACACTTTCTGCAAATGACTGTTGCAGCTATTTTTTTCCACTCAAATCTAGCTTACAGTATAGCTACTACAAACACTCAATGCTGGCACTTGATTTAAGGCCATTTCTGGTGCTGATATGTCATTACCAACCTGCTGTGGTTATTACTGTGCGTCTTTCCACTGTTCTCAGTTGTACAGCACAGCATGAGTGGAAAGGGTTGAGTCAGAGCTCAGCCTCTAGCCAGGAGAGAATGCTGCGTTATTTGGTGTGACCAAGGAAAGGAGCTGATGCCGTAGGCCTTGGAGTGGTTAAGGAGAGCAGCAGGCAGATGGCACCACTAAAATGAGATCAGCTGTTGAAGGTAGCAGGACCTATCTAAGCATAGACCCCAAGTGCTGGGGCCGTCTGGAGCAAAAGGGGCAAAAAGGGCAGTCCTTCAAGAGCAGATCTCAAGAGGTGCTGAAGAGATGCTGGTATGTGTGGCCAGGCCAAGTAATAAGAATGTGAACATTTGGCTGGGGATGAAGGCCAGCAGTAGCAGGAAAAGTAGTAGGGGATAAGATGTAGGAGGATCTTTGTGTAGTGCTATTAGATTTAGTGCAGTCTGTTGTGCACTGGGGGATGTAGCATTCCTCCAGGCCCTTCTTTGCTTTTTTGATGAGCGTATTTCAAACACTCCTTTTAAATCTGCTCTACAAAGACATGTTTGAATTTATGGAATCTTTTCCGGATTTGTTTTAAAATTTAAAAAAAAAATAAAAAAGTGTTGGAGGGAGATTGAATTGATTTAGTCATAGTACTCAGACAAGGCCCAGTTCCAAACACCCTGTTCAAGAGCAGTGACACTGATTGGGATATTTCTGACTGGCATACGGCCATACAGGCTGGATTCGCATCTCAGCTCTGTGCCCTAAGCCTGTGTTTTTACCAAGAAGCCACCATTCATTAGTAAGTGCCTTCATCATACAAGCCATACAGAAATAATTAACCTTAATGAGCTTCATCTTCTCTATATAGATAGAATTGACCCTAAAGCACCACTAGTCACTACAAGGCCACAAAAAGAGGATTTTCACAGTATTGATAATTCGCATCTTCCACTCTTAAATAAAGAAATTCTGCTAGCAAGCAAAGTAAATGGGGTACTTACAAAGCTGGTCTGTAAACAGTTATCCTCAAATTAGCCATATTGTTTGGCATTAAAGTGTCTAGTAAAGTGATGTTGTGATGTAGGGAAATATCTTTAGGTCATCTGTGTACTGTTCCTGTCATCTGGTTTCTCTGGAGGGCTGATTTTAGTGTTCAGGGGAAGTACATTTTAGTCTTATTTTTGTAGCTCTCTGCGAAGTAAACTTTGAAAATGCTAATACTGAGATCGTAGCAAAGAAATCAAAAGCACACTGCTTTAAAAATGTAAATGCTTTGTCTTTTCTGAAGGCCAGCACAGCTTTATCTTTTGAGCAGGAGCACATTGTAAAGTATTAAATTATTCTTGGACTGAATGGCAGCCAGTGCAGATGCAAAGTGGTAGCCTAAGCTTGCTATGAAATTTAAAATCCATTTAGGCTGTTCATCAGCTTGGAACAGATTTAGAAAAGCATATGAATACACACATCCACTGTTGCCTGAAGCTTTGATGGATTCAGTGAGCGTTCGTCCATAGAAAATCTGTCCAGGTTTTTTAGTTGCCGAGCTGAGCTGTCCTGTAGTCTATCAGATGACCAGGGCTCACTGCAAAGGTCTGCTGCTCAGAAGTGCTCTGTCCAGGTACATGAATTTAGGGGAAAAGAGAATAGGGAAAAAGAAGCTGCTTAAACATAATAAATTCTGATATGACTGAGATGCTCAGGAAAAACAAGACTGCATAGCGTAAAGGTGAAGGGATGCACTTTTCCCCACTCAAAGGCATGTGAGCTTGTGCCTGGGCACACTGCAATAGGGAGGACTTTCACTCCTAGTTTCCAGATGTCATTTTAATTATAGTCATGTATGTTATATAGAGTATGGAACAAAGTACTTCAAGGAGCCAGCTGCCAGTTCCTGTCAAATTGTTTCCAGAATTATTTGATGGAGTTGATCATCCTGAAAATATCAGATATCTCTTTCCCACATCTTCATCAACAGTGTTTCCTCCTACGTCCTGTACCTACATTTCATCCTTGTTGAATAGAAAAATGCTCTGTTAATCTAAGATGCTAATACAATGGAGCATTTGGGACAAACTTAGGAACTCTTTTTTCTTTGGAAGTCAAAGTCCTGCTTTTATCAAGCAGTCATTGGTGAACTGTTGTGATCTTTTTTTTTTTTTTTTCCCCAGTATTTTTTCTTACCATTCTCCATTCTAATAATGCATCATATTTCAGGCAAAGAAACTTGATATCAGCGCACACTGGAAGACTACATGGCATGTATCCGGTAGGGAGGAGTTGTGTAGGCTAGAATTTACTGATATTTGATCCTGCCATGCTGCAATTTAGAAAAAGGCTGTCAACTGGGGCTGTCTGCCCTTCATGATGTCCAGTCTGCACATAGATGGCCTCTTGGGTCATCTCAAGTGCCAGCTTGGCCACACAACTAGTTGCTGTCATTGCCCCACTGTTCCCGGGTATGCTGGTCCAGCTGGAGGCCTGCTGTGGAGACCACTTATAATCGCTGGAGGCCACAGCTGCAGTGCAGGAGCCTTCAGTCAGAGTGTACAGCTCTTGCTGGAAACATAAAAATACAAACACATTGCATCCTTGTGAAGGTAGACAGCAGGAGCAGGTGAATAGTGTAGAAGTGGCCCACATCTGTCAGTTGTGTGGTGTGCAAAATGTTGTCTCCTTTATGAGGAACAGTAGTCACATTCCCTGTGTATCTTTGTAGTTGCTGAAGTACCTGAAGAATTGCCAGGTTAGCTATGGAGTACCCTGCAGTGGCACTTTGTGCTTCTTTTTCACCAAGACCCCACTTCTGTTTTCTCTCCTGACTTGGCTGGCTGTTCCTAGATTCTGCCAGGGGACAGATGTGGGGTGACTGGTCCTGGTTTCCATGGTGTAAACTAAGGAGGCAGAAGAATCTGGGGCTTTCACTGCCCCTGGAGATGCACTGCTTAAGATAAGTGTCTGTCATGTCCACATCTAGAAGCAATCCTGCCTTTTTAATACATGTTTAAGTGGGATCTGTGTGAGACAGATAAAATAGCTTTTCGGTAATGAGTTCTTCTGAAGTACAGTGTGATAACCATCCCTCTGTCTTTCCTCTGTGATTCTACCGCATTCATCATTGTGATGTGTTAATGTCAGCAGACATGAATCAGATTCAAACAGAACTCCCAGTGGCCCATCACAGACCACAGCACTGCGTGCTGAAAAGCATCACAGCCTCTGGGTCATTGGAGTGGGCTAGGTCCCTGGCTGTTCTTGGAGGACAGATGACTCCAAAGCAGTGGTGGTAGATGTCTTCCCTTAGCCAACACCTGCAGTGAGGATTACCTGTGTCTCTTCAAGCCCCCTGAGGGTCTGCTTCTAGTTGGAGTTGGCTCAGCAAAGGTGGTCACTGCACTCCTACTGTTCTTACAGGAAGGGGGCAGACAAACTGCTGCCATGGTCTGTTTGCTTACCACACACCTTGTACCATCAGTCTGTTTGACAACACATGCAAATACCTTCTTCAGCTTTCTGTTCTTTCTTCCTTGCTTTCTTTTTTTTTTTTTTTTTTTTTTTTTTTTTTTAAAAAGTTCGGAGAAAGTGAGTAGATTTGAAAGGGTCTCATCACTGTGTGAAATCAAGGCAAACCAATAGTCAGAATTCCACATTAAAATGTGGGTTGGGTTGTGTTTAGCTGCTTGCTCTGTTGTTACTTTGTTATTTCTTTGAAGATCCTTGTGTTGCAGTTCCTCCCAAGTAAAAGGCTTAAAACTGTGCTGCTGTCTCCAGCTCTGTCTGCCTCAGTGCAGCTGCATGGCAAAGGAGAGTTGTGCTCTATTGTAATATGTGTATAGTGCAGAGAATTTATGTTATTCACCAGTCCTTAGCTGAGACTTCTAAATGCTTTTGTTGCCCGGATATTAGGCCACAGTGTTGATCCTACTTATGTGGCACCTAGAAATTGTAAGGTTTGTGATTCTGTGTTGAGGAAAAACTTTCCTCGCTTCCTTCAGACTTCCCATCAGTGGAGGAAATGTAATAAGGTTGTTAAAATGTCTCAGGCCCCGTTCTTTAAGATAACATGTAATTATTTGTACTGAAGTGCAGCTGAGGCTGAGTCAACAGAAGATACACTCAGAAGCACCATCTCAGATGAGCAGATTATTATGGAGTAGGCTCGCTTCAAAGATGATATTATTTTCTGAGGCAGGGTGGGTGTTTTTGTTTTCAGGTGTGCTGGAGGTAGTCACCAGTAGGTCACTGGAAGAGACCAATTCCTTTTACCAAGGAATCACAGTTTGCAGAGTAGCTCAAGAATGAGAACAACCAGCTATGCCAGCATAAACACGTGTTCATATATGTATCTTGATGGCAACACTGTAGAGAGCTGTGGGCTTCCAGGGATTGCTGCTTTCAGAGTTACTGTGATTATCCAAGAACCAGACGGGAGGGCTACACTGTGACCTCACTGAATTGCATTCGATGGGAATGTCAGTGGAAACAATTAACTAACTATTGACCTTTAGTTCCGAGCTATTTTAGGCCACAAGTTTGACTGTGCAGAGTAATTCACTAGCTTGTAGCTCCCAGGACTTCTGGTAGTGATAGTCATCCAGAGTGAAGGGCATAAATATCCACCGAGATTCAGTGAGTGGTTTGAGGTCAGAAGGGTTGAATTCAAGCTTGGGATGTCTATCAGTTAATGAATGTAGCAGAAACTCCCTATGAAAAGGACTGCTTTAAAACCTATGGCTGCAATCAACATCATAAGAAATTACTTTACCCAACGGTGCTACTACCTGTGAGGCTGCTACTAGAGCAGTAAGGATGGTGGTAAAGGCTTTGATCGCTCATTTTCTCAGTCTCTTTGGAGCTGAGCCTGGCATGGGAGAGCAGTCAGGATTCCCATGTGAGCTGGATCTACCTCTCTGCTACATTCAACCATCACATCACCTCTTTATCATGTTCTGGCCCTAGGCTTTCATGTTTCTTCCCTTCTTCTTTTCATGGCTTTTTTTGCTTGTTGGGTTCTGGGTAGCAGTTTGCATTTTACTGTATTCTTCTCTTGTTGACAAGCTGTGTCTCACCGTTAGAGGCTCATTGCTGTAACCAGCTAATGTCCTCTGGCAAATGCAGCTAGGGAAATGACTGACATTAAACAAGCTGATGAAAATAAATGCTTTGTTCTGTCTCACCTCAGTATCCTATCTGATCTGCAGTGCAGCTGTGTAAATAGTGTCACAGGCAAAAGCATGGGAGGAACAGAGAGTGGGAGGTATGAGAAGAGGTGCACTGAACCATGGCTGTTAATGGTAGCCACACCTGATATCAGCTCCAGCTGAGGATGGGGCATAGCTTCCTCCAGCATTTTGATCTTCCACTTTGTGTTGCCTTTCCATGTGTGCTGACTGGTGTTCATTTTTTGGTTGCATTTGCATTTAGTTTAAAGGTGGCATAAAAGACCTCTTATATACAAGAAACAGGAAGGTGAGAGGAAAAGGAAAGTTGCTTCAGGTGGTTTTCTTTATTATTTTTTTCCTTCTGTGCAAGCTGTCATGAGTAGTGCTGGCATCTAGATGCAGTGATTTTGAAATACAAATGCAATTTCACTGTTTCTTCCTTTTCCCAGCTTTTTGATGTTCCAAGCAGCGAGACTCTGACATGCTGTCTTGGTGCCAGGCGGTTGGATCAAGAAACCAGTAATGTGGGTTCAGAAGGAAATTTTGGTTCATTGAATCTAGTCATCTGCTATTAGACTGTCACATTGTGTGCACGTCTGTCTTTTTTGGAATGCTTCATTTCTAAAATGAAGCAGTAAAGAAAGCAGATTCTTTATAAGTGGAATACCTTCTGTGATTTGCTCATAACAAAACCTGAGACAGATATATTAATTGATTTGTGACTGCAGTTGCAGCAATATATTGCTCTGTTTCCATGGCAGAATATAACGTGTTTTTTTACTGGTTCAATATTTTGTTTTTAGCAGATTGCTAAATATGTCTTTTTAAATAATTCATTACTTAAGTCATATTAATTTTCATTTGCATAATTATAGCAGCAGATTATAGTGTCAGCTCTTTCACTAACCTGTCTTTCTTTTTAACAAAGTAATTACTGCGCTCTTTCTAAGAGATGGGTTTTAGTCAGAGATGTGCCTGCTTTTAGGATGGGTTAAACAGCAAGAAGAAAAATTCCAAATAATAGCTGAATTCACCTCACTATGTGAACAGTCCTATATCATCAGCATGCACAAGTGGTGTAAAATGTAAGAATTACGCTTTTCAGGATAAAGCCCAAACCGATCTTTACATGTTTAATATGTTTTGTCAGTCGTGACATTGTTCAATTTGTTTTTTTGGAGCAAGGTTATCCTGGTTTTTATTCCATATACAAACCTAGCTGTCTGGGATGGGAAACAAGCCACAGTGCCTTGCTGCAGGTTGAGAGGTGTGTGTTTGAGCCTCACCCTCGGCCCCTGCCAGCCCAGCTGTAAGTGGATACCTGATTTTTCATACTCGCGTACCTGAGACATCCTGATACAATACCGAGCACGTCACTCTCTTCACTGCTGTTGGAGCATCTTCAAGCTTTGCTTGACTGATCAAAAGAACCATAAACCTTTGTTTGAATTGAAAAATGGGAGCAGTGCTTTGCAGGAGTAAGTGAGCTGCACAGCATGTTCAACAGCTGTGGAGTGTGGGAGAAATGGGTTTAGAGATTCCCTGCCCATTAAGAGGTTACCAACATATGCCTCCTCACCACGATCTTTGGAAGTGTTCTGTATTTTTAGTTTGACACTCAAAACATACAGCAGCAAAAAGGCCTGTAATAGTAGGCTGTCAAGATGGTTATTACCACATTGACTTTAGAGGCTTGTTTCTTAAGCACTGCATAAGTCATGGGCTTAGCTTTTTTTTTATTTCGTCTGAATTCTGAATTCTACACCTATTCAATTTCATGCTGTGATCATGTTGGTTCTGTGAATGTGGTTGCCATCACAGCTTTCTTGCAAAGAGGTGAAAGGCCCTGTTGAGGTAGGAGCAGGGTGAAAGGTCTCCTGAAGTACAAAGAGTACAAAACCTTCAGGGTTTTGTTAGGCAGGTGGTGCTCGTGTGTACATTCTTGTACTGAAACTACCTCCCCTACAAATATTCTCTGAGTTGCTGAATTACTGAAGTTAGTGTCTTGTGGAGAAAAAAAAAAAAAAAAAAAAAAAAAAGAAAAAGAAAACAAGCCCCTAATCTCTTGTCATTGTGGTAAGTGAAAGGATTAGCTATTAAGTGGCAGCTAAATTGCAACTAGTCTGCATACACACCTCCATCTGATTATGCTAATTACTGTAGCATTGCTCATTTCCTGCGCTATTGTTCTGTGCGATGTCTGACAGCTGGCAGGTTCCACTCCAGAGATGGCTGCATCTGACCTTGGGGAAAAACGTTTCTGTTCTGATCTCTGTTTTTCCAAGGATGAGGCTGTGACAACCTTCCTTCTTAGCACTTGACAGTGACACCTCACTTTCTTGCACCCAGCCCTTGAATATCTGATGTAGAGTGATATCTGACTCCATATGCTGTGTTCAGCCCTGAAGGTGACTGCTGTGCCTATGAAACTCTTCCAACTTCTGACTTGCTTTTTTTTTTTTTTGCGTGTGTGTGTTTTTTCCCTTTTATTTTTATGTCACTGCAGGCTGGAAGTCCAACCTCTATCACAGCTCCTCATAGTTTCTCTCGGACTTCTGTTACGCCATCCAACCAGGACATCTGCAGGTAAATTGTCCTGTTTCATAGCTACAGTGAGGTTTGCACAAGGTTCATTTAAGAAAAACCAAAACTGAAAAAGCATGTGTATGGGGAAGTAAGCAACGCGGGGTTCTGGTCTGAAGCGTCCCATTTGTTTGACTCAACTGCTGTCTAACACTGCTTCATTGAATCCCACTGACTGGCCCGCTATGTTTGCTGTTCCCACACTAGCTGTAATTCTCATTTCTTCGCTTTTAATTATGTGTTCTCTTATGTAATTGTTTTGTTTTTTTTTACTTTCTGTGCTTTCTATTCCACTGTTCTGCATGCAGTTCCAGTGCAGTGTTTTCTGAATGTTGTCATCACAGTCCAGTGCAGTCTGCTGTTGTCTTGAAAAATCCTCACTGCCAGAGCTCTGTGACACAAGGGGTCACTGTGACAGTAATCTGTCAGGACACGTTACATGCAGCAAAGAGAAACTCCCGTGGGCAGGATCGGGGCCAGGCGCTCAGGTCTGCTAAGAATGTAAAGCCCGCCCGCACTTTGAAATTCTCCAAATCCCTCAATGACGTGGACCAGAAGGCACAGAGCACCAGTGAGTGCTTTGACTACGTGGAGCGAACTTGCTCGGAAGGCAAATTGACCCCGACTCAAGAGCAGTGTTTGAGGATTAACAAATTTCATCTTAAAGAGAGGAAAACGCTGAATCTCAGGCCTCTTTCTTTTAGCACTTCTAAACACTCCTACATCCCTTCCCTTTCCAACTATTCGAGTGCATCAGGAGGAGCAGAGAACCGCAGCGCTGTACATATCCCCTTGCTGGAGGACAGAGTGGACCATGACAACTCAAGAAGCAAAAAACTGTTGCGTTACCTTTTTTCCTTCTCCCACACCTCCAGCACCAGCAGCCTGCATAAGTTCCACGAACTGGAGAGCTATTCCAGTCACTTCCAAGCTGAGAAATCCTCCAGCATGCTGGTGGAAAGCACGGACTTCTGCTCTGAGGACATGGGAGATGATGACGTCTTTGAGGACAGCACCTCAATGAAACTGAGAACAAAAGAGCAGCGGGCACCACTCTGTTCAGTTGAGAAGGACAGTGACCTTGACTGCCCTTCTCCCCTCTCAGAAAAATTCCCCCCTCTCTCCCCGGTGTCTGCATCGGGAGATACCTGCAGGTTGGTGCATCGGAGAACCACCTACCTTCGAGCCCTCCTGTGTGCAGTGGTGACCGTTCTGCTTTCCTTGCCTTTGTGCTGTTTGTCTTTTTTTCACCCTGTCACCTTGCTTTAATATGTGCAATGTGAAGCATGCAACCTTCTCTCTGCTTTCCTGTACCCCTCTGATGCACTTAACAAGTCTACTAAGCAAAAGCATATCCTTGAGAGTCAAATTCTTTTGCAATTTGTTTCAGATTTGGGGTTCTGAGGTGGTATTTTTCTTTCATCCTTGCCCAAACTGGGAATATCTTGAGAGAATCAGTTACACATATTAAAAACCAAGCTGAAAATTTCTCAGCTTTTAATGAGCAATGTGTTTTCCAGACAGCTACTGCTGAGTTGTGTCAGAGGAGGGTGGGCAATGAGGAGGAAGACAATGCTTGAACATTGGTTCTGAGATCTCGTCAATATAGCCTAAGATTGTTTTTTAACCTTTATCTCCCCACTTCTAGATGGCTTAGATGGAAAGGAGAGCTAAACATTAGGTATCAGTGATGATTAGTGAGCAGTGTGATGTCCAAAAAGGATGGGATCTCCTTGTTTCAGCTACAGTGGATTAGCTATAAACGTAGGTGAAAGGAACATGCAGCTCTCGACTGTTTTTGTGGTGAATTCTCTGCAGGCTTGCCCTGTCCCAGCTCCAAAATAAGTCTGGGGAGAAGGAGATGCCAAGTACAGGACTAACTGTCACATCCTTCTACTAAGCATTTTCCCATCTTAATCTTTCTCCTCTTTGACACCGCTATCTGAAGCTGGCTTTGTTACTACCTGCCAGCAAGTTTTTATTCCCTCAATACTCTGTTACCAGCAAAATCTAGTTCCTTACTGGCTTGTCATCAACAAGATGCTCTTTTAATCCACCCACTCTTTCAGTCCCACTTGCCAGCTATCAGCAAGGTCAGAAGAGGCAAGATGCTACACATCAGTGAGAGATTTCAGTAATAGACAGGGATGGCAGTGTGCCAGGATGCACGTCCCATATGCTTAGTAACTTATATTCATTCCCTGAGCTCCTTACCATCCCCCTTTCAGTTCCTGACCTCTTTCACGTGGTTAAAAGGACTTAGTGATGTTTGATGCAGCCCAAGTGCTGTGTGTAAATTGAAGCTGGAAATCAAATGCCAGCACCTGGTAGCAGCACTGTATCAGGTGTCCTTGCTGTCTGCAGTTAGATGGTGAGGGAAAGTGGGGATTTTGCAGAGCTGGTGCTTCCTTAGCAACTCTTGCAAAATAAGAATTGGAAGAGCAAAACCATTAGTCCTTTTAGAGTAGGCGTATTTCTGGAAAATGGATGCTATTTCTTTGCAGCGTGGTTCTGCCCCTTAGCATTTGACACTAGAAATAATCATTTCCCGTGTGCAAAATTCGGACCAAATTAACTCTCCATGATACCAGGTTGGGCTGTTTCACAGTTCCTTAGGGAATTTTGTTTCATCTTCTGTGTTAGATTGTAATTCATGAGGAACTGTACCTCTCTGTGCATGTTTTGTCTTGGGAAGTGCTGTCTGATCTGTTTAAATGCTGTTTTCAGTTAAGTGCTATTGTTCTAGTAGATGGAGGATTGTCATTTCTCACACTTTTTTTTTCTTTTGGGTACTGAATTTCTGTCAGGCTCTGTGTGTCTGCCTCGTCTGTTAGAAAGCAGCTGTCTAGTTAGCAGTGTCTGTGCTCAATTATGTTGTGTGTGTGTATGTGCTTGTATAGCAAGGGAGTTCTTTAGTTTTAGCTCCTTTATGGAATACATTCCTTTGATATGTATGTCTTAGGATCCTCAACAGACAGTCGTGTGTGATCACAGATATTACATACCTCTTCTGCATGCTTTCAGTTTCCTTTGTTTCTAATGAGCAGCTTTGCTTCTGATTCAGGATATGTCACTGTGAAGGAGATGATGAGAGCCCTTTGATTACCCCCTGTCACTGCACGGGAAGTCTTCATTTTGTGCACCAGGCCTGCCTGCAGCAGTGGATCAAGAGCTCAGATACACGATGCTGTGAACTCTGCAAGTATGAGTTCATCATGGAGACAAAGCTGAAACCTTTGCGAAAGGTAGGCTTTGTTAAACATATGTCTGTGCTGAACAGAGGCTGTCATTTTCCACAGCCCCCCGGAACCAATGTGGTGGCTCCTTAGAAACTCTGGTAGTCTTGTATAGGTGCTGGAGGTTGTCCAACACTCAGCTTCATAAATTCAACATCAGTGGAAACCAGGTCTGAGAGGTGGCATTTTTCTGCTCTAACCATTGTCATGATAATTCTGCTTCAAGAATTCATCAGCTGCCCAAGCAAACATGAGTCTCAGTCCTTCCTCCCTTTACATCACCCTATATCTAACAGGAGAAAAAGTCTAGATTTAGGTATAATTTTATTAGATTTAGATTTAGCAGTGCTCTCCTTAAATGTACTTATGTACACTCACACCAGTTTTAATAGTTTGGGTTGCTATAACCTGTTTTTGTTTTATAAACAAATTACCTTTCCCAAGTCTGGTGATTTAAAACTTAGATATCTAAATGCTTTGTGTATTATAAGATCTGTTTTGTTCTCCCGTATCCTCCAGGCTTTCAAATTCAGTTGGTCCTTACCTTCAGGATTCTGAGGTGAAAGTCACTGGTGTTCTTACCACAGACAAGTCTTGCTATGAAAGAGATTAATAGCAATAACCTCAGTCTAGAACAAGAATAACTGAGAAACATTCAAATGTGATTATCCTAAACAATAAGGGATGGGAAGTCCAGACTGCAGCCATCTATCTGAATGCTGCTATGCGAAACTGTCTGACTTCTGAAAGTGAATCCTAACAGAAAATAGAGCAGACTTCAAAAGCTTTGTAAGTTTTGATTTATTTATTTTTTTCTTAATGGAGATCTACAGTCCACAAAATATATGGCAGAGAATGTTGTGTTGACAGCTCAACCTCTGCTGATGACTGCAGAGAAGCATTTCCATCTAAGAGCTGTAGCTTTTTCTTTGGTAGCCTCTTAGCACAGTGCGTAGTAGCTCAGAGCTGCAGTTATGGCTGCCACAGGCTTTGTTATCACACAGACAGATCGCACAGCCCATCTGTAGGATGTGAAAGAAATCAGAGGAACCCAAATAAAAAGAGTTGCCATAGGTGATGGCTAGCTGCTGACTTTTCCGTGCTCACCCTGCCTGGAGTGGGTGGGAAGCATTTCCTGCATATTGGTACATGGTGAGAAAAAGCTGTTGGGCACCTTCAGAAATGAGTCATTCAGCATCATTAGTTGTATTTGAGCAGGTCATCCATGGGAGAGAGACCAGATGCCAGGAGGTGAGGGCTGAACTAGAAGGATAAGAAGGATTTTACCTTTCAGATATGTCTGAAGGGTCCTTTAGAGGTTCAGCTGCAGCCAGAAGACAAGCTGTGTCTTCAGTTCATCCTTTATTGTATCCTGTCAGTCAGGACAAAACAGTCTGGAACTGGTGATTACAAACAGGTGGGACAAATAATAGGGCTTGTGCTTGTCTGCAGGGCAGAAATGGAATTTAGCATTCTCAACATCTTAAGGCTGTACTGCATCACTGCATATTGGCCTGTGATATGTTCAAATGCTAAGTTACAAGGGGAAGAGAGTGAGGAACAAACCGTATCATGGTACAAGTAAAAGTGAGGGGAGACAAGAGAGGGAAGCTCTGTTGTATAATTCAAGTGAAAACAACAACAAAGAAAGAAAACCTGAAATTTTATTTAATAGATTTTAATGGATTTAATAGAAATTTTGACTTTTTAATTTGTGAAATGTTGCTTGCTGTGTCATTAGAATAATGCAGCAGGCAACTCTGGACTCTAGTTTCCTCTCTGGGCTAGGACAGAATAAAATTAGCAGGATAACTTCTCTGCTGTTCACTCCTGTCTTTGGAAAGTTGAAGTGGTATGGGATGGTTTGGCAGCTGCAGTGCCAGCATATAATTAAGGGAAGTCAGAGTCCAGTGGAACATCTCAAACTGCGATACAGAAAAGAGGAATATAGTCAAAATACGAGCCCTTGTGGTCCTGTAAGAGCACTCGCACATGCTTACATTTTGTCAGAATAAATGAATTAAATTATATTTTCTGCAGAAAATGAACGCCATTGTTTAGATGCAAAATCTATTTCCTATTTAAAACATGTTATCCAAAGCAAAAGTTTTGTATCAATAATTGAAAGTGTGCAGTTTTCTAGTGTGATGTGAATCTGGTATATCACTGCTGGAAATCTTCTGTTCTTCTGCCATGATGAGATTTAGATGTCCGCTGATACAGAAGTGTGGCTTTGACCTACCAAAGAGATCGCTTGTTGGCAAGACAGAGAATATCACAAAATCTCTGTTCTGTGGTTCAACCATTCTTGTATTTGCAGCAGTGGTAACAATGATTCAACCTGATGAATGATCTCGTTAAGGTCATCCTCATTACCTTCCACACTTTTCCTCCTTTTTGAAGTCAGCTTTTTCTGTAACTTATTCTAGGAGACACCAAATGCACCTCTCTAGAACACCACATGGGTATGCATGAGAAGCTTATGTGCCCCTGTATGCATTTTGTGGAAATACAAGGAAAGCTTGCCTTAACACCGTTCCAAACAAATATAATGAGGGATGTGTTACATACCTACAGAAGTTTCCTTTGTACAGATAAATTGCTTTGGAAACAATTTAAAAAAATAATTAAAATTCTTTAAAAATAAAAAGGAAAGGAAAAATATTAAAAAACAAACCAAAAAAACCCCATCACCAACAATTTCCTGGTGCCATTGGTAGAAAATTAAAGAAAAGCTGATTCTGAAAAATTCCCTGTATACTTGAAGCACCTGTAGTACTTGTGTGCTTTCTTTGTGCCCATTCTAATGACAGTGACCTGATGTTGAGGTTTCTCCTGGGGCTGTATAAACATTACTGATAGGTGCAGATCTGGGGGTTTAATTTCCTGTATCCTGTCAGTTATAAAAGCTGTCATCCCAGTGCTGCTGTGTACTCTTAGGGCACATGCTCAAGTGCACTTGAAACACTGAAAATAAAATCTGTGTTGCTGCTCTATGGAGTGCTAAATATACGTGAAGATTGAATGAAGCTTCCAGAGGTGGGAGGTGAGAACTAAACAGCCTTGAGCTGAGTGCTAAACGGCTCTGACTGCACATTGGGGGACTCTTAACTGTTCACCGTGAGATGCTGTACACATACTGGACGATTGGATCATGTACCACTCCTACTGCAGTGTGTTACTGAATGGCTGCCTGAGCAACAGCACCGTTTTGCGCTTCATGATGCTCATTTCTGATTGTGGGTGCTTGCTGTTCATTGCTTTGTGAATACACTGAAGAGCAGACTTGCTTGCTCTGTGCTGGGATCCCTGTGGGGTAACTCGGTGCTGCAGCTTTGGATGGAGCTGAGTGCTGATGTCTCCTCCTGCACCAGGAGTGATCGCTTCCATTGTGGCAGAGCAAGCTGCCAGCTGCACGTACTCTGGTCAGAGCAATAAGAGGGGGAAACTGGTCTCTTGCCTGCTTTTGGTTCTGGTCAGTGTTTTCTCTTTATTCTCTCTGGTAACTGTGATAAACACTTAATCTCTTGTTCTGCTTTCTGGGTTTCTTGCCAGTGGGAGAAGCTGCAGATGACAGCCAGCGAGAGGAGGAAGATCATGTGCTCTGTAACATTCCATATCATTGCCATCACCTGCGTCGTGTGGTCTCTGTATGTCCTCATAGACAGGACTGCTGAAGAGATTAAACAGGGACAGACTACTGGTATGTTACTTGGTTATCTTCCTACTTACTCATTTGTAACAATTCTTTATCCTGAATGCAGAGAGGATGCAAAGCCTGAGAATGCAGGTTATGCTTTTTCTTAGATCAGTCAGCTTTAGGCAGAGATTGAGTTGGTTTAAAAGAACAGTTCTAAAGAGATTTAGTTAAATTGGTGTAAATTTGTCTGTGGGTGTCTGTACATGTCTGTACATGTCAATTTTGCACTTGTGAAATGCACAGATACAAGAGGAAATCACTGTAGCCAAACACAAAATTGCACTGGCTTTGCTAATTTAGTTCTAAGCTGGAACACTTACTGAGATGACAAGGATGTAAGCACTTGTTTGCTGCTATGGCTACCTTTAACTGAGTAAAACGAGAACAATTTAAAAAAAGAGAAGAAGGAAGAGGAACCAAAATCCAAACCTCTGAGCTTAACTAACAGGATTATTCTTTCTATTCAGACATCTTAGAGACTCATTAGCACAACTTTTCTGCGGGGAGTTTGCAGAAATTAGAGTGGTTGTGTGTGAAGCAGAGAAATTCGGATTGATTCCCATTCATGCAGCTGAGATGAGGTGCACTGCAGTTGATGCAGTAGTTGCCAGCCCACTACATGGATGTCTTAACTTCTGGGGTAGCAGCTTTCCTTCAGTGTGCCAGCTGTGAGCATACCAAATTGAAACGGGTTGACTTTGGAGTGCCAGGCTGTGCATTTACAGCTCTTGCAGAACTGTTTTTTGAGGCAGCTGAGCTCCCCCTAAAGGTAGGATTGGAGGGACAGGCTGTGCACCAAGGCTGGGAATCACTACTCTTTTAAGGCAAAATGTCCTTGGTTGCAGGCCAGATCGTTGAATGCCAACCTCATATGCAGTTGGGAAATCTTTGGCTTGGGTTTGAAGAGCTGAGCATCTATGAACCTGCAAATCCACAGAGCTCTTACAGTCTCTGTAGAGCAGAGATAGTTTTGCTGTCATTTGTTCAGTTTAGCTATGGTCGTGTATTGTATTGTTCATAGTTTCAGTCAGGAATCTGCTTTGAATGAAAGTTTGTAGTTTCTGTTCCATCCAACACTGTCTTTTCCATGTATGGTGGAAATTGTTCATTCAGTATAAGATTTCCATATGATAAAGAAAGGCACACACTCTCAAAGATTTATCCTATCCTCGTTATTTTATTCAATACATTCAATGAACATGACTAGGAATAGTATGACTGCACAGTACTTGTTACTCTGCTTTCTTTGCTCCCTTCATTTGAATTCTAGATCTGAGGGATGCTCTGAGGAGCTGGGGTGCGTGTGTGGAGCGTGTATGTGTTTATGTATTCATGTCTGCACAGCAAAGTGTAGGCTATTGCTGCCTCCAGATGGCATCAGATAACTCCCCTGTGAATCAGAGGTTCAGGTATTCATCACTAGTGGGATTTCATCAGTAGTCACGTTGCAGTGCTCTTTGGGTTTGGAGACTAAAATATTTTCATTCTTCCTACACAACCATGCATTTCCAAAAGAACAGTGGCCTGTATCTTGTGAAAACTTTGAAGACTTAGCTATGATTTTGTTACATTGCTAATTCTCTGAGAAACCTGAAAATGAGTAATTCAGCATGGTCTCTTATCCATCTTGGGATGCTTATCTTTCAAGAGGAGAGAGACTGGATGAATATGGGATGTTTATAAGCAGGTGATGTATAAGATTAGTCATTTCTCATTTAAAAATAGGTTATAAGGATGAAATGAGATGCAGTGGCTAGGAGTTCAAACCAGGCATATCCAGGAAAAGTACTGGTGGTCATTTTTAGTATGTTAAGTGAGCTTGCCAGAATGCTTCAGCATCTCCAACACCTACCATCTTGCATCAGAAGAGGTGCTGTAGTTCAGCTACAAGCTACTGGGTCTCATGCAGGTAATCAAATTGTCAGGTTTGTGTCAAGAATGTCTCAAGCTGTATGGTGACAATGGTTCCCTTCAAAGACTATGGCTGTGTATACTGCGTGATCGTAGAGTGGAACAGACTCCTTAGGTCTCTGAATATCTTAACATCAAGAGGAAAGCATGCCATAGAAGCCCATTCATAATCTGATCCAATTGTCTTTTAAAAGCGGGTGTAAAAGGACCGAAAGTTTATTACTGTCTGTTGCTTTGATTGTGCTGCACAGCAGCTCAGTCATAAAGGACCAATTGTTTTTGTGGGTTTTTTAACTCTTTGGTGAGCGATACATTATGTGAACTCAACAAGCTTAGAAGTCTACACGTGTTAAGCCTGAAGTGAAAAAAAAAAAAAGGAGAACAAGAAAAACAGCAAAATGAGAACTCTGTAATTGTCTCCTTTAGGGGTGCTTTTGAGAGACTCAGTATTGACCTGATCTTTTCTCTGTTCCTTTTCTTTTTTTCCCCTTTCTTCCAGGGATTCTAGAATGGCCATTTTGGACTAAGCTGGTGGTTGTGGCTATTGGTTTCACTGGAGGACTTCTGTTCATGTATGTACAATGCAAAGTGTATGTACAGCTGTGGAAGAGACTTAAAGCTTATAACCGAGTAATATATGTACAAAACTGTCCAGAAACTAGTAAAAAGAACATTTTTGAAAAACCTGCACTAATGGAGCCAAACTTTGAAAGTAAAGAAATGCTTGGGGTTCACCATTCGGATACAAACTCTTCACATTACACAGAGCCAGAAGACTGTGCTGCAGAAATCCTTCACGTCTGATTGATGGGTGGGAGGGGTGATTCTGTATGTCCTTGAAGATTTAAAATACCATTGTTTACTGCAAGCTGCTCTACCTTGTTAAGATCGGCTATCAGCTGAGGGCTGGCGGATGACTCTTCTTACATTTGTGTTTTGTTGGAATTTTTTTAAACCCCTTCAGCATATCTTTCAATGTTATCATGGTTGCATACCTCTCAACGTTGTGTCCCACGTACTGGCTGATCGAAGAGCCACAGGTAATTGGGTAGAATGAGCCTTGGTTGTGGTGTCCAGCAAGCCACTGGTGGACTGTCATCAACTGCATATGGAATTTGTTACTTTAGAAGATGACTCTAAATGATTGTGGAAGACATGTAGAGTATGGTACGGTTGGGTTTCTTTGTTTGTTTTGTCTTTTTTTTTCCTAAGCATAATGAAGGAGGTTGTCCCAGATGCTGCAGGAAATGAGAGATCTAGAGTTTAATCTACCACTAACACTGCCACTAACATTTTGTCTTAGGCAGCAGGTGTAACATTATGCTTCACGGATTGTGCTGAGACTCACAAAGCATATAGCACTTTTAAAAATCTTTATTTTATAATGTGTGTGTCCAATAAGAATGAAACTTGAAAGAATGTGTCATTTGCAGAACATTTCTTCATTCTTCGCCCCATCCATTCTACTAGAATGAAAGCCTCTTGCCTTATTTAAGAAATATAAACAAAAAAATTCCAACACATGATTTCCAACACATGCTCACATTATCCTACTAAGCATAACACTAAAAATCTGCCTCTTTGGGTTTCCTTTGAGGAGCAATTCTTTTTGAAGGATATTGCACTTGTGACATGTGGATGTGTACAGTGTTCATTTTCAATGAATGAGGGTTTCAGTGCTCTATTTTAGGGACTGGTTTTGCTTTTTTGTTTTGTTTTGAACAGGTCAGATCATCGACAAATCTCCACGTATGTACCTAGTGTAACTGTCATTCCGGACCATTGGTAAAGGGTTTGCTGGTACACTGGTGAAAATGTCACCTGCTGTGGAAGAAAGATATTGAATCAATACAGCCGAAATTGGTTTTCTTTCCTTAGTACTCTGTCATGTGTGAATCACCCAAGAATTTGACATTGTGAGAGGGGATGCTAAGATCAAAATATAGGGTGTAAGCATTGCATTAGGTGGATGAATTAAAAAAAATCCTTGCCTGTTTTAGTCCTGATGTGATGCGTTACATGGTCAGAGAATAGCTTTGTCTGTTGCTTTGAATTTGGGACTGGATATTTCATCTGTCAGCCTTAATGAAAAGAGGGACAATTTTAAAATCTGTTTGCAGAGCTTTAGACAGACTTGCCCAAAGCCTGGGATGTCTGCTTTCGATTCACTTGACCAGTTTGCTTCACTGTCCAACTTCAAGCCCTCTTTCAACCGAAGTCTCACATCAGTGTGACTGGGGCAGACACAAAGCCCCGCTGAAACTCAGTACATGAGGCTTCTGTGTATGAATGCTAACGTTCTCTACCTGAGCCTGATCTAAATCTCTGTAAAATCAGTGATAATTTTCTGGATGATGTTAATAGGGAACTCCCGGACTTCTCTGCTATGTCTGCTATGTAAAAGCCTCTACTTACTTGTTGAGATACTGAACTAAATCCCTAGGTCCAGTTCAGGTTTTACTTTGTCCTTTTGCAGTACAACTTCACTGGGCATGACCTTTTGTAATAAAAGCGATTGCTTTAACATATTCCCCCCCAAAAAAAAGATCATTGATTTTTCCTTTATTTTTTTCCCCTGATAATCTATTATTTATTTATTTCTGTGTTAATCTTTCGTAAAAATGCCTGAGGCGGATCTAAGGTAAGAACACACACGACGAGCTGCTGGAAGTAGAGTGTGCGCATGTGTGTGCCTCTGTATGATCTCATGCTTGAAGCTTCCCAGCTGTGTTCTTCACAAACAACACAGTACCTTGTCCTTGCGGTGTTTTAAAACACACAGACCTCCAGGCAGTCCTAGCAAAACTGCACTGGCATGGGTTTGCATGCTGTGCTAGTTGTCAGGATATACCATGCCTATGTGATGTAGGCAGATAAGCCCTGCACACCTTACTGGACAGCAGTCTTCATGACCATGTGCATGTAGATCTTGTTGTCTATGCCTGCCATATTTTAAAGTGCAATTACTAAGGCTCTTTTCTGAACTCTGCTATGAATGATCCTGTACTGAGAACCCCGATAACATTCAGTCTTGTTTTGTTTTCTTTTTTTTCTATCTGTGAAAAAGATTTACTGAATAAACTCAGGTGGGTTACTATCAGGTCTTACATACCTTCATAATTTTCTTCTGAAATGCCCAGTGCACAGAGCTTTCATGTCTGCAAGATGCACAGAATCAGCTGTATGCATTCTCATCCAGTCTGTGGCCAGCAGGGCAAATGAAAGCAGACAAGTCCTGGTATGACACCTGTTTGTGCTCCAGTTTGCATCTGAGAGGCACTGGTGTCTGACTGGTGTTCTGACAGTGCCAATATGGCATACTGTAACTTGCCTGTCCTATTTTAATCACCGTCATAAGTGAATCTTGATGAAATATGGTGAAAATTCATTTGGCATTTGGGAAGCTCTGTGCAGCATATACCAGTTAGTGTTCAGTGTATTCAGGACACTGAATGTTTTTGCTGTGGCCCTGTGTATCCTAGGAAGAAAAAACATCTCCATTAAAATTGTCTGGGGAAAAGTAATTGCAGATAAAACTGTTTTAGCCAGTGTTACTACTAAGTGTCCCCTTTCTCCAGTAGCTCTTACCCTAAAGAAAATAATGCCTAGTATTTAAATTCTCTTTACTGGTGAGGGTTGCTCAAGCCAGGAAGGGCTGCAGAAGAGATGCATCTGCCAGGACTTGTCATTTAAGCTGGTCATACTTGAGCTGATTCTTGCTAATGTTAACCAGGGAGCTTCTGGAGCTGCAGTTCTCTGCTTCTACATGGTGCTATCAAATGGTGTAAGAAGGCTGAATGGTGCTTTTTCCTTCTTGTTTCTTTAAGGAGATTCTGCTGACGTGTGTTCAGCTTCCAGCTGCAAGGCACTTGTGCTAGCTTGGGTGAGCACCATCCTGCCCACCCGGATGTTGGTAACGGAAAACACCACTCCCATCACATCAGGCATTCCAGAACTTCCTTTTGGCAGCTTTAGAAATGACTAGAACTAAGTCTGACTTGTTCCTTGTTCCTTGGCCAACGTTAGATCAGGTTACTTGGGACTTCTCTGGGACAAGAATTAAAACAGGAGGGAATATAGACTTAGTACCAGCTACTGCAGCTCTTTCCATAGATTGCCAGGGCCTTTGCTCTAGAGATCTGATCAAACTCCCATGCTATGGACTTGTATCCTGTCCAGAAAAGCACTGATTATGCCAAGGAAATCTCCTTTCAGTGCATCTGCCAGGTCATGACCATGTGTTGTGTTAGAAGCACAGGTATGTGCTGCAGAAGATTGCTTCACTCTAAGAGTTCACGAGATATTAAATTCCTATGAATTCTCAGGACTTTCTTTGACCATAATCCAATATTTTGACTAAAGAGGTTGCCAGACTTGAAGACAGTCATCTGATTGGATGTGACTGAGGTTGGCTTTGCTTCAGCAAGAGGGATTCAACAGAAGTTACACTGGTGCTGAGGTAACTTGCTGTCCATCCCTTCTACCACTTCCTGCACTGATCAGAGCACCTGGTCTGTGTGTTCTGGTGCTGCGTAAGGAGCAGGTTCCTCTGCCCTGTGCTTGGCTGGCTATGTTACAAAGTGAGACTGATCCAAATTTCCCCTGGGCTGGGGCATATCAACAGGTGTTTCTGGCATAGTCTGCTTTAGAGGTCATGGCCAGTGCCGAAAGGAGGTCTGTGAGTCTGGTTTGGGTCCCTTGCAAATATGGGCTGAAACGGGGGCAAATACAAAAGCATGGCTATTGCTGGCTGGGTTTTGACTGCATTGTATTGGATATGCAAAGAAAACTTCTAAACAGGATTTTTTATTTTGTGATCATTTTTTAGTTCAGAGATATTGCAGTGTCTGTATATTCCAATGAAGTACTGAAAGCACTTGTCTTTGTATAGAAGGTAACTGTTTAAAAGAAAATTGCAGCTGATCTTGTACTTAGGTAAAACATTTGTAGATAGGTAATTGTATAACATTAAACAACTTTACACTGGCATGTGTTGTATAGTTTATACAAGACACTTCACAGTTCTGCAGGATTTTTTAGTTAGTAAATTTCTAGTAACTTAAATGTATAGTTTTGTATCCTTTCATGTATGTTCTTTTTCTCAGTATTACCACTTGCAGAATTATTTTTAGTTTCTTAAACTGTAATTGGTTATTTGTGTGTGATACACAGGGTTATTGACTGCAGCAATAAAGTGTTTCTATAAAAAAAAATAATGGTACAAAACAAAAGCAGTATAGTATCTATTCTGTTTCAGTAAGTGTTAGTGGCCCAGTCTGGAGAGAAGCTGAGCTCCCCATAGTGAGATGATCAAATGAAAAGAGTTACTTTTACTGGAGCAAACACAGGACTGCATGGCTCTCAAGTGTAGCAGGCCAGCACACAGTAGGATCCGTGACAATTTGATGTCATGGATCATAAAGGGGTAGTTAACCATGAAGAACAAGTGGGTTAGTCTATCATTGTGGTGAGAAGACATGACTTTGTGCAGGTGCTTTGGGGTCAAGTGTGGGAATCACAGGAGAGGTTTCTGGCTTACGTCACGCAGGAGGTGCAAAGAGAATTTCCTTGGGCCTTGAAATGTATGGAGCTTCTTGCACTGATGCTGGGTGTTGCTATGAATGCTTCATGTCTGACGTTGGGTTCTCAGTGCACTGGTGCAGAGCTGATGATGCTCATTACACCGATTGATGTCTAAGAAAAAATAATTTTGTCTAAGTGTGGAGCAGTGTGCAACTACAATAACCCCTCATTGCTGCCTGCATAAACATGATCATAGCGTTATGTGTGCTTCCATGCTAGGACTGAGCCCCAGCATGCAAAGTCTTCAGTAGTTTTTCATAAATAAATTTCTACCACCAATAAGGCAAAGTGCTATCTGCACTGCTGCAAGATGGCTTGTAACAAACATGTAAATGCCAAAGAGCAAATTAGATCTGCAAAGTTGTCTGCAGCAGACACAGTGGGTCTCAAAGAGGCTCTTTTATCTTTATTTTTAGTAAGTAACTTGTTTTGAATTTTAATTCAGGTAGGAAATGGGAGGGAATTTTAATACTGTGACCCTAGAGAGGTATTTTTCATGCAAAGTGAAAGGATAACTGGTATTTCTTAATGAGGTAAGCCTGGTTTTAGGACACAGCGGTACTTGTATAAAGCTTGCTAAGTGCACCAGCAGGGCCTGCATACAAAAATGCCTTCCTGGAGAGATGGGAAGATGATTTCCAAGGCCTGCTATTTGACAGACAGTCTCTGTCTGACAGAATGTTGATAGGCTAGTTGATGAACAGAGCCTGTAGAACTGTCTGGCCTCTGGTTAAAAAGTGTTTCTCATCTTGGGTTCAGGCACCTCAAGTTAATTGTAAAATAGCTTCTTCCCTGTTGCAAACCTCACTTTGGCCTGAGCGAGTCTTGCTGTCACCATGTGAAGTACCCATCTTGAGGTTGAGCTGTGGCTTAATGCAGAAGGCTCAGCTATGACTCCAGGAGCTGAATTTTCTAGCTGACTCCAGCAGCTGAAGCAATGAGGTGAGTAACTACTGTCACCCAATGGGCTGGACCGGGAATGGGAGGCTGCACAAGGCAGGAGGGCAGCAGCAGGGGTTGTAAGATCCACTGTGTGCCTTCTGGAGGCAATGGAGGTGTCAGATGTGTGGGCCCACAGGATGGAGAGGAGATCACCTCTTTGCAAGGGCAGTGTCAGGAATCCAGGGGAGGGAGGCCAGCTGCAGCAGTGGTGGCTGTGTCCAGGCCTTTGGAGTCCACAGCCGAGGAGAGGTTGTAGATGAGGAGCACTGCATTGCGTGGAAATAGCAGGTGGGTTCTTGGGGAGGCTGGTAGCAGGGCATACAGGGCTTGAGGCCAAGCTTCCCTAGGGATGAAGCCTGCTGCAAGCACAGGCCTCTAAAGACCATGTATAGCCAGTAGCTATGAGAAGAACAAGGCATTTGTATAGCCAGTAGATATGAGAAGCACAAGGCATTGCCCATAGTGCAGGGACTGTGCCTCCTGCAGCAGCCCTCCTCCCACAGCTGCCCTATGGGCCACTCACCAGATTTGCCCATCCTCTGCCTGTTCACCCATAGTGCCTCTTCCCATTCATTCTACCAAATGGAACCCAATTGTCCTTGGTCTTCTCTCCACCTCTTCCCTTTCACTGCTGTCATTGTTTTCTCAGTACTCTGTTTGCCTCTGGTAAGACTGGGCAGAGAAGGCTGTGCTGGGAGGAACTGAACTATACCACTGTGTGATTCATAAGGATGACTGTGGAAATACTCAAACCTGGCACTGTGCAAATAAGGCTCAGTGTCAACCTGCCACCCTGATTTTTCCTGGAAATCCTGTATCTGACTACATTCCCTGATATGTAGGATGGTCTCTGATGTGTTGGGATTTATGGAGTACCTCAAACCAAACAGTCAGATGATGTTTATTCACTGTTTTATGGGGGATGGATGACATCAGAAAATCAGGCAAGAATATCTCATTAAAGAATAAGAATCAAACTGGAAAAAAAGAAAAATCATTAATCATAGCCAAACAGGGGGCAGGGGGTAGAAGTAACTCAAAAAGGAGGCAGGGAATGTTTGAAAAAGTAAAAATAAAAAGTCAGTAGGGCTCTGGATAAAAGAAACAGGGAGCAAGTTCAGTGCATTACTCAAGGCAGAATAATTGGAAATGTGACTTTGCTCAGAGAGGGTCAAGTGGTGGCAAACTTCAAGAATAGTCTTTTAAAGTGTATTCTAGGGAAAAGGCGAGGTTGGCAACGGAGGAACTGGTAGCTGGAAATAGAAAGGAGACCTTGGCTGAGAGGGTTAAGGAGCTGAATGAAGTTGTCTCAAAGGCGTTAACATCAGAGGATTCAAAGTAACTGAATAAAACAACCAGGAGGCTGCACTGAGCAGAGGAGGGAGACCGCATCTCAGGGTGTGCTTGCTAAATCTCTGAGGCTCAAGGAATCAAGCTGGCTATTCCTAACATTTTAAGACTTCACTGAAATTATCCTCCCAGTGACTTTTGCTGGGAGCCTCTTGCCGTACTGGTTTGCTCTGATGCTCCTTTCCTCAAAGGCCACCTGCAAAAAGGGCAGGCTAGGCAGGGTTAGGAGAATTCATCACTTTGAACAGCAGCTTCACTTTTTAAGGGGAATGGTTATCATATTGGTTTGGATAAAGCAGGAAATGTCTCTGGCTGAAGATTCAATCCCAACTGGGAAAGCACAGCTGCCTTAGGCAATGTATGTAGTGCTTTATGTGTGCCTTATTCCTGTGCACCCCAAATTAGCTCACAAACCACTGTTGTTCCCTTCTTGAGGATGCACTGAGGTTTCCCTGGAGTCTGGCCTGCCCCTTGTCTTGTTCTTGTGCTTAACTTCCTGCTTCTGAATGTTCTGTGCTAAAGGAGAATTTTCTTTTCTATGACTACGGGATTACTTAAGTCAGTGTTTCTCCTGCCAGCAAGAACAGTTTGTTTTATCCCCAAAGAGTGTTTTCAGGACCATGCAACATTCATGGCCACACCTGAGCAGTTGATACACACCAGAGAAATCAGATGAAGATTAAATCCAAAAGTTCAGCAGCTTTCTGGCAAAGCTGAGCCAAAACAAGTGGTGGCAGAAGTTAAAGGTGTTACTTCAGGGATGAATATGAACCTGCTTGACTTCAGATTGGAGCTGATGCCACAGAAACTCTGCCCTTGCTGCCATGGCTTGGGACATTTGCACCAGGCAAATGTCAGTCCCTTACTGCTTCTCCTGGCAGGCAGAGTGAGGGTATTGTGCTCAGCTCCATGCTTCTGGAGACCTGTGCACCCTCCAAGCAGGGATGGCAGCAGGTCTGTGAGCATGGAGCTGCTACTTTCTGCTCTGGTGGAGAGGCCACAATTAGCACCCGTATGTTCTCAAGCCCATGTCCATTAGATTATTGATGTAGCCTGGAAAATTCTGTGGGCGCTGCTAATCAACTCCATCACTGATAATTACCATGCTATGTCATTCCTCCCCACCCCCGATCCTCTAATAGCATATTCCAGGAGCCATCTGCCCATCCAAATCATCTGCAGCCTGAGGGGACTCAGCATCCTCACCTTGCTTGTCGCTGTCATTATAAGGAGGTTGAGAGAGGATGGCAGTGGCCTTCCCTGGCTTTCCCCTAACAAGTGCAGTGCAGTGAACATGGGCAGGGCTTAGAGGGAAAGAACCTGTGAGTAACACAGATGCTTAAGGAATAGACTGAAAAGAAGGTGAGTTATGAAGGGGCTAGAAGGAGGACACTCCTACGAGCATCATGTACAACACTGAGCTTTCTAAGTATTCTCTTTAGCAAGTTGGTAAGAAGAGTCGCTGTGCTGGAGGGGCTGCCCAGCAGGAGACAGAGCTGCAAACCAGGGGAGCAGGATGGGGTTCCAGCACTGCAGGGGAACTGACTCACAGAGACACGTGGAAAACCACCGAGTGAGGTTTGCACGGCTCTTTGCTTCGTACCTGCAGCAAAACCAAACGAGCCCAGAAGGTGTCCCTGTGTCTGACAGGTGAAGCTCCACTGCCTTAAAAGGTTTCAGGTAACTCTTGCAGTGAAAGGCGGATGAGCCTAAATTTGTTGCCATCTGGAACAGGTGGTGTGGGTTCTTCAAAAGGGAAAAGCAAGAACAAGGAAGGGGTTAAGAGTTCGCAGTGTGCTTTTGTGGGGTGACTGTCCCTGGGAGGGGTGGCAGGAAGGACCCTTGCAGGCTGAGCCTCAGGAAGGCAGATTGGAGCTCAGCTGTGAGTGTGTCTTGCGGTGGTTACAGCCTTGCACTGCTGGTGCTATTTAAAGAGCAGCAGCAGGCTGAAGACTTATGCTGAGCAATTCTGCAGAGCCAGTGATGGCATTTTCTATATGCCTGTATGTAAATACAGATCTTGAATGTGGGGGGAGCCTCGATATCTGGTGGTGTCACAGAATAACAAGCAGCTGTCTCGATACAGAAAAGACACAGGAGACCTCCAGTAAGACTGAGTGTGGGTGAGTATTGCCATGCTTCTGAGAAAGAGGAGGATGTTGCATGCTGTAACCACCACTGACCACACCAAACAAGCCACAACCCATCACGGGCAGGTGCAGTGTTAGAGGCTGAAGCAGAGCCTCAGGGAGCAATCTTGCAGCAGTACAATGGGGTCTGCAGGAGCCCCAGCCCGGCTCCTTCCAGCCTGGGGCTGTGCAGCAGTGTGACAGTTAAGGGGATGCCAGCATGGGGCCCGCTGTGTGCCTGATGAAAATACAGTAGTGTGGCATCAGTGGGCTTGGTGCATCGGTGCCACGTCTCCAACATCAGTGCTCTGGGGCTCTTTTCCCCGGGGTAGGCTGAGCGTGAGAGAAGCGCTGCCAGCTCTTATCTCAATGTTAGCATCTTAATTGTAGCAGAGGTTCGGCGCTTGCTGCACAGGCGGTGGGGACTGCGAAAAGGGTGGGATCCCTATGGTGCTTTGTGGATACTGTGTGTGTGTGTGTAGTGTGTGTGCGTGCGCGCTGATAAGCAGTTTGTGTTACAGGCGGCTGTGCAAAGGCAGCGTGGGGCAGACAAGATCGGAGCGATTCGGTAATAAAGCGGAACAGCGCGGGTGGGCAGGGCAGGGCGGTGAGGCGGTGCTCGGCGGGGGCCGGGTAAGGCTTAGCGGTGGGACTCGGCAGTGCCGCGCCGGTGGGACCGTACCGTGCAGGTGGGACCATGCCGTCCTACACCGTCACCGTGGCTACGGGCAGCCAGTGGTTCGCGGGCACCGACGACTACGTATACCTGAGCCTGGAGGGCACTGCGGGCTGCAGCGAGAGGCATCTTCTGGACAAACCCTTCTACAACGACTTCGAGCGCGGCGCGGTGAGTGTCCTCGCAGCCCCGGCTCAGCCGGCAGTGCCCGTCCGTGATCATCGGGACAGGCGGGCCGGGGCTCGGAGCTGAAAAATAGGCATATGGCTGGGCTGGCTATGGGCTGTCAGAGGGCTGTCAGAGGGCTGCTCGGGCTCACCCCGACGTGTGAGGTGTGCTGTGCTCAGGCCATCTCCTGTACTCCGATCACCCTTTCGGTATGGCGTTCATTTGTTTATAGTCCGACTTCAAAATAATAGACTGGGATTTTTATTTTTTAATGTGTATTTCATTTGTAGCCCCAACTCACAGCTCCCAAGAGATCTAAGGAGATTCGAGGGACTTTAAAAGTTTTTTAAAAGCACCCTTAACTCGCTTTGGAAATGAGCCCCATCGTCACAGTGTTGCCTTGCCCATAGGTATATTTTTACCCATGGGGTGCACAGCCTGAGCCTGCTATCCAGCATTGACTAGGCACCTCTGTTACGGTTCACAGATGACAGCATTTTAAATGAGTGTTGGTGTGTGCAAATATGGCCCCCACGTGTGTGGATAAACATCCTGAGAAAAGCAGATTCAGAGGTGTGGATACTTCCCCGTTGCTGCTGTTGAAATTACTTTCTTTCATGATTAAGCATTTATTGCATAGAGATCTTGTTACCCCTGATCTCCCTAAAGGGCATTTGCTCTTTCTTCCTTGTAGAATCATAGAATGGCTTGAGTTGGAAGGGACCTTAAAGATCATCAAGATCCAATCCCCCTCTTCTTATTTTATCTGGTGATTATGAGCAAAGCTTAACAATATTAGCGAAAGTGATGGAAGAAACCTCAGGGTGTGTGGATGTGTGGGTGTGTGGGCACTTCAGTGCCCAGGTACCCTGATCCACATCCTCAGGCTGCAGATGGGGGTCCAGGAGTGCTGGGCTCTGATGGATAAGAGTAGGAGGAGGAGCTGGCAGCAGCCCTGCAGCAGGCAGTATGTGCACCTGGAGCCACATACATTCTCCTTTGGAATGCAGCTTCTAAGTGGATTTGAAAGTCTTTACCTTTATGAAAAACTTGCCTAACATTCTATACAAAATGTATTATTACGTAAGCAAGCTGAGACAGGGACAATCTCTTTTTTTTTTTTTTTTCTTTTTTGTCAAACTTCTTTCCAGGTGCAAAAGTCTATGACTAATCCTTGGCTTTTTCTACTATCCAAATTATTCCCATATGTGGTCCTTCCTTAGTGTGTTCTGTGAGATGGCTGCCTTGTGGGACACTTGTAGCATGATGTGTGAAGCTGTGCTGTTGTGGACAGTGTTTCCTTGGGCAATGCTGTGCATTCCTCCAGGCACCTGTTCAGGTAACACTGTGCCCAGAACACCAGGAATCTCACTGAGATGCTGTGCAAAGGAAGAAGAAAGGAGAAGAAAAAAATAGAGATAAGGAACAAAAAGCAAACAAGCAAACAATGCTGAAGAGCACTGTAAGACTTTCAGATTAGCTGCTTTGTAAAATGTGACAGTTGAAACCAGTTCTGCCTCTGGCATTTCAGTAGCATTCCTATAATTTCCTTTTCCTCCCAAATAATTACAGTGTGGTGATATTTGAAACAAATAATAATGATAAAGCACTTTTTCCACAGATAACCAGAATTCCACAGTACTGTCTTGTAAAACTTGGTCTCTTCCCAGTTTCTTTACTAAATGTTGGACCACTCTCAGTAGTGCCATTATCCTGGTAATGGCTTCATTTGAATGAAAAAGAAGGTGAGTTTTCCTAGATATGTTGGATGAGGGCTCCAACCAGCTCTGAGCAGATCTGCGCGCCAAATGCTAATAGAAGGGAAGGGATGTAGGAAAGCTAGAAGGAGTTTTCACAATGGCAGTATTCAGTTTTAGTTTCAGTCTGACTTACTCCAAGCACTGGACATGGGCAGTTTAGAAAGCTGGAGTTGCTTTTCTTTGCTCACTGTCTTTTGAGTAAGTTCCTGTTGGTGCAAAGCAATTTCAGGGTGAGTGCATGGTGTCCCTCAGTTCTCTGCCTACTTCCTGTTACCCATCCATATGCTTTTTGCTGAAACGCACTCAGCAGTACTTCCAGAAGGACAGCAGTTCTGTGTGCCTTTGGGTTTTGTGTGTGCAGAGCGTGCTGGCTTGTTGCTCCTTTTGCAGCACCAGGTGCTTCTCTGCCAGAAAGAGCTTGGATTTTGCAGAAGGGTAAATCACTCAGATGGGATGCTAAGGGACTTTGGAAAGTCCCACAGCCTTCATTCACTCTGTTCTCTCTCTCTGAAGCCAAATGTTTAAAAAACCCCAGCTTCTATGGCTTACCAACAGACACTGGGGTGCAATGTGGTTTAGCAGGATACCTCATAACACAAATGCAACAAAACCATTGAGCAACAACAGAAAAAACACAACTACTTTTCTGAGCCTTGCACCGTCTGTATAGCTTGCCACACTTTTACTGCACCAGCAAAACTGCATCAGCTGATCTCAGGTCAGCCCTTGGCCACTCTGGCTCGGAGGCGGAGGAAGCTGGGTGAGGAGTCACCTCATGTTGGAGGTTGCCATTAACACAGAATCATGATGATCATAAAACGGTTAAAGCCCCTTGGGACCATTAAGGCTGGCAATGACTTATTGAGCTATTTCAGGGCTCTTGTAATACTCGCAAAGAGACTTCTACTAGAGGAATGAGGTTGTGCCCAAGGTTTGGCTGCCAGTGTGACACTTGGATCAACTCTTTGGGTCTGGCTCACACAGCTGCTTCTTTTTTAATCCTAGATGTGTTTATGTAAGCTTATGTAAAGTCAGATTTTGTAAAGTATAAAAACAATCTAAATGGGTAGGTATAAATGAGGATTTTGATTACTATTACTTTTTTTTTTTTTTAATGGAAGCTAACTAAACATTTGAAGAAGAGGAATTTTAAAAAGGGTAGGCAGGTATGTTGGGCAAGATCACAGGTTACATCCTACAGCCACTGCCTGCATAGTGGAGGCTCACAGCACTACTGTAGTGATTTCTGGGAAAGCCAGTCAGTGTTTTTCAGTTTCCAGGGCTGGTTCAAACTTTTTAAAGACCAAGGGAATGAATTTACATGTGTACATTATCCTTCTAGCTGTTCTGGAATAGTGTGAGTGAAGGGGGTGGAAGGGCTGAAGATTCAGCAGTGCAAACTCTCAAAATGAGTGTATGTATTGGCTCTACTGAAAGAAGGACTTCTGCTCTGCTGGGAGATGCACGGAGAAGTCAGAGACACCATTTTAATCTTTCAGTTGAAATCTTAACAACGTGATTTTCACATCCCAGCTCCTGCCTTGCAGGCAGATGCTGTCGTTCCAGGCTTGCCAAGGACTGCCATGCTGTTTTTGTGAAGCACAGTTCCCCCACGTGCTACCACCTTGTGTGGATAGGCCTGCTGCTGACATCAGCATAGCAAATTCTGATTTAAGTCCAGATGAGTCTCTTTTTCAATAGAAACTGTTCTTTGACTTTGGCTTTAGTAGAAAAGTGGGAATATGGCTTTGACTGAGATTAATCTGTTAAGTCCCAGTGAATCAAGGTGGTGCCAAGACTGATTTTAAATATTTGTATTTAAGTGAATTTAGGGTGTACATAAGAAATCCCTTTGTCTTTGTTGATACAAAGCAACCTCATAGGAGATGCAGTTTATTGATCATAGCCTGAACAGTTTCAAAGTTGACTGATGAACGTCACAGAGAAAGACAGGCAAAGGTGAGGTTTTATTATCTGCAGCATGGATTTCAAAGCCTTTCTTTCTTTCTTTCTTTCTTTCTTTCTTTCTTTCTTTCTTTCTTTCTTTCTTTCTTTCTTTCTTTCTTTCTTTCTTTCTTTCTTTCTTTCTTTCTTTCTTTCTTTCTTTCTTTCTTTCTTTCTTTCTTTCTTTCTTTCTTTCTTCTTTTTTTCTCTCACTTCTGAGTCAATTAGATGAGTCATGAAAGGTGGTATTTTCATGTGGTGGGCTATGAGACAACTGAGGTCTGCCATCTCAAACTTTGGTGGATGCCTTCATCCTAAAATGCTAGTAATACATGCATAGCTTGTAGAGAGGGTACATTACATTGATAACACAGGAAACTGGTGTTAAAATGGGAAAGAAAGGGATGCTCAGGGATGCTTCTTAGCATGTGTGTTCTTCTAATCATATAGATGCAAGTTGCTATGTATCTTTCTTTTGTAACTGTTGAGGTTAATAGGTGCCATCTGGAGGCATTCAAAATTCATACTTTTTTCTTTTCTTATCTGGAATTTAATTTTGCTTCACGTCTCAGTTTCAGTTCTTATTTGAAACAGCTTTTTTTCCTAGAAAATAAGCAGTAACAGTGGGTGTATAACGATTGGCTGGGGAGTGCTCCAAAGAGATCAAGCAGAGCTTGGTGTTTGGACCAGGAGCCAAGTGACAAGACTCATCCAGGCAGGAGGGTCACGCAGACACTGTAGCATGCAGAGGAAGTAGATCTCACCCTTTGGGTATCAGCAGCTGGTTAGTGTTTCTAAGGGTGTTATCTGTTCTGAGATAAACCACAAGAGAATACAGTCTCTTCTTGTAACCATCTTATGCTTAGCTGGATCATCTGAGCAGGCAGGCTGTGGGTGCTGCTCTCAGGATTTCTGTGGCAGTTCAGCTTTTACAGTGAGCACTTGACTGCTCTCCTTTGCCCTGAACTGTTTACAGTGTTGGAAACCAAGAGTCAGTTCCCATTCTCCTGAGTTGCTTAGCGCTGCACTGTGCCTTACTGGCCATATGCAATATGGTTATTCATTTCTTTATGTTCTGATATTACCTAGCGGTGCAATTACCACCAGAACTGCAGTTTGCTCAGTGCTGTCCCTGCATGCAGCAGGAGATCACACAGGTCCTGGAAAGGTCAGCCCCAGCCTTGTGAGGGGACTGAAGTACCCATCCTTGAGCCAAGAGTTCACCATCCAGTGTGTTAACCCATGATTCTCCTTCCAGTGCAGCAGTCTGAATGGACTTGCCCAATCAATACCTCTTTCAGCTATTGCAGTAGCAAAAGCTTTCATGGTCTGCAGATTTTTTCTCAGACTTGCACACATTTCAAGGGGCCAGACCTTCTTTGGATTAGATACAAGATGTTTCCCCATTTGTGAAGTGCTTTACATGGTCTTATTTATTTCATGCACCTTTAAGTTGTACTGAGATCACATAATTTGCTCCTGACTTTGTCCTTCTCCTTGATCTTGTCCTTCTTCTTCCCCACTGGGATCAGGAGAGTACTGTTGCACCCATGCCATAGTGGCCACAAGAAAGGCCAGGTGTGCTTGTACAGTGCTGGCCTTGCTTTCCTCATGTGCAGTGTATCACTGACTATTTCTGCTCTTTAGGTTGACTCCTATGATGTGACGGTAGAAGAAGACCTTGGAGAAATTCAGCTAATAAAAATCGAGAAACGAAAATATTGGTACCAAGATGACTGGTACCTTAAACACGTCACTGTCAAAACACCACTGGGAGATTATCTTGAATTCCCATGTTACCGTTGGATTACAGATGAAAAAGAGGTTGTCCTTAGAGATGGAAGAGGTGAGCACCATAAGAAACCTCCTGTGCGGCACCCTGAGCTCTCCCACCTCTCCTCCCTCTTTCCCCGTGTACATTCCAGACTTCCATAACCTTTGCATGACATTCAGAGTATGCTCAGATAAAGGACAAAAGTAAATGAAACTTTGTTGGTACCATAAACACAACCAGCTGGAAAATGTTAGCCATATGTATATATATTATCAGTTGTGTTACCTCCATTATTTCCAACCCAAAATTACCTATTCCCATAAAACTGCTGGCTTTATCTGCCTTTCCATTTGCCTATGTAAAGTAAGTCATGTACCTTGTGCTTTCTCCTCATCACTAAGGAAGTCTGTTATTTAGCAACATGGTCAGAAGAGCAAATTGTCTGGAATTGAAGCCTCACTGGGTTTTCTTTCTGTTCTCAGTGAATCATGGCAGGAGAATGTGCTTATTGCCTCCGGCTGGCAGGGGAGAGTACAGCTCAAGGAGAGAGGATAGGAGATATTTACTAGTGTTGTAGTTTAACTTACAACATTGTCCCAGGTAATACTGTGATTTCTTTGATTGATGAAAATTCTTCCAGATGCTGAAATACAAAATTAAGTCCCATGACCCTGTTGAGTCCATTTAACATCAAGTGTCTACCTTAGGAACTCAGGTTTTATGTAGAGATGAGATAGTTGCTCTTAGCTTAACCAATTTGCTCTTTGTGGCACCACATTAGGAGCCGAAGGTACTAAGCTGGATTGTGTGAGCTTTTCTCACAGAAATTTTGTAAAGTCTTAGGACAGAAATTGGAAGGCTTTGAAACACTGGTGTCCTTCTCAACACCTGGGTGATGATAAAGGAACCTCATAACACTGCTTCTTTCTCCCATTCATAGCAAAGCTCCCCCGGGATGACAAGACCCAGATACTCAAGCAGCACAGACGCAAAGAGCTTGAGAATCGTCAAAAAATGTACCGGTGAGTCTCTCCCCAGAAGCCCAGGACCTGTTGTCCTCAGGTCAGAGGTTGGCAGAGCATGTTCAGATAATCATATTGCTCTAAATACTGAACCACTGGTAAAACAAAACTGTAAGTTTGCATGTTAGCTAGATGTGCTTTTTTACTTAGACGGTGTTCATTGTAAATGATTGTCACCCTGCTGCACGTAGCTGCATTACAAGGTACTTGAATCTCAGATAAGCCTGTCTAGAAGATGTAAGGTGAAATTCAGTGGTACAGTTGCTATATGGGTTCTCTGGTCTACAGTCGTGCTTTCGTGAAAAGATAAAGGTAGATTTTTTTTGGCTTTTACAAGCAGGAGTCCAGTTTTGGAGTGTGATATCAACATGTCATTGTATTCTGGAGCTTTGTGGCTGCTGTAGTGAGTTTTAGTCACTTCTTGAACTAACCTTGCTTCAGCGGACTGGAATGTGCCATCAAAACACAGTGGTGTTATCCATCTTTATAGAGTTACAGACTTTTTCTTAAGAGGTCACAACAGGAAAATCTTTTATCAGTAGGCAATCCCAGAAGACTGCATACATTTCCTTTTTATAGGAACATACTTTCTGTTAAAAGAAGAAAAGTTTCTCTTTCTTTCCTCTCCTTATCAGGAGAATGAGGATGAGACTAATAGAGGTTTTATTCAGAGCTGATGGTTTGATGTTTGGCAAATGTGTTGTTGATATAATTTGACTAAGAAAGGATCTTGATCACAAATAGTAGGAAACAGCAGAGGAAAATCTAGATGAAAAAGATAGGTGGCACAAAATTTTGTTTACACATGCAAAAAGGAAGGCAAAACCATTGGTAATTCCAGGAAAATAGCAATTTGCAATTCAGATGTTAAACTGATAGTGCACAATGCAGTCTGTATGTGCAGGCAATTTGGAAACACTGCTGAAATATTCCCCATTACAAATGGCCTTCTTTTCTTTTGAGGTAAAAATGTGGCACGGTAGGAGGTCATACAGAGCAGAAGGCAAGTACCATGGCCATCTGGAGGCAGGCTCAGGAGCTGAGCCCAGGCTGTATGCACCTCTGGTAGTGCTGCCTTTTGGAGGAAATGAGACACATGCCTGACACTCTGAGCTGCTAGTCATTTCACGGTATTTTTTGCAAATGTGAGACACATGGTTTTCCTTCCCAGCAACTTCTGCAGAGCCAGTTGGGTATCGCATTTTTACCTTAGGGAGGTAACTGTCTGTGTGTGCCTTCAGACACCAGAGACTTCTGAGAGGGTGCAAGTCACTTCCAAACCTGTGTTTCCTTCTGTGTCCACTGCACAAGTATGATGAACAAAATGATGTCACATTGCTGCGTGCTCCAAATCTCAGGTTGTTTGTTTCATCCTGTTATGGCTGTGTTTTAGTTCTGCAAAACTGTAGCCTCAAGAATGAGGTTGATGTAACCAAGCAATGCACATTGTACAGCTGTCTTTGTGCCCCTTTCACTTCCCAGTAAATCTGTTGTTTCTGCCAGTTCCAACCAATTGTGACAGGAGTTTGGAAATATCACAGGTATTAAGATTCTTCAAGTTTTGTGATGGAAGTTGGCTGTTGTACTTCATGTTTCTATAGGCTACTGGTACATATTATTGTAGTGTACGTCAGTATTTTTGTCCCAAGTGAGCCTGATGCAAGTTTTGTTTATAGCTGAGTTACAGCAGCAGCACAGGTGAATGAACAATGCAGCTCCTGTGCTGGTGAAGATACACAGTTAATCCAACTTCTCTTTTCACAGCTGGAAGGAGTGGCACCCTGGTTTTCCATTGAGCATTGATGCCCATTGTCACAGTGAACTGCCCCGTGACATCCAGTTTGACAATGAGAAAGGAATCGACTTCATTCTGAACTACTCCAAAGCGTAAGTGTTTGTGGTACCTCACACGTTTTGCAAAAACTTTTTTGTGCAGAGTAAGGATGTAACCACATTATAGGTTTCACTGAATCTCAGAATTGGATTCTTTTCCCCCATCTGCACCTGTGGTCAAACAAAGTGGGAAAAAAATAAAGGACAAAATATCTTTCTGTTTGTTTGTTTTAATTGATGTTTCAAGCTTTTCACTCTTGGAACTTGCTGATCCTCTGCATTCTCATTAGACACTGTTTTGGCTGTAGACAGAATGATTAAAAACTCTGCTGAAAAGCATGGGAAGGAGAGCTACTAGCACCTACTGCCTTAGGCATCTGGCTGTACTCAGAGTTGCCCCCTGAAGATGCTTCTCACATCTGGCTATTTGGGAAAATTAGGCCTTTCAGGTTGGTACTGAAAGGTGGTGACAACGCACCTTTGAGACTCTGCTGAAGAAAACCTATTCCCATCAGATGTAGGTTCTCATCACTTAACCACAGCTGGTAGTAATCTGCTCCAGGCATCAAAGTCACTATCCCACCTGAACTTGTCATGTCACTGAAAAAACAGAGTCCTGGCCACTGGGTGAGCCTGAAAAATCCCACTCTGCAATTTGGAACTGTGCGAAGTTAATGGGGGAATAGGAACCCTCAGCACTGTGAGTCTGCTTCTGAGCTGTCTCACAAGCCTGAGCCATATCATGCTGTATCAAATAGTGGAACAGGAGGAGATGAGGAAAGGCTGCTTTGAGATCATCCATAATTCCTACATCCGTGAATCTAATAACATGCTGGTCCCTTCATACTTTGGAAAGATGTACCTCTCAGTGTTTTGGTGATCAGATGGGGATTATATTGTCAAGTATATGTTGGTAAGAGAACTATCAGGTTTTACAGCCATTCTAAGAAAGCTGCAGCTCCTAATAACAGTGAATACTTTCTTATCTGAGTCCATTTAGTGACATGACATGGCTGAAACCTTACATGGCCATGCTTCCTTTAGAAGTTCATCTGATATTCAGACATTTACTGTCTATTCAGGAAGTCCTGCACAATACTCCTTCCATCTCCTGATGCTCAGTAAAGGCCATTCTGAGCTCCTTGTACAATCCTTCTGTGCCCCTGTCAGAGGTGATGAGACCTCCAAAGAGCAACCTCTCCAAGTCCAGGCTAGATAATTGCACAAATGCTTCCTAATGTGCCTCCAGGTACCTCTCCTTATTTTGACTGCTATCTGTAGCAGCAGAGGCAGCTGTTCTGTACGTCCATTGTCTGGACTCAGTATAACAGGAGCTCTTTTGTCTGATTTTCTGGTTATGCTGGTGTGAATCCTCTTTCAGATTGCCACTTGCTGTCTTTGTGGGCTTCTTGTCCTCTTTGGCTACTTCTAATCCAGTTCATTTTAAGGTCTCTCAGTTTTATTTCATAATTTACAACTGCAGTCTTCTGGCATCTCCCCCCTTCTCTCCCCCCTTAAATTCTGTCTAGGAGGATTTGCAGTGACACTGTGACCTTTCTCTGTTAACTGCCCTCCCTATCTTCATGGGGTGTATGTTGCTTCATTGCACATTTGAAGATACTAGTGGAAAGAAAACCTGATTCTAAATCCACTGACATGTAATCAAAATAAATATATTCTATGTAATAACAACAAAGCTACCATTTATGTGACAGTACAAGGCTTTGTTTTCAGGATGGAGAATCTCTATATCAACCGTTTTATGCACATGTTCCAGTCTTCCTGGAGTGATTTTGCAGATTTTGAGAAGATCTTCGTGAGAATCAGTAACACAATCTCTGGTGAGTTTGTCAGCATTTTCTCACATTTGCATCATCAAATGACTGATATTCTGTCTTGAATATATCTGACTAGAAAGGAAAAGGCTACACTTGTGCTTGCACACTGTTTACCATAAACAGGCAGTAATCTTAGGCTGCTGATCATTTCAACCACCCACAAGACCACAAAACAAAGTTAGTTATGATAGAAACACAGAATGGCTTGGGTTGGAAGGGACCTTAAAGACCCTCCAGTTCCAACTCTCTGCCCGTGGCTTGCATGTTTTTGGTGGCAAAATGAGTTGTTTTGACAAAACTTACAAGCTGACAGGCCAGTAAGTCTGGGGGCGTGTTGCAAAGGGCTGAGAATGAGCTGGGAGCTGCAACTTCTTCACCTAGTCCTGCGGCAGACAAAATAGTCCATCTGACCACAACTGGAGGAACTGTAATTCTTGCTGAGAATGAGTGCAAGTTAGTGCTTAAGAGGGCTCACAGCATCTATCCCAAATGTCATCTCTTTCCAAAAACATATTGGAACTTATCATGCACACTACAGTAAACATGGTGACATGTTTACCATTTTGTGCTCACATCTTACCAGGAAAAGAAATATTTCTGTAAGAGCCTGAGTTTCACTTTTTTGCATTTTGAATACTTGCTATCTGGAATATCCTTTGTACTGGTAAAAATTCCACTGATGTAGTGTTAAACGACAAAGGCAGAATTCTTCTTTTCCTCAATCCTTTTCAGTGTGAAGTCTTAGCGGTTACTTGAAGGCCAGGTAAAAGAGTTGCAGATGGAGATAGGCTGATGAAGTCATTTCTGTAAAGCGGGGCTGGGAAGACTGATTTGTGAACCAAACCCAACCTGCTCCTATGGCCTGTAGTTATATTATTTGATATCATTTTATTGTAGTTATGGATATAATAGATTCACGGATGTTGATATTCAGTTAGCATGTAGCTTCTCAAGTACATGTAAATGTACTCATTCTGGCTCTGCAAAGGAACGTTCTTTTCCTTCCTGCTCTGAAGTTTTGCCCCTATTCAGGCTGACTAAGGACCAGTTAACAGAAATAGAAGGCATTTCTATGGTTTCAAGTATAAAATAAAGCACATAAGGAGGCTAGAGCTATTAAAAACAAATTACATCAATTTGTTACACTTAATATGGTTGTTGGGTAAAGTACAAGGATTAGACATAATCTACATTTAATGTCATTGATAATATTTCTATATCCACAAGGAAAGCTCCAGTTCTTTGAGTTTTAAATTATAAGAATGGATCTCAGCTATGTGAGTGCACCTCTCAGTCTGATCATTGTCAAGACTCGGCAGAAGCAAGTTCACATTTTTCAGTCATGCCAGCTGTCAGCATCAGTGGGATTTTGTTTTCCTTTAATCATGTGTTTTCTGACTCTCAACTTGTATTTTGAAGTTGCAATAATGACATTAGGAAGTGGAGAACCGCAGTGTGGAAAAAAAAAAAAAAAAAGACAGTACAACTAAAGATGTAATAAGGAGATGGAGTCCCCAAAACTGGTGTTTTATTCAGAAGTGTTATTAATCTGCTTGTGTTAACAACTGAAAAATAAACAGAAAAAAAGAACAGCCAGTGAGCAGTGCTAGTGAGAAGCCCAGAGTCAACATTGTTCCCAGGTACTTCTTACCCACCTCCAGTTACTGCTGTTCTTTCCACTCCCACTTTGGGTATTTCCCATCCCCTGCCTGTGCCATTGATTTGGGGCTTAGCTGTCTGTATAACAAACCCCAAGAATTTGAAGACTAAGACTGAAGAATATAATGGAAGACATAAGGAGGTGGTCTGCAGATGGAGAGCATATTTTTCATAGAAGATGAATGTTTCAGTGCAGTATAACAAAAGGAGTGGGGGAGAAACAGAGGAATCTGAAATATGTTGATACTGAATCTGCAGTCTTGTTTTCCTTTAGAATATGTGATGCAGCACTGGAAAGAAGATTTTATGTTTGGCTACCAGTTTCTGAATGGCTGCAATCCTGTGCTGATCCGGCGATGCACAGAGATTCCCAAGAAGTTGCCAGTGACCATGGACATGGTAGAATGCAGCCTGGAGAGGAACCTGACCCTGGAGGAAGAAGTGAAGGTAGGACACGGGGTGAAGTTGGACTCCATCTGCTCTTTCTTGTGTTTTCTGACCTCCATTCCCTGTTCTAGTTACATTTCAGCCATGTCTCCTCTCTCCAGCTGCAGGCCAGGCCCTTCTCCAGGCCAAGTTAAAGGGATGCCAGCAGGAGGTGAAGGGTCCTTTGTGGTTCTTTTGTCTCAAAGGATAGGGAGTGTCAGAGGTGCATCCTACCCTTTCCCAGAAGGATGGTACTCTCTGTCACCCACAGAGCTGAACTAAAATGCCAAAGAAGGACTAGGAGGATGGTATATTCCTTTTGTCTGTACAATGAGCATGGAGTGTGGAATAGCATGAAACTTGCTTGCACCTCAGTGTCACTGCATGAATGCTGAATACATAGTCGCTCCCTGCTGAGAGGCTTGCTGTCAGGCCCAGCAGACACAAGTCAGGTAGCTTGTGTAGAGGTGCTTTCTGTCCCAATGGCAAACATCACTCCTGGGCCTCCATGAGAAAGGTTGGGCCAGCAGTCACCTGTAACTACAGGGCATGAACCAGCCTCCAGCCAAGACTCCCCAGCCTTAGTTCTAAGCCTCACTGCTCATGCCTTTCTGCTTTTATTTCTTAACCTCTTTCAGTGCTGTCTTCTTCCTCTCTCATCCACCTTCCAGCTGCAGCCCTGTCCTTTTTCTGTCCTTCCCACCAGGAACACTGTTTGCCATGTTCTTTCATTTTTTCCTCTCTGTTAAAACACACCAAACCCTTTTCACATTTTTTCCAGCAAGGAAACATTTTCATTGTGGACTATGAACTGCTGGATGGTGTGGATGCCAATAAGACAGACCCATGCACGATACAGTACTTGGCTGCACCCATCTGTTTGCTGTACAAGAATCTGGAGAATAAAATAGTACCCATTGCAATCCAGGTGAGCTTGCTGTCAGAGTGTTTAAAGGGGCACACTGCTTATTGTCCCACCTTAAACACACATGAATTTGGGGACTGTACCGTTTTCATCTCTTTCAGCTTGGTCAAAAGCCTGGGCCAGAAAATCCCATATTCCTTCCTTCAGATGCTACCTATGACTGGCTGCTGGCCAAAATCTGGGTTCGCTCATCTGATTTCCACATCCACCAGACAGTGACCCACCTCTTACGGACGCACCTAGTCTCAGAGGTGTTCAGCATTGCCATGTTCCGGCAGCTGCCTGCTGTACATCCCCTCTTCAAGGTTGGTCTTACACTGAAGGGGTTCTGGGGGAGTCAGGGAGGTTTTCCTTTTGGCTTGACAAACCAAAAGCACATCCTGGTGGTAGCTCATCTGGAATGGTTTCACCAGCTGCCTGGCAAGGCAGTGTAGAGCTAGTTGCTCTCATTGAGGACTTTGAACTCTACACACAGTTCACACGGTTGCTGTTGAATTCAATCAAATAATTTGCTCTCTACCATTGTTTGTCATATTTCACAGCTGTTGGTGCCACACATGCGGTTCACAATAGCCATCAATACCAAAGCTCGAGAACAGCTCATCTGTGAATGTGGCCTTTTTGACAAGGTAAGTAATCCCCTTTGCAAATCTTTGTTATTTTTCATGGGTCCCTATGTGTTTTAATTCTTTAACAGTCACATACTGCGTTTTTCCTTGACTATCTGCTAAGGCACAAACATAAACAGCACTGTCTGAGACACAGAAACTGTGCCTTCAGTTAATTCACTTCCTGTTGCACTAAAGATGGTATCTTTCACCTCTAAGTCACCAGTTCGGAACTGTATGATATCCAAACATCTAAACCTGACTGTAGTAGTAATTACTGCGATAACAGCTCTTCATCTCCTTGCTACCCCAGAAACAGCATGCTGCATCTAGGAGCCACAGTAGGTTAGCAGGCAGCACTCCCTGTGGAAATGCTCTAGCTGTGACCAGGACATGTTCCTTATACACCTCTGGCACCAGGCTAGAAAAAGAAAATAAAGCTTCCATGCTCCAAAGTTTTTCTGCCTACATAGAAAAGAGAAATTAATTGCAAATTCTTTCCTTGTCTTCTGTGCTCCTCTGCTGACTGTGGAGGCTTGGCAGACACTCCTGTCCCACTGAGCTGAAGGACAGCATCTGTACCCCATGCATGTGGGATGAGTGTGTTGCTAAGATCTGCTAATGAGGATCACACATTTCCAGAATTGTTGGTTGCAGGGTAAATGTACAGCTAGACAGAAGAGAGTAAGAGTAAACTGCATACTGCTACAGTACTAGCACCATGAAGTAAAATTTGGGTGCTTCTGAGCAGTGATTATCTAAAGGATTTTGCAGTGTTGTTTGTTATGAACATGCTGTGTTTTCCAAGTGAAACACCCAGCAAAACTGTTGTCCTGGCTTAAATCCCAGGGAGCCTAATAGTAGCCTCCATTCCTAACCATCGCCTGTCATCAGTCCTAAACCAGTCTGCAGCAGCACTTGGTGGTTTAGCAAAAGCTCTGGTCTGACACACTGCTGGCTGCCCTCCTTCACACATACACTCATTCTGGAGAATGGAGCTAGCAGAAAGTGCTCTGGGTTCAGTGCTTCTATACTTTATTACTGTATTCCATTATATTATTATAAGGAGATACATAAGGTGTGGGGAAAATGGATTTGTTATCTGTGGTTTATGGAAGAAGTGTGAAAACTCTGAGGTCAAAATGCAGAACTGCAATAGACTTCTGCAGTTTGGTACTTGTTTGTGTGGAGATGTTCTTTTTTTCTTCTGATAATCTGGGAATTTGGACAGACAGTCTTGGCACTGGTTGAGCCTAATTTATCTCCCACTGTTCATACTTTGCTGTTGTTCCTGCAGGCAAATGCTACAGGTGGAGGAGGACACGTACAAATGGTTCAGAAAGCAATGAAGGATCTGACTTACAGCTCTCTCTGCTTTCCTGAAGATATCAAAGCTAAGGGGATGGACAGCAAAGAGGATATCCCCTACTACTATTACCGAGATGATGGCATTAGAGTTTGGGAGGCAATAAGGAGGTAAGAGGCCATGGTTCTGGAAAGGGACAAAGTCTTTGTTACAGAGACACAACTCCTTTTTCTCTATGCTCTACATCAGCCTTGTGAATACACCTTGGGCTGTTTGATCTCACAGCATCTTTTTGTGAGAGGAGGGGATCAGTCATACTGGTTGGTGCCTGGTGCTCGCCTCTAGCGTATGTGGTTAGTGTGTTTCCTCTAATGTGTCTGCCACTCATGGAACTTTTTTATGATTCTTCTTCCCGTTCTTGTCAGCTAAACCATGAATTGGACAGTGTGTTTTCAGAATGACTGGGGCTGATAGCACAGAACCTGGAGGAGAAAAGAGAAATTCCAAGAGTTAATGTTTAGGAGTAGAGGAGAGAAGGCTGGAGGGGATGAGGGAGGTGTTCACAAAGATAAAATGTTTCATCAGAAAGAAAGAATTTTTCCCTGTGTTCGCAGACAGATGCTTTTTGCCTTCAAGAAATCAGAGGCTAAAATCACAATAAAAAAGTCATTGGGTAGACTTCAGTCAAATCACTATTTGATAGACAGAACAGATCATTTTGAGAGCTTGGGGGTCCCCAAGGTTGGGGTCTTCCAGTACCATTTAAAAGAAATAATTTTCTGATGTGTAATAGATTGAAATGATCCTGTCCTAGCACAGGGAATAAGCACCATCACGTGGGTGATGGAGAGTGTTGTGAACCCATCTTGAACAGTTAGGTACTCTCAGCTCCTGCTCAGTTTCCTAGTCAGAGATGTTTGATTCCTGCCCTTTACAGACCTATATTCTTGCATTCTACATTTCAGAAGCCCCTGTCTAAGTATGTATTTGTATGTAGGATTTCAGTGTAAATGTCCCTGTTCGTTGCAGGGGAGTTGGTCCAGACCTTTAAAGGGCCCTTTCAACTCAAACAATTCTATGAATTTAGCCCTGCAAAAGGAATCTAATTAGCTTTTTAAGTTGTGCACAAACCAAGAGAGAACACAGCAGCCTGAGCCACCTACGTGAGCTCATTGGGGTTCTTGTGGAAGCAGAAATGTTAAATGTGGTTCACATGAGAGAGCTGCATTTTGAAGCCCAGTAAACGAAAGTGTTGACTGATTTGAACTAAACCTTTCTTAAAGTGCCTTAAAATTGCAAGGCCCAGATTTTGACAAGAGGGGCAGTAAATCTGAGTCTGGAGAGGACTTGTGAGAGTGAAACAAGGATCCTTTTCAGAAAATAGGGTGTTTATAGCGCGAGACTAATGTTTAGAATGTTGTTTATATCTTTGTCTCCTATGATTTTGGGACAGAGAATGTCTTTCCATATTTCTTACAATGGTTAGTGCCCATTGGAGAGAAAAGGAAATTATAACTTTTCTGTGTTTGCTTGATATAGTTTCCCTGCCTGTGTGTGCTTGTTCCTGACCTTCTTCTCTTTCCTGTGCTTTCTTGTGCTAATTGAGGCAGGATATCTTTTCAAATGCCAGAGAGTAAACTCAATTTAATTTGATTGTTTGTCAGTGTTAGCTAGAGGAGGATATTACACGGCCTCAGACTTGGCTGAGAGATTCGTCGTAAGTGCTTGGTTTATAAATGGTGAGAGCAGGGGCCTTCTGAGCACCGGGTGTCCTCGCATCTTAGCCCACTCACATGTGTTTAACAACAGCCTCTTTTTCTCTGAAGGGGTGTTTCTTGGATGAAATGACTGCTCTTCCCAGCCTGCCTTTTTAGGTCCCTTCCAACTTGAGATACTCTATGCTTCTATGACTGTGGTCCAGTGTACTTCTGATGGCAGGGCAGTGACACCACAGCTAGAAAGAATTGCACTCCCACTGCTTGTGGGAGGGTGTTGAGCCCTGCTCTTGCCCCCCCACTCTTCCTCACAAGGTGAATCCTCTATGCAAGCTCATCAGAAGGTCTTCAGTAGGATTTCTTTCTGCTTTTTATTTTTTTATTTTGTATTTTATTTTTTGTTCCTCTGTCTGTAGTTTTGCAGAGGATGTGATTCAAATCTACTACGAGAGTGATGAGGTGGTGTGTGAAGATGTGGAACTCCAGGCCTTTGTCAAAGACATTTACATGTACGGGATGAGGGGCGTGAAGGCCTCAGGTAAGGTACAACAGCCTGGCCAGCTCTTCAGCTCCCCAGGTCTCTAGTGATGGCAAGGCTGTGTTCAGTGTGCTTCTTGAACTGTTGGTGACCCCCTCCCTTATTTGCCCACAGACTCAGTTTTATGGACTGCCCCTACAGGCTGAGAACCTGCCCAGCCTGCAGCATCACACCTCTGCACTGCTGCCATCCCAAGGGCTGGGGTAGAGAGAGTAGGATGACCTGGGTCTGTAAAGAATAGGAAAGGCTTAAGTGGGGGACAGCTGGCCTTCCCCTGCTGTCTCCACTCCTGCTGTGGGAGCACTGTTCTCACCAAGAGCATGTTGAGCTCCTTTACAAGATAAGCAGTGTGCTGAGGACTGGAGTGTGCAGGAATGGGTGTGCAGCCTCTCCTCTTTGGGCTTGGTGCCTGACCAGAGCTACCATGTCTTCTTGCCCCTGCCAGGTTGAGTTTGCATCTGCAGCAGGTTCGTGGTGCAGATGGCACAGAGGCAGCTCACCCCAAGGTGCTGTCAGCTGTCTAGTTATCCTGGGACGTGTCATCATGCTGGTCTGGGACAGGGGCACGGAGTGGAGGGTGGGTCTGTAATGTTGGGGCAGGAAAGATGAAGGCTCGGATGTTCTTTGCTGACAAAATATTTCCCTTTCCCTGACTATTCTGTTATTTCTTTAAATAGCTCTGTTTGATTACTCCCCCTCAAAGACTGCTTGATTCAACTATTTCTGTTCCTCATTCTGTTGTTTTTGTTTCAGAAGTTCTCATTTCCTCACTTACTGTTTCAGCAAATAAGCTCTCCCCACACTTGTTCCCACAGTGCACTTGATTGCTGAGCCTCAGACATTTATAAATACAAGCAGACAGCCACTTGCTCTTTGGCATGAACTTTCCCTGCTTGCATTGCAGAAGGAAGAAAAAGGGACTCTCTGGGTTCCTTGATTTAGGGTAGGTGTGAGGACAGAGGTGCCGTATATTTTAAAGGTATAATTATGCTTTGCCTTTCTCCTAAGGAATGCCACCCGCTTTTGCAGACAGTGACGATGCCTTACAAATCTGTATGAGGTAAGGCAGGATCACTCTGCTTTTATGGCTGTACAGCCAAGACAGAGAGCTTGATTAACTGCTGTTAGAGCACATGGCAGAACCAGTAACAAAGTCAGAAAGAGAAAGCCCTGCTCTTCAGTGACTGTTGCATGGTCCTCCAATTCACACTTTTGACCAATGGCTACTGACTGAGTAACTGGGTTATTTCATGGCTGGGTTACTCATGCTTTTCTTCTCCCTCATTCAGGGTTTCCTAAGGTGATTAAGACACGGGAGAAACTAGCAGAATATCTCACAGTGATCATATTCACCACATCAGCCCAGCACGCAGCTGTGAATTTTGGCCAGGTAGGAATTTTTGGGATGACTGGTCATCCTAGGCTGGGAGATTCACCTACAGGGCACAGTCTGAGTATTGCTGTTTGGTAGATAAGCAGACATGACATTGCTCTTTCTGACCAAACAGGGCCATCTGCAAATCCCTGAGAGGACTGTGGAAACACTTATTCTGGAAACATTTGGAATAGTTTTGAGTACTAGATAGGTACTGAAACTCAGGTTTGGGATTATAGCTTGTATATTTTGGGTTCATTCATTTTATTATCAGGCAGTCATGGCTTGTGCTGGGTGGGTGCCTGTTGGGGTATCAGAGCCATGGAGGTCTCTGACAGTGTCCCAGCAAGAAGTACACATGCAAGCTCAGAGACCTGGCATAGGGAATCACAGCCCCAGTAACAGGAATTATCACCGAATCTGGTGATTTAAGAATGACACATTATGACTGGAGAACAGTGAACTTGTCCTCCTAACACAATAAAAACTGCAAGCTTGTTTTACCACAGTACTGTAGACATGTTCTTAGAGCAGTTTTTACAGAACAGAGCAATTGGAGAAAAGGAAATTATACCCATTTTAGTGGTTCTCTTAGAGATGACCTCAAACTAGGAAGAAATCTTTGTATATTAAAATAGCTAAATTCTTAGCCTGACCAGATTATCTGTCTGTCATCAACAGAATAACTGCTCCTATGGAGGTGACTTCACTCTCTCCCTTGTGAGATCCTTCTGGAAAGGATAGTACGGACTTTCTTACCTCCTGCGGTGCTTCACAGGAGCATCCCTCTGTCCTTTAGTTTCATTAGTATCTTCTCATTCTGAGGAACTCCTATTACAGAAACAGACTCCCCAGTGCCAAGTTTCATCATTTTCTTTGAAGCATTCCTGAATACCTGCCACTGTAACTTTTCGCTGTGCTTTCTTGCCTTGTGCAGTATGACTGGTGTTCCTGGATTCCCAATGCCCCGCCGACAATGCGCTGCCCTCCTCCGACAGAAAAGGGGACAGTCACCATCGAGCAGATTGTGGAGAGTCTGCCAGACAGAGGGCGTTCTTGTTGGCATCTGGGAGCTGTCTGGGCCTTGAGTCAGTTCCAGGACAATGAAGTAAGTGGACCTCCTTTCTCCAGGAGGTGGGGGACATAGGGAGACCTTGAGAGCTTTGGCAAGACTGCATTGACTTACATGGTTGTAGTGCTGTGTTTGGCTTGAGCATCAAGGGATGAGAAGCGCCAGACAGGGATGGAGGGTGGGCAGGACATGTCTTTCACTGGCAGCACCAGTTTAGGCTAGCTTAAATACTGACTGGGCATAATAGTAGCACTCCTAAAGCGTAGGGTGTTGTTCCGCTGGATGAAGTAGCATTGAGACAGAACAGTCTGAAAGCATGATTTCTTGGTGTTTTTTTCCAACTAGCTGTTTCTGGGCATGTATCCGGATGAACATTTCGTGGAGAAGCCGGTGAAAGAGGCCATGGCAAAATTCCGCAAGAACCTGGATGAGATTGTCAGTGCCATCACCGAGCGCAACAAGAACAAGAAGCTTCCTTACTACTACCTGTCCCCAAATCGCATTCCCAACAGCGTCGCTGTTTGAGCAATAAGGAGAGCTCAGAGGAGTATACGACCAGTGAATGTTTTCCTGTTACATATGGTCCTCATTAGAGACCTTCTAGAAATGTGTAAAATAACAAACATGCTCCCTACATCAGAGCTGACACATACTCTATTTTGGCTTCAAAAGCAAATGTAACTGTGACAAATCTTGCACGCAGTTTAGCCAGCAACTCCTTAGGTCAGATTGGTAACAAGCTTTTATCACCAAGGTTTTTACATTAATCTTAGAATGAATACCTGCATTAGTGTTAGCTTTCCCTTTCCCTGTCAAAGCAAAGAAATCACAGAGATTATGCTGCTTTCAAGCTGAGTACTGCCATGTCATGTGTGAGAATTGGACATAGCAGTGAAAAGGTCCTGGATGAAGAGGGGCATCTTCCTATTCCTCAGTTCACTCATTTGATTCAACGAAAATAGTGTCAGGAACAATAAACAAGCTGCATATTTTAAATTCTTCCTATTTTTAATAGGTGATGCTCTCAACACAAATTTGTAGTCTTTGAAGTTTGTGTGTTGTTCATAATCTGATTAAAAAATATATGTTAAATATTTTCACTACAACTTTGAATGGACCACTCAGGATGAAGGTAAAAGCAGGACATTTTTGTAACATAGATGAGAGTTGTTTTTACCACCTTCTTACAGTGAAGTCACTTTTTTCATTTAAAAGGAGAAAATCTGGTTTATAGGAGAGGAATTATTTTTATCTATATGTACCTATATATTTTATATATGAAACTAGTAAGGTTTTTTTCAGCATCTGCAAGAAGAGTTTTCTGTCACTGATATGCATGGGCAAATGTTTTGCTTAGCATGGTGACAAGTCCAGGCTTAGCAATGGTCATTCTCTGTTTCATTGTGGAGAAGGCTGGGTTTTGTGGGCAGCTTCGTTTGTTCTTGGAGGGAAGAAAGGCCACTTTCTATAAAGGTTATGGAGAAAGGTCAAATGATGGCTCCTAAGAATGATCTCTGGGTTTGGCCAATTAGGCATAATCTGTTCCACCTTAGAGATACCCAAGTTGTGTCTGTTGTATTCAAAGATGGCTAGGCTCAAGTATCTATCTGGGCTTTGGTTTAATGTTGAGAGAATCTCAGAGATAACGAAAGGGAAAAATGAGATTTGGGAAATTTAAGAATAGAAGTTTAATGAATTACACTTGTGGATTATTTTTCCCAGATTTTGTTCCTTGTACTAGTGGTATAAGCCTGCAGTGTTTATTCTGTTGTTTGTTTTTTAAATAGATGAGAAAGCTGCTTATGCTAATAAAACAGAACTAAGCAAGAAAATCTAGTTTTTATTTCTTAACTTACTTTCTAATGCTGTATGTTTTGAAAAACTTGATATAAGGTTTGTATAATGAATGTAGGAAGATAAGGTGCTGGGTAGAAAAATGAAGCACCTGTACATTAAGAAAACAGTTATTTCTGTGTCTTGTGTGAGTTTCCAATAAGATTGGTGTGCAAGTGTCTTTCATGTTTCATATGAAATACAGAATTGGAGAGGACAACTATTTTAGACTCTTGGCAGTAGTCTGATTTCCTTTTTCTTCTACCAGTGAAAGAGCTTCAGCAAAAATGTGGACAGTGAGACCACTTCCTTCTCTTGAGGAAGTACGCTTATGACTTGTGCATTTTCCTCTCACCGCAACATATGAGAATGGCTGCAGGCATCAAGACATGCAATTGTGAGCGGTGTTGGAAGAGTGACAGAGGACCAGAGACCATAACATGCGAACCACAAAAGCAAAAAAAAAAAAAAAAAGCACAACTGAATTTCACAACAAACTGATGCAATATATGCAGTTCACCCCCCCCAGCTCACGTTCCTCCCCCCCATACATGTTGAAAGTCTCATTGCCTCAGCCTCCCTATGATTATGACCTGCACAGTAAAGCACTTTTCTGGAAAAAGTATGGAAAGAGAATCTGATGGCTACTCTCTTGTATATGTTTCCTTGCATCCCACCCTGTGGACCTGGGTCCGAGGGGAAGTTTAAGGAATTTGCTGTGCAGCTTTCAAGGCTGATACCAGCAGTCTGATTTAACTGCAGAAGAGGCAGCGGATGGAGGTGAGGAGGTTAAAAGTAACACTGTCGCTAGTAAGGAAGCAAATATGAGCAAATACCAGAGTACTTACTTATTTTCTCCCGTTCTACTCACTGCTCCCTTTTCAGCCAGACCAGAAAGTGTCCTTCTTGTGTGTGGCCTGTGAGTTGTCTCACTGCAACTTTAGCCACAGCTTGAACAGATGCGTCCCTGAAGTCACGCTTCTAAGGTCCTGCAGTGTCCGCTCCCAAGATCACTGTTGGGCAAACATGAAAGGATCAGCTCTCTCTGAAGTGAGTCATGTATTCACTTGTGTGATAGATGTGAGATGATGCACATTTAAAGGTAATATTTGTCAAGATTTAAAAGTCAGTGGCGCATGTCTCGACTGGATGGCTGATGGCCAGTATGTAACCTGCCTTCTCAGCTCCAGAACCTTTGCTGTCTTTCCCAGTTGCAGTGACTTTCTATCAGCTGGGAGACATTCCCTGCAGAATGCCCTGGCAGTGACTCAGGAGGGTCTGTTGTCTCTGTCCTTCCTCACAGTGTTTGGTCACAGAAGACACTAACTAACTATGAAACACCATTAGTGGTAGTGAGAATAGAAAAATACTTTCCAGCCCCCTTGGCTTCACAAGTAAAGAAAAAACCCTCATGTTTTCACCTCAAGCAGGTGACAAAAAAAAAAAAAAAAAAAAAAAAAAAAAAAAAAAAAAAAAAAAAAAAAGAGAGAGAGAGAGAGAAAAGGAAATGGAGGACTTGAGTGGGAGAAGAGGCATTAATAGGGGGAAAAGCATTTCCCTGAATATTTGACTGTTCGGGCTGACTGGCAGCAAGGAGGACTTCACCCCCTGCAGCCATCCCTGCTCTCATCACTGACCTCCCATGTTTTCTCCCTTTAGCAGAATGAGATTCAGGTTAATTCTCAAGCTCTATTCTGTGTTGCATGAGAGAAGACCTTCTCAGCCACCTGCTCAGCTGGGTTGCCATTGCTCTGCCCCATTCCTCTGGTCTAGGGTGACCCAGTTCCCTGCTCACACCCATGCAGTTCTGGAGGGCAGATCTTATGTTCCTGTTTGGCCACTCCAAATTGTTTGCTCTATTGCATACAGAGCAGAGCAGAGAAGAACCCCCAGAAGACTTGTTTCTAAAGAGCAAGTTTTAATCAACATCCAATCTTCCCTGCTGCAGTAGTTAAGTGGTATCTTAAGAAATAATTGCATGTGCTAAGATAATAGCACAGAGTGCTTACTGCATTTCATCTGTTTGATTAAGAGGAATAAATATTGCACAATCAGACAGAGCTGGTAAGTTTGAACATTAACTGAGTCACGGTGGGTTTTTTTTTGTCCAGAAGATGAGGTTACTATCACTTTGACCTACTTCCATATAACACAGGTATTTACATTTCCTCTTCAAATTCAATAGAGGCTCTTGAACCACCTCTGCAAAAAACTCCTTTTCTGAAGTGGAGTTCACTCTTTTGCTTCACTCATTTGTCTCACTCATGACCACTTTTTGCTGTTAAAGATACGTGCCGTGTCCCCAACCCGCACACATGTGGTTGTTGCTTCTTGAAACAGACAGCTTCTTGCAGTAGCTCTCTGCGGCTGAGGATCCTTCTCTGACTAGTTCCCTGCTACATCCTTCCCCTTTCCTTTATTAAACAGTAGATTTAATTTCCAGAAGTTTTTTATATTAAGACTTTCTTTAAACTTAGCAGTTTGCGTCGCATCTTTATTAGCACTCTCTGGACAGCCACCACAATTGAATAGCGATTATTTCAGTTACTATTTCCTAAGCTGGATTTCATCAAAAGGAGACCTGATCAAAAGCCACACCTGTGCTCAGCTCTAATTAGGAACAGCTTACAATGTTGTATCTATGAGATGGAAAACAAAACAAAACCAAGCAGAAAAACAACCCCCAAAACCCAACAACAACAATTCGCTCAGCCTTGGTTGATCTATTTCTATCACAGAATAGCTCAGACCTTAAAGACCATTGAGCTTGAACATTTCTGTCATGGTCTAGGCTGCCACCCACCTGCTCAGGCTGCCCAGAGTCCCATCCAGCCTGGCCTTGAATTCCTCCAGAGATGAGCACATAACGGCTTCATCAGGCATCCTGTGACAGTGCCTCAATATCTTAAGTAAGAAATTCCTGCCCTCTAATGCCTAACCGAAATCTCCCCTCATTCAGCTTAAAGGCATTCTTGCTTGTTCTATCACTACTCGGTTGCAGCAGAAATGCCAAAGCAGGGCTTGAGCAGGTGGTTTTATACCTGGCGGAAAGGTGGAGCCAACCCAGGGGAGCTCAGGTGCAGGCAATGCTGCTGAGTGGAGCCAAGATCCACCCCTTCCCAGAGCTCATTTAAGGGTTGGCAGTGGAGGTGAAGGTGGTTTGCCAGTGATCCCTGCCTCTTGTAGACCTTCTGAAGGTAAGCAGCAGCTTTTCTTTTTTTTTTTTCTTTTTTTTTTCTTTTTTGTCTTTTTTTTTCTTTTTTTCTTTTTTTTTTCTTTTTTTCTTTTTTTCTTTTTTTTTCTTTTTTCTTTTTTTTTTCTTTTTTCTTTTTTTTTCTTTTTTTTCTTTTTTTTCTTTTTTTTTCTTTTTTCTTTTTTTGTTTTTTTTTTTCTTTTTTTGTTTTTTTTGCATCCACTGCTGCTGTGTTTGGGCTTGTTCTCATTTGCTGTAGCCGAGGGCTTTGCCACCCTGCTGTTATTGCTGTACTTTCCCTCACATTACAGTGTTACACAGGCCATGTAAAAAGTCAGCCCCCCTCCTGTGTATAAGTTGTTCCCTTCACGTGGTAGAAGCCGCACTGGGGCATTTTCTTCTCGGAGATAAACAAACCCAATTCCTTCAACTTTTCTTGATAAGAGGGGTGCTACAGCTCTTTGCTCATCTTTGTGGCCTTCCTCTGGACCCGCTCTATCATCTCTACACTCTGTCTTGTGATGAGGGTCCCAGGCGCAGTGCTCCACATGGAGCTTTGTGAGGGTAGAGTAGAGGGGGGCGATTGCCTCCCTCTTCCTGACAACCCTCCTTCTCTTGATGCAGCCCAGGATCCCCTCGGTTTTCTGTGTTGAAGCACACACTGTTGGCTCACACTGAGCTTCTAGTCCACCAGAACCCTCAAGTTCTTCTCTGCAGGGCTGATCTCAGTGAGCCCTTCTCCTGGTCTTTGCTCATATGTAGCAAGGCTCTGACCCTGAGATGCACAATATCAGACCCCATAGACTTCTATGCATTCGGTCTCATTGTGTGGTCTCAGACTTGATCTTGTCTTATGCTGGGAGGGATTTTGATCCACCAGCCCCCACCTGGAGGTTTAGGGACATGAGAGAGTTGCAAAGCCTGACTGCCAGGGAAGACTGAGTTGAAGAACTCACTGAGCATCTCAGCCTTCCCTACATCTGTTGCTGCCTTTTCTCGCTTACGAGAGTGAGTACACTTTGCTCGCCCTTTCTCTTCTGAGCAGTGTGCCTGGAGAAATCCCATCCTGGTTTTTTGCTTTTTGATTTTGGTTTTTAATCTTCTGCTGAGTTCAATTTCATCTGAACTGCTGGGGGCTGGAGAACTCTCGTGCTGTCAGAAAGGTGTCCTTAAAGAGCTCCTTTCATGCTCCTTTCAAACTCAGCACTTGAGAATACACATATATTTGTTTTTCCTCTGTACATGGAGTGCTGTACTCTCTTTTGTGTTGTGATTTCATAATTAGCCTTCTCTGCCTGAGTTAACTGAAAGCTGTGAAGCATATCGAAAGTTGAAGAAACAGAATCTGTCAGAAATAATGCTGCTTGGCCGGTGTTATTCCCTTGTGGTGCAGGGGCGAAGAAAGAACCAAGGAGAGTGACAGGTCTTTTTGTTTTCTGAGCACTTAATAATGATGGAGATTTTAATATTGGAACTTATTTTCTACTGGAGGGTTCACCTTTGTTGTTTATTGCCTTTGGGATTCTATGTGCTGTTCAGAAACAATTGCTCAGATGTAGGTAACTTCAAGTGAACCTGTTTCAATCCCTGTCAAGTGTTGAAGAGAGGTGTGGTGTTACTGATCCCTCTGTGGAGATAGATAGATAGATAGATAGATAGATAGATAGATAGATAGATAGATAGATAGATAGATAGATAGATAGATAGATAGATAGCTGTTTCCAGCATGCTTTGCACATTAGAGAGACACCGCACATTTTGTTCCCAAAAGGCAATAAATGCTGCCTGAGGAATGCAGCGATAGCTTCCCAGAGTAAAGAGTTCTGGTAGAGTGTGACAGCACAATGATGTTGTTAAACATGTGATCTGAGCAGAGTTATTCTCAGTGTCATGGGAGGAGGCCAGTCCAATTCTAAGCAAATCCTGTGGAAAGGGAGAACAAATTTAGTCTTGTGATCCCTGAAAAATCTTAAAGGCAAATTCACCTTTCTCAAAACTACTGCAGTTTGTGACTATTTATGCAGGTGGGCCTTAACAGCATGAATCTTCTGTGGGGTAAAGAGAACGAAGGCTTCTCTGAGCAGAGAACACACATACTGTGGTGTTATCATTTTGGGCCACTGAAAAGGGTATTATTTCCTAGACAACTGTTTTGTTTAGAAATGTAAGTAAGTGAACTCTGAACTGGATGGGAAAACAAATTGCCATTGTGATTTTACATTTGGAAATCAGATTGGTTAGAAACCAGTTATTTCGTGAGAGTAGTAGCAATTAAATTTAAGAGCAACAAACCAATTGTAAGAGCTGTCTCAAACCAAGCAAATTCTTCCTGTGATTTTTCTAAGTAAAGCCTTGGAGCTGGCATCCTATTTCAGGGTAAATCATGGAGAAGAGGGAAAAGTGAGTCAAAGGATGACTTTAGGAATGTGCTTTTTTCTCTTTGTTTGATCATCTTACTTTAACTGAATATTCTTAAAAACAAAATGTAAAGGTGTTAGCCCAATGATCTCTACAGCTGCCTTCCCCAGCAGTACCAACAGGCAGGCTCACTTTTCTTCCTTGGAGTTTGTTGGACCCATTCCGAAATGCTTTTGCTAGGCTTGTGAAGTTTGTGGTGCCTTATCTCTAAGGAAATGCGTTCAGAATGATAAGCAATTCTGCATGACTTCGCCAAAGTCAGCATGCATAGATTGTCTATGAACCACTGAGAACAGCTAAGTCACATCAAGTTTAAAGGACCTCTTAACCCAGCAAGCTTTATTCTTACTAATATTTATTTATTCTTTATTTAAAAAGAAATCCCCATGGTTTATCTGAAGGATTGAGGGAAGGGTTTTATCTCAGCACAGTAGCCCATGTTGATGTGGAAAGGAAATGAATGTGGACATAAGTACTGTAAGGGAGTATAAAAATTGGAGAAGGTTTTAGAGTTTCCTCATGTGCTGTGTGACTAGAGATCAGCATTCAATATCAACAATGATAGGAACTAATGGTCAGCTTTTTGGAGGTGCTCATGGTCAAACACTGCTACCAAACTCATGTGATTTAAGAATAGAGCTTTTATTTATGATTTTTCATAAAAACAAGAAAGTATCTTTTTAACTTCACAGAGGAACACACTTGTATAGTCCAGGCCTCCAAATAAAGAAACAGTTATAGGGAGCTTATACTGTTGTTTATAAGGAAAGATACATTATAAAGAAAGACTGTTACACATGTTGGGAGCTCTCCTATTCTAAGCATGCAGCCCCAAGAAATACAGTAAAAATAAGTGGAAGGGAGTTTCTTTGGCTGTTCTTAGGCTTTATAGCTGCAAACCTTACTTCTTTCTCAGAAATCCTGGCTATTACTGGCAGAAAACACACTCAGAGATTTTGATCAGCAAAATCACTGGGACAGCAGCAGTTAAAAATCTTTACTCTTCAGCTATAAATTTAATACTGATTAAAGACCACTCTTTCTTTTTACTTTCCCCTGTTAGAGCAATGCATTAACAACTTCAGCTAAGTCATTCTGAGTCAGTAACAACTCTATCTTATGTTGCTTGTTTTTTTGTTTTTTTTTTTATACTGTTCCTATGTGCTTCAGTGACATCCTGCTGCTTAAGAGAAAGCCTGGTTCACAAAAGCAAGATGTCTTCTCCTCCGATCCAGATCAAAGTGCATATCACCCATCTGATACATCAATTTGTCAGGAACGCAAGTCCAAAAACTAAGTCCTAAGCCAGAAAACAGCCCTCCCTAGTGGCTCTACACAAGATCAGACACTTGACAAGTTTACATACTTGTTTGTTAAGCTTGTCCCCTTATCTTATTAAATATATCAATTTAGACACCCCTCTGGGAAAAAAAAAAAAAAACAAAACCAAAACATCCTGTTACCAGTAGGAACAGCAGGTTAATCATCCACTTGTACTAATGAGTCACCAAATAACTTCAACAGCAGCTCAATGAGTTAAGTCATTAGGAGAGTAGTATTGTATTTAAGTAAATTAGCTCTATTTTCTATTCTGCATTATCTAGCTCTTGTGCTTCAGTCATAGCAGAACTGGAACATTAACAGTTAAAAGAAAGTTAATAAGTACAAACTCTCACATAAAGATACAACATGCTGCATGCAATCATTTAATGCAAAGGCACAACCCCAGTGAACTTCATCTTTTATTAAAGAACAAAATACAGAGTACTGTCATTTTTGCTAGAGCTCAGTCTCAGTTTGGGAAGAAGGCTCACAGGAACTCAGGTTTCACTGAGAAGCTCCTGAGCTTTCACAGCATGGCACAGCCACCTTCAAGCTGGGGAAGCTCTCCTGCATTTGGGAAAGAAATGCAGCTGCAACAGTGCAAGCACCAGAATCACTCTGATATCATTTGGTGAGTAAAGCAAGGCTGAGGCATTGTACTGTTAAAGCAGATGACTTATAAAGGTTTATTATTAACTTAAGTTTTTTTTTGTTTGTTTTTACACAGAACTTGCACTGCTAAGTGGTCAACTGCAAAGGGGTTGTTTTTCTCCCCTTCCTCATCCCTCAAGATAACAAAGCTCATGGCATCAGCCAAGGAATAAGTCCCAAACACAGAAATAGCAGGCACCTCCTTGGTTTTGGTAAGTAAGGATTTATTGTTTTTTTGTTGGAAACAGACAGGTATCCACTTTTTCACAAGAGCTTTAGCATACTAGCTGTTGATTGTAATGCAGAAAGTCTTAGGCTCTATGTTATGTGCAGGAACTGGGATGCCTTTCTACCTGCAATAGAAACTGTCTTTACAAAAAGCTGTTACAAAATGGCAGTTCATATAGAAAGACTTATATCACCCACTTCCCACCCCACAAACTGTTACCAGGATTTTGGGGGCATGCTTGCAAGGAGAAGAGTTAGACCTAAAAGTTCCCCTATATAGTTTTACTTTGGCAAGAAATTAAAAGACAGCTCCAGAACAGAAGACTTAGTGGAAAAAACTATTACAAAAGTTTCTAAATTTCTAGTTACCCAACACCAATTCAATTAGTGCATTTTACAAGTGGCACACACTTAAACATTATACCTTATCCACATAAAGAGGTACTATTTTTTATATAAATAAGCACAAAGCTAAGTTGGCATTGTTAGAGACTTCAAGAGATGTCATAAGCATTTCCCATGTTTAATTTTCCCATTTCACAACCAGAGTTGCTTCTAAGAGGGTTTTACCAGAGCTGTGAAATGAACTAAGTTTTCTCCTTCTTCCTTCCAGTCCAGGAATACCACCAGAAGGCAGCCATCAACACATAGGAGCCACTAAAGAACCCAGGAAAGAGACCCTCTTTAGGAGGGCCTCTCCCCCAACACACACCCCCCACTCAGGGGGGAGGACCCCAGGACAGGAGGGCCCTCCCCCTACACCCCCCCACTCAGGGGGGAGGACCCCAGGACAGGAGGGCCCTCCCCCTACACCCCCCCACCCAGGGGGGAAGAGGCCCTCCAGGACAGGAGGGCCCTCCCCCTACACCCCCCCACCCAGGGGGGAAGAGGCCCTCCAGGACAGGAGGGCCCTCCCCCTACACCCCCCCACCCAGGGGGGAAGAGGCCCTCCAGGACAGGAGGGCCCTCCCCCTACACCCCCCCACCCAGGGGGGAAGAGGCCCTCCAGGACAGGAGGGCCCTCCCCCTACACCCCCCCACCCAGGGGGGAAGAGGCCCTCCAGGACAGGAGGGCCCTCCCCCTACACCCCCCCACCCAGGGGGGAAGAGGCCCTCCAGGACAGGAGGGCTTCTCCCCCAACTCAGGGGGGAGAGGCCCCCTCAGCCGCCACACCAAACATCCAAGACTGACCTGCCCACCCTCCCACCAAAAAAAAAAAAAAAAAAAAAAAAATATTATATCTCTTTAGAGATAGTGCAAAACTCAGCCAATAGCCCCACACCAACAGCCAAAAAACACAACCCAACAGTATGGGTCATGTTTTTGGCTGTTAATCACAAAAAACCTACTTACCACACAAAGCCAAACAACTCCAAAAAAAAAAAAAAAGCTAACTCATACACATCTACCTACTGCAAAGCCAAACTACTAACTCCACACAAAAAAAGCAATAACTCAAAGCCAAACTCCAAACAAAAAAAAAAAGCTAACTCACAAACATATCTACCTACTGCAAAGTCAAACAAGCTAACTCCAAACAAAAAAAAAACAACTAACTCACAAACATACCTACTGCAGAAAGCCAAACAACTCCAAACAAAACAAAGCTAATTCACAAATACCTACTGCACAGAGCCAAACAAACTCCAAACAAACAAAAAAAAAAAACAAAAACAAAAAAACCAAGCTAACTCACAAGCACCAAGACCTGTCTTCTCACCTGACCATCACAAAGAAAAATCTACCTACTGCACAACACCCAAGCCAAACAACTAACTCCAAACAAAAAGCAAGCTAACCAACTTGCCAGAAAGCTCACCTCCACAAAGGATTCTACTTCCAATAACCAGCACAAACCTCCAATCTACACACACATTCCATGCCTACCTGTTGTCTCTGATCCTTCAGCACATCTCAGATCCAGCGCTGCAGCTCCCAACCCAGACATCAGCTCCAGCAGAAAAGGACAGCCACAGGCCACTTATTGCTTCCAGCTTCTCACATCTCAGTTGACACCATTCCTTCAGGCCTGCAAGGAAAACACATTGTCACTCTCACACCCACATCAAGAGTAGAAACATAAAGCTCACCTTGCCCCAGAGGCACCACAGTCGCAACAGTGTAATTCTCACTCCAGTTCCATATCTACAGGAAAACATCCTACCTCATCCAAGGGGCCATCTAGATACCAGCCCTCTGGTGGATGGTTCACACCCATGGGTCCCCATCTCTCACCTCCTTCATCTGACTGCTGGGAAAAATGCTCATGTATTCCAGCCAGCCCTCACCCTGTAACAAGATCAGAATCACAGACCTGTACAGAATGGAAAGACCCCTCAGCATATTACCCAGTCCCACTTCCCTACCACACTAACAGAATAGTCACAGAGAAAAGGACTCAGCCCCCTCACAGGCACATTGCTCTGTTTTCACAGACCTTCTGACACTCCAGTCCATGAACACCATCCCCATCAATTGCACTCCCACACATCAGATACTAAAAGTAGTATCTGATATCTTCCCATCCACCAGCCTTCTTTCACTTAACTGGACAAGATACAAACCTACCACCGGGTCCAGCACCATTTCCCCTCTGCGCATTCAACTCAAATGTTCCTCAAACTTCTCTTCCAGTCACTTGGAGATGACGTCTGGAATAAGTTGTTACATCACCTCCTAGGAATGGTGATGAGGCAATCCTTCTCACCCTTTATCAAGGCTGCAGTCACACCAGCTACGCTCCAGTCTTCAGGCACCTCTCCTATAGGAAACAATCAAAGGAAAACTGACAGCTACTTGGCAGTCACCTCTGCCAGCTCCCCAGTGCACACACAGACAGACATATACCTTTACAGCTCAAGCATTTGCTGGCATCCATTTTGCCTAAACACCCTTTGATCATCACCTCTGCAATCAAGAAATCCTCTTTCAGGATCCAGGGTTCCCAAGGAGCAGGCTCAGCAGCAACTGCTGAAACAAAGAAGGCATTCGGCACATGCTGTTACCAGGGCCTCCACCTTGTAAAGCAGAGGCCCACACATTCCCTAATCTACTTTATCCAGTTGACAAACTTCTGTTAGCCTTTACCTCCCTCCCAAAGGTGATACTGAGAAGGCCTTAGCCTTCCTCACCCAAACTCCACCTTCTCCCCTTTGAGTTCTGCAAGTTTCTCATTCAGCCCTGCAGGTGTCCTGCCATCCCTGAGCAGTTCCTTATTCCGTGGAATGTGCTGCTCCTGAGAATGGAGAAAGTAACATTCCAGCATTAACAACTGCTTGCAGGACCCCTTCCTATACTCTAACCCAAGGGATACCTCCAAATAGGTCCTTTAAGATGAGGAAAGTTGGCTCCCTCAAAGACTAATATTTCAATCCCACTCACTGCTTTGCATCCTGAACACCAGTCTCACAGGACTGCTGCACTTAAGACCACCCTGATCTTCATGTCCCCAAACAGCCCTTATGAAACAGGGAGAGCAAGCTCCAGCAGCACCCCACTTTTCAATGGCTCCATCACCTGTGTCAGAAGATTTTACCTTTGACACACTGCAAAAACCTCCTGGAATGAGCACAACTAACAGCCTTGCTTTCCTATCAGTTAGCAGGGTGGTTCAAGTCTACCATGAGAACTAAAGCCCACAGCTGCGAGGCTACTTTCAGCTGTATGCAGAAGGTCTATCAACTTCCTCATCCTGGCCTGTAACCGACACCCCGACACATTTACCTGCCTCTCGAGCCTCTCACATGCTAAAGCTCGGCTAGTTCTTCATTCGTCCCTAGGCAGAGCTCAGTACGTTCCCGTTCTCTCACTGCAACGGCAGCTCCACCACCTGGCCAGCCTGTGTTTCCTAAAAAGAAACAGAGCCATCTTCAGCAGCGTTCCAGTCGTGCAAGGTGCCCTCATCGGGTCTCGGCAATGGGAACCACATCGTGCTCCTGAAGGTACGTGTGAACGAGGGGGGAAAAAATAGAAAAAACCCATGGCCCGCTCGCTCCCACTGCTGGAAACGGGAGAGGCTGAAGCGACCGCAAAACCCTCCACGTGGGCTGAGGCCACCCCCGCGTCACACTCGGTCTCAGACGGTTGAGCAGCGGCCCCGTGCCGGCACTTCTAAAAAGTCATGCGGGAGCCCAGCGGCGGTGCCGTGCCGATCCCAAAGACACAGACGTAGCCGAGCAGCAGCCCTACGTAAGCCCCAAGAAGAGAGATCTTACCGAGTGGCTCCCACGAGCTCAAAGCTTCGGGTTGACGAGAGGCTCTAATGCAGTCGCAGGTCAGCCTGCAATAGAAGAAAACCTGTTCCGGCAACCTCCTGTGTTACTACTTACTCCCAGCAGCACCGAACCTACGGGAACACGGCCCCATCCCACTCGCCCCTGCCGATGATAACTTGAAGAACTGAAGCACTCTCTCAAAAATAAAGAAAAACACACAACAAAACCCTGGGCGGGGGAGCTGAAAGCACTACGGGACTGCGCTAGGACTCGGGGATCTGAGCGGCAACCCCGCTCCGTAAACGCGATGGGAGCCGGGCAGCGACGCTACATCGACGGCAAACTGCCGGCGGAGCCTGGTGGCAGCCCTACGCCGGACCCGAGAGCCGACGTGTCCGCGTGTCTCACAGCAGCCTGAAACAAACAAAAACGACACAACAAGAACATTAAAGCGAATCTTAAAGAGAATTCCACAGCCGCATTTCGAAAAGCTTAAAAGCACCCCCTCTTACCGCTTCTCAGCCCCAGCAGCGCTAGGACCACCAGACAAAGGATGCAGCCTGCTCCGTCTCCCGCAGAGAACTGCAGGAACTGACCCGTAGCTCCCAGCAGCCTCCGGCGGAGCTTAAGAGGCTTTGCGGCGGCGGCCCCTCCCGGGGCTCCCGGCGAGGCGCAGCTGTGCCCGGCCGGCTGCGGCCCCGCGGCAGCTGGGAGTCGTTGCCTCGTTAGCGCAGCCGGCCTCGTTAGGGCCGGCTCGGGACTCTGACAGCTAGACACGTGGTCTCTAGATCTGAATTAGGGACTTAAATGACGCTTTAAATTACAGTTTGTTACGCGCTTCTCCTTCTCACCTCATTGAGGTCTGTGCCGATCAACCCATACATCTCCAGAGCCTACTTGTACATTTTGGAATCATAAAATCATAGAATCATTAAGGTTTGAAAAGGCCTCTAAGATCATCTAGTCCATCAGCACATCATCACTGTGCCCACCAAACCACATCCCTCAGTGCCGCATCTACAGGTTACTGGACCCCTTCAGGGGCAGTGACGTCACTACCTCCCTTGGCAGCCTGTTCCAATGCATTATCCCTTTCTGAGAACACTTTTTTTCCTAATATCCAACCTGAACCTCCCTGGAGCAACTTTAGGCTGTCACTTTCTCTCTCCTCTCTCCTAAGGAACTCAGAGGCCACCATGCTTGCAGCATCTGATAGCACTGACACAGAGGACAATGACCCTACTACTTCAGGAGCAATGCCTCAGATGAGGACTCCTGCAGCCACATTTACAGTGCGGTTGCAGAGCCTGACCCTGATCTCCCTCAGTGCACTGCTGGCACATTGGACCTTCCTGATCTACCCCAGAACGAGGTGCTAGAAGGGGGTGCTGTTTATTTCTCTGAACAAGACAGATGGAGGGAGACGGTCAATGAGTTTGAGATAAAGAAAGGAATAGAGTGAAGTCCAGCCCCTGTCAAGGATACTGGGTGCTATGGTGTTACTGGCATTAGCTGGAATGGAAAAAATAATAATAATATGGGAAAAGAATTAATTTGGATGTCTGCAAATCCCAGCACGGCCAGAACAGCCAGAAGAGGGCACTGGGATCTAATAACGCTCCAAGTGGCCCAGCCCCACAATCCCTCGTAGGATGGAAAAGTAATGGGGTATGCTCCCTCCTGCCTCCTCCTGTTTTGTTCTGAAACGGATGATCCAGTGGAGCAGCAGTTGCTCATCTTTCAGAATAACACAGTATTGGTTAACATTGGTTAACACTGGCAGCAGTTCCTACCAGCCTTTCAGCGAGCTGGTAAATGACGATATTAGTTCCAAACACTTTTCCAAACTAGTTCTCTGGCAAAGAGAATGCATCAGTGGCAGGCAGGAGCCTGCCAACTCCATCGACTACCTCTGGGATCGTGTTGCAAGGACTCTGCTTTTGCTAATCTCTAAGTTAATTAAAAACAATTTTAACACATTTCCGATGTTAAGAGTACATAGACTTCAGAATAAAGCCATGTGGTTTTGTTTACTGAAACACCACCATGATTACAAGCAGTGTTTGTTTGTTTGTCTGCTTTCCAAAACTTATCAGATTTGGATGAAAAAGGGGAAAAAAACAAACAAACAAACAAAAAAAACCACACAGATTACCTTCTACTGGAACTCCAGTTCCTCCGCTTCTTTCCTCTTGTCTCTATCGTTAGGTGAGTTAAAGGCCTCCCTCACTGTATAACAACATGTTCCGTGTAAGCGCTGCTCAGCAACAACTAAAACATCCGTATGCTGTCACCAGCATTTTGATCAGAAATCCCAAATGCTGCATCCTAGAGGCCTCCAAAAATACAAATGAGTCTATACCAGACAAAACTGTGACACCTGTAACAGTGGATGGAGTACAGTTCTGGCTGCTTGTGGTGTGATAGGAGGCAAAAAGCTGATGTAAGAAGGCAGCACTAGAAATGATCTGAAAGATCTGACTGTCTGTCTGAACTGTTTGTCGTAGCAGCAGCATGTGAGACAGAAAGAAGAATTTCTGTCTGTTAGGTGTTACAGTACTTGTGTGGGCGTCTAGCTTCAGTGGGCACAAGACACCAAGATCTCAGTGCGGTTTCTCTGGCAAGGTGTCTACGGTATTCACCATTAGCTCTTAATGAACATCACACAGATTTGCCCTAATTTTAGCACCACTGCCAAGCATGGTGTGTATATGGCAGTGCTACAGGCTTAGGTATGTCAGATATGTCTATGTGACCCTTCTCTGTGGATGTAATTACATTGCACATGGCTGACTGGGTCTTACAGCACTGTGCTACCAGTGAGGTAAATGAGGTGTTCTGGGAGGAAAGAGATTGCAGAGTGCCTGAGAAATCTGTGGATCTGCGCACCGTTGGAAGTGTTTATTTCCCTTTAAGAGGGGGAAAATGCTGTATTGTCCTTGTGTACTGACACCTGTCAATGGGGCTTCTTATTTGCAATTTTGGGTTCATTGGAAAGTACGTTTGGAGTAAGGGAAATACTCTGGCAGGTTTCCTTCAGCGATTTTTTTCTGACGTGGATCGTTGGCTGTGAGTGTGTGACTTGCTCTGCCTCTCCCTAGAGTTGGCTTCCAACAGTGCTGTTCTGCTGCCAGGTGATAAAATGAAATGAGAACAGAATGGTTAAGCTCTGACTGATACGATCACTTCATGCCAGTTTGGTTTTGAGCTTTTCTTTTGCAACTAAAAATTGGAAATAAGTGGAAAGATGTGAGAGAAGAAGCACATAAAGAAAGGAAATTGTCTTCTTTGTTCCTTTTCTTTTTTATTTATTTATTCATTTATTTATTTATTAACTAAAAATTTGCTTCATCTAGCACAGCCATAAGCAGTATATCAGATTATTACCTACAGAGTTTGTTCTTTACTCCCGATTACTCCTTATTATTAATCAACCAAGCTTTATTTTGGTTCCTTGTAGAAACACCTCAGAAATACCTCCTTGACCCTTGCATAGCCTCGCCTTCCAGCAGTACAGTGTGGGTGTGTCAATTATGGCATGAGCCACAATGCATAAGGATGAATCTTGTTGAGGTATTGAGGCTAGGGCCTGGGGAAACTTGGTGCAAACTTAGAAAAACACTTTATGATGTAAAACAAGAGTGCTGATGCTCTTTTTCTTCACCCTTACTTGATTTGCAGGTGCTGTCAAGCACGCTTGGATGAAATAAGCAATCATAGTTCTTCCTTAAAAGCTGTAGTCTGAGGTTTCAGTGTACTTTGCACTGAAAGGTACAATGAAAAAGGTTGTGGAAGTTCAGCATGCTTTTCAGCAAAAGCTATGTAGAATTTCTGACTTTGGATCCTCTCGGCCACTGCCTGGATGAACCAAGTTCATTAAGAAACCTTTAACCAAGTCATTTGAACTGGCAAATCAAATATCCTTCTTGCCAAGTCCTTGTGAAATATCAGAGAGGCTGTACAATATGCCTGGTTAGCTTCTTGTTTATACCTTGTTTGGTTGGATTGTTCATGCTATTGAAAACTAACAGAAGACTGTGTACTGTACCACTGTGGGACACGGTGTATCTTTTGCCTTACCACTAACTACAGGGAGACTCATCTGAAATTTGCAAGGCAGAAGTATATAACCAGATTTTGATGTTATTGTTATTGACACTTTTTTGTTGAAAGTCATGTTTTTCACACCTTTCATGTATGGAAAATGAATCATAGTACGTGTCCTTCTCTTCCACTCAGTTACTTTTTCTTCATGTTTTAAATGCATGATATTTCATCCGTTTTCTATATTGTAGTAGTTAACAGGTGATAAGGCCTGAACTTCCTTGCCCTTTCAAAGACCAAGCCAGGATGTAGCAATCTGTTATATGTTCTAAATGACTGAAGAACAAAGCCATGTCACTGGCTTGGTCCTGAGTCAGCTGAGTTGCGTTTTGGATCCTGTGAGTTCAGACACAAATATTTAACCAAACCTTTTGTGCTGGATGCTCAAATGGCATTTCTGAAGTCACCTGAAAAATAATGGCAAGGTCTGTGTCTTGAGTACTGCCTGCATAGTGTGTTACAAGTAGACATGTTTTGTAAATTGTTGAATCCTGAATGTATCACTGAATCTTAATACCTCTGGTTATGACAAAGCCTTTCTCCTGTAAGGCAGGAGTTGACTCTGTGATTTTCTACAAGGGGCTAGAATGAATCCTACTGAAATTGATAAGATTTTAGCAGCAGAGATGTACTTTACAGCAGAAGAGACGTGATGTTTTCAACAGGTTAATCTGCTAAATGAGAAAGTTCAATGAAATAATACATGTTAATATACAGACGTAGGAGCCTGAGGATGGGTGCACAACATCGTGACAACAGTCCAGTCAGATCTTGATCCTGTTTAACACTGGCTGAAAATGAGGTCTGAAGGATAGCAGCAATGCAGCCATGGAGGAATTGCTCTCTGTCGTCCAGAGTTTCCTGGGCATTTTTTGAGTACCCTCAGTGGATTTTTCTGCCATGACTTGGCCTTTTGACAAATATACACTTAGCATCTATATCCTGGCTAACGGTGTTCTGCAGCTCATGATCTGTGCAGAACTGTGTCCCTTTCCCTGTACAAATGATGCCAGCTGCTGTTTTAGCATTTTCTGACACAGTGCAGATGGCCATAAAGCTGTGGAAGTTGTCTAGAGGGCCACTGCTGCTCAAGCAATACTGGCTGTTGGTTGGCGGTGATGTGTGGAATCAAACTTTATAACCAACAATCAAACTTTATAACATAGTCATAAAGTAGGCATGTTTACTCAGTGCTGCACATTCATGCTAGAGGAAGGAAGGGGGTATTCTCTCCAAGCCTGTATACCAGATGGCAAGAAGGCACATGCTTAAAGAACAAGCTGCTTACATATGCATTAGATGTCAAAGAAAAGGTTGGGTCAAGTCCCCAAAATGACTGTCATTTTTCCCCACCCCGATTCTTAGTTCCTTTACACATGCATGGTATCTCTCCGTGGTCATCTGGTGGTCTTTTCTGATGATGGCTGGATGTCCTTTTTGCTGACCTGAGTCAAATCAGAAGAATGCTGACTTAACTCTAGCTAAGTCTTATCGGCTAAAACTCCATCCACTAATATGCTGCTTCTTCATTAATTTGTGGCTTTACTGTCTGCACCAGCTACCTAGCATTCCATAGACAGGATAGCTAACAATGTTATTTGGAGAAACAGGAGACTCGATGTCTGTACCAATTTTCTAACTCTGTAGAAAAACATCTATTTTTGGCAGCTAAATCCTGGCTTAGAAAGGTCAGATCTGCAGCTGCCTATTCCATTTGCTATAAAGGCACATAACTTTTAACCTAACTTATTTTCCTTAATTCAGCAGGGGATGAGATCTTGCATTGCTGATGGCTGTGGGTTGGCAGGCCACTGTACTATTGCTCTGCATCAGTCAGCAGACAGAAAGTAATTACACTGCACCTACATATAGTTATAATTGCACTTTTGGTTCCACTTTCCTCTTCTGTGTTGGTAAACAACCCACTCAACCCACTAGTCCTATTCTGTTACCAGTCCTCTCCCTCATCCCATCTGGGGAGAGGGAGCAAACATCTGTGTAGTGTTCAGCTGCCTGATGGGTTAAACAATGCTTGGCCGTTTTTGTTTTCCTGGGCCTCCTACTTAGTATATGGGTCCCCTAATATCCAGCTTGCAGTGGAGGAAAATATAATGAGCAAAAATTTTGTCACAGCTTGACCTGCCAGAAAACAAAGGAATGCCTTCCAGAGCAGCTGGCAAACTTGCAGATTATCCAGCAGCGCAGTGTCTTGCTTTAGTGTGTTCCTGCATAGGGGCTGCCCCAAAAGTAGTCAGAGCAGAAGCTGCTGCAGCACACTCCTAATGCATGTCTTTTTCCTCACTAAAGCACATTAAACACACGGTTGTGTCGCAGCATTTGAATCTCTGAAACTGAATCTTTTTTCAGTTTTGTTGTGGTATGTATGGAATTGTTAATCTGTAAAAAAATGATCTTCATTCCTTTGAAATCCATCAAATTTCTCATGCCATGCTTGGAGGGATATATTCTGAAGCTGTTTCCTTTGTTGGACAGGATTTTGACGGCTGGATTCTGAAGATTAAATGAAAAAAAAATGAAAATTGAGGAAAAAGAATGTGAAGTTTAGCATTTCATGTGAGCTATTCCATCACATTAGCTAATAATTGTTAAGAAAACATTCATTCTGTCATTCCCTGATCAGCATGCCATTCACTTTCATGGATCTAAACATCTTTGGATATTCAGGATGTTTCTTGAAACATCACATATTGAAGGAGACCACAGGCTGCTACAGGTCTCAGTGTTTTGTGGCTAACTTGTGAACTCCTCATGCAAATGCTATGGACAGTTTGGAGTGCCTACAAAAGATTAGGAGAAACAGAGTTTATTTCTCAAGAATCTGTGTGCTTGGCCTCAGAACAAAGTCATTATACCATTCAAGAAGTGAAGGTGAAATACCTAAGAAAAAAATGGCAGTGATTCCCTTTTCACATCCACAGATCCCTTCACTGCACACAAATGCTGGAGTGGCTAACAGGAGTTATCCCATGCATATGGACAACAGCAAGAGTTGATGCAAACAATCAGCAGCTAGGCTCTAGTATTTCTTCATTTTGTGTTCATTTGGCAGCATTAGACCATGATTACTACCACATGAACGATTTCCAAAAGACATGCCAGCTGTATGTGTAAAAAAGCCAGAGCAAACACTGAGTTCATCCCTAGTTTGCTCATTCTAATCTTCAGCAGATTAATAAGTAATCCACCGCCTCAGCAGGAACAGCGATGTGATATTGGCTGATTTAATTCATGTGCTTTTGTTCTACAGCTTATAAATAACCTCAGGTTTGCAAGTTCCAGATCAGACTCTCCTGACACTTGACATCTCTTCCTCTGCCCACCATGGAGTTTCTGGGATGGCCCACAGTCCTCTTGCTGGTCTGTATCTCATGTCTTCTCATTGCTGCATGGAGAAGTGCATCGCGAAGAGGGAAGGAGCCTCCTGGTCCCACACCAATCCCCATCATCGGAAATGTTTTTCAGCTGAACCCACGGAACTTGATGGGAAGCTTTAAGGAGGTAAGACTGTCTCTTTCTTTCCTATGTTGTCTTCCTTGCCAGTAGAACAAAGCTCAATCCTGACAGCCTCAGCTTAATTCACAGCTTCTGCGTAACTGTTTGCTTTTAATGTATCACACTACCTATTGGAATTACGATACAGATGACAAGACCTGCACTGGCCTTATGCCTGTACTGCAATTTGCAATTAATTTCCAGACAAGGTTCTGATGCTTCTACCAAATCCACCACAACACTTCTCTGTTCATCTCCTCACTGCTCTCACTAAAGAGCCCAGCCCTGTTTTAGGGAGAACCTTGCTCTATTTTCCTGCTGCCTCAGCTCCCTGGCATGTAGGTATAATATCCTGGGAGGGGTTGTCATGAGTATAAGGGATGAATCAAATTAGTTTGAAGGTGAATGGTGTTGCCTGTTCCCTCCTCTGGATACTGTCATGCATCTGTCAAAAAAAAAGGCCTGTGCTGCAAAGCCTGGGAGAGAACAGGTGGAGTAAGTTCGGCTGTGGAGCCTATTTCTGAAGTTACTGTAATGGGGTGGTGGTAGATGGATGGGAAAGAGCTAAGGAATTAATTGGTTACCAAAACATTTGAGCAGGGGTCTTATTCACCAGGTGAAGACCTGCAAACTTAACTTTCCATGACTGACATCCAGATGTGTCATTCCCTGTGTTCTTCCTTCCTGCAGATCAGCAAAAAGTATGGTCCTATCTTCACAATATATATAGGCCCCAAAAAGGCTGTGGTGCTGTATGGCTACGACATTGTGAAAGAAGCCCTAATTGATAATGGAGAAGCCTTCAGTGGAAGAGCAATACTGCCTCTGATTGAAAAACTTTTCAAAGGCACAGGTACACTCCTGGTAACATTGCCACACAAAGATGATCACGCCATTGCTATAGGAACCCTCTGTGAGGGCAGCAGAGGAGTAAATGGAGGATAATACGACATTTGTACATAAAATCACGAATAAAGTATTAAAATCCACACTCATTACTTGCACCTAGCAGTAGGTTGAAGCCCTGGAGAACTGTTTAAGGTCCTAGGCTGGCTTTAGTGAGTTCCTTTCTATTTCCAGCACCCTTCACATACAGGATAAAATTTTGTTCACAAAAGGTACCTCTAAGATCTTACTGTTATTCTTCCTTTTCTGAAAATGCTGGCAAAGGCTCTACAGCTCAGGAGCCCTCAACTGTATATTCCAGAACACAACACTGACAAGCAAATATAGGCTGTTCAAGCAAGGCTCACACTCAAGATTAGGCCCTGGGCTCATTCACCACAACAGCTCCCAGCAAGCATTTATTCAAGTAAATGCTTGTCCCATGGTATTTTCAGTAATGATACCATGTGTGAAGGTGCATCCCTGATCATGTGCGTATTTGTCTTAGGCTACCTGCTCGTGGCCAAGATGACTTTAGTGCCAGCGTTCCCTTTTACTGACAGCCCAGTGTCATTTATCTTATTCTGGAAATAAAGATCAGATGAATCAGTTTGTCATCTCCATCACTGCAGGAAAGCTAGGGTTTGGGGCATACAGAAACTGTGGTAGATATCTCTTCCAGAATGGGAGTGAGGGCAGAAAATTTACTTCCTCATGGAATCCCTGTTGTTCCTTCTTGTGACAGGCATTCTGACCAGCAATGGGGAGACATGGAGGCAGCTCCGACGATTTGCCCTCACCACCCTGCGTGACTTTGGAATGGGGAAGAAGGGCATTGAGGAGCGAATCCAGGAGGAAGCTCATTTTCTGGTGGAGAGAATCAGGAACACACATGGTAGGACATTGATGTGTGTCTGCTGGGAAACCTTGCATATCTGCAATGAGAGCATAAGAAAATTCAGTCTGGATTCAGAGATAAAAATCCCTGCTACCAATCTGAGAAAACGTGCTCATCTGTATTGCTCTTTTCATTTTACTGATTCTGCATTCTGTATCCCTCACTGCATGCCTCCGTCACTTTGTTATGCTATGTAATATGTTCTGTGTTTTAATGTGTACTAAAAGGCTTCACAATTAACTGAAAAGTCAGAAGCATTTTTACTCTTATTGCTAACAATACATATATAGTACTACTAACTTATTAGTCTTACTTATGCTGAGCATTACTATGCTTACCACTTCTGACAGGATATCTGACAAGGTTTTGCTGGTGAGGAGTCATGAGCAAGGCAGAGAAGGACTGGCTCCAGTGCTGCATGCAAGAGGCTGATCCTTAACATTATAATTTTCTCTTCAGTCTTTTTTCCTTTTGTATTTTATACCTTCCAATCTTGATGATTCTCATCTTCTGTACTTGAGATATACCTTACTGGGCTCCCCAGGTTCAACCTTCCTGTCTTTCATGGATCTAATCTCGCTTTTTCTCACACTTCCATAGTTATTTACTTAGCAGATTCTGTAGCCGTGCTGTTTAAAACTCTACTTTTGATCAGGGGTATCTGAATTTTCATTGGGTTTTGGTGGGATTCTTCAGGCAGTCTCTAATAAATAGCCTGTCCTGCTGCAAGACATGTTTGTCAGATGAAGAGGAAACAAGTCACAGAAAGAACAGAACGAAACAGGGACAAAAACAATTCATTCAGGATAATCAATTAATTACAAGTAAATAAGTACCAATTGGATAAGCCTCTCACTATCTTCTTAGAGGGCTACAAAAATCTGGGTCCCAAGTGAACGCAAAAGTTCCTTGGAGGCATCAGGGAGGAGATGATGACTGAAGAACTGAAAACAAGTTACCTTTTCTTTGCTGTCATTGTTGTTGCAGAGAAATCTTTCAACCCTGGCAAGTTCATAATCCATGCTGTTTCCAACATCATCTGCTCCATTGTATTTGGAGATCGGTTCGACTATGAGGACAAGAAATATCTGGATTTAATTGAAATGCTGGAAGAAAATAACAAGTATCAGAACAGAATACAAACACAGGTCTGTGTGGTTTCATTGCATTAGCAAACATATTAATGGATCAAGTTATTAAAATTATATTCACTCATGTTACTTATTACTGGTATGATTTTTTATTTTATGGACATCTTATTGTACATCCAAATCAGAAGAGCATTTGCAAAGCAGTTCAATTGAAGTCTCTACATCAGTATAGTGAAACCATGATGCATAAGAGAGTTTACTCTTTCTCATAGCAGCAGTGAGGGGACAAATTTATTGCCACACATCAACCAAAATAAGCATTTTCCTCCTTTTATTATTACAGCTCTACAATTTCTTCCCAGCCATCATGGATTCTCTACCTGGACCTCATAAAGCAATAATTAAAAACACTGAAAAAGTTGATGCCTTCATTACTGAAATCGTAAGAAGACATCAGGAATCTTTCGATCCCAGCTGTCCTCGAGATTTTACTGATGCTTTTATCAACAAAATGCAACAGGTAACATAAGAGCCGTGAGAGCTCCTTGGATGTTACGAAAACCACTGTTTGAATCCTTGCATCATCTCACAGTTGTAGCAGCACACTGGGCGTTTGCACACACAGAGGGAAACCTGTTTTTCTTGACACCTTCATTTCTTTCAATTTTCCTAAGAAAGATTTGTAAGTACAGAACTAATCGTGGCATACAGCACTAACCACAGCTAGGAAAAGCTGCTGACCAGCCCCACTGATGTAATTCAATACTCTTCCCATACTATCCCAAATGTCACTATAAGAACTGATTATGTTACTGTCATTCCTGATCTTCTGGGGAGGGTGTGTCTAAACACATACAACATATAGGCACAAAACCTCCTATGTAGAAAAGTTTCTCATTGTTTTCACACAAAGAATTCTGCCAAATTTTCCTCCAGGAGAAAGGGAACTCGCATTTCACTGTGGAGTCCTTGACCAGAACCACAATAGATTTGTTCCTTGCGGGAACAGGAACAACCAGCACCACACTGAGATATGGACTTCTGATTCTCCTGAAACACCCAGAGGTTGAAGGTAAGAGGAAAGGGAATATTTCCTTGAAGATGTATTTTAAGCTATGGCTTCAGAGTGGACAATCTGTGTCACTACCACTGGTGGCATCAGTCCCTAATAGCAGTGATGTCCACCAGTCTTAGCTTTACTTCCAGGAAAGAGCCATCAGTACCAAGAATGGTCATATATTCTTGGGATGGGGGGGTGAAAAGCAAGCTTTGCTGCAACTGTGAGGAAAGGTTTTGGAAAACATCCATTCAATCCACTTATTCCCTAACAGAGAAAATTCACAAGGAAATTGACCGTGTGGTTGGCCGAGACCGAAGCCCCTGCATGGCAGACAGGAGCCAGTTGCCATACACGGATGCTGTCATCCATGAAATCCAGAGATTCATTGATTTCCTTCCTCTTAACGTTCCACATGCTGTGACCAAGGACACCATGCTCAGAGACTATTTCATTCCCAAGGTCTGTTGCTGGGAATGTCCATAATCTCTTGCTGCGCTGTGCTATATTATTTATGCTTTACTTCAGTTTGAAACACAGTGGGATGCAGTAAAGAATCAGAATAATTTGATTTGGGAGAGGAACTGGTCCTTTTGAGGTGCCACTATGCATTAAGTTGGATGATGTTGTATGCTATGATTTCCTTTTATGTATCAATCTTTTGCTACTTCTTGTCTGCAATACAAATAACTATTAGTGAATGAACTGCATCTGTATGGAAAGATAGCAAGCTGGCTCATAGATAAGAATGGGTGCCATGAAAAAAACCTCACCTGTTTCTCTAAGCCTTCTAAATGACCCTCAATACTGCACTGCCCACCATTTATGCAGTTCTACCAAATTTTCTCATGTCATTTTAAAAGTGCTAATTCTAAATGACAGTGGAAGATAATGGGACCACACAGCAGTTAAATCAAAGGGGTTGCTCATGTACTCAGCTCTGGAAACTGCTCAATGGGGCTTTACTTTGGCATGTTTCCAGTTCAACTTCCTTCTCTCTCCGCTAATCCAGGACACCATGATATTCCCTTTGCTGTCGCCAATCCTGCAAGATTGCAAGGAATTCCCAAATCCAGAAAAATTTGACCCAGGACATTTCCTAAATGCAAATGGTACCTTCAGAAAGAGCGACTACTTCACGCCATTCTCTGCAGGTAAAGTCATCTTTCTGTGTCAGGTTCTAGACTATCCTCTCCTCGAAGCTCTTCAGAAATTTCAGTGGCTCTGCCACCACGGTCTGAACAGTGATATCTGCAGATCTGCTGGTCACTTCTGGGCAGCTCTATTCCATGTACTACAGTTTCACTTTACCTCCTTTTCTTAACAAGTACCAGAGCTCCTCCCAATGCATCCTCCAACAAAAGATTATTGAAGTGGGACTTGTAGCCATGCCACTTCTCTCTCCAAACTAGTGACTAAACAGGAAAAGAACAGAAAAAATCTGGAGACTTCAAATTGCGTGGCCCACCCAGTACTCTACACTGTTCTGAACACAGAGACTTCAGTTTAATTCAGTTCACTCACCCAGAAGACTGCAGTGCTGCCCAACCATTTTAAGAAGTCAGAGCTTCCATGGCAGAGGGGTTAAAACAAGTTGCCAGGAAAAGTACTCCACCATCACCTCCTTCTCTTTTTCTTCTTTCCTTGCAGGAAAACGCATCTGTGCAGGAGAAGGTCTGGCCCGGATGGAGATATTCCTGTTTTTAACATCCATCCTGCAGAACTTCACTCTGAAGCCTGTTGTAGATCGCAAGGACATTGACATTTCTCCATTAATCACCTCTCTGGCAAATATGCCTCGACCTTATGAGGTCTCATTTATTCCACGTTAGACAAGTGAAGACAGCTGCCACTTCCCAAATTAGAATGACAGTCTTCTTGAATAACTGTCATTGCCCAGTACGATGAGACTGAAACAATCAGATCATTTGCTAGATTCCTTATGGACAGAAAACTGCTTTTCTCTGTGAACCTAGAAGGACATGCTGTAGTGGAAAGTCACTTTCTACAAAGCTTAGACTCTCACATGCTGTCCAAAATAGATTCATGTCTCAACTGTTTCATTTCACTCATTTGTAAGAAACGCATTGCAGCTTTAAGACACGATCTAGAAAACCTCCAGTCTCACTAACAACATGGGAGATGGCTGGACTGAACCTACTGACCTGTCAGAATTAAAACTGCAATTACAGCGCTGCTCAATGATAAAAAAAAAAGAGAGTGAAATAATTGTGGGATCTCTGTGATGCCTTCTGAAGGATGAAAGGAGGCTTGAATCTTCCCATTACTTATATGAAATACATGAAAATTGCTATAGAAATTTTACATACTTCAGGTAAAGGGTTTCTATGAGCTGCCAAAGACAGATGTATGGATGTAGGACTGGAATTCCCCAAATCAATCATGTTCGCAGCAGCATATAGCTTATTGTGACTGCAGTGACAAGAGAGCTGAATCCATGCTATGTGAAATAATACAGCACTTGAAATGTCACCACAGTGGAATAAACTGTTTAGGTAAGCAGCAAAATGTTCATTTCCTTCACTGTGTTAATACCATGAGTTATTTGGTGGTACAAAAAGTTTAAAACAAAAAATATCACAGGTCAGCAGAAATACAATCAAAAGAAAAATAGAAGTAGTAATGAAGAACACAACTGGCAGGATTCAGACCCACTAAAGATGTCCCAGGTGAGGAACTAAATGAAAGAATCCAGGAGAAAAAAACAAACAAACAAACAAAGCCGCTTGAGCCTTTTCCCCTTAGCAGGGCAGCAGCACTTGCCTGAGACACCATTACAAATTAACACAACATAAATCGATAAATGGCAGCTGTATCCCAGCATGACTGAGACACTACCAAGTTGGGCACATAAGCATAATAACCACAGAGACATAATCAAGACAAAACTGTAGGCTCTGCCACTATCAAAAAAGGCTTTAAGGAAATCAAAGGCACTACAAAATCGCTGCTGTAGACACTTCACAGCACCACAGGAGATCCAAGGCAAGGCAAAAGCAAAGCAGAGTCTGTGATCTGAAAGAAACACAGTTTAACTCCTTGCAGAAAAAGACAGGAACAACTCACTTGCCTTAAGACCACCATTTCTATCCAAGAAATGCTCTTGCATGAATTGATCTGGATCTGGATTTCTTTCACTGCAGGAAATACAGCAGTATCCCAAGTAGTAAACAATGAGAATGGGTATCCAAGTAGCTGAAGACAAAGTTGTCAAAACCTAGCCATGAAGTCTGCATTTGACTTCTGTAATTTCTTCAAATGTAACCTGTTCATTGAGGGAACCTCAGATCCCTACTGCTATATGGCCTTCACTTCTCCATCACAGGGCATACTCAGCTTCCTGAGAATAACAAACATAAAGGCTTCTAGCACATTTCAGGCCTGGCATTACAGCTTGGAGGCTTACACCTTATTCTGTGATTGACCTATCAAATAACTTCTTATGTGACAGCTTTCTTAAATTCCCTATCATCATCTCAAAGCCCTGGATGTCATATCCTTAATAAAGGCTCTGCGTATTAAGACAAAAATCACCAACTATCAGCAAATGGCTTTCACCAGATTTGGTATCCATTGCTTTGCTTTCTCTTGTGACACCAACATCTCCACATCCCATGTACACAAGCCCATACATTCATCTTGTATTCACTATTAAAAAAAATGGCTGCATGCACACCTTTGAGTCAGGCTGAAGAAATTTCCATCAGAAGGCTTCTCAAGCTCTATTCTTTTGGGACCCTAATTAAACTCATTGATTTGCTGCAAATTCTGAAAGAGTTCCTTCTGTGCCCCTTCCAGCAGTCAAACTTCAAGGCCTGAACACATTCGCTTATGGAAAATATGCAATTCATTTAACAGAGGGGATACAGTCTGAGCTGGACATCTTTGGTTGTAGCATGGGGGACATTCAGAGGCACAAATGTATACAATTGCTGAACACAGCCTTTATGAGATATTACACTGTCAGATGGTGAACTGATCCATGATAACTTTTCTCATAAGGTAGGCACTGTTTGCAAAGCATGTATGCTTGTCAGCTTACTGTCCTGATTCTGGACTTTTGCTGCCTGCCTTGGGGAAGGGCCTCATCTCATTTAATGCTAACTATGGAAAACAGATAAGTTTTATTCACAGATGATCAGCAACAGGAATGACACAGTAGTTTACTGCTGAGGTCACCGTACAGATCACACAACAGGTGATAAGGCCTGAACTTCCTTGCTCTTTCAAAGACCAAGCCAGGATGTAGCAATCTGTTATATGTTCTAAATGACTGAAGAACAGAGACATGTCACTGGCTTGGTCCCGAGTCAGCTGAGTTGCATTTTGGGTCCTGTGAGTTCAGACACAAATGTTTAACCAAACCTTTTGTGCTGGCTGCTAAATGGCATTTCTGAAGTCACCTGAAAAATAATGGCAAGGTCTGTGTCTTATCTTGAGCACTGCCTGCATAGCATGTTACAAGTAGACATGTTTTGTAAATTGTTGAATCCTGATTGTATCACTGAATCTTAATACCTTTGGTTATGACATAGCCTTTGTCTTTAAGGCAGGAGTTGACACTGTGATTTTCTACAAGGGGCTAGAAAGAATCCTGCTGATATTGATAAGATTTTAGCAGCAGAGATGTAATTCACAGCGGAATAGACATGATGCTTTCAACAGACTAATCCGCTAAATGAGAACATTTAATGAAGTAATACATGTTAATGTACAGACGTAGGAGCCTGAGGATAGGTGAACAACACCATGACAACAGTCCAGTCAGATCAGGATCCTGTCTAACACTGCTGAAAATGAGGTCCGAAGGATAGCAGCAATGCAGCCATGGAGGAATTGCTTTTTGATTGCTCTCCATCGTCCAGAGTTTCCTGGGCATTTTTGAGTACTCTCAAATGAATTTCTGCCATGACTTTGCCTGATTACTTTTGAACGCATATGAACTTATCATCTGCATCCTAGCCAATGGCATTCTGCAGCTCATGATCTGTGAAGAACTGTGTCCCTTTGCCCATATAAAATTTGCCTGTCGCTGTTTTGGCATTTTCTGACACCATGAAGGCCACAAAGAATATGGAAGCTGGCCAGTGGGCATGCCACTGCTAATGTGATGCTGGCTGTTGGTTGGAGGTGGGAGGAGACCTTGTGCTGTTGATGGCTGTCAGCCAGCAGGCAGTTGTAATATTGTTGTATGTCAGTCAGCAAGATAAGAGTAATTGCATTTTGCCTGTATGTACTGTTATTATTGTACTTTTGTTTCCATTTTCCTCTTCTGTCTCAGTAAATAGATGTGATCTCAACCTACAAGTCCTATTCTGTTTTCAGTTCCCTCCCTCATCCCACCTGGGGGGAGGGAGAGAACATCTGTGTGGTGCATGATGGGATAAACTACAACAGCTTGTTTTCATTTTAGGATATCCTTGGGCCTCTCCTAATGTGGTCTTGTGGTCCATTTAATATCCAGTTTCCTCTTCCACGTGCTTGATCTGCCAGAAAACAAAGGAAAGCCTTCCAGAGCAGCTGGCAAACTTGCAGATTCACCACCGGTACAGTCCCTCTCTATAATGTGTCCCAGCATAGGGGCTTCCATAAAAATAGATGGAGCAGGAGCTGCTGCAGCACACTCCTGATGCACGTCTCTTTCCTCACTAAAGCACATCCAAACACACAGTTGTGTCTCAGCGTTTGAATCTCTGAAACTGAACTGTTTTTCAATTTTGTTGAGGTATGTATGGAATTGTGTAAGGGTTAATCTATGTAAAATTATTCTTAGATTCTTTTAAATCCATCACATTTCTCATGCCATGATTGGCTTCGAGGGATTCTTTCTGAAGTTGTAAATATTTGTAACTGAATAGTTTACTGGGCAAGATTTTGAAGTCTTGATCCTGAAGATTAATTGAAAATAAATAAATAAATGAATAAATAAACTATGAACATTTTTTGCATCTATGTATATGAGAGGAAAAGAAGTGGGAAGCATAGCATTTCATGTAAGCTTTTCTGTTATATTAAATAACTACTGTTAATAAAACCATTCATTCTTTCATTCCCTGATCAGAAATGACATTAGGTTTGTTTCATGGATTTTCAAACCTTCTCTGGATCTTCAATTAGTTCCTAGAAATGCCACGTAGAGAAGGAGACCAGAGGTAGCTACAGGGTTCTGTACTCTGAGGATACCTTGTCAACTACAGGACGTGAGTAAAAGACAATTTCTGTACTATGGCTCTTAGATCCATTGAAATCCAGTGCATTCTCCATGGCATGACTGGTTCATGCAGGACTCTGTCTTTTGTGGATAACTTGTCAAGTGCTTATGGAAATGCTTTTGACCAAGAGGATAACTTAAAAGAGATCAGGGCAAATGGAGTTCTTTCTCAGAAATTTGCATGAGTGGACTAGGTAAAATATCGTTATTCCATTCCAGAAATGGAGGTGAAATACCTATGAAAAACTTGTGATGATGCCCTTATCTCTTTTAAGTACCCTACACTGTGCACACTGCATGGAAGGGATGGAAGGAGGAACAAAACAGCAAGAGTTGAAGCATATTATCAGCAGCTAGGCTCTATTACATCTCTATTATGAGCTCATTTGGCAGCATTAGGCCATGATTACTACCACATGAACGATTACTGAAAGGCACACAAGCTGTACGTGTAAAAAAGGAGAGTAAACACTGAGTTCATCCCTAGTTTGCTCATTCTAATCTTCAGCAGATTAATAAGTAATCTGCCACCTCAGCAGGAACAGGCAAGGTGATATTGGCTGATTCAATCCACGTGCTTTTGTTCTACAGCTTATAAATAACCTCAGGTTTGCAAGTCCCAGATCAGACTCTCCTGACACTTGACATCTCTTCCTCAGCTCAACATGGAGTTCCTGGGATGGCCCACAGTCCTCTTGCTGGTCTGTATCTCATGTCTTCTCATTGCTGCATGGAGAAGTACACCACGAAGAGGGAAGGAGCCTCCTGGTCCCACGCCAATCCCCATCATCGGAAATGTTTTTCAGCTGAACCCACGGAACTTGATGGAAAGCTTTAAGGAGGTAAGACTGTCTCTCTTCCATTGCTGTGTTGTCTCCACTCATCTTAATTCACCAGACAATGCCAATGTTGTTTGAGCAGATGTCAGACTTGAACAGAAATGGTACCAGATACGCACTTCCTTTGATGTATTACGCTGACTCTTGCAGTAACAGTACTGATGATGAGACCTGCACTGGCCTTATGTCTGTACTGCAATTTACAGTAGATTTCTAGACAAGGTTCTGATGCTTCTATCAAATCCACCACAACACTTTTCTGTTCATCTCCTCACTGCTCTCACTAAAGAGCCCAGCCCTATTTTAGGGAGAACCTTGCTCTATTTTCCTGCTGCCTCAGCTTCCTGGCATGTAAGTGTAATCTCCTGGGAGGAGAAGTTGTGAGTACAAGGTATGAATCAAATGAGTTTGAAGGTGAATGGTGCTGCCTGTTCCCTCCCTTGATACTGTCACGCATCTGGAAAAAAAAAAAACAAACCAAAACCTGTGTTGCAGAGTCTGGGAGAGAACAGGTGGAGTAAGTTAGTTTGGCTGTGGAACCTGTTTCTGAGGTTACTGTAATGGAGTGGTGACAGATGGATGGAAAAGGGCTGAGAAATGACTTGGCTGCCAGACTCTCTGAGCAGGGCTCTTATTCACCACCTCAGGACCCTCTGAGGGCAAATCCCAGTCACATTGAGAAAGCAGTCTTGTAGGGAAGCTCTACACCCAAAGTCCCAGTAAATACACAAGTTCTCACAATAGTAAGAAACAGGAAGACTATCTGTAAATACCTCCAGAGGATAAAACTAACTAACTAAATAAAAAGGACCGTCATATGAGGCTACAAACTTAATTGTCCATGATTAACAACCAAATGTGTCATTCCCTGTGTTCTTCCTTCCTGCAGATCAGCAAAAAGTATGGTCCTATCTTCACAATACATTTAGGTCCCAAAAAGGTTGTGGTGCTGTACGGCTATGACATTGTGAAAGAAGCCTTAATTGATAATGGAGAAGCCTTCAGTGGAAGAGGAATACTGCCTCTGACTGAAAAACTCTTCAAAGGCACAGGTACACTCCTGGTAACACTGCTATACAAAGATGATCGTGCCATTGCTATAGGAATCCTCTGTGAGGGCAGCAGAGGAGTGACTGGTAGACTTCAAGAACTGCATTTACACATAAAAATTAGGAATAAAGCATTAAAAGCCCAACTCATTACTTGCATCTAGCTGTAGGTTGAAGCCCTGGAGAACTGTTTAAGGTCCTAGGCTGGCTTTAGTGAGTTCCTTTCTATTTCCAGCACCCTTCACATACAGGATAAAATTTTGTTCACAAAAGGTACCTCTAAGATCTTACTGTTATTCTTCCTTTTCTGAAAATGCTGGCAAAGTCTCTACAGCTCAGGAGCCCTCAACTGTGTATTCCAGAACACAACACTGACAAGCAAATATAGGCTGTTCAAGCAAGGCTCACACTCAAGATTAGGCCCTGGGCTCATTCACCACAACAGCTCCCAGCAAGCATTTATTCAAGTAAATGCTTGTCCCATGGTATTTTCAGTAATGATACCATGTGTGAAGGTACATCCCTGATCATGTGCGTATTTGTCTTAGGCTACCTGCTCGTGGCCAAGATGACTTTAGTGCCAGCGTTCCCTTTTACTGACAGCCCAGTGTCATTTATCTTATTCTGGAAATAAAGATCAGATGAATCCTCCATCACTGCAGGAAAGCTAGGGTTTGGGGCATACAGAAACTGCAATAGATATCTCTTCCAGAATGGGAGTGGGGGCAGAAAATTTACTTCCTCATGGAATCTCTGTTGTTCCTTCTTGTGACAGGCATTGTGACCAGCAATGGGGAGACATGGAGGCAGCTCCGACGATTTGCCCTCACCACCCTGCGTGATTTTGGAATGGGGAAGAAGGGCATTGAGGAGCGAATCCAGGAGGAAGCTCATTTTCTGGTGGAGAGGATCAGGAACACACATGGTAGGACACAGACATATCTTCTGGGAAACCTTGCATATCTGCAATCAGACAGTGAGGGTTGTGCCACTGTTTCATCAGATCTTTGACCCAGGAAGTGAGCATACAGCTCCACTTTCTGCTATTTTAACCTATACATGTATATCTGATAGGATGTAAACTACTATTTCTTTTAAGAACCTCCCCTGAGGCTGGCAATACTGTGGACACTAATCTCCCCTTTCATAGACAGCCTTCACATACCATGTTCTGCAAGGGGGAAAAAAGCAGTTGTCCCCAATAGGATGCCAAAGTACCACAGTTCTCCATGAGCCAATAGAAAACTCAGTCTGGATATACATACAAATATCTCTGGCACCACCAGTCTAAGAAAACATGCTCTCCAACATTGCTATTTTCCTGATAATAACACTGCCAAAGTACCACTGTAAGCCTCCACCTTTTGGACTGGGATTAAACAATTAAACAGGAAAATCAGTTATTTACTAGTGGAGACGAGCCAACTGGATAAGCCTCTCACTACCTTCTTAAAGGGCTACAAAAATACGGGTCCCAAGTGAGTGCAAAAGTTCCTTGGAGGTATCAGGGAGGAGATGATGACTAAAGTACTGAAAGCAAGTGACTTTTTCTTTATTGTTGTTGCAGAGAAACCTTTCAACCCTGGTAAATTCATAACCCATGCTGTTTCCAACATCATCTGCTCCATTGTATTTGGAGATCGGTTCGACTACGAGGACAAGAAATTTCTGGACTTAATTGTGATGCTGGAAGAAAATGAAAAGTACCAGACTGGAATACAAATACAGGTTTGTGTTGCTTCATCATTAATAAATGTATTATTGATTGAGGGTTTAGAATTAAAATCTATTCATGTTACTCATTTTTTATGGGGGCCACATTTCATTTTTTTCATTTTATGGACATCCTGAAGAACTATATCACTGAAAAACAAGTTCACATAAAGCCTTTTCTAGAGGAAGGTGAAACCATGATTGAAAAGAGGTTACTCCTTCTTATACTAACAGTTAAGTGAAAAGAATATTCTTTGCAATTTGACCAGAACATGCTTTTCCTCCTTTTATTATTACAGCTCTACAATTTCTTCCCAACCATCATGGATTATTTGCCCGGGCCCCATAAAATGATGATAAAAAGCTTTGAAAAAGTTGATGCCTTCATTACTGAAATCGTAAGAAGACATCAGGAATCTTTCGATCCCAGCTGTCCTCGAGATTTTACCGATGCTTTTATCAACAAAATGCAACAGGTAACATAAGAGCCGTGAGAGCTCCTTGGATGTTACGAAAACCACTGTTTGAATCCTTGCATCATCTCACAGTTGTAGCAGCACACTGGGCATTTGCACACACAGAGGGAAACCTGTTTTTCTTGACACCTTCATTCGTCTCAATTTTCCTAAGAAAGATTTGTAAGCACAGCACTAACCGTGGCATACAGCACTAACCACAGCTAGGAAAAGCTGCTGACCAACCCCACTGATGTAAATCAATACTCTTCCCGTATTATCCCAAATGTCACTATAAGAACTGATTATGTTACTGTCATTCCTGATCTTCTGGGGAGGGTGTGTCTAAACACACGCAACATATAGGCACAAAACCTCCTATGTAGAAAAGTTTCTCATTGTTTTCACACAAAGAATTCTGCCAAATTTTCCTCCAGGAGAAAGGGAACTCGCATTTCACTGTGGAGTCCTTGACCAGAACCACAATAGATTTGTTCCTTGCGGGAACAGGAACAACCAGCACCACACTGAGATATGGACTTCTGATTCTCCTGAAACACCCAGAGGTTGAAGGTAAGAGGAAAGGGAATATTTCCTTGAAGATGTATTTTAAGCTATGGCTTCAGAGTGGACAATCTGTGTCACTACCACTGGTGGCAACAGACCCTAATAGCAGTGATGTCTGTCAGTCTTATCTTTACTTCCAGGAAAGAGCAATCAGTACCAAGAATGGTCATATATTCTTGGGGTGGGGGGGGTGAAAATCAAGCTTTGCTGCAACTGTGAGGAAAGGTTTTGGAAAACATCCATTCAATCCACTTATTCCCTAACAGAGAAAATTCACAAGGAAATTGACCGTGTGGTTGGCCGAGACCGAAGCCCCTGCATGGCAGACAGGAGTCAGTTGCCATACACGGATGCTGTCATCCATGAAATCCAGAGATTCATTGATTTCCTTCCTCTTAACGTTCCACATGCTGTGACCAAGGACACCATGCTCAGAGACTATTTCATTCCCAAGGTCTGTTGCTGGGAATGTCCATAATCTCTTGCTGCGCTGTGCTATATTATTTATGCTTTACTTCAGTTTGAAACACAGTGGGATGCAGTAAAGAATCAGAATAATTTGTTTTGGGAGAGGAACTGGTCCTTTTGAGGTGCCACTATGCATTAAGTTGGATGATGTTGTATGCTATGATTTCCTTTTATGTATCAATCTTTTGCTACTTCTTGTTTGCAATACAAATAACTATTAGTGAATGAACTGCAGCTATGGAAACTGTTATCCCCTAGAGAGGAATGTGTGTAGTAAATATCTGAAGAAAAAAAAACAACAACAACAAAAAACAAAACAAAAAGACAACAACAACAAAAAAAAACACAAAACAAAACAAAAAAAAAAAAACCACAAAAAAACCACAAAACTCCACCTGTTTCTCTAAGCCTTCTAAATGACCTTTAAGACTGTACAGCTGGCATTTTCAGAGTTCTGCCAGCTTGAACATTCTAATTCTGCTAATTCTGACTGACATTGGTGCACAATGGGACCACATAAATGTTAAACCAAAGCAGTGCTCATACACTCAGCTCTGGGAACTGCTTGATGGAGCCTTACTTTGTCATGTAACCAATTCAACTTCCTTCTCCCTATTCTAATCCAGGACACCTTGATATTCCCTTTGCTGTCGCCAATCCTGCAAGACTGCAAGGAATTCCCAAATCCAGAAAAATTTGACCCAGGACATTTCCTAAATGCAAATGGTACCTTCAGAAAGAGCGACTACTTCATGCCATTTTCAACAGGTAAAGTCATCTTTCTGTGTCAGGTTCTAGACTATCCTCTCCTCGAAGCTCTTCAGAGATTTCAGTGGCTCTGCCACCACAGTCTGAACAGTGATACCTGCAGTTCTGCTGGTCACTTCTGGGCAGCTCTATCCCATGTACGACCGTTTCACTTTACCTCCTTTTCTTAACAAGTACCAGAGCTCCTCCAATCCTTTCCTCCAAGAAAGGATGCACAATGTGGGACATGTCACCATGCCACTTCTCTCTCCAAACTAGTGACTAAACAGGAATAGAACAGGAAAATCTGGAGACTTCAAATTGCAATGGCCCACAAAGTACTCTCACACTGTTCTGAACACAGAGACTTCAGTTTAATTCAGTTCACTCACCCAGAAGACTGCAGTGCTGCCCAACCATTCTGAGAAGCCAGAGCTTCCATGGCAGAGGGGTTAAAACAAGTTGCCAGGAAAAGTACTCCACCATCACCTCCTTCTCTTCTTCTTTCCTTGCAGGAAAACGCATCTGTGCAGGAGAAGGTCTGGCCCGGATGGAGATATTCCTGTTTTTAACATCCATCCTGCAGAACTTCACTCTGAAGCCTGTTGTAGATCGCAAGGACATTGACATTTCTCCATTAATCACCACTTTTGCAAATGGGCCCCGACCTTATGAGGTCTCATTTATTCCACGATAGCCAAGTGAAGACAGCTGCCACTTCCCAAATTAGAATGACAGTCTTCTTGAATAACTGTCATTGCCCAGCATGACGAGACTGAAACAATCAGATCATTTGCTTGATTCCTTATGGACAGAAAACTGCTTTTCTCTGTGAACCTAGAAGGACATGCTGTAGTGGAAAGTCACTTTCTACAAAGCTTAGACTCTCACACGCTGTCCAAAATAGGTTCATGTCTCAACTGTTTCATTTCACTCATTTGTAAGAAACGCATTGCAGCTTTAAGACACGATCTAGAAAACCTCCAGTCTCACTAACAACGTGGGAGATGGCTGGACTGAACCTACTGGACCTGTCAGAATTAAAACTGCAATTACAGCACTGCTCATTGATAAAAAAAAGAGAGTGAAATAATTGTGGGATCTCTGTGATGCCTTCTGAAGGATAAAAGGAAGCTTGAATTACTTATATGAAATACATGAAAATTGCTATAGAAATTTTACATACTTCAGGTAAAGGGTTTCTATGAGCTGCCAAAGACAGATGTATGGATGTAGGACTGGAATTTCCCAAATCAATCATGTTCGCAGCAGCATATAGCTTATTGTGACTGCAGTGACAAGAGAGCTGAATCCATGCTATGTGAAATAATACAGCACTTGAAATGTCACCACAGTGGAATAAACTGTTTAGGTAAGCAGCAAAATGTTCATTTCTTTCACTGTGTTACTAGTCTTGATATACCATGAGTTATTTGGTGGTACAAAAAGTTTAAAACAAAAGATATCACAGGTTGGCAGAAATACAAATGAAAGAAAATGCATCAAAATACCTTCTACATTATCAGTATTTATAACCTGACCTGAGCTAACTGCTACAAGTCTTAATGTGAGATACAAACAAACAAACAAGCCTATTTCTCCATGCATCCGTACTGCTCTTCCTCTGGGCCTGCTCACACTCAGTGTTGCCAAGGCTCTTGCTTCTAGTGGTATGGTACACAGGACATTGCATGCTTATCTGCAGAACTGAAGGAGGGCTACATGACTTTTCATGGCAGACCTGACAAAAAGTCCTGCCACTTAGCAACACAAAGAGTGACTTTCAAGCTTGGTTAAATCATTCTTTGCCCTGTTGCTATTAACTCCCAGATACATCTTGCAGAACATAAGAATGTCTGTAAGCTTAAAAAGTTTCTAGGTCGCTGGGAAGCACTTATGGAAACGTCAGTCAGTTGGGAAAGTGGTAGTGAAGAACAGAACCATCACGTTTCAGGCCCACTACAGATGTCCCAGATGAGGAACTCAGTGAAACAATCCAGGGGAAAAAAACAAACAAACAAAGCCACTTGAGCTGTTTCCCCCTTAGCAGGGCAGCAGCACTTGCCTGAGACACCATTACAAATTAACACAACATAAATCGATAAATGGCAGCTGTATTCCAGCATGACTGAGACACTCCCAAGTTGGGCACATAAGCATAATAACCACAGAGACAGAAGCAGAAGACAAAGCTGTAGGCTCTGCCACTATCAAAAGAGGTTTTAAGGAAATCAATGGCACTACAAAATCGCTGCTGTAGACACTTTACAGCACCACAGGAGATCCAAGGCAAGGCAAAAGCAAAGCAGAGTCTGTGATCTGAAAGAAACACAGTTTAACTCCTTGCAGAAAAAGACAGGAACAACTCATGTGCCTTAAGGCCACCGTTTCTATCCAAGAAATGCTCTTGTATGAATTGATCTAGATTTCTTTCACTGCAGGAAATACAGCAGTATCCCAAGTAGTAAACAATGAGAATGGGTATCCAAGTAGCTGAAGACAAAGTTATCAAAACCTAGCCATGAAGTCTGCATTTGACTTCTGTAATTTCTTCAAATGTAACCTGTTCATTGAGGGAACCTCAGATCCCTACTGCTATATGGCCTTCACTTCTCCATCACAGGGCATACTCAGCTTCCTGAGAATAACAAACATAAAGGCTTCTAGCACATTTCAGGCCTGGCATTACAGCTTGGAGGCTTACACCTTATTCTGTGATTGACCTATCAAATAACTTCTTACGTGACAGCTTTCTTAAATTCCCTATCATCATCTCAAAGCCCTGGATGTCATATCCTTAATAAAGGCTCTGCGTATTAAGACAAAAATCACCAACTATCAGCAAATGGCTTTCACCAGATTTGGTATCCATTGCTTTGCTTCCTCTTGTGACACCAACATCTCCACATTCCATGTACACAAGCCCATACATTCATCTTGTATTCACTATTAAAAAAAATGGCTGCAGGCACACCTTTGAGTCAGGCTGAAGAAATTTCCATCAGAAGGCTTCTCAAGCTCTATTCTTTTGGGACCCTAATTAAACTCATTGATTTGCTGCAAATTCTGAAAGAGTTCCTTCTGTGCCCCTTCCAGCAGTCAAACTTCAAGGCCTGAACACATTCACTTATGGAAAACATGCAATTCATTTAACAGAGGGGATACAGTCTGAGCTGGACATCTTTGGTTGTAGCATGGGGGACGTTCAGAGGCACAAATGAATACAATTGCTGAAGCTCCTGTCTGGCAGAATTCATGTCATGCACTTGATTTCAATCAGCTGAACAGGACCTTTCTGAGATTTTATATTGTCAATTGGTGAATCTGTCCATCATCATTTCTATTTGAAGTATGCACTGTTTTCAAACCATATACACTTGCTGACTTACTGTCCCGATTCTGGACTTTTACTGCCTGACTTAGGGAAGGGCTGCTTCTGATTTAGTGCAGACTATTAATTTAAAGCTAAGCTCTATTCAAAGATGATCAGTAACAGGAATAACACAGTGGTTTACTGCTGGAGTCATTATACAAGCCACACCAAGCCTGATACTACATGAACTTCCTTGCACTTTCGAAGATCATGCCAGGTTGTAACAGCATGCTACACATTCTAAATGACTGAAGAGCAGTGTCACGTCACTGGCTTGGTCCTGAGTCAACTGAGTTGCATTTTGGGTCCTATGAGTTCAGACACAAATATTTAACCAAACCTTTTGTGCTGGCCGCTCAAATGGCATTTCTGAAGTCACATGAAAAATTATGACAAGGTCTTTATCTTATCTTGAGTTCTACCTGCATAGAAGTATGAGTGACTTGTAAACTGTTGAGTGCTGAAATTATCAAGGAATCTTAATACATCTGTTCGTGGCAAAGTCTTGTATGGCAAACACTGACACTGTGTGATTTTGAGAGAGGCCTTGTGCTGTTGACAGCTGTCGGCTGGCAGGCAGTTCTGTTATTGCTGTCAGTCAGCAAGAGGAAAGTAATTGCATTGCATCTGTACGTACTGTTATTATTGCACTTTTGTCTCCATTTTCCTCTTCTGTCTCAGTAAATAATATCGATCTCAACCCACGAGTCCTATTTTGTTTTCAGTTCCCTCCCTCATCCCACCTGGAGGGATGGAGTGAACATTGGTGTGGCGTTCAGCTTCCTGATGGTCATTTTTGTTTTTTGGTACTCTTGGGGCCCCTTACGTGGAATAGTGGTCCATTTAATATCAACTTTCCTCTTCTACATGCTTGATCTGCCAGAAAGCAAAGGAATGCCTTCCAGAGATGCCAACAAACTTGCAGATTCGCCTTCAGTACAGTCCCTTTCTTTTGTGTGTCCCTACATAGGGGCTGCCCCATGAATAGTTGGAGCAAGGGCTGCTGCTGCAGCACACTCATGATGCACAGTTCTTTCCTCATCAAAGGACACTGAACACACAGTTGCAACTTAGCATTTGAATCTCAAAAACTGGATCTAGTATCAACTTTACTTACTACCTATATGTGAGGAAGAGAAGTCAGAAGTGTAATAGATCACCTATACTTTCCTGTTCTATTAAATAATTGCCATTAATGAAACCATTCATTCTGTCACTTCCCAAACAGAATGCCATTAACTTTCAAGGATCTTCACATCTTCTCTGGATATTCATAAAGTTTCTTGAAACATCACAAACTGAAAGAGACCACAGGCTGCCACATGGCTCTGAGCTTGGTGGATAAATTTTCTAATCTTCCAGAAAATGCTATGGACACTGTGGACTGCATAAAAGCTATAGGAAAAATGTAGTTTTTTTCCCTGGAAATCTACATGTTTGTCCTCAGAACAATGTTATTATTCCATTTGATAGGTGAAGGTGAAATACCTAAGGAAAACTTGCAAAGATGCCCTTACTTCATTTACAGCTCTCTCCACTGCACACACCTGTTGGAGGGGCTGGCAGAAGTCACCCAACCAATAAGGACAAGAGATGAAGCACACATTCAGTGGCGAGGGTCTAGTATTTGTGCATACTGAGATCATTTGGGAGCATTAGATCATTATTAGTACCGAAGGCACACAAGCTGTACATGTAAAAGAGGAGAGTAAACACTGAGTTCATCCCTAGTTTGCTCATTCTAATCTAGAGCAGATTAATAAGTAATCTGCCGCCTCAGCAGAAACAACGAGGTGATATTGGCAGATTTAATCCACGTGCTTCTGTTCTACAGCTTATAAATATCCTGAGGTTTGCAAGTCCCAGATCAGACTCTACTGACACTCGACATCTCTTCCTCTGCCCACCATGGAGTTCCTGGGATGGCCCACAATCCTCTTGCTGGTCTGTATCTCATGTCTTCTCATTGCTGCATGGAGAAGTACATCGCAAAGAGGGAAGGAGCCTCCTGGTCCCACGCCAATCCCCATCATCGGAAATGCTTTTCAGCTGAACCCACGGGACCTGATGCAAAGCTTTAAGGAGGTAAGACTGTCTCTTCCATTGCTGTGTTGTCTCCACTCATCTTATTCACCAGAAAATCCCAAGGTTGTTTGATCAGATGTCAGACTTGAACAGAAATGGTTCCAGATATGCATTTGCTTTTGATGTATTACGCTGACTCTTGCAGTAACAGTACTGATGACGAGACCTGCACTGGCCTTATGTCTGTACTGCAATTTATAATAGATTTCTAGACAAGGTTCTGATGCTTCTACCAAATCCACCACAACACTTTCCTGTTCATCTCCTCACTGCTCTCACTAAAGAGCCCAGCCCTGTTTTAGGGAGAACCTTGCTCTATTTTCCTGCTGCCTCAGCTTCCTGGCATGTAAGTGTAATCTCCTGGGAGGAGAAGTTGTGAGTACAAGGTATGAATCAAATGAGTTTGAAGGTGAATGGTGCTGCCTGTTCCCTCCCTGGATACTGTCACGCATCTGGCAAAAAAAAAAGAAAAACAACACAAAAAAAAACAAAAAAAAAAAAACAAAAAAAAAAACACTGTGTTGCAGTGTCTGGGAGAGAACAGGTGGAGTAGGTTAGTTTGGCTGTGGAACCTGTTTCTGAGGTTACTGTAGTAGAGTGGTGACAGATGGATGGAAAAAGGCTGAGAAATGACTTGGCTGCCAGACTCTCTGAGCAGGGCTCTTATTCACCACCTCAGGACCCTCTGAGGGCAAATGCCAGCCACAATGAGAAAGCGGGCTTGTTAGGAAGTTCTGGGCACACAAAGTCCCAACAAATGCACATGTTTATACATTAGTAGGAAACACAGTGGCTGCTTTCCCACTTGTGAGATATCAGGCTGTAATACAGAAGCACCAGTCACTAGGTCATGCAACAACAGACTTTCCAGTGTCATTGTCAACAACCTCCATCTCTTTCTTCACTTCAGCCTTTGACCACCTGCCCCAAGTTGCAAAGTAATAACAGCAGAACTATTCCTCAAACCTTAGTTCATGTGGAAGGCTAAGAGGCATGTGCCTGGCACAGTTAACCCTTGTAGTTTAATTATGCTTGAGTCAATGTGTATTTCTGCTCTCATCTCTCACACTGCTAGCACTGACTAAAGCGAGGGTCTGCTGAAAGAAAACATGCACCAGACTTCTGCAGCATGATTGTGTTCCTCCCACCAGGATGCAGTTACACTGCTCCAGGGATTGGTGGAAAAGGGAAGAGACCTTTTGCCTGTCACTGTGGTGCACAATCTGCAAATACTACCTGAGGAAAAGCAAAAACAAGAACATTCAAATGAAGCTGCAAATTTCTTATTCCATGATTGACATCCAGATGTGGTGTACCTTGTGTTCTTCCTTCCTGCAGATTAGCAAAAAGTATGGACCTATCTTCACAATACATTTAGGCCCCCAAAAGGCTGTGGTGCTGTATGGCTACGACATTGTGAAAGAAGCCTTAATTGATAATGGAGAAGTCTTCAGTGGAAGAGGAAATCTGCCTCTTTTTGATAAAGTCTTCAAAGGCATGGGTATGTCACTGCCATACAAAGCTGATCATGTCATTGCTACAGGAACCCACCCATGAGGGCAGTGGAGGAGTGACTGGTGAACTTCAAGTAGTACATTTATGCCTAAAAATTAAGAATAAAGTATTAAAAGCCCAACTCATTACTTGGACCTAGCAGTACGTTGAAGCCCTGGAGAAATCTTTACAGACCTAATCTGGGTTGAGAGAGTTTCTATTTCCAGCATCCTTCAAATCTGGGATAAAATTCTGTTCACAAAAGGTACCTCTAAGATCATACTGTTATTCTCCCATTTCTGAAAATGCTGGAAAAGTCTCTGCAGCTCAGGAGCCATCCAAAAGAAATTCCAGAACACAACACTGACAAGCAAATACAGGCAGTTATAGTAAGGGTCATACTCAATATTAGGATCTGGACTCATTCACCACAACAGTTCCCTTTAGACATTTTATCCAGGAAAATGGCTATCCCATGGTACTAATATTTTTCCTCAACATATTCAGTGATGATACGATGTGTGAAGGTGCATCCCTGACCATTTGGGATTTGGCTATAAGCAGGTGGCTAAGACAAGTTGACTTAGTACCAGAGGTCCCTTTTTATTGACAGCCCAATGTCATTTACCTTATTCAGGAAATAAGCAGTGGTGCCTTGATTGGACTGATCAATTTGTCACCTCCAGAACTGCAGGAAAGTTAGGGTTTGTAATATATAAGAATTGTGGTGCTTGCAGGGAGTGAAAATCTGTTTCATCACCGAGTCTGTTGTTCCTTCTTGTGACAGGCATCGTGACCAGCAATGGGGAGTCATGGAGGCAGCTCCGACGATTTGCCCTCACCACCCTGCGTGATTTTGGAATGGGGAAGAGGGGCATTGAGGAGCAAATCCAGGAGGAAGCTCGTTTTCTGGTAGAGAGGATCAGGAACACACATGGTAGGACACAGACGTATCTACTGGGAAACCTTGCATATCTGCAATCAGACAGTGAGGGTTGTGCCACTGCTTCATCAAATCTTTGACCCAGGAAGTGAGCATATGGCTCCACTTTCTGCTATTTTAACTTATACATGCATTTCTGATAGGATGTAAACTACTATTTCTTTTAAGAACCTCCCCTGAGGTTGGTAACGCCCTGGACACTAAGCTTCCTTTCCATAGACAGCCTTCACGTACCATGTTCTGCAAGGAGGAAAAAAGCAGATGGCCCCAATAGGGTGCCAAAGTACCACAGTTCTCCATGAGCCAATAGAAAACTCTGGATACACACAAAAATATTCATGCTACCGATCTGAGAGAACATGCTGACCTGCATTGCTTTTTTCCTGTCAATAACACTGCATGGCCAATGCACCACTGTAAGCCTCCACCTCTGGGACAGGGACTTAAACTATTCAAACACACGCACACACAAAAATAATCAATTATTTACAAGTAGAGATGAACTGACTGGATAAACCTCTCACTGCCTTCTTAAAGGCACTGCACAACACTAGGCATCAAGTGGATACAAAACTTCCCTGTAGGTATCAGAGGAGAAGCTAATGACTGAAATACTGAATGCTAGTGACTTTTTCTTATGTTGCAGAGAAACCTTTCAATCCTACTACATTTTTAATGCACGCTGTTTCCAACATCATCTGTTCCGTTGTATTTGGGGATCGGTTTGAGTATGAGGACAAGAAATTTCTGGATTTAATTGAGATACTGGACGAAAATGAAAAGCACCAGAACAGAATACAAACACAGGTTTGTGTGGTATCGTTGCATTAATAAATGGATTAATGATTGTGGTTTTAAAAAGAACTTTTACTCATGCTATTCATTTTTCAATGGTATGAATTTCTCTAAACATGGAAAATAATTTTGAAGGCTAGGAAGTCAGTTATGAGGCCAATTCCTATTGTGCTTTTCTTTTTTTTTTTTTAGAAAAAAACAACAAACTTTCTGTACTTCTGACTGAATTTCCAAGGAAGGACAAAACTGAAAAAAGTACCTTAAATTACATATTTCCTTGAGTACAGCAAAGCCATGATGTAAAAGGCATTAACATCCAGTTGAATAATATAGACAAACATTTCCAAAACAGCTTACTCTTTCTCACAGTAAGAGTTAGGGAAACAATATACTGTAAGCACTTTAACCAAAATATGCCTTTCCTACCCTTTATTATCACAGCTCTACAATTTCTTCCCAACCATCCTGGATTATTTGCCTGGGCCCCATAAAAAGCTAATAAAAAGCGTTGATAAAGTTGACGCCTTCATTACTGAAATCATAAGAGCACATCAGGAATCTTTCGATCCCAGTTGTCCTCGAGATTTTATGGATGCTTTTATCAACAAAATGCAACAGGTAATGTAAGAGTAAGTGAGAGCTCCTTGGATGTTAGGAAAACCACTGCTTCAGTCCTTGCATCGTCACCCAGTTGTAGCAGCACAGAGGGCCTTTTCACATACAGAGGGAAATCTGTTTTTCTTGAAACCTTCATTTCCTCCATTTTCCCCTGAAAGACTTATAAGCACAGCACTAACCATGGTATACAGCACTAGCCAAAGATAGGAAAGCTGTTGACAAACCTCACCGATGTAATTCAGTACCTTTCCCGTATTACCCCAAGTGTCAGTGTAAGAACTGTTGTTCTGGGGAGCGCAGTATTTTTAAAAAGACATGAGGTGTGTCTAAACACACACAACATATAGGCACAAAACCTCCTATGTAGAAAAGTTTCTCACTGTTTTCACATAAAGAATTCTGCCAAATTTTCCTCCAGGAGAAAGGGAACTCGTATTTCACTGTGGAGTCCTTGATCAGAACCGCACTAGACTTGTTCCTTGCGGGAACAGGAACAACCAGCACCACACTGAGATATGGATTTCTGATTCTCCTGAAACACCCAGAGGTTGAAGGTAAGAGGAAAGGGAAGCCATAGCTTAAAATACGTCTTCTAAGTGGACAGCTTGTGTCACTACCACTGGTGGCAACAGTCCCTAAAGCTAAGACTGATGGACATCGCTGCTATTACTTTCACGAGAGAGCCATCAGTACCAAGAATGGTCATATATTCTTGGGGTGGAGGGGTGAAAAGCAAGCTTTGCTGCAACTGTGAGGAAAGGTTTGGGGAAACATCCATTCAATCCACTTATTCCCTAACAGAGAAAATTCACAAGGAAATTGACCGTGTGGTTGGCCGAGACCGAAGCCCCTGCATGGCAGACAGGAGCCAGCTGCCATACACAGATGCTGTCATTCATGAAATCCAGAGATTCATTGATTTCATTCCAGTTAACCTACCACATGCTGTGACCAAGGACACCATGTTCAGAGGATATTTTATCCCCAAGGTCAGTTACTGGGAGATATGATAATATCTTGAAAGCAATGATGTGATAAACAAATCACATTTTACTTAAGTTTCAAACACACTGGAATGCAAAATAGAATCAGAATAATTTAGTTTGGGAGCTAATTCTATAAATTCTTCACAGAATGGGTCAGGCTGGAATGGATCTCAAGGATGACATATCTCCAACCACCCTCGCCACAGACAGGGCCACTAACCTCCACATGTAATACTGATTCTTACATCCCTCCCATTGTATTCAAAAAAAGCTTCTCCATTCTCTGTACAAAGAGGGAGATCAAGTTTCAAATTTTTTTCCACACAAATTTAAACAATCAATACAAATGATAATTACTGAATGAAATGCAACTATGGAAAAAAGCAGCTACTTGCTCCTAGATATGAACGGGCGCTGTTGGTCTCAGGAAAAAAAAACACAACTGTTTCTCTAAGCCTTCTAGATCTCCCCAAAAACTGCCCTGCCCACCATTTCTGCAGTCCTACTAGCTTTCCTCATGACATTCTAACAATAGTAATTATGACTGAAAGCGGTGCATAATGGGACCACACAGCAGTTACACCAAAGCAGCTCTCATGTACTCAGCTCTGGAAACTGCTCAATGGGGCTTTACTTTGCAGTGTCTCCACATTAACGTCCTTCTCCCTATGCTAATCCAGGACACCATGATATTCCCTTTGTTGTCTCCCATTCTGCAAGACTGCAAGGAATTCCCAAATCCAGAAAAATTTGACCCAGGACATTTCCTAAATGCAAATGGTACCTTCAGAAAGAGCAACTACTTCATGCCATTCTCTGCAGGTAAAGTCATCTTTCTGTGTCAGGTTCTAGGCTATCCTCTCCTAGAAGCTCTTCAGAGATTTCAGTGGCTCTGCCACCACGGTCTGAACAGTGATATCTGCAGATCTGCTGGTCACTTCTGGGCAGCTCTATCCCATGTACTACAGTTTCACTTTACCTCCTTTTCTTAACAAGTACCAGAGCTCCTCCAATGCATCCTGTTTTTTTAGGAAAGATGCACAATGTGGGACATGTCACCATACCACTTCTCTCTCCAAACTAGCCATAAACCAATAATAAAACAGAAAAAACTGGAGCCTTCAAATTGCACTGGCTCACCCAGTACTCTCACACTGTTCTGAATACTAAGACCTCAGTTTAATTCAGTTCACTTCCCCAGAAGGATGCAGTGTTGCCCACCCATTTTGAGAAGCTGGAGCTTCCATGGCAGAGGGGTTAAAATAAGTTGCTAGCAAAAGTATTCTACCATAACCTCTTTTGTTCCCCCTCCATTCTTTCCTTACAGGAAAACGTGTCTGTGCAGGAGAAGGTCTGGCCCGGATGGAGATATTCCTGTTTTTAACATCCATCCTGCAGAACTTCACTCTGAAGCCTGTTGTAGCTCGAAAGGACATTGACATTTCTCCCATAGTCACCTCTATATCAAATATACCCCGACCTTATGAGGTGTCATTTATTCCACGTTAGCCAAGCCAAGAGAGCTGCCACCTCCCAAATTCATGGGAACTTTTCTTGAATGACAGTCACTGCCCAGCCTGATGAGACTGAAACACTCAGATCATTTGATAGATTCTTATGGACAGAAAAGATAAGCCTTTAAGGAAAAGTAATTGTATGCTGCTCTTATAATCAACATAGCTAGCTCTAAACGGAAACCAAGTGGGTGTCTTCATAGGGACAGTGACAGTTCCTTAGGGAGAAAGAGAGAACCAAGGAACCACTTCATCCTGTCAGAACATGGCCATCTACTATATTCTTGTCCCAGCACATATCATTGCCCATCATGTGGAATGAGTTAATCTAATGGCTGGCAAAACGGGTCCTTTCTTCTGTAATTACAGTGAAGGTCTGTGAAATAAAATTTTTGCTTCAAGTTTAAGAATAAATGCACCAAATAGTTCTTCCTGACATCCCTAAAACACATGTTCCAGGGGAAAACTTTTCTCCACAAAGCTTAGACTCCCAAATGCTGTCCAAAACAGGTACATATCTGTTTTATTTCACTTGTTTTTATCACATGCATTATGGTTTTATGACTTGATCTAGAAAACTTCCATATTCAGAAACAATGAGAAAGAAGACTGGACTGACCTTATTAGTCCTACCGGAACAAGAACTGTGATCACAGCACTTCTCATTGTGACAAAAGAAAGGGAAATAATACTGGGATCTCCATGATGCTATTTACAAGGTGAACAGCAGCTTGCTTCTTCCCATTCTGTTTACGAATGTATGTAAAGAACACTAAATAAATTTTTTAAAGCATCAGTTTAAAGGTGTGCATGAACTGACAAAGATAGATTTAAGGATGCTGGACCAGCATTTCTCAAACTGATCAACAATCACCAACATACATACAATCAGCAGAGCAGTATGGTTAGGCTGGCATTTTACAGGTTATACAACCAGATGGACTACTACAGCGGAAACAGCCAGTAAAAAAAAAACCAACAAAACTTGAAAATGCTCACCCACATCCCAGGCTCACAGAAGAACTCCAAAGGGAATCTTCTCCAGAAAGAAAACTGCCTCCAGTGCCAGTCAGCCCTTAAATAGGGTCTAGGAGAGGTGCAGCTAGGCTCCCCTTATTCTGGTCACACAGTTGAACTGCCTTCACCTGTGCTCCCACAGCTGACTCAGTGCTTGCCTCAGGTGATCAATCAGAGGTTCAGGCTGTGACTCAGCAGTTCCCATACAGCAGCATATAGATTACTGTGACTGCAGTGAAAACAGAGCTGAATCTATGCCATGCAGAATAATATGGCATTTGTAATATCACCACAATGGCAGGTTTAAGCTTTATAGACAAATCAAACCATGCAGGACTTAAGGATTGTACAGACATAGTTTCTCAACTTCATGGTTTCTCATCCATACAATACAGAAAGAAAAGAATAAAATAAAATAGGTATGTGAGAACCTGATAGGATTATAGTCCTGTTGTTTCAGGCTAAACTGTGACTAAGGATAACGCCGTAAGGAAAGGCACATATGTGTCTGGAAGAGAGAAGTGGCATAACATTTCAAACAAGGAAGTGGATGTTTCTACCTTATTCTGTGACTGACCTATCAAATAACTTTGTATGAGACAGCTTTCTTAAATTCCCTATTTGTGTCATTCCAAAGCCCAGGTTACTAATACTTTAATAAATGCTCTGCGTGTTTGGACCAAAATCGCTATCAGCAACTGGCTTTCACCAGACTTTGTATCCATTGCTTTGTTTCCTGGATGTGACACCAACATCTCCGCATCCCATGTTAATTAAGCACATACACTCATATTGATCTTCATTGCTTAACCTCCTGTCTGACAGAATTTGTGTCATGCACTTGGTTTCAATCAGCTGAACACAGCCTTTATGAGATTTTATATTGTCAGATGGTGAACTGGTCTATCATCACTTTACTCATAAGGTAGGCACTGTTTGCAAAGATGTATGCTTGTCATCTTATTGTCCTGATTCTGGACTTTTGCTGCCTGCCTTGGGGAAGGGCCTCATCTCATTTAATTCTAACTATGGAAAACAGATAAGTTTTATTCACAGATGATCAGCAACAGGAGCGACACAGTAGTTTACTGCTGAGGTCACCGTACAGATCACACAACAAGTGATAAGGCCTGAACTCCCTTACCCTTTCAGAGACCAAGCCAGGATGTAGTAATCTGTTATATGTTCTAAATGACTGAAGAACAGAGTCATGTCACTGGCTTGGTCCTGAGTCAGCTGAGTTGCATTTTGGGTCCTGTGAGTTCAGACACAAATATTTAACCAAACCTTTCGTGCTGGCTGCTCAAATGGCATTTCTAAAGTCACCTGAAAAATAATGGCAAGGTCTGTGTCTTGAGTACTGCCTGCATAGCGTGTTACAAGTAGACATGTTCTGTAAATTGTTGAATCCTGAACGTATCGCTGAATCTTAATACCTCTGGTTATGACAAAGCCTTTCTCCTGTAAGGCAGGAGTTGACACTGTGATTTTCTACAAGGGGCTAGAATGAATCTTACCTGAAATTGATAAGATTTTAGCAGCAGAGATGTACTTTACAGCAGAAGAGACATGATGCTTTCAACAGACTAATCTGCTAAATGAGAACATTTAATGAAGTAATACATTTTAATGTAAGGACACAGGAGCCTGAGGATGGGTGCACAACATCATGACAACAGTCCAGTCAGATCAGGATCCTGTTTAACACTGGCTGAAAATGAAGTCCAAAGGATAGCAGCAATGCTGCCATGGAGGACTTGCACCAACATCTCCACCTCCCATGTTAATTAAGCACACACATTCATCTTGTATTCACTATTAAAAATATGTCTGCATGCACACATTTGAGCCAAGCAGAAGTAGTTTCCATCCGAAGGCTTCTCAGTCTCTACTCCTTTGGGACTCCAATAACTCACTGATTTGTTTTAAATTCTGAATGGGGAAAAAGAGTTCCTTCTGTTCCTCTTCCAGCAGACAAACTTCAAGGCCTGAACACAATGACTTACAAAAAATATGCAACTGATTTAACAGAGGAGATACAGTCCAAGCTGTACATATTTGGTTGTAGGATGGGGGACATTCAGTGGCACAAATGAGTAGAACTGTTGAACATCCTGTACGACAGAAGTTGTGTCTTGCAGTTGGTTTCAATCAGCTGAACAGGACCTTTCTGAGATTTTACATTGTCAGTTGGTGAACTGGTCCATCATCATTTTTCTTTGCAGTCCTTATGAACTGCTTAGTACTTATTCATGTACCAGCCTCACAGTCACGGAGTATTTTTCATTCCTTCATTTCTATTTTCTATATCTCTAATCAGTCAAAGCAGGAAAGAATGGTGACGTTTTTTGCCCATGCAGCTCACAGGATCTTCTTTTTTTCCCCAAAACGTAGTTTACAAACTCAGCAGTGGCTCAGATCATGCCTGAGAAGGGCTCTTCTGGAGCACCTGTGGATGAGATACCCAATAGAGAGGGAGTGCATTGCTATCAACAACTGATCAGTCTCTAGACAAGTATAATTTAATTTAAAAAATACACCCTTATTATTAGAACTACAATACAGTCCCACGTTTGTTAATCACTGGACCAAGCTCTTCTTAATGTGCACCACTGGATCCCTCAAACCCTGCAAACTCCTTTGATCTCTTCTGAAGACTAAGGTAAGTTATTCTTCAGGTCTAGTTCGTATGTTTCTTATGAAGGGCAAAGCAAATGGCTCAGGAGGCAGCTTCCCTGTTTCAGACATCTTCCTCCATGTGGACTGAAGAGACAAGGAGACAAACAATACAAACAGCAAGAAAACAGTCATGGATCCCAGGGGTTCCACTGCAACATGAAACAGGGATGTTGGACCAAAGGAGGGCTTGATACTGCATCCTGGAAATCTCCCTTTGTGTATGCTGTGGTTTAAAAACTAAAGTGCAATACAGTGCAAAGGCAATCAGTAGCTGCTATTTCCTCTGGATTAAACATCACTGGTTAGATAAAATCAATAGCTGCTGGCAAACTTGGATGAACTCCTTTATTTTTTAATTTTTTGTGACCTCTGTCAAGGTTCCACTTTATTCTACTGTAATATCAGAAAGCGGGGACAAACATTAATCAGTAACAAATCTCTCATCAAAACTCATCATGCTTTCATAGAATGTTTGTTCTCTACTTATTGCTTTTTTTCTTGTATGTTTGCCCTCAGGTGCAACACTGCACACATAATATATTTAGCTACAGGCCAATACTGGATAACTTCTGTCCAGTTGGATAGCATTTAACATCTCCATAGATCACAGAGTTACAGGTTAAAAAGCATAATCTAACATAGAAGAGCTATTTTTCACCTGCTGAACACGTAGTTTCCACTAATGATTTAAGACCCCATCCTGAATTCTTTGGACATCTACACAAAATCCTGAATTCTTTGGACATCTACACAAAGTATTATTCTGACAGTTGAACCCAAATTCTGAAGAACCTGCTAGAGCAGCAGGGCAGAATTGCCTCGAGGGTACTGGGGAAAAAAATCCTCTTCTGGATCTGACCCCTTCTGTTTCTGCTTAAAGAGCAATATCTGCTGTATTTGCTAGGCTAAGTTTTATCCCTTGGTTTGCAGTTACAAGTTCAACTTGTTAAAAACTGCTTTCAGCTTCAAAGCAGTTGCACAGATCACTTCAATGAAATACTTTGTCCCGTCTCATCTGTCAACCCTCTTTCCTCTGTGATCTTCCACGTTCTTCCTTCAAACCTCTACTATTTTCTTACTATCTTTTGCACCAGGAAATGCCACAGAAGAGAAAAGAGGAAGGTTTACTATCTCCCTGTGCTTCCCCTGGGATGTCTTGTGGACTTTCCAGGCAAAATGTTTGAGCAACCTTTTGGACTACACATTTTGCTAGCAATATGCTGTTCACAGGAATTTCACCATGTCTATTCTATGGTGCTGCTTTCAAAGACCTGCCAAACCTGCCATGATTTGGATTCCACCACTCACACAGAGAGTGCCCTCAGACAGAGAGGAGAATGATTACTTAAAGACAAAAATCAGAACACAGTTGCCAGCTCCTGGCGTGATTGGGATGCCACCACCACATTATCACTCAGACACTCATTCTCTAAAATTTTCTCCAAATGAAGAGTCACTTGTGAGGCATCTCCAGTCTCTGTCTCCTGTGATACTCAGGAGCTTGTGGAACAGTTTGCTATGTCTTAATTCTTTTACCAACACTAAGTGCAACGCATAACTAGATGGGTTCCCATCTTCAGAGTTCCTGGAGTTTGTCACCTTTGTAATTTAAAACACCACAGCTTTTTCTTCAAGTCTACAAGCAATAGTTCTAACACAATACTGGTCCTTACTTTCTCTTACCTGCTTTACCTTATGGAAGTTTTCCCTGCTGAAACATCACCCTCTTGTGGCCATCTTGCAAATCTGTCAAAAAGGAAGAGAAGCAAAGAAATGCTGTATTATTTTTCTTAGAAATTTCCTATGCTTTGATCATATAGATTCCCAGACTCTCTGACAGCATGTCAGTGTGTACATGGTGTGAGGATCTCACATCAGCCACCAAATGCATCTATGAATAAAACAAGACGTGACTGAGTCAGCAGTTCTAAAAAAAACACATACAACTGCCACTGAAGCCTCAATGGAAAGACAAAACAGATGCTGGGCCTCTTAACTATTACGAGGTGGTATGGGGAAGGCTCAGAAGCTCCATGCAGACAGCACTCTCCAGGGTGAGGTAAGTGTAGAGGTAATGAGATTTTTCTTGCATGTCACCATATTTATCTGAGTACTGTCACATGGTCCCCGACTGCCTTGACCCTGAAGAGAGAGAGTACCTGCTAATACCAGCTGCACAGATGCTCTCTTAGAGGGCATTAATCCACTTTAGTTGTGACACTGACAGCATCCTCAGCTTTCAGACATACCTTTGGAGACTCAAGAGGCGCTGCTCACAGCTTACAGCTAGTACATGTGTACTCCAGAGTGGTGTTCTGCAGTGACAATCTGCTTAATCATAAATTTCCAGTTCTCTGCCAAGCAGAGGACAAACCTTAACCTTTTTGCATCTGAGGTGTTTTTGCTTGACTAGCAAGTCTATCTCTACATGCAGTATCTTCTGCCCAAACAGGGCAGAATATATATCAAATTCTGCTAGGAAAACTTCCAACTAAGTTGCCATAACGTCCAAAGCTGGCCGTAGTACTATCACATGCTGAACGGCCCTAGGCAACCTGTTCCAGGTGGCCATGCTTGAGGAGAGGGTTGGAGCAATTGTCTTTGAGATCCCTTCCAACCTCAACTATTCTGTGATTCTGTGAGTGCACATGTTAGGGAAGAAACTCTGACATAGGTTATGCTTTATACATTGAAAAATATTACAGGTGATACACCTGTTTGTTTGTTTGTTTAAGTAAGACTAATGGCTCTGAAATATATTCTCCATTATATGCTTTCCCATGGCATCACGATAAACAGCTGCCTCGCTGGGTCTAAGGCAGCCACGGTATCAAAGGATATAAATAGAAAACAGAGTGGAGAGCAGTGCAGTTCTTCATGGTCCATTCAGGAGGTTACACAGCAAGGCTGCTACAATGATCCCAATGACAGAGAATTTTTACAACACTGTGAGTTTTAGTGTCTTAAGTGTAATGAGGACAGTGTGTATTAAGGAATCACAGAATCACAGAATCACAGAATTATAGGGGTTGGAAGGGACCTCTAGAGATCATCGAGTCCAACCCCCCTGCCAAAGCAGGCTCCCTACACCACGTCGCACAGGTAGGCGTCCAGGCGGGTCTTGAATATCTCCAGAGAAGGAGACTCCACCACCTCCCTGGGCAGCCTGTTCCAGTGCTCCGTCACCCTCACTGTAAAGAAGTTCTTGCGCACATTCGTGCGGAACTTCCTATGCTGGAGTTTCAGCCCGTTGCCCCTAGTCCTGTCCCCACGCACTACTGAAAAGAGACCAGCCTCGCCACTATAGCTCCCACACCTCAGGTATTTATAAACCTGGATCAAGTCCCCTCTCAGCCTTCTTTTCTCAAGGCTAAACAGACCCAGTTCCCTAAGTCTCTCCTCGTAGGGGAGATGGTCCAGGCCCTTCACCATCTTTGTGGCCCTCCGCTGGACTCTTTCCAAGAGATCCCTGTCTTTTTTGTACTGGGGAGCCCAGAACTGGACACAGTTCTGGGAAATGAGATAGTGACTGCAACACATCTTAAATACAGCAGGGCTGACCTGTATTCAGTTCAGTACCCAACTTGGTTTGTCTTCACAGAGTCTGAGAACATGGTACACATCTGATAAGGGAGCAGACTTGCACATAATTGCCAGCACGCTGCCATCACAGTATGGAGCCTATCTGTGTCACATTCCATTCTGTATTCACTACTTGATTGACAGGTTATCTGACAAAAGAATAATTTATTTGACTTGCTGACTAGTGATAGGACAAGTCACTGGCACATAGAGCTACATATCTGACTCATCACATAGACAAGATCACAATGCTCTGCACAGCACATAGCCAGACTTGCACTCTAACACTGGGATGCAAATCTGCCACTCTTTCACATTGCCCCTGCATCCTGCCATACCACAGGGACAGCTGCTATTCTGCAGAGGAGAATAACCCCAAGTCAGCACTTCCTATGTACTTCTAGCACCACTTTCCAAGAAAAAGTGGGGAATCAAAGAAACCACTAGGCTGGAAGAGCAATGGTCTTGTTTCAATTCCAGGTGAGCCTATCCTACTAAGACTTCCAATGGCTATTCAGCTCTAGGTTCTGATGTCCACACACCAAGAACCATTTCCAACCTGATATGAACTATTATGTTTTCTGTTCTTAAGAGCTGGATAGGGATCAGGTAAGGGGACTTGCAGGGGATCAGGGATTACATTCCCACACATGTGAATGCAATATATTGCAATGAAATTTCCAATTTGTTCAGGGAGCAGAGGATCTGAGCAGCACCCTCAAATCAGATTTTATGTAAGCAGCAAAGGATCTGTGATTCTCCTCCATAATACCAAAGAAAAGGGATGGTACTGTCAACACTGGTGAGTCTGGCTGAAACATGCTCATCTCTTGTACAATCACAGGTGCGTGAAATGCTGGAGAAACAGGACTCTCTGCCACAGTGTCTTATTGTTGTTGATATATTGCACTTTTGAGCATCAAAGATCATAAAGAAAACTACTGTCATTCAAATATCAGTTTCTAGGCATGAAGGTTTTAGATGCGTGTCAGTACACCCTCTTGTTGGGCTGGAGGAAGTTGCTTTGGTAACAGTATTAATATGTTTAATTAATTACACAGGTAGAAAACTCAGTGAACAAAAGCAACACAGACACAGATGCACGGTTATCTCTGGGAGACTTAATCCTATTAATATATTGATACTCATTCAAAAAAACCTTTCTCAGAGTCTACATCAAAGTCATCCAGAGTAGCGCGTTCGATGTTAAAAGCCAGGACTTTTTAAGTGATGCTGGAGGCTCTCAAAGGTCTTGCTTTACCATTTTTAAATAGCACTAGGGAAAACTTGACCATCAACTCTTTATACAGTGGTTATATAACAACAGGTGGAATCATGATCTTTAGCATAGTGGCACCTGACTAATCATACTCCCAAACAGCTAGTACAAAGTTTGAACTCTATCAGTACTTGTACTGTCCTTTACAGGAACACGATCAAAAGCCAGCCTCAACTATGTCAACAGGTCACTCAACTGAGTCAACAGGTACAAAAAAAAAGCCCAAACTCTGACTGGGTGTTCAGTAAAAAGGTTTCTGTTGAATTAGCAATTTGGAGTACTGCTCATCTGGTAGAGGAGTTTTCTTTGCTAAGTATACCTCTTCAAAAACAAATGGGATCAAAACTTCTTTGGGAAAGTAAAGAAAGGATATACTAAGTTAACTAAGCACATGTTAAAGTGGTTGCAAGTTCACCAGAGGTCAGGACAGTCAAAGGATATAAATGCAGCAATACTTGACAGAACAGTTAAAGCATGTTTTCTTCTACAATCTCCAGTAACTGTGAAGTGCTTGTCTTTATTAACAGACCCTTTGAAAAATAAAAATACAACTTATGTAATCTTTCCAACAGGAATTTGTGAGATTCCAGAGAGACAAATGTAGCAAGTTGTTTTATTGTAGATTTATGATAACTAGTCTCTCTATTTTAAACAGATAAAAAGGCATTCCAAACTTGAAGTGTTTTCAATACCATGCTCACGTCTCCAAAGGCCAGGGAATCTTCTCAATACAGAGCTCAATGGAAGAAAAAAAATAGATTTATGTCCTGCTGATATTAAGTGAAAATGTCTTTATAGTTTCTGCAGGGCTTTTCCTTCGTAGAATGCTTCGTGTTGAACACAGGAATAATGGAGGGATATCCAATATCAAGATATGGGTTAGGGACAAGTTTCAACTTTCCGCTGCGGAACTGAGGCAACTGAAACATTACAGAAGAGGAAAATATCATTCAGCCTCAGGCCTGAATACAGCCAACTGTATTCAATAGATTAAAAAAAATTACCAGTCTTATGTTAGCTGTTACCAAATCCTTGTCAACATATAAAACTGATGTTGTGCAACTCAGAGATCAGTCTGACCCACAGCCCAACTCCAACGTAAAGACTGTTGCAGTTTCATCGTTTCTCCAGTTTTTTGTACTTGGCTTCTGCAGAAGGAAAAATAACAGCATTTCAGAACAGGTAAAAGATTTGAATCCTGTACTCTGCTAGACATCTTGAAATCCAACTGAATGTAGATGAATCACTTGGGGCCATTTTCTCCCAAAGCACTTGGGCAAACCTAATTGAACAATGGGTTTTTAAGAACTAGATACTCAAGGTGGACAATTCACATTAACATAAGCCAAAGGGACTTAAATGCCTGGTGGAACTTTATACATCCCTCAACTTGCAGGATTAAATATCTGTCTTGAATATTAGTATCAGTTCATACTGCAAAAAAGGAATTAAGATTCCTTAATAAGCTACAGTCCAATAATACCTATATGAGTCTATCTCCTTATAATTTCAAATATTATTTTTTTTATCAACATTTTCTGCTTCACATACACTTGTAGTATTCGTTATTTTGAAAGTGGATCGATACCATGCTGCACGGGCAACTCTGTCACTCAGTCTTGTTAAACAAAGCAGGAGTTTACTTTGTTTTCTTAAATCTCCTTACAGGGAATTAAGCTGATAGGTAGTAAGAGCAGAAGACAATAGTTACCAAGTTTTTTGGAATATGCATCCAATTTATAGGCTGCCTGTTCCAGAGCTGCAACCTGCTCCTCAATGAGGTTGATTTGTTCCAGATATGGCTGAAGAGCAGCATCTTTAAAAGCCAGAAAAATAATAACCGTCAGTTCGTACTAATTCAATTCCAATAAACAGTTCACACTTGAAACAATTTCTCCTTATGTTCTTCAGATCCCGGCTGGATGTGGCTCTGGGCAGCCTGGTCTAGTGATCAGAGACCCAGCACATAGCAGGGGGGTTGAAACTGGATGATTAGTGTGGTCCTTTTCAACCCAGGCCATTCTATGGTTCAGCTAAAATACTTTAAAAGCTCCTCCCTTTTCCCACTCCAAAACCAGGTGGTGATACTGATAGACATATTCCAGCAAAATACAAAACGTTTAAGAGCACTGTTAGACTCAACACAAATAACAATACAATGTATATCAAAAGTAGTGTTATTTAATCCTTAGTATTTCAAAATCTGGGGGTAATACAGCACCATAAGTTCACTTAGTTTAGTCTACATAGTCTGTAGCTGTAAGAAAATGCAGAAGATTGGCATTTTCTAACATTATACAGCTCTTAGTTTTCTTTCCTTCAGAACCCACTGGAAGGTAAACCATCAACATCATAGATACTTCAGCTCCCATACAAGAGTGCAGTTAATTATTCTCCTCCCTTATTTGTTTTACTTACATTTTTGATTTAAATCCTTCAGATTTCTACTGATGTTTATGGCAATATCTTTCATTTCTAGGTACTTCAAGCTAGTCAATTTGTTCATGTTTTCCAAAAGCTTGTAGTCTTCACTGGTGGCTTAAAAACAATAGAGTGTATTTTAATTAAATGCTGGTGCCGTTAAAACTGGGTACAGACTTTTCTAGAAGACAAGAGATTTCACAGCAACAGCCAAATACAGTAAGAATAGTTTAAATGGCAGTACAGGTATTAGTATAACGCTATACATGTACGTAGATTGAGCTTTGAGCAATCCCAGTACTTCCTCAGCCTCACAGACATCCTTGCCCATCGCAGCAAAGTCACTCTGATTCAGAAACTCAAGGCAGAATACCGTGATATTCAGAAGACAAATCACAAGGTTTCCAGTTCCCTAATTATGCTACAGGGATAACAGATCTTCTACACACACGCAGTAATTTGGAAGGATAATAGTATTAGAGATATCAGCAGCCTTAAGAAGTATCTCAGCTCAACAGGTATTCACTTAAGTGACCGCCAAGTCTTTCTTGCTTTTAGCAGGAGCTTAGATTAGATGATCTGCAGGGCTACCTTCCAAGCTCAATTATTGCCACTGCCTGATATAGAAACAAAGCAGTCAGACAACACTCTAACCTTAAAAATAAGCATATGAAGCACCTAGGACAAATAGAACAGTTACCAAATGTTACGATTTTAACTGACAAACAACTTTAAAAACTTTACAAAGGTCCCGCGGTGCACTGACCAAAGAAGCATCAATCTCCAGAAACTAACATTTCAGTTTACTTTCCACAGTTTATTCCAAGGCATGAATGCTGGAAAATGTATGTACGATCTGTGCTCTCACTCAGATGTGAAATAGCTACAGAAGTTCCGCTCTCAGTTCTGCTTCTCTTTCTGTCCTTCACCTACACTTCCCCATAACATGCACAAGCTTCTGCAGAAGAGAATAATATCTTGTTCTGGCTGCTGATAAACTAAACACCTGGAAAAACATCTGTAGTAATCTGGGACTTCATTTTGCCACCAGTTCACTAACGTCAGCATTGTTAGCAGTCTAGCAACTTTAGTTTTGAGCTGCCCATTTTGCTAGATATCATAGCATAATTTATACAAACAACACAACAGAGTTTCTTAAGAGAAAATGAAAAGCAACAGAAATTTACTTGCAAGTCAGTACTGCGATGCCTTACCTGTCAGTTCACCTGTTAAGTACGTGGCCATTTTGCTGAACATATCTTTACAGAGCTCATTGATGTCTGCTTCTGCCGGTTCCTTGGCTTCCTCTGCTGTTTCAACAGCAGGATCCTCTGCTCAGGGTACAGACATTACAGGGAAAGTCAGAGGAAAGTCAGCAGGTACGGACACAGATCATAAGAATCAAACAGACCCACCGTTCGAGGCTATTTGTTTTTACGTTGACTACACCGAATTTCCATTCAAATCGTCTCCTTTACACTGAAGGATAACAAACCGCGGCTGCTTTCATAAAAGAGCTATTTTAAAGCACTTTAGGAGGTGCCTAAGGGGCAGGCACCCGGCCTGACTGCACTTACACAGTGTGTAAGTGTAAGTGTAAGCCCCCTCCTAAGGGGCTGGGGGAGGGCCTTTGTGGGACGTGGCTTGCAAGGAGTCTGTGCTGCTGCTCTTTATTTCTAATAATTGACTTAGAACACGAGAGCTGCCCCCAGCCCAGCTTCACAAGGAGTGAAGCCACGTTTCCAGCCACAGAAAACGATAACCACCGCATTTCCCACAGAAACCCGCTCCTCCACAGCCGGCCCTCGTGCTGCTCCTCGCAGAGCCAGCGCAGCTCGCTGTCTCTCGGCTGTGTCTGCTTTGCCTCCGGCCTGAAAGCAAACGCTCCCGGTTTCCGGCGGCCCGGCAGCGGCCCGGAGGGGGACTGCAACCTCGCCTCAAGCCAGCAGACAGGCGGATAGACGTCCCTGCCCGCAGCGAGCCCCCAGCCCAACCTGCCTGCCCCTCCCTAGGCCGGGCGCAGGCCGCGGCCTGACAACCCGCCAGCGGCCACACGGCCAAAGAGCAAACTCGGTCCCAGCCCCCCGGCTTCTTACGCTTGGCGGGCTGCGCTCCGGCCTCGGGCAGCCCCTCCGCCGCGGTCGCCATAGCGACAGACCCCCTCCCGCTGCACCCGCTTCCGCCGTCGCCGTCGCGCAAGGCCCCGGTCCCGCCCCCTCGCCGTCGCGGCGCATGCGCGACCAGGAGAGAGTCGGGAGACGCCGCCGCCTCCTTCGCGTACCGCTGGGTCTCCACCTCTAGGGGGCGCTGTCGGGCTGCGGGGACACGCGGTGGTCCACGGGCAGGGAGAGGGAGGGGATTGTCCCCCTCTGCTCCGCCCCTCGTGAGTGCTGCGCCCAGGTGTGGAGCTTGATGGTCTTTGAGGTCTCTCCCAACCTAAGCCATTCTGAGTGATTTACTTTTTGCCAGTTGTAAGTTAACGGAGCTCAGAAAGCGCTCCCACAGGTCAGTGTCTCTCCTGTATTGAGGAGACCACATCTGGACACTGTACCTCTGGTTGGGCGTCACCAAAGCAGAGCAGAGAGACAGGACCACCTCCCTGCCCCTGCTGGCCCCGTCCACTGCTTCTGGCATTAATGAAGATGTTAAAGGGCACTGGTCCCTGATGTACACCACTTGTAACCTATCTTCTTCTGGACAGTGAGCCACTGACCACCACTCTGGGTCCAAAGGATATTGTGGATGACCATGACAAAGGCTTTATGCTCTGGCTTTGCGCTGCTTCTGGCTTAGCAGATGAGGGTCTCCATGAAACCTATAAGCTGCTCTCCTTGCTAAAGCTGCTGGCATCCAGCAGGCTTCAACTGCAGGTACTACAGCTGAGCTAGGTGTCTTTTTCAGTGCAGCCTTAAGATCTACTATACAGAGATGGTGCTGGTAAACAGGAAGTCTGCTAAAAAAAGATTTGCTACACAAATACTTTTTTGTTAAAACAAAACAGTTTCTTAAGTAGTAAAAGGTTTTTTTTGTGTTGTTTTTTTTTTTTTTTTTCAAACATTACAACAGTATTATATTTCTTACTCTTAGGTGCTATGGCTTATATCACTGCTCTTTAGATCTCATCAATGTTCCAACCCCTGCCCCGCAGCAGCTCAGGCTGCCCAGTACCCCATCCAACCTGGCCTTGAATGCCTCCAGGGGTGGAGCAATCAGCTTCCCTGGGCTGCCTGTGCAGTGCCTCACTGCCCTCCGAGTAAAACATTTCTTCCTCCTACTCCACTGACATACCTTCCATGGAGTAACTACAAGAAGCATAACCGCTACTGCCTGGCACTGAGAGCTCATTCTCCTTACAGACTTCAAACCTGAATGCATCTCCAACACACTATGAATGGTCTTTGGTTCCCCTCAGGCATGATGGGCACTCACAAGGGGCAACATATTAATGCATAAATGTGTTCAAAAGAAAATGTTTCTTTCTGCCTATTTCCTTTACACATTAGTCACAGCAGCTCTACAATTTGGAATTTGATAAGTACCTAAGGAATGATGAGAATATTCTTACCAAGGACAAAAAAAATAAAATAAAATAAAAATCACCTATAGAATCTTAGAGTAATACATTTCTTCTTAACAAACAAAACCATACAATTATATGGAAATCATGCTCCAGAAACAATGGGGCAAAATTCCCATCTTAAGTCCAGTAAAGTCAGTTGAAATCTTTGGCAATATCCAGTAGGCTCTAACAAGCTTTGTAGTTTTAAGACCTGAGAAGCTGTAAAGCAAGGCAACACAGGAATTTATGTGAACTTTTTCATAAACCGGAGTTTGAGATAGGCAATGAGGAGGAAGATAATAGTCATGCATAAAAGAGCCACTATGTTTTCCCACATTCCCATGTTAGTAGGTTCGATTCCTTGGCTGATCAAGTAATCTTCACCAGAGCACCTGCAAAAAAGCATGGGGCAGAATTTGGTGTTACTATGTTGTGCAAGGTACCATAGGTCTTCAAGCAGTTACTTTTCCTGTTGCATGAAGATTCCTCTACCCATAACTGCAAAACAGATGTGGCAGAAACAGACTAACTTAATCACTTGGGGAAAAAAAAGCTTAAGGGACAAATCTGTTTTCCTGGTTCTCATAATTCTTCACATGATCCCATAACATGCTAATTGTTGCTCACAGATAGTTAGCAGTTTGAGTAAGCTGAATAAGCCTCAGAATCACATCAAACTGTGATATGCACAATAGCATTTAGTTTCACACAGCAATTGCTGGAGGCCCATAGTAGGAGCTTGAGGTCCAAAAGCTGTAGAAAGTCTTCTAGTACTCTTCCTTCCAATAACATCAGTTTACCAGTTCTCTTCCACACGTCACAGCACTGGCACTGCTACAACTCAATGAACAAGCAGACAACAGCATTTCCAATAAAGGAATTGGTTCTCTGCTGTACCTGCTGCTCGGTTAGTACTTACAAACAAGATTTGAAGGACAGGCATGTTTCTGATCAGAAGTCTGTTTCCCACTGCTATTGTGGTTGTGTACACATTTTATTTCCACTGATAAGTGACTCTGGGATTTGCTTAAGAAAACTGATAACCCAGGGCCATGTTATCAAAGATAAAATTTAGCTAACATGCCTGTTTTTAGAAAAGGTTTCATCCCTACTTCACTTTGGGTAAATGGCTACGTAATCCTAAAACATATTATTTTTTGACAAATTCTTGAAGAGACTGGCTTGTGAATAGTTATCCCGTGAGTAATATAAAGTTCTGAAATAGTCTGGCTAGTCTTTAAATAAGCTGTTACAATTCAGACCCAAGAACCTTTATGAGGTAGACGTACTTTACTCCCGAAACAACTGGTGGACAAATGGTTGCATTTCCCACAGACTCTGTAACATTTGGTCTGTCACCACAGAAGTAGAGATCTCTAAACTCATTCACTTGAAGAGCCTAAGGGAAAAGGAAGGTGTCAGATTTTTCAGAGATAGTGATTTGGCGCGCTAAAGCTGAAACAGCTCAAAGGAAACTGATAAATAAAAGATATGTGTCATCGGTCTTGGAATCATATGTACGTTTTAGGTTTGAACTGAGTGACTCAGAAAAAAAAAGTTCCCAGCCCTTATTTTGAAGCTCTTAACTACTACCTTTCTCAGGATCTGCTCCAAGTTCAACATGCAGGATGGTCTGAACCTGTGTCTTCAGAGTTATTTTTCAGTGATGTAGCCATGTATTTCTGTCTTGCCAGCTATGTGTCCCCATTTATCCATTTCTATCTGAGTTCATCTGCACTTTCAGAAAGTGTCTGCATGCAGACAACCCAGCACCAGCACACTGAAGCAGGAGGACCAGTCAGTCAAGGCAAGGAGTGAACTGCTCCCTTGCTCAGGTGACCTGGGCTAACTGTAATCTTAAGGAGCACTTCCACATTCAGCAACTGATAAAATACCTCAGTGATGCCCAAACTTCTCCAAGACACAGCACTGCAATTACTTTACCTACAGGAGACCAGTGCTACATTCTACTCACAGTAAGGCCATATCGAGGGATGCTGAAGTACTTGAGCCAATTAAGCCAGCCCATTACAGAAGGGAGGTTTACAAGGAGGCCAGAAAAGATCTGAAAGAAAACAAGAGACTAATGAGTCACAACTCAGTAAACTGCAAACACTGCATAGATACTATAGCAGATATATAGACACACTGCAATAAATGAATCTCTCTCTCTTCATAGTATTATGCCTATGATTACAAGCTGGCAGAGGTTAAGTCTTTGACTACAGCAACAATAAAATCGCAGGCACAAGGCTGATGAGCTACTGGACTGCAGATTCTCAGCATGCTTAAGGCTGGCTCAGTACAAGAGACAGTCTTCTCAGTATGGATCATAAAGCCATCTGTGCTCTGAAAGCTGTTTTGTCCACCAGAGTAGCACACACCCTTACAAGCTGTACTTACAAGCATCAGGACAAAACAAATAGTGATGAGCAGATTGGCCACAGCAACCACTTCCATCCCAGCACTGATAGCCAGAGACATGGCTGTAGCAGTGTAGGACACCATTACCAGGGTCAGCATGAAGAAGAAGAATCGGCCTGCTACAGCTTGAAATCCTGTCAAGAAGCAGAAAGAAAAATGTCCAAGAAGAAGCCATATCACAAATCCCAAAGGAGGGACCCTAGGACTCCCACACAGAAAGCAAGAAGAAAGGCTTAGCTTGGAGTTGGCAGCAGCTGTGAATGCTCTAAAGGTCCCAAAGAGCAATACCAAAAGACATGGACAAGCAGGTCCCTGTCTTAAGATTGCTGGTCCCTCTGCCCCCAACTCCTCAGGAGTTATGATGCCAAGCATTTATATCAGTTGAAGGTTTAGACTGTTTTAATTTATAGATAGAGGAATTAAACTCCAGCTAAGTGAGATATCAAATGTATTGAAAGATGGCAGGTTCAAGGGAAACATCAATTCATTACCAATCATCCAGTAAGTGATACATGAGAATATGATGGCTGGAGCAGTTCTCATAGGCAGCAGATCTCCTAACATCAAGGCCAGGAAGTAGGCAGACACACGATAATATCCGCTGGTGTACTGATGGCTGTGAGGACAGGAAGGAGGGGAGTTGCACAGATTTAGAGCTTATCTGACAAGCAAGCTCAGTAACGTGTTTGGTTTATCCTGATTCAGTTTCTGTTCTTTCTATCACTGTCTCCACTATGTGCAAAGTTGATTATTTCCTCTACGCTATCACTTCCCACTCTACAGCAAAGGCTGATCCAACTCATAGACCCATGTAGTGATAGTGGGAGCAGTGTGAGGGAAATGCATGGAAAGTTATGTGACAGCTAAACAACATATTGGGGAAAAAAAGCTCCAAACACTTTGTTTAAAAACAAACCTGAATACAAGAGAAGAGGAAAGTATCAGATTTATTAACTAGAGAAACAGGTCATCCAAAACTCATAGAACTGTTTCCAAGAAAGAATGGCTACCAAGAATGGGAAAACACCTTACAGACATCAACTCATCTCCAGTTCACAGAGCAATCAAATGTCACAATGATTGCTTTGCTGCTTATTAGAGCTCATGAGAAGATTCTGTAAGTGATAAGATATCAAAATCCCCACTGACTCAGCCAATAAGCGTAACAGAATGGCAGAAACTGTCAGCATGGCTGAGACTCATTTCCGAGCAGCCGTTAGGGAAAATGCCAAGCATGAGCAAGCTAGGGGCAGATGTACACACATCAAAACTAGCACTCACAGAAACATTGCACTCATTTTCCAGGCACAGCTCTCTAGTTTCCTCTTTACTGCACAGCATGTGTCTCTTGCTCTTCTACACCATAAGCTGGAGGCTATTCCAAACTATGTTTCTGACATACATACATACATATATATATATATATATATATATGTACTCATTTATTTATACATGCTTATTTACATTCACACACATACATAATGTATTTAATACAGATGTGTGCATATACATAGATGCAAGTGTTTTTTTTAAGAGCTCTTATAAGCCAACTTCTTCTGATCATCCTTTGTAAAGAACTCTCCCATCATCTTTGCAGAGTCTTATCACTCTGGGATCATTGCAAAACACTGTTTCAACCCTGCCAGCAAAAGGAGAGGCAGGATCCATGCAGGATTCTCATGCAGACTTCAAAAACAGACATTACCAAAAATGAAAAAGACACTTTTCAGTAAACTACAACACAGCAAGCAAGTAAAAGCATTTTACTCTTTCCCTCCTTTCGTCACCTCTTAGCATTTCAGCTACTTGTTTTCCAGATTCATTTAGCGTTTCTATTAAATTTTGATGTTAGAAGAAGAAATGAAATCTCAAGTTCTGTTGGGCAAAAATCTTTTTGGTTAGCCTATAAGACATCCCTCCCTCCCCTCACTGTGGGGCAAGAGAGGGTCTAAGAGCATCTCTACTTACACAAATAGTTTTTTATCTCTGATGAACAGCTCAATTGCAGAGACACTGGAAAAACACTGGTTTGTGGTGACAAAAAACAAGGATCCAACCCTAGAAAGCAAGACAGCAGTCCAGAAGTGAGGAAACAGCCAACATCAAGTCAGTAGGTCTCTGCATCTACCCATAGAATGGAAATATTTAACCGTGCAACTGTAGATCTTATCTGTAAAGCCAGGTTTATTCCTTTCTCATTTCCTGCACATCTCCTTCATACATATGTGCAAACTCAATGGAACTGTGGTCCCTCCAGGACCTGGGGCAATACCATTCTGCACTGCATTCGAGCTGGTGAACCCAACTCTCCTCTGCGGTCCAGGCAGAGCCCAAAGCCTTCCCTATGGCTAAAACCTGTCTCCTAGAAACAAGGAAATAAGCAAGGTGTGGGTTTCCAAACTTACCGATTCTGAATGCCACTATCATCCAACTTTACTCCAAAAAAAATGGCCCCCACAACCAAGGCTAGAATTATAGTCACTGCAATCTAGAAGTGAAAAGAAGATTGGGGAAAAAAATAATAATAAAAAAAATAAATAAAAAGAGTCCTTCAGATGGATAAATAGGTACAAATCACCAGATAGTCAATAGGATTTACACAGGGTTTAAAATTCACATCCATCTCAAATTGACCTCTATGACACAGTCACTATTAGAAGCCTTATGCTAAGTTTTCCCAGTCTATCCTTTTCCCTTTTTTTCTTCCCCTGATCTTCTTTGGCTAGTAAAGGCTAGCAGAAGCACGCTACAAATTACCCAGCTTGAAATGTCAAGTGAGCCACAAAAAGAATATCACTCTGGAAGCTGCCCATACGAGTCAGATAATAGCTCATTTTCCCCACTCCCTAATATTCAGTGCAGTAGTCCTGCTGAACTAGAATGGAGATTCTCTTTCAAAGACAACAACCTGAGTGGTAGTGGCACATGACTTTCTTGTTCCCCCAGAAAAAGACTGTTCTATACACTGCAGTCTGTGAGACTGAGAGCAGAGGAAGTCAGAAACTTCTACTAATTGTTACCAACCTGTGCAATCGAGGCTTGTGGGTTCCTGATGAGGTTTTTCAGGGAACGCTTGGACACCCAATACAGCTGTGTGAAGAATCCATTTGCATAGGTAATCTCATGTCCCTTCTTAGATATTTTCCTCTTCCTTCCCTGTTCAAGTTCCACTTTCCCCAGTGCTTCCTTTGTGCTCTCATATAGGCTGGAGTTGAGATACTTCTGGTGTAGCATGTCTACCACACTGACGGACACATTCTCTTCTACTCTTCCATTTTCATTGCTCACTTCTAAGTAAGAAAGACAAGATACATGATACCCCACGAATGCTTACCTCCAGATATGGCCCATCAACAGAGGTCCGCTCCAAAGGCTGGATGAAAATATAATTGGAAATGGCTACAGAATTTTCATCATTCAAGCCTTAGCTCTGAGCTTATGAGGCTAGTTGAAATGAGAAGTTCTCCCTGCAGTTTTAATCCAATCTAGCTCACCGTCTGCCTGTTCTCTGTGGCACAGTTATGGCCACAGTCATGGAAAAAGCCATTAAAAGCCTTCACTAAATTTTAGTGAAATCAACAATTTACTTTGATCCATTTCCCTATCCTTGAAAGGAACCATTACAAACACTTTACACTCCTTTATAATCCTTCAGTCACAGAAAACTGAAAGCACTCCCAGAAAATATTTCCCAGCATTTCAGTCACTGTATTGCTAGAAGACGTTATTCTCTTATCTAGTTCTAGTATTTCTTGCTGCCACAACAATCCATTACTCCCATGCCTATCTGCCCTCTTCTCTGCAGAAGTTCCTTACATGACTGAAACCTGTCTTCACTCATCAGTCTCCTGGGAATAAGCAATTCTAGTTTTTTCTGTCTTTCCTACATGTTTTGCAGACTAATATTTATCATTGTTAACCTATATTATTGAAAGAAGAAAAAAATCCCTTTTAAAGTTATTCTGAGATATTTAAAGAAGCCCAAAGCAAAGTAAATCTGTTAGCAAATAAAGACAGTAAAGTGTCCTTAGGTTGGAGCAAATTCAGAGAGTAAAACTTTGCCACCACCACATGTAGCTTCCCTTCTACAAAAGCCAATGGTGAATTTCTCCTTGTCAGTTTACCTTTTCCTCCATCTACAGGGTTGTGATCTTCCTTGCTTGCTGCCACAGCAGTTGAATCACCATTTATGATATCAAGGAAGAAGTCAGCTGGGTTGTTAAATGGCTCACATTCATATCCTAGGAAAACAAAAAAACAAACAAAACAGAAGAATAAATTTTAAGAACCCGCACAACACACTTGTACTGCACAGCTCCTATGACTGCATCTGGAAATTCACTGCACATTCCTTTTATTATTTCCCCCCCCCCCCCCATTCTAACCTAACACTGTTCAGATCATTTGTGTACAACCTATAGTATCACAGTGATAAAACAGCACAAAAGCTTGATCCAGCACTGGGATGAGAACCCACCCACAATTCAAACTCAGTAGCTGGTGACCTTTGCTCATAGCACAGAAGACTTACCAATAGAACTAAAATACTCCAGGGCCTGTTTTGCAGAACCATGGTAAAGCACTTTACCCAAAGCTAATAATGTCAGACTGTCAAACAGCTTGAATATGGAATAGCGAGGCTGATGGATGGAAAAAATGATGGTTCGGCCTCTTCTAGAGAGCCTGAAATAGGAACAAAAATGATCTCAAATACATCACACTTCACATTTCAGAGGTCATACCAGCTAAAGCAAAAAGCAAGTGTCTGAATCCAAGTAAGACCCAATAAAGCTCTAGTTCCCTCTTCTCCCACACTGTGTCAGATACTGCCTGCAAGACCTTCAAGCATCATTTCAAGAGACTGTTGCTGTAGTCCAGCTAGAAAGCATATGATGTTCTCTGTGGCTAGCAAAGGTTAAGCCCACTGCCATATTTACACTGTCCTTAATTTTTTTTCTGTAGCAAGCTTCAATTTGACTAACAGGAGAGATCCTATTGTATCCAATGGCATTGCCAGGCTTTACGCAGCAGGCTAGGGAAATCTAGCCAGTTACAATTTCTCTTAACTCTTCTGCTGTTGATTTACTCTCTACTAAAGAGAAAACTAGTTTTCTCGCAGGTCTGTCAGATGCACTTCCAAGTGCTTTAGCGCTGATGCTCAAAAAGTATCCCTGCTGATTAAGTCCCTCTGTCCACAAGCAGCAGAGTAAAATGTCCCCTCAGGCAAAATAAATAAATAACATGCCACAAACCCAGAAGGAGCGTTAGGAATTCATTCTCATTATGTGAGATTAAGACTACAAGGTTTGACCTCACAATCTACCACTCTCTGTGGCAAAAAGAAGTTGTCCAAGCTACATCTGCTTTTTGGGCTTCAATCCAATGCGTGCTGTCAAAAAGATACCCATCAACCTCAAAAAGCCTTGGACAAGAGCCAGATAAAAAGTCTACTACAATTCTAGTAGTCTAACTGTTTAAAAGAAATTGTAACTATTCAGTTGTAGCAGCATTCATTTTTCATATAATAAACATGAAAATTCCAGTGGAACTCTGGGAAAAAAAAAACAAACCAACTCTTACTTCTTCAAGAGGATGAGGACAGCATTGGCTGTGCTGGCATCAAGGCCTGTAGTTGGCTCATCCAGAAAAAGCACTGGTGGCTCTGTGATGAGCTCCATCCCAATGTTGGTTCTCTTCCGTTCCCCTCCAGACACTCCACGAATCAGTTCGGTTCCTACCTACAAGCAGAAGTCATTTGCAAGGATTTGCTATGGTGTTCAGGACACCTATGAAAAGCAGCCCTTCAACAGTTCCATCACAGGGCCAAAGCAGATGATGGAACTGACTTCGAAGAGCACTGTGAGAGACTGGGGAACAGTAAGCAGATAGTCTCAGTTTCAGAGAAGCTTAGCAAATTTGACATTAGAAACAAGGGTGACAGTGACAAGAAGAGGAGGAAGTTTTACACTCAGAGGGTGGTGATGCACTGGAACAGGTTGCCCAAGGAGGTTGTGGATGCCCCATCCCTGAATGCATTTAAGACCAGGCTGCATGTTGCTCTGGGCAGCTTGGTCTGGTGGTTGGTAACCCTGCACATAGCAGGGAGTTTGAAACTAGATGATCACTGTGGTCCTTTTCAATGCAGGCCATTCTATGAAGAATAACAAGGCCAGAGCATGGGTAACTTTGGTATCCAGGGATGACTTTCATGGGTAGCTCACCTGCTGCCCAAGTGAGGCAAGTAAAGTGAGAGTAAAAATGAAGCTAGGAGAAATAAGGTCTGCACAGAACTTCTTCATCACATCCCAGCTTCTCATCCCTCACAGCTGTCAGTGCTGTGAAAACAATTCCCTCGTCTTGTCCCACAAAGGCAGGAAGTCATCAAGTAGATTTCCAAAGTGCTATGATTAGGCAACTGTTTTCCCTCTGCTTATAAAACACATTGGACGTCGTCCCAAATCCTCCACTTTTAACAGCAAATATGCATACCTCTGGACTCATTTCATGTGTGTAGCATGGTCTTGTCTGGTTCCTGCTTAGCTGAGTGCAGCTGCACTACATAACTGCATGCTGCACAGAGTCAAGCAGCTAGTTCCCAGAAGTAGTACGTTTCTGAGACAGTTATTCTCACTGCTCACCTTAGCATCAGCCACTTTGCTTAATCCCAGCTCGCTGATTATCTGTGTGACTCGTTCTTCCTTCTCTTGAAAGCTGATGGAGCTGGGGAGCCGCAGGGCAGCAGAGAAGTGCAAGTTCTCTCTCACTGTCATTGTGCCCATGACAACATCATCCTGAAACCAATATCAGTAGATAGGTGAAAGCCTTGTTCTCAGCTACCTGACTGGGCACCAGAGTCCCTGTAGAGGTAGAGTCACTGGATAAGCTGTTTGTGGATCACGGGGAAAACTGGGCTAAGTCATAGCCCCTGCTTCAAAATGTACAGGACACAAAATTCAGGATTGCTCTCTAGCAGTCAGATGGAAGACACAGCTCTACAGGCTCCCAGCTTGTGCCCAGCACCACCTCAGCATGCTTTTGGGCTCAAGAGTTCATAATGCACAGTGCATCATTTTGCACTTTCCTTACAAGGCATAGGAAGGCAGAGCAGGGAGCTGTTTTTCACTGCTAGTGTTCAGCATTCAGGTTGGAGACATTCAAGGAGTCACCCAAGTCTGCTCAGTTCCCAGTTACAGGCTGTAACTTGCTGAGGTCACAAGCAACTGCTGAGCCCAGCTGCCAACAAGTTCCTCCCAGCTTTCTCCCTGGTCCTCAGAAAAGTAATCAAAACTATTGCACCAAGAAGCTCCACATTTTTTTCCATCTTTCAATTATCCATTCCTCTTGAGCACAAAACCTTACTCCAGTGTCCTACAAAGCTTCAGCAGTCATGTGCATTTTGACTATGAAACAGATCTACCCAGCTGACAAACATGTCTACACCAACCTGGAACCACTATAAACAGAGCTGATGCTAGTTCCATCAAGAGCTCCATACCTCTCCATCACCTCTGCTTAGGTATTTGAGTCAATTCTTCATTCCACCATGTAGTGGTAGAAGGGACGCAGCACTGGACAGCTGCTGAGAAACATGCCTGTTAATCAGGTACCTCTCAGATCTGTGGAACTACATCCTTACTTGCAAGGCAGGTGTAACACGTGATTTAGCAGGTCTATATGCTCATCTACATAAAACGGATGTATGCATTTATGTCTTCAGTTGTTTTTTGACACTCTGGGTCATCTTTATCAAGGGAATCATCATTATATAGAGAACAGTACACAGGGGTAGGAGAAGAGAGCAACTGTTTAATGTCTTGCCTAGTTGCCTTTCATTTCAAGGTTTGGTTCATTTGCTTTAGACAGCAGACAGATGTCCCAAACTGGAGCCATCTGCAAGAAACAACCTGGCCATTGATGAAACACTGAGGATTCAGGGATCTCTACCCTATGGGATGAAGACTCAGTATCAGTCTTGTTATGCATCTGCTCAAAAGCCCCTGAGCTGGCAGCTTGCAGTAAAACTGCCTATTTCCTATTTGTCTGCAGTCAGAAGTCTGAATGGTTTTCACATTTGGCAGTTCATACACCTGCCAAGAATCCCATCCTCAGCTTCTCCAGGGCTCTGAGGTTCTATTATTGGTCCAGGCCCCCACCCACTTCCGCAGATTCATCTGGCTTTTCCTGTCCGAGTGGAACAAAGCTCTGCCTCAGCTAGCCAGAATCAGAGGAAGAACAGCAAGGGTCTACTTACTTCCTAGAATTATTGTCTAAGAGCTGCTTTAGAATTTTCTAAGAGATGTTAGGTGTTGAGAGGCTCCTACCACACAAACTCTTTTTTTTTTTTTTAACTATTAAAAAAATTAAAACTTAACTTTTATCTTTAAAATCTTTCTTGGAACTTCAGGGCAGAGCCCCAGGAAACAAGCACAGTGGCTTGGGCACCCATGTGGCTTTAGCAGGACCAACACCTTCATGCTTTACTTGGAATAAGCAGTTTGACCCTCTGCCTTTCAAATCACAGGAAAACACTAACATCTGTTACCAAATTAAGTCTGTAGAGATCATTAAATATTATCTAAACTAATAGCTCGTGCTCTGCTCATCTTATGTGACAGAGCCCTGCCTTTCTTCTTCAGAAGCCATTCCTGTCCCACCATAGTGCTACTTGCTCACCAGAGAAGATGCCATCTCTCACCCATGAAGCACTGATGAGCTCCCCCACCAGTAAATCCCTCCTCTCTTCTCATGGAAAACATTTTTTCAAAGCCTTTCCACCAAAGCCTATGTGATGCTATCCCTCCCAAGGGCTCCCAGCCTCAACATTGAAGGCAGTTACTCACCTGCACAACATATCCTGAGATGCACTTGAAGTTTGGAGGTTGCGGGTTGCCATCTATGAGCACTTCTCCAGACAGGCCTGCTGGGTCCTTTCTGGCAGCCAGCACATCTAGCAGACTTGAAACACCAGGCATGAGGTTTTGCCATGACAACTGTTTTATCTCAACTGAGCAAGTACCACAAGTCAGCACTGCAGCTACAACTGCTGCAGTACAAACATGGGGCATCCTCTGCTCTGGGGCCTTCTGCAGGATTCTCATGTGCCAGGTATGCCACAGCAATTCTGAAGTACTCAGACCCTCATAGCTGCCAACCCCCTGCAGACATTAGCTTGGACTCCGTATTAACAGCTAACCTCAGAGACACACACAAAAAGCACCCTGCCAAGCAGCTGCAGTCTGCTCTCCAGCCAGTGGAGCACAGAAGAAACTACTTTGATCTCAAGGAAATTAATCCAAATGGGCATAAACAAGACTGGAGTAAAGATTAATTTTATAAAATCATTTTGTTTTAACATATGTCTGGATTCTCCTTACTACAAATTAGAGGCCAGACTGTCTGCTAGCTCAGTGAACACTGCTCTGACAAAGTCTAGCACTTAAAAAAAAAAATGCTGGCTGTCTCCTAGAGGAGAAGATCAAGGATCACAACAAAGACACACCTGTGTGAACCCTGGCCATACTAGCCTGTCCCTGACCTTCTCAAAGGAAGAGTGACGCAGCACTCTTTTACTGTGGTTACACAAGAGAGAAAACAACATCAGTACTGGTTGGAAATAGCCTGAAAAGTATTCTCTGCATTTTCATCCAAAGATTCCGAGCACAGGCACTTCACATCCAGACCGAGTGATGGATGATCTACAACAGGTATACTACAGAATGACTTAACACTCTACTTCTGGCAGCCGTCAGAGTGGTCTGCATCTCTGAGGAAGTCTTGCTGCAGCAGCTTCACAGCTGACAACTTCCCTCCCAACCCTGAGAGAGTTTGCCCCAACCCCCACACCATGACAGGTCAGCCTACACCTGAGCTTAAGTCAACTCCTGTTCCCCCAGTATCTTAACTCAGGTCACCATCAAAAGTGACTACAGTAACACAGACCACAAATTGGAATGATGTGGCACAAATGCAGGACAAGAACTCCAGCAAAGCTGACATCAGAGGGACAGGACCTGAAGTCAAATTGCATCACTAGACTTCCTGCAGGCACACAGAAGTCGGAGCCCGAGGATCCCTCATATCCTCTCCCAACCCTAACAGTCCCACATCCCCTTTGAACAGCTGACTGGCCATTTGAAGAGCAAAAGGAAATACTCACGAAGATTTGCCACTCCCTGTTGGCCCCAGGATAGCATTCAAGCCTGGCTTCATAATACCACTGGAAGAAGGAAAGAGTTATTTCCAAATGGAAGACTGTTCACATGTGGGTCATAGTAGAGGTAAGGTGTGAACAAAATGCTGTTGGAAGGAAAACTTCAAGATTATTAAAATCTTCTTAAATCTGGAATCAGAAACCATTTTTCTTTTCTCATCCCAGCTGCCAGTCAGAACAGAATCAGAGCTGTGCACAAAAAATAACCTACAAAATACAGAATAGGAGTTGTCTTCTTGCTGAGTTTGGTCTGGAAAAGAAGAAACAATGGCTCTCTGTTACTCACTTCCTCCCACCACCGCTCAGACCATAGTTAAGGAAATCTTCAGATCTTCAGGCAAAAGTGTTCACACAAGTTTGGTCCCAATTTTCTTACATCAGTGACTGACACTGCTCCAATTATATCCCAGCTTTTATGTCTAAAGCATGTTAGCAAGTGCTCACACGAACTGGATCAGGAAGGTGACGACATCACCAAATCACAGCAGCAGATTAATTTCCACCCACCGCTATTTTGGTTAAGCATGAACTTACTAAACATTATGAAGGATCTTCTTTTCCACAGTCTTCCGTCTACATAGGAATCCACTGGACTGCTTAACGGAGTACTGGATGTTATGGAAACTCACAACAGAGCCTCGAGGGGATCGAAGGGAATCTCGTGTTGGAAGAGATCGTTGGAAACTGCTTTCTCCTTCCTCTTCTCCAACAGAAATGACACTATGATCAAATGTGTTTGCCATCACATCCTTGTTACTCAGGTCAAACTCAACCGCATGAGGGTTTTTGAGGTGGCTGTTGTTTTGAGCAGTTCCCATCTACTGAAACAAAGAACACAAAAGCACACATGGAAGAAGACCAGTCAGACAAGACAAGATCTTCAGAAGGTGTCCTGGAAATGTTCATGCGCACTGTTCCAATCTTTATGTGTGCCAAGTTTCCAAAGGGATGGACATCCATGCTGGGAGACATCCAGCAGCCCCCAAAGGGGCAGGAACATTGAGAACAATACACACAACCTTTAGAAACAAGGCATGGATGCTCTCGAACAAGAGATACCAGCTCAAAGAACATCTAACGAGCAAATTAGCTCATCTGTGATGATTACTGTCTTGCTTAACACAGTGGGGTCTCCAAATACATGCTGCTACTCTTAACCTAAAGAGATTGAAGCTCCCTTCCATCATGCAGAACATGTTTACTCCCCTACATACACCATACAGTGAAGAAAAGCAAAGTACAAACGTATACTGCAGAAAATTAAATATGGTATTTGTTTGCAACCACAGGGTAATGTACAAACCATCCTGATTCAGGCAGATAAGCTGCTTCTGTAGCTTGGGATGAAGCACCTGGAAGAGAGGACATGCAAATAGCAAAGGGAAAGAGCTGTTCTTCCTGCCTCTGCATCAACCCCTGTATAATAAGTGGTGTATCAATATCAGTGTAACCATTAACAGGCACTTAGCAATGACTCTATTAGGAGTGTCCTAGCAACAGAGCTCCTCTGCCAAGGGGCTGCTTCTCCTTCTGTTGCTGTAACTGACTGAGACTAACCACAGAATCACACAGAACTGCAGGGGTTGGAAGAGACCTCAAGAGATGGAGTCCATCCCCCCTGCTAACGAAGGTCACGCAGATAGTCATCCAGACAGATCTTGAATATCTCCATAGAAGGAGATTCCACAGTGTCTCTGGGTAACCTGGTTCCACTGCTCCATCACCCTTACTGTTAAGAACTTCTTCTGCATATTAGCACAGAACTTTCTCTGTTCAAGTTTTAGGCCATTACTCCTTGTCCTATTACTACACACCACCAAGAGAATCCTGACCTCATCCTTTTGGTTCCCATCTCCCCTCATACATTTATAAATACTAATCACATCCCCCCCCCCCCTTAATCTTTTTTTCCCTCAGGCTAGACAGACCCAGGTTACTCAGCCTTTCCCATCATATAGGAGATGCCCCAGGCCCATTATTATCTTCATGGCTCTCTGCTGGACTCCTTCTAGGGGATCCCTGTCATTTTAAACTGGGAAGCCCAGAACTGTACACAGTATTCTATGTGGCCTCACCAGAGCGGAGTCAAAGTGGAGGACCACCTCCCTCAACCTGCTAGCCATGGTCACCCCCGGATACCATCAGCCTTCTTTGCCATAGGGGCATATTGCCGGCTCATGGGCAACCTGTTGTCCACCAGGACCTCTAGGTCCTTCCCTACAGAGAACAAGCATGAGTCCCATCACTTGTTTACAGAAGTTCAAAGTTGTTGCACGAGAAAAACTTGGAAACCCTGCAGCCCCTAAGTTCTGTAGTTCACACCCTGCCTTTTAGCCAGGTGTCTCTGCAGTCAAAAACCTTGCTATCCCCTTTCTAGACAGCCGCAGCAAGGAAGAGACAACATTACATGCCTTTTCCAGAAACTGAGCACAACAGGTTACACTACCACAGAGCAGTCTAATCAGTTACTTCGCTTTTAGCTCCCATCACAAAGGTGTTTCTTGGAAAACTTACAACGTTAGTGATTCTGTGGAAAGCCAAGGCTGTCACCAGGCTAATGAAGAGCAAGGAGAAAGCACTAACATTGCACAAAAACTCCCACTGCTGATTAGATGGGCTTTGTGGGAAGGCAGATGTATCCCACAAGCGATACTTTCCCTTCCATCTGCACCCACAGATTATTCTTTTTCTATTGCCCACACTTCCTTCCTCCAAGGAAAGAGGGCGTGATAACCAGTGGGACCAAACAATGCACAGAGTGGAGCATTGATCAGAAAGTGAAATGGTCATCACTGTAAGAAACCAGAGTTCCAAAATCCAGATTTAAAAAACAAAACAAAAAAAATAAAATAAAATAAAAAACAAAACAAAAAAAATCAAAACAAAACAAACAAACAAACAAAAAAAAACCACAAAACAGAAAGACAGACAAGCAGACAGAAAGACCCTGGGCTGCCTTTTCCTATCATTTTAAGCCACTTGAATACAGTCCTGAGCATCAGGTGGCCCTGCCTGATCAAGCAGGTCTGGACCAGACTGCCTCCTGCCATCCTCAACCGTTCTGCATAAGCTCAAGAAGTTGCAGAGGTTTTCATTTCTGTTTAAGTAAACGAAAAGCAGTGAGGAGGCAAAGGGGAAGGAAAAGATGGAATGGTTGTTTAACTTGGATACAATCCCATACTTGGAGGCTGGTCATTCCTGGGAAAACCATGCTTGTGGGAAGTATGAAGGAGCTGCTGGTTACATCAGCACAAGGCAGCTTATATATGGGAAAGGTTGCACAACACACTGGGAAAAAGAGACAGGACAGCCCATGACATCAAGGGCAAAGACCTGGTTAGACCTTTGAACATCTGACTGTCTTATAAACCTCACATCTGTTCCCGAGAGCCAGGACCTCTGTTTACAACACCATAAACCCTTTTATATGTGCTTTTGCAAAGTTACTGATAAGCACTGACAAGCTAAACCACTGAGTGACTACAAGCTAGGTTAAAAGAAGGCTGAAAGAAGGGTGGAAAATGCTCAGCAGAGGCTACAGGTGGGCTTTGGCAGCTGCACGCCGTCCGCAGCCACCCCATCCCCACCACCCCGCGACTCGGTGCCGGTACCGCCTGCTCGCAGCCCCACTCAGCAGAGCCCCAGTTGGACAGCCCACACCGTTACCTCCGGAACCCGCGGCGCTCCGTGCAGTAGATATGAGGCTATGGTTGCAGTGCTGCCTCGGCGGCGTTTTATAAGCGGGTGCGGACGGCGGGGTTACATAAAACGGCGGCAGCGAAGAATACTCGGAGCTGTCACGCAGCCCCGCCGACACGTGGGAGCTCTGAGCTCAGCCCGGCCCGGCCCGATCTGCCGCGGCTGCGCGACCCCCGGGGCGGTGCCGCCGGGCCGGGCCGCCCCCCGCTACGGGGGCCGGGAGCGGGAGTAGACGGCGAGGGAGTCCGGTGGAGCCCCCGAGCGTGGGGATGCTATGGGCTGCGTCGGATAGCACTGTACCCTCCCCGGGGGAGGAGGAAACGGAGAGGTGGAAGTGGGGTAAACGCTTCGCTTTATGCCGCAGCCAACAAACGGCCGTCGGGGCCTTGGCATCTCCCCGCGACATCCCCCCGCAGAGTGGGCGGCATCCCCGCTCTTCCCCCTGCCCTTCCTGTCTCCTTCCCTACGGTGGCATCCCGTCGGCTGGGGCAGGGACCGGCCTGGCGGTGCCGTTCTCCGAGAGTGCTACCCGGCCGGCCTCACCTCTGAAGCTGTGTGCTCCGAGGCTGTGCCGCAGCTCCCCCCGGGTCGCAGCTGTCTGTCGGCCGCCTCTCGTGTTCGCGCTCCGCGTGAAAGCGAGACGGTCGGATTTCCGCTGGTTTGCTGTCTGTTTCTCTGCAGCCGCCTGTTCCCAAGCACTATTGTCTCATTATAAACGAGCTCGCCCGCCCCAGCCTCCGTGTTGGTGTGAGTGCAGGAAAGGCCCCGCTTTTATGGTTTATACAGATAACTTATATCAGGGTTGTCATGTCACTCTCTGTATTAATTACCTCCGACCTGACTGCACTCTGCAGCTCTTGTACAATGTTGCATTTTCCTAACAAATGCTCTTGCTAGATGAGTCCAAAGCTCAGATAAGCAGAAGCACGCATATGGCTACCCAATACATACCAGCAATAAAAAATCCAAAGGTTCACCTGTCCCTGTCCTGATACCTGCCTTTCCCCAGACATACCGATGCAGTGGGCAGAACAGATGCCTGTACCTTGTGCAGCTGCTGGCAGGAGTCAAGAGCCAGGAGGGTTTGTGAGGATACTGAAAGAGGTGTGGCAAGGGCCACGGGTACACTCACAGTGCAGGCATACTGAATAAGGATGTTATTTTCAGTCTTTCTGTAGCGCAGAAGTGGACTTAAGTTTGTTTTCTTTGCATTTTAACTTCCTCCTTCGAGGAAAATCTGCCTACATGGAAGACTTTTGCCCTATTACTTCACCAAGCATGCACATTTCTCTGTGTGCAAGTGTATCAATCCCAAACGTCATGGAGCCCACAATGTGCTGCAGTGGCAGCCCTTCATCATGTGCCTGGGATAGTGAAAAACAGACAGTTTGCTTGGGAGCAGAGATAAGTTGCTGTGATCAGGAACTTGCTTTTGCACTTGGTGCCTGCACATATCCTGACAGAATAGAAATGGAGACCCAAGGGATGGGAAGGAACCAGATCTGACAACTTAAGCATCCAGATGGAGGCCGTGGCTTTCCCCCACCCCGTTTCCGAAGCAACAATCTTTTGGACTTCCTCTGGGCTTCTGGGCTTTTCATCCTTAGCATTCATCTCCTTCCCAGCCGGTAAGTCTGAGAAGAAGGGCAAATGCTCTTCCTTGCTGTGGGCACGTGATGTGCCACCACTGCCCTCTTACTTGTGACCACAGCAGGGAAATTGCAAATGAAGCTAGCAGCAGCAAAGAAATAGGAAGGAAGTGTTTTCCAACTATATCATTTTACTGACCTAGTTGATTTAAATCATACTGTTGCTGAGTCAGATTTCTGCCCATAGAGGAGCAAAAACCAGTGGCCAGGGCTGTGCTGTGAGACACAGCACGCCTAAGGAGAGCCCCATGTGAAACACTGCATTTTTCTGTCAGGGCCTCAACATCCTCTGAATAAAGGATTTCTTCCTAACATCCAATCTAAATCTCCCCTCTTCTAGTTTTCCCTTTGTCCTGTCATTACTAAACCATGTAAAAAGTTGATCTTGTAAGCTTCCCTCAGGTACTTGGAAGGCCACAATGAGGTCTCTCCAGAGCCTTGTCCAAGCTAAATAAGCCCAACTTCTTCAACCTTTCTTCATATGAAAGGTGCTTCAGCCTTCTGATCATTTCTGTGGCTCTCTTCTGGACCCACTCCAACAGCTCCAAATCATTCCCACTTGAGGCTAATTTGAACACTGCTCCTTTCTTACAGAATCTGGTCACACTAGACCATCTTGCATGTCCCACAGCACTCAGAATGGAGAAGTTACTAAGTACCATGAGTTCCTCTTTCTGAATGTTCTGGCCTCTTCTCTCCTTTTCACAACCTGAGACACAGGATTGCAAAAAACATCAGTTTGCAGGTGGTGATGGGGGTTCCCTGGAGTCCAGCTTTCCACTTGGTCCAGGTCTTGCCACCACACAATCAACACATGACTTTGTTTAGCTGAATCACCAGTCAAAAAATTTTCAGCTCTGTTTCTCTGTTACTTTCCTTAGGATGATGTTTTCCTTGCCCCAAGAATCCAGGTTGTTTTAATCCTGCCTAATGCTGAATTTCATAAAGCTCATAAAACATTTCAGGGACCCGAGCCAGCAAGAGTGGATGAGAAACACGTGCAGAAGGAACTGCATGCTCATTACTATTTTGTTCTCTACTGAATGAAACAAGAAGCAGATCCTGAATCTCACCGTGCAAAAACAGCTATGAGAACAATAGAGACAGCAACATTAGTCATTGTGCATGTGAGTGAGGAGCACTTCCTAGCTCTTCTTTTCCTAAAGGAGATGCCAATAAACCATTCTAAAAAAACACTCCATACAGATGCACACAGATGTGCTGAATTGGCTGCAGCTTCAAATTCATCACCTTAGGCACAGAAACACTTTTCAGCTTGTCTTTTCCACCCTGAGAGCAAATTGTGTCAAAGCTGGTGCTGACTGGCCTCCCCTAATTAGTTAAAGTGCTGCTCGCCTTGGGGAAGTTGGCTTTTGGAAGAGTTGAAGATGGCGTAGAAGAAATCTGACTTTGTCAAGTTTTGTTAATCATTTAGTCCTTTATCTGAATACATAGTAGCACTAAATCCTTAGCTGGTTGGAGATAAGAGAGGATTCAAGCAAATCTAGGAAGGAAATTAATACTTAACTAGTGCACTGCATTCATATATGATGACTGGCAGAAAGACTGGCTAAACAATAGGATCACTAGAACTGTGTGTGTTATCTGCATAAAGCAGATAGGCAGAGATAAAATATCTGAAGTCTGCAAGTATCTAGGGGATCTAAATAACCATTCCACTCCTTTAGAAGTTAAAAAGTTAACATCATAGGTGTGCTCAGATATTTACAGCTCCAACTCGCTGCTGTTAGCAAGGCTACAGGGTTAGCATAAGATGAACAGTGCAGGTGTAGAGAGGCACTTCTTTCCCTTCCACTCTATAAAAATGATGAGAGGGATATAGGACAGGCAGAGAGAGCAGAAATGATAAGGCCTAATGAGAAGGGTAGAAATAGTAACTTAGACCAGGGATACTTCTAAGACAAGCTATGTAGCAGCTATTAGGCTGGTAAGCTTTGGGAGCCTGCTGAGAATGGAAGCCCCATGTCCTCTCTAAAGATGCAAATATGGAGAGAAGCCAGTTATGACTGCCCCATGCTCTTACACTTTTATGACAAGGCCTGGGACTGCAGCCTGCAACCAGGAAGAAAAGTGACCTTGAGTTAAGCAGAGGTGCACACTTATCCCAAATTCAGCATGAGTCCTGGGGCAGGACTCCCTCAAACTCAGTTCCTGTTGCCACCCTGCAGGTCAGGAGTGGCCTCTTAGTAGTTCTGCTTCCCATTTGAGTGCTTCATAGCCCATGGGAGGTTAACAGGATTACCGTGTGTTTTATCTGTCCAACCTCAGATTTCCAGAGGTCAGCTTTGTCCCTAGGCATTAATGTTGACACACACGATGTAACATAGGCATTTCAACTCCTTCCTCAGGAGCAAAGTCCAGGCTGCCCCATCATCCATTCCAAAAAAAAAAACCTGCTTAACATTTAAAAATGCACAGGATTTGACACATTAGCATTTGCTGTGGCAGCTGTGTACACCCATAGGCACAGTGTCCCTAGAGGGACCTTAGACAACAGCAGAATATGCTGTCAGAACATGACAGTAAACAGCCTGTATACTGGAGCAGGAGAGAGAAGAAACGAGCTTCTAACTTCTGCCTTCTTTTGCAATTTCCTAGATGTCCAAGCATGCTGTGTGACAGAACTACTGCATCATGTCCTTCCAACACAGGACATGGCACCATATTAGATTGGCAGAGAAGTCAGAGTCAGAGATTACGCCTGGTCTGACTGTCATGTCCTACTATGCCCCATATTAATGTCAATACTTATTTCATTCAGTAGAGACACTGCCTGGTATTTGTCTTTGCCAGAACATCTCATGGTGTTTTTTGATAGTGCCATTCTCATCTCCAGACCTGTTTGGTCTGAATAGAGAGTAAATGAGAATTTGGGTGTGGAACATGAGGAGGAGTCACAGGTGTCTATGGCACTGAATTTAACAGCTCGTCAAGGACATCCATACATCTAAGGGTAGCTTCTCCAAGCACTCAGACTAGGAGATAAATGACAATCCATAAATTTTAGTGACTCACATAGAATCATAGAATAGAGTTAGTAGGAACCCATACAAATAATTGAGTCCTACCCCTCGCTCCACACAAAAATCAGAGCACATGACTGAGAGCAGTGTCCAGATGCTGCTTGAACTTCAGTAAGCTCAGTGTCATGACCAGTGTCCTGGGGAACCTGTTCCAGTGCTCAAGCATTCTCTTGGTAAAGAACCTTTTCCTAACACCCACCTGATCCTCACCTGACCTAAGCCCATGCTGTCCCCTCAGGCCCTATTGCTGTCACCAGAGAGCAGAGATCCCCTCCACCACCTCCTTCATGAGAAGCTGCAGCCACCATGAGGGCTCCTCTCAGCCTCCTCTGCATCTCACCACCTACTTTGCCCTCCAGTCCCTTCCCCATCTTCATAGCCCTCCTTTGGGCTCCCTGATAGTTTTATGTCATTCTCATGTTCTGGCATCCAGACCTGCACCCAGGTCACAGTGCAGAGCAGGATAGAATAACTCCTTCCTTCACCTTGTGGCAGTGCTGGGCCTGGTGCACCCCAGGGTCTGGGTGGCCCTTTTGACTGCCATGGCACACCAATGGTTTATGTTCAATCTGCTGTCAATCAGAACCCCCACATTCCTTTCAATGGGACTGCTCTTCAGTGTCTCATCCCCCAGGTACATATAGCCAGGGTTGCCCCCTTTCCAGGTGCAGAATCCAGCACTTGATAAACTTTATGCAGTTGGTCACTGACCCAACTCTCTAATTTCTCTAGATGTCTCTGCAAGGCTTCTCCACTCTTGGCAAAGTCAGCAGCTCCTCCCAGTTTAGTATAGCCAGCAAACATAGGAGGAATGGGTTGAGAAACTGAACATCGTCATCACTCAAAGGGTATGAATAAAACATGCGCAAAAACAACCCTTGGTCACTCATCTATGAAGTCAGACAACACAATGATTCAACTCTGTCAGCAACAAGGAGCCCTGGCCACACCACCTGAGCACAGGTCTTGGTGCCTAGATGCTGAACAGTCTGTTTGGACAAGCATACAACAATGCTAGCAAATCAGAGCTGGAAAGGCCTTTAACAAAGCATGTCCAGCAGATAGAGAAGGTGGTAAAGGCTGCTTTTTCAGTGTTGTACTGTGCTCTTCCCCTCCACCTTTAGTGCTCATGGAAAGTGTAGAGGTAGGTTGGAAGCCATAAGCACTGTTTACCTCTTCTAAAGGCAAACCCCCCATCACACACCTCGATGTGATGTAGTGAGCAGCTGAGACCCTGGTGCTCTGTGGTTTCAGCTGGTTGCTGCCTTCGACTCCATATTGCTATGGTGGAGAACACAGGCTGGTGGAATGGCTTCTTCTGGGCCTGTGTAGGGCAACTCCTTTTGTGACTTCTTGATAAATCCTTTGCACTCCTGCAAGAATTCAGAAATAATGCCAAATCCCATTTATGTAATACTTGTCTGTACCATAGGAAACTAAGGAAAATCTCTGCTGTTTTGTTTGCTCTGAAAACCTTTGTGCACAATTCCAGATCTTGCTTTGTTTGAGGAACCCTAGGCATGTCTGAACAGCCTAATAGGCTTAATGCATCAGAGCAATACATGTTCATGTGCACGTATAGTTTCTCTCTCTCTCTGAGAAAAACATCTGCTGCTATTTCTGGTGCCTGTTCACCAAAGGGGAACCTGCAAATAATGACAGCCAGCAGAAATGATAATTTGGGATAGTCTCTCAGCCCTTTCCTCAGGCAGCACAGCCCAGTTGTCCTCAGGCTCCTCAGCCTTGCTGCTTGGTCTGCCAAGCTGTTCCTCAGGCTGCTGAGCCTCTTGGGCATGCAGAGGTGAGCACAGCAGCTGAGTATGATTGCTGTCCTCAGGCAATGGCAATGGTCAGGATGCAGCACCAGGCAGAGCTGCTGGGGGACGCCCTGCCCTGTATGGCTCTGTCATGATGCCAGGCACTCAGGCTCTCCTAGTGACTTGCTGCAGCATGTCCTCATGAAGCCGGGCTCTGAAGCATGAGCTGAGGTCAGAGACTTGTCACCAAACACCACATTGTGTTATCAGCATGACATTGGCATCGCTTCTTGAGAAGCAGGGTGCGGTCTGAGCTTACCACACCCATGGGCTGGCACCATTCGGCTGCCTGCTGCCACACTCAGTGCACGCATGCATGGCTGGTGGCTACACCTACCTGGTATGTCCCACTTCTGATCCCAGGCTGCCAGTCTGGTCAGCTCCTCAGACATCACGTCCTGCAAAAATGCTCTCAAAAAACTGCCATGTTCTTTTAACACCCCCCTTGATGTCCCAACTTGAGGAGACTGGGCCTTTGCACTCACTGAAATTCCTCCTCTGTGGAATGTTTTCCCAAAACGGGGCTTCTTGCTTTTATGTGTGGAGGAGTTTATCTGGGTTTGTTATCAGCTGGCTTATCACATGATGACAGTTTCTCACCTCCCTTTTGCCTAGTTTGTAATAAATTGTGTGGCTGAGTACTATTGGTTTATCATCAACTCCCACTACTAAGCACTTGTAGAAGAGGCAGAGAGCATGCTCCCCAGGCCAGCTCCCTGTGCCAAGAAATCAGCACTGAAGCCGACACTAGCTCTTACTAAGGATCTTTTCATTTATGAGAAATCCTTGTTACAGAAAGGAGCAAAGCCTGCATTAATCCTGTATAAAAGTTGTAGAGAGGATAAACAAGCATAACCAGCCTGAGAAGGGCATAGTTTGTGACAAATATGTGTGTGAGCAGATCTAGCATCAATAGGTGTTGGAAACTTTTGGTTCTGCTTCTTTTTTTCTGTAGAAAAAGTATTTTTCAGAGTTTGTCCTCAGTAAAATAAAGAGGTGGTTGTTCCTGACCCCCTGTGAGAACTACAGAGGACAGTTCTCAGGTGTGAGGGGCTGGTAATGGTGATGACATCTGCCAGAATGCTGTACATGTGTCATAAAGTGCCTTCAGAAGCTTGGCTGCATCTGTCAGGTTTGGGGGATTTTAGTGTTCCAGATCAGATCTGTTCACAGGTGAGGCAAATGCATCCTGAGGAATACATGCATACTTCAGGAGATTTCCATGCTCACAACTCATGCTGGACGGGGCTGCCTCTTGCAGGTGACCTGCACCCAGTTTCAGACATCCATGCCATGCCACTTCCAGTGCAAGGCCATGAATCTCTTCACACCACTCAAGTGCTTTAGCACTATGGCTGTGACACTGCTTTCTCTGTGACCACCTGCCTCAGTGAGCTCTTTAACCACCCCAGCACACAGCAATTTTCTTTAAGGCTGCGGCTCCACATCAGAGGCTTCAGCCAGTGTCCAAATTGGAACAAAATACAGCTCTGCTCCCACAAAAAGCACTTTACTTCCCCCTTGAGACATGAATTATCTAAATAACGCCAGTTGCTACCAGAAGGCCTTACAACATTCATCTGAAAATAGCACTTGCATCAACTTACTGTTCAGTGTTATTTACATTGTTTCTCAACCAGCTTGAACACACAATTGAGTATTATATACAAGCAATCGCTGGAGACAAGTAGCTGCCTTGCTAACACTAGGATACATTGTTTACATGACAGCATGTCACGGCACTGACGACATAGTTGCACACAGAGGTATAAGCAAGAGAGAAGAAAATGCAGGCATAAGCATCACTGGTAACAGTTGTTTCATGCTTAGTGATACTGGCACCACTGAAGACACAGTATGTGGCATAGGGAGTGGACTTTCTGACAAAACACTGGGTGAGAGAGGAAGGAGCTCTAGCTAAGACCCAGGACACCAGTGCTGCCTACATCTCTTATCTGATCCCAGCTAGAGCTGGGCAAAAGCTCTACTCAGAGTGTGGAGACTATGCTTACCCTTCAGAGGTAAGGTGGCTTCCCTGGGTTCAGGCATGAACAAACCCAGCCATGCAACGTGACCACTTTGCTCCTCCAGTAGCCTACTGCTCTAAATAGCAGCCTGTGTTACCTGTGAACTGCCTGTGGCTGATTGTCTCTATTGTGCGGTTCTGAGCCCAGCTGCTGCACCACCGTACTTTGGCCTCTCCTGCCTTTCCTGATGCAGGGCATCTCTGTGCAGTAAGGATGGCAGGACAGAGGCTAGTTCCTGGTGTGCAGTGCCACCTCTTCCACTGGACAGAATGAAGCAACATTCTCCTGGATACAAATTACAACAGAACAAAGTTGGTGATAACCACGTAGACACAACTTTTTTCTACTTTTGGCCTCACACTAATTATTATATTCTGCTTTGCTAACACAATTACCTCAACTTTCCCTCACAATTGAGAGAGAAGCCATGTGTTCATGGGGAACAGCTAGCAATTCCCATTCTGGATCCAAGTACTTCCAGAGCTCTGAGGCCTTTACATCTTGGGAAAATATAGGTAAAAGCACTTTGAATTGTCCTGTCCAGTGACAGAAACCCAATACAATACCTGGTTCCAAATTTCTACTTAGTCCAGAGACGCAGGGGCCAGAAGTTCTAGGTCTGAAACATCACATATCACTATGTTGGAAAAGAGCATCCCCAGTTTTTCACATCACCAGTCTCTGGCAACAGTGGTGCCTGAGTTCAGCTGTTCTGACTATTCTAACAGCAGGAAAAACAACTGACATTGACTTAGTACTGTGGGAGCTGGGCTGGGAACACCAAGCTGTTTGCTAGAAACACTCATCAGACTGTGACTGGATGTTCTTGGGTGCCTGAGACCCTGGTACACTTAAACTGAGCAAGACTGGGCAGATCCCATTCTGAGAAGAGATGCAGCTTGTGTTATTTCCCTGTACACATTCCAATCCCCAGCCTTCTGCTGCTTCTTTCTCCAGCTGGTCTAGGCCATGGGAGAGAACTTCTTCCTGACTGGGTTCTTCCTCCTGTTAACCAGAAGAAAGAGTGACCTGCATTGTTAGAAACACAAGAAGTCAAGCAACACTTCAGGGAGAGACAAGGTGTCCATGATAATTAAATAATATTTTCCACAATCTTCTAAAAACTAGTACAAGCCCATCTGACTCTTCGAGATCCAATACACTGTTGCAATGCTTTGATGAATATTGATTCAAGCAATGAACAGATGAGAAGAGCGCCATCCCTTTCTGCCCTTCACAAGAATGTTGACAGGAATCCTGTTCTACTGCTCTTGAACAGAAAAGGTCTGACCATGCAAAATGATGACGCTGCCCAACTTTGGCCTTGCATCATGGGGATTTGAAAAGATACTAGCAGGTCCAATCATACAGCAGGGTTGGTCACCAGTACTGAAAGCTAGTTCAAATATAAGGTGAAGGGCTACCAACCTTCCCGCTGTTATCCAGAGGCTTGCCCATCAGATCTTTTATTTTCAGCTTGTTTCTCTCCAGCACTTCTAGCTTGCTCACTACCGCATCAATCTTGGAGCCAATGCTGTGTATGGACTGCTCCAGATGCAGCACACGTTGCAGAAGTCTGGGGAAGACAGGACATTTGCAACTTTTTTTCTTGTCATAAACACTAGGATTTGCAAGAGTTATCTCAAGGACAACAGGCTAGACCTCAGACAGGAATGAATGCTCCACATCAGAGATGTTGATTCATACTCAGTGAACACAGAACTCTCTCCATAGTTGAGCCACAGAGTGATCCCATTACTAATATTGCACCTGTCTTTTCTTTAATATGGCCTTATGTGGATTGCTCAGTGCTACTCAGTAGAAGTATCAGGATCTCCTGATCTTCTGCTGTATTTACCCCATACTACTCCCTAAAGAAGAAACAGCTATGTGTTATTCTTGAACCTGGAGGATGACAGACAGTTAGGCTATAAACCAAGGATATTAGTTCCCCAGAACCTTTTGTAAAGGTACCAACTTTCCCTAGCCGTGTTTTCCAGGCTAGCTTATGATATGGAACACAACAACATATTATCTGTGGCCATCTGACAGCTGCAGAGGTTATTCATGACTTACAATGCAATATTTCTCAGACTGATTTGTTTAATAGAAATCAGCTAAACTCATTACAAGAAATGACCTGATTTCTTTCCTGACCTGCTCATTCATGCGTGTGAAAGATAAAAAAGGGACCAGATCTTATTGCAACTGCACAACACCAGCACAAACAGTTACATCAGGAAGAAAAGCAGCAGGGATCAGACCCTTGTTTATAGAGAGATTAAACTACTGCCAGCACCAACATACACTTGGAACTCTTCTTTGGAGACCCAGCTGGCCTTATTGGCATGGTTATTCTTTGCTTCCATGTAGGACAGATTCTCCTCCAAGTTTTTGCCACCATAGGATTTCCCTAAATTTTCAATCTCTGTATTCAGAGCAACCTGGAAGACACATAAAGAAACTGTTGAGAAGTTGGATATTAACTCTGTGTCAGATTCACTGTTAATATAACACAGATTCACAAGTAGGTCATGCACTCAGCTGCTATTCAAACAGTTGGAGATGTACTCTGCCTGTTTATTTTATATCACAAATCCAAAGACTCCTGAGGCCATTCTGGAGTGATCTCTATGAATCAGAGCTTCCTTCCTCATCTCTTTGTTGTTGTTTTTGTTTTTTTACCCTTTTTGCCTCCAGGTCATGCTGCATCTGCTGTTGCTCCTCTTCATCGAGAATGTGATTGCCATCTTTGTCAAACCTGGAGAAGGCTGCTGTGATCTCATGGTCCGCATGGCCCAGCCTGTGGAAGAACAAAAAGTGAAAGCTCAAGGCACCAGATTACATGAGCCCTAACAGCACAAGAGCGCCCCTTTTGAAATTAATGTACTTCTGCCTTCTGCCAGTGAGGAAACTAAATATTCCACTTGGGAAGGAGACAGCAACACAACTCCAATTTAGATCATGAGATTAGACATGTGAGAAAATATGATGACTACTTTTTGTGCATCTTTTATTGCCCCAATCTGACTTAATTGCTCTCCAGACCTTGAACATCAGAGTTTAAGTTACAAATGTGACTGAAAGAAAGGGATAAACAGATATCCCACAAGCTGACTCACTCACTCCTTCAAGCTGTTCTTGAAGTCCTCAAAGTCCAGCTCTTTCGTTCCATTCTGCAGTGCTTTCTGCACATCAGAAATCCGTTCCTTTTTCAGCTTCAACCTCATAAGTGTCCGGTTGTAGCTCTGTTAACAAATGTGTAAATGGATTTAGGATCACATCATCAGAAGAGTGAAAAATAAGAAAGGGCTGACAATACAATACGGGTGAGCAGATGCTGATTAGTACAAGATTTTCAGTTTTACAGAAGCACAGATACAATGCTACAGATGACATCTCATTTATAAACTAGAGTCACCACTTTAAGCAGCACCAGCACACTACCCAGCATCTCCATGAAAAAGCTTGCCATCTGCTTTTCTCCTCCCAAGTTTCACTTCAGCTGAGCTCCCAGTCATTAACTGCCTAAGATATTGTCTCAAATATCATTCTTTGCAGAATACTGGTCCTACAGCACAGACAGTAATGAACTTCCAGGACCTTTTCTGGATTTCCCATGGGCAAATTTCAGATGTAACCCACCAGACTCACACTACTGTAAAATGCTCAAATCAGCAAAGTAGAACCTGTCTCTTCATTTGCTGTTGATCAAAGAGCACTGTATAGAAGACTGAAGGAGCTTTGCGCATATATATTGTCTAGGGAAGAAAAGTTGCTGAGAAACTTCACTGCCATACTTCAGCAACAGGATTCCCTCAACTCTTGCTTTCTTGACCTCCCATTGCTAAAGAATCTGGGAACTTGATCTATCCTAAAAGGGAACTATGACTCCTGTTGCTGTTGTGCATATTAGTAAGGTAGATCTGGAGCTGTCTAGAAAGCAGCAGTTTTTGCTATTCATTACCTGCTTCAAGATGTCTGAGAGCTGCAGCTCATCCTTCTGGCTTGAAAGTTCCTCCTTGACTTCTGAGTAGGTGTCATTGATGATGGCCAGAAACATGTTCTACAGAAATGGAAAGAAAAGAGTTGAATTAGCCTGAGACACTTTGCCCACCCCAGCAAGGCAGCAAGATACCAACATAGCCATGCAGTGCTCAGTTAAACAAATAGCTGCTCATGGGGTATACCTTAGGCAAAGGGAAGGACTGGGGAGGAAAGCTGGTAGCTAAAGCAGAGGCCTAAGGTACATTTGTTATCATCTCTGGTAGCCTCTCCTACAAGCTTAAGCTACATTCAGATTCTTGATAATATTTAGCTTAATGAACATCCCTCTGCAGCCATTACCAAGGAAGTCAGAGACAGGCGATTGAGGGGTCTCTCAAACTCTGCTGTCAAACAGAGGCAAGGAGGGCTTCCTTGCTTACCAGGAGCACAAAGAAAACAAAGAACACGTAGGTGACGAAATAAACAGGCCCAAGGACCCTGTTGGCATTGTCAATGGAATTGTAGTCAAAGTCACCAAGAATGATCCGAAATTGGGTGAAGCTGGAGGAGAGAAAGAACACAAGGTCACACACAGGCACATCCATTTACCTTACCTCCTAAAGACAGTCCTGAGATGAACCCTAAACTTGCCTGCAGCCTAGATGGCCCAAAGCAGGGTCTATGACATTGAGAGAAGGGCCACTTCCTGACAGCAGAACCCAGATGTCAGAAGTCTACAAGCATAGGCTGAAAACCACTGCTACACCACATACCTCCTACATATTGCCCTAAAGTGCATGTGAGCTGAAGGACTGTCCAAGACTGGCAGTCTTGACTTGCTTCCTTGACAGTCTCTTCTGCAGGTGCTCATCTACTCACTGTTCATCTCCCATCTAAGGTGTCCTGACACAATCTGCAAGGCTTCTCTGGAAACTGACCACTGAAACAACTCTAGTAAACAGGCATACACAGATAGACATACTGCAGTTGGGAAGGAAAAGTAGGGGGAACAGAGGGGAGAGACATGCAGAAAGAAAGAGACACACAGGTGGTGTGTGAGGAAAAGAATCTTGAGATCCTGCAGCCTGCCTGAGGAGTCCAAAGCTCCATTCTGGGTTCCTTTGGTCTATTTGAGAGAGTTGGGAATGTTTCTGGGTTTAAGAGAGAGGAATGTAGTATTACTTTCTCTTCTTTGATTTAATGTGCTTCCCTTCAGTAATGTTGAAATGTCTCCCTCCAGAAATATATATATTTATTTTTTAATTTCTTTTGCTTAGAAAAATTTCTACTTCATCTTCTTTAGACTACTACACCACTTAGGAAACATCATGCTGAATGTGGGAAAATTAACATATTATGGCTACCAACTTACTGAATGACCTGTTATCATCACATATCTGCTTCAAAATATCAAAATCAAATATAAATACAAAACATATAAAATCTTAAGTATTTTATAGGAAGTTACCAAATATCAATTACTCCATCTTATTTAACATATAGAATATTTCTATTATTTTCAATGTTTTATATCAAGCAAATTAATAAGCAGAAACAGTTCCTGACTTTTTCCAGTTTCAGTAAAGCTATTGTACTGACTAATGCATTACTTCCAGTCTTTCCTTCTGAAGCCCTGCAGCAATAAATATTAGTACCAAATCTTCCTTTATATTAAAATACACCATATGAAGAAAAATGAGAAAGCTTTCAAGCAGCTGTTGTGCAGACACTGAAATGGTGTGGTCAGTGGCTCTATTTGGAAGCCACAGAATATCAAAGCTTCTATCTGGACCTCTTCATTATTACAGAAATAACGCTGGGCTTACTTCAAAGCACCTATTTTGAGGAATTTAGTTCCTACCACCAAAATTACAGAGAAGTAGAACACAAGTAGACCAAAAGCTACCTGCTGTTGTATAAAACCAGTAATCTGCCAAGGTCTCAGCAGCAATCAGACAGCACCATTCTGTTACCTCAGTGGTCCCACAGGAGATCAGAAGACGACAGACTGATGAGGAGAGCAGTAAGTACACTGCACATTATCAGCTAAGCTCTGCTGCTTTTCTGCAGAATTACTGTAAGTTATACTGCATGCCAAGTGCTCTTACTGTACTTACCATCTCCACAGCAAGTGAAAGATGCCTGTATTACACAGAAACAGAACTGCTCACTTAACTGTCAGGCTGGAATTTCTATTGAATCAAAGGGTTGCAAAGAGTCTCAAAGCATCAGCTGTTCACTGTTACCATTAGCTGATAAACACTAGACAATCTAATCTGTTGCCTTCAATTTTCTCACTGTGTTCTTTTGTCCATGAGGACATTACAGATGTGGGACTACGAGCCACTTTTTAGCCATTGTGGCTTCAGTAAATGATAGATAACAGGTGTCTGACTGACAATCAAATTTGCAATTGGGAATGGGTTGGAAAGCAGTTAAAATCCTTTAGACAACAGCTGGCAACAACGAAGACTTAGTTATGACCAATACACTTACATGCATTTAACAAAGGTACTGAAGTTTTCCACTTGTGTCCCAAAAAGAAGGTAACCCAACTGGGCATAGGCAAAGAAGACAATAAAGAACATAATGGCAAAACCCAGGATGTCCTTGGCACAACGTGCCAACGTGGAGGACAGCTGAGTCATTGTTTTGTTAAAGCTAATATACTTGAATATCTGCAAGGAAAAAAACCAGAGACAAAGTCAGGTCAAACCATCAGCAAATCAACCTCTCTCCTTCATGTATATGCTTACTAGAACACCGAGGAGACAGGCAGGCTGGGGGAACAGTGGCCTAGAGTTCAGGACATTTGCACCAGACATGCTACCGCTTTCCTATGAGGTGATAAATATATGAATTTCCTCCCTGTGTCAAATGAAAATATTAAGAGGGACTGCTGTAAGGATAAACATCTTATTGACAGTGAGGACCCCTAAGTACAGCATAGCCTTCCATCGCATCAAGATGCTTTAGTTGACATGCGGGATGCCTATCAACAAACAAGTCACCTCCAGTTGTTTGGTAGTGATAATGAAAATAGAACATGATGGATGAAGTTCAGCATTTAAAATAAAAAATAATAAAAATCTCTTACACAACTTCCAAGCTCTTTCTCCTGTTTATCTCCACATTACTGGACTCAGAACATAAGGTGAAAAGCTGTCTGGATTAACTATGAAATGGAGCTTATGTCATTCAGAGAAATAATTCCCTGTTTTATAACTGTTAGCCTCATTTGCTCGGATGGAAGAATTAATCCCCAAGCTATCTAGAGGTAGGTCTGAGACTGAAGCCCTGGCACTTCCCTTACAATACCTTGATCCAGGCAAAGAATAAGTTGACTGCATTCATATTATTGTACTGAGTCTGCCAGAATGCTAGGAACTCAAAGTCCGCGTAGGTTTCTGGATGTTTCAGCAGCTCCCCCAACAGTCTGTTCACCTCTATGGTACGAAAGATGTGAAATCCGATAGCAACAATGGAGAGCTGTAAAAAAATGAAGGATCTGCAGTGACCAGAGAAGGTAAAGTGTTCACAGAAATTAGAGTGCCACAGAATTCCTTTGTATCACAATTCACAACTGAAGTCTACTGGTGAGGATATAAACAAGCCTCCAACACACCAAATTATGCCCTTACTTCACAGCCTCTAAAGCATGACAAGGAAAGATTTTTCTTCTAATACCTGATAGAGAAACATTTGTCCATTTATTTTGCTGGTCCATTTTTCTATAAGAGCAAAACATGGGAAACTCATCTGGATAAGAGCTGGCCCCTTTCTTTAATTAGTTCTGTCTCTCCTACCTCTCAGCCAAAAAAAAGTGTGCAAACATCCTCACCAGAATGACAACCACATCCAAGATGTTCCATATGCTGGTAAAGTACTGAAGCCTGTGGATACGCAGCTCCAAAATCTCCTCCACCACATAGTAGAAGATGAAGATACAGAAAACGATTTCACAGGCAACAATGAAAAAATCCCATGTGCTGACATATCGTATAAGCTTGACTGTCCGGATTTGCCAGGAGGGAATGGCACCACCAGTGGCTGGAAACTCAACTACTAACCTTCAGGGGGAAAAGAAAACACCGATAATTAAAAAGGGGGAAATGGAGACATCAAACTTGAGAATGAGATATCCACCACACCATGAGTAAAAGAGTTGCACGTGTGTGTTTATGCATTCTTTTTTCTGATGCTTCGCTACTCATGATAGGAAAGAATGAAAGGCCAAGAAGGATGACTAGTAGTGACAGGAAGACCAAGACTAATCCACGTAACATCTACTTATATTATTCGGTCCTACAGACTGTGGTGGATAAGGTTATTTTTTTGCATTTTAAGACACTGCAGCATCAGAGAAAAAAGCAAGAGGCAGCAGAACTTTCAGTGGGGCTCAGCCTACCTCAGAACACAGAACAGATTGATATTTGCATTATACACAGAGAAATCAATGAAGACAACTCGTGTCCCCCGATCCAACCATAATTTCTCCTTCAAGACTTGCAGGGCTTCAGCACTTTCTTCTCTGGTCAACTTGAGGTCTACGTAGTATCCACCCCCACTGTAACTGGTTAGTCTTCCCCAGTGAGATGAGCCACCCAGCTCTTCCTCAGAATGGTACCTCCACCTGCAACAGACAAGCTATGAGCAAAGGCATCATTTACCACCCACAGCCTGGGATAAGGCCTTGCAGCCAGGAGAAATGAAATCATTTCTTCAAAATACAGAGCAGTGAATCAGAGAGCACTTAACTCCTACCGCAGATCTGAGCCTACAGTAATCTGTCAACAATGAAGAACTGATGATCCAGTAACTTCCAGCAGCGACAGAACACAACTCGCCATGTTATGGAGTGAAAATTCTGCAGGTTCATTGACTATGCTACCTTATTTGCTTGGAGGCTACTCCCAGGATCTGCTATATTGCCTTCTACCATGTGGCACACAGCCCTCTTCTTAGAGGGCTTGCACAACTTTATGAATAAGAGCTTCTTTTTCACAGGTCACAACTTAAGCTGCTCCAAAGCACTGTAGAGGAAAATCCACATTGAACTGCATGAATCACCAGTTAATAACAAATAAATAAATCTAAGCGTGAGGGTGGTTTTATGTGATACATCCCATTTCAATGCAGAAATTAGCAGGGATGGGTCTTAAGAAAATGGTTCAGATATCACTGGGGAAAAAAAATCTGGGAAAATCCTGGAAAAATATTTTCAAGATGAAAGAGGTACCCTCTTAAAAAGACACAAAATGTCTACCTAATTCTTTAACTGCAAGGGAAATTCCAGCATTCAGCAGCTCAGCAGATCTTATTTTAGAAAGAAGGGAATAATTTGAGTCAACAAAAACCATAAAAATAGAAATGACAGACTTCTTAATTTTGATCAGTAGAAGATGTACTTACGCTGTTCCATTGATCAGTCCGAAGGAGACTTTTTCCTCTTTGTCTTCTGAGTAGACATCATAGCAGCCTGAGATCTCCTCTTTGAAGTCATCATGAACCACACAGGAATTGTTCTTCACCTTCAGCTGTCGCATGCGTGGGACGCCCAGTAACAGGTTCTCATAATAGATGTATGACTGAGTGTTGTGCGCTGCTAGGGACTCATTGTTGTACCACTTTGTCCAGTAAAGATTATCCAGAAGAGGACCTTGTGCATACTGCATGAGAGGGAGAAGAGAGAGGAATTTTCTCAGCCTGGACTTGAGCAGATAAGACCTGACCTATGCTGCTCTACTCTCCAAAGTGGGAAGTAGTAGAATTTGTGCTGGGTATATGCTAAGGAAGGGAGCGTACACACAGGGCTGGGTGGAGCTGTGGGACAGAAGAGGGATGCTGAGCAGCAGGATGCTTTGTTAGTTCCTCACAGGCCCGTAACATGCTTTCTGCACCTTGTGCTAATGAAGAGACAAGGGCTCTGCAAGTCTTTTTGTCTCTTCCTCTTCAGTGACCACAAGCTTTGAGGAAGTGTCCTGGCATAAGGTGTGAATTACAAAAACAACATGGACCAGCTCCCTGGAAACGCTGCAGAAAAGCAACAGTGTCACTGTTTATTGTCCTGTTTTAACACGTCAGACAAAGATAGCTGACAATGAATTTCTGTCTGACTGTCAGAGATAAGTGGTTGCAATATCTCAACAACATTCACTGTTGCCCAATATTATTCTTTCCCCAGTTCTTTGATAAAAACAAAAACAACAACAAAAAAACAAACATGCCAGATTCCAAACATTTTTCCCAACTTCACTTTCTTCCATAAAAGTCAGTGCAAATTTTAATCCATCTTATTCATAAAATCTACAGGTCAGACAAGCCCAGGCATAAATTACAGGCAGTTTAAGCATGCTGTTCCCACAGTTACTCATAAAAAAATGGAAATAACATTATTGCTAAGAGACAAACATGAAGACATTAGACTGCAGGATTCAAAGCCATTTCTGACATGAGAAAGCCTGGAATAAATCGCTTGGGCTGTCTGGGTCTGATCTCCCTACTTGTACAGCAAGTATAGCAGTTTCACATTTTGTGTCCTGCTTGTTTAGCTGATAAGTTTCTGGACTCTCATCGATACAAGCAATACTCAGACTGGCCAATATTCTGGCCACAATGCTCAGAGTAACAGAATATATTTTAAACCTGTGGATATTTTGCATGCATAGGACAAACTATTGCTAGCAGCTAGCAAGCAGTAAAGTGTTTTGCTGAAAGCGTTAAGTAGCACATTTCATGGGGAAGTGAATATCCCAGCCTAGCTGATATTTCCTTGGCTCACCACGCCAGTCCATGTGTGTACTCACCACCCAGAAGTCAGCCATGCTGCCAATGGACTGGAAGGAGACACGGCTGTCTGAGGAGCTCTGCAGGAACAGCTCAGACATCACTTTAGTGTAGTAATAGGCATTGGAACTTGTCATACCATACGTCACTAGAAGACAAGAGGAGGGCCCTCCTTTACACCTGAACATTGGAGCCATACACGCACAAACACATTCACTTTCTGTATAGCTTATTCTACTGTAAGTAAGCTGAGCAAGATACGAATGATGAGACCTCAGGAGCACTAACCATATAACTTTCTGCTTTCTGCAGGATTTGCAACTTCAGTTGCCATGTGCTCTAAAATTTAAACCATCAGTCTGACAGATTTCAGGTGTTCAAAGGCCAGAGAAAACCATTGGATGATACAACTTATTCTCCTTATTTTTCCCTCCTCAGAAAAGAACTCTGAGAGAAGTATTTCTCAGAAAATAGTTCTTGAGATGTATGTTGAATGCACTCAGTTTTGATCTAAAGCTATAAAGGTATAGAGACTATCTGCGTTCCTGAGCGGAAAGCTCTAAGTTTTCATGTACTAAAAAACCTCAAAACTTCCCTGAACTTGTTGTTTCAACTCTCCAGAGCTCCTCCCTGCTGAAGAGCATTCATCATGGTGACCCTACTGAAAGGGTACCATCAAAATAAAGCAGCTGACGTTCAACATCCAACACCAATAGATGAATCACCATGCGACTGCATGTACGTCTGTGTGCGCATCCCAGCTCTTTGGGAAGCACTATCTCCCTGGGTCAGTGTGATGGTAGCTCAGGTTGGCATTGTCTGTCTATCTCAACTGCCATAGGGTCCATGAAATATAATCCTTTTCACTGTTCCATGCCTCAGGTGCTAGTTTGTGATAACGAATGAAGCTTCCCAAAAAAACAGACAGACATTGTTCTAACCACACTAAGACCATTAGCCTTCAGTACAGGGCAGCATTAAATCCACCCAAGAACAACATGAGCTGCCATCTGCATTATCACCTCGGCTGTCTTAGGCTTGAACATTTGCTATAAAACAAAGGAAAACTTTGCACTGATTCTTCCCAGACTGTGATGTCAACAGCTGGAACTGATAACGGAGTTTTGGAAACACTGCTTAAACCTAATAGGTTTAACCAGTTCAGAGCAATTTTCAGCTTTTTCACTCATGCGTGCAGCAGCTGTTCTGTGGGTTAACAACACACTCACGTGCTGCAGTGAGTGTACATACAGTAATCTCAACACCTACAGCAAGATGCAGAAGTCTAATAATAAAGCCTCACATTCTTCCCCAAGCATTGCTGCCAGTGAGATACAATAGTTACTTACACAGACAGATGTCCACCAAGAACACGATGTAGACCAGGAGCTCTCGCAGAGTAGTCTTCACATAAAGCTCCCTATTTTCAGCTGTGTTCTCAGTTAGGGTAGTGCCCCACAGACCTTTGGGATGTAAAGCAATGGAGATTTTGATGGTCACTCTCAAAGTACGCAAGAAGCCCTCTTTCCAAATAAGGACATTTCCCTCTTTTTGTTTTGCTAACCCCCCCCCCCCCCCCCAGTTCTCTGCCTGAATTCAACATGGGCCAATCTTTTCCTGCCTGTTGTTCAGCTTACTTGTTGCAGAAATTCAGTATTTCTCGTAAGTTCTCTAGGAGTGACATCATTTCATCTCAGTCATGCATGTGCCAACATCCTACCTTCTAGTAAGGACTCCTATGCAGAACTGCTTCTGACATTAGCTTTACAGTTGTTAGTACTTTTTAGTGTATAATGAACTGCCAAGACCAAAATATTTGTTCCTTGCTTGCTCACAAACTCACAGATTTCTGCTATACTATAAGACTTGATCAAATAGCCCTACTCAATATTTTCAGCATAAGACATAGAGCTAAATAGTCTTCAGGATGTCCCTTAATGGAACTCCGTTGACTTCAATAAAATACGCCATTTTATACCAGCTGATGTTCTGATTTCTTCACATAGTGAAAGGAACTCATTAAATGTCATTGGGATTGATCAAAAAGACAGAAACACTTCCTTTTAAAGAAGCTTCAATATTTTGGTTTTGATGAACCGCTGAACACCATTAATGCATTCACTTATTCTTGCTGTAATGGCTTTATGTTGTGATTTCAGTAACTTTCCTTTGCAGTTAAAAGGCAGAAGAACTTCTACTTGAAAGCCCAGTGATGGAATCTGTGTCAATAATACCCACATACTCCCTGTTTTCAGCACCTCCTAGAGAGCTCAGCCCTGTTACCCATCCCCAGTGGGACACAACAACCATCTTCCTGCAAGCCAGGATCAAAGGCCACACATCTGCAGTCATCCCTGGCAAAGGAAGGAGTCAGGCTCTTTGCTCTGGAGCAAGCAGAAGCGCTGCAGTGGCTTGTGAACATTCACCTCTACCCTGCTGATAGCTCTTTGGCATCTCAACAAAGTAGAGAGCCTTTTGTACTTTCAGATGCCGTAACAACTGTCTTAGCATCTGCACTCACTCTTGGATGGACTGCTCAGGCCGCACCAAGTTGAGCAGTAGAAATGAGCACCTACAGAAGATGTGAATGTATTCTACTACAAGAGAGTAGCATGTGGTCTCTGAGAACTTCCATAATGGAAAGAAAAACAAAATAAAGCAAAACAGAACGGTGGGAAACAACAGGGCAGGGACATTACTGAAAGCAACAACAATAAGACTGAGTCCGTATAAAGGAAGTGCCCTTCTCTGAGCAGCTGGCTTAAGGTTAATTGTAGTCACTGGACTCCTGAGGATTTCAGTCCTATTCTCATATTTTTGCATAATAAACAATTAAAGACAAGAAGATGTGAGCAGTGTAACCAAAGGAATTTAGAGGGCGAGAACTTTGAGTGGGAGAGGCTTGTTGATAAAGACAATCTGTTTGGGTCACTTAAATTACCCCCTTTGTCTCTAGATATGACTATACCACAATATTTCAGGTTTGTTTTTTTTCTTCTTTCCCCCCTCCCTCTATGTGAGGCAGGGAATCACAGAATCACAGAATCACAGAATTATAGGGGTTGGAAGGGACCTCTAGAGATCATCGAGTCCAACCCCCCTGCCAAAGCAGGTTCCCTACACCACGTCGCACAGGTAGGCGTCCAGGCGTGTCTTGAATATCTCCAGAGAAGGAGACTCCACCACCTCCCTGGGCAGCCTGTTCCAGTGCTCCGTCACCCTCACCGTAAAGAAGTTCTTGCGCACATTCGTGCGGAACTTCCTATGCTGGAGTTTCAGCCCGTTGCCCCTAGTCCTGTCCCCACACACTACTGAAAAGAGACCAGCCTCGCCACTATAGCTCCCACACCCCAGGTATTTATAAACCTGGATCAAGTCCCCTCTCAGCCTTCTTTTCTCAAGGCTAAACAGACCCAGTTCCCTAAGTCTCTCCTCGTAGGGGAGATGGTCCAGGCCCTTCACCATCTTTGTGGCCCTCCGCTGGACTCTTTCCAAGAGATCCCTGTCTTTTTTGTACTGGGGAGCCCAGAACTGGACACAGTATTCCAGATGAGGCCTCACCAGGGCAGAGAAGAGGGGGAGGATCACCTCCCTTGACCTGCTGGCTACGCTCTTTTTAATGCACCCCAGAATGCCATTGGCCTTTTTGGCTACAAGGGCACACTGCTGGCTCATGGCCAACCTGTCGTCCACCAGGACGCCCAGGTCCCTCTCAGCAGAGCTCCTTTCCAGCAGGTCTTCCCCCAACCTGTACTGGTGTATGCAATTATTTCTACCGAGATGCAAGACTCTACACTTGCTTATGTTAAACCTCATACGGTTTCTTAGTGCCCAGCTCTCCAGCCTGTCCAGGTCTCTCTGAATGGCCGCACAGCCTTCAGGCGTGTCAGCCAATCCTCCCAGCTTCGTGTCATCAGCAAACTTGCTGAGGGTGGCCACTATCCCCTCATCAAGGTCGTTGATGAAGATGTTGAACAAGACTGGACCCAGCACAGACCCCTGGGGGACACCACTAGTCACAGGCCTCCAGCCAGACACCGCACCGCCAACGACAACCCTCTGCACTCTGCCAGTCAGCCAATTCTCGATCCACTTCACCGTCCACTCATCTATCCCATACTTCCTCAGCTTTGTTATAAGGATGTCATGGGGGACCGTATCAAAAGCCTTACTGAAATCAAGGTAGACTACATCTACCGCTCTCCCCCTGTCCACCCAGCTAGTGACATCTTCATAAAAGGCCACCAGGTTGGTCGAGCACGACCTCCCCTTGGTGAACCCATGCTGAGTACTCCTGATAACCTCCTTTTCTCCCAGTTGTCTGGAGATGGCATCCAGCACAAGCTGTTCCATCACCTTCCCTGGGACAGAGGTGAGGCTGACTGGCCTATAATTACCCGGGTCATCCTTCTTGCCCTTTTTGAAGACTGGGGTGACATTGGCCATCCTCCAGTCTTCAGGCACCTCCCCAGTTCTCCAAGACCTTTGAAAAATTACAGAGAGCGGCTTAGCAATAACCTCCGCCAGCTCTCTCAGCACCCGCGGGTGCACCCCATCAGGTCCCATGGATTTATGGACATTAATGTTTCCTAAGCACTCACGGACCACCTCTTCCCTGACTAAAGGGAAATCTCCCATTCCCCAGATTCTCTCATCAACCACCGGGGACTGGGATTCCTGGGGGAGAGCCCTTTCACTAAAGACAGAGGCAAAGAAGGCATTCAGTATTTCCGCCTTCTCAGCATCCCCCGTTACCAGAACACCCCCCTCACTTAGTATGGGGCCCACATTCTCCCTAGCCTTCCTTTTGCTGTTAACGTACTTAAAAAACCCTTTTTTATTATCCTTTATCTCCTTAGCTAGATTCAGCTCCAGGTGGGCTTTAGCCTTCCTGGTCGCATCTCGGCAGTCCCTGACTACATTCTTATATTGTTCCCAAGTGGCCAGACCCTTTTTCCACATATCGTGTACTTTCTTCTTTCTGCGGAGCTTGCACATGAGTTCCTTACTCATCCACGCAGGTCTCCTGGCACCTTTTCCTGACTTCTTAGTTACAGGGACGCACCGATCCTGAGCCTGGAAGAGGAGCCGTTTGAATGCTAACCAGCTCTCACAGGCCCCCTTGCCTTCTAGCACCCTGGCCCATGGGATGGCCCCAAGTAAGTCCCGGAGGAGATCAAAGTTGGCTCTCCTGAAGTCCAGGGTAGCAATCCTACTTTTTGTTTTGCTTCCTCCGCTCAGGATCTCGAACTCCACCATCTCATGGTCGCTACAACCCAAGTTACCCCCGACTTTTACTTCCTTAACGAGTCCTTCCTTGTTGGTGAGAATAAGGTCCAGCAGCACCCCGCCCCGCGTCGGTACCTCGACCATCTGCATTAGAAAGTTATCTTCAATACACTGCAAGAATTGTCTGGACCGCGCATGCTTGGCCATATTGGTCGTCCAGCAAATATCTGGATAATTGAAATCCCCCAAAAGTACCAACGCCCGGGAGCGTGATGCTACTTCCAGTTGGCTACGGAAGGCCTCATCAACCTCCTCTTCCTGATCAGGAGGCCTGTAGTACACACCCACTACAGTGTCCCCCTTACCAGCCTGGCCCTTGATTCTCACCCACAAGCTCTCGACTGCTACATCACTCTCCCCCAGGTGGAGTTCAATACATTCTAGCTGCTCTCTCACATAAAGAGCAACTCCACCACCCCGCCTTGCTAGCCGATCTTTCCTAAAAAGGACATAGCCCTCCATGACAACATTCCAGTCATGCGAGCTGTCCCACCACGTCTCTGTGATCGCAATGAGATCATAGCCATGCGATTGCACACAAAACTCCAATTCTTCCTGTTTATTCCCCATGCTTCGCGCATTAGTATACAGGCACTTGAGAGAAGGAGCATCTCCCCACCTCTCTCCATGCCTTTGAACCCCTTTGTCAGCACCCAACACGCTCTGCTTTAAGCCTTGAACTGCCACCTCAGACCCAGCGGCCCTCATTTTGTCCCCTTCCCCCTTCGTACCTAGTTTAAACACCTGTCAATTAGTCCTGACAGTTCCTCGGCTAGAACCCTCCTACCCCTTGGAGACAGGCCGCTTCCATCTGCAGCTGTCATGCCAGGAGCCGAGTAAATTCTCCCATGATCAAAAAACCCAAAACTCCTATGTCGGCACCAACTCCTTATCCATTTGTTTAAGAGGTGGGTTTTTAGGCCCAACTCAGTATCCCTCCCTGTCACTGAAGGTACAGATGTAATAACCACTTGTACACCTGTACTGTCAACTACCCTCCCCAGTCTCCTGAAGTCATCTTTTATGACCTTCAGGCTTTTCCTACTGACTTCCTCACTGCCAGCCTGAATTATCAGCAGGGGATAGTAGTCAGTAGGCCGGATCAGATTGGGAAGTCTCCCAGCAATGTCCCTGACTCGCGCCCCAGGGAGGCAGCACACTTCTCTGTGTGTAGGGTCGGGTCGGCATATAGGGCCTTCTGTTCCTCGCAGAAGGGAGTCACCTATGAAAACTGGGAACTGAGAATGCTGAGAATAGAGATATCTCTGTGAAACCAGCTGTGCCTTTTTTGCTGCCTGTCCTGACCGTTGGACCTCACCTGCCCAGCTCTGGTCTATCCTACAATCCTACTGTTTACCACCTTCCTGTCAGGAAACACATCTGCAACTTCCATAAAAGAAGCGGCTGCTGTAGTGTTCTGATCTCTATTTTCATTTGCACTCCCCAATTTCAGAAACTGAATTTTGCTGAGAAAGTACAGATTTATTTTTTCCTTTTCTTTGCCTACCAACCCTAGCCAGCATTGCTCCTTGGTAAGACAGAGATCTCAATAAGCCTCTGCTCTGGCTTCTTTGTCAATTAACAACAGTAGACTGTAAGTATAAGGACAACTGTCATTCACTCACATGTGCTTTTAAAGGGAACAGCTTTGAGCCAGGTTCTTACAAGATCAGGAAACAGAGCTCCCAATGAGAACAGGTCAGGAAGAAAAGACACACTGACAAGAAAATAACAATTTCCCTGAGAAATACATTTTATTGACTTGTCTGCCTTGCTTTTACAGCACTGGGGCTGTATCCTGTCAGGAAACTTAACTCAGTCCTTGCTTCTTGAGTGCATTGTATCAGATAAGCCAATAGAATATTTCCCTCCTCTTTATCTTAAAAACTGGAAATCAGTACTTCTTTCCCTCAGGTCTGTCCAAGCAAAGTCTCATTTGGTACATTCCTCTTTTCCTCCGTATTTCAGTCCTGGCTGCCAGACTTTCTACAGAGGCTGTTTATAACACTTCTTAGTTTGCTGTAAAATATGAGGTCAGTACCACTCCATCTAGAAAATGCGCAGAAACCATGGAGCCTCATCACTGAGGCAACAGCTCCTATGGATTTGGGACTCCTAAGCACAACCCCAAACACATCACTAAATCATTCCATACCTCTTGCCTTGTATCAAAACTAACAGGACAGACACACAGGAGGTACAGCAAGGTACACAAAATGATGATGCTCCTTTCAGGTCAACTAAAGATGATGTCCAGAGTAACACCAGTCTCTACTTAGTACATTCTTGCTCGATGCAGGTATTATGCAGTTCCTACCTTTTGCAACCCCACACTTCCCTCCCAAGTATCATTGCTTTTCCCAAGGGATAGTAAATACAAACTGAGATGTCAGAGCTTTACCTCGGATGCCTCTGAAGATGTAGAAGCAGCACCTGAGGAAAGGATTTGTCTTCCCCTCCATATTTTCGTTCTGTTCCTCCTGGTACGGCACCGGATCCCTTGCCTCTTCAAAGCTCTCATAGGGATTCTCCAGAATTGATTTGGGGTTGTAGATGGCTCGAATCTTCAAGGAGGTAGAGGGTGAGCCATTGTAGACAGGATTATCCCAGGCTTTCTTCCCCATAGCTTCCAGTTCATGCTCCTCTGGGGATCGAAAGTGGCTCTCAGCTCTGTTGCTTAGGTGAGAACTCATGGCTCTTCACTGACAGCAGAAATGCTTATCGGCTGGAGCTGTGAGCTAGCAGAGGGGGAACCAGTCAGTGCCAAACAGTGCGTCTGCCTTGGCTGCCTGGGAGAGGGTTCATGGCCAGCATCCCACAGAGAGCACGCACCCTCTGTTTTATACCAGCTCAGCAGCTGACACGTATGGGAGGGTGGCACCAACCACCATAAGAACCACTGTCAGCCCTACAGTGACATGGCCCTGCTCCTAACCGAGATGACAGACCCCGCTGGGGCCGTGACAACAGGAGGCAGACAGGAGACAGCGCCAGAGCTGCAGGGAGGAGGGGGTGCTTGGAATTCAATCGGACTCCTCAGGCCACCTGCAGCACAAACGGGCTCTGACCGGGAACCACAGCGGGTGCCCAAGCAAACGCCACCGGAGCGGGCACACGGTGGGTGCAGTCGGACAGCCCGTCTGCTCAGGAGGAAGGTCTGAACTTCCAGGGAAGGGCAGAGGAGCAGAAAGCTGTACGGGACCGGGAGGAGGGTGTCACCAGGTGGCGCTGGCAGCCCTGGCTCGGATGGGTAGCAGCACTGCAACCTGTTCTCTCAGTGAGAAGCTGGGGTTTGGCTTTAAAGCCATCCCGGTCACAGCTTCCTCTTTGCTAACTCATTATTAAAGGCAGGAGCAGAAAGCGGCAGTAAAGTTCTAGTGTTTGCTTTGGAAGCCAGGTGCTGAGCTCTTCAACTTTTGCAGAACTCCCACGAGCCCTGCAGTGACTGCTTGCTCTGCTGCGTACCAGGACTGTCAGGCAAAACTGCAGATCACAAACGCAAGGGGGTGATGGTGTTCACCCACCAGCCAGCAAGAAATAGTCCCACATCTCACAGGTGCTGCAGGAAGATGGTAAAGGAACACATAGTCTGACCCTGGTCCCTCCTGAAGACTGAATGCAAGCACTTCTCCATGGGGAAGTATTTTTCCTGGCTACCCAGGTTTGCCTCTGTAGGGCCACAGGGCTCAAAGGTAAAAGCAGGTATATTTTCCCTGGGCTATCATGTTCATACAGGTAACGCTGCCAGACCATCTGGATGCAGACATCCCCTTTTCTCACCTTCTAGATGATGGCATCCAGGATTTTTCTGATAGCACCTTTCTGCCCTTATCTCATATGCATTCCTTTATTCACTAACCACCCATTCTTGTGAAAGCCAGCAAACAGAATTTCTCTTCTCTAATGCTTTTCTGCAATGAAGTCAAGTTTTCAGTTGGCCTAAAAGAAACACTCCAGAAATACAGTCAGGTCTATTTCTAAACCCAGAAACCATCATCACAGTGGGATTCAGCACAATAGGGTAAGGTAAAGAAATCGCAGACATAGAATTTCTGCTGTCAATAAATTCCTTATGAAACAATGCAGGTCAGACTGCTTCCTGAACCGGGCACTCAGTCACTGCACACAGGAGTTCCCCAGACAGGTAGCTGTCAGCAGAACAGATCACAACCAGTGACAGGCAACCAAAGACACCAATATGGAATCATTGCATTTACTGCAGAGGAAATCTCCTCCCTCTTACCCTTCTGCAAGAAGAACATTGCTTCAAGAGAACTTGAAAATGTTTTGATTTATTTGCCCACTGTGGCTTGTTCCTATGAGCCAGTTCTCTTACTCTGAGGGGGGCCTGGGAAGTTGTCAGGGAGCAGAAACAGAGACCAGGAAACAAGGTAGCAACAGTGCTTTACAGTTTAACCCAAATTTCTGAAAGCATTAAACAAAACAGGCAGTAGCTGCCTTCAAATTCTCACTGTAAAGTTATTTTCTGTCATGATCAATATGCTAACTGCTTTATAAGAGAAGCATAAGCCACAGCTAATTTTGCCATCTATTTGAAGTGTGAAGATCACATCCAGTGGCAAATACATGAGAGTGAACTCAGGTAGAAGGGCTTCACAAAGGAATACTCGATTTCCTGTACAGCAACAAAATTAAAATCCTGTATAAGCAGTCTAAACAAAAGGCAGAGAAAAGAGGACTAAACATAGAATCCTTTGGGTTAGAAATATGTATAACAACACAGTGGTTCCTTAGTTTTACAGCATGCCCTTTCCAAAGGGAGGAAACAAATGCAAAGTAGTAGATATCCAAGATAGCAAACAAGTTATTGAATAAGAACGTCTTCTAGTATTTAAATACCAGCATGGGTGTTATGCATCTCTATGGCTGTAAGAGCTTCACACCTGTTTTGGGGAGCGAAGCAGGAGGGTGAAGGCTGGAGTCTTGCTTTTGCGCATCACCTGGGACCAGTGTGCCTCCTTCTCAGTGTTGTCCCCTACTGGAACATAGTTTTGATAAATAAGAGGAACCTTACTTGATTGCTCTCGTTAGGCAAAGTGGATAGGAGCATTCTGAACTTAAATGCCTTGTTACACACAGTGCGCTGGGGCTGAGCCAATCACAGTAAAACACACTCAAAAGGAACGAGGTGGTACGTTTGATTTCATTTTCGCTATATTCTGAGAACCATACTGTGATAAAAATTTAGTGGGGAAAAAACAGCCAGAGGGGGGCAGCCGCGCTCCGTCATAGGAGAGAGCCCCATGGGCCACAGCCCCAACCCACAAACACCCCACGCTTGAGGCTGTACGAGCAAGCCGGGCTAAAGAGTAACATCAGCTTGGTAACGTGGCTTTCAGGCTGCTGCCATGTGACCAGCTGTGCCTTCTGTCCCAGGCTATGTGCTGAGGTGGCACTCCAAGTGATAGGAGGCCACCTCTTCTACTGACTTCCCAGACACAGACTCACATCAGGTCAATCCCACCCAGCACTCACCTTCCCAGCCAGCTTGGTTTTAACCTCTGCCAAACCATCCAGTGGCTGCATACTCCATCCCCTTGATTAATAAAGACAACAAGGGCAGAATTAGCACAGTCCCCCACACAGACTCATCCCATCACTGCTTAGACAGAGCTACAGAAACACCTACTAACAGCATAAGAAACAGCAAATCTCTGCTATAAATCCTCTTTGAAGGCCAGTGCAGGTGTTTGGGATGAAGTGATTGCAATTAGTTCCACCTGGGAAAGGTTTTCTTGCAGGTTACTGGTCTTAGTATGTCCTCTGTGTACTACAATATGGTGGATGGGACTGAGGGGCTAAAATTGAATGAATGGTTCAAATTAACAGCACTGGTTAGGTATCATATAACTCACACTGGAGCAGCCCATCTCTGTTTGCTCCTGTCATGCCCAGAGCGAGCTTTAGAGATACAATGCACTGAGATCAGGGATCTCCAGTCCAAAACCTTGAGTATCCGTGCAACTGCTTCAGGATTATCTAAAGATCATTTACCTTCTTTCAGATACCACCTGCTGACATTTTCATGCTTTTTTGTTCCCCATAGACCCTAGCTGGGATTTATGTTAGCACCTACATGCTGAATAGGAGAGAAAGACAGTCCCCAGGGATGAAAAAAATGGCTATAATTCCAGCAGCATGAGGGGAAAAGGTGAATTCCTGCACCTTGAGGCCAGGGAACTTCCTGAAATCCAGTAACACTCTCCAAGGAAGAAATGCAGAATAAGGAGTCCTGGTACTTTTGGAAACTGATGGAGGGACTCTGGGCACTAAAGCACTGCCTAGTCCCCTCCCAGCATGTCCTAAGCTTGCTCCCCATGATTCTCAGGCTGATGGGGCTGGCCAGGTCCTGGCTAGAGAGCAGAAGAACAGATTTCTCAAGAGCTGGAAATGATTCACCACCTTTCTACCTCTGTCCCAGCAGTTGCTCTAACCAAAGCATTTTTTAGATTAAGATCATTTGTTCACAGAGCAATTGCATTAACTCAACCTGCATGGTCCTACATTGTACAGCACTTTGTGTTTCTCTTAATTCCTGATCATATCATTGCAAACAATACATGAGGATAGAAAAACAAGGTAAGAAGGGCTCAAGTGGCTTTTAAAACAAGCCAGAGGCTGACATCAGTGTTCGGCTTAGATGCTATGTATGCTTGACATTCAGGGATCAGCCAATCACTTGGCTGAACCCACTCTTGACAGATTGAGAAAGAGGTGGTGAAAGAGGAGCCTGAGCCCTACCAGTCACTGGCAACACTGTGTGCTTGCACATCAGCCAGCTATTACCTGTGTTCCAGCACTTTCCAAGCTCACCCTACCTCTGTACCCACACAAGTTAGCTGGGATGCTGGGGTCCCTGTGGAGGGGTCCAAGGATATTTCAGAAGCTGTGACTTGGCTTGACATCCTTGTGTACCTAAGCAGGATGACCTCCAATGTGTTTCTGACTCTTGCTGGTTTATTATAGACCACAGAATTAGGAAGTTTGATCTTTCTGCTATCACATTTATCAGCAGGGAAAGTGAGTAGGTATAGGTCCTAGCACCATGCTAGCAGCCCTCCAGCTGTGTGCTGTCAGTATGTTTCCCCAAAACTTCTGCAAATGATACTTACCTAGGTAAAGCTAGGAGTGAAAGAACAGCCACGGCAACGCTGTGTAACTACATCAAAATTCATAGTGAAGATAGCAACCCTGTTACTTTGCCCTTACCTTACTTTCTTTTGCAAAGACTTATGGATAAAAAGGCCTGTCATTAGCCAGAGAAAGCTGAATTAATTTCTGTATCCACACGGGTTCTTCTAGAAGGTTATAACTGAATTCTCTGGAAACGTGACCCCTCCAGCACAGCATGGAAGAAGCAAAGGGCATACCTTTCACAATGTGTCAAATGTGCGAATGCATGTGGTGGGCAATCATCAGCTGCAGCTCTCCAGTGCCTGGAGGTCCAGACTTTGTAAGAAGCCTTTGTAGACTGAACGGGACTTCTATCTTGACACCACCACAAAGCTTAAGAGACAAAATGAGCAAATTTTATAAAGGTCATCAGAAATAACTGAGAGTAGACAGTGGGTTGCAGAGTCTCTTAATCGTTACTTGTGAAGGATTGAATTTACACTCGCAACAGATCTCTCCCTGTATTAACACTCAAAATACAAACACATAGTTAGCATACGTCATTTTACCCACCAACACTAACATGATCCCACAGGTCTGAAGCCATTTCCTGAAGAGAGGAAATGGATGTGGAAGGGGACGAGTGAGTTTCCAGCTCCTTTCTATAGAGAAGGACAGGCCAGACAGGTTCTTCAAAGACCTGGAAAGGCAGCAAAACCAGGCGGGCAGGTAAGGACTTCATTACCAGCAGCAAACTTAAAATCGTTCCCAATAGAAACATAACAGCTTGTTGCATCTCTCTCCTTCAGAACTCCAAATGTCCTTTCCTGGGCCAGTGCTGCACACTGCTGCAGCCCTTCACAGGTGGTGGTGAGAGGCAGATGGGAATTGTGAGGGATTTTCAGCTGTGTATGAATTTGGACAAACAACACAAGTACCACCTTCATTTTATAGACAGAAAAGAAAAAAAGAAACAAAACAGCAAAAAGATGAGAGAAGCCTCCTGCCCATGCTGACTGAGAGCAACTTTGGGGCTGCTGTGGCAGATCCAACCGTACTCTCCTTGCTTATAGTATTAAACTTTGGTATGGGCAGTAGCTGAGCATTATTAAGGCCAATTGCACCCTGGCCATGAGGCCTGGTTAGTGCTGACAAGTCGGAGCAGGTGAGGACTTTGTACCTTGAAATAACAGTCCTCAGCTGTTTGAAATGATGCCTTCTATCTGGCTTGCTTTACCAAAGAGTTGGCATGGACAAAGATAATGTAGCATGAATCAATACACTTCCCTAATCCTGGCAATACCTGTGAGGTCGCATCATGGCTTGTTAACGTTGGGTTAACCCAAGGTTGGTGGTCCAGTTGTAGTGTTATAATGGTCTGAAGGACACTTTGGCCCTCATTCTCTGGATAGAGAAAGGAGAAGTACTAAACTCATGTAGTGAACACTTTCTGGGATAAACCACTATTCCTCATCTAGCCAAGATGCAGTATGTGTGTAAATGGCTCATAGAAGGCAGCTCTAAGTAATAAAAGTCATTGGGAAAATGCAGCATTCCAGAGAATTTGTGTGAAGCCAGCAACTTTCTCCTATTCCTACTCACAGGACACAGTGCTTCACTGGGATAAATGAAGAGACATAGGAAAAATATCAGGGCTTGCCACTGAAGGAACACAAAGGCAGCTCTCTGCTCTAGTCCCATTGCCCAAAAGGAAAGAAAGCATTCACTTTAAAGGAGACCGAAGCATAGACGTAGGCAAAGTTGGGGATGACAGACAGGGAGAGGCACACCCCATCTCTGGGGTTTTCCTTCGTGTGCCACTGGCAAGTGTAATGTGGGAAAGGATGTGATGAGGTTCTCCCTCTATCGTTTCTTCTTTCACTTTTGCAGTGAGGGTGGTGAGGCACCTGCCTGGTGAATGAAGGCTGGGATAGTGAGGAAGGGTGTTTGGCATGCTGGCTGCTTGGCACCTGGCCTGCCATGTCCAGTGTGGGTAGAAAGACACCAGAGAACACCAGTGCTGAGGAGAGGGTGGCAGCACAATGACTGCAGTGTTCCTCTGCTCTCCATCCCCTTCTTCCCCTCCCCTCCCAATTTATTTACCCAAGTTCAAAAGACAGCCTCACAGTCCGAAGGGGCTGGCTGAAGTGCCCAAGGGGTGGGCTGTGAGGTCATCTTTAATGAGGGCAAAAATCCAGTGTCAACAATGCTGTCCATTGTATAGCCCTGTTTAGACAATACCGGCTGGGTTCTTGCTGCTGGCAGCCCCAGGGCTGGGAACACAGTCTGTTTGGGGTAACAGGAGGGGAGGATGGGCAGGGGTCCTGAGGCTATGGCAAGTTGGAAGAGATGGGATGGGGCAAAGTGCAGAGATAAGCACCCTGTCTCTATCATCAGCCTATTTTCAGCCTAATTCGCAGTGCTGATAAGATTTCTGTGCCCGTGGCAGTGAACTCAGCCATTCTGCTCACAGGTCAGAGGCATGGTCCTTCACCCAAATTACATCGGCTTTCCCTTCTGACCCTGTCAATCAGATGCTGGTGATTTCTCAGATCTCATCCCCTCCTTTTAACCATACACCCCCCACTCAGCCAGAGGAGGGTGGCAAAGCCAGCTTCTTTCAGCCCCAGCCCTTCCCAAGGCTGTTGTGGAAAAGCAGCTGGGACAATGGCCGCTGCTGCTCTTCTGGGAACATCCTAGGAATAGCTGTTAGCTATAGAGGTAACATATCTTGAATGCAGCCATGCAGTAAGGGAGAGGATGGGGCAGGGAACTTCCAGGGATCTGTGGGATCCACTGAATTTGTGGAGCAGAAAATGATGTTTTATGGAGAGAAGAAACTTGAGAGCAAGTAAGCAAGCAAGCAAGTTGATGCCAGTCTCTGTAAACTTAAATCTCACTTTTAGTAAACACCATGATAGATTCCCCAAAGTCCAAGCCTCCGAGGCCAGGTAAATACACAAGAGTCTTTGCTTTTCATGTTAGAAAGGAAACTCATTTGCCATCTCTCCTGGCTGAGGGAGAGTGCATGATTCCAAAAGAGAATGCACAGGGAGAAAGCCACATTAAATGAGGGTAGCAACCTGGAGAGCTGGGATCTGATCCCTAATTCTGAGTTCCTGGAAATGAGGGTCCTGGCAGACCTGCAGCTGCCACCACCTTATCTTTCAGTCAGGAGTTCATGCTGCAGCCAAAGCTAAGTCTTGTCCCAACTCATTCTGTAGCCCAGGGCTGTCACCTCATTTCTCTGCAAGAGGTAACTGTGCCCAGAAGTCAAATGTGTTGAGAAGTAGGGAACCATTAACCCATGAAACTGCTGGCAGTGCTGAAACACACTGATGTTCATCTGCTCTTCATAGAGGGCTAAAAGCCTTTGAAAGGCAGATTCTGTATGAGGGGAGGGAGGAAGAAGAAAGGAGGACTGATGAAATGGCATTAAACCACTCCCACACTTCTTGGATTAAAGGCCTTAGCATGAGTCTCCTTTTCCAAGGAAAATCTCTGAAGCTTCAATTGCTTCACTCTTCTTCAGGAAAACAATGCAAGAGATGCAGAAAATAAGAAGTAATCCTGGCAGATTTTTTGCAAACCTTTATTTTTAGCAGTGGGGAAGGGGAGCGGATCAGCTCTTCCCCCAGCTTTCAGCTTGTTTCCTTCTGTCTTTGATTCTCTTCTTTGTTTTTTTCCCACTCAAATTCTGATGGTGAAATAGGAAAGAAAAAAAAGGAGGGGGGGGAGGGGAGGGGGCAGGGAGAGATGAGGAATGCTGTAAAATGAGATAAACAAATAACATGAAGCAAACCTTGCAAACCTTGCAACAAGCTTTGCAGTGTGTGGTTTTTCAACACTTCACAGGGGGCAACTGAGGAGATTCACTAAAATTTCCAATATGTCAACACCAGATGAAATCTTCTTGCAAAACTCAGCTGCTGTGTGGAAAAGCAAAACTTCTTTCTTTATCTACTTATTTATAGGGGAGAGTGGGTAAGACAACGTTTCGATGAAATTGACTAGCTCAGGCTTGCTCCTGTTTTATTCCTGAATCTTGGCAGTGGTTGGTCAGCACATCCTATGAGAGGGATGCAACTGCTTCCTCTTACAGATCTGTTCACAGATAAATTGCTGGTGATGCCACTGCTGATTTCTTCTTCTTTTTACTAAGCCTTGATAACCCGCTTTGAGATCCTCTAACAGAGGGGACTTTGCAAGAGCTCTTGCTTTTCACTACTGTAATGCTTGGGCTAGGCTGTGAAGTCATGGGGGGCTTCTCAGAAAGGTGAAACATTAGCCTTACATTAGCGCCGTGCATTTGTGATGAAACCCCTGCTGAAGTTCACGGTCTGTTCTGCTCATGGTACAGCTGCCGCTGCTCATCGCTGCCCTGTGCTCCACTCCTGGCATTGCTTCAGCACATTCAGGGAAGACCACGACCTTAGGCGGCACTCACCAGATGCAGAAGATTTGAATAAGTTTCCTGGAGACGCTGACTAAAGTTGAATCTTTCCTAAGAGATGTCAGTGAACTCCACCAGCAAAGGTGCTTCTACTGGAGGCACAGCCGGACAGCTCTCCCTTGATGGAAAAGCTGCCAGATCCCAGCCCTGCCGCCCTGCCCTCGCCCTGGCAGCCCCTCGCTTCTGTCATGTGGAGGCAAGCAGTGCACATCTTAGAGAATGGCAAAGTCTTTCTGCCCTGTAAGTCTCCTTTTGGCCATGCTCTGCATCTGAAGAAAGAAACTGGTGGGAAAGGAAAGGGCCACGGTGGGTAATTGGTTTATGCAAAATTCAACCCTGGAATCCCCAAGAGCCTCCTTTTTACCAGCTGGTAGCATGTCCCTGGTCTGTGGCACTGAGGTTATTTTCACCATGTGGCACAAGATGCCACACACACACACACACACACACACAGACATATATATTAATCAACAGGTACCCAAGTACCACCTTATTACTTTCATTTGTTAGCTTGTTTTTTTCTTTCTCTTATTTCCTTAGGATAGCGTTTACAGCACAGTGTTCTTCCAACACTCGCATGCAAAGTAAGGAGAATCTTTTACTAAATCATTGTTTCTCTCCAGTGTTCAGTAACCATCAGCACGGTCAACCAAGCATTTAACAGAGAGCTTTAAAAGAGATGGTTAAAATCCCGCTCTGACTCATGCCAGCTTTCACTGTCTAGGAACGTCTTCTGTTGTGGGTTCTCTCTTTCAGTATTGTGTCTGAGAGTAGGCAAGACTCGTTTTTCCAACGTAAAACTAAAACACAGACCCCTCTCAGACCTCTTCATCCATCACAGCGAGATGAAAAAGGAGAGACACGTTTTTTCCCCTTTGCCAGCCACCTCTGGATACAGAGAACAACTGAGCTGCTGTTATTTTTCTTTGTCACTTTTCCATCCCAGTGAATACAATGCAGCTCACTTTTGACAGCTGCCACTGAATCGGCCCCACTGTATGTGAGCTGGGTCAGCCTGAGCATGGACTGACTCTGCAAGAAAGCGGTTGAGCATCTGCACCTCATTTGGTCGGCTCCTTCACTGAGAGATAGCTGCCTAGGGCGGATATGGCTCAGCGGGTACGGGCACAATTCAACAAGGCTTTTGATGTCTCTGTTCCATTGTGAGTCCTGTGCGAGGGGTGGGCACTGTCTGAACATGGGGCACACTGCAGTTGGGGAAATAGCACTGGGGCATCCCAGGCCTTTCTGCTGAACACCTGAGGGCACCTGGCATGGTGACCGCATGGTGGGGTTAGGAGAGCCACCTCAGCTGCCTCACCAGGAAGGCAGCAGCTGGAAGGCCCTCTTCACTTTTAATAGGAAATGTCTCCCTGGCAAAGAGCCCCAGCAACAAGGAAGTCCAGGTTCTGTTACTGGGGCTGGTGAGAACGTTGTTACGGAAAACAGCTGATACCAACCAGAGCTTTTATGTATTTTTTTCCCCTTTCTTCCACATTCTACCAGAAGAACTGCTTGCTGGTGGAAAATGCCCACAAATTCATTTTAAAGGTTACAGCCAACGTTTTCCAGACTGTTTGTGTACATCAAGATAAACCCTTATACACATATCCGTGTGGATCCAGACATGCAGTTGTGAATGCGCTTTTCTCCACCAAAAAATAATAATAATACATATACATATCCACGAAGCCCTCTGTAGAGCTCCCAACACAGAGCAGCTGTTTGACAATGAAGTCCCTTCTTTCCAATTCGCTGGCCAAGGAGGGGACCCCGCGCCCCTCTCGCTTCGCTCCGTGCAGCCCCGGTCCCGGGGGGCGGCTGCTCCGCGGGGCCCCGCGCGGAGCAAAGCAGAGCAGCGAGCGGAGCCGCGGTGCGCGCCGGCAGCAGCGGCCGCGCAGGGTGCGCGCCGCGGGGAGCGAACAGCAGATTGCAGGCAGCCAATGGCGAGGGCAAACCGAGGTGGCACCAAATTTCCCGCAGCCAATCGGCAAGCGAGGGGGAGGAAAAAAAAAAGAAAAAAAAAAAAAAAAAAAAAAGAAAAAAAAAAAAGAGGAAAGAAAAAAAAAGAAAGAAGAAAAAAAGCAGCCAGGCATCATGCGAGAGCCTGGCCCTCGCCATCCTCCTCTTCCTCAGCATCCTTCCTCCCGCCCCCTGGCCCGCCCCGCCTCCCCTCCTGGGCACGCCGAGAGCCAAGCCCCCGCTGATACTCGCCGCCCGCCGCTCTGACCCCACGCATCTCGCAGCGGGCAGGGGGTCACAGGGAGGCCGGGGTGCCGAGAGCCCGGCCCCGCTTAAATACCTCCGCACCCGCCTCCCTAGCCGCACAACTCGCCCGGCGAGGGGCCGACAGCAGCCAGAGTCCCGCAGCAGCAGCAGCAGCCGCCGCCGCCGCCGCCGCCTCCGCCTCCACCGGGGACATCCGCGCACCGCCGCTGAGGGACACGGCAGCCACATGCCTGCTCACTTGCTACAAGAGGAGGTAAGCGGAGGGCCTTGTCCGCTCCTCGCCTCGTCCTGCTTAGAGGAACGGCCCGGGCATCCAAGCGTGTCCGCGGCACACGTATGTGCGTGGCGGCGCGGGCCACTTCTCGGTCGGGAGGCGAAGGTGCTCGATGCGCTCGTAGGGCGTCGCTCAGCCTCATCGGGAGACGGTGAATGAAACGGGGGCATCTGCCGCTGGGAGTAGTGCCCGGAGTGGGTTTGGCGAGGGGGGAGCGCTCTCGAATAGACCGAGCGTGAAATACGGGCTTGTTTTAAAACACCCATCCAAGGCTGCTAGCAGGGGATAAGTCCTTTGTGGTATGAGGTTTGAGGGGATTTAGGGAGTGGAGCGCCCGGGCTGCGGCTTGCATTTTTTATTCATTTTCAGAAAAGCAAGGGCTCTCACTCCGCAGCGTTTTTAAGCCAAGTATTGCAGCAGGGAGTGTCTCTAGGACAGACGCAAGGTGAAAGCGGCCAGCTGCCCAGATGAAATGAATGACTGTGTCTGCATTGCCAAAGCCGAGCAAACATACAGTGGGGAGACAGCCCATTTTTGGCAGAAGACAGCTTGAATAACAACCCGGCACTGGGGAGATATGTAGAGTTAGAGAACATTTGAGATTTTATTTATTTATTTATTGTTTGCTGTCCGGCCGTCACCCTCCCCAAGATGCAGGGGCTGATCGTGCTGCTCCTGCTCTCGCATTCTCATCCTTCCCTGTTCTGCCTGTGCTGAGGAATGACAAACCCAAGCCCCCTGCCTCCCTTGTCACCAGCACGTGGTGGCTCTTCCCATCCTTTTGTGCAGGTGTTATGACCTTCCAGGGATGCTGTGATGTAAATAATTATATTCCTTTCACCACCTGAAATGGATGCCAAGGATAGCATGCTCAGGCCACGTTCCTTGGTCTTGACGTGTACTTTGGGGCATATCCTGGAGGCTGGGAAGAATCCTGTCCCTGGGTCACATTGGGTATATTGAAATATGTGGGACCTGAGATTCAGTGCCCTGGGGGCCCTAAGCTGAACCCTTGGAGCTGCAGCTGGCTGTAGAGCTGTCTGGTTACCAGGATCACCTATACAGTGTTTGATGCTGGTGGGGTATGTGGGGGGGCGTGGAGATGGGGAGCACATCTGTTGTGCATGTGCGAGCTGCAAAGTCATTCAGAAAGGAGAGAGAGCTCACAAAGATGATTTAGTTGATGCTCTCCGTCTCTCAGCTCTAGACCCCAGATCAGTTCCTGTCCCATTGTCCTTGGTGGGAGCTGTAGGAATCACGGTGGCCATGAAAGAATGAAAATCTGTGGGTTTTTTTTCTCATGTTTTCCCCGGTCTCCAGCTAAATAGCTGCCCAGTTCTCCCTCCCTCCTCCCCCCCAGTCCTTTCCACCAGATCTGTAACGGTGGAGCTGTTTCACAGCCATTTTATGGCCCTTTTGATTTGAGGTTAGTTTACATGTGAGAAATGACCTGTTTGATTATGTCAGTGTAATTCTAGCAGCAAAGGTATGTTGGTAAAATTCCTCACTTGTCTACTGCAACGCAGTAAGAAGTATTTCTTTTTTCTTCTCTGCTGTTTCCTTTGCACTCTCCCTCTTCCTCCTATGTAACTCTGACTGTGACATAATCCATCGCAGAGGAGAAAAATGCAGTTCCAACCCCACATTCTTATTGTGGAAGCAGCATGTCCATATGGGGAGTATTACCCGTCTAATTATACCAACAGATCTCTGCTGGGAATTTTTCCTGCATAGACAAGTCTTCGGTCTTTTTGGTTGATTGTCTTCCAGCCAAGGAAGAAAACTGTGCCTTCCTGCCAAAATGTCAGATGAGAATATCTGACACTTTGGAATGGGCAGGATTTTTATTTGCCTGATCTCTGGATTAAAAGCCATTTCTCACAGCTCTTCCAGCAGCTTGGAGTATCACACGCTCAGAGTGACATTAATTAGAGAAGCAGGGAGGGATGGCCAGTGGCTGGGCTGTGGAGGCAGCCGGTGCCAGCAGGAGCAGCAGGGTGCTCAGCAGCGTCCAGGGGTTTATCTTTCTAGCTCGGGTATGTTCAGTTGCGGAAGGAAAAGCTTAGAGGGCTCCCTGCCTAGCAATCATTCTATTTCCCAAATGTGAGGAATCTCCCGGCTTTGCCAGCTCCTCCCCATAGGAAGGTATGTTTGTAACCCTCTAGTTTCTGCCCTTGGGAAAGGGAGGAGTTGGAGTGGCCATGTAAGCTGCCTGGCCTGATTTTAATGCTTCCCTCAGGAAACTAGGCCATGGCGGAGCAGTGGTCCTTCACACATCCCGGCTGCCTGAGGTTCGGTCTGCTTTTAATTCGGGAGAGCTTTCTCTTTGGAAGAGAGCTCCCCAGCTGCAGGCTCTGAGCTCAGCCGTGGCCTCTCCTGCTCCCTCTGGGCTGCTTCCTAGCCCGCTGTGCAGCCTAGGCCCATGGCCGCCAGGCACGGAGGCAGGGCTGGGCAGCACGCCCCCACCACCCACAGCCCACGTGCGCGGCACCTCCGGGTCAGGCCCAGGCGTGCACTTGGGCTTGGGCCCGCGGAAGGGGTGCGAGCACCAGCAAACACGCAGCTGTCAGGATGGAGATGGAAATGGGTGATTCAGGGTTCAGTGACCTGTTTCATGAGGGTCAGTCCTGCCTGCTCTTTTCATCATGCGTGCCTGCTTGGGCGGGCTGTCACTGTGCCAGGGCAAACAAGCATGTGGAGAGGGAATGTTGTGTCATGGTTACATGGGAGAGCCAGGAGCCAGATCTAAAGAGCTTGCTTCTTAAAGCTTCCTGTCCTTGTGTTGGTGGCCTCAGCTCATGGGATTGCCTTCCAGTGCCTCAGTTTGCCTGGTGAAGAGTGATTGAGGGATAAAGAGCCCAACAGCAGCCGTAAAGTGGGGGCTGTGGGGCTGACTATCTGTAGGTGAGAGATCCTGCTGCATCCCAGCCTGGGTGGGGAGGCATGGGGACACAAAGAGGTTCTCCAAAGGAGCTTCCTGACATTGCCTTGTGATCCCTACTGGGGTAACACAAAGACGCAGATGGCTGAGAGAAGCCTGATGGTTTAAAAAAAAAAGTCATATTTCAGATCATATTTCTCCCCCATCTCCCTGTTTGTTCACAAGGTTTCCTTTATTGTTGTCTGCTTGTGCACAAGCCTGGACTGAAAGCCCACCTTAAAACCGCCCACTCATAAAACTAGAGGAAAATAAAGATCCTTGCAGCCTGTGAAAGAGCTCACCAAAGTGCTGATAGATGAAAGACTGGCTTTCAAGTCTTTTTGTTTACTTTTTGCACGGCGTCTACCATTCACCTCCTCCTCCCAGGAAGAAAAAGCCCTCTCCCTTTCACAGCCCATCACTACATTCCTGCATTTGTAACCACCAATTTCTTGTTTTGTTTTCCCTTTTTCCCATTCTTGAACACATCCATTGCCATCTCTCCAAGGAGTTCTCCTCCGCTTCCAGCACCACGACCGTCACCTCACGGGTGACCAAGAATGGGAATGCCGTCGTGGAGAAGGACTTTCTCATTCATGACAAAGTGGCAGCAGAACGAGGCATGGTAGATGATCTCTTTGATGAAACCTACCGTGAGAAGGAGGGCCCCAAGCCCCCTCTGCGATACGTCTGGAGGAATATCATCCTCATGAGCCTGCTGCATATAGGGGCCATAATTGGGCTGACACTGATCCCTTCTGCAAAGATCGAGACCTTGGCATGGGGTAAGCACATTTCTCTGCTTGTTTCACAAAATCTGCAAACGTGGTTGTTGGGTGGGATTTTTTTTTCTCTCCTGGCTTCAAGAAGGAGAAGTAAGCGGAGGTTTGCTTTTAGAAGATGCTCTGCCAGCTTCATAGCAAGCTGAGAGACACTAGCAAATGCCTCCTGTGAGGGAGAGGGATTTGATAGGAACTGCCTGGCTGATTAAAGAGCAAACCTGCTGCAAGAGCATTAGACAAGAGAGAGAGGAACTTTCCTTGCGCTTTATGCTGCATCCTTGCTGGCTCATGGAGGAGGTCCTCTGTCTGGCAGGCGTCTACTATGTGAACTGACAGTAGTAGGGGCCCAATCTTCTAGAGTATTCAGCCCTCACAGGAGCATTCCTGATGCTGAGGGGAAAAAAATCTTGACACAAAACAATTCTAGTCTGTTAGACTTTGGAGTAACACACCTGAATGCAGCCCCTTCTGAGGTGATGCACAGAAAATGTTTGATGGAGCACAGTGACGGTCCTGGAAAGTTAGACAGAAAGCTATTAGCAAGAGCCCATTCAGGAGTGGCTGGGAATAGAAGATAAAAGAAATTTGGTGAGAGGCCTTTGCCCAAAGTAACCATTCCTATGTAAGTCTGCAGAGACTCCATGTGTTTCTGAGGGGAAAGAGACAAAATGCAGTTGTGCTGAGGGTAAAAGTTCACTCTTGTATCATTCTTACAAGAACACAGCATCCATCATCCCAGAATTAAGTGTGACAGCTTTCAAAAAATAAATAAGCAGCTCTCCAGGCAGCGAATTCCAATGGAAAGCACAACCAAGCAGAAGGTAGCTAGGAGAAGCTCCTTTTTTCTGAGACCTATCCCTGCGCAGGAACCAAACTTCTTTGACTGCCTGAAAGACAGCTGGGACTGAGGCCCAATCTGCTGGGGAGTCTCACTTTGCATGAGGCTTTGTGTGAACTTCCAAAGGTTTCAAGAAACAAAACTGTTCCCAGCAGGGAGATCTAGAGATTGCATCTAGCCCTTGCCTTTCTGTGAAGCAGAGCATCCTGAAATGGGAAGCCCCAGTCATATTCGGAGACATGCTGGCATGGCAGCAGTGCTTTTAGTCAGCAGCGTCCCTGTGAAATGCTCAGATGGGAGCAGTATCCTGACCAGCCCAGAAGGACAGGCCCCAGAGAGGTGCTGTTGAAGTCCCTTGCTCTGCCTTGCTGCCCCTGCTGGATGGTACCCAGGGTGGGTCATGCTCTCAGTCTCATCCTTGTGGCTGTGAGCTATAAGCATTGCATTTGTGCTGGTAAGGAGATGGCTCCCTAGGCTTGCCAGACTTTGTGGTTCCCCAACTACGTGTACATCTCACAGTTAAGAGGCCTGGGGATAAGCCCACTGGATGCCACAGGACTCCAGAATCTGGCTACATCATCTGCAGAAACAGAGGCAGTGTTCTCTGTTCCCACACTGTTAGCATGGCCTTTCATAAGGATGTTATGTAAGAAAACGTTGCTGGCCTTTCCCTTGTGAAAACTTGACAGGCCTCAAGGACAGGCTGCATTTTTCCGTGGGGCTGGCAGGGCTGGGCAGAACACGCAGCCTCAGCACAACATTGGAGGAGTGTTCCTGGGCTGTCGGTGTGGTGGGATGTCCCCTTCCTGAGCTCTTGGCTGCAGGCAGGAGCTGCTGACCTGTCTCACACCAGCGTGCTGGCAGTCCAAGTCATCCAACCCCCATCCAAATAACCTCAGCTTTACAGCAAGGAGGAGGGTGAAGGTGAGTTGGGCCTACTGGTTTAATGTCTGCTGAGATGTGCTGTTATTTCCAATCCATCCAATCCATCTCCATGAACTCTCCTGAGATATTTAAGTGGGCTTGAGCATCTTTGTCCAGAAGGTACATGATGCCTTGCACTCTGCTAAGCCCCATCTTACCCCCAAAATGGTCTCTGAGGCAGTGTCCTTGCAACCATGTGCTTGTTCAGGATATCTGCATGGCATCTTATGGTTCTTCCTGGGAATCTGTCCTGCTTTTATTCCTGACCCCAGTCACTCACCTTCCTCAGCCAGCTCTGATGTGAAGTGCCAGTGCTGTCCGGCCACTGTGAGGCACTGCACGATTCCTCAGTGGCTTCTGGAGTGACAAGTGCCCTGGGAAGGGGAGAACATGGAATCAGAGGAACTGCATTGTTTTGGGCTAGCTGAAGATCCATCTTTTGTTAATGGAGCTGCAGTGGCTCCAGATTGCTCCCTGTGCCAGATCACATCCTCTGGTAAAGGACCACCCTTTCTTGCACCCTGCAGCCCAGACAAAGCTTTTCCAGTACATTCTCCAGGGCTGGGGCACTTCCTCCATAGATTTGACTTCTCAACAAGGCACCTTGCTCTCTCTTGCATTGTTCGTGTCTCAGCTCATACCCTTTTCTTAGTGGGACATAGGAGGCCTCTGTGAGTGTCATCTCATGGTTTTGCTGTTACCTTCCTAGCAAGGAAAGGACAACAGTTCCCCTCTGACACACACAGATAGAATAGCAGGGACTTGTCCACATGCCATGGGCTCATGGCAGAGCATCTCTCCCAGTTGTAGTTTAGGAGCTGTTTCTTTGTTTAGGTCATTGCTTCCTCAGGCTATGTACATGTAATATAAAATCGTTGTGGCCCCAGATGTTCTCTATTGTGGCATCAGGTAGCTGATCTACCCTACTGTATTTTTTATAAGAAGCAATCCTCTGCTTGTATCCTCTTCACATAGGCCAATGTCTCCTTGATGTTTCTGTCCCTCTGAAACCAGTTATGTTGGTGACTGTGTCCTCTTTTGTTTTCATTTCTCTGTGTGCTAATTCCTCTTTGTCTCCCAAGCTCTCGAGCCCTGCCTTCATTGTTTGCTGTTCTGCATTGCTGTGTGCATTGTATCCCCTGATCTCTTTCTGGTACAGAGCTTCCCAGAACGAGCTGGGATTGTTGATCAGGTGAAAGCTCACCATATCTAAAGCTTTCTGAGCCCTTCCAGTGCTATGGCTTTCTTGCTAGCTCCTGTATCTAATTACTGTCTTCTCCACTACGCTTGACAAAATCTGATCCAGACTTTTTCTCTTTAGGGATCGTGGGCAGATTTTGTTTCCTTTGCCAGACTGAATCTGAAAGGGAAGGATGCAAAGGGGATGGGCAGTTTCCTCTCTCACTGCTCACTCCTCCAAAATATGATTTGCAGGTTGTCTTCCTGGCCCTCAGGTACATCAGATGGTGATATTTGTGTTAACCCCTGATGACCTGGCTCCTTGCAGTGGTGACAGAAACACGGGTTGATACTTTTCTGTACCATGATCTTGCTGGATAATTTAGGTAACAGACTGCCTGAAAATCTCCATCAAAATGTTTATAGAAGTCTGTTTCTACTTTCCCATCAAGGCTGCTACTGGCAGCACCTCTCCTGGTGTCCTCCCCAGGCTTAATTTGCAGGCAGCAGTGCTGAGTGCAGAGGGGAAGTTCTGATTTTGCCAGACAGGGAAGTTACAGTTTAGCAACAGCAGCTCTTATTGCTCCTTCTAAACACTGTTCCCCTTATGCAGCCTGCATATGTTTCCTTACTATTGATTTATCTCTCCTGAGAGCAGCAACTGTTCGCTATCCTCACTCACAGCCTGGCTAGGTTGGACTGGGAAGCAAACAAAAACAATCTAGAGCTGTAGCTTTCCCTCCCTCCCTCTGAGCAGAAGCCCAAGGACACCTGTGGGGGGAGGGACACCTCTTCATGTAAACATCCTTGATGCTGAATACAGGTGACAATGCCTTTAGCACATTCCTGGCTTCCCATCATAACTTGAGGTCTGAATCTGAGCCGCAACAAGGTAAAGGCTATTGAGTCATATAGGCATTACCGAATCTGAAGTGTTTTTGGATTCATTTTTTGGACCACAGAGTGCATTTTACTGCCAGTGGTCATAATTCTTTATATTTTATTTGAATGGGTCATTGGCAACATCCCCTGGGATGTGCCAATCTTTGGGATATTAGATACTGCAAAGCCACAATCATGTCATGGTACTGAACACGATGCTGAAATCTCAGCTGATGGAGTGCCCAAGTCCTTCAGGCCGGGGCAGCATGACAGAGCAGCTATGAAGGCCTGGGATACTTCATCTTACCTTCCCTGTTTCCCTTCCAATTCCCATCCTAATGAGTGATCTTGGAGAAGCTCTTCTTCATTCCCTGGGAGATGTTCATTCCCTGGTTAAGTCGTAGTCATCTGTTCATGGGGACGAACCATCTGAATCATCAGGGTACTGATTCCTCTGAAAAAAATGGTGAACAGTCTCATTGTCCAGATCCTGTTCCTGCTCCAGTTACCGCTGTCATAACCTATAAGTATGTCTGGCAGAGCTAATTGCCCCCAAGAAGAATTCAGGTTTCTTTGAGTCTGTGTGCCATATATGTGTAGCTGGAAAACCAGGTCCTTTCCCACAGAACATTTCTGTCCCTTACATAAACTGCAGTTATTGTATATGGGTAAGAGGCAAGACAGCATGGAGTTATAGTTAGTTGTGGGACAGCATGTGAGGGTTAACTAGAAAGGGAAGCCTGAGCTTAGGCTATAAATAGGGCCAGTACTTGCCTAACATGGTATTTACTTTCTAGTGCAGTTAGAGATGAAAGATTGCACAGATCCATTTCCATGCCCAATTCACCTTTAACTCATACCTAATTGTCCCACAGTGGGGAGCTTGGCTCCTTCCCTAGCAAGTTACCACCTACATCCTAGATTCAACACCTACTGCAAGCTGCCATTGTTTTTTTTCCTTTGGACTCCCTGTTTGGTGTTTCTCATAGAGTATATAGAGGTTGGAGACATGCTGCTCTCAGCTCTGCCTGAGATCTGCTTGTCGATCTTGGAAATCTACCTCAGCTGCTCAGATATACACAGTAGGTTACCCAGAGGTTTTATGAAATCTGGTTTGCAGGGCATAGCAACCTGTGCCCAAGGGAGAATGATGGTGTGTCACACTCCTACCACTAAAAGGAAGTGTCTGCAACATCTAGGAGTGGGTTTAGTTGTTACTGCAGTGTCTGAGGTTATTCAAATTTGTGTCAAAGGCCTGAATTATTTGGATAAAGGAACAGGGCACCAGTGCCCTATGTGTGTTTCTGATCTCTGATTTTAGTCATGTTACTAGCAAAGTATTTTCTGAATTAAAGATAAGCTTCATTAGATCCATTTGGCTGGAATTAATGGTATTGTCAAGTGTACTGGTGATCCTTATCAGTGGGCCTGCTCATAGGAATAAGGAGCTGTCTGCAGGATTAAGTGAACTGGCTAAAATCTGCACATTTTTGCCACTGATGGAGTTTCCTTTTGGGAAAGCAGAAAAACGTTCCTTCTCCCAGAACTCCCATTAAATTGATAGGTTAGATATTTTTCTAGCCAGCTGAGACTAAGGAAGGGAGCTTGGGCTTGATCTGTCCTAAATAACTCTAAGGTAATCTACTACCTTTATGTTAAAATAATGCAGAAGAGTGACAAATAGGTGAGATAGGAAAGTGAAATCCTTGATCAGGAAGTGTGGGAGGAATGGGGGAAGCCACTCCTTGGTAGATGCACCTCTCTTCCTCCCAGAGCAAGCCTGTCTGATGAGGAGAAATGCTTTGCACTGGAGTAACTGCACTCTCAAGTTGGTATACTCCTGCCTATATGCTTTCCATGAGTTCTTCTCTTGAATACACAGCTTTGGGGGAAGGCTTACCTTTCTGTTGCTTGCTCTAACTGCTCCAATGGTTTCATTTCCTCTCCAGCCATTCTGTGTTTCGTGTTCAGTGCTCTCGGGATAACAGCTGGAGCTCACCGCCTCTGGAGCCATCGATCCTACAAAGCCTCACTGCCCCTGCGGATCTTCTTGACTATTGCAAACTCCATGGCCTTCCAGGTAAGCACCTGCCCTTTGTGTGGAAAGAAGTCCTCAGAAAGAAGTGCTCTCCCAAGTCTGTGTTTCAGATACAAGGCACAAGACAATGACAGGTTCCTCTCTCCTACTACCTTTTGTTAGCAAGTAACTTACCCTTTCCATCTAACATCATGCTGCTGAAGTCCATTTCATTGCCGTCACCTTGCCCCTTCAGAGGGTGACTGTGAGATGAACCTTGCAAACGAGATGGGGGAAGGACTGTTAGCTGAAGACAGGGGTAGGAAAGCTCTCCAAAGCAAGAATGTATGCTTCCCTCAAGTGTGTTCTCCAGTACTTGCCTTAGGAGGATGTATGAAGGAGGTATGCATGTGCCAAGTGCTCTCCTGGCATTTGGGTGGCCTCCCTCTCCTCTCTCCGTGCTGCTGATAAGGGGGGACACATCTGCACGTACTGGGGAGCCAGGCTGTGGAATTTGCTGCTGCAGAAAGACCAAGCACTTTAGCATTAAGGCTTCTTTGATTTTGGAATAGCAGTGGCAAGGAATGACTCTGATTTGAAGTCATGCCACCAGCTTGCAGAGAGTCATCCCAGGGCATTGATGTTTCAAGGAGAGAGGGTTGGGCCCATTCTGAGTGGCCTACCTGACTTGCAGGCAGCTGCTAAGAACCTCAGGATGTTGCCTAATCACTCCTGAGAGCACTTCATCTGCAAAAGCAAACAAGCAGTAGGGCAGTCCTTAGGGACTGTATAAAGTAGCAGAGACAACCCTGAAGAAGTTAAGAGTGAAAACTCTAATTGGACTGGCACAGAAAAATTGTCAGTCTCTCCTGTTTATTGCTGTGGAGCAGCTCTAATGGAACTCCATTCTCCAGCTGTACTTCATACAGGATAGGAACTATGTAGAAAGTAGTGGGTAGCATGGAAGGCTGCAGCACTTTCTGCTGGAAAAAGCTATACAGAAAAGTGCCAGTGCTTTACCCTTAAGTAATTTTCCAGCTGAAGTGCAGGGAGAAGGGTAAAGCCCAAGTGGGCCAGATGTTTTAGAGCCATTATCTCTTTTTGTTCAGTGTGCATCCATAGACAATATAATTTCATTCATTCCCATTATTGACAGCAGCTCAGTAACTATTCAGGCCAGAAAAGATTGTAGATTGTCTTATCTGAGGTCCTCCAGAAAATGCCTTTCAGCTGTTCAGAGACATGTGGCTTCTGGTTTCAGAGAATTTGAGCCCTATCTGGCACTTCCACAATGAAGACCAGACAGCTGCAGTGTGGCAGAAGCCCCTCTGGTTAAAGCCTATAAACTGGAAACTCCCAGGAAGGGAGGGTTGAGGCCTCACCTGCTGACCTGAGAAAGTCAGGGTTGCAGTCAGGCTGGTCCCAAGCTAAGAGCTGTAGAAAAGACATATGCTAAAGTTTAGATCAAGATTCTGAGCTTTCTGCCTTGAAATCCCTGATATGTGTTTGTGCACATGGTGTGAAAGATGAAGTAGTACTGCACTGTAGCTGGAGGGCACGGCCTCTCTACAGATTCATGCCTACTACCTCCAGCAGAAGGCACAGTTCATAGAAGTCCTATGTAGTAATGAGATTAAGGAGTCTCTCACGTAACAGAGGAAATAGACATGTGCTTAGATCTTTTTCTTGCTTTCTAGGATGCTGAAATACATGGCTTTAAGCAAGTCAAGACCTTGCTGTAGAGAAATGAGTAGAGGCTCACTGAAATCTATTCTTAAAAGTGGCCAAAGCAAGTGTTTTGTGATACAAAAGATGAAAACTTGACATTTTCCAGGTCATACTGATTTCCTTGCTCAAAATGAACATGTAAATTCTGCTGTCATTGAAGTGGTGCCTTTATTTCTAAAGCAGGACCTACCTTTTAAGATTGCCTGATTTCCAAGAAGAAAAAAAACCTAAGTTTTAAAAAAGGATTGCCCCCAGGTCAAACAGATTTAGCAATCCCAGGAAAAGTAAGGCAGGCTGACCCATGGAAAATGTCATTGTAGAGCGAAGGGGCAGGTTGATCAATACCTGTTGGCAGCTGTAGGGACATGGTCAAGAGACCAGTGTGTGCTGAGTGTGGGAGGGAGGAGGCATCAATTAGCCAGTTAGGACTGGATATTGTGGGGTGGGGGAATAAACAGAACCAATCAAAGCCTGTGATGCTCTAGAGGATGTGCAAACCAAGATCCATGTTAACTAATTAAAAACGTCAAAAGAGAGTCAAAGAATAAAACAAGAAAAAAGAAGCAGATGCTAAAGAACAAAGAGGATCCAACCTCTGCTTTAAAAGTAAAAACCATCAAACCCTAAAGAAAGACAGAATGACTGACACACATTCTTGCCAACAGGATTTAGGCCCTTTTGTAAATTTGAAGGGAGCATCTCCAGCCTTAGCCCTAAGTTTCTGCTCATCTTGCCTTGCAGAATGACATCTATGAGTGGGCCCGGGACCACCGTGTCCATCACAAGTTCTCTGAGACAGATGCAGACCCTCACAATGCAATGCGGGGCTTCTTCTTCTCCCACATTGGCTGGCTGCTGGTACGCAAACACCCAGATGTCATAGAGAAGGGCCAGAAGCTGGACCTGAGTGATTTAAAAGCTGACAAAGTGGTGATGTTCCAGCGGAGGTGAGTAGTGAGATACAGTGGGAACCCCACAAGGGAACTCCTTTGGTGGACTAGGAAGGGAGCTGGGGTGTCACATGAGAAATGTGACTCCTTGGTTTGCCTGAGGCTTTACCAAGGAGTGAGCTTTGTGAGAAGTCAACTCTTCTATAGGAGGCATTTAAAAGCTAGTGCCAGCCCTTCCACACCCCCTTTTAACCTGCCAGCCTTACAGCACATCATTGGCATAGGCACCACAAAGCACTTTCCTGCCTGCTTGCCCACAGTCCCACTGCTGCCTGGGCTGGTCCAGAACCCACCTATGCAATGCCTCTGGGCCAGCCTTGGAGAAGCTGTGGTTCATGTTCCAGATCATGCCTCTGCCTCCCTCCCATCGGTCTGCTGGAAAGAGATGAAAGAAAAGTTGAAAATGGGGACATGAGAGGGGCAGTTACAAGGAAGGACAGTCTTGATTTATTTGTGTCTCACGTGTGGCATGTCTGTCATCTGTCTGGGGCTGTACTGAGCTCATCCTTGGAGAAGATTAGCTTGTCACCAGGGCTGCAGGGATGGGACACTGTACAGTGGAAATAATACAAGTAGGGTGTTATACAGTTGAAATAATACAAGTATAATGTACAGTTGGAATAGTACAAATATGGTCAGAAATAAATAGCCAGAGGGTAAATAAGGAGAAGGACTCACCTACTCTGAGGCCTTCAAGATAGGTGCTCACCACGAGAAATCCACAAAGAAGCTGTCTCCAGAAAGAGATGCTGCTTTAGTGGAGGTCAGCCCTTAAATGGGATCTAAGAGAGGTAGAGTCGAGCTCCACCCCTTCTGGGAGCACAGCTGGATTACCTTCACCTGTGCTCCCGCAGCTGACTCGTCGCTTGCCTCAGATGGTTAATCAGAGGTTCAGGCTGTGATCAACTGTTTCCCTTACAGACACTAAACCTTAACTCAGTCCCAGGTGAACCAAGCAGTTTATACTCTCCTACTTTTTGCACCCTGGATTTCTCTTGTGGATCAATAGAGTGGCTCAGCTTCTCCTTCTCCCATCCCTCCAGTGTGAAAGACCCAGTATGCTCAGCTATTTGAACAAGGCAAGCATCCTCTGCTTGCATTTGTTTGTGGGGCATATTGGCAGACAGGGCCATGTGCAAGGAGGAGATGCAGCACTGAGCCAGAGCTGGAGAACAGACCTTCCATGGAACCTTCTGCAAATGTGGCATTGCCTTACAGAGACCAGCATAGCTAAGGGATAAATGGGAGATTGGGAAAAAGACAGCAATTGCTGTCTGGAGTTATAGTGATGGGGACATTTCTACACATGTAGTTGGCACAAAGAGTCCACATCTCTTGCCCAGAGATAAGACTTGGAAGTCTCCAGCAGGGGCTTCTCTTTCTTTCTATTTCTGCACTTGATTTTCCCTGTATGGCTCAAACAAAAAATTCTCCCAAGAGAGAACTGAACCAGCCCTGCCTCTGCCACTGAACAGTTTCCTCCTGGTCCCTTCCTTTCCAGATACTACAAGCCTTCGGTTGTGTTGCTGTGCTTCACACTGCCCACTGTAGTGCCCTGGTACTTCTGGGATGAATCCATCATCATCAGCTTCTTCATTCCAGCCATCCTGCGCTACACCTTAGGGCTCAATGCCACCTGGCTAGTGAACAGTGCTGCTCACATGTATGGCAATCGACCGTATGATCAAAACATCAACCCACGGGAGAACCTGCTGGTCAGCATGGGGGCCCTAGGTACGTTCAGCATCTGTGATTGTCACTGCTAGTGCTGCAGCTGTTTGTGGAGATTTCCATGGATCCAGGTGTCCTCATTTCCCCTGCACCCTTCCCCTCCTGTCCTGCGGCTTTTGTATGTGGAGGTGTTTCCCAGTCTAGTCAGTGAGTACATAAGGGCAGTGGGGTTATCAGCTTCCACTAGCCTCTCTGCAGCCTGGAAAAGACTCTGTTAGACTTAGCACCTCCTTATCTCAATAGCAATTTTTTATTTACCTTGCTCCAAGGTCTCTCTGCCCTGTTTACCAGACCAAAAAATTTGTTCTGCAGTCTCTGCTTATAGCTTTTAGATTTCTATCATCTTGAAAACCAGCAGATGCGTATTTGGATGTGCTCTTAGGGTGGCTAGTGATGTGGGGCTACTTGAAGATGAGACAACCCAGATCTCATGCATTTTCCCAAATTCTGACCACCAAGGAAAGTATATCCGAGCATTTGCATCTGTTCCCCTACACTCAAACCTCAGCTGCTGTGCATCCCTGTATATTACTGTAGCCGCACTGATTTCCAGCACTGAAAGATCCATTCTTGAGGTGTTAGTAGAGAGGAAATTTAACTACAGAGAGCAGGAGTCCAGGCGATGTAATTGAGCACTGAAGCCCACCTTAACACTCTCCAGAGCAGAGGATAACTGGCTTATGTAGATTGCTTAGTAGAGGTCTGTCTGCATTGCTCCCATCTGGAAATACCTTTTGGATTTTGGCGTTAGGACTATTAATTGGCCTCTCCTGGTTTGTCATGGACTTGATGCAGATCTGACTGGTAGCTCAACCTGTACTAGAAGGCAGAGGAAAAGCCATTAGGATTCCCCTTTCTAGGCTCCTGGCTCATTTTCCTCCGAAGTCTCATAACTCCTCTATGGCTGTCATTGCCTCTTTTGGGCCAGCACAAGCTTCCTCTAGTGCTGGACTTTGCCCAAATGCAACGGGGCAGATCACAGAGGAGAGACTGGGCTGAGAGGAGAGAGCAACCCAGACTCAATCCAGAGCCTGTTGCAGGACTGTGGTGCTTCGGGCACCGAAAGTGATAGGGGCCCTCGCCTAGAGCTCTGCCCATCCTCTCCTTGGTCTTCTTTTGCAGGAGAAGGTTTCCACAACTACCACCATACATTCCCCTATGACTACTCCACCAGTGAGTTTGGCTGTCGCTTCAATCCAACCACAGTCTTTATTGACTTCATGTGCCTCCTGGGGCTGGCCAGCGATCGCAAGAAGGTCTCCAAGGAGGTCATCTTGGCCCGGAAAATGCGGACTGGAGATGGGAGTCACAAGAGCGGCTGAGTTCCTACTTCCCTTCACACACATCCACACCTCTCCTTCCTCCTTTTTCTCCCTTTCTCCTTTCCTGACCCCTCCGAACACGCTGGACAAAGGTTTAATGTTCTGTTTACTAACTACTGAATAATGCTACCAGTTTGCTTACGATAACGATAATGAGTTTTAACCTCCTCCCATGGTGTATTTTACGTGATGCATTTAAGACCTGGAGCTCTGCCTTTGTAACACCAGGCCACCCCTTTCCCCCACCCCTGTCCCTTTTTGTTCTCATTTCTACTCTGCCCTGTCTTCTGCTTTACTTCATCCCTGCCTCCCCGAGTGGAGGAGCTGGTGGGAAGCAGCTTGGGCCATTGCAGCCCGCTGCATACCACACTGCTGAGGGATGCCCATACCATCCAGCTGAAGAGTTGAGCCAAAGTCAGTGTGACCATCTCCCCAAAATTCCCTCCTCTCCTTCCCCTGTCCCTCCTTTCTCAAGGGCTGCTGATGCTTGGCATGGCTAAACCACTGTCTGGGATAAGCAGCCCTGTCCCTTTCCCTTACTGTTGGGTGCAGAGTGTGGGGAGTTGCTCCCCACCTCTCAGCCTTCTGGTGGTAGGAGGAGAGCCTCAAAGGTGTCTGAGAGCTCCAGGCAGATCTTGGGTGGTTTTGTTGGATGCTGCCGAGATTTTGCCAGCAAATAGGATGTGCCAAAATTGAGAGGGGGAGAAGGATGTAAACCAAAGCTTCACCACTGTATTAAGCTGCTTTACATGCTGGAGGAATAGGATCCCCACAGATGTCCTCGTGTCCCTGCATGCCCCAGAGTTTGGGTGCAGGGACACAGGGGACACGGCAGGTACGGCGAGGGAGCACCTGTGTGCTCAGGAGGGTGTGAGGACATCTTGGAAGACCTACAAAGCGTGTCTCTCCCTCTGCATGGGCTCCGCTTGGTCGATTAACAAGTGCCTGACAAACACTGAGATGGAGCGAGGCTGCAAGGAGCTGAGGGGTTTTGCAGTCCCTGACTCCCTGAGGGATGGGAATGCACTCTCAAGAGAACACAGGAGAGAACGCGGCTCCTTGTTAGTCCCTTAGCTTGCTTCCTGGCTCCCTGTGACTGCCAGCCTGCTGCTCAGCCTGGTGAGCAAGCTGCTGTCCCGCTATGCAGGCAGCGCGGGTGGTGAGGCAGCGCAAAGGTCGGTTATATCACCCGGGCCTGAGACAGCGTGGGCAGGCAGCTGAAGGGCGTGTTGGGAAAAAGAAGTTCCTGTGGGTGTTGTTTCCTGCAAGCTGCACAGGCTGCAGCAGGAGTTCATGTCATGGGTGCAGTGGCCCCTCACCAGGCTGAATGTGCTTTTCATTTTTTTTTCTTCCTTAGCTCCCCTCACCATTATCCATTTTTATTTTTGCAATTAGTTGTAGCAATACTATCGATTATGTTGCTTAAACGCATGGATGGAACCGGAGGAAAGCATAAGAGGTGACCAGGAAGGGGTAACGTTGGAGCAGACTGGTGGCATCCCCCTGGTTCTGGGGGCAGCTCATTCACCCAGCCCCTTGCCCCGCTCCCCACAGATCAGCCTGGCAAGCCTCCCTGCAGTCACCCATTATGGCTTTGCTGCTCTGAGACCAGTGGGAACCAGGACAGCTTTGCAGTGCTCTCTGTAACTCTCTTTAGCTCAGGACTCTGAAAAGCAGCCCTTCTCCTCTCCTTCCCCCTCCCTGCTGCAGCCTTGTCACTGCTCATCAGCAGGGCCTCTCTGCTCTGGGCCACCAGGGCCGACGTGGTCTCCATCTGAGGGCTGTGATGAGGAGCTCACAGCATTCCAAAGGTAGCGGCAATGGGCTGAAGGCAGCATCCTTACAGCCCCGCTGCTTTGTTGGGGTCAAAGGAGAGAAACACATTTAGCTCTACAACTGAGGGCTGCCTTCACCAAACCTCTGTGAGCCCCTTTAAATCTCCAGAGAGGATGAGGGGCTCCAGCCAGAGCTGTGAAGGGGGGAAGGTGAGGAGAACAATTCCTTGGTGCCCCCAGCTTGGTGGCACAACATACCTTGTGGCAGAGAAGCGAGCGTGACATGCTGCAACAGCTCACGTCCTCCCAGCAGAGAAAGCAGAGCCTGACTGACACCAAGGGTTCCTTCTGAATTTCAAGTGCTGATTTGGGTCCAGAATCTGGAATTAGGGTGGAAGCTGAGGAACAGTAACCAAACAGTCCTGGTGTTTGCCCAGTCACTTTCAAGGTAGATTGGCAAATATCTCTGGGTGCCTTAAATCTTTCTTTAATATACATAGAAGTATTGACAGCTGTTTGCTGCTTTTTGTTTTGTTGGTTTTTTGGGATTTTTTTTTCTTTTTTTTTTTTTTGCTGAATTATGAACATTTGAGGGGTTTCTTAATTATTTAATTGCCTACATTGAACTGTGGGTGCAGGTGATTTTGAATGTACTTGAGTTAGAAATTTTTGTTAGATTAAGAAACAGATAGAACATTTTAGGTAGACCTTTGTTGGAGATATATATATATATATCTATATACACACCTATAAATATATATATATATTTTTGGTGGCATGTTTGTATCCTGGATGCGTCGTCTGTATGTTTAGTGTAAATGAGTCTGTGAGAGGTGGAAGCGGATGAGGCGGCAGCGGGGCCGTTCCCTGAGCCCAGGTGAGCAGCTGCCTGCTGTGCCACCTGGGGCAGCGTCATGCCATGCCTCAGTTTCCCTGCATGGGGCTGCAAGCTGCCTGCAGGGAGCTGGGGGGAGGCAGCACCACACTGTGTGTACACCGATGCTGGAAGAAGCGTCTTCCAGGCCTGTTCCCAGTCCCGGTGGTATCACAGAGAACAAGTGCTCGGGGAAGGACTGGAGGGCTGAACCTGCTTGCTGCCTGAGCTCTGTCACTGTTGAGAGTAGGATACGATTTTTCACAGCTTAGGGATTTCTGCATAGTAGTATAGCTCTGTTTTATGTACTGGAAAAGGAAAAAAAACAACGATGACAACAAAAAAAAACCTTTTTGAAATAATTTCTACTAATACGGAAGCAGACATCTGGTTGTGCTGATCTGAAATTTTATTTGTTCATAATAAAAATGGTACTTTAAGACCTGTTGGGCTTCCAGTGTGGCGAGCACGAGAACTTAGGAGGCACACTGTCACCCGTGCCTTTGGCTGAGCTGGCCACGGTGGTCCTCGTGGGTCCCTTCCAATATGGGGTACTAGGAGATGCCAAACCGCAGCCCTGCTCCTCCCACCGTTGGCTAGGAAAGGGAGATCACCCTCTGCCTCTGTAAGGCAGCTGAGCGAGCGGCTCACGACGGCTGCTCCCTCCCGGCACGCCTGCTGCCCGCCGCGGGTTACTGCAGGTTACCCAGCCAGGCCCTCTGCCAGCGCCCGCGGCCGGCGGCCATGCATGCGGCACAACACGTAATACCGGCAGCCCGGCCCCGCGTCACACGAGTTCATTCACCTCGGCCAGGGGAATTTTCCTGCCGCTGCCGGCCCTGCTCTCCCCATCCCTTTTCGGAGCTGGAGGGAAGTGAAAGAAAAAAGGGGGCCTGCCCGCACCAACTATCGCTTTAACTGCTGTCTGCTTCCCCCCTGCCTCATCCCACCACCCTTCAGGCACGGCGGGGGCTGCATGGCCGCCCTGGGCTGGTGCAGGGCTGCTTGTGGTATCCAGCGCTCTTCCGATTCAGCACAACTAAACCAGTGAGGCAGAAGGCCCATCTCCAACCCTGATTATGCAGCCAAGCCTAAAAATAAAGTTAATGATCCCTCTGCCTGCGTTTCACGAGAGCAGAGCTCAGATCTCTGCCTCTCCCTCTTTCTCCAAGGCTGTCATTAAATCCCCTGCCCAAAATACGCTTTCCGGCACTATCGAGCCCTCCAGCGCTGCCAGCTCAGCGCCGAGCTCGCTGCCCGGAAGCGTTTTAAAGCGATTCCTGTTCCTTCTCTGCGTGATCTATGAATTAGGGGTGCCATCCCGACGCACCCCAACGCTGCTTCTCTGCGGATCTCCCCCCGACCGAGGCAGGGACGGGTTAAGGCGCCGCCGGGAAGGGAGGGCAGCTAAACAAGCGACCGCTTGTTCGCACCCACCGGCGGGAGGGACCGAGCGGAGCAGCCTGCGGGCGGACAGCTGGGGGCTGCGGGCACGGCCCCCTCCATCCTCTCTCAGTCCGGGGTCCCTACGCACCGGGCGGACCCGCGAACACGTGGATGCGGCGACCCCCCCCCCACTCCCCGGCTGGCGCCAGGCGGTTCGGCCCCGGCTGTCGGAGCGCAGCGCACGCCGCTCCCGCCCATTGGCTGAGCCCAGCCGCAACGGCTGACGGTGCACAAAAAAAACCACCTCGGGGAGGAGGGGGGCAGGCTGCGTGTGCCTGGGGGTTACTGTCGGTCAGCCCACGGCCTCCCAGAGCGTGTCGGCCCCGGCTGTTTACAGCAGCCCGCAGCTCCTGACCCGCGCGGGGCCAATCGGCGGCTCTCCTGCCTTGTGTGATCCCGCCTGGCCCAATCCGCGGCCCGGCCTCCGCGCTTCGGCTCCGCTCGCGGGGCCGCCCTCCCGCCGCGCCCCGGGTCCCGCCCGCACCCGGCTGCGGCGAGGCCCCAACGGGCGGGGCGTGCAGAGTGTCGCCGCCGGAGCCGGCCCCCAGCCCCACTGCTGAGCACGGGCTCTTCCAGCCCAGCGCTGCCCCGGACCTGCTGCGGCACGTGCTGAGCTTTGTGATAGCGAGCTCCTCTGCTCGGCCGTGTGTGTGTAAACTCGTGCGTCCAAACAGCGTCGTGCAGTTGAGCGCTCCGTGCACGCACAAAGGCCGTGCTGTGGATCCGGTCGCTTTGCTGCTGAGCGCTGCCGTCCCTAAAGACAACGCAGCCCTCTCTTGCTCGGAATTCTTAACTGCAGCGACCTGTCAAACTTTTCTTCCTCGATAAGCTCTACGGAAAACCACAGCGCTTTGCAGAACAAGCAGGATTTCGTAATGGAGTGACAACAGCTGTGACATGCCAGTTTGGCACTGTAACAAACACATCTGCTTGTCTCACGTGGTTTGTCTCTTTTGCTTCTCCTAAAATAGCGTCCTGCAAAACCCTGCTCTCTGCTGCTCCATCCGCTGTGCTGCCCGCCCTTCTCCAGCCCCCACACTCGGTGCTGGTGACACCTGCTGCAGGGCTTGTGGCAGGCAGAAACACGGGGGGACTCACACAGCCCTCATGTTGCACTTCTCTTTTCGAGCTGTTGGGTTGAGCAGCGATGATCAAGACACCAGGTATTTAGCTGCCGTTCGATCACCTAAAACAGACCCAGCCTGACCCCGAATCCCAAAGAAATGATGCTGAGATGCATTGCTCCTGGGTGACCACCAGGAAGCGCATCATTGGAAAACTGACGTAAGTGAAGTCAGAGTCGTGGGACATTACCTGGGAGGTTCCAAGGCCCTCCCACTTCCAGCGGGTGAGGATGTCAGGCCATGCTGTGCTCACCTGCCCTGAATTCCCCTCCAGCCAAAATTCCTCCAACCCAGCCGAGGGCTGAAGTATCTCTTGTCACTGGCAAAGATGGCGGGGGCAGGTTTCAACCCACTTCAGCAATTTTAAAGTGATGCATGAGATCCACGCAGGTTAAATAAGCATCTTTTATAGTCGAGAGAGACAGGGAGGCGGTTCCCAGGGTGACTCACAGCAGCAGCCTGAGATACCAGGTTTGGAAAAGGGTGAATCACCTCCAAGTGGTGCCTCTATTCTTTTCATACCCTGATACCTCCATTGAGTTGGATGAGGCTGGTGCAGTGGGCCCCACTCCTGGGTGTTATTGGTGGGAGCCCTCAGTCTCCAGCAGTGACACCCAGAACGCAGCAAGGAGTGTCAGCATGAGAGCACACACCCCAAATTACCACGATGTCTGATGGCACACGCTGAATATCCCATCTATGGGAACAGAGCTCAGTGTGCCACTCCTGACCCACGAGCCCACCTCAAACCCACAAATGTGAGTGTGCTCTTTGGGCTAATGGGCACGCGGTGTACTGGGATTGATGTGGTAGAAGAGATTGTGGACCCACGAGAGTCCTCAGGAAATATCAAGTCACTGTAAAAGCGCTGTTAACAATGCACCAGCTTTGCTTTAATGTTTGTGTGCAATTTATTTTCTGTGTTTATGAAAATTTTCTTTGGCTCTCTCCAATTCCTGTTTGGCTGCGTCACGTGCAGGCACAGCATTGGGGGGTGTATGAAAAGCGCATCAAAAATGGATGCTTTCCCGTTGCAGAAGTCAGCTATACCAGCATCAGCCTTCATTTGGATTCAGGGCAAACCTGAGAATCAAAGGAAAAACCCCTTGGTCTTTTCAGATTTATCTGCAGACAAAGAGCTGGGATTTCCCAGCTGTCTGGGGTTGGTTTTTCTCCAGGCCGTTGTCTCTTTCAGTGTTTTATTTCCTTTCCTTTTGATTCAGACTCCTTCCATCACAACACGTATAATCAGCGCTTTCGCACACAAATACAGCTGAAAAACCTTTTCCAAGCAAAGACCAGAAACATTTTGAAAATACCCAAACCAGAATGAACTGATGCAGCACAAACACTCCCCATCCCTCCCCCCCCCCCCCTCTATTTTTTCTCTTCTACAAGATGCTATTTCTGGTTTCTGGCAGCACATCAGTCCTGATGGGACGATGGCAAGAGAGATCCCCTGGGTGGGATGGAGCTGCTCAAGAGGTGATGCAGGCTCACACCCCTTGGGCTGGGCCAGCCTGGAGCCTGAGTCACTCATCATGCATTTAGTTCTCACTCTGCTATTGGCTTCTCACACACACCGGGCAGGTCTCCTAATCCTCCTGCAGCTGGCACAGGTGATGCTTTCCTGTTTCTCAGATTTTCTGCTGCGGTCTCTGGAAGAGAGACTTGACATTCAGTGTCTGGCATGGGGAAGTAGGGTTTGGTTGGGCACATCCGTGGCTGTGGTGGGGACCTTCTGTCTCACCACTTGGGGTTGAGCTGCCCGTGTTGTCAGCTCTGCCCCCTGACAGCCCAGCAGCACAGTGCTGAGCCATGCTGCAGGCAGATCCCAAGCTGCATGAGTGCTGCGGGCTGTCTCTTTGCCCTTCAGTTGCACAACAGCCATACATCTCCATTCCACATGGCCAGCAAGTACAGACATTTCTAACCCAAATGTTTGCCTGGGCACAGCATACAGTGTCAGCAACAGTGGCCTCTGACTCTCTCTGGTCTGTGGGAGGCAGGTCAGCTGCCTAGCCTCGTGGCACCAGCTCAGCACAAAGGGCAGTAGCACACATAATTACAGATGCTCTTGCTGTTCATTGCCATGTTCACGTGCAAAAGACTGCTCAAAACACATCAAACAGTATATATTTACTTGGCTGGGATTAGGCATTGTATCTCTCATGAAGACCCCACTTTGGAGCACATAGGCCTGTTAAGTGCAATCAGTTCCCCTTTGTACAAGGGCTACTGAGGGGAAAGGAGCTGTCTGTGATCATGAGGGGCCTTAGTGCAGCAAAAAGAAGAGCAGTACTCAGTCAGTCTATTAACTTAAACTAACAGGGCAAAGGGATCATCTTTAAGTATAATTCCCCCATCATCAGTGAAAATCACTGAGACACCCTGGCAGCTGGCATCAACAGAGCACCTCCCAGGAAAGTGGAGCTTTACAGCTGCTGAAAATCTTCCCCTTTGCTCCTGTGTTTGGAAATAGTTTTTTCATGGGTGAGAGGACAGGGCTAGGCAGCTCTTTTGGGGGGCAGATGGGGATGCCAGTGCAAAGCCATTGTTACTGCAAGAGTGATTGCAGGGTAGGCTGGCAGCAGAGGGCAAGAATGAACTGAGCTTCTGGAGAGCTGTGATTGAGCCATTGGGAGAGGGGGTGGCAGCTAATTCCAGTTAAGGACGTGACAGGCAGTAAGTGGCACAATGCACTGCCAACGAGTCAATCACAGTGACAAGCAGAAGTGAGATGCCTGGCAATGCAAATCTCAGCAAAGCTCATGCAAAGCAGGGTCTGTCTGCAAGGGCTCAATGTGCATCTGATTTCTCAAATGTCAGCTCTGTAATAACTGGATGAGGAACCTGGCTTCGTGAAACAACCAGCATTGCTTATTTCAGCACTTAAACCCACAGCCAGTGGCTCACTGTCACCTGTCACCTTTACGTGCTTCCCTGCTAGTCTATGTTATGCTAGTCCTTTTGTCATATGAACCACAAACCACCACCCATTTTTAATTTCTGGCTCTGGGATTTCTGAATTCTTTTGGAACCTCTCACAAAATGCCAGCAGGGTGAAGAAGAGCAAGAAGTGTCACCCAACACACTGACCTCCCCTCCACCACTACAACAGCTACCTACACCAAGCATGGCAGCACAACCCTCTCAATTTTCACCACAATAAAACAGGTCTAAAACCATTCCTTCTCCCCACCACATACCTGGAAGAAGCACAAAGGTTTCTCTGTTCCAGTTCCTTCTCAAAAACCCATCTCCTGCTGTTTTCCTGGTCACACCAGCTTCCTGCTCAGCTGAGCAGTGAGTCAGAGTACCCAGATCAGACCTTCAGTTCCTCCTCTCCTCGTGGCTGTTCGAGTCCCTCCGCAGCAGGACATGGCTCTTGGCAGGGTAGGCAGAAGACTCTTTGGTAGCCCATGGACTTCCCCACTACAGCAGCCCTTTACCCTCATCCCCAGCCCCTCTGCGTAGGGCAGGAGCCTCTTGGAGTCTCAGGCTCCATGGAGGGGAAAAGACACAGCTGGAAAAGGAAGAGTTTCAGAGCACTCACCCTTTCCTCCCCTGTGGACACCCAAGATGATAGCAGTCTTCTCTCCCAGTTCAATGACTGGCATTACATTCAAATGTGCCAGCTGTATATTACCTGCAGCCCAGATGTCTCCAGAACCCCTTGCTGTGCAGCCAGGAAAGATGTTTCCTCCATCAGCAGCAGAAGACATGCAGGCAAAAGTAAGAGAAGCCAACTGAGATCACTGGCAAAGCTGCCAGACTGAGCCAGTTCTGTCTACAAAGCAGCCACACTAATTGAAACCTGCTGAAGAAGTAGACTGTCTTGTTAACCACATGTGTAGGAAAGCCCCAGGTGAACCTCTTCACGAGTACCCAGTGCAGTATGCCATATGGCCGAGATCCCAGGAAGCTCTCTGTTGAGGGCCTGAGCCATCCTGCTCTGCTGGGTTCCCACGTAGAGCAGGTATGCAATTTGCTAGCTGCTGGATGCCATGTAGTCAGTGCTCCTCCTAACCCTACAGTCTGTGAGGAATTCACACAGGCAGCTCCAGCACCAGCATGTTACAGTGCAGAGAAGGTCATTGCTTCATATAAGAGTCAGCTGGACCACCTGTAAACAGCTCTGCAACTCCATAGCATCTGAGGGAGTGACTTGATAACAGAAATGTTGACATGAGACAGAAATCTATGGAGATCATTAAAAAAATCAGAAACCAGAAGTGGTCATAGAAAATAACAACAGAACCATTAAAGTTGGAAAAGACCTCTAAATCACCTAGTACCACCATCAGTTCATCACCACTGTACCCACTAACTACGTCCCTCAGTGCCATGTGCCCTTTCCTCAAACACCACCAGGGACAGTGACTCCACCAGGTCACACATCAGATGAGAGTTCAGAGCAAACTAATCTTTCCAGGTTTTCCCTTTCCTGTTGTTCTCTGTCCATAGCATGGTGGCCCATCTGAACTTGCGTTCATATCCACATAAAAATGATAGCGTTGGCATGCCCAAGGACTGATCCATCTGCCTAGAGATCAAGCTTATTCCTAATACACCTCATGCCACAGGATCACACACTCTGCCAAGGGCATACATCTTGGCGACAAGTCTGTGCTGAAAGGGCTGATTGTGATGCATTGTTGTGTCTGTAGGCGCATGCTTTGCTTGTTCAGGGCAACGATGCCGCTCATTTCAGCTTAAAGGCATGGGGCATTTCCAGGTACCAACAGTTCATTTCAGGTAGGTTGCATGTTCCCCTAATCAATCATCCCGCTAATTAAGTTTGCTTTTCACCACCCTAGTAAAGCAGTGCCTCCCAGAGTCATAAAAACCGCTTTGTGCAAGTCTGCATTTAAGTTCTATATGTTTCTATAGATTTGAATGGAGAAATGGTTGTCAGGAAACATGACTGGGCAAAGACAAGAAAGACACATCCTAAGAAGATATTAAGTGAAAGCAAGGAGCAATAAGCTCTGGAGACTGGTAATCCTGATGAGTTTACAAGAACTGATAGACTCCAGGGCCTGATGTTGAACAAGGCTGCCAGCACACATTAGCATCTTCAGCAGGTTGTATAACTCAGATCACACCCACAAGGGCACTAGCTGCTGCACGTAAGTGAAGACTATGGAGTTACATACGCACCTAATGAAACAAAGTGCCCTCTGAAGGAATTTCTAAACACCTGCCTAGAAGCCGCTGCTGTTTCAGGACAAGTTTCCTGTCTCCTGTTTCCAAGCACACACATTGGGGTTGGCTTCTCAGTTCCAGCTGGGCAACAACAGTGAATGTGAGTGAGTACACAAGTCATAAGCATTCTGTGAATAGTCACTCACTTATTTCTAATAACAGCTTGATTCTATTAATAACAACAGCTAATAGAAGATAGTATAAGGAATAGCAGCTGTAATCTTTTTCTTCCCCTAACAATAAAAAAGGGAATTATAGCATCTGTTGGAAGAAACATATTAAAGATGGTACTTGCTGTGGTATGAGGTGGCACCTGTAAATCTCGGTGGTGTGTCCTGCAGATGCTGTCAGTGCAGGACAGCTTCTTTGGCCAAACAAGCCACCTGCCATGAAACAGTTCATGGAAAGCCACGTGAAGATCTTTTCCACTGCTCACAGCATTCAAAGGAAGAGGGTCCCATGTGAGAGGCAGCTAACCATGCTGCTCCATCACCCACACATCGCTGCATGCTCCAGTGTATGGCTGAGGACCACAGACTGGCAGACCCAACCCCACCATTAGGCACCCTGTTTGCAATCTGCAGTTTTTCTAAAGCACGTGCTTATTTCAGGTGTCTCCATAAGTGATGCCTCAAGGCTGATGCTGGTGTCCAGGGAAACTATGCAGATTCAGCATTTCTAATGTGGAAAAACAACCATATGTTGCAAGTTGCATTGCCCCAAAAAAGAAAGCAGCAACATTTTTACCTTGCAAGCCTCCCCCTGGATGCGCCTCCAGGTAATCTGTGTTCCCATCTCTCTGGGGCTGTCATGGCTGTACCTCCACTTAAGGAACAGATTTCTCCATATGTGCATAAAGAATGTGAGTTGTTTGAATTACTATTGCAACCAAACTAGCTTTACTGAGTCAGACCCAAAGCATCTTCTGATTAACCACAGGCAGCAGCAGATGCTTAGAGACTGAAAGAACAGACATATTATCTCTAGCCTTTTATTTTTAATAACTACCAATAGTGTCCTCATCTGTGAAGTACTCCTCCCAAATAAGTGCTTAAAGGCTCGAACCAGGTCACACAGTCTTGCACATAATAGCCACTCTGGCCCTAGATAGAGCCCGCAGCCCAAGAGGCAGAACCGCAACATCCAGATGCAGGCACAGAGGTGCCTTGTAAGAAGCAAACACAAAGGACTCATCACAAAGCTGAGAACCAAATGCAATCTCTCATGACCTGCTCCTGGACTGTGTCCTCAGAACCATCTGTCTAAAACTTGTTGGGAACAATCAAACTAACCAAATAAACACCTTGACAGCAAAAACATGTTTCCAGAGATTCCAGTGGTGTTCCAGCCCCGATCGCTGAAGTTTCACACACACACCTGGCCTCTGTGAGCACACACGCTGCATGGCACTAACACACACCTCACTGAAGAAGCACTCGAGCATAGCTTCCTGCTTCAGCAGATGTGTTTCCTGTTATCTCTGCTAACACCTTCAGCCCCAGCACACTGATGTGAGCAACATCGTAATTTATTAAGACACAGCACGCTTTTCTGCTGTTTTCCCCTTCTTCACTGTCATCACTGTTTAAGTCCTGGCTGTGAGAGCACTCTCAGCTCAATCAGCTGATGCTGGCAGCCCAATGAGCTACAGTCAGCAGATGCTTGCAGTCAGCAGCTGGCTTCCAGCTCTCACCTCAGGCAGACCACAAAGCACTTCTGTGCCCAGCACCTCACCAGGGAGCGAGAGAAGACCCTCATCCCATGGGACCTCGTGAGCCCATGCATCTCCTGCAGCTACTGGATTCATTTAGTGCCCAAGTAAAATAAACCAAACTGGGTGCGATTGAAGATAAAGGGCAAAGTGAGCTAGCTCAGCTTTAAAGGTATTAGTCATGAATTTTTACTCACTCAAAGTTCTCAAAGCTTGTTTTTCCTTTTTCCCCCCTCTTATCCCTTTCATCTGTGTGAAACACAGGTGATGTCAGTTGTGCTGAGACAGTCCCTAAAATTTTGCTTAGCTTTGACACTTCCACCTCTATCTCAGACTTCAAGGAAAGTCTGCGGGATGCCAGCAGCTGTAAGGCTAAAGGAACTTCTTTCCAGATCCTTTCTACCAGTGCCAAATTGTTATCAGTTCCCCATGTTTCAAGCAGAAACCTTCCACTTCAGAAAGCAGCGTGCTTTGCTGTCTGCCCCCCTGTGCACCAACAAGCAACAAGGCTGTCCAGGGAGGTGGTGGAGTCACCATCTGACAAGCAGTCAAGAAATGTGGAGATGTGGCACTGAGGGACATGGTTAGTGAGCATGGGCTGGTGGTTGGAGCAGGTGATCCCAGAGGTCTTTACCAGCCTTGATGATTTTATGATAGCCTGCTTCCTGTGCCCTCTGAGGCTTCCAAACTGCTCTGCCAGCAGCTGGGAACCCGAGCAGATGCCACCTTTGTTCGGAAGGGTGGCATTTAGAGAGCTACAGATAATCAAGTGGGAGTTCTCCATGGCTGCTTTACCAGAGTTACTAGAGAGAAGCAGCAAGAACCTCAGGATTGAATCCCATCAGTTTAGCAACTGAACTAATTACAGTGCAGATAGAGCGGGTGAAGGAATGCGTATAAGGTAATCAAGTAACACAACACCTACTCAAGTTAAACTCCAGGGACTCACACTCCCTCGCCCCAGAGAAGTGTCTCTGGTGTGGCCCCACATGCTACAAAGTGAACATACCAGCTCCTCCACTGCTTCCCCTGGCCTCCCTCATTCTCATGAAGGATCAGAGCATTTTGTGTTTGTTTGCTTTTTCACCCCACCTGACACACGAAACATGTACTGAACTGGGACTCAGGGAGTCTGGATGCTCATTCACATTCAGCCAGTGACCTACAGGTTAACCTTGGCCATGCCTTCTTGTTCCTTAATCAAAGGGAACAATCCCCATCTTCACGAGCCTTTTGCTATACATCTATACTGCAGTTTATGCTGTACATACTAAAGGAATAATTGGACCTGACTAGATCCCCAGAGTTTTGGGGAATTGGTTGTTTCCAAAGTATCCAAAGGTCTATTTGATTGTCTGCTTTTACATAAGAACATTTTACAGATGGAAAAAATAGACCAACTGCAGATCAGAATATTTAAATTAAGCAATATAAAAGTTTGCTGCTACTTTGTTTGCTCTGTGATGAAACAGCAAGGAAATATAGCTACTGGAAACCTTTCAGCTGTGATATCTGCTCTTCAGATATCAAAGGAGATGAGAGCTGTTCAAATGTAGTAAGATTCCCTATGGACACTGTTTGAAGATCAAACATCTGTAACTACCTCAAACAGGACAGCCTGCCAACCACCACAGGGACATGGTCACACTAACACAAGTGCCAGCTTTTCTGTTTGTCTGCAAACAGTGGGGCCAGAGAGTTGCTGAATCTCTCACTGACCACAGAAGCCAAAGAACAGTAAACTTCACGGGTGATAAGAATGATACCAATCAACAGGGAAACCAGCTGATTGATGCATAAGCCACACTCTGCCACGACAGAAGCACAGGGGTTACCTAAGTGAAATGAACTGGTCAGGCACTGCAAGCAGACAAATATCCCCAAGATTAAAATCACCTAACCAAGATAGCAGCTCAAGGACAAACCTCATCACAAAGAGGGCCTAGCCTCCAGCTCCTCAGATAACACTGCTAAAGCTCTGCCTTCCAACCTGAGATCTGTGAGGTCACCAACTGAGAATTATCCTGGTTTAGCCAAAGACACCCCACATCAGAGCTGCTCTGGTGTAGAGCCTACAGACCTGCCATTAAATTGCTCAAAAGACCCTAGACCCAGGCCAATCTATGATTCTATGATATAGTAGGTCAGATTACCATATCAACATAAGAGAGAAAATTCCAGAAACCCTCACTGTAAATAAGACCAGGGATGCCAGGTCACTTCTTCCTCCAAATACAGAATATTCTAGAACTTCAGAAATACCTTCAGGCATTAGACTTTCAGAATTGCTTCTGGTTCCTGATCTTATTTGCCTTCAGACCTTCTCCTGCAGTCTCTCCAAAGCAGAAAACAGCTGGGAACTAGGGAGAATTGCAGAAGGCAACTCTCTGCTCAGAATAATTACGTTTTCTTACCTGAGAACTGGGCATTAGCTATGCTCCCCTTCCCTTATGTGGTACCAATCATAAAAGGTAGTTTCCAAATACATCTACTTCCTCTTCTCTCTAGCAGCTGTCTTGCTAGCTTTCAACAACCAAAGCTTTAACCACAATCAAAGACCTGAGGTTAAATCTCTAGATATGCACTCAGAGTCTTGCTGTAAGCCTATTGTTCCCCTATTGCATCATAGCATCAGCCTCTATATTCTCATTCCCAACTCAGCTCCCAGATAACCTTTTGGAGGTTCCTAACCCAGCAGTTCCATTTTATAGCAAAGCCTCACTGCTCAGCTTCCCTTCATCCCCCCAGCCCCTCACTCCCCACACCTGGAAGAGGAAACGAGGCACAGCTGAAGCTCAGCATGCCTCCTTGTGAAGGGCCAGTCCAATTTTCCTCAGCAGAGAAATTACAAGCCAGTGCTAGTTTTGGTAGAAGCTATCCAAGATGGGCAGTTGAACCCAAAATGATGTCTGAAAGTAATCTATTAGCCTGTTTGAACATGAGAGTGATCCATCATCTTAGCCCTGAACAGAGCACATGGGGAACCACTCCAGGGTTTATATATGCTGAAGGTCTGAAGGTGATTTTGGGAATCCTACCAAAGATACTGTGAAGGGCTCCATTTCCTGAGAGACAGTTTCTACCATACTAGAGTACTCTGGAAATTTTGGCCTTTGTCCATTCAAGGTAACCTGGTTGAGGGGAAGGGAGAACAGCTCCAAATTACAATTCAGCTGATGTTACAAATGACATATTTGTGACAACTTTCTCATTATTATATAGCTTATCGCATTTTGCCTGTGTGCTTTAACTCAGCTTAGATGAAGCCTCAGGAATGTCTCCTGGTCGCTCAGGTCTTCATCAGAACACAGAGCACACACTGTGGCCAGGGCCAAGAGAACATGGCAGTGGGGAATGTTCCTGTTTTGCTGGGTCACTGAAGGAGGTCCTTTCTTTGTGACATGAGTGGGTAAGATGGTGGTCATGACAGGACTTTGCAGAACTCTTCCCTTCTACATCATCAGTGCAACTGCTGCTAGAGAGAAGGAAGAGAGAGTATGGAAACTGGTGGAAATGCTGACAGAATCCTGATGCCCAGATCTTCTATCTGAGAGGAGATTTGCTGTTCAAATCAGCCTGGTGAACAAGATGAAATCTGATTAGTTGTCTGTCTTCTGTGCCAGTATGGCCAGAAATTATTTCAAACTACTGTTCCTTTGGCCAGATATTTGATAGAGTGCCACAGAATAATATTTATTAAGGGAGTGGAGAAATCCTGACTGGATAAAAATAGCAAGGCCTGGATTAGAAACTGGCTGGCAGATGAGGAACAGAGCTCCACTGTTGCTTCAGATTGCCTGGTGTCACCAGAAAGGTTCTGTACAGTGTTGGCATAGGTCGGCTCAGCTAAGGCAGATTGACACAGAATGCACAAGGCTGATCTGGAGAAGCACAGTGAGAAACACCAGCTCTTTTAAAGGATGACTGGCTGATATCTTGATCAAGAGAGGGAACACACAGACGAAATAGGCTTTCACTCAGGTTGGCTCCGTGCAGTCCAACAAAGCTGGAAAACATGCCATTGGAAGGGAGGTGCTCAGAAGGGTTTGCTTTTCTGCCTTGTTAGATGGCAAGTTTGTGCTTGTAATACCAGGAGGAGCAGAGCAGTATCCACGGTTCTCACATAATTCATAGAAAAAGGACAACCTTCCTCCCTGCCCTGCCCCCCACCCCAGTTAAAAATGTCTTTTGACAGGATTTTTTCTTTTTTTTGGCCATAGATATTTTTTCCTTTATGAACCGGCACCTCCTTCCTCCAGTGATGTTCCTAGTGGACAACTAAAAATAGGTAAGGGACTGGAAGTCCCATTCTCCACAAGCCATTGGGTTTTGCTCCCTCTTTGGATAGGTACAAGAAGAATCTCTTAGTAGCCACTTCTAGAAAAGGTACCAGTTCATCCTCCAGTGCCAGTGAGCTATGAGCCCCATTCCCTAAAGATGATAGACAGATCGTGTCTGAGGTGCAGTGTTTGAGGTGTGCTTGGAGGGCATAGTCACCTCTGCTCACAACACAGGTGTCACACCTTTCAGTCACACCAAACTCTGAAAGTGGTTTTATACACTCAGACATGCACACAGGGTTTCCTCCATGACTTCTTATCACTTGTGGTCTGTTGCCAATACAGCCAAGGGAGCATTCAGGTAAATTAAATTATATGAAGGCTTTGACGCTGATTATTAAGACAAAGGCAAAAGTCTGCCAAGGTCTGTGTTGTGCCAGGTGCTATACAACACACACTGGGAGATGCTCACTGCCTCCAAAAGCTTATGGTCTAAGTAGAGACTTTGGCTGTGAAGGAAGGCTGGATTATGTGAAAGTGGGATAGTTTATCCACAGTGAGAGGCTGAGCTGGAATTAGAAGCCCCTGTGTCCTGAGCAGGATCCGGTAAGTTCCCTGATCATCACCACCTACAAATCATTGATACAGTCTTTAATAGGCATAATAAAAGCCTCCCTGAAAGTGGCCACGCAGAATTCCTGCAGACATTTTGTCCTTTCTCTGGTTGCAAACCATGGGTGTGTAGGGCTGTTCCAGCAGCTGCGTGCAAGGCTTCGGACGTAGCAACAGCTACAGACTGGCTGAGAGAATGACTCCTGACGTCTGCAATCACCCATCAGCACGCCCTGCGGTGCTATAAAAAGAGCCGTGAAGAGAGCACGGCGCTTTTCGTCCGCTGAAGTAAGAGCTGGAACAGCATCGCCATCCTTGTGTCAGAGAGGGAACTGCAGGAACAGCACGTCCCGAGTCGGTGCCTTCAGCTGCATGGAGGGTTACACGTCCCTCTTTGCTCACCCTGACACGATGAGGTCTGGATCATTTTGCTGCATTTCTGAAATCTAAGGAGACGAAGAGTGGGATTCTTCCTCCAAACACGCACTGCTATGAAAGCTGTCAGCATAAACTCTGGGAGAAAATATGACTTGCAGCGTGGCTTCAGGTAATGACAAAGTTATCTGAAGTACCTCATTCTAGAAGATACAACTCAGTGATGGATTAATATGAACACTCGTTGAATCACAGAATCACAAGGTTGGAAAGGACCTACAAGATCACCCAGTCCAACCATCCTCCCATCACCATTGCTACCACAAGCCACTAAACAAGCCACAAGCTCCTCATCCAGATGCCTATTGAACACTGCCAGGGACAGTGACTCCACCACCTCCCTGGGCAGCCATTGCAGTGCCTGACCACTCTCTGAGAGAAAAAGTTTTTCCTCATGTCTAATGTGGTGGCCACTGCAGTTTCTTGCCCTCTCCTCACTATTGGTGTGCATGGATGGTGTAATTAATGCCTTGTGCTCTAAACACAGAGCTCATTCCTACTTTGCATGTGTTAAAAAACAGTGCAACATTGCTATTGATTTGTACTCTGAGTCCAGATGCAGGTCATCAAATGAACTTTGGAGCTTGGGAAGAGCTCACTTAGTACAGCATCCTCTTCTGCACCTATCAGGCACCCATCCCAGCCCCCTGGGGTCTCAGACCCCAGTAACCCCGGATCAGAAGGTTCCCATTTCACAGGACAGTCTGGTAGCCACCTCATTAATGCACCCCCCATCTCACCATTAATGTATTGCAGGGAGTAACCTCCCTTCCCTTCCTCTCCCAAGAAGCATGCCATTCTGTTGTCTGTTTTCTGACTCCAGGCAAGTTGTTACCTGTGCTTTGACTCAGTTTTCAGCAGTCGCTCAACAGCTGACATTTAGTAGCATACGGGGAGGCTGTAGTGGACTGTGTTCTGGGATGCTCCAGTGATGGAGGTCTGGTAAGGATGACTTAGTAAAACAGTGGTTCAAGCAAGCTTGGCTGCTAGCAGCTGTGACAAACAAACAGCACGGCCAGAATAATTTGCTGTTGTGCCTTGACTCCTCTCAGCAGCACCTAACCAGACCGATGCCTTCTTTCCTTAGGTGTGCTTCAATATTCACACTCCGTAGAATTACTGCTTCTAGTCACACATCTCTTCCCTTCAGTCTCTGGGTCTCACCTCCTTCAGAGAGTGTTATGCTCCAATAGCACTCCTCTCTCTGGCAGCCCTCATCAGTGGTGAAACGTTGTCCAGGCTGACAGTAGGGAAGCCAAGGGACTTGTTCCCAGCAGGCCAACAGAAGTGCTGCTTTATTGTTTACGTGGCAGCTGGTTTCCTGGGACACTTATAACAGAGGTTAAGGTTGTATAACAACAATCTTCCAACAGCCATCAATAAAAGCACCCCCTCCTTGAAAATGTGAAAGGAAGCTGGATTCTGTCTTTGTCAGCAATGGCATTTAAGAAGGATTCGTAATAGATTTTACAATGCCAGTTTACCCTGAACTTCTTGGAGCTGTTTCTTCATCTCAGCTGCCTGAGTCAGTCTCCAAGCTACTGATCATCATCATTTATTGGGGCTGACTGGATATTTTGGCAGAAGAGGTGATCCTGGTCAGTTCTGGAGCCAGAACCTGAGCCATGGGTTTTATTAGCAAAGGATTCAGCTTTCTTTACAGCTCATTGGGAGCCACAGCACCACACAGGCTGATCCAATGCTCATCACTGAAAGGCAGCCACTCCCAAGGTGGAAAGTAGCAACAAGTAACACAAGGAAAGCCAAGTGAAATTCTTAGCCAAAGACAGACCAAGAAAGATTCATTGTTTAAATGCAAGTGCACTGAATGCATGAGATCTCTCACACAAACAGCCAGGCCCACCACTCAGCCCATTTGGGGCAGCTCAGGGAGGTCCCGCACGCCTCCTCAGCCTTGCTACCTCCAATGAAATACCACAAGATTTTTGACATTGGTGTTCATCATAAAGCCTCACTGCCTGCGGCTCAGGACTCTGGGCTTGCCTTTCACTTGTGAGAACAGCATGTTCCCAGCCCTCCTGATTCGAAACAAGCCCCAAGAGTACCTTAAAGGCTTGGACACAAATAGCTCCCACTGTGTATTATTCTCAAACCAGTCTCATGATTTTGCAGGCCTGACTCATCCCAAGTAAATGCCAATGGTTTGTCATGTTAGTCATCATAGGCAAAGAAGAAGGACCTCACTGGACTTGCACCAGCACTGTATTTACTACTATTTTAGGGCAAAGAGCTGAAGAAGAAGTGCAGGACCCTTACCCTGGTGTTAGTTCTAAGATCCTACGGGTCACAAGCGTACACAAGTGTGGTTCTGGACCTCCTTTGCATTCCCCTGATGGCTTTGCATCCATCTCTCTCTTGAAGATCAGTGAGCTGTGGTCCTTCCTGAGATGTCTGTAGAAGACTCAGCAGCAGTACCATCCTGCCCTTAGGAAGCTTGCCACAAGACACACGGAGGCTGCAGAGAGCACAGGTCAGGGCTCTGCAGGCCCTTCACCAGCAGCTTTGCTAGGAGGTCTCTTGACTTGAAGGCATACTCAGTAAATTTGTGGATGACATTAAGCTGGGAAGAGGTAAATGTTCTCTCAAAAGCAGTGAGGTCTTGCAGAGAGGTTGTGAAAAACTGAAGGGCTGAGCAATCCCCAGCTGCATGAAGTTTAACAGGAGCAAGTGCTAGATTCTGCACCTGGAACAGGACTGAGCTCTGCTGTCTGATGGCAGTGACAGGGCCTGAGGGAACAGCATGGAGCTGCATCAGAGGAGGGGCAGGTGGGGAATCAGGAAAAGGTTCTGCACCAGAGGACAGTGGTCACAGCCCTGAGTGCTGGAGTTCAAGGAGCATTTGGACGGCACTCCCAGACACAGAGTTTGAATTTTGAGTGGTCCTGTGTGGAGCCAGGGGTTGAGCTCGATGATCCTTTGTCCCCTTTCCAATGAAGGAAAATTTAGATGAGGTGTTAGAAAGATATTGCTTATCCAGAGGGCATTGAGGCGGCCCTGGCACAGACTACCCAGAGAAGCTGGAGTGCTCCATCTGTTCAGGGCCAGGTTGGACAGCTGGTGGGAGGCAAGGCTGGGTGGAGCCAGATGATCTTTACGGTTCCCCACGACCCAAGCCATTACACAATCCTATGAGTCTTGCGGGTCCCTCCCAACACGGGATATCCTAAGATCCTGTTATTCTATTCACGGTGACCCGGAGATTTCACCCCCGCTGGGGACTCGAGGCTCATAGGTGTGGAGGAGAGGGGGGAACCCCAACAAACCCGGGCCGTGGCAGCACACCTGCGCAAGGGATGCTTCCCAGCGGCAGGCGAGGCGGGAGCACCCTCTGCCGGCTGCTGCACGGCCGGGAGAAACGCAGTCCGGCACACACCTCCACACGCTCGTTAGGCTCTTAGAGGTGAAAAAGATCACAGAATCCCGTCAAAGCCTCAGATGAAGCTCTCCTGTCCGTGATACAAAAGGGACTTCAGGCCAATCAGTCCCCGCAGCACGGACGAAACAAATGGCTCTGGTGAGGGCTGGCCAGCTGTAAGTCAGCCGGGACTATTTACAGCTCCTGCAGAGCACAGTGACGCTTTCAGCTCAAAAAGATCAAAGCGTGCCACTGGGCAGATTTCTTAATGAAAAGACTTGATTCCGTGCAGCCTGAAATCAGCTCTTGTTTCCAAATATTCCTGATAGTGCTAATATTGAGAGGAGCACAGGAAACCTCAGGGGAGAAACAAAATGCCTGTGGTGCAACGGTGCACCCATTTGAGCAGCTTTTACGTATAGTTGCCTTGTCTTTCTCACCTCTGCCAGAGAGCCAAGCAGGCAATTATTTACACGATTCTGCTGAGCCACCGTCCTGCTTCACCTGCCTCATCTTCTGGCCTAGGGAGCTCCAGACCTTTCAAACCCATAGACATTTCCCTCTCCAGCTTCTGATCCTGCTATCAGTGCAGTGGGATGCCTTCCACTCCCCATGACCCGGCCCACACAAGGCTGCCCAAAGGGTGGTGATGTGTCCTGCCCAGGCAGCAGCACACAGCCTGGGCTCCTGGTACCAAAGGGAGCACAGTTTTCCTTCAAGGGGCATGGAGACAGCAGAAAAGTGCAGCTGGGTGTAGTGCTGGAGCTGGCACAGTCCCTCTCATCCTAGGGGGATCTTGCTTCTTTCCAGACAGCAAGGATGTGCTTTCAGTTACTGCATCCTGTCCTTCTGAATTACACCTTCCCAAAGTACTGCACATAATTCCCCTGCCACCCTCACTGTCTTGCTCCTCTAGGCTGATAGATCCTGAAGTGGGCGATTCCCAGGTATCCTCCTTTCAGCACTTCTGTCCTTTTCAGTGCCCAGTCACAGCACACTGGTAAAAGATGCTCTGGATATGGACTTGCTTTCCAGACTCTCAAAATAAACACTTTTCTGGGAACACTGTGTGAGCCTCTGCCAGTTGGGTTACTAAAGGGAAGCAGCCAAAGTAATGTAGAGGAGAAAAAATAAAATAAAATAAAATAAACCCTCCCAAATTCCCTGTCCTCTTTTACTACAGACCCCACTGAATTTTACTGAAGACTTCAGGTCTGGCTTTAAGTTTCACTTACGCAATCCTCCCCCCAGCCTGGTCATGGCAGTAGGGTCCCCTGAACTGTCCCTGCATTAACTGTAGGGAGGACATGAGGACAGATTTAATACTGGTAAAAAAGAAGCAGACCTCATGGGAACCTGCTCAGCATGTGTCAACAACGCAGGGAGCAGCAACAGAGAACGTGAATGTTACAGAGTCAGGCTTACAGTGATGAGGTCAAGCAGCTATTTACATGCTCAGGTGTGTCGACACAATTGATATCGACATGATTTCAGGTTCAAATTGATTAATCTATAAACAAACAAACAGGTTTCTGGGCATACCAACATCTTTCCTGCCTTTTCAAAGCCATAATACTCAAAAAACAAATCAGCTTTTTCCATTGTGTATCAACCCTCCTAATAAAAGGTATTACATTTCCCCAGCTTTGTTTCCAGAGCCACTTGACTGCAGGAGCAGAATAACACAGGGTACTTTCAGTAGCAGACTGCAAGCGATACTTGCACTTTTTGGGACCCTTAGGGGATGTGTTGACAAGGACCAGATCCTGCTGAAGCCAAATTTGGCTGTTGTAAAAGGTAAAGCACAGTCAGGTCAGTCAAAGCCTGCTTACTGCTGTGGGATAGCAGACCTTCCTGAGGACTCTTCTAGCTCTTTTCAGGGCTGAGCTCTGCATTTTCATCTCATAGTTCTGGCACACTGCTGGGTTTTTATTTCTGCCTGACCTTTTTAATGAGATAACAGTGGGCTGGACCTGAAATTTTTACTCTGCACTTCTTAACCCTGTGTCCATTTCCATCCTTAGCATGGTTATCCAGGTAAAAGGCAGAGCATTAGAGACTAAGTTTTTCTGTGGTTACTTTTATAAGCTCTTTCAAGACAGCTGAGATCTTCTCTGGGCCCTGTAAATTAAAACATCTTATACACATGTCTTTGGGTTTTTTGTTTGCTTGTTTTGTGGTTTTTTTTTTAAGCAAACCAAACACAACCCAGAGATGGCTGCAGCTTTTCTACCTCCTGTTATTCCCAAACCCCACTTGCCTTTCTGAAAGAAGAGCAAACACATATTTCAGAACCTCATGCAAAGGGTCCACGGGATCTGCACGAGCCAAAAGGTCAGACAGGGTGACACACCAACAGTCCCTCTGGTCATAAAATGTATTTTAATGCTCTCTGAGCCCATTTTAGAACATTTATAGGGCTTTCGTTGGTAACAACAACAATTTTGAGAACATTATAAAACAATTTCAAGTCCCATTTCTTTAGAGTTCATAGGTTCCATTATACAGCCTTTCAGAACTGTAATTAAGTGCTTTGAAACATGTTCGGGTCTGTTCTGTGTCAGGTGTTGCCTCCAGTCTCTTTGGCTTGAAGAAAATGCTTATTTACGGGAAAGTTACTATTGCATTTAATGGGAATCAGAAGCAGAGGGGGAAGGCTACTGGCTCTGAAGCACCCTGTGCTCCTTGTGTTCATGTGAGCTTGGGGGAAAGCCTGCCTGCCTCCTGGGACAGCCTGATCGTAAACATATGAATTCCTCATCTTTATTTTGCATTTACCGGTTTGTTTGGTTTTTTACCTCTTTCCTGCAATCCTCTTACTTAACTTGCCATGAAGTAAATGGCAACAGCTCACCCCAGCAGACCTTCCTTTCCAGTTGGTCAAAATGCATCTGAAGTTTAGCCTGATTTCAAAATGCTGTTGCTACTGGGCCCAAAAGGAATGAGAAAATCCTGTTCGAGAGCACAGAAACAAGCATTTGGACACTTAGAAGAAGTACCTGCCAACAGAAACGCCTGCCAAATTCAGAGCACAATTTTGAAAACTGCTATTTCCTTTTCCCCAGAGGAAGCAGATCCCTTCAGAATCACAAACCAAACCTCCAAAACCAATACATTGTGCACAATGTTACAGCAGCAAAACAAGAACTGAGCTGAGCCTCCTTACCTTCCAGCTCCTCGAGCTCCAGCCTCTACAAGACATATTTTCAGATTTTTTTTTTTTTCCTTCCCAGCCTTTGTAACACCTCATCTTTTAAAATGCTCATGGCTTTGGGAACTGGTAGGGCTTTAATTAGTGTAAATACCACCATCCTGACAGTACTGGGAGGCACAGCTGGCCCTAGAATAGGCTGATGGTGGCTGCATTTTTGTCTCACCTGGGTGCTTGCAAACAGTCAAGCCATCCTGGCAGTGCTAGGGGCAAAGGTAATGCTTTGCCTGCAGGCTATGTGCTGTGTCCAAGGTCTGGCTGAGAGCACATCTCTGCTGGTCATGTGGACTGAGCCACCAGCCAGGGGGATCTTCTCGTTTTGGGAGCTTGGCCACATCCTCTCCCTAGGCTGCTCCAGCACTTCTGCTTTACAGCTGTTTCCTGGGTGAAACAAGTTTCATGGTTCTCAGTACATGGTTTGGCTGATCATGTCCACAGCATAAGATCAGTTGTGTAACATGGAGAACATGCAGCTTGCATTCAGGAGAAAGCATGTGCCTCAAGGCATGAAAGGGCTCCAGGGCAGGCTGCATGGCAATGTTGCTAGTTCTGTAATGGATACAGGGAAGAGAAGGGCATGGATCTGTCTGCTAGTGGCCTTATGGAAGCTAACTAACCTTCCCAACAGATTCCATAGGGCATTGGGATGCGATAATGAGTTAGTGCAGAGGATGCTCCTCGGGCTCCAGGAAAAGGTGATGAGTGAGAGTGGTCCCACCGGCCTGGTGCCAATAGGAGCATCTGTGGTGTGGCAGTAACATGTCCTCTACGGCCGGGAGGGATGGGCTGGTGCCCTGCTAAAATTCATAGGATTTGTAGAACTACAGAATCATTTGGGCCTTGGTTTGGGATAGGTCACCATGATGAGGGAGGAGCAGATGGAGGTGGGAACAGGCACTAATTCCCCTTAAACTTCTGGGGGAGACTGAGGCAGGGATGGTATTTGCTTGTCTGTCTCCAAAAAGGGTGCATGGGTGGGCTGGTCCCAACCCCAGCTGAGAGCACACAGCTGTTGGTGGGAGGAGGCCAGGGCACCCAAGCAGCCTTTCCCGCTGCCCTGGGGGGAATGGAGAGGCAGGGCAGTGCGATGGAGATGGAGTCCAGTGATTGCTTTAAGGGATTTGCTGTCTCTTTCTTTCTCCCTCTCTCTCTTTTTCTTTCTCTCTCCTTTTTCCCCCCTTTTCCCTCCCTCTTATCCCTTTCTTGGTGCATTTGTCTTCGAGGAACCTGGGGTGTTCTTTTCATCAGTTCAATCTCTCTCTGGCACTTGAATTCTGATTGGCTGAAGGTCTTAGGAAAAAAAAAATCTTTAATTAAGTAGATAATCTCTTCTTAGGACGTTCTGCGGCTCCATTTCACCAACCCCCTTTAGCTCTTACTTTAGGATTGGTTAACCTTCACACAAGTTGGGATTCAGGGGCATACGCTTCTTCATCACACCAGGAGCACTGGGTGGAAAATAACTCCATCCGTTCCCTAATTTTTATTGCTGTTTTGTTTTTGTTTTTTTTTTAATCTTTTATTTTTCCTTTTTTCCCCTCGGTGTTGGTACCCAATTTTGTTGGTTGGTGCTTTTTTGTTTGTTCGGTTGTTTTTGTTTTCTTTTTTGGGTTTGTTTTTTTTTTTTGTTTGTTTGTTTTTTAGGATGTCCTTTCTTCCTCTTTATTTGGATTTTATGTTTCACATGGACCCTTATCTGGGCATCTTCCTCCTCACTCCCTTCTTCCAGCCCTGCTGTGCTTGGTGAGTATTGGGAGCACCCCAGTCTGTGTGGCAGGCAGGTGCCCTTCCTGGAGACCCTAAGGATATTCCTCCTCACCTTCCTAAACACTCCTCTTTCCATTAGCTCAATTGTGGTCTTCTGTGGGACCGGACTCTAAGCTAAGTTCCAAGAGAACCATTGGCAGAAAGGCTCAATCTAAGCAGAGATTCCCCCCTTCTTCCCCCTTCTATGGGACAAATCCTAAGCTGGTCTAAATTTCAGCAGATGCCCTTAAAGTAGATGCAGAAGTCTTAGCTCCTTGGGAAGGTACCCATTGGGACAGGCAGGGATTTCTGCTTTTCCGAAGGCTCACTGTCTGTGTGAGTCTTGTCTTAATCAAATCAAACGGGGCTTCTCTCATTCTCCCAGGAGAGGACAGTCCCTGATTAAGAGCTCAGAGGCAGCAGGGATAAGCTCGATGTGTGTGAGCATCACTCCATGAGAACAGCCTGAAACTGGACTCCTTGGCAGGCACGGGGTCAGGATTACATGCGTCTGAAATTCGTATATTAGGATTTGCTGGGGAGAAGCTTTTGGAACAGTTTGGTTTCCAACCAGCCGGGTCTCGGCAGAGCAATCTGTACAAATCTGCACTCCCAGCGCCCTACCGCTCATCCTCAGAGTTGCTTTATCACCAGAAATCTATTACAGGGTGAACAGAAAGAGATTGTGTTTGTATCAGCTCTACTGTCATCCCTTATTTAGTGTATCTAGCCGATGCTCAAATGAAGATGGACTCAAACAATCTGTTTTTGTAGATATATATATATATTTTTTATGTGTGATTTCTATTGAGTACCCAACATTTATTCTCCCCTTCAGTGATGCCCCAGGGAATTTGCTCAGCGGGTCAGAGACTTATCTCAAGGAAAGGCTTTTCCCATTCAATTACAAAAATCCCCTGCATCTCCCATAGCAGTTCGATGACATTCTTAATGTGGGTGGAATAACCAAAATTACAGAAACTCAAGATTAAATGGGAACTCACTCCTGTTAGGGTGGGAGTGGAATCTCCGTTCTCTCAGAGGTCTGCTCCTCTCCTGTATATTTCAAAGTATTCTACAATAGCAAATGCAAGATACATTTTCCTTTCTGATTGAGGGGGATGTCTGTGATGCAGAGAGGCTGGGAACGGCAGAAACTCTTGCAGGATTTATATCATTTTTTCCCTCTGCTTGTATATATCCCTTGCTTTCCTCCACATAAATGGCTTGAAAATACATTAAAAGAGAAAATAAATCAACATTTGTTAGAAAGAGTTCAAAGGGTGTGGATTTTCAGAGCATCAAAGTGATGTTAAATACAGAAATCCCAGCCATTTTCGGTGGGAATGGGATGTTTAAATGCCCCGCTTGCCTTTCAGAAGGTTTTATCTCAGGGAAAAGTTTATAGCTCAAGATAGCGTCCATCTCCTAGGTCAGAGTGCTCCGAGAGAAAGGAAAACTGCAAACTTCATTTGAAATGATCATATTTCAGACCCTGTCCCTTAACTCTCACAGAGAAATTAAAGGTTCATGGGAATCATGCAATAATCCTGTTTGCATTTGCTGCTGTTTAACATTATCTGATCTAACTGCTTGAAAGGCAACACTTCCTTTTTTTCTTTTTTTCCCTGTGATTTTTAGGATGTTCACAAAACAGGGAGCAGCGCAGGGGGAGGTATTTAGATCAGCAATAAAATGCTTTTTATACATGTAACTGCTTTCCTTCTCTGGGTGGGGATTAGATTCCTCATATCAGCATGCTTGTAGACTGGCAAAGTATCCGAGCTGTATTTAAGAACTAAAAAAAACTATGAATAAATATAACGCAACAGAGAAAAATTAAGTTAAAAAAAATGCAAAGTCCTCCTGAACGAGTTGCCTCCCAGTTTCCTGGCTCATGGGAATAAGATAACAACCTCTGTTTTAGAAACTTGCTTCTAAATGGTTTTGGGTGTTTTTTTTTAACTACATCTGTGGGATTGTCCCTGGTTTCTGATGTCACTGTTTTTCTAATAACTTGAGGATGAAATTCAGATTCAAAGTGAAACTGTATTGGAATACAGAAGTGTAAGATAATGGCAGTAATGATCTAAATACAGCTCTAGAGAGAGAAAATTGAATCAGCAGCACAGCAGTGTGAGCGGGTGATCGGGTATCTTAAGTTCCTTAATGGGAGACTTGATGTAGGTCTGAGGAGCAGGGTGCTGTTATTTGGTAAAGTTGTGCACAAGTAAAAACTGTCAGAGGCTTATCAGCATTTGATATGTGGAACAGCTGCTTGGCAGAGTTGTTTGCTGTTAGGTTCAAAAGGATGTGACAGAGAACCCCTGCAATAGCTATGCATTAGCTTTGAAATAATTTCTTAGTACCTGACTCAACGAAGCCTGCTTTGCCCTGGGTCTGCTTTTCCCAGATGAGCAGAGCAAAGGGATCGCTCCGTGCCCAGGGCACTGCATGGGCCCAGGGTGGCTGTGGCACTCAGGACTTCTCTCCCTGCCTGCTTCTGCTCTGCTGCTGCTCACGTCATGCTGTCCTGCAGTCTGAAAGTGCAGGGAAAGAGCATCAGGTAGCTGCAAGCTGTAAGCTGTGTGGAAGAAGAGAATCATTTCAGCAAGTTGTAAATCTGCCCGGTGACAACGAAGCCATGGGGAGTGGGCTGTGTGCAGATGCAGCTCGCTATTGAGCCTCAGATTACATCCCACTTCATTCAGTGATGTGGATAATTACTTTTGAAAAAAATTACACTGCAGAGATGAGAACGAAGGGAGGTTCTTTACCACAGTTTTCTTTGCAGAGGTTGCTCCGGTGGCATTTCCAGCATCGCGCTACTTCTGTGGAACAAATGGCTTAATTGCTCCCTGTCCCACTAGAGATTACATTCGGGAAAGAGACACATTTTTCTTAGCTAGACCATAGGCACGGGGACAAAATGCACAGTCTGTCTCTATTACCACATTTAGTTCCATTTCGATATAAATAAGAAAACTGACAGCTGCTTTCCAGATATAGAATGGCCCATTTTGCAGCAGGTAGCACCCTGGAACTCAAACTGCCCCATCGTCCCTTCTCCTGAACCCACTTGTAGATGCAAGAGTTAAATAGAGGAGCTAAGCATACTGGTCTGAACGAACTCTTTGCTCCTCTAAGCCCTACAAGCCACCCAGCAGCACGCCTGCCAGCTGACCGGAGGGCTCCGGGAAAGCACCTTCTGTCTCTCTGACTTAATAAAAACATTGAGACTATCCTGCTGGGAAATTGCTACTGTACCATTTGCTCAGCTGCAGATCAGGAACTGGTGTATCCTGAACTTGGCCTTTTTGTAAAGCTGGAGGTTTATCCTGGGAGGAGCAGATTTGTTGCTTCATTGTGGTTATGGCACCCGACGCCTGCTAGCAGGTTGGTTTTTGGTTAACCCTGAATTGTGTGTTACTGTCCCCTCTTAAAGCCACTCCTGCAGTTTCTCACACGTTCCCAGTCCAAATTGAGGCCAGCAAGAGTTTAAAACAAATACTTCTTGCACATGATGAATTTACCTTTTCCTATTAGTGAAGTGAGAAGCAGTGCAGATTGGATGCATCTGTTATTTTGGTCAGAAAAGCTACATAAGGTGACTTGCAATTCCCTAGATCTCCCTGACACAAGGCCATTTCACTAGAATTTTCTCACAGCTGCTACCAGGGCCTTAGATTCACACTGACATCACCGTGAGCACTTAAGTTAGTGTGGTCCCCACGGCAAAGCTCTTAAGAACATGGCAAAGGGCAGAAGGGAAACCAGACGGAAAATAACTTGTTCATGCTGCTACCCAGTTGTGCTAGGATGGGGACCCGCAGAGCTCACACAGTCTGAAAAGCCCCGGCTCATGCCCCTGTGTGATTTGGGTTACTGATGCTCCAATCACTCGACTGCAGATGCCGTCTCACCAGTTCCCAGGAAATATTTAATTAGTTATACAATGCAGAAGTGGCTCCCAGAGGAAAATTTCTCTGCAAAACAGACACCAGCTCTATGCTAAAGCACCCACTGGGGCTGAAGGACAGCTGGGGCTGAATCCTGTGCCCAAAACAAAGGGGAAGGGTGTGCTGCTCTCACACTGTGCCCTGGACACAGCCCCCTCCCTCCCACTGAGGCCCAGGGGAGCCTTTCCCAACACAAGCTGTATCAATAGACACTTGGTGGACTTGCCAAAGAAGAACTCTGCAAACCAGTTCTCTGAACTCCTTCTCAGTTGTAACAGCAAAGGTCAGGTTTCTTGTGGTTTTCAACAAGCAGGAATAGCCAGCCCTCCTTTTTGTGGTGTATCTCTGAGATTCTTATTAGGGCTGTTCTAGCTGAGGGGACTGTGGCACAGCTCTGCTGTGTCCCCTGGCAGGGGACAGCAATGCCTGCTGTGGTCTGCAGTGCTGGGATGCTGGAGCCAGCCCTGGTGTGCCCCAGCACCAAGACAGGGCCAGGGCTGGTGGGAAAGCAAGAGCATCCTCTGCTGAGATATGACCAAAGTGAGCAGAACATCACATTGCTGAGAACTGAGGCTCTGCAGCTTCTGCTTAACTGCCCTAACTTTTGCCCTGTCGCTCATTGTAAGGTCTCACTCAGTCTGTGTACTCCCAGTGTCCTCTCTGAGGATACAGCACTCAGCCACCTCCTCAGAGCTGCCAGGTGCCCGTGGGACAGGCACTCCACGAGGTCACCAGAAACAGTCACGAGAGTTATTTTGCAAACCTGGGGATTTGGAATGAGCTGACTGTAGGATAAACCTCCCTTCTCTTGCTTTATTTCTGGCTGGGGACCATTGGGATTTGCCCTTGGTCCTTTCTGCCAAGCATAGCTAACCTGAATTCATCCCCTAGATCCTGGGTGGTAATCAGGACCATGCACAGTCCCAGAACTTATGATCACTTGCACTGAAATAAGCCTTTTTGGCTGGAAAACAAAACTCAGACGGTCCCAATGACCCTAACTTACAGCTCAATCCTGCATATGGTTGTGATGTTGCAGGGGAAGGAGCTCAAGAGTCTAACAACAGGAAAGGCTAGTGGAGATTTTTCCAGTTGAGAAATACTCAGCTGGATGCCGGCCTGTGACCAGGTGTGGCTGGACGAGCCCACGGCCAGGCAGCAAAGACAGAGAAGCTATGGGCAGCGGGCTCTCAGCTGTAGGTACAGACTGAACAACATTCGGCACAGATTTCAAAATACTCTTTGAAGCCCATCTTTCAAAACAGCCTGTGCTAACGTGCAGCGCTCAGGCCACCCCTAACTTCCAGGTGAGAACAACTTATTGTCAGGCCACAGCCCATCCTGGCTGGCAGCCACTGTCCAAATTGAAGGCAGAAAATCAATCAGGGCAGATGGCAGATCTCAGTAAGGGATGGCAGGGCCTTCTAGGCATGGAGCTCCCAGTGGGAGCAATGAGAAGAGATTGCTGCTTTGCTTTTTCCTCCCTTCCCACTGCTAAGCATGAGGAATAAGTTAAAGATGTTGTCACGCCATGGCAAGCAAAAATCTCATGATTCAAAAATGAGAGCTCCTATCATTTGCTTTGAAGTATATTTAGAAAGAGGGCCCACATTTTGAAGGTTTTCCTCTTCTGTACAAGAAATAGAAGTTGCTGATCTACAGAACAGGGGAAATCATGAACCTTGCAGAGCTGAAGGCTCCAGGTACTAAAACAGGCCTAGCACGTTCTCAGCAGAAAAATTATTTTCTTTGAATAGTGAAAATGAAGCATTTTGCAATGATGCCAACAGGCACCTTTGGAAACATTTCGTGTAATCTCTTCATGTTTCTCTTGGAAAACATCAGAAAATATCACTTTGGCGCAGCAAGAGGAGAACATGGTCAGCCAGATCTGGCACTGCAGGAAAACAAGGAACAACAAGACAGGGGGATGTCACTGAGACATGCACCATGACCAAGATGTGGCGTGACATTCTCCATCTAAGGCACATGGCCCATCTCCTGGGGCTGGGGGCAACACTACCCTTAGCTCAGCTGGGTACCGTGAAAAGCATATCTGGAGGAGCAGAGAAGATGGGGGGAATTAGTGTAACTAACAGCTATGAGAAGGGCAAAAGGAAGGAGCAGTGAGTGAGGTCAATGGGAGGGAAGAAGGGGTGCTAGGAGCAGCTGTGGAGAAGATGGAGAGCACAGCCATGGGGAACAGGGGGCCATGGGGTGGGCAGGCAAACAGGACCCCAGCAGGTGTGGACAGGAGAAGCTGCTGAGGGACCAGAGGTGCCTGCAGCCAGGGAGGATGAGAGGAGAGCCCTGGGATGCCAGGCATTCTCCAGGCCCCTCCATCACCCCCTCCCTGCTGACACTGTCTCTGTCTTCCAGGTCAGTGAATAATTTCCTGATGACGGGCCCCAAGGTAAGAGAAATTTCTTTGATCTCGGTCCCTGATCCCACTATACCCAGGGGAGGGAAGGGGGGCTCCTCCTTCCCACTCCTCTCCAACCAGCTTTGGCCAGAGACCCCATCAACCCCATGCAAACAGCAACAAGGCAGGGGAGGGGGCCAGGGATGCCCTCCTGAGAGCTCTGCAGGCTGCAGCAGCCCTCAGCAAAGGGGCCTGGGACCCTCCTAAACTGATTGGGTCAGATTGTGGAAATGTGTCTATTGACCCCAGCTGCCAATCTCACCTGTCATCCATTGTTTCCTTCTGACCAGCTCAGCATTAGGACTCATGTTCATCCAGTTGAAAGAGTATTTGCTTCAGGCCCTGCAGAACACACATTCCCCAAGGAGCACAGCTGGAATTGCCAGGGTTTCGTTCAATGGTTTTGATTTCTTTCCTCCTTGTGCCCCTTTTTCAGAGCCTTTATTTCCTAACCAGGACCAGCTGTGAAATTCACCTCATATTTGTTTGTCTTGAATAAAACATCTTCAAAAACCAAATCCTCTTACATTGGAGAGACAAGAGGTTCCCTCACTGTAGGGCTGGATTCCACACAGCTCCTCACATGGCTGTCAGCCCACAGCTCCACTTGGCCTTCTCTCTCCAGAGCCAGCACAGCAGAAAATGCACTTCCTGCTGCTGTTGGCAACCAGTAGACTTCACAGAACTAAGCTCAGGCCAACCCCTCAGCTCTGCACATCTTGTCTCCATAGATGGTACACAAGTCCTTTGCAGCTGACTGCCAGCCTCCTGGCAAAACTGGGGCTATGCTTCTCAGCACACCTAGACCCCAACACAGCAGGACCCTCAGTGCCAGGCTGATTCTGTCCCCACCTTGATCCACTGCCTTGCTTCTTCCCAGGCCTACCTCATCTACTCCAGCAGTGTGGCTGCTGGGGCACAGAGTGGCATCGAGGAATGCAAGTTCCAGTTCGCCTGGGATCGCTGGAACTGCCCTGAGCGGGCACTGCAGCTCTCCAGCCATGGCGGGCTGCGCAGCGGTAAGGAAAGCATTGGATACCACTACTGGGACACACTTGCTGCAGCTTGGGGCCCAGCAGCCCCTCTTCTCTTCCCAAGTGCCTCCTTTTCTGTCTCATCCCCACCCGGGCATCATCTTTTGGGGCAGGCTGGGCTGAGGTCTGGCAGAAGGCAAGGCTCAGGGGGGCTGTGGGGAAGACCTTTGACCCTTGGAGTGGGCTCCCTCCTCTCTGAGATGTATCGGTAAGATGTGGGTACATTTAGGCATCTATGCTATATGACCACTGGTGAGCACTACAGTGTGGTGCAAAACTCATTCTCACCCTTAGAAATGCCATTGGTTGGTCTGGATCAAAACCAGAACTTCCATTTTCATGCGGTTCAATCCAAAACTAAGCCAATCTGACCTGTAGGGCCTCTTTTCCACCCAACACAACCCTGCTCACTGCAAACGTCATCTGACTCAGTCTCATGCGTGGCAGGAGCAATTCTTAACACCAGTCTTGCCATGAAATCTTTAACATGTTTGCTCTCCTTGTGTTTCTGCTTGACAGCAAACCGAGAAACTGCCTTTGTCCACGCCATCAGCTCTGCAGGTGTCATGTACACACTGACCCGGAACTGCAGCCTGGGGGATTTTGACAACTGTGGCTGTGATGACTCCCGCAATGGGCAGCTTGGTAAGGAAAGACAGCTATCATCCCTCTGTCAAACCCTGGGCTGCTGGAGGAAGCTCTCCTCCACCAAGATTATTGTTGGGGAAAGCAGGATGGCATCTGTAAACCCTTTGAGTATTCATCGGCATGTTGGGTACACAAGAGCAGAGTCATGATAACTGCTGTGGCAGTGCCCAGCATGCATGTCACCCCATCCCTGCTGTCCCCAGCCTGCGGCCACTGGACAGCCTTGGTGGGGAATTCCAGGGCTTCACCACTTTGGCTCTCCCCTCAGATCTCGTACAACAGTGAAGTCTGGGTGTTTTGAAAGGAAAGAAGTCAAATTTCAAATTACCAAAATCTTTTAAAAGCCTCTCCTTACTCAGCTGTACTTGGCAGGCTGTAGGTGGCAATTTGTCACAAATTCCATTGGAGTGCTCACTATTGAGTAATTTGCTTATTGGCTAACAGTTTTTACAACAGCCATTGCTTTGTAGGTGTCTGAGGCCTGGGACGGACCATCTCTCAGACCAAGACTTTGGGGGCAATGACACACCAAATTTTATTTGGGCTAGTCATGCTACAGCTTCTTTCCTCAAAACATGATTGTTTTTCATGAAAATTTTCCAGTGTGAACTTAAAGCCTTGATGGGCAAAGGAAACTTGTCTATGTCCAAAACATTATGGTTCCATTCCAGATATCACTGCACTGACTCTGAGCTGCTGTAGCTGCACATTTCTATTCTCCCTTTGTTATCCACTGCAATCACCCAACCTCCCATCAGATGCACCGCTGCCTTTCCCTGCAAGAGGCAATAGCATGGCCTTGCAGGGACTAAAGGCACAAGACCAGTTAAACCACAATGCCCACGATACACCACCGAGGCACACGAGGCTCAGAATATTTCAGATTTCAATTCTTCCCAGAGCATTTGGTATTTTTCTCAAGGAAGAAAAGAAGAAACCGCATGATGTGTTTCCAGGCAGCTGTGCTAAATTATCAAGCCCACGCTAGGTTAGAAAAAGTACTTTCCACACTTTCCTGCATAGTTTCCCAATCTATGCTGACTTCCTTGTTTCTTTATGATAACTGGAAAATCAGAGTCTTCTGAGATGCCCAACATCAGCCTGAGATTTTGTGTATATCAAAAAGAGGGCTTCCTTCATACAAGTGTACCAGGGCTGGGCTGTTTTTCTGGTGGAAGGGACTCTGTTCCCACTAACCAGGATATACACTCAGGACATCCCTTTCAGCTGTAAGGATTCAGATTCTATGCACACAAGTTGGCTAATCCGTCTCACGAACCTGTTCTGAACAGGCAAGTTGTCCCTGCAACCCAGACCGGACCAGATAAAGTCATGGTTGGAGGGGAGGTGATTAAAATCCAAAGTTCCATCACTGCGGGAGTGCTAACGCATGAATTCTGCATCCTGCTCTATAGAAAGCTGAAAATCCTTGGCATTATCACATAGGTGTGGCATATACTCCTTCACTGCCCGCATGGACCACTTGTCGCCTAAGCCTGAGTAGAAATGGCACAAGCCCAAGGGGAGGGAATCTGGGAGTACCTCTAGGCAAAGGGCTGGCTTCATCTCCCAGCCTTCATTCCTTCCATCACTGCTGGCAATCACCCTTACCCACCCTGGGAGCCACATAACAGCGAGGGGCTGGTTCCCTAGCAGTACATCTCTTATCTCCTTTCCTAGGTGGGCAAGGTTGGCTGTGGGGAGGCTGCAGTGATAACGTGGGCTTTGGGGAAGCCATCTCCAAGCAGTTTGTGGATGCCTTGGAGACTGGACAAGATGCCAGAGCTGCTATGAACCTGCACAACAATGAGGCAGGAAGAAAGGTGAGCCCCTTTCCTCCTTCCAGACCTGGAAGCACTCATCTGATCCATTCTGCCCATTCACTATCAAGTCTCACTACTTGCCGTGACTAAAATTGCATGCAGAGTAGAAGCAACTATTTTGCTGAGGAGGGGGGGAGCAGGGTAACAATACTGATGGTGTTTGTCCTAATGTAGCAAACTTTCCACGCTTACCCTGCTAACTCCTTCGTGTTGCTCTCTTTCTCCCTCTTCAAGAAGTAAAACACGTTGGAGAAACCAATGTGGACCTTCAACCAACCCTCCCTGGGCAGGGCTATTGAACAAGGAGGGGTCATGGCAGACCCCTCCACAATTATAAGCCAGACTTATCCATAAGCTGCACTACAGAAATGACCCTAGTGAACCCTCTGGGCTTTTTCCTGCATCCCCTCTCTTTCCTCACCTCACAGGCTGTCAAAGGGACCATGAAGCGGACTTGCAAATGCCATGGTGTGTCTGGAAGTTGTACCACACAGACCTGCTGGCTGCAGCTGCCCGAGTTCCGCGAGGTGGGCACTTACCTCAAGGAGAGGTACCACAAGGCCTTGAAGGTGGACTTGCTGCAGGGGGTGGGGAACAGCGCTGCCAGCCGGGGGGCCATTGCTGAGACCTTCAGCTCCATCTCCAAGAAGGAGCTGGTCCATCTAGAAGACTCTCCTGACTACTGCCTGGAGAACAAGACGCTGGGGCTGCTGGGCACGGAGGGCCGGGAGTGCCTGAAGAGAGGCAAGGCGCTCAGCAAGTGGGAGAAGCGGAGCTGCCGGCGGCTGTGTGGGGACTGTGGGTTGGCGGTGGAGGAGAGACGGGCTGAGATGGTGTCCAGCTGTAACTGCAAGTTCCACTGGTGCTGTGCCGTGCGGTGTGAGCAGTGCCGCAAACGGGTCACCAAGTACTTCTGTGTCCGCAAAGAGAAGCGGGAGCGGAGCGGGGGTGGTGGGGCCAGCCGCAAGCTCAAGAAGAAGCTCTAACTGCCCCCTGCTCCCACATGGTCCCATCTGCCCCTCCTCTCTTCTCCTTCCTTCCCTTCCTTCTTTTGAGTTAGTTTTATCTCATTTCCAAGCAAGGCTCCTTCACCCAACATCACCTCACTGTGTGGCTTGGACAAGGCTGGGAAGGCACTTAGGTGCTGGCAAAACCAGGTGAGATTTAGTCCCGTCAGCCTAGGATCACTCTATCCAGTGACTATAGTTTTACAGCTGAAAAAGCAGCTGCCCTCTGTTGCTCCTGCTCTTTTCAGCCTGCCTGGTCCCCAGACAAGTACAGCTCACACTGCTCCAGGCCTTTGAGCAATAAGATCAACACTCAGGAAAGCACAAGGAAGCTTAGATGGCATTGCCAGACCACTCAGGGTGGTAGTCCCTAAAAAAAGGTTTCTCATGCCGTAAAAAATAGAGCCCCTTGAAGAAAAATGGTGCCACCTTTTATCAAACCCCGCACTATGAGGAAAATGTATGCAACTGCTTCCTGCAATAAGCCAGTTACCTGGGCATCACCTCCCATCTTTCACAGCTTAATTTGGCTCTTCAGTGCTGCAAGATTCCAGCTCATTAAATATTTATCCTAGGAAGGAGTCACATCAGTTGCCTTTTTACACACTTGTTTTGGATCCTCTACGCCTCCAGGCCTGCCCCCCCACTTCATTCCCACCTCTTTGAGTGATGCCATAGCAATGCCTTCACACTTGTAGAGTCCACCTTCCCTCCCCAATCTCTCCCAGAGAGGAGCTGGCATCTGAGCCCATTCCCCTCCTGGTGTACTTGCTGAGCACTCACCTGTCAGCTAACTGACATAACTATATACTTCCCCCTAGTCTGAGAAAAAGTCAGTTACTATTTAATGGTGTTGTAAATAAGAAAGTGAAGCACTTTGAAGTTTAATTTATTGCACAATTACTGTGATGTACACATAACAGTTTTTCCTCTACATCTTATTGTATATATTCTATAGGCTAAGCAAGCAGCAGGTTAAGATTTGGTTGATGCATCTCTTTTCCCTTGCTGTGGCTGAGGCAGGGTGGGAGGAGGCTGTCAGTTGCAGACCCAGGGGAAGCTCACTGCACCCTCAGTGATCTCCTCAGGGCTGTCAATTTATATTCAACTTTGCTGTTTGAAGTATCTTTGGACAGATAAGAAGCCAGCAGAGTTAAGTTACTGGCCCTTAGACCTGTCTTGTAGCCAATATTTGTAAAGGAATAGCCAATGCAATAAATCAGTAGCCAAGTGCTTGCAAAATTCTGTCGTGTCCAAGTAACTGGGTGTTTTGTCTGTCCAACTGCATGTATGGATGTGCATAGCTACAGCTCTGGAAACTACAACCATGCTGTTCATCTGTTCAGAACAAGAAGAGCTGAGCAGTTTGCCCACCCTGGCCCCTACCAACGTAAGACAGGGCCTGCTGTCTCCTGGAGCTTACCTGAGCCTAGAGGAAAAGAAGGTGGGAGGGAGGCAGAAGGGCACTTGCCCATTTCAGACACATGGAAGGCACTCAGCAGTCTGTATGAATCTCAGTTATCAACTATCCCCTTCATCTCTGGGCTACGTTGCTGGGGATGGACATTCAGACCTGAGGTCTCACCAGAGAAAGAAACCCCACACCATGCAGGAATCTGGCAGATTCCAAGAAACCATCTCAGCCCATTCTCGGGGTAAAGCTGAACACTCCTGCTCCATGCACAACCCCCCAGCTGTGTGCACAAAGGTTCCTATTAAGTCACGGCCCACCACCCTGTCCTCAGCCTCCCCATGCTGGGACTGCATCCCTTGGCAGGAGGGCAAAGAGCCTGACAGAGCTGGCCTGAGGACAGCTGCAAGGCACAGAGCAGAGCTTCCACTCCCTGCTCTCTGTGTCCCCACTGCTGCAGTGTGCCATACCCCACACAGGCACCCCGTGCAGCCCGCAGCCTAGGCTGGGATGCACCCACTGGACACGGCGATGCCTGTCGGCAAAGGGGAACGGGTTTCCATCCCCGCATTGCTGTAGCGAGGAGCACGCAGGCGGCACCGCAAGCAGCCCTGCAAGCAGGGCCCCACCGGCACGCCTGCTTCCTGCGGGACAAAATGGCGACGGCGCAGCTGCAAAATGTGCTGACCTCAGCAGCGGGTCGGGGCCCGGAGAGGTCCCCCTCCCCGGTGAGAGCGGCCCTGAGCAGTAAAGGCACTGCGGCCATTGTGCGGTGGGATTGGATGCTTCCATGTATTCATTTCGGTTTAATGAAGGCGCATTCCTCAGAGGAGAAATATTTACATTCAGCTTCCCAGGTGGTCACCTTCGCCCAGATGACACACAAACACGCACCCCCCGCTCCCTTTTCCAATCCAAACCTCTTTAGAGGTCTCCGGGAGGAGGGGGGGCTGCCGGGGAGCAGAACAGAAAAGGGAACAAAATGCTAATAAATCAGCCAGCCGGCCCTTTTCCCCTCCCCTCTGCGGAGTCAATGGAAAGTGTCATTTCACATGCTAATCCCCCTCCGCTCTCTTCACAACACCTTTTCCGCAAAGTGTTTGGGAAAAGTCCTTGTGGCCCGCTTACAGCTCCCTGCCGCTTCGGATTCCTTCTTGTCTAAGGCCGCGGCCCCCGTGTGGGTCTCTCCCTCCAGCAGGGCTCCATACAAAAAAAATCCCAACAAAGACTTTGGAGTTCATCAGCCTCCCACTGAAATTCACAGCTGCTGAACAAACTAATCCCCTCTCTTGGCCTTTCTTCCTTTCAATGGGTTCTTGGCTTCAAAGACACTTTGGGAAAGGACTTTGTAGGGACTCACACTGCTCCCTCAATAGAAGTTAGTGCAAGCATTATCTTCAGAGCAAGTGGCTTTACAAACAAATACTGCCTAACAATCTCTGCCCCTGCAGCTCCCCCAAACACACACAAGCCTAGCCCGCAGACATGATGTTATCTGCAACAGGATTAGAGCCCTGTTCTCCATGCCCAGGGATCCCTTCCTCCTACCTCCCCCCACACCCCCCCTCCATATTCTTTGTCAACCCAAAGGCCTTCTTCTCACCCAACAGAAAATGCTTTTTCCATGCTGAGCCGCACAGGGATGCTGCGGCAACATGTGCCCGTGTGGGGGAAAGCATGGCTGCGTACTGGTACCAACTGAAGCAGTGCTTTCCAGCAGCATCTGCAATGCAGCAGAAAGCCCCAGAGCCACAGAGACGGAGGTCTGGCCACCAGTCTCCCAAAGAACCCTGAGCGGGTCACCTTGCTGTCTGATTTCCCTAATAAATTTTAAGGATGGAGCTCACCTGAAGCAGAACTGAGCAACAGTGAGACAGAGGGGACAAGAAAGGACTCACAGCAAAGGAAGGATAAACAGCTGGTCTCTGCATGAACCCATGGGTAGCGCATGCAGAAGGAAACTGAAGTCCAGGGCATCCAAGAAACACTTGGAAAAGAAATCCTTACTTCTCAGTGTTACAAGTAGCCTGAGTCAAAGAAGCAAAAGGGCTGGGCTGCACAGGTGCTACAACAAAGTCCAGAATGACAGAGTCTACCAACCATTGGGTTTGTTAAATTACCTCAGAATGCCTAAGGACTTTCCTTATATACTCACTAAACAAATGGATGTCACTGGCTACTTGTGCAGTCCTTAATCATCAGCCTGCAACTCCCTGAGAGCTGGGAGGCCACACTAGCTGCTAACTGCTCCCACTTGGCTGCTTCACCTCTGTAAAGTCTCCCTGACACTTGCCATTTACCTCTGGGTGCAGAAATAACAAAGGCTGGTTTTCCCTGAATGCATGTACTGTCACTCTATAACCTTAAGAGTCTCATAAGCTCTGCTCCTTTCCCTGCAATGAGTCTTTTTATTTTCCCCATCCAATGTTTTTCAACCTTTACTACCTTGCAAGTCCTCCAACCACAATCTGCGTAATACAGCCCTGCATGTTTCAGAGTTTTCTGTCTGCTGATGGCTGGCCCGTACAAGCATACTAGCTAGCCACCTGGCAGCAGAGAGAGAGAGATTATAGCGTTCTCCCCACTTTATCTTAGTACTGATGTTCCACTTCAGCCTTCTTACATCCTTAAAAGATTACCTGAAATCAGCCAACAGATTTAGATGTTATTAACTAGAGGCAAGGACTGACAATTCAGTGGATACATTTGATTTCTGCAGAGGAGGTCAGATCAGCATACTAGTTTAAGCATAACTGCTTCAGCGGCATAACACTGTCTTCCAACAAGAGAGGATCTTATCAAGGGCTCTTTACTTACTGACACCTTTCCAACTCCTAAAGTGAAGTATAAAATCTCCAACACCACTGTGATTCCCCTGGGGAACTCCAGCCATCTCATGAACCCTCCTGTGCCCGATGCAGACGGACAGTCACAGCTAAGGATGATGACTGAAGAACAGATCTCTGGCCCTGCAGACCTGGGAGCAAGTAAGGCCCGAGGTCTCACCACACCAGGATATTAGCTGCCCACACCAGCAGAGCCCATGGATCTGGCTTGCCCCATACCATTCAAAATCTGCTCCCTCAACCCAAGCAGAGAACTCTGTGGGTGACCCTGAAAACCGAGAGGAACAACCCTTTAGTCAGACATGACAGGCAACTGCCTTCAGATCAACGCTATGAAAAAAAGCTAGCACCATCACAAAACACAGCTTTTATTTCACTGTTCTGTAATCTCTCAGTGCATCAAACTGCAGTAATAGAAACAGAACAAAGCAGCAACAAGGAGGCACTTTGACCTGGAAAGGAGAGAATGAGATGTACCCTCTCCCTCCCTTCTCTGATCCCCCTCCCTCCTAAGTCTTATAGTAGAGCAGGCTGAATTGTGTAAGTCACTGAACCACAGACCCACGATGGCATTATCACTCAAGCAGCAAGCAGAGGAAGCAGGGGCTGGCTGCAGCCGAACACTGAGAAGAAGCCTCACTCCCAGCTGGGGTCCAAGGACTGCACTGCCTGGTTAGAGGGCAAGGAGGGAGGAACAGAAGGAAAGATGCACATGGAAGTGCTCTAAAATCCCATCTGCTTTCCCAGACTTCTTCCATAGGACAGGCATGCTTCATTCACTTATTTTACCTCAGAGGAAATGCCACTGTAATGGAAAGCATCAGTACAGCCATGTCCCTGGTACCTGACAATGCCACCTACTGCAGCACATTTCTACTATCGTGTCAGGAGGCTTCTCCTTCTGCTCAAGCCTGGGCTGGTCTTTAAGGGACCTGTACAATCCCTGTTGCTTCTAAAGCCATTAGACTGCCTGGAAATCCCAAGGTAGAAAGCCTTTAGACATCAGCTGGCAATAAGCCCACTGTGCTAAAGAAAGTGAAAAAGGCCAGCCAGCCAGTGCAGCTTTTAGCCTAAACACAAGGCTGCTGGCTCTGGGGAGGAGTATACAGAGCATCCCAACCTGCTATTATTCCTGAATGGGAGAATTCCAGGAGAAGGGGGAGAAATAAGCTTTGGCCTAAAACAAAGGCTCAAGCCTTCAGCTTATGGGAGGGAAAAAGGATACTGGAGGATGCAGGGGATAGCTGTCTTCTGTTTACTTTCTATGAAAAGAGAGCTGGGTGAAGAAGAAAGAGAGAACCAAAGTCAGCCCAGAGTAGGCTGGCAGGTAACCTTAGTTGTAGCATGTATGGGAGCAGAGGGGCAAGAGATGAGTTGAAAATTAGAATGAAGATAAAGGTGGAACCAGAGGAGAGACCCTGACTGCAGCCCAATGGAGCAGAGGCACCCCAGCTTAGGACCCAAAACAGGCAGCTGTGACTGATGCACAGCAGGGAGTAGAGCCCAAGGTGTCAGCTATTTGTCTCCTACACGAAAGCATTATCAACCTGGAAGGGGTTTCCCCTTTGTCTTAGGGGAACAGGGAAAAGGAGTCTAACAGAGAGCAGTCCTTGGGGATTTCTGTGCTACCTGGGCACCTGAAACTGAGAGCCCTGGGCTCGGAAGTGGACTTGAGGGGAATGTGAGGGGATAGAGAAAGAGAAAAGGAGGGACAGACAGACAGAGAGCAGTCTCCAGGATATCCAGACTTCTGGTTGTCTGGAGAGTAGAAGGGGCCAGGTATGCTGGTCCAGCACGGTTCCAGGCACAGACTTATTTCTTCAGAGTAAGAAGAAAAGTCCGCAACCAGCAGCACAACGACAGGTGAGGGAGTCCACCAGCTCAGTATGTGCACTGTACCAGCTGTTCCACATGTTACACATTCAGCTTGCCAGCAATGGTCATTAGAACTTTCAGAACAGGCATGAAACCGGACACTTCACTGAAACTGCTGCTGCTCACCACTTGGGTGTGAACCACGAGACCCTGTTGGTAGTTCCTAGCTTCAATGCAGCGGGCAATTTCATGGAGACCCATGAGGATAGCTGGAGAGAGCTGTGGGGAGAAGCAGAAATGAGTCAGCATCCTTAGTGCTGTGACACAGGACCCCAACTCCCTCCATGCCCTCCCCTCCTGCTCTCTACCTGATCCTCAAATGCAGCACCTACAAAGCCAGGCATTGACAGGAGGTGCAGACTGCCCCATCCCTCAGTTTCCTAGCCCATAGCAAACATTAATCCAATACCTAGGTTAAGTTATAGTTAACACAGGTCCTATGTAATGACACTTCAACATTAAATGAATATTCAATGTATTTGAGGAGATTAAAGGTCCATCTAGCACAGAATCTCATCTCTATTCAGACATAAAATAGACACTCACAGAAAATATATCATAGAGGTCCTTCCCTTAATTGATAACCCTCCAGCAACTGACATCAGCAGCATCCCCTTAGCTGGAAGATACATTCAGTTCATAACCACCCCCAGAACATTCCTTTACAAATGCCCCTCCCCATCTAGAACCTGTGTATGTACACACACATATGTATCAGTGTACTTCCTGGGAGGAAAACCACCCTACAAATAGCCCCTAACAGCTCTTCCTTACTCTATTTCTGGACCAAGGTTAAGGAAGAATAGTTAAAGTTGGCTAGACTCAAAGAGAATTATAAGGTTTTGCAATCCCTTTGCTTTCTTAAGAGGGTATGTACTGGAAATACTGGAACAGACACAAGGGCCCACAGCACAGTTCAGAAATGGGATCAAGAAACCAGCCTGATAACAAGGATTGCAGGCAATACACTTACTGCCTGCTCACGGAGTTTGTCATACAAGGTCTCCAGCCGCTGCAGTGCATCCTCTAGCTTCCTTCGGGTTTTCTAAAGTAAAACAGACATTACTAGCTCAGACAGGGCTTCAAACACACTATTCCCTGTATCACATTGCTCTTGCTCAGATCTCCCCTCAGCACCTTGCAATTTCAGTGGCATCTCAACCTCTACCAAACAGTTTACAGCCAGAGACTGCGATATAAACTGGCCGTGCCCTTGCTGTGCACATATACATGCATACATTGTGTCCAAGACAGGAAGCTAGATTTGTCCCATTTTCTGCCTCACAGCCTAAACATTTGTCCCTTCTAACAGTGCCTTCAGGCTACTGGACAGAACAATTACTTTCAAAGCTGGGAAAATGTTCATCAACTGACCCACTGGACATTCACATAACCTCACCGTGGTTCACCTAAGCAGAAGCTTTGACGCAGAAGCCCTTGTCCCCTTGAGGACGGGAGGAAACATTCTTCCTACTCTAGGTAACCACCAAGAGAAGGATCTCAGTACTTCAGATCTGGTTGCCCCACTTTGGGTAATCCACTCAAAAGTACTTAACATTGTGGATAGAAATGCCTAGCTCTGGGCAATGCTGGGACAGGGCTGGCAGGCTTAGGAACTCAGGTGTATTGCATTGCTCTACCAGTCCAGCCTCTCAAATTCCACATCAGCTTACAGCTTCAGACTATTAAGTCCAAACTACAGGTCTTTCCATCCCTAGGGGGAACACTTTCCAGGAGATGGGCTGGAAAGTTACAGTGACTCAAACACAATGCTCATATGGCTTTCTCTTTCAGCATATCTCAGCCTTTCCCTCTGAAAAGCTCGTACTGCCAGCCATTCTGCAGTAACTACCTAAGCATCAAAACCACGGAAAAGGAAGTTAAATTAGTTGGGTCATTTCTTCTGCTTTCCTCAAAGAGTTCGGAATACAGAACCATTGCCCCAGAGAGGCAATAAGAGGTAGTGGATAACTTAGAGAATGCATCTCAGATCCCATGAGATGGACAAGCCCACAGCCTAAAGGAGGGAAGCAAATGGAAAATAGCCTGGTTATGCCTCTTCCTCTCTGTAGCTGACAGAAACATCAGTCAAACATCAGTGAGGACAAGAAAGCCAAAGACCAGAGAAGGGAGGACTTACTGGATCGGTGGCAACAGCAGAGCAGCGTTGCACCAACCCTTCAAGTGTGGTCTTCAGACCCTGGTGTTCAGGAGGCACCTCCTTCTTCTCAACTCTCTCTGCAGGTAGCTGGTGATACTGACAGAGAGAGAAATAGATGAATAAATACAACAGGAGCACAAAAGGTGGGAGTAGGTAAACTCCCTTCCTGCAACTACCAACAGGAAGAATTTCACCCTTTGGCAAACTCAGAGAATACCTGGAAGCAAAGACTGCAGTATAGCTTCAGGTCTCTGTGGATTCCCATCTTTCAGAAAGCTGATAGCCTGTCTGGCCTGTCTCCCTTCTAGTCACAGACAAGTGTCATTTTCCACCCTGCTAGCAATTCTAGCAATTCCTCTAGCACTCAGGTAGAAATGTTTTGTAAGGGCTGAGAAGCAGGCACATAAGCCCTGCAGCTGCCAAGAAATAAGTATCTCAAAAGCCAAGATGATTTTCTATTTGACAAGGAGCTGATGGCTGGGGAATATCACACTTTCCCTTGATACCTGCAGGCTGCCTTCCTTGGGTGCTCCTGGGGGTGACTGGCCAGATTCTTGCAACCTGGAGAGCTGAGGATGGATCCCTTGGGGCTCAGTCGGCAGGTTCATTACTGGAGCTGTGATAGGAGCTAGAGGAGCAAATTTCTCAGGCAGCTGTCAGAAAAATAAAAGAAAGAAAGAAAGAAAAAAAAAACTGCGCTGAAAACAAACAAAAATACAAGTCTGAGGAAAGAGGGCTGGTTACTCTCTCCACAATCAAATGCAACTTCCTTTATAACTTTCAGAGAGCTTAGTTCTCAAGATGTGTAACGCATCTCTGTTCTTTCAAGCCCTCTCAAGAGCATGGGGCCCTTCCTCTTGCATCCTAGATGAACAGTCAAAGCAACAGCAAAAAAAACCACTCTGGAATTGTTCAGACAAAGAGATCCGTTGCCCCCGAAAGCATTGGTCCTCAGAAAGCCGCCTTGGCTCTGCAACGGCACGAGTCCTGAATGTAGAGATTAGCAGCAGTAAAGTGTCCAGCAGAGCAAGTGCTGGGGAAAATCCCACGACATGGGGGGAGAATCCTCTTGCAAACACTTCATCGCGCCCCTGCTAAGCCAGAGAGTCAGGATAGATTCACTTTGACAGGGCTAGATCAAAAGGAGATGGCTTTAACAAGAGGCTAATCCTGTTGTAGTGAGCACAGCCTGAAGCAGGTTCCCAGCTATGCTGCCAGAAAAAGGGTGAGAAGTCTCTTCCAAGCTAAAGAAGAGGAGTGGGGGGTAGGAATGGTGCCAAAGAAGCTTCTTGTCACACCTGCAAGCAGGCATCAGTTACAGAAATGGGGTATTGAGAGCATTTGTTGCAAAATTGCTCATCTTACAGGCCCTCCAACGCATTGACTACAAAGCAGGGAGCAGCAGGGCCAACATGGTGCCATATCAGCCCGTATCAAGCTTCTGAGGAAAATCACTGTAGCTCTCACTGTGCTGAGGGGAAATGCTGCCCCCAGCTGTCAGGTGTGAATTGACCACGATCTTCTAATCCAAAAAACGTATGTGTGCACAGGAGTAAGGTTAATCTGTATTTCAAGCAATAGGTGGCTACAGTCAGTCTGAGAAGTAATGAGAGAGTATGCTACATCACAGATGATAACCACATTATAAAAAAAGCCACCTTGGATAACGGTATATAAGTTTGGATGGCAGAGTTGAGATGATTCAGATTGCAGTCCTAGTGTTGCACATCATGTAGAACTGGAAAGGGTCAACATGAGAGCAGCTGAGTGTGACGATAAGCATTTAAAGGAACATATCTTCTGCATGCAGTTCCCTAGCTAAAAGACAACCAGCAAATATTCCAGCCCAAAGCTTACCTTTTTCTTCTGATGGCCTCCTCTTGCAGCAGAGGGATCAGTCCACGAGTCCTGAGCTGCCAGGAGAACAAACAAGACACAGATGTCAGGCTTTAAGAACATGGCCACAGCAGCAGTTCATGGCTTGACATTCCCCTTAGCTAAAGGGCTCACAGCTCCAGTTCCCCCACCACTGTACCTTCATACCATTTCAGCTGAGGAATTTAAAGTCCAGTTGGCAGACCAGAAACTGTTCTTTCTTCCTTTTCTTTCTTAATTACATTCTCAGCACCTGAGTACATACACATGCTTCACGAGGCAACGTCTGATCAGACTGTCCTGGCACACCCTCAGTCCCACACAGAAAGCCTTTTCTGCAGCTACCTGAAGCTTTCCACATATTGCATAGGCTGAACAAGTCAGTCTCAGAGTCAGGGTGGAACCTTGCATGCATGTGTGTTCAGGGACTTCCCTGGGGTTCCCTAGACAGAAAAATCTAATGCTGTGATACTGCTACAAAAGCTGTGCTATTTTAAGCTGTTAGTGAGAAGTTTTCTCACTAATGCTTGCACAAGTACCTCACTGGGAAATTCCACAGTGGTAGAGGTTGCTGTGATGGAAGGAGGAAGGGTTTAGGGGTGGGTTGAATTTTTCCCCTTTCAAAAGGATGTTTGGGACCAAAGCTTAGGAAAATTCGCTGGCTTCCCACCTAGAAAGGAACAGACTTGGCCAATTAATACCTTGGGATCAGAGGGGCTTCTCAGCAGACATTTTTGTGGTGCATAGCCTCAAACCTCACTCCAGGTAATTAAAAATCCATCAGGTCACATGACATCAAAAGACCTGCAACCACACTTCATTCAGCTAAGGTCAAATTCCAACTACCTTGTCTGCTGCTGTGTTGTAAGAGTATCTGGATCTCTACAGAAAATCTCAGTGCTTTTTTTGTCATGTCGATCTTAATAACCTCAGTCCATGAGATGGGAAGAATCTGCGAGAAAGCAGCATAATTCTAAGGGGCAATATCAAAATTGCTGGAGCTCAGTGCCACACTTAATGAGCCACTGATCCTCAGCTGAGCTTTAAAAAAATCACAGAGGAAAGATGCTAAAGGTGCTTCATTACTTTAATTACCATTATTATTAAAATTCTGGCAGCCTCTTTTTGCCTTCCCTTTTCCCATGATTTCAAGACTCGCTCTCTGATGAGTTTGGATCAGCAGTTTAATTAAATTGGCACTTATTTGTAGCTTGGGGATTCTGTGCCCTAGAACTCTGCTGGCCCCCACCAAGCTTGTGGTCTAGCAGTCCCTGGCACTCTTCCAGTCCAGTGGCACTTTGAATCCTCACAGGAAACAGCTATTTAAATTATAGTCTTTAAGCCAGGCACTCAATCAGCAGACACGAGATGACAGGACTCTGCTTCATTTTACTGGGATAAAACCCTGACTGCCTGGACTATGCTACTTAGGAAAGACAATTCCTCATCAACTCTGAACGGAATGCTCCATGGCAGCAGTTTCTGGCAATGCTTAAGCTAGAAAACCCACAACTGTCACAAGATGGAATCAGGGATTATCCTAGCCAGAAATGAGATCAGCCAACATATTATTATCCTTTACCCTATCTTTGGTGCTCTCTGAGAGCATGGGATTTCTACAAGTGAAGAACCTCCTTCAGCATACCAGTGAGAACTTCTCCACGAGCCTGCATTCAGGAGTTTACAAAGCTCTAAGTTTGGCTAGATTGCAAGATCTTACAGTTTTTTAAGGTTGGGAAAAAAAACGTACCTATCAAAACCAGGACAGCAGCAGGCAAGAAAGCACTCTCAAGGAAACTTATCTGCACTGCTCATCCATATGAGCATGCCATACTGTCCCATCAGTACTTACTGGGGCTAAATGCTGCCAGGAGAAGGGAACTTCTTAGCAGTAAATTATCACAGAGCATCTTCAGCCCAAGAAAGTGTTTGCTGTCCTTGCCTTGGAACCACCTTTCCTTTAACAGGGAATCATCAAGCCCTTTGTTTCCCTGTTGAAAGGACAATTCCCTTTCTGGACTCCCTGTTCTACAAAGCAAGGACAGTGAGGATTGCTGAGTGCTGTAAGCTTGTACTCAATGTTCAGATTTCCTACACAAAGCTGAGACTCTCTAGATAATCTTTTGTGCCTGGCAGATGGTCTCTAGTACAATCAATCACTGCACAGAGCCACACCAATAAGACATTGATTCTTACCCTACTGATAGTATAGATTGGGAGATATCTATTTTCCATCATCAGTGAATTCCAAAGAGTTTAATCAGTACCAAGCACCAGTCTAAAAAGCTCTGCAGTTTGACTTTACCCCAAAAGATGGAGATTCAGACCCCAGCTTTATCCAATAACTAAAGCCAAGAGGACTTTTCCCTTGGAAGAGGGTCCTCAGATTCTGCTTGGGAAGCTCTACTTCATCATTGTCTATGTTAGACCTCCTTTCTTTCAGTCTAGCCAGGGAAAGCACAAACAAAGCCATGCATGAGTCTGAAAGTGTAACAGGGAGAAAACGAGGTGAGTTACGGCCACTGGACTGTTCATTGTCTGGAGAACCAAGAAAGGAGCAGGCTGTGCCCCACTGGCCCAGTATCTGACACAGATCTTCCAAAACTGGAGGCAAATAGAGAAGTCCCAGTCTTCTGTACTCAGACTCATGAGTAACAGTAGTTTTTTCATTTTACTTGCAGCACCCACAACTGTTGCTTACCAGTCCCCTGAACAAGTATATTCTCTACCTTGGTTGTATAGCTCCACAGTCATGCAGTGAATAACAATGAACATGCATGCATGCACGCACACTAAACATGCACACACACCCCACGTTTCACTGGAAGCAGCAACACTGCCTCCCCAACAGGTCTGGAAGCTTCTCTGTGTACTACCTGCATGATCCACGTGGGGATCTAGCCAAGGGAAGAAACCTGAAAATCAAGGCAGGGTGGGACAGTCATCATCACCAACAGCTTTTACTCAGCAAGTAATGCCCCTGGACTACCATCCATTAGCTTTTCAGAAGAAATGTGAACAGCCTTAGACTCTTTGTGTTTAGTCCCCATAGGCTCTACAGAGCGGGATTTGCTATCTTTGGTTAAACCAGCAAACGATTCCAGGCAGAGGCAAACCTCAAAACCACAATTCGTTCATTTAACAGAATATGTGTAGCTTGAAAAAGCATCTGCTCAAAGATCTAAGGACTGTCAGCTTTGTTGTTAGGGGTTGAGAACAGACTGGCTAAACCCACCCCTTAGAGAGCAAGCAAAGAACTATCAAGCACCAGCTTGGCTGATGGTGTGGGAAACAGAGTGAATGCCCATTCACTAGGAACTAGGACCAACACTATGCTGCTTCCTCATCATGCTTGTAAGGACTTCACACATCTCACAGGCTGGGCTGGACACAACCCACAAACCCAGAGGGGACAGGCTCCAGATTTAGTGCACTGCATAGAGGAAACCAGAAGAGAATTCTAGGGCAAGGACTTATGGCAACAGGAAACAATGAGGAGAGTTGTAGCACAGTGCACAAGAACTTTCATCTTGAAGCTAGGCAAGGCGTATCCCACGTACAGAGAAGAACCACCTTTCTATCCCAGCATTTCAACTGCACTTCTTATTTAAGTTACAGGAAGAAGAAGCAGGGATAAGATCAGCAAGCCTTCCACCATGCATTTCCTGGGAACTACCATCCTTTCAGTCAAACCAGATGCCTCTGGAGTAAACCACTGCTCAAAGGCGCACTGGGAACCTGAAAAGACAGCATCTTGTGACCATAGCCAGAGGGACAGAGTGGCTGAACAGCCTGAATAAAATGTAATTACTGCTGTATTTCACGACCACAGTAGAACTCAGCACAATGTGTCTATTAGGTTGGCCTCAGATAACATCACATCCGGCCCCTAAGGTGGCAGACCAGAGCTCAAAAGGCCCACATCCACTACTTACAGCAAACAGTATCCAGGAGCATCCTGCACACACAGGTCACACAGGAAGTACTTACCTATGGGAGGAGGAGGAAGGCTGGCTGCTGGCAGAGGCTTAGCAGATGGAGCTCCAGGACCTCCCTGAGGGTAGCCCAAATTCACAGGGCTGCTGAACTGTGTTGATGAAAAACCTAGAGGAGACTGGCTTGCCACTGGGAGAGGACAGGCTGCAGGAAGCTGAGATGATGGGATCGAGGCCGGAGTGAGCAGAGCAGGTCCAGATGGTAGAACACCAGGAGATGCCATGGGCATGGACTGTCCTGACAGAGGTGGCTGGCTGGGGAAGACAGCAGGACCAACAGGTCTGGCTCCTACTGGGCTGAATGGCTGAGACTGTGACAGAACTACAAAACAAGAAAAAGAGTACATCTGCATCATTTGTTCTATGTCTAAAGTACTAATGATACTCTCATTCATGCCAGTAAGCCCCTTCTTCTTCAAGTCATGCCCTAGATGATCCACATCAGGAGTATTCCCCGTAGCTCAAGCAACATCAGTCAAATAGTGCTGCAAGGTTAGCAGGGCCTTCTCCATTCCTACATGTGCTTAACAACAGTAGAAGGACAACAACAGTTTCTAGAAAACTAGATATGGCAGAAGTGCTGAGAAACTTCTCTGTCTGCTAATTTGTTTTTTGCAAGTAAAACAGACCTGTGAGAAAGAGGCAAAGCAGTCACTTGTGCCTACGGCCTTGGTCTAAGAAAATCTAAGGAATTTCTGGATGATGGAAACAGCTATCAGGAAACGCTTACCTGTCCCTGAAGCTGTTGCTGGAACCATGCCCACGTTGTACTGTGGGTATGGCGGTCCTCTGGAATAGAGGCTTGTTTGTGGACTAGTGCTGGTCTGAGGAGGGACATTATGGTGAGGTGCTGCAGACATGGCTGGCACTGGCTGAGGTGGGAAGAAGGAAGGCACTGAAGGCTGAGAGGGTGCTGAAGGGGCAAATGATGGCTGATAATTGGGCTGCAATTAAAAAACAAAGAAATTTGAAATGGTCAGAGACATATAGGACACATGTGAGCACATGCACACAAAACAGCCTCACTTTCTATCTGTCACTTCTCAGATAAGAGAAGATACTGCTTTTTATCAGTGCTCTCAGTGGATTGGATCAGAGGCCTCACTGCTATCAGGAGCACAGTGGACCTCTCTCCACCCCTAAGTGTGGCTGGCAGGACAAGGCAAAGAGCAGAAGGCTGGGTGCTGTCCTCCCTGCTGTTACGAGGCTTGATGACCCTTCTTTTCACACCACATAGCTTTTCCATGAAGCTGGGAACCACACTTCATAGTATACTCAAGCTTTCACAGGGATTAGCCTTTAGGAACCAGTTCCCATGCTGTGATTTCCCAGAAGCATAACCAGAGGAAATAACAAAGGAGTAATAATGAAATAATGGTAGCAAAACCTTCTGAACATAAATTTCTTGTGCAAGAACTGAAATGAAGCAGAAGTGCACTAATTTTACTGAGATCCAAGGGTGAGGTGGATATAAAAGAGCAATTCCTTTCCTTATCATGTGGGTAAGAGCTTTGTGAAAAGAAGCCATCTAGCCCACTTCTGAATCATCAAAGAACTTGTGTTTAATTCAGGAATGGATGTATCACTGATGAGTTCCTCGACGCCTGCAGTCTGCATCATCTCATAGCTCTTCATACATTTTCCCCAACCCAGTAGCCTTCCTCCTTCTCCCACAAGGGCTTGAATTTCAGGTTTACCTTCTCTGGATGTCTGTGATCTGTTTTGTGCACTGCTCCTTCAGGGGTGGAACCCCTCTGGGCTGCTGGAGATGTGTGCTTCATGACACCTACATTGACACGAGTGTAGGGGAAAGGTGGTGGTGGCTGATCTCCCACATTCTCTCCTTGAGCGTGGAAGAGCCGGTCTCGGAGCTGCTCGATCAGGAGCTGAAACAAACCATACATCAGAATTGCCGCAAGAGTCTCAAATGGAGGATACAAGGGGGGTGGGGGCATTCAAAGCAGACTGATCCAGAGCACTGGGCATCAGTTTGCAAAACAAGCACTTACACAATAGTCAGCAGTAAAGAAAGAACCTGTAGGTGACAGAACCTAGGACATATTTCCTTGCAGATGAAGTCTCACCGATCCTTCCTCCAACATTTACAGTATACTTTCTCCAGATCCCGCTTGCATTTGGGCACTGGGCAGATTTACTTTAAATTATAAAGTAACCTCCCCACCCCCCTCTTCTATCAGGTAGTTTCAGGACTAGATGTAGGAAAACTACCTTCCAGCAATGCTCCCCAGGAACCATTTTACAGTTCTAAAGTTTCTCTCCTTTTCCCCAAATCAAAAGGGGCTACAAAGAAAAAAAAGCCACAAATGAATACAGATGCTATGTCTTAGAAAAACAAAACACCACTGCTACTCCCGAGTTACCATAATTAAGATGAAACCTTAAGTCTTGACACAAGTAAAACCCAAAGCTCACTTGAAAAAAGTATCACTTCCCCCACTTTCCTACAAAAACCTGTTTCTCACTTACCTCTTTAGAGTTGTTGGGTAGGTAATTCATTGCAGCTGCCAAGCATCCTTGTGATGCCAGGAGACTGGCATACTGGGTGATTTGTTCTGCCAACACAGGGCCTGGCACTGTTTCTGCTGTGCCTCGGAGCATCTCAATGGACCTGCTCAGCACCATCACTTTCTCTATGAGATCCTGAATAGGCAGGGAGGGGGGGACAAAACAAACCATTTAGAATCTGATTTCTTTTACTGGCCCATCTCATACTGAGACAACACCAGATGGCTCCTCTCTTTCAAACTGCCATTGGGTCCAATGTAAACAGAAGTCACTCTACTTGGCACCACATACTACCACTGATAACTATTTCCTAAGGTGCACTTTGTGCAGAAAAGTCAGGAACCAGGAAGCATATCCTGACAGTTACTTTTACAGTAAAGGAAAAAGAAAATGAGAAACCACAAGAACATTACCATCAGCTATGATCTTTTCACTAAGTAATTACTCCCATAAGTCTAGGAGTCCAAGGTATCAGCTTAGAAGAGAAAGGTTTATAACTATACCAGGAGAAATTCACTAAGACAAACTACTACTACAGACAAACAGACCAGGAAGTTCTTAGTTATTCAAAGCCCCTTTAAATCCTACAAATCAAAGCAAGGTTTGTATCTATTCAATGATGTGTGTTATCATGACTGGGAGGAAGCCAGTTTCAAACAATCAGAAATGCTTAAAAGGCCTTTTTGTTGCTGTTATTTACTAGCAGGCTTCAAGACCAGGGAGTTCTGTAGCAGAGGGTGTTATCAGCACGTCAGAGTTGAAGACTTGACTAATTCATCCTAGTGATTGACAGACACAGCACAGGTTAGCAACTTAGCAAGGACTGCTTTAAGCGTAACAGGCAACAACGCTGACTTAAGACTTAGAAACCCTGATTCACCTTTAAGGTCTGACTTTCCACACAAGGTTATTTTACCTGCAATGCAAAGAACACAAACTAGACTTCATTTTGCCAGAGTGTTCTGGATGAAGAGTGAGATTACCTTAGCATTATAGCTATACAGTTAAATTCAGCAGCGAATATGCTCCCAGGTAACTACCAGTCAGATTATAGATATAGTCTAAGGAAGTTGAGACATGCCACCAGTGTACAAAGGCAGGTGTGCAAGCCATAACTCCCGTCCATAGCTGGATTTATGCATAACACGAGCTGTATTCTGCAAACACACAGACTCATAAATTTTTAAGAGTGTATGTCACCTCCAGATGTAAGCCCATAGTCCAGGCTAGGAGATACCTTGGTGACTGTGAATAGCTCTTCACTGTCTTTTGGAAGCCAGCAGCTAGTCTATTTCTAAGGGCAGTTAGCTAAAGAACAAGGGGGGAAGGTTTTAAACTAGAAAAGGGCAGATTTAGATTAGGAAGAAATTCTTTACTGTGAAGTTGGTGAGACATGGGAACAAGTTGCCCAGTGAGGTTGTGAATGCCCTCTCCTCAGATGCATTCAAGGCCAGGCTGGATGGGGCTTTGAGCAACCTGGCTTAGAGGGAAATGTCCCTGCCTATAGCAGAGAGGTTGGAATGAGATGATATTCAAGGTCCCTTCCATCCAAACCATTCTATGATTTGATGTGATAATGCAAGCAGATTAATGTTACCAAACTGGCCTAGAGAGAGTCAAATCAACATCATAACACTGGTACCTGCAAGGCAAGGGGCGATGAAGTCTCATGGTTTTTTACCCAGCATTCCACCAACCTCTCCACATTGCCTGATGAGATATAACAGAGGCAGGCATCATTGGATAGAGCTGCATCTCCTTCCAATTCTAGGCGGGAACCCAGCATGTCTAAAAGGAAGAAACACAGTTGATATTTAACACTTGTATTTTGAAGAGTTCTTTAACCCTCACTGTCCTCTCTTAGCAATCTTACACTGCCCTGGTATAAAAAGGTATTTACCACTTTGGATCTGCATCCAATTCTAGGATAACGCAGAAAAATGGGCACTAAGGAATCACAAAGTCAATTTGGTTGAAAAGAGAAGTCATTTCTTACACATCTTTCACTTTTTATGTCCGTCTGGTCATAAAAAAGAAGGAAAAACCCTTAAAAATAATGAACGTGACAAGAAACCTCAACACTCTTTTTTTCCAAAAGATGTGGGTATTTGGAGGCAACAGCAGTGTGTAATGGTAGAGACAGTAATGGTAGTTATCCATGTTTAGCAAAAGCTAAGAGATAAAAGGTAAGCTGCAACAACCATATCACCACAGCTACGGCAACTTTCCCACCCTACTATTTGGCCTGTATTAGATGCCATGTTCTCATGCATTTCAAGATATCATCTCACACGCATGAAATGATGGAACCTCTCTGATGTTGTCAAGCCGTTTCTGTTTGCTAGGTGCTATTCACCAGCTAAACGGTATTTTTTTAGCAGCAGGATTGGACTTAATGATCTCTTGAGGTCACTTCCAACCCCTGCGACTTTGTGATTCAGACTCAGTTAGTAGGTTGCCCCCTAACTCTGCCTTCTCAGAACAACCAGTTGCTGAGCACGTTTGGCTTTTTAACAAGACTGAGGAAACTACTGAATTCAAACTATCAATAATCCATCTCTGAAACTTAAAAAGGGAGGGGAAGCCCTTTCAGGCAGAATATACACAATTCATTGCATACCACAGAGCTGAGCATAGTCCTCATGCTTTGAGTATGTTAACAAGATGGCCAGTGCCTCCTTCCAGCTCTGTAGATCACATGTGCAAACAATATCTTGCCACTTCTGCTGCACAATGGAGGAAAGTAGCTGCAAGGGGAAAAAGAAGGCCTATCACTCACTGAAGACTAAGACAGTCTGACTGCTCAAGCAAGCACATCCACAGAAGAGGTCACTTTCAGGCATACTTCATAGTGTGTGTAGTAACCACCTCACTGCACAAGGGTTCACCAATCCCAGTATTATAATGTTAACAGTAATTGGAACCTTATACTTCTAAGGAAAAAGCCCAAAGTATTTAAGAAATGAAAGCAGCTGCACTAGGCAAGACTAAAAATCTAATACATACCCTGCTTCAGAGCACTTAGTACTGATGACTGTGAATACAAATTCCCATTGCCTTTTACACTCTGCCATACGGCAATTACCAAGCTAGGATCCTCCTAGTTGAGCTAGAAAAGGGCTGTATATTCAACAGGATACAAGCATGGGGAACTAAGGCACAAACTGCCAAATGAGAAGAAACAGAACAAACATTCTAGGTGGGAAATACAATGTCATCATAAAGCCATCAGGAGATAAAAATTAAAGTCTAGACAAGAGGACATTCCACTTCCTGCCTAAGCATTTCAATATATACTCAGACAAACATCTGCCATGATATCAACCATCATATCCTGTTCAGTGAGCACACAAAACGGTCACTAACCAGGGAGAGTTTAGTCTTCTGCTTGGCAAAGTAGCGCTTCTGGGTCTCTTTTAGGAGGTTCTCCCCACCGGCTATAGCTAAGATGATGGCATCAGCAAATCGCTCTGCCCGCATGCACAGCTCCACAGCACCCTCAAAATTCCCCAATAAAAGAGCTTGGCTGATCAGTCCATCGGTATCTATAGAGGTGAGAAAGCAGAGTCAGACATCAGGGGCATCATCCAGATGCATGATCACGACTGTAGGAAAGAGCAGACAGTAAGAAACAGCAACATATGGAAGCCCAAATAAAAGAAGATTTGGAAACACAAATCAGGTTTTGCACCTAGAAACCAAAGCAATCAAACAAAAAAACTCCACTGACTTGACAGTAAGTCCTCCATCATCTATATGATTTTCCTATGCTTTAAATAGGTTTCTTATCTGTGAAGAGTATTTATTTACAAAATACATATAAACGTTGCATGACAGTGGAGTGGGTGTTCTATTTAATAGATAATCATTTGCTGGAGTGGACCAGATTCTTCCTGGTGTTTATAGAATTTCGTGTTACCATCTTCCCTTTTTCTGTGGTGGCAAAAATGCATTTCAGGTAACATACCTTCTGTGACAGGAATATCCAACGTGCTCATATTCTGTGGGACAAGGTTGTCAAAAAAGGCTGAAGAGGAAACAGCAGCTACATCATCACTGGAATTCATTAAAAGCTGTGCAAAGAGCACAAGAGGTTAATTTATTCATTGAACACACAGATCCTACCCAGAACATTTTGATGGTTTGCAGGGTGGGATAAGGCTGCTTCACATTTGGTTGACAATGATTGCAGAAATCTGGATTTCAACTTGGAAACCCTTTGTGCCTCCTGCTGCTGCTCTATCAGTGTGCTTAGTTTTACTGAGGCACCAAGAAGTGCAGTATTGCTATTGACCGTGCTTTAGGAGAACGACAGCGTAAGACATGCAGTGACAACAAGAATGCTGTCCAGTTTCCCTGCATTCAACGGCCTGCCTGTAAGCAAGCTGAACAATTTTCATGGAATAGGGATAAGCCCAGCAGGAGATGTGTATAATTAACAGGTAGGACCACATACATGCTTGGTGCTCATGTAGGACACAACTGCTATCCCTAGAGTATCTCAACAAGTGCTCAAAATTACTACGTTGAGGATAGCAGCTTTAGATTCCTTAGAAGAACATAATTTACAGAGAACGCTGAAGCAGGCATTGCGAGGCATTTGAAGATAACCTTCTCAAAATCACACGAAAATACAGTTCAAAGGATAGAAGTGAAAAGGAAAGAAATGCAAAACAAATACCACAGCAGAATCTTCACAGAGGAAATCCAGAACTGCAGCACGAAGTTAAGCAAGGCTGAGGCTAAGTCTATCACTGAAGAAATCTACGCTGGTGAAGCAAGCCCTCTTGCAGTGTTAATAGCCAGGAGTCCATCTTTATCATTTGCCGATTTGTTTAAAAACTAGAAGGGACAGCTTGGATCACTTAGTCTAACCCTGTGTAAGTCTGACAGGCCTGTGAACTGCCTTCCGTGATTCCTGCATTGAGCCCAACAACTTGTGGTTGGAACTAAACCTTTCTGTTCACTCTACCTTCCTCTGATCTCCCAGACTGGTAAGAGGTACAGAACATACCTGATCTGGATGTGCAGTGTTTGTATCATCTGCCTCAGGAAGGGGCTGCTTATCTGGGATTCCATTACTCAAACACGAGGTGATCTAGAAAAGAAACAAATATTCACAAGGTAAAGGTTAACCATGATAGCAGAAAAGACACCAAGTGACCAACAATTTCTAGACAATTCCCTGGCTTTTCCACCTGTGTGAAAAGTTCTGTTTCCCTGTTCCTGGCTGGCCACATGGCAGACATTACTTAGCCTTTTCAGAGACTTGTCCACACTGCTGCAGTTCCAACTAGTGTGATATCTTTATCTGTCACCTTCCTGGCTGAGAAACTCTCTGAGATGCAGAGCTTGATGCTAGAAGCTCTCACAGCTGTGCTGCTGTTATATACCTCTCCGAGCATCAACTGGCAGTAAGATAATAGGGCTCAAGACCATTTTTGTCTGATCCACTAAAGCTACTGCTGTACTCTTACTAGAGTCTACATATTCATTTTAATGGGAACTCTGAGAACTTGGGTTCAGTTGACCAGCACAATCAGAAAAAAAGATGTGAACAGTCATTTTGGACTTCCTTTCCACCATGCCTCTCTCAAAGCACCTCTTTGTGATAAACAGTTCATCTTTGAGCTCTGAGGACAAGGACTCTCTGTAGAGGTTTAGTTACACTTGTTACATGTCTTGATCAACTTTACCATTTAAGATCTAAAAAGAAAATTGCCAAGTGCAATGCAGGACAAGTAGGCCTTTGTACAGCTTCAGGTCAGGAGGAATGAATCTGGGCTGATCCAGCATTCCTAGTGCAGTCCTAAAAGAAACCACAGAATAACTCTTCCTTATGTTCCCTACTCGCTGCAGCAGGTTTCAGTCTGAGGGATACTACAAGTGCCCTTCATCTGAAATATCATACAGTTTGGTCCTTTGTGTACCATGAGGACATGAGCTCATTTCCAATAGGAATCCTATAATGTTCCAGCAGAAGATTTAGCCCTGTAAAGGCCTCTCTATAACAAAAGTCTCCTTACCTTTTTTTGCAGATCCTCTTTACTGTAGCCCAGCAGCTTGAGGAGTTTAGTCCTAGATTCCTGCTCCAGGTTCACCTGAATCCCAAAGGACATTGAAAAAGACAAGAAAATGTGTAAAATCCTACACATCTACACACTTCCAATAGCTAGCTACTTCTAGCAGCAACAAAGTCTAGAGCTCAGCTTACAGATAAATAACTATGACAAGTACACCCAGTACACAGTGGGAAATCCTATAGAATTTAAACTGCGGTAACAATAAGAGGTTAACATTCAAGCTTGTTATAAAGTTAAAAGTAAGTGGCAACCAAGCATCAGGTCTATGCAGGTGCATATTTAGTACTCTTGGCCATTAATTCCATGGATAGTCCAGAATTTCCTGATCTAATCTCTGCACAGAGACAGTGGACCAATCTAAGCTTGGATGAAAATTAAAGCGTGGTTGCACGAACTCCTATCTGGCTTCAACAGAAAAAGCAGCAAACTAGTTGTTAGAGAAGCTTTCTGAGCAGAAATTTCAGACAGACTCAGAAATTCCCTCAGGCTGTACACAGCCCAGCGCATGTGCTACCTCTATGGTTTAATGACTGATTAATATCCTGCAAGGAGATCCAACTATTTCAGTAACTATTTGAGGTCATTCCTCTACTACAAGACTGAACAATCTGTACATAGACCTGATACTTGTAAACAGTCAAAAATTGTTCCTGCAAATGCAGAAATGGTCACGTGGGACATTCTTTTGAACAGAATTTACATGTTTGGTTTGTAGTTTAAGATAGTAGTATTGAATCTTGCCTGCCCTGGAGTGGTTTCACAGGACCAAAGGCTAGTTGGATTATAGAAACTCAGCAGAGTGACAGTTTGAGATATCTCACCCAATGCTACTAAAGACATGGTTGCAATGATCCTTGCAATGGAGATTCCTGTCACCACTTAAGACAGCAATTGGTCACCTTATTCAAGAGATCAAATTGACTATGCAAATGTTGTACTATTGAAAAGATCCCAATATTTCCCCATACACAGACACATAACAGAATTGACCCCTGTGCTTCACCAGATATCCCACCTTAAGGAATTTCCACAGGTTCTCCTCATACTTCAACTTGGCTGTATGGATCTTGCTCTTGCAGTAATCAAGGAGGTTTCCTGACTGCAGAGCCATCTGCAGTTCTCTGGACCGGAGCAGAAATTCTGTTTCAGTAGTGACTTGACTGATAAAAACTTGGTGTGAGCAAGTCTGCTGTATTTGCTGTCCAGGAGCTTTGGTAAAACCAAAGGTAATCAGTTTTCCTCCAAACTGAGAAAGACAGAAAGAGACAAAATAAGCATTTTTACATTTAACAATTTTACTTAACTCTTCATTTATCAAAGCTGACTCAAGCTCCAGCTGTGATCAAATAGAACCCAAAGTTTCATGTATATGTATAGCAGGAACACAGACGGAGTCCTTCAAATGAAGGATCAATAATTCCTTCTGATAAACATGTCACACATGTATGTGTTGTCAGGCACTGCTAATTGCAAATGTCAGAGATGCACAAAGGAAAAAGTACCATTTGGAACTGTTTGTTCTCTTCTGAGAGGCAGGCTGCAACAAGGAAAACCATCACGCAAATGGTAGGCACCAGACAGAGAACAAGTTAAGACAGGCTGAAGGAATAAGGAGTTTTGATTTAGGAGGAAAAGAGGGGAGGAAAAGTTAAATACTGGATGGAGAGGAGAAAGACAGAATAGAAATACATATCAGAGCCTACATAGGACAGGATTTATGAGTATCTTATCTCTGTTAACTTCTACTTAGACTCAGTTTCTCTGCCACAGGACACTTGTGGAAATAAACTCAAATGTTGGGCAGAAGAGCTTCCCCAGGTGGGAAAACTTGCTGTACCTTAAGCAAACACTAAAACAACTAGCAGCAGGAAAATCAGAAGGTTTTGCTAAAGAAAGGGGTTACATCACTAGAAGACACTAGAAGCATTTTTAGTGAAGGATACTCCATTTACTTACTGCAAATGAAACACCCACAGGTCTGCGAATCCACTTGGGTGGCTTTTTTAATGGTGGAATCAAGGTGGTTTGAGCTACTTGCTCAGGCACCTGCAAGGGAGGAAGGGTCTGTCCTGTGCCAAAAGGATCCAGGTTGTTGAAAGAGGAAGAGATCTAGGATCAGATGGAAAAGGGGATAAGATATAATTCAGTTTCTCTCTGTAATGGACTAAGCACAAAAAAACACTGCTAATAATTAACTACTTTCTTCATCAGTAAGGAGAGAAACAATGACAGAACATCTTTCTGAAATACACCCAAGCCCTTTGTAAGACAAATGGTTTACCAAACAGTCCTCAAGATTCTCTCAAAGCTTCACCTTCTGAGACTTTTTAAGTTTTCCTTAGTGAGACAAAACTCCCCAACAAACACTGCTTGGCGTAGCATCCAGCTCATAAGAAATAGAGATTACAAAATTACTTGTTTTATGCAAGACAGTGACAAAACATGGTCAAAAGTTGTCGGTCTGTCTCCTGTATTGCACATTGGTGGGTCTTTCAAATGAGTTTGTTTTAAGGACTTTCTCAAGCTTTTATAAAACTTTGTCGAGGCTGGTGAAATAATTTCTCCAGACTTTATTGCCCAGGCAGAAGTATGTCAAAAGTGACCCCTGATCTGGATTTCTGACATTTAGGAAGTTGGTGAGAATATATACAATGCTGTTACAAGCATTCTTTACTTTTAAAATTATTGGAATAGATTTGGTGTTTGCTAAGGATAAGTTTGACTGGATCATAGGACATGGCTCCAAAATGCAGCTGACTAGAATGTCTGAAAGGAAGCAACACAAACCTCAGACAGGTAAGGTTGCCAGAGGTTCACAGGCAAAATCTATTTGTTTTATTTTTCAAGTCACTCAGTCACTTGAAAGGAAGCTCATTCCAAAGAAAGACTGTTTACCTAAAGGAACGGCTAAAATCTAATAGAACAGTTTCCCTAAACCTTAAAATAACTAACAAATCATACTACCACACTATGGAGGTACCAGTAATATTAACCTCTGGGTCCTTTACCTTGTCAGCCTGTGTCTTCTGCTGAGCTTCTAAGTTCCCACCCATAACAGAGTAAATGTTGATCCATCCATCAAAAGTGGCAGCAGAAAAGACTGAAGGGTTTCTAGGACACCACTGGACATCAAAGCACCACTGACTACGAATGGGCAACTCATAGACCACCTATCACAGAAACGGAGAAGAAAGAAGCATATAACATAATTTGCTTTCCCCAAATTACTAGCCCACCCTTAATTTACATATCACTGTTGTATACAAGTGCGACACGAGTATTCTTTTACTTCTTGAAGAATGTATTTGCAATATGAGAACTGTAGCAGACTGAGCCCAAACAGCAGAAAGCTGTTAACACTAGGATTCTACTGTAGAGCACAACTGACTCACTACTTTTGGGTTTTGTCCTGCTTTCTAAGTATCAGAGCTCAATAACATTGTTGCAACTGCTGTTAACCAAGGGAGAAACATCAGAAAACAATGCAAGAAAGCTAGAAGTCAACAAGCAAGAAGGTATCATGAACAAGAACGTGTAGGCAGAAATAAATAGATAGATAGAAATAAAAGCCTATGGAAGAAAAAAATGTAGAACAAGAAAAGAGGATTGTAATAGCTGCAGACAAACTATGAAGGATATTACAGCCAACAAATCTCTGGTCCAGCAATCAAAAATACAAAATTCAGTTCATGGCCCATTCACACATTTCTTGCCTGTCTCGGGGCAACTTGCTAACACGACCTTGACCTCAAACCTCCAGTCTGTAAAATGACAGGATCTGTTTCGTGCCTCATAGGTACAAAACTTTCCACCATAAAGAATTCCAGTTTTGTTCTGTGTGATGATCATTTGTGCTCTCTGTTCCCAGGTATAAAACCTTGCAATTACTTATATTAAGTAAAATAATGCTCTAAAGTAAAGGAAGAAATCCCCTCTCCCCCAAAAAGCAAAGAAACCCCAAGATTACATGATCAGCCTTTCTATGTAAATGCCCTTCCCTTACTATTGAAAACTCCCAGTTCTGGTATCATCTGAAAATTTTCTAATCATTGGTACTAAGTCAAACAAGCACCTAAAAGTTATTTTTATTATTTTATAACCACCCAAATTAATGCCTTAACTTGAATTTAGACTCTGCAAATCTATATCTGGACACATAAAGATGAGCCAGATGTGCTAAAATTGCATTTTTAATTCTTCCTCTAAAACAAAGCTAAAAGACTTCGGTAAGAATTAGACATCAGAAACATTTCAGAGTCTGATTCTCTTCTAATCATCAGCTATCCGTACAGAGTTAGCTCCAAAGCCCACATAACGGCAACAGCACATTTAGTGTCTTTTACAAAAGGGGCAACCTTTTTTCATGCCTCCAAGGCAAGAGGTCAGATATCAAGTTGTCCCATGAGATGAATCCATCCAGGAGCTCACAGATGTACTTTGCTCAGTATTGTAAAAGTACTTTCCCTGTGCTACCGCCAAGATCCACACAGCAAATTTAGTTCAAAGTTCAAATTCCAGTTTTATCCAGGAACTGAGCACCAAACCAGGAGGTATGTTGAGAATTTTTTACACAGATATATTTTATATGTTTAATGTTACTGTGAAGCTTAAATACTTCAACAGTGTTAATTCTGAGATACACGACTGGGTAAGCAACTACCTGTGAAGCCACTGTGCTCTGAATAAAGTTTGCAAGCATATTTAACTATACTGTTCCCTTCTCAATGACCATAACAAATGATCCTCATTTCCATTCAAGTTCCCCCCCATTTTCTAGTACTCTCGCAGAAGGAGAAAGAAACAAACAGACATAGAGAACACTGTGTGTGAACACAGAGTAGTCTTGATTTGCTTAAATTAAGTTCTAGTCAAAGATTTCTTCCTCGTACAACCTCTGGACACAGATACATCAGAGGAAATCTCTGCCTGTTTCTTTTCAGTTTATCCAAAAAGGATAAAGACATACCAAAGGAAAAGACATTGACACTCCACACAAATACAAAAAAAGGGGCAAACATATAGTATAGCACACGGTTTTGTATGAAGAAGATGAGGTGTATTTATAGCTGTTAAGTACCTCCCCTGTACTTGGGTTCCAGCACAAGATCCGGTTGTCTTTGGCGCTACTCAACAGCAATTCAGGGTCAGCCTGGCACCAGGAGAGAGACAGAACTCCCCTAAAACAGACCAGAAAGAAATCAGTGGTACTTCATACTCAGCCCTCTCTCCCACTCTGCCAATAAGAAATGCTGGTGCATGTCGGTTTAAGTTCAGAAACACCAGTTTTCGTATCTGCAAAACCAGATTCATCTGTGAAACAAAGCAATCAAAAATAAATAACCTTGCTTCTCCAAAACCAGTCTTGCAGATGCTGGCCTCTAAAAGATGAAGATCCTTGAAAAGGCAACATGACAAGCAGGTCCTCACCTAGTATGTCCTTCCAGTTGGCTCAAAGGTGAGGTAGCAAAACGTAAGTCCCATATTTGGATCACTGGCAAGCGGTCATCCTCAGAGGAAAGAACTAGCTGGGTTGCAACTTCTGGGTGCCAGGCCATTCCTGAGCAATGCATCTCGAGACAAAAACAGCATAGGATGAAAATTCAGCAATGCAAGCTGGCAATGGCACAAATGGCCAAGAGTCACTTCTCTCTGCAAATAACTTAACTAGAATGCTTGACAAAGGGTAAGTCTAGCAATACCTTACTATGAGAAGCAAGAATTCCTACTTTCCCCATACAGCCAAAAGACTCTAACCAATAGAAGCTGGAGGACTAGTTCAAAGTTGCTTGAGGATAACAGCTAGGATTAAAATGCAGGAGGTTTCTCATAAACAAGACATGAACACAAATGTAAAACAAGGGCACTCTGTATTACAGGAATAAGTAAGAGGCTTGTTTTTGCAGTTTGTTAGGAAAAAAAGAGAGATGTGCTTTGACGCTGTAGCTCCAAGAGAACCAGTCACAACAGCTCCCAAAACACAAGCACTTGAACCCAAGAGCTGTGCTATTGCTTTGCTGTCACTTTGTTGCCATGTCATAAGCAAGTCAAAATCAGTCTTCACTCACTCTGTTACTGTGGTCACTGACTTTGATGATAGGTTCGTTCTTCCTGAGGTCCCAAACCACTGCCTTCCCACTGGGGTGAGCAGAGGACAGAATATGCTGCACCTGCCGATTCCAAGACACCACACTGATGTCTTCATGAGGCTGTAAAGATAGAAACAGACACAGGTCTATTACCTCTGTGTTGAGGAAACACTAATCACTGGATTCTGACACCAGACTAACTAGAACCTGCAAAACATGTGAGACCAGGCTGCAGACTAGAGAGAACTACAGCTGAGAAAATATAAATGCTTCTACTTGGACTCCCACGAGAAACAAAAATGGAAATATGACCTTGTGCAACATTTCAGGAGTGCAATGAGATGGAAAACGGTACAGCACTCAAGGCTAATTGATGTTACTGTATCTCCTGCAATGCACGAGATAGACAGGCAAGGAGACAAATGCAAGGCTTATTGAAGAAAAAGCTGACCTTCTTTTAGACAAGTTTACTACGATTGTCCTGAACAATGTGATCATAATCAGAATCTTATTCCCCTTCAGACTCAGGAAAAATTATCTAGGAATAATAGCTGAGAATCACTAAATGACTCACTGGCCACACTGGGTATATTTTGACTTCATGAAATATGAAAAGCTTCACATGAAGCCTGAAGTAAATTCACTCCTCAGAGAAGGCCCAATAAAGCACTGTTAATCCAAAACACATGCCCCAGCTGGATCTTAAGACAAACTGGTCAGGTACTTGATGCAAATTCACAAAGAGCTTACTCATCCATGCAAAGTGCATTCTTCCACAGTTTATAGCCTACCTCACCTTCCTCACAACACTCTTTCCACCCCCTTAAAATGAAGCCTATCAGTTATGATTCATCTTCCTGACAAAGGTCAAGCTCATTCCCCCTTCACAGAGTAGCTACACCAGGATGATTCCATTCAGTCACACCTTTTAACTTCCATACTGAGATATAAGACTGCAAGGCTATTGCCTGGAGGAAAACACATTTACCTGTGATTTAGTCCCTGGAGTCATAGGCACACTAAAGTTATTCAGGTCCCAGATGAAAATTTCAGAATCATTGGCTCCAGAGGCCAAAAGGTTGCTCTGCAGAAAAAATAAAAGGTCATCTGAATTTCCTGCTTATGGGGAAGGAGGACAGATTTCTTAAGAATAAGTCTAAATAAAAAAACTCAAAACTTCCACAGCCAGATAAGAACTGCATTTAAACAATGCACCTAAGATTATAAACTGAGCATGTTTCTGGCCTCTGTGTCTTTATCTGTGCTGTGATAGAAGCCTGTTTAAAATTTGTCTAGCAAGCTAGATTTGCAATTGGATAGTGCTATTCACCGTGAAACTTTGCCACAGGTCTGGAAGCCACTGGCTCTGGCCAGCTGAGCCTTTGCTCTGCATGCAGGCATCAGGGACATTACTTTTCAGAAAGTGCAGGCTTCCCAAGAGGGTCTGTGTTCACAGAACAATTTGCCTTTTTGCTGCCACAAGAACTTGTGCTCCATTTACTCTTTGCTTATTTTGCACCCTCTTCAAGTGTGATCAAAACCCCACTGAATTAAACACTAAGTGAAATAATAATAATAATAATAGTAAATGATGTCCTGCCTTCAGATGGGTAACAGTCCAATATGCAACAGCTTTACAAAATAAGTTTTGTCCTGAGGTAAAATGACTCAGTCAAGGTCACAGTGTAATACAGTGACAAAGCTGTGAACAGTGCCCTAATCAAAGTTCCAAATCAATACCGTGGCATAACTATCATGTCTCTTTCATATTAAATGTTGTTCCTTCAGTTAATAAATTTGTATACACAAGGGAAAAAAAAAAAACAACAACAAAAAAACACATTTGTTTATAAGCATTTGTTTATAAGCTTTATGTTACACACCTGGAAAGGATTGAAGTCAAGGGCTCGAACAGGCCCCGAATGCTTCTCCGTCTGCCCAATTACAGGATCACTCTTTGAGGCCAAGATCCGGTGTGCACTGTACATTGTCAGTACACCATTATCCCCTCCACCAATGATCACTCCAGAGGACTCTGGGGAACCATTTCCAAAGTTACCCCAGATCAGCTTATGAAACCTAAAGAAGAAAATAAAGCCAGTGTAGGCTACAGTATCTGGTGGAAGTCAAGATGTTCTGCATTACCAAATGACCAACATGATTTGTGTGAAGTCAAAAATGTTTAGTCCTTGATGACAAAAAAAACTGATTCAAAAAGATCACTTTATACCTTGAAGACAAATTCCCTCTCTCCTTTTTTGTACCAGAAAAGCTCTCTTCAGTTCCAGTGATAAATAGCATGAGACTCCAATACCTGTTTGAGGCAGGAAGTGTTCCTTTCTGCTTCATGTCCAGAGAGGGATCCCTGAAGTCAACCTCAAATATTTCCAAGGTGGCATTTGTACTGAAGGATGCATCCAGTTGCTGGGCAGATGTTCCTAGCAGAAATACAAGGGTAGTACTTAGAATTGGCCACTTTTTCAAATCACAAGGTATAAACAAGGCACTGGCAACCTTAGTAGCCAACACATCATCAGTGCTGTGCCTATTCAGGGAGAGGACATACACAAGTACCTCAGAAAAAGGAAGTATTACAACAAAAACTTAAAAGAAATCAAAAACTCCTTAAGAAATTCTGGGAACCAGGGTCACTGCTATGCATAGACATAACACTTATACCTTATCCAAACAACCACGGTTTCTGATATTAAATCATAATCAAAATTACAACTACAGTTGCTTCTTCAAATGCAGGTAAAATTATGATCCTAAATATTTCTGTATACTACTCAACTCTGACCAGAAGTCATGACTGTAACTTCTATGGTTAGCCTACAGCAAAAATTCTCCAGTTTTAAGCCAACAAAGCATTCCTTAGCAACCCACACAGAGACAGAAGTCACTTAGTAATGGCTTCCTTCTCTCTGGTTTGGAGAATAAAAGTTAAAAATAGATTTAACATTGCCTAATGAGACACTGCCACACAAATAATTACCCGGCTACAACAGGGATGCTTTGTAACTGCCTATGGCAAGAAAAGAGCCCAAGGGACCATAAAAAAAGCAGGACAAACAATAAACTGTGCAGCTTCTGATCTAAAGCAGACTGAAGCCAAGGCCTTTGGTCCAATCAAAACTCTGGTCTTATGAGAGAAACTCAAAATAGAAAATCTACCCCAAAAACAGTAATGCTGCTTTTAAGGCAAAAGCCAAACTTTAGTCAGTTTCTTTTGACAGCCATTCCTGAAAAAAAAATAAAATTAAATTAAAAAAAAAAGCAGGACAATATGTCAACCCCTCACAACCCAGACAGCAGGCAGGCCTGATTGCTTCCCACGTTGGGTAGACAACACAAGCTGTTAGACCCACACAGACACTAAAGTCACCTACTTCCAACTCAGCGAATGAGATGATTTTGCACTTCAGGAAATAAAAACTGTTATAAAAACTGTAAATGATGGTTCTGCAGAAGCATTAAAAACTGAACGTAAACCAAACCAAGTGATATTGAGAAGAATTTTATTCTTTGGTTGTCAAGCTACTTGATAATGATTGAAAACCAACAAACTGAAAGTGAGCTTAAATGGACACAATTAGGGTGAACTTAGTTCCACAGATACACTAAGTAACTTCATTTTATTTTTTATAGCAAGCAGGCGCTGGAGTTTGTGCAGACCTAATTAGAAGCTAGATCAAAAAGCAATGTATTCACCCTCTGAAAAATGACTGCTCTTTAAGGTGATAATGCCAGGCATAAAACATAACTTCCATAAGAGTGTCACTTTAAAGAAAGTGATAAAATTCCCAGCATATCATTTGAAAGCAGCTTTCAAGAGATATTTAAAGTGGGAATTCCTGAAAGTCTTTTATTTTATTTTTTTTTTCCTTTTTACCAATACAGCTCTACATAAAGTCTCCCTGTGATTCATACTCTAGAATTTATTGAATTGTGAAGAACTTTACCTGTTGCTAGATAAATGGGGTGGTTGTTTGCAGGACTCCATGCCTCTACAGCTGTTCGCTCAATTTCCTTTAGCTTCATTTTCTAGGTTCTAGAAGAAATTTCACACAGCAGTTAGAACAGCTAGACAAAGCCAACATGAACAGTACACACAACAGTAACAAAGCAAACTCCTTACATTGGTATCAAGAAAAAAAAGCCTTCTCTCTAGTGAGAGAAATTATCTGCTGCTTCCTTAGTTAGTACTGTTTTACTGGTAGGAATTAATGGAAAAAACAATCCCTGCTGTCTGAGCCCAGATTTTCCTTACTAAAGTCTCTTTTTCATATATCCCAGTTACAGAAGAATTTCAGTGAAAGGAAGTGGATTTAAATTAAACAACATACTCAAGTCGTCAGCCCAGGATGGTTTAAATCAGATGCCGAAATTCACTTAAATGTATTTGCAAAGTACCAGTTGCTCTCTTGGAACACGCTGGTGTCAGTACACACATTAGCAAAAATGGAGCAGATGGAATCTAAGGACGGGGTAAAATCCAAACAGCCAAGTGATGTGGCAACAGAAAACAAAGTGCAATGCTACCACGTGCCAATTTAATTAGCGTACTTTGTTCTCACGCCTCAGAGAAGCCAAAGGAAAAATCATTTGACCTTCCACTTCAGTTTGTAAATGGTAGCAAAAGGTGAGAGGAAGTGATCCAGAAGTACCCACTGGGTTTCAAGCCCAGATCTGACAGTAATCCTTTTTACTGAGAATGAGCAGAGGGACACAAACCTACAGAAGGGCAACACAACCACCCCATATCACTACAGTGACCGTTGGGCAATAATGTAGCGAGATAACTGAAAAACAAACATCAACAGTACTCAGTCAGGAGGCTGCAACATTGGGTACAAATATAAACAAACTGCTGTTCCAGGTAGGAACGTAACCATTAGCCGGGCTGTTGGTTCAGTCACATCCTGAGTCCACGTGGTCCCTCTTTCCAGATGCAGAATAACAAATGTCAATCATACAGAGTTTGTTTATAGACCAGAACATGGATGCTCCTTCCTAGTCTCTTTCATAAAGGTAGCTTGCTGTACCCAGCCCACTGCCTGGCCAAAGCATATTAAAAAAAGCTTTGAAAAAGTCCTCCATCATTTTGAGGCTTATCTGAAGCCATGGCCTCCAACTGACAGTTTTCCCATACAGAGAAATTTGGTCAGCAGCATTTCTAGGGCCCAGACCTCATGTCTAGTAACTCCAGATCCTCTTTAGGGTCTTCTCTGTTGCCAGTCAGAAGGGTAAGGATGTACTCCCACTTCCCCCTGTCACGTCAGGACATGCTGTTTGATTAGAATTGATTGAATGCTTTTTAGCATTCACACTCATAGAGGAATGCTGTCCTGGCCTGCTCCCCTTATCAGCAGAGGTGAATGAAAGCATCCCCAGAAGAATCCACAGGAGCCTGCTAGCAAGGCCCAATGCAAAAAGCATCCTGACTCTATCAGAACAGGGGTGTCAGACAGCTGGCATGTTCCCTACCAGTTCCTCCCTGCCTCTTCCTCCTCCACTAGTGTTCCATCAGTTGCAGGAGCTGGATGCACACACAAGCCTCGTTGCTTCACTTTTGGGATGACAACCTCCTACTGAGCCACTAACATTACTAGAGAACGGCCAAGAGACCCCCTCCTTCTGGTAAAGAAACAATGAAGAGTATAACCACCACACTACTGGCTAGTTGAATGGTCTAGGCTCTCTCCCACTGCTTACTGTCTGTGCTGGATAGGCTGTGGGGATGGCTACCACAGTCTGTATTTAACAGGCAAACTCAAAGTCAAAAAACCATGCAAAACCTTACTGACTGATTGCCCAGCTCCTCTTATCACAATAAAGCGCTAAACACTTTGCATAAGAAAGTCAGTATTATTGTTCTCTTTTCATAAAATTATGTTAGAACAGAACTGGAAGGTGAAATGTCTTGCCCGTGGTATCTCACTCAGATACAGGAAAGCAAACAAGCGGCTTGCCTAATAGATTGGCTCAGCATCAACAGGCCAAACACAGGAGTGTTAGCAGGAACTGGACAGCTTCTACATCATTGACCATCAGGGCAAAGCAGCAGCAGGGCCAACAGATGACACACAGAAGCCAGAAGGTTGCAGTACCACGTCCTAAAGCAACTCCTACTATTTCAGTTCCATTGCAGCTGAGGTTTTGTATCAATGCAGCAACACTTCCTTAAATCACTGGGCTCTAAGTCTGGAAGGTAAGAAGCCCTGATTTGAGTCTTCCACAATCCCTACAGAAAGAAAAGGCTCTTTAGCAACCTCTTGTGGTTGTCTGAGAAAAACTCACCAGCGGACTCTCCCACAGGAGAATTTTTAGGGAGAGATTGCCACCTGCTGTCACCTCCCAAAATAGCACCTAAGACGTCTGAGAAAGCTCATGCTTTTCTTACGACCTCTAATTAATTAGCCATGACAATTCCACCTCCCGCTCCTCCAGAGGAACATCCGATTACAGACACAATGCATCAGCGGATCTCAGCCCCATTGGCAATAGCAGGACAGAAGCAGCGCTCCCCCAAAGCCTGCCCCAGCCTTGCTTTCCTACACAGTGTCCTTAAATGGTAACGCCGCCAGCAAAGCCAAACCCAGCACTGCCGGGCACTGCTCGCTGTTGGGAAATGAAGGGCACGGGTAGGAGCACATGCTCTAACACCACGATGGATTACACACAGTGCTGACAGGGGCAGAATTCCTTATCTACAGTAGCCTAAAACACTTGCAAAAGACCAAGCTTCTATCTTCTGGTTGAATCTCAGAGCTGCCATGATAACCAACGCCGGTGCCACTCTTGCAAGGCCTTCTCTCACCCTACCCACCCAGGGCTGTCAGTATGGACCTACTAACTTTTCCATTCCCCCACACGACCAGGCATCTAACCATTGCCCTTTCACAGGATCACAGAATCATTAAGGTTGGAAAAGACCTCTAAGATCACTGAGTCCAATCATCCTGTGACCACCACCATGCCCACCAACTGTATCTCTCAGTGTCACATCTCCACAGTTCTTGAACACCTCCGGGGATGGTGACACCACACCTCCCTGCACATCCCACTCCTTTGTACATCTGCTGATGCTGCCCTCCTGCACAGTGCATGAAGGAAGCTGCCAGCCTGATCCCCTGTAACCAAGCACACAGCAGAGCAGAACACTCAGCCAAGGTCACCCGGCAGAAAAGCAGCCCCCCCCCCGATACTAACTGACAGAGGCCATACGGCCACGACACGGGAGCTGAGATGCAAACTGTGTGACACTCCACGTCCCGGGATCAACCCCAAGCTCTCGCACCACTCCTTCCTTTCCTCAGCTCTCCGGCACCGCGGCCTGCAGCTCTCCCAGGTGCTTATTATAGACCCAGATTACAGGAGGCACAGGCACTAATCGCAGCTAATCGCAGGCACTGCCGAGGCGGGGTTGTAGCAGGGCAGGGCTCAGCATTCCTCCATGACACTATCACGGCACAGCAAAAAAACACTTCTGAGTTCCGTGTGCTTCAACCACACGCCTAACGAAACTTTTTAGGCTGCGAGTACACTCCAACTATCCCAGGTGCGCTGCGTGCACAGCAGCGCCTACACGTACCGGGGCAGCGCCGCGCTGCCAGGCAGAGGGCCGCTCTGAAGGGAGGGCACGGGCGCAGGGCCGGCCTGCCGCACCCAGCAGCCACGCACACCGTGCCGCCGGGACAGGGGCGGCAACAGAGGCCCGGTGACGCCGCGCCGGGCAGCGGAGGCGGCCGGCTCCGAGGCCATGGGGTCGGCCCGGGGGTGGCTCCTGGGGCTGAGGGGTGCGGAGCAGAAGCGGCCGCTCGGTGCCAGCCCAGGCGAGGCGAGGCGGAGAGGCCGCGGCCCTTACCGGCTACCGGCTGTCCCGCCGCTCGGTCCCGCAGCTGAACCCTACGACGGTGGCCGCCGGGAGCCCAAAAGGCGCCGCCTCCACGGGAACGCGCCCCGCCCGCTGCACTGCGCATGCGCCGGCGGCACCTCGCAGCGGTTCAGCCGCAGCTGGAGCGTCGGAAGAGCTGCGCAGCTGTGCCTACACCTGAGCATCCCCACGGAGCGCCTTCACCCGCACAACACTTTGGTTCGTGGCTCCCGCAGCTCGAAACGTTACCTGGAAAACCCAAACCCTGCTGAGGTAACGCACCGTTGTTTCCAGCTTAAAAGGAGGCAGCGTGGGGACTGCTCAGCACCGCCAAGAGGTCAGTCAGCCTTGTTTAAACATTTGCATGTCCTAGTACTTGGTCACCTCATTTCCCTACATACACGTCCCTACAGAAATGAGAGACCAAACTGCCCTGTAGAATCCGCCCTTAAGAGGTGTTTTCTTGCACTGCTAACTGTGAACCCTTTCCTGTAAATGCCCACTTCCCTTAAAGCACACAACTGAGTGACGGCAGTGCTGAGAGCAGAGCAGGGAAATGGAACTTCTATCACACAGCTGTATGGAATGTATTTTTCCCTTCAACAACAGAGGGAAAAGCTTGTGGCTTTTTTGGCAGACTTCACTGAAGTCATCTAGAGTAGGAAAAGATCAAAGCCAATTCCCACTGAGGAAGGAGAGTTATTCACATGGAACGAGACTCCCAAGAACTAGCACTTAGGCAGAACCAGCCTCTCGTTTCACATCCAGTGATACGCTCTGGTTCAATTCCAACCAGCACCTCCAATAAGCCCCTCAGTAACAGGCAATATCTCCTGCATAAACAGGTTTAGCAAATACACCTCGTACAGAAACATTTATAAGCCAGATGTTTGCCCCACATCACAGCCTGTGTAGAAAAATGGCAAATACCAATTGATTCAATTTGCCATTGCTTCACCTTTTCAAAACAACATAAGACAACGAGCACAGTAAGTATCATTGATATATTTCACTGCAGTTAGTGGTTCAGTGTTGAAGAACAGCCATTGACAGCTGCAGTGAAAACTAAAGATGCGAACCCCAGCAGAACTGGTGCTGGAGAAAAAGCACTTCCAGCAGCTTTCAGATTTTGTAGTGCGTCACAACTGGTGGCTCTTTATTGGGGTCCCCTCCTTTCTCCAGGTACAGGTCATTGAAGGGATACTGCTTCGGTCCCTACAGAGACAAAAACAGCAGCAAACACAACACATTCAAACAAGCTATTTAAGAGGGAGGGAAGAAACATCTCATCCAACTTGCCCCCGGTCTCCTCTAACACCCCTAACCTCCCCCCCTTAAAAAAGAAGGCATGAAGGCATGTCAGCCACTCCTTAAATTTCAGTGTAACTGCTTCAGAAGAAATATCAGATCAGGAAATTCAGACATTAGAGGTTGGGTTGTTGTTTTTCATAAAAACCCATGCCCTTCAGCAGGGAAACATTTAATCAACCAACAGTTCATCTCGCAGTGTGAGGATAACATGCTGCAAGAACTGTTTGTGTGTTCAGACTCGTTTATCAGAGGTATTCAAAATGATTTAAGAGAATGAAAACCATAGCACTAGAGAAGAGGAAAAAAGCATTTCTCATGCACATGGGCACACAGGCAGGAGAAAGCCAAGACCAAAGGAGCGATCTTGTAAGAGAACTGAAAATGAGTTCCCTGAAAATGAGAACTGCCCATTATGAAACAACCTGCGAACTAAACTGAGCCAGCCAACAGAGTAACTCGGGTTGAATAAAATGCCTCTTGTTGCCAGCAGGGTTTCACATCCACACTCACCCAACTGCAGAAGGAAATACTCTTTTGGCTATCAGCAGTGACAAGCAGCACAGCTATTTTTCCTCCCTCTACCCAAGAGTATCACTCACCACGGGCCTGTAAGATGGATAGATCTCTCCAATAGCAAACATGACCATCATGGTACCAAAAAAAATCAGGAAGTGGTTGCGCATAGTATGCCATGGAACTGGAGTAGGGGATGTATCAACACGGTTCCGAATATACATGTCAAAGTCCCAGTGCATCTAGAAAATAACAACAAAAAAGGATACAGATTTACCATCAGTACTCAGGTTGCTTTTACCTACAACTACTTACAACATTCTCAATCACAAAACTGCCAGAAGTTACCTATCACCTCCACCACACAAGTGGAGATAAAGCCACAGGGGCAGTAATTGTTTACGGTTAAACAAGGCTCCAATTTCCATCCTATGTTCATACCATACCATGGTCCATACCAATCATGCTTAATTATAAGACAGGAGCAATGTTTATTTATATACATAATCACTCTACCTTAGATGTATTCCACAACACTGTTGAGAAGCCATGGTTGAAACTGGGACCCTTTCTTTTTTAATGAAAGATCAGTCACACATCCAAACAGAATCAGCAGCTGTATTCCAAACGAAGAAGCAGCCACTTGCTATTTTGGTCCTCAAAACAGGTAAAGCACCTGTTGCTACTCCTTAAGAGAAAGCCAACTCAAGTAGTAGCAAGAGCCAGTTCTTACAAGTAAAAATCTTACCCATCTTAAGGGCAGCATTACCTATACAAGCCTTCATGTGGTGACCAGCACAAAAATACAGAATCACCACAAGGTTTTCTATGTGACAGCTCCTACAGACACTGCAATACAAACCTTAAACTCCGTGATACACATGCTAGCAAACTTTTACATATTTATACTATATAACATACATATGCTTATATAAATTCTACTTTCGGTAAAAGGAACTCAAGTCAACTACTAAACTAAATAATAACAGCTAAATTCCACTTCTTCAAAGAAAGGCCACATACTAACTGAAAAACTACTCCTAACCAGGAGCTTGAGGAGCTTAAGATAATGCAAGTTGATGCAGATGCTTTATTTGAGCAGGTTCCTTAAATTACTTGGCCTGATGACCGCAGCCTTTACTTCTGACTGTCCCCGCGCTATGTGTAACACCCCCATGTTTGCAGATGTGTTTGAACATAGAAATACAAGGCAAGCATAGTAAGGACGCCAATGTCAGCATTCAGTAACAGCAGCACTGATGCCTGAACACTGCTGCAGGCGCTCTCACCGGCTCTCCCCAGTTGCGCCTCATGTCCGGCTGGTCCCACTGGTACCAGGGGTCTCGCTCATGTAAGGACTTATTAGGGAGCATAGGATAATCACCGTACCTGTGAGAAGCAGACAAAATCCCACACATTCAAGAAACCTGCATTAATTTTGGCACATTTAGCATACAATATATATCTCTGAAAACGGACCTATATGCATAGATACCTTTTTAAACACACCTACACCAACACACCCACCACTGCAATACCCCCGTGATCCCAAGCCCAGACACACACAGCAGGTTGCAGCCAGGCCCCGGCTGCAATGGACACGAGGCCCCCCACTCACCCGAAGCCCTCATCTGGGTAGGGCTGGTAATCCTCCACCCGCATGTTGTACTTCTTGGCGGCGGCCGCACGTTCCTCCGCCGTCCGTGGGTAGGGCCCGGGCAGCTGATCCTTGGTCAGACCCGAAGCTGGAGAAGAGCGGCACGGTGAACACGGGCTCAGCCGCAATGCCCTCACAGCCCGCAATGCCCCCACAGCCCGCAGGCCTCAAGGACGTCGCCCATCCCGCCGCCGTTCGCGGCCTCCCAGCCGTCCCTTACCAGCCGTCCCTTACCAGCCCGCGCTCCCGGAGGCAGCGCCGCTGCAGCCCGAGCTGCCCACAGCCAGCCCGCCGCCTGCCGCCAGAGGACACCTCCGCGCCCGGCCGCCGCCATCGCCCTGCCGCGCAGACGCCGCCGACGGTGGCCGGCAGGGACAGAAAGGACGAGCAGGAAAAACAGAGCCCAGGCAGGCCCTCTATCGGCACCGCCAGCACACACGAGGGAACCACTCGCCTCCGCTCCCTCCTCCCGTCTTCATGGTGACCTTCCCCTCGTTTCCGGGGTTGCTATGTGAGAGCAACTTCCGCTTCCGGTTTTCTAGTTCCGGGTTCCCCGGCCGAGGCGGTGATGGCGGCGGCCTCTTCCTCCTCCTCCTCGGCGACGGGGTGCCGGGACGGCCCAGCGGGGCCTGGCTGGAGCGAATCCCAGTTCCGCCACTACTCTTTCGAGACGCGACCCATCCCGCGCCTCAGCCACAGCGACCCCCGCGCCGAGGAGCTCATCGAGAACGAGGTGAGGCGGTGAGCGGGCGGCCCTCCTCCTCCGGCCGTGCGGACCGGGGCGCGCAGGGCAGCTTACGGGCTACGGGGCTCTCCTGGCGCCGGTATCCTCCGTTCCGCTCTCGACTCCGTCCCTCGAGGCTGCCGCCTGTTCGCTCTCCGTGCTCTGTTTGTCCCCTTCCCGCGCGGTCTTGCAGCCTGCCAGGTTCCCGGTGCCGTTATTTGTAGTGAATGCTTCTCTTTGGCCTTGCAGTCTTGGCTTGTGTGCGTGCAGGAGCTTTTGCTATCTTTACTTCAGCTTTTGAGTGGAAATCACGAAAGTATTGCATAAAATTGTGTGCACGCGGTTATTCTTGACGTAAGCGTGGCCACAGATGTGAAGTTTGCATGACAGTGGCTGCTCTTCTGTTTGTTCTGGAGGACGAGCTCTGAGGTTGGTAAGATTGCTGGGTTTGGGGGCAGCAATCTGGCAGAAAGGTGTGTTGTGCTTGTTCAGTTTGAGAACATAGCAGCTGTCATTCTTGTTTAGGTCTCTTACTGTTTATACACAAGGAGGCAAGTGACATTCCTTGCTTTACTTCTGTAGTTTTTTGGGGGACAGAAGGGAGGGTATAATCTCAGGTTTTGGATGTAGTTTACAGTTATTCACCAAGAAAAAGAGATAAGTGCTGTCTCTTTTTCTGGATTTACATTTACCTTTTTTAAACCAATATTTACCCCTTAGTAGTTAAAGCTGGAAATGATGAGGCAGAAATTACTGTTTCCTTGCTACACGACAGAACCAAGCAACAGCTCCCAGCTTCTGTTTGCCTAACATCCCATGTTGGAGATTAGCTACATAGATAGCAGAGTCTGTCCTGTTGCTACTAGGGCCTGGCTGTGGGAGCAGCCACCACTCACTTATAAGTCATGTTTTGCATGTTTTTCTCTCCAGGCCAAGACGTCATTGCTCTAAGGGCCTTTTCCAATTATTCATGTTAAAAGAGAGTTTGTAGGGCTGCAGTAACAAACATGATAGTTCTGAAGTTTAAAAGATCCTTGAATCGATGAACTTCCTATTTCTCCCCAGGAGCCAGTGGTGCTGACAGATACAAATCTGGTTTATCCTGCCCTGAAATGGGACCTGGACTACCTCCAGGAAAACATTGGCAATGGGGACTTCTCAGTGTACAGTGCCAGCACACACAAATTTTTGTACTATGATGAAAAGAAGATGGCCAATTTCAAGAATTTCAAACCCAAGTCAAGCAGGGAAGAGATGAAGTTTGCTGAGTTTGTGGACAGACTTCAAGAAATACAACAAAAAGGGAGTGCTGAGAGGTAAGTGATATGCAGAAATTCCTCCATTTCTTCAGGTCTCCATGGGGTACATTTCAGTGAGTGCTATTGATAAAAGCCATCATTTTTATAGGCATTTCCCACATGACTGCCATTTGACTGTGTTAGCTTACTAAAGAAATACGTGCCTTTAGTTCATGAAACTGTTTTCTTCTCTCCCCCTTCCGGGGTTTAAGCAGAGAAGGCATTATGCATCACTTGACTATGCCAAACTGTGATATTGCTAGATAACCACACAATAAAAATGTAGAGGCTATAGAACTCAACCTTTTTACAGAATATTGAGGTAAACTGTCTTAACTTGTTTCTCACAGAGATGAAGAAGAATTGTCTGTGTGCTGTGTGTTGGTAGGTGATGTCAGCCTACACCTCTGAGACGGATCTCTAACTTACTGAGTGGAGCACTGTTTTATATAGAACATACCCATTAGCCACTAAAACTTCTTGGTTAATTTCATCTGTCTCCAGTCACCTAAAAACACTTAAGAATGCGTAGTTACATCTTAGTTTGAGGCAGCTCTATGTGTCCATGCCCACTCTATCTGTGCCTTTCCCTTTTTTCTCAGCTTCAGGTGTACTTTCTTCTAAGAGAGAAGCAAAGAAACACATTTTTCTCTGGGCATCTGTACAGTTGTAATTATACAAATGTATAGTTGTAATTACAAATTGAATGGATAGCCAGAAGGTATATAAGGAAAAGACTTACCAATGCTGAGGCTTTCAGTTGAGATGGATGCTCACCACAAAAACTCCACACAGAAGCAACATCCAGGAAGAGATGCTACCTTAGTGGTGGTCAGCCCTTAAATGGAATTTGGGAAAGGGGGAGTCAGGCTCCACCCCTTCTGGGATCCCAGCTAAATTACCTTCACCTGTGCTCCTGCAGCTGACCTGTCACTTGCTTCAGATGGTTAATCAGAGGTTCAGTCTGTGATTAATAGTTTCCCATACACTCCACCAGCATGAATCGATGGTTAGGTGAGCTTTTCCTTATTACAGAAATCTAATGAGGTGCTTATACAATTTCCCATCACAATATATGCTGACATAATTCAAGCAATGGTAGATAGAAGTTCACAGTCTTCCACGAACCAGTGCCTGACTGATGTTGCTGGAGGCAAGCAATTATGAGGTGCATGTCCATTTGTGTTCCATCAGTCCCATGTGAGTTGTTATCAGGTATCCTATTCATTCCTGCAATTCTGGAAGCTCAGAGACTCATGGGGAGTAATACAGATGTTTCAAAGGTACCAGGAGGGGAAAGTCTTCCCTCCAGAGTAGGATACAGGCCACATTTCTATCCTGGGTCAATACTTCAGCTTGTACCAGAGCATGCCTCAGTCACCTTTACCATGTCCTTTGGCCAGATATCTGTGTTTGCATGACTATATCTGGTACCAAAAGAGGCATCCTGATCTGCCATAGGGACATGATGGGCATCCCTTTGGCAATAAAGATTGGAGTATTGACCACAGTGTCTGTAGGCCATGTAGCTATCACCGAGGGGCTACTGAGCCTTCCACCTCCAACAGTCTCTTAGGTGCAAGTAGGCCACACCTCTTGGGACCTACCTGCACCTTCCAGGGCCACTTCATCTTATGGATTCCTGGTTCTAAATTCTCTGGGGCAGGGAGCAGAAAGTTATTTTCATTACCAATCTGGGGTCTTACCTGATTATCAGTGCCCGTAATTTGGATCCTAAGCAGGGAGGCCCATATTGTTTGTAGCATTTTCAGGGCACTAAGTCTGCCATCTCGAGGTCTTTCATTCAGGTCCCGCAGGGTTTCATATAATCTCTTTGTCCACCCCTGCAGGGACTGGGAGTCTGTCTTCAGGGCAGCCTTGACAATACCATTATAATGTTCAATAAGGCCTGCCCGAGTTGGATTTTATGGCAGATGGAATCACCATTCAATGTTGTTCTCTTCTGCCCAACACTGTATTGTTGTACCAGTAAAATGAGTCCCTTGGTCACTCTCGATAACTTGAGGTGTACCCGAGGCAGACATCAGTTTAGTAAGTGCCTTAATTGTGTATGCCTGATTTGCCTTTGGTACTGAATAGCCCTGCAGTAGCCCACTTACAGTATCGATGCAGGTTAGGGCATATCTCACCCCCTCAGACCGAAGGAGGGGCATGATGTAATCAACCTGCCATCGCTGGAGAGGACTGTATCCTCTAGCAAGGTGGGCTGTTGTTTCAGGCAACAGTCTCAGTCTCATCTTCGAGCAAGCGTCGCAATCTCAACATTCCCGGGCCATGTCAGATAGTTGTACTGGCAGCCCCCATGCTTTAGCATCTGCCCACATTATCTTTGTCCAGCATGCTGTAGTTTCTGATGTAACCAACAGGCAATGTTCTCAGACTGTGAACTTTCAATCCATCAAAGTTGGACCAGTGTGTCAGCGTCATCATTTCCCGGTGACTGTTGGGGTTGGTGACCAGAGACATGGTAGACATGTACAGTCCTGTGTTTAACTGCATTCCATATGTCTAACCACATGTCTTTACCCTAGATTGGTTGGGCGTGGATAGTCCATTCCTGGGTAGTCCATTATGCGATCCAAAGAGTGAGCCCCCAGAACAGCCCAACTATCTGTACAGATAGTCAGGATACCGTCACTGGATTCCTTGGCTATAACCATCCACACAGCTTGCAATTCTGCCCATCAGCTGCTCTGACCATCCCGCTCATCAAACCAGATTGTCTCAGTAGGGGGATGATAAGCTATTGCTCTCCACTTGCTTGGGTTGCCCTTGCTGGATCCATCTGTGTACCATGCATCTTCAGGAATAGGATATTTTCCTATTGATCAATTTTTGCAGATTGAACACCGGCCCTGAGATCATTAAACATCTGTTTTCAGGACACCTTTATGGGTCCCAATTGAGGGGCTTGTGAAGCCAGCCTCTCGGTTCTTATTATTGGCAAAACCTCACAGCTTCTTTCAATACTCAGACATTATGTTTAGTCCTCAGGCGCTCCATTTCTCCCAGATCAGCCACTAACTGAGCTGCTTGCTGGACCACCGCCTCTGATGCCACTAGAGGATTTAGTATTGACACCAGAGTACCATACATGTGGGAAGGGGCCTGTTGTAAAATTAGGTCCCTCATTCCCACTGAAAATTAAACCATATCTGGGCTATCAAAGGTGTCTTCATAGATGGCCTCTCTCATTCCTAACTCTGATATAGTTTTGAAGATCCTTCGTGGAGGATCATAACCCCGCATTTAGTGGCATGTCAGTTTTATTTGGCCAGACCATAAGACAGGTGGCCATTAACCAATCCAGAATAGAATGGGTGTCTTCTGGAAATTGGGTCCCTCCATATAATCTCTGCCTAAGGGCAGGATAAATGGTCACACTGGCCAGTTTAGATACTTCAGGTCCACTGACCGTGACACTTTCTGCCCCTGAGTCCCACAGGTGTAGCAGCCAGGTTGGTACACTTTCCCTGGGTCTTTGTTGGAATCATTGTACCAAATCCATTAACTCTGTGGCCGTGTATGGTTGGGCCATGACATGAAAGTGTGTTTCAGCAGGGGGCCATTGATCACGGGGCACCCCTGCTGGTTTATCTTGGACTTTTTTTGTTTTTTTATGTTATAATAGGATGGAGTTGTAACAGATCTATCCCAAGAGGTTCTTCTAAGTCCACCGTAATGATTTCATCTTCTTGTTTAACCAAATCCATTGTTTCAGGTACCTGGTTATTGTCTATCAAAACATTACGGATCTGAGAGATTGGGGAATGTAATAAAGGTCTTTTCCCCATTAATATACTGAGCTCTTGTTCTAGTTTTCCAATATGATCTTTTAATAATTGATTTTCACTTTCTAATGCATTTGATCCAACTCCTGCCTGATTTAAAGCAGTTAATAGTGGCCATACCACTGTAAAAGCAGCTAATCGTCTTTCCTTTGTAATCAAGAAATTATTATTTAAACCTTCAAACTATTCCACCAAACAGAATGTTGTTCAATTATAGTAGCAATTTGATAATAGGGGGAACCCATAAATCCTGGGATCTGCCCTGGAATCATTTTTTCTAAGGGGGTAATATTCTCCCCCTTGACCCATTTCTACAGATTCCATAAGAAGGACATTATAGGCATGAATCCTACCTGGCTCATCAAATGCATAGTTGTAATTAATACAAATGTATAGTTGTAATTACAAAGTGAATGGATAGCCAGAGGATATATAAGGAAGAGACTCACCAATGCTGAGGCTCACAGTCAAGATGGATGCTCTCCAGTGTTGAAGCTTGCCACAAAAACTCCACACAGGAGCAATCTCCAGAAAGAGATGCTACCTTAGTGGTGGTCAGCCCTTAAATGGGATCTAGGAGAGGTGGAGTCAAGCTCCACCCCTTCCAAGAGCACAGATGAATTACCTTCACCTGTGCTGACCTGTCACTTGCCTCAGATGGTTAATCAGAGGTACAGGCTGTGATTAATAGTTTCCCATACAGCATCGTAGACAACAGTCAGTAATATGAAGATTGTTAATACAGATGTTTGATTCCTTTGATCCTCTGAGTCTAAACAGCAGCTCGATACTGAAACATGCTGGATTTTCTGTGCCTTTACACACTTCTATTGCATTGCAGATAACTTATAGTGCTAACATTTATCTGAGGATTATTTGTGTTTTTGTGAGCCAGTCTGTTTAGGGCTTCTTCATCCAGCACCCGTGTGGTGGTGTTTTTGATTAAAATTCCAGTTTTCCTCCTGTGATTGTTCACATGGAGTCGTGTTCTGCTTCACTGTGTACCAGGGAATCATTTGGCAAACTGTGGGGACTTTCTGAAGCCATTCCTTTTCACAGCAATTTACAGTGCTGTTAAAACAAAATCTCTAGGAGTTATATTTCTTTGTCTTTGAAGTCTTTCTTAAGAGATGTGGAGATGCGTTTCTGTGTTCATCACAAAGCTTAACATTTGCTTTCTGCCTGTCATTGGGGAAATGCAGACTATACCTGCAGCAAACTCTGAATGACACAGTTGGAAGGAAGATTGTGGTGGACTTCCTTGGCTTCAACTGGAACTGGATTAACAAGCAGCAGGGGAAACGTGGCTGGGGTCAACTGACTTCTAACTTGTTGCTCATTGGTATGGAAGGTAAGTAGCTTCCTATGACTTGGGGAGAAGATTTGGTCAGCAATTCTCTTTGAGTTCCAGAAAGTCTTTCAAATGGATTTTCAGCTAGTTCCTAAGTGTTCTTCCCAAGCAAACAATTAAAAGCTTTCAGTTGTAATGGGACTGTTGTCACAACTTGGGTTATAAAAATGAAAAAACAAACAAACAAACAAAAGGAATAGCTTGCTAATTGTGAATGTCTGGAGGTAATCTTCTGCTTGTAGAAAGGCTCTGCTTGATATAGGGTGATTGCTGTGATCCTATTTTGAGATCTGTTTTTTGTTTGAATACTTTGGATGCCATAGATGTAAAATGCCTGCAGTCTAAGAGTTTGTAAGATGAGCAAAATTGGCCTTCTGGACTTTTGTTAGGAGTGACCAATGTCTACCCTAAAGAAAAAAAACAGATGTGGCTCACTGTATTTTAAAATTTAATTATATTTTAGATCTAGTAATAATAGTCAGGCTTCATAACTGTTGATCAGTGCCTGAGACAGTAGGAGGGGGTTGTATTATGAAGCCCCAATGACAAGGAGGTTTGTTTACTTGTTTTGCAGAATTACTAGGACTTTTTCCAAAATCAGACTATTAGACTCCTTTTCTCTAGATTAATAATAAGTTGTGGAATTGACTATAAAAAATTCTCAGCTAAACAGAATATTTTATGCAAAAGCTTCCCATCGACGTTTGCCATCTGCTGTTCATGGAGACAAGCTGGAAATCCTAATCCTGCAGAGCATAAATTGCTGAATATGGATTCAGAATGGAAATTGTTAAGTGGGGTAGCAACTGTTCAGTAATGACCGACTGATAAAATGACCAGATTGTAACATTCCTGGAGTTATTTTCCCTACTTAGTTTTCTTGATATGTGGAAGAATATTTACTGTCTCCAGCAAGGAGCAGAACTTGCTTCAGTCTCTCATAACTGCACAGAAGTGTCTTGATTATCTTTTCTCTCTGCGTAGGGAATGTGACACCAGCTCACTATGATGAGCAGCAGAACTTCTTCGCTCAGATTAAGGGTTACAAGAGGTGCATCCTTTTCCCTCCTGATCAGTTTGAATGCCTCTACCCTTATCCTGTGCACCACCCATGTGACAGACAGAGCCAGGTGAGAGTTGCAGATCTATTTTCTGCTCCATGAGAAAACAAGGGTATTTGTGAAGAAGCTATGTGGGAAGAACATCTACTACAGTTAAAGATGCACAGCACTTCTGAGCTTTGCAGCACATGTGTTCAGATCTGTTAACTATTGAGTATATTGAGTATAGATGGAAGGACAGGAGGTGATTCTGTCTGTGTGTGGCCCTGACTTGCAAGCGCTAGGATTATCAACTTCTCCCACTGATAACACATCTGGTCTTCAGCAGCTGCTTCCTCTATTCTGATTCATAGATCACTTGGCCAAAGACAGATTTGCTCAGAGAGATTTCAGGACTCTAACTGAGTTGGTGTTACTTTCAGGATATGCAGGAGCTTACTATGGAGTTAAGATAGAAATGGGAATTTACAAGCCAGAAAGGAAAGATAGGGAGGAACTTCATACTGTGGCCAAATAAGGACTGTCACAGCAGGAAGTTTTTCTAAGTTCCTTAATGTTTTGTTGTGTTAGGTGGATTTTGACAATCCCGACTATGAGAAGTTCCCAAATTTCCGGAGCGTGGTTGGCTATGAGACGGTGGTGGGTCCAGGGGATGTGCTATACATACCTATGTACTGGTAAGAAAGATGGTAGGACTGCACAGGGACCAGCAAGTAGGGGATAAAAAATTCTCTTTAAATTCTTGGGCTGGCTCTTATGAGAATTTTGCTTTGCCTCTTCCAGCAGCTAAGTCATTTTCTGTTATATCTTGGGCCAACCTGCTTCCTGGCTTTAAGATGGGAGTGATAATTCTTCCTGTTGTGTGTATTCTCTACTAATGTGCAAAAAAAATAAATCTATATTTAAGAAAGGAGTTCTCCAGAAGTTCTGAGTTCTTCATGCTGGAGGTACAGGGGCAGTTTTGTCCAGTGCAGTCAATTCACTCAGCCAAATATTTGCTTATAAGCTGCAGAAATAACTTCTCAGTATTTCTTTTTTATTTTTTTCTTTCAATCTTTCCATGCAGGTGGCACCACATTGAATCCCTCCTGAATGGTGGGATTACTATCACTGTGAACTTCTGGTACAAGGTGAGTACAAACACCTTCCTACACACCTTGGATATCTCTGTCCCAGAAGATTGTTTCAAATAGAGCTATACTGGCACGTGCTGTCATTGCAAGATCTTCTTTGCAAGAAACTGTGTGCTTTAATGTTGAAAACTACTTTGTGTGTTTCATGTGGTGTGAAAAGCTGAGTGGCTGGGAGAAGACTGAATAAACTGCCAACTCAGCAAGCATGCAGTGAGCTACTTTTGGTATTTCAGGGTGCCCCGACCCCAAAGAGAATTGAATATCCATTAAAGGCTCATCAGAAAGTGGCAATAATGAGAAACATTGAGAAGATGTTGGGAGAAGCCTTAGGAAGTCCACAAGAGGTAACAAATGAGAACCAGATAGTCACTGCTGTTGGAATGTGCATAATTGTAATTATATAAATGTATAGTTGTAATTACAAAGTGAATGGATAGCCAGAGAGTATATAAGAAAAAACTCACCAGTGCTGAGGCTCACAGTCAAGATGGATGCTCACCAACATTGAGGTTTACCACAAAAACTCCATACAGGAGCAATCTCCAGAAAGAGATGCTACCTTAGTGGTGGTCAGCCCTTAAATGGGATCTAGGAGAGATGGAGTCAGGCTCCACCCCTCCTGGGAGCAGAGCTGAATTACTTTCACCTGTTAAATTGTTAACTCCAAATCTCTTAAATCGGAAATAGCTCTTCCATAGTTATGTGCTTTCCCCTCAATCCCAGTTATCTCAGCTTTTTTCTTCCCAATTTTAATTAACTGATATTTCAAAAAACAGTAGACTAAAGTACTCATATATGCTTTTGAAGATGTCATTTTGATCTGAAAGTGAAAATACTGGATGTGAATAGAGATGCCTTCGTGGTTTCTATCACTTACCACTGTGCAGGAACTCTTCTTTAGCTCAGTAATGTGAAGTCAGTCTGTCCCCTGCAAGTATCTTGCTGTCTTAGCATGCTTAAGGTCTTCCCATCAGGCAGTGCTGAGAAATAGGAGTGGCCTTGCTGGAAAACTGTCAGTACTAGCCTTCCTTCCAAGTGACTCCAATGACCAAAGTGGATTTAGTGGGTAAGAATATTCCTTCTCTAACATGCGAAAAGCAACCCCTGATGAAGGTTGGCTGCTTTTAATAGCATGTTCTGAGAAATCATAAATCTATGCAGGGAAGTGAAAAAATGTCAAACCAATACTATGCATGTAGTACTTTGGTTGTGTCTGAAGCTGAATACTGTCTGAGAACTCAGTGCTGACATCCTCCACCCTTGGGCACTTGGCTCTTAAACTGTCCAGATGTGGGAGGAGCATGCTGTGCATTTGCCTCTTCTGTTTAACTGTCTTGGCTAACAGTATGTTTTTGCTTTGAACAGGTCGGTCCCTTGTTGAATATGATGATTAAAGGACGGTATGACTAATGCCTGGCTGCCCAGGTGACTGATGTTGCAGCTGCTTTGTTCACAAGCAATGGAAGATACTGAGAGCTAGTATTGCACGCAGCACTTAACAGACTGATGGGTTTCCTGACCCATCCCTATCCCTGCCCCTACAATAAAGGGGGCTACTGGAACTGCAAAACCATTAGTACCCCGATCATCCTCCACTGTCATCTAATCGAACCTCCCAAGAAAGAGTCTGCACTTACTGGAAGCTGGATTCATGCTCACTAACTTTTTTTTCTTCCTCTGCTCTGTTTGCCACAAAAAGAAGCATGGCTTCTGGCATTCAGATGTTGCTTCAGGATTTTCAGGCATTTGAAGAAGAGCTTGAAGGGGAACTGGGATCGATTGTGTTTCCTCAGCCTTGTGGGGTTTGGGCCTCATGGCTGGTTACATGTTGGTGCCTGCAGTGGATATGGAATGGGAAGTGACAGGTTTCACAGTTCTTTGTTGTTAGAGGACCTGTCCATGCTCAACTCTGGCACCTTGTTGTATAGCGGAGGTGAAAAAGTGAAATGATCTGTGTATGATGAGTAACTGGACAAATGATTCAGTTTCTACAACTCAAGATATCTGTGCTTGAGACTTTGTACAGGGTAGAGAGATAAAAGTGAATTAATCAAGTATGTGAGCACCAAGTCCTGTGCTCTCCAGGTATCTGTTGTAGGAGTCTAAATAAACCTCCTTCATTCTGACAGCAGCTTTGGGGGGTGAAGACTTCTCTCCCACTCGTATGCTGCAGTGTGTTAAAAGGGGATGAAGCATTATGAAATGAGATAGGTAAATGTCAGGCCAGTCTTCGAGTCTTGACTGATCAAGCCACATCTGAAAAATTACTGAGGGAGTGCTGAGAGAAACTGTAGAGAGACAGCGTCAGACAGGTACAAAGCCTCCTTTATCCCCATCAGGGATGCCAGCTCCTCAGACACTTTGCCCTTTCTACCAAACCTGCAAGAACTCGAGCGTGTGTGGCTGCACACGTGTGCGCATGTTTGATGAATGGTTCCTGTCCGTCAGTTTAATCCATGCCAGTGTGGTGTTCCCTTCCTTGTACAGTCACTTGAAAGAGATCAGGGTTTTCTGTTTAATTGTGATTAAGTTTATCTTAATCCTTCTTGCATTCTGGAACTTGGCATGGCTCGAAGTGACAAGACCAGGGCAGAGGAACAAGAGGAACCTCTGGTTGAGTTCTCAGCGGTCACCCTAAAAAATCATTTTGCTTTCCACCATCTCTGCTGCAAAAAAAACCCACCTTAGGCTCATATGGAGTCTGGCTTTTTATTCCCTGGGGTGCACTGCAGTGCTGTTCCTGATTTGGAGTTAGTGCCAAGGACTTGTATATTTAATGCAGTTGTAATAGGTCCTAAGAGTATAGATGGGAGAAGCTATTGTATTTTATTCAAGAAAATAGTGAGGGATTGTTCTTCCTGTTGAGACTTCCCCTTACTTTCCCATTTCTTCAGGTCTTATTCTGACACAGGATTCTGATAAGTGTTGAGAAGATGCTGCTCGATAAGTGCTCTGGCATTAGCCTCAGGCCTCATCTTTTGCAGGGATAGCTCATGCACAACATGCTGTGAGCTTTTCTTGCACAAAGGTGATAGGCTCCTTGAACTGGAGGTTCTACAGGCTAGTTTTATGGCTGCTTCCAGGTCAGAGCAAATGAAGTGTTAATTGGCAGCTACAAAGCCCTTGTTCAGAAAATGTACATGTCACTGAATAGTCTGACTGCCGTGTTACTTGTTGCAGACTCTGCCAAACGAAGGTCACTCACCTGGATGCTTCTCAATGCTCAGCCTTTGGGCAGGTGGGGAAGAAGGCTAGGCTGCTGACTGGCCCAAAAGAAGGCCTTCCCAGGAATCCTGGGCACACTTGCAGTCTCTGCCCTTGCTCGAAAGATGCTCAAATGAAATCCCATCTCTGCGCTATTTATTTTATCATGCAGTAGTCTCCAGTGCTACTTGTTAGACACCATCAATTCTTGGAGCTCAGGGTGGGAGTTCATGTCCCATGTGGAGAGAGAATGGTACTTAGGGAACTTTAGGATCCTTTTTATTTGCCAAAGGTCTAACTTTTTAAGTGTCTGAACAGTTTTTGCTGCACTTGACTTTGTGAAAGCTCAGTTACAATGCACTGATGGACTGACTCTCCCCTTCCGTTTTCACCTTGTGCTTTCAATGCCCCTTGCCATGGTATTGGGAAGCTGTGTGTGTTCTCTGCTAGGGGTGTGTGTGTGTGTGCAGGGGGTGGGGTGTGACAAACACACGGTACCTTCTGAAGTGTAGTTCTTAAATACAACCAATGTTGAACAACAGAACTGTGTGGCTTCTATTTTATGAGTGGCTGTATCTGAAAGCTGCATAAAGGGATGTGCATATAGAGTTATTTTTCAGTCTAATAACATTTTTTTCTTAGCTACCAGTCTGCTGGTCTCAGAAACTTCACAACATCAATACTAACTGCATTTTCATATCTTTTCCCAAGCTCATCCCCATAAGCCTGAAAGGAAAGCTGGGTATAAGATGATATCCTTGAAAATGGTTTGCAAGGGAACTATTAAAATACAGCCTAAACTGATTGAGCACCTGGGGTAGGGGGCGGCCAGCTCAGGGGACACGGGTGCAATCAATTCACCTGTACCTCCCACATGACTGAAAGGGGTGGGTGCTGGGCCCACCCCTCCCTGGGCTCGTTTAAGGACTATCCTCTAGGACAATGTCAATGGTTTACGGGCTGGCCCTGCCCAGTTCCATGACAAGTGGGACAGAGGGATTTCACAAAATCCACACCTCCGGAAAAGGGGACCCCAAAATAATTAAAAACAGCAGCAATGATCTGAGGAGAAACAAACTAACTTACTGAATATGGTATCAGAATGCAAGATAACACACTATAATACAATATAATTAGAATTGAAGCTAATAAATGTAATGAAAGTGAGACTGTCCAAATAGCTGAAGGCCTTACACTGATACTGAAGCGATGCACGCAGTCAGGACAGGCAGCAGCAAGGAGAGGTGAAGGAGAGGAGCACCAAGACAAAAAGCCCCATCAGGTGACCTTGCCAGGAGTTCAATCTTCTCTCTGACCGCAAAGCCCCCTGGAGAATGTAGTTCTTCTCCTCCGGGCAGGAACCTGGAACAGGAATATTAACACTTTAACTCCCAGTGCAACACATGATGTTATGATGTGGAATACCAGTAACCAAAAATCATCAAACCATGACAGGAGAACATCTGAATAAAGGCTACTTCCTGAGAAGGAGTGTTTTGTAGCCAGAGACCCTATCACCAGTTGGTTGAGTTACCTTTTCCCCCCATACGTGATTATCAACATTGCTAACAATGCTTTGCTTAGTATCACAAAGAATTTATCAGAAGCAGTGTCACAGCTTCTAAGGACTAACATTTGTCAACAGCAAACATTGTTGGGGAAGCAATGAATTTCCTTTCCTGATGACTTGAGAGGTATTGCTGTGCTCTGATCACCGATGGGTCCAAAGGAGCAAACTGAACTATCTAATGAGTTCTTTACCAATTGCTTTTTCCTCTGTGTGTCTTTTTCTCTCTATGGTCAAAGTAATCTTAGTGAGAAGCTTTCTGTTTGCAGAGGCACAGAGCTGTGGGTGGTGCAGTACTCTCAGTAAGCTGAAGACACGGACCCACTTTCTGGTGTTAATAACACCACAGTGACCTTAGCATCTAACCATCAGTGAGAAAGCCTTGGCCAAATCAGAACAAAGTTCTAATGCGTAGTAAAATGGGGAAGAGTTGAACAGAGGATAGGGATGTTGGAGGGTGCTGAGAGAGACAGCTGTCTGACCCTGGGGTTCTGCAACATTCATTCTTTCCTCGCACCCTCAAGGGACAGCTTGAATGTGGAGGGACTAGGAAAGACCAGCAAATACATTTTCTGTGGCCATGAGCATTCTCCCTTCCCTGCTGTGCCTGCTGGGATCCTCACCTCTTTGAATACATAGTTGCTTCTGTTCTGCTGGGCATAGTTGTCTCCATTTGTTCATTGCTGTAGTCTGTTTTGCACATACCTCTTGAGTAATACGCACAGCCGGTACATAAGGATCAGGCACGTCTCAGGTCCTGCAAAGAAGTAACACTCAGGGTGCGTGCAGAAGGAGGTGGGTCTCTGTCCAGCAATGAGCGGTAGCAGGCTGCTCCAGCAGGCAGGCAGCAGGTGACCTTGCTGATTAATAAATCCAGAACTTCTCAGTGGGTCAGGATCTGGTCCAGGCTTAGTGATCACAGTCAGCCTCAGCGCCGTGATTGCTCAAGAAATTTGGGATGATAAAGTAAGTGTGAGCAGAAGCTAACAGGTCAGGATCAGAGTCAAAACTGAGAAGGTGAGAGATCAGGTGCAGGAAAGGCTGCAATGCAAGGACAAGCCAATGCAGATGGGGATGAGGGGTGAGCCCTTCAGCTTCAAAGCAGCTCTTGATGGGGGTGGAGAGAAAGGGCAGCCCCTGGCTAAGGCAGCTACTGCTTTTCTTTGCAGCAGTTCTTACCAAGGGACAAGGTGCACTCCAGCTTGGCAGGCCTCAATTGGTGCTCATGCATTGTCAAGTCATGCTGTTGTCCCTCTCCCCAAAGCATAGCAGCAGCTGCAGTAGGGAGTACTGCCATTGTACAAGTTTTGGTTTTTGTTTTTTTTTTTTCAGAGGGCTTTTCTCTAAGCTTTCCTTCTGCCACATGTGCCTGAAAGGCTTTCTTGCACTTTGCTTGTTTTATGATCTTTGCCTTCTCATCCCAGCTGAGAGATGGTATCTTTCCTATCAGTGTCCCAGGATGTTCTGAAGTTGCCATCTTCGCTGCATGATTTTCCATATTGGAGCTGCCTAGGAGTTCTCGTTCAAGGAAAGTAAGAGAGAGGCTATTACTGTGGCAAACACATGCAAAGTAAGTTCTAATTACTGCCTTGCAAAGTCAAATATTTGTTGCAAGCAGAGGACTAATTGTGGGGGGAGGGAGCGGAAGTAGAGCCTCTTGGAGTGTAAGTGGAACAGATGCCCGGACGCCTTGGGGAAACGCAGCTTTCCTCTACAAATCAGAGCTTTAAATTACAAGGCTTTTACCAAAGAGAACAGTTGTGGGAAGTCGTCTGCTCTCATTTGCGTAATGGCTTCTGTCACTGGTGATTAGACACAGGATGAAGGAAAAGAAATTTGACAATTAGGAATGAGCGATCATTAATCAGAATCTTTGTTAGAAGGAGGAAAGGGGGGAGAATATCCCTCAAACAATGGAAACAGCCATAGGAGCCACATGAAGTCCATGAGAGCATAACTGAGTACTACTGCTGCTCTACAGAGCCCCCTCCGCCTAGGTGTGGAGTGGCAGCAAGGGTTTCAGCTCAGCTGACAGCAGGGTAAAATCCTTGTGCTGCCCAGGAAGTCTCTGCTGTCTGCTTAGTATGGGAGAGCTCTTATCTTGGAGCCCTCTCCTGGTGCCATCAACACATTCTGCCTCCTTCTCAGCACCCGACCCCAAATGGCCAGTAGAGCCACAGGATCAGTTTTTAACTTCTGCCGAGTCGCCTTTCCCTCAATGTTATAAGCTACTTTGCAGTACAACAGAGTTGGAATGGGCCTTGGGTGGCATGTGGAAAGATCAGGATGATCAGCATGAGAAGTTCCAGCTCTTCTGTTAATGTCATTTCTTATAAGAACGACGGGGAACCTGTTGGACTACATGGCAGGTATATAAAAGAAGGCAGCTGTGACTTCTGTGTTTGTCATTTGCAGGCTTAGCTCATTATCCAAGCATGCACAATTCAGCACATGTATTTGTTTGTATTTCTGTGGGGTTTGATCACATTAACACTATTCACAGGAGTACAAGTAACATACATTTCTACAACTGCCATCTTTGAAAGTATCCTGTGCAACTGCTACTGCAAGGAGTCACCAATGGAGGTATAGTGAACAGAACAGCATCTATCTATTACTGGTTGGCAGATCCCACACCTCAGGTGAAGGTTTAGCTTTGTCCAGACAAGGCACATGTATAGTTAGAATAATACAAGTGTATAATTGTAATTACAAAGTGAATGGATAGCCAGAGGATACCTAAGGAAAAGACTCACCAGGGCTGAGGTCTTCAGTTGAGACAGATGCTCACCACAAGAACTCCACACAGGAGCAATGTCCAGAAAGAGATGCTACCTTAGTGGTGGTCAGCCCTTAAATGGGATCTGGGAGAGGTGAAGTCAGGCTCCACCCCTTCTCGGAGCACAGCTGGATTACCTTCACCTGTGCTCCCACAGCTGACTCGTTGCTTGCCTCACATGGTTAATCAGAGGTTCAGGCTGTGATCAACAGTTTCCCTTACAGCATGGCTGACAGATAGGTGAGGTGCAGTGCCCTTGCAGTTCTACAGTGATAGACACATTTGTTAAACCCCATCCTTTCACAGGAATGACACATAGACCTCAATACGTGCCCAATCTGTAATGCTCTTTGTTTACCGAATGTAAAGTTATGCTTCTCAGCACCTACAAGGAGGTTATTAAACCAGACAGAGCAAGAGTTAGAAGGAATATTCCTTGTGTGTTATCTTGTGGCATAATAGTGTGCTCCTAAATAGGCTGCTCATGCTTTGCTGGCTCTCAGCCTTCCATGCCACCTTTTCACTGCTTAACCATTGACTGTATTTTTGATCCAAGCGTGAAATCATGCTTGAGAACACGGCTGTGAGTTAACCTTTTTCTTTTTTTTAAAGAGCACCTAATGGAACAAGGATCATACAACACAGCAAGGGACTGTTTTAAGCTACAAGCCACAATTAATTCTATTGATCACAAAGGTCCTGTGCTGAAACTAATGCAGCAGTAGTACATTTGAGCATGGTGTCTATATTGCAATAAAACCAATTCTGAAGCACCAGCTTGGAGTTCTTCACTGAACCTGTCCTTATCATGCAGAGTCACAGCTGTACTCTTCTGACTATTTTTAGGAGACTAGATTTTATGAGCAGGATGTCATCAGTTTATACCATTTTATCTAATGCTCAACTCGGTCAGTAAGCCAATGGCCAGCGAGGTACGGAGCAACAATCAACAGGCTTGCTGGTTTGCTTTCAGGTTTACAGTCTAGACTGCTCTGTCAAGCCAATCGCAATAGCCCAACTCTGTTTGAAATTTCCTATCCATGGGAAAACAATTATGTGGAGAAAAGGGTAAAGTAGGTAAGTATTTTAGTGTTCTCAAAGCAAGCAGTTTTGGTTTTTTTCTTCATGTGATAAGTCTATCAGTAGCTCCCCATAGCTCTTCAACCATTTCCCTGTCCCAGCCAGAGCTCTGTCACAATCACCTTAAATGTATGCAACTGGTAGGGGCATGTAACTGCAGCCTGGGTGCAGGAGACTGAGTACTTTTACTGGGTGTGATTACAAGGACAAATTTGTATTAATCAGCTGGAGAAGGCAGCAGCTTCATATATGTGTACACACGCGGTGCCTGTTGCATGGGCAAACAGCAGGGTAAAGGTTAAGCACAGGAAGGGTGTTTAGGAGAGAGTAGCTAGCTAAAATCAAAGGACAAGAAGGCATCATGAGGTTATGGCAGATGTTGGGAGCTTTAGGCATATTGCAGTAGAGTTAATGTGAGCTGAATTTAGTGTTATTGCAGAGCAAGGCCATAGGTCACATTTTTGGTTCTCTAACTTAATTGACATGTTGTATATGTATTTCCAAGCCTTGTCACGCTAAACATTTTGGTGTGGTTTGCAGGAAGAGACGCTGCCTCTGATTAGATAAACAGATACAGCTTGGGAGGGAGGCTGGCAGATTATCTGTGGAACATACAAGGTTGCTGGGTGTATCATCTCAAGATTGGAGCTTACTGGATTTATTGATTTCGGTGACTTCTTTCTTTGAGGGCTGGGCCATTCACTTGAGGCAGAGAATCATAGAATCATAGAATTACCCAGGTTGGAAAAGACCTTGAAGATCATCAAGTCCAACCGCAGCCTAACCAGTACTCCATCTCTAAAAAAACAACAACAACAACAACAACAACAACAACAACAACAACAAAAACTCTGCTAAATCATATCCCTGAGTACCACATCCAAACGGCTCTTAAACACATCCAGGGATGGTGATTCAACCACCTCCCTGGGGAGCCTATTCCAGTACCTAACCACCCTTTCTGTAAAGAAGTTCTTCCTAATATCCAAACTGAACTTGACCTGGCGCAACTTGAGGCCATTTCCCCTTGTCCTGTCACTTGTCACTAGTGAGAAGAGACCTGCCCCACTCTCACTGTAAGAACCTTTCAGGTACTGGAAGACAACAATAAGGTCTCCCCTCAGCCTCCTCTTCCTCAGACTAAACAGCCCCAGCTTCCTTAGCCTCTCCTCGTAGGGCTGATTCTCCAAGCCCTTCACAAGCCTCGTTGCCCTTCTCTGGACCTGCTCCAGTACTTCCATATCTTTCTTGTGCTGAGGTGCCCAAAACTGGACACAGTACTCAAGGTGAGGCCTCACCAATGCCGAGTACAGGGGCAGGATGACTTCCTTAGTCCTGCTCAGCACACCATTCTTGATACAGAGGTCTCTGTTGGGGTGATTATTCTTTCTGTGACTGGAGATCAAAGAAGATATCTCCAAAGGGGAGAGCTGAATCTATTTCACTTCATTCCTAACTGGCTCCAATTGCAAAGAAATGACAGCCTAGATTCTCCCAGTGGCTTGTGTCGTTCACCAGAGGATCTCAAAATGAAGGAGAAAACAGCAGGTCCCAGGACAGGATCTACCATGGTCTCATTGCACTGGGAGTGTGAGCATTTCTGGTGGAAACTTTGCAGGCAGCAAAATCTAGTGCTGGTAGGTGTTCAGGTCAAATGCCAGCCCCTGCCAGCTGTGGAGCTGGAGAGTGTAGGGCCAGTAAGGCCTTCCTTGGTGTAAGAGGCAATGAGCTCCTGATCTGTCAGCTCATTTGTGAGCTTGTGGAGCTGGGGAGTTGCAGAGTTGTGTCACTCGGTCTGTCAGGTCTGACCCTGCTCTGGAAGAACAGCCCTTAAGGCTCTGTGGCTATGTTTGGGGTGGAGTGGCTATGTTCAGTCTGCAGAGTGAGCAGAGGTGAGAGTGTCAAGTGGGAGCTGTGGGCTCAGAAGGACCAATTCATCTGCCACCAGCTGACCCTAAGCACAGCCTGGAGCCCTTGCTTCTACCTCCTCCCCAGTACAGAGTCAGACATGTCTCCTGCTTTTGCTGTTCACTCATAGCTCTCTCCATCCCGTCTGTCTTTCTCTCCTCCTTCCTCTCCTTCCTTCTCCCTCCCTCTTCCACCTCCCCCCTCATTCCCTGTAAACGATTAATCATTTTGACAGGCTCAGCAATGGCCTTTATTTTCTTGAGGCAGCCAAGAACTGCCTGTGAGCACCTTCTCTGACACTCCTCGTGCTCTCTCAGCAATCAAATTGGCCACTTCTGGAGTGGCACTGCCAGTGTAGTGAGGAGACCAGGGAGGAAGGAAATTCCAATAGATCCAGCTGTGCAAGTGGACAGTGGAGCAGAATCCAGTTAGGGTGCCATGAGGTACACCATTAGCTGTGATGAATGTCATCTCACTGTAGCTTGAATGTGTTGTACTTCTCTCCCTCTTCTCAGGCTCCCCTTCACATCTTGGTTTCGGTACAAAGGCAGTCAGGAAGAAAGCAGGCTGCTCAGAAAAAAATATCAGCCTTCAAAAGAAAGGCTGGAGGGAAAAGCTGTTGGAGAAGAAGAGCTGGGAAGGAACTTCTTGTAAGGGCAGGTAGCAACAGGACAAGGGGAAATGTTTTTAAAGAAGAAGAGGATTGATTTAGACTAGATATTAGGAAGAAATTCTTTACTGTGAGGGTGGTGAGACACTGAAACAGGTTGCCCAATAAGGCTGTGAAGACCTTTGTCTGTCTCTCTGCTTTGGTTCACCTGGACTTGTATTATAATGAGGATGCCTTCCATTTACCTGCAGCCAGGGAAGCTCTTAGGCCAGTGTACATGCTATTGCAAATGCTTTTCCACCTATCTAGAGGAAAGGGTGCATCACATTCCCTGATCTGCTCTAATCAAGTTTTACAGTGTCTTCCATCCCCTCACCATGGAACCGAGGCATTTCACAATTCTAGATTTACTTCTCTTCGCACGAAAGCAAAAACTGTCTGCAGCAGGAAGGAGAGGCCCTCAAATGCCCAATCTGCCCACAGCTTCTGGGGAGGTCTAAAGACTTTGTGGAGAGCAACGGAATGTAACAGTTACAGAAGTACAGGAGATAATGAAGGAGAACAACTAGAAGTAAGACAGAATATGATGTAAAGACCTTGTGACGGCTTGATGTGAATGTCAAGTCACATATCATAAGGCAGGAGACTGCATATACTGACCAAAGTGTTCCCCTCTAGTCTCGTGTTCCTGTCAGACAAATAACAAGCCCTAAGCTCAGAAGGCAGTGAGCAGACTCATCCTGGATGAAAAGCCATGGAATAAGTCTGCACCAGCTCCTCAGTAACAGCAAAGAGCAGGATGGATTAAAGGTGCTGCTTGCGTTTGGAAGGCAGCACCTCTTTTTCGGTGCCACCTTCAGCTCAATGCAGCTATGCCTCTGGAAGGAGCAGTCAGACTACTGATAGTTTCCCCAGAGTCAGCTGACAGCTCACACCCTGTTATGAGATACTGCTACCCACTATTCACTGCATGAGCTTGGGTTCTTGTTGTATGGGATACGTGAGTGTCAGCAGAACCCCCCCCAGAGTGGGTTCAGAGAAAGCACTGAGGGAAGACCACAACCTCATTCCTACACCTCTCTGTTATTTGTTTTGCCCTGAGTGGAAAGGTTGTCCTTCAGATGCAGACCTAAGAAGCTGTTACAGCCCAAGCCCAAAGGGAAGCAATAACCTCATCTGGATGCTTTGCTCCCAGTGAGCTGACTGCATCAGATCTCTTGAAGGTAAGAAGACCTGAGCAGAAGAGGAGTTAACAGGCACACTCCAGGCCAAAGGGCAGCATGCACTCCCTTTGACAGACATGCTGCCCCACGTCTCAGGAGCGATTTCTGCCAAAGTCACTGTTGAGTTTCTCTAAACTAACCCTCAGAAGAAAACATTGATTTTTTCTTTTTGTGCTGGTGATGCTAAGCATGTTGTTGAATGAAAGGCTGTAAATGCTTGGCAGAGCAGCTGTGGCCAGGCCGTTGACTTGACTTGCTTTCTATAGGCTTGTACTCATGAGGAATGCAGGCATTGTGACTCCAGGCTAGTGGCTGCTGCTGATGGCTTCAACGCCTCTTCTCTGGCAAGGGATGTGCTCCCTTGTGTGCAGTCAGCAGTGGGACTCATTCATTGGCAGGGCTTTATTTTCCAGCAGAAGATAGCCAGGACAGTTTATGTCTAGTATGGGAAGCAACTTTTTTTTCTTGAGTGTAATGTAAGAAGAGAAAATGCTGAAGGTCTTGAACAGTTCATCTCAGTTGGAGTTTTCAGAGTTTTTCTAAGAATTAAATGTAATTTGAATGGCCAAGGCTCTGTTTGATCTAAGGTTACCTTATTTAAGCAGGAAGTTGAAGCAGATGATTAGGAGATCCAAAGGGTTTACCCCGGAGAGCTCATCACCTGATGTGTGGTATTTTATCCCAACATGTAAAATGATGGTTGGATAAGATGATCTTAGTGGTCTTTTCCAGTATTAATGTTTCTGTGATTAACTGAAACGGCCTCAGAGCCTGATGAATTTATAACGCGTCCAGGGTTTCATCTCCAGGGTTATGAAGACTTTTCTCAGTGAACCTGAGTATGTCTGTCAGCAGGGCTTGTTAGTATAGCAGGCTAGGGTGGATGATATCTGATTGAGAGCACTTAATCATCACATGGCAGATGCTTGTCACTTCCCCACACTGGGCATCCAGTGCTCGGTGGGAAAGCTGGAGCGTGAGGCAACGTCACGTGCTCCTTTTAGGTGGCAGACATGCTTGTGCTTCTGGGAGCTTTGGGGCTAGTTTGAGTGAACTGGAGTTAGGAATCCAACATTTTGAGGTGCCCTCACCAGTATGGAGATATTTCTGTCTGGGCACTGTCTATCTGGGCTGCTCTGAATGTTATGGATGTGTTGCTGCTGTCTTTGCGGAGTGGATGAAAGTGTTTGTGGTAAAATGTAATCAAGTGGAAAATTGCAGTGCATATAAACACATATGGCACTCAATGACTGGGCATTAGGCACAGTGACTGCAGGCAAAAAAAATTATCTGTAAACGTTTCGCAGCAAGTTTCGAAATCTTAAAGAACAATAAGATATTAGCAATTTAATGGGGTGATTCAGCGAAGCAGCGATCCTTGGGTTGGGAGAACGAGGATGCATGCAGCTGCAGTGATGGAGAGGCTGGAATTACTCAGCCACGCTCAGCAAGCCCTGTCTCTCAGCACAAGACAGCTGCCAAAGGTTTCCTTCCCATGGCAAGGTGGCTGTGCTTGGAGAGGGGAGCCAGGAGATGGCCCGTGAACCTCACCAGTGCCACCTTCCAGCCTCCTCCAAGAGCCTGCTGTTTACAGCAGCGTATGGAAGAGGCTGTGTGCAGTCAATGAGGCAGAACTGATGGGCTAGGTGGATCAGACCTGGCTCAGACTGGGAGCTGCAGAGTCACTGTAGGTTAATGGCTGCCTTGGCCTCCTGGAAAGGGAGTGTTGGGCCCTGAGTCACTTTCTGTGCCTCCAGGTTCCATCTGCTTTTGCAGCCCAGGGCAGTGCATTCTCAGCATCTGCAGAGCCTGCAGCAGTCAGATCCTTCCTGGGAGCAATTGTTTTTCACCCTGCCAAGATGTCACCTACTGTAACTGAACTTGAGTCTTTCATGACTAATACCATGAGATTTCACTCCATGAGCTTGCTGTCAGTCTCCAAACCTCTCGCTTTGATATAACTATCCAAAGAGGACAAGGACATGCCAGGGCAGTGTGTGAAAGTGATTCTTTTATGAGTAACAGAAGTATCAGAAAGGTGTTTTTCTTCTTCTTTCTGTACAATAAATTCCCTTCATATGACATTGAAGAAGGTTGCCTTTGAGTGGGAGGAAAGGAAAAATGCACCTTGCTAGCGTTGCATGGCTGTGATGGGGCCCCAGGAAAGTGGCTTCAGTAGTAGAAGGTATATAGCCCAGGTGCCCCCGCTGACTGCCCTGAGTCCTGGGTCTAGTGGCCAGACCTGCTGAGCAGTTGATGAGTGAATTACTTCAGAAGGAACGAGGGTGCCAAAATGGGAAATCCCATTGGATTTGAGGTATTAGCAGTTCTGTCCAGCAAGGCCTGGCTGACTCCAGTCCTATCTGGGGAGAAACCTCCTCAGACTAAATAGTGACAGTAAGAACTACCTAAATGGAAAATAGACAAAAATCAGTGCTTCTGATCTGTAACTGACTGCTTATCAGGAATATAAGGAACATAGTGGGGAGCCAGACTAGTGTGCAAGAGCAGTAAGTTCTTTCTGCCTCTCACCATAGGACCTTTCATTTCCATGCTAACTTGTCCACAGCCATGTGAGCATGTCTTATCTTGGATGTGGTGTCTGATTGTGGAACCTGAGACCCAAGTGCCTGGATCATTAGCAAAGTGTGACTTCGGTGAGATCCCAGGCAGGCTGGGATGGATGTCTCTGGCTTTGTATGGCAGGCTGCCAAAGGCCTGGCTTGAGTAAGGCACAATGCTTTGTCAAGGTGTGCATACAGCTCCGGATAGAGTTGGTGAGAGTAATGATGGGAGAAGTGATGCTTTTCTTCATCCCATGTTTTATCTTTTCAATAAACTGCTTTTAATCTCATCTCCTTAAACATGGTATATTAGATTATATTTATTGCTTGGTGTGTCTACTGGTTTAGGCATTTGCAGCTCCACGTTGCATTTAGACATTTGCAGCTCCACAATGCTTGCCTTTGCTGATACATAAGTCCCACAGAGAAGTTGTTGTACCAAATCAATCTAAGGCATGCCTACCTCTATGAGAACAGATACATTTACCTACAGAATTCCTCTCGATCTTAACCTTCAGAGGAAGGCAACTCTCAAAGGACACCCCTCCAAATATATATATACATATATATTACATATATATGTATATATATATTCACAGAATATTCTGCTATGGTCAACTTCAAATGCAGAGATCTTCTCAAGACTTCTGCCTTGCAAAGTGCTCTGCATTTGCTTGAACTACCTCCATACCTGCTCCATTCTTTGCTTTGCTACCCACAGTCCATAGTTTTTGCCAGCTTCATCTTTTCTTTTGGCACTTCTGTGCTATGGCAGCATTAAATTCAGGGAGTTTGAGCCTCACTTCCTCACACAAGAAAGGTGTAAATTATTCTTTTTTCCCTGCTTGGTCTCAACAGACTGTACACAGGTCTGGAGGCAGAGGTCTCATAGACCTCATACATTCAGAGCAACAGTCTGTACCTATGTCAGCACTCTGCTGAGAACATCAGTTCTTACAGCCTACCATCTGAGCTGGGGCAATGGGGAGATGTTATGCCCAGTCCCAGGACAGTAAGGCTTTCTGTTTCTGGGTACATCAGCATAATAATTTCTTCTTTTTCAAGCCCCAAACCTGTAGATATCCACATTCCACAATGATCTAAATTTGCTCCACATTCCCTGGATTTCAAATACACCAGAGTTGAGCAACCTCACCTGTGCTGCCCTAAAGCTGTAGCTGGATCACTGGTAGGCAGAAAGCCTCTAGTTGGTGGGAGGAGAGCTGTGGTCTAGATTTGAGGGAATATGAATTAAAATTGACACAAATGAGTGAGTTACAAGTTTTCCTAGTTCATTGTGGTATGTTTTTTTAAGCCTAACTAGAGATCTGGAGTATCTGAGGTCTTAGGGTACTTCTAAGTGAGCTCTCAGTTATGGCATTGTCATCCAGCATGAATGGCTGCACAGGAGGCTGAAATAGGACCCTGTGCTCCTGAGCTTACATCTAACAAGAGTCACTGGGGTGCTGTTGAGAAACTGTAGGCATAGCTGGGAAAACCTCTGCTGCTCCAAGGGCATGGCAAGGAGAAGGATCGAGCTCTTCTTGGCTCCCTATGAACATCTGATATCTGGTCCTGAAGAGCAGACGGGTCTTATCTGTGTTGGCACTACTTCTGTGCCAGGGGCTGTAGTGCAGTTGCTCTGACCATGGTGAAATGCACCTCAAAGGTAACAGACTTCTTTCTGGCTTATGACCAGGCCAGGAATGGAATCACGCTCCCCTTGCTTACAGCAGCAGTTGATTTTGATCCAAAGGCAAACTGGAAATTGGTGAGGTTGATGAGCACATGATGGTTGTTCCTGTGACAGGTTATGAAGCCACCTGAGTCACTATCCCCAGTCATGTGGAGGCTGTGATACTGGAGACAGGTCTGCCTGTCACACCTGAAAGAGCTGTGCAGCTCAAGCTCAGCTGGGGCGAGATTTTAAGACAAGAAGCAGCTGTTCAGTTACTCTGTGTAAGCTTGTGGATAACTAAAGGAATTCTCCTGGTTTCTTCTATCTATACCCTCCTTCCCAAAGGGTCTTCTGTCAGGGTTTGAAGTCACTGGGACAGAAGAAAATCCACCACTGCTCTGAGGAATTTGCTCCAGAGGTGAAAGGCCCCCATTGGTTCACATAAAAACCCCTCACCAGATCTCAGTTTTGACTGGCCTGCTTGTACTGCTTCTGCAGGTTCTTCTGCTAGACCATCTTGCTCCTTCTGGGGCAGAGTTGTCAACACTAGCACTGCCTCATGCATCTGCTTGGCTGGACTACCATAACTAGGTGCATAGTTGGAACAATACAAGAGTATAGTTGTAATTACAGAGTAAACGAATAGCCAGAGAGTATCTAAGAAAAGACTCACCAGTGCTGAGGTCTTCAGTTGAGATGGATGCTCACCAATGTAGATACTCACCACAAAAACCCCACACAGAAGCAATCTCCAGAAATAGATGCTACCTTAGTGGTGGTCAGCCCTTAAATGGGATCTAGAAGAGATGAAGTCAGGTTCCACCCCTTTCAGGAGCACAGCTGAATTACCTTCACCTGTGCTCCTGCATCGCTTGCCTCTGGTGGTTAATCAGAGGTGCAGACTGTGATCAACAGTTTCCCTTATACTAGATCATTAGATGTTGCCCTGTTAAGGTGCCTTGCTGCCACCATGCAGTGTTCCTGCATGGGACACAACCAGTCCCTGACAGGCAGTTCCCAGGCAATGGAGCAAATACATCCATGATGTGGGTTATGCTGGACACATTCACAAGTACCCATGCATGTGAGGACAGCAAAAGAATAGGGCTGGCAGGGGAACCTCCCACATCAGTCCCTGGTGTCAGGACATGGTCCTGTGTGAGGGTTATAATTAAAGGTGGTGGCTGTGGTGGGATGTGAACACACTTGGGATCTGGAGGCTCAGAGCATGATTTTGCTTTTAAAATGACTAAAAATAGCCTTGTTGCTGGGCTGAAGTGCAAGTCCTGAGTAAGCAAAGGGGCAGCTGCCCTACAGGCCTAAGAGAGGGGACCCAAAAGGTGAGTGAGTTTTGAAGCATCTGCGGTGCAGTTTTGGGGACACTGGTGGTAACAAAACAACAGACATCCGAGTCGAGGAAGTGAGCAGTGCTGTCTGAGAAGGCGGCACAGACAGAAGCACCGTCCTCTTCTGTAGGAAAGAAGGAGGTAGCAGGGCGGTGCGTCGCAGCCGTGGGGTCTATGTGGGGACGCGGTGGGGCTGGGGATGATAGCGGCAGTTCCCGTCCCGGAGCTGCCTGTGCTGCATCGCATTGGCCACATCGTGGAGCCCGCGGTCCGTGAGCAGCTCCGCGGAGCGCCCACGGGACGCAGCACGGGGCTGCCCGCGGGGATGCGCGCTCCTGGCCCTTGGGCACGGAGTCCTGATGCTCCAGCGGCGCGGGGCGTGAGCTTCAATTCCATTTCGGCCTCCGCTTTTAAACCCTTGGTGCTCGACCAAGGCTGGATTTGCTTCTCCTGGACCACACTGACGTGAGCTGCCAAGGTCCATGAGAAGAGGGACCTACACCTGCACGCTGGTGTTGCACGATGGATGATGTCTGTTGGGCCAGGTGCTGTGCTATTACAAGCACATCACATTTTCGTATCGTTATATATGTTGTCCTGCATCCACACAGTTTAAGCCCGTGTCTACTCTTGTTTGTGCAGCGAGCACCTAACAGCAGCCTACGGACACATCAGGCTCAGCTGTGATGTCCATCCGTCTAGGAAGGGCAGACGTCTCTCTCAAGGCACGCTCCGGTGCAGGGAGTTTGCTCCTGGCCCCCTTTCCCACCACCACCGCACCCTGCTGCAGTGCGGAAGTCGGACCCGAGAGGGCAGCAACAGACTGCGGGAGGAGCGGGCTGTCCTCCGAGGTGACAAAAGGAAGCCCAAGCAGGGGCTCTTCCCCGACAAGGGGTGTTCTCTGAGGCTGCTGCCTGCGAGGCTCAGAAGGTGCCGCGGAAGAGGGCAGGCACGCTGCCCGCCTTGGGGAGCAACTGTCTCTGACCCCTCTTGGGATGAGGGCACACCTCGGGCTGGCACCTCTGAGATTTGGGGTGGTGGCAATGGGGGGCTCTGCCTAATGTGATGGGGGTGGAGCTGGCCTACCGGCTTCTTCCCGATGAGCCCTCATCCTAGCCCATGCTGGAGTGTTGCTGGGTCTACCTTCTGCTTGGTCATCAGCCTGTGGAAAGGGGTTTGTTTTGCCTTTTTTTTCCTCAGTACTTACGTGCCTGGAAGGCCTCTGTTCCAGGTTCTCACAACCTCCATCAAATATCAGCTCTTTTGCTCATTGCTTGGAGAGTGTTGAATGCTTTTTTCAGTGCACCTGAGGCAGACAGAACTGTGCCTGGGGTGAGGTGGTGCCGACCATGGCTGAGCTCAACCCTTCCTGCTCTCAGCAGGGGCAAAGCCCCTCAGGAGGCAAGAAGCTGCTGGACAGTGGAGTGCACAGTTCTGGTTCTCCAGAACCCCTCTGTCTCACAGAAGACAAAGGTGAAGGTGAGCTCTGATGTGGATGGCAAATGCAAAACTACAGATCAAGCAAGGCAGTGTGGTGAGGAGCTCTTTCCGTCTCCCCTGCTAGTTGTGTACCCACCACCACAACCAGACCGTAAGCCTGGGCCCAGTGGGTGCTCCCAGCACTGATGGGTGTAAGCAGTGGAGAGCAGAGAGGATGCTCAGCCTTCCTTCTCAGGGGAGTTGTGGAGGAAAGGTGTCACAGCACAGGGTGTGCAGAGGAGGAGGAATGGAGCAGGGCACAGTGGCTGCAGTGAGCAACATGGAACCGTGACACCACAGCCAGCCTCTGCCATTGCAGCCCTCTGCTCACCAGGGCTGTGCTCACAGTCCCCTCCCTCTCCCTCCTTTCCAGTCCTCTCCTACCGTTTTCTTGGCAAGGGTGCTGGCTTTCAGCCCCCGCACCTCATGTGCTCCATTGATAGCTGGTAATTTATGCAAATCTCCTAATATATGGATTCTGGGATCAGGACAGAGGGTTTGTGTGTGAGATGAGATTAATATGTTTGCAGATTCTCTCTGCAAAGAGAAGGCGAGAGGCAGGCAGGGCTGGGACGCTCACCCTAGGTCTCTATTAGCACCTCAGCACACTGCTGTGCCTGCAGCTGGCGGTGTGAGGGCTTGCATTGCTTTGCCACCCTGCTTGCCCACTGGCCACCCCAGAGAAAGTCTGTCCACGGGAAGCCAAAAATGCCTGGTAGCGGTTTGTGTCCCTGCCTGCTCCTTCAAGCTGCAGCATCTCCAGAAGGTGGCTGGGCTGAGCTGTGTTAAAGCCTTCTGCCACCGCAGAAGCGTGTGGCCCTGTGGAAGTCCTGGAAAACTGCAGCTTGGTGATGGCTCTGGGATAGCTGAGGCCACTTGTAGCCACGGGCCTCTTAGCACAGATGGATCCAAGCTGGGCAGGGTGGCATGTGCAGCAACAGGGAGTGCTCAGTTGCTGGGCTGGTGTGATGAAGGTCAGCTGGGCTGAGGGGTTGCAGGGAGATGTCATGTGCTGCTGCCCTGTCCCTCCTGGGCACAGCTGGCCCTGGGGCTGGAGCTGCCCTGTTTGTCTGCATTACACCCAGCCGCAGCTCAGCTCTGTCCTGGGGCTCCCAGCCTGGCACCTGCTGATCACTTGAACAGGAAGAGGGGGAACGTCCTCTGATTCAGATGTTCCCAAAGAGTACATATTCCACACCTGATATTTAGAAACCAGGAATCCCTCTGATTGATAGTATTTGATGTGGTGGAGTATATTTCACAGTGTGTCATTTATCCTGGTGCTGCCTCATGTGAAATGTCAGCCGTCCAGGAGCGTTTCTGATCACTCTTTGAACCACTGGTTACTGATACACTCAGGGGAAGGATGCTCTTTCTCCTCAGCTCAGGGAATCCTCAACAGGCCTGGGCGGCTCAGCCCCACACCCTGTGGGCCACAGTGGGATCCTGCTGCTCTCACTCTCCCTGCATCATCTGTGTCCCTTTGGGAACCATGCAAACCCCTTTCTCCCAGCCCACTTCCCCTCAGCAGCACCCCTTGTTGTGTGCTCCCTTTCCCTGACTGCCTCTGGATTTGATCCCAACACTCTTTTTAGCCTTTGGAGGAATATTTTTGACTCTCCTGGGGTTGCTGCTGTTGACAATGGAAATCTATTGTGTTTTATGTGCCTGGAAAATGAATTTCCATGTCAGAAGAGGAGAGCAATTATCACAAGCAAGAGAGATCAAATTGGGTCTTTAAAAGGAAAATAAAGTTCAGATCTTATCTGATTAATGAGATTTCTTCCAAACCTTAACAAATCTTAATTACAGCGACTCTGCTGGAAGGGATGAGGTAAAGCTAGGATTGGGGCTATCTAAACAGAACCGGTCTCTTCTGAGCTAGAGCACATCCCTGCATGAAAGCAGCGGGGACGGCCATTGAGTGTGGAAAACTGCTCAGCTGGAAACCAGCGAGGCAGGATTCTCCATGGAGCCTGAGCAGCCCCTTCCCTGAAGGCTGGTGGTGCTGGGGATAGCCAGGACCGTGCCATTCTGCCACCCGCCATTGTGGCCGCCCCACATCCATTTCCTCTGATTCCCTTTTATTATTATTATTTTTCTTAATAGCTGTTCAGTTGTTGGGGTTTTTATTCTTGTATTCCCGATTTTTATTTTTATGTTTATTTATTTATTTTTTTAAATGAAGCCCTCAGTTTAAAACAGGCAGAGGCTAAAAGTTTTTATACAGTTTAAGCAGAACGTTTTTGGATGATTTTAATGGACTGTCTGTATAATGTGGGCTACAGACATTCACACTGCTGCCCCTCCGTTGCATACAATAAGTTGTGTGAGTCAAGCTGTGCTCCCAGAAGGAACACAGGTCTTTATCCGAAGAGGCTGAGACAGGGAGACTCCGGCACTTCCTGTAACAGCTGGCTCGAATGCTTCATTGCCCCGACTTCCTTGTACAAAATAAAACAAATAAAAATAGTTCCCTTCTTTATTTTTTAATTGGGACTTGTCTGGCTTCGGCATTTATCCATCAGTTCTTGTTACGGCTTTCTCTGGGAGATTAGAGAGTTTTTTAGTACCTGATATTTCTTCCCTAGGAAGAAGTGCATGTGCAGAAGCAAGTCACCCCTGGACCTTGTTAATAAGCTAAACAAACAGATCCCTTCCAATCTTGCGTGTAGGATGTTTTTTTCCTCTGTTTTGGTTAATGTTGAGGGCTCTTCACTCCTGTCACTGGAAGACAAGCAGAAAAGAAAAGAGCAGGAAACAGAAAGAAGTCCAAACCCCTGGAAAATCAGACAGCCACACACTCCCTCCCCTTTGTCTGTATGAATACATTGTTCCCCTTCCCATTGTCTTCATAACAAATTTGGGGAATTATCCCTGGTGCTATTTTCCAAATCTCGGTATCGTTTCAGATTAATAATTACCAGCGAGTAGCAGAGATGGAACTGGCTGTCAGCATTTGAGCGAGGGGTAAAAATGACGGCCGGTGCGTGCATTTAGCCACACACACACACGTTTGTGGGGCATGGGTGGGAATGAAAGGGAGTGTTGCAGAGTGCTCCAGCATCATCGTGTGCTCGCCTGGCTGCTCTGCTCCAGCACAGCCACACAGCTGGCCGGGAAAGAGCGAGCCCATGGAGCTCCTGTGCAGCCCGAGCGGCTGAAACGTCCCAAAGAAGCCACACGGGCAGATCTGCCGAGGAGGAAAATACAACAGGTACCTGCGCTGCACGTGCGTCCTCTAAAACCTTTCCCTCCGGCCCCGCAGGGTTTGTACCTGGTGCTTCCAGTTTACACTGTTAGCACAAATTTTGGTGGCGTCCCTGATTTATGCAGCAAGATTTCGCGCTCTCTTCTTCGTCCTGCGGAAGTTTCAAAACGTGTGAATAATTTCAATTATTTTTGCCTCGTTTCCGCCGTCTGATGTGATTCTCATCTGCCGGTCTTGTTTGCCTGATTTACAAAGGTTTGCTTTTTAGGAACCGCCTCCGTTTCTAGTAAGGGAGAGAACTCCGTTATTGTGATAAGTTTTGTTATTTTACTGCCAGCTTTGTCCTCCAGGCCCCGGCTTGCGGAGCCCTTCTGCAGCTCTTCCCCACTATGAGGGTGCTTCAATCATCTCAGAAGAAATAATATGGAGCGCAGAATTAAAAATCACTATTTTCCTAAGGTGGCAGTCAAATATTTAGGAAACATCCCAGCGAACCCTGTTTGTTTGGGATGATATTTGCAGCCTTTCATTTCTTTCAGGGTGCTGTGAGAGGAAGGCTCACAAAGGCAACCAGAAACAACTGTGATTTTCACCCCGTTTCTTTACGCTTTGCGACGAATGCTGCTTTTTGCATGAAAGAAAACCCAAACCCAAACACATCTGCCCTCCTACATACAAACTAAACTGTTCAAAAATCAAAGAGCAAGCCCACAAACCACCAACATTATAAAAATAACATAGCTGGGATTCTTTTACTGTCTCTCTGTTTTAAGGGGTCTGCGTGTGTCACATTTTAGAGCCATTCGCTGCATTGTCCGAGGTTAGAAAGTTACTTTTTAATTGAGGCTTGAATTCCTGATCCTAACACTTGATGTTTTTCTTCCTGACAGGCCCCCCCACACACACACCCCACCCGCCCAAAGGCTGTGTGTTTTTTGAGTGCGAAAGATCCCCTTTGCTCATGATCCCGATGTCCCCAAGCAGTGTTGCTGGGTTAGGAGGAGGCACCGGGAGCCACTACAGCAGTGAGAATCTGCAGACAGAGCCTGAGAGCCTGGCTTGGCTGTGCTGACTCCTTGGATTCATGGGCTTGATCCCCATTCACCACTCACAGTTGCAAAACTGGCTTAAAAATCACCATGTTTAAAAAAAAGAAAAAAAGAAAAAGAAAGAAAGAAAAGAAAAAAAGCAAAAGGGAAAAAGGAATTAGCAAGTGGCTTCTTTTCTGATGCCATTGTGCTGTGGAACAGCAGGCCAGCTTTCAAGCTTTTTGCCGCATCCACAACAAATAGTTATTTCTTAAGAAAAAGGATTAAAAAAGTCTGCTCAGAGCTTTGCATATAATCCTATGACTCCAGGACCCAAGGCTTTGAGTAATATCAAAATCGAAATAAATTCTCCCTGTGAGAATCATAAGAATCTGCCAAATTAGTTCACAGGGGTAAACAAACAGCCAAATATTAGTATTCCACACTAAGAGCTAAATCCTGTAAGTGGGGCCAGGGTTGCACATGGATTATCCTTTTATAGTTCAGGCGTGGATTTACCGAGGGGATTATAGGCCTTGCCCTCCCAACCCTCTCCGGCTCCCCGCGTGCTGCCCTGTCTCAGAACACAGCACGACCCTCCTGCTGCCCCGCTTTCTCCAGACCTCCTTCTGGGCACTCAAATGGAAGCAACTGTCACCCTTGGGTGCAGGATGGAGGAAAACAGGGCCAGGAGCAATGCAGGGATCAGCCTTGATCCTGCATGGGTGCAGCATCCCTGGGGGATGGGGGATTAGTCCCCAGATGTCCCGGCCTCCTTTCTTCCTGCCTCTGCTTTGCATCACCCAGCCCCGTTCCCTGAACGGGATAAAGACAATTGGAGCTGACACCCTGCTTCAGTTTCCCTTCCGCAGCGGGCTGATCCTGCCGCCCTGATGGGCTGTCACTCCTCATCTCCTGCGGCCGCGGGCTCTGCCTGGGCCAGGGGAATGCATGTGATGCCGAGGTGCCACACACACACACATACCATCAACTTATTCCCTCCTTAGCTCCCTTTGCTGACTGCATGCACTTACATACACAAATATATATATATATGTATATCTGCATGTGAATGCACACACATATTTTATTATCAAAATAAGCAGCTATCTTGCTGGATGTTGCTGTTCTTTTCAGGCAGAAACAATTCTGCACCATCACTGCTCGTTCCAACCTTTTTATTTGTGTGTTTTATAGGTTATTACTATTACATAAAAAGTGCCCAGCACTCTACAAGACACAAAATACAGATAATCTCTGTGGTGAAGACTGTAAAAGCTAAACAAAACAGACAACGTAGACAGGGCTCCCTGAGAAGCACAGAAGACTGAAGATTAGCCTTGTTTCATTTTTATAAATATATTGCTGACATTATTGGACAAGAAACAGACGTTTGTTCTTCTTCTTCCCTCTCTATCCTCCTGTTTAATAATTCTTCCCTCTGATACAACAGAGTTACGATGTGATGTGAAATAAAGCTTGGTTTGGGCTGCTGGCCCTGATTCAACAGCCCCGAGCCCTGGGCTTGCTCCGGAGCACTCACGTGCTTAGGATTTCTCTAGATCACGTTGTCTATTGACAGCTGCCCTTTCGCTTACAAATGAAACCATCCCTAAATCAATAAGAAAAAACCTTATTCTCCTCACCTGTTTAATGCCACAGCTGCGGGTTGCTGTAAGATTTGTGAACAAGCCAATATCTACAGAGAAAGCAGTAAGAAAAATAACACCTTCTCTACCAGGCTGAGCGGGTGTTCTGTGTTTACATACAGATCACCTGCTGGGGGTTTTGTTATTTTGCTGGGTAGGTGGACACACAGTCTTGTGTACTTTTGCCCAGTTCAGAGCTACATCACTTTAAAGAACCATTCCCTTCTTGAGCAGGTTTCAGAAAGGCACATTCTGGGTAATGAGCATTTCTCAAAACATTTTAACAATGACTCTTACTGTTGTTTAATCTGTTTTTAAAACAAAAGGTCATTTATTGCCGTTTTCCTTCATACTTAACCTCCCATCCTAGTGGTTTTCAGTACTTTAGGCTTGTAAGGGCAAAACATCAGTGATACGGAGGAACCTGTTCACTTGGTCCTGTACAAAGACAATGGGATGAGGTTAAAGTCAGTGCCCCATCAAATAGACTGCAGAGCAGAGCAGAAGAATTGCCTGGCTGCAGGGGGCTCACCTGGCACTCTGCTGACATGGATTGAATGGCATTTGCCTGCTATGTGACCCAGGTCCAAGTCACTGGATGTTTTATGAAGCTGGGGAAGCTCAGGAACACAAGGAAAAGCAAGTAGCAGTTGTGATGCTTTGCACATGTTTCTTGTCTCAGTGTACTTATTTGCTCAGAATTTGTTGCCTTCATCTTCTTGGATGTGGTGTGTGGAAGGACCTCTCTCCTGAACTTCTGAAGGTCACAGAGGTTTGGAGAAGAAGGTTAGCATGGAGAGGACCTAGGAGAGCTCCCATAGGTACCCACAGGTACCTACACACTGGAAAAAGCAGCCAAGAAGACAGTATGTTCCCACTGGATTTCCTTTTCCCCTTTTCCTTGGAGGTGGTACAGCCTGGAAAATGTCAGTGTGACAGCATGGAAAGCCTCAGCAAGAACAAGGATCTGGGAAAGCTAAGACTTGTTCGTAAGCACCCATCAGTTCAGGTATTCAGGCATTTTCAATCCAGGTGTGCTTGAAACCGCTTGAAACCCTTTTCCACTTGACTTGTGATGGCCAAAAAAGCCTTAATGACAGTGTATCAGTCATGCTACACAGGGCCACTGAACTGCCCAGGCAAGTGCCTTCTGCTCTTTCCCCGTTGCTGCCTGCCTTCTTGGCCAGCATTTGGAGCAGGCATGCCCTCTCCTTTGGCCATCCAATGTGCCTGGTTACTCCTGAAACAACTAGCGGCACATCTGTGCATGGCATCCCCTTCCTCTCCTCCAACCAGAGCTGCACCGGGTCACATTGTTGGCATGCCATGTCCATGACTCAAGTCTTACCGATGACCCACATTTGTTTCTGCCCCCAGTTGTGTGTCCCACAAGGGCCCAGATGCTTTGAGAGGAAGCTTTGGCTGCTGCCTCAGGGAGTTAAATCACAAGCCCCACAGTTGGGCACTGAAATCAGGACCCTCTCCCCAGTCCGTATCTCAGCTGCCGTGGCTAACCCTGCAATCTGTTGTTTTTGCCCGTGCAGTTTCGTTACCAGCACATTCTTCTTCTGAAACTGATACATCGGTTTTAATTAGTTAGGTTTTCTTTTTCTGTCCAGAGGAGCCGCTGCCTTCAAAGACCAACTTTCAAACATTAACTCTTCTAAACGTTTCCCCCCACATGCGCACCCCTCCCTGTCCTGCCTTGTAAATTATGTTCATCCCTTTACTTGTAGCAGGCAGGTACTTAGTGTGATAAATTCAGGTTAGTGTCTCCTTAAGTGTACCTATACGTGTATGTACCTGCATGTGCGTGTAAAGAACGAGTAAAATAAAGTTGCATTGAGCCATAAATTACCACTCCAGCATCATAAATTGTGAGGAGAATGCTCAATTTTTGGACTTTTCTTTCAGCTGAATGAGATAATTAATGAGAAAAAGAAACGAGGGAGTCCTTCCCCCTCCCTGAAGCCCTCTGCCCTGACGTTTTGCTGTGCAACTTCAAGGTTGCCGTGGGGTGGGGATCGCACTTCTTGACAGGGGAAGCGGCCGGGGAGCCGGAGACCTGGGCGGGTGGGGGTCACTGGGACAGGCGAGTGTTTTCCTTTGGCCGGGGCTGTGGGAGGGACTCTAATGCGGGCTGTGACCCTATTTAATAAAATGCCTTGGAAAGCAAGGGGCCACGAGGGGGCTGAGAGGGAGACGCAGTGGCTGGGGCTGGCAAGAGACTGTATGAGATGAAAGTGGCCCTTCTTCCATCCCTCTCCTCCCTCCCTGCTGTCAGCACTTTTTAATGTCGAACAGCGTGAGTGCTCGGTAGGGTAGTTTCTGTCTCTCTATATTTATTTTCTTCACTTTCTCCAGAGTTTCAGCCAGGTGAATTCACTGCTTGGGAGAGACTGGAGTGAGGTCCGGGTGAGCCTGCAGACATCCTTTTCACCAGAATCTCCACTGAACCTTTTTTTAGATCTTTCTCTGAGCCAAACGACAGACAGGGAAGGCTCCTTCCCACCCTGCGTGTGAGCCCCAGACCACCCTGGGTATAAAGCTGGTCTGATACAAGTTACCAGCAGGACCAGGGCGAGCATCACACTGTGAATCACTGACTTGTTTGAGTTGGAAGGGACTTTTACAGACAATCTGGTCCAACTCCCTTGCAATGAACAGGGCTACCTACAGCTCCATCAGGTGCTCAGAGTCACATCCAGCCTGACCTTGGATGTCTCCAGGGACGGGGCACCCACCACCTCTCTGGGCAACCTGTGCCAGTGTCCCACCACCTTCTTCCTTAAACCCAGTCTAAATCTCCCCTCTTTTAGTTTGAAACCATTTCCCCTTGTCCCATCACAACAGACTCTGCTGTCTGTCCTTTCTCACAGCCCCCTTTAGCTACTGTCAGCCCTACATGACACAGGCAGGCCATCAAATCACTCTGATTGAGGGTGGGAGCAGTGCTCCATGGCAGCTGTGCGGCACAGCCTGTTTCCGTGCGGAGATGTGAGTGAGGAAGCAGGGCTGTCCCCACACTGGTGGGCTCGGTGCATGCCCTCCGCTTAGATGTGCACTGTGCTGCTTCCTGGCGGCCTGTGTTTGGTGAGGAGCTTTGCCTGTCTTAAGCACCTTTCGAATACATTGGGCACAGCTCATTGAATCCTTTAACAATCCAGCTCTCTCCTCTCCCCCTTCTCCCCCACAGCCAGCGCCTGTTTTCAGGAGGCAGCAATGGCACAGGCTCCCTCCCATGTGCACCCCACGGTCCCGCGGGCTCTGTCCCCATCCCTCCTGCAGGGGGCTGTTCCCCCTCACCACCCCGTTTTGCAGAGTCCCCTCTGAAAAGAGGATTTTGTTGTTGGCAAAGATCTCCCTGCTCGGGAGGATTTTCCAGAACTCAGCAATTCCCAGGCCTTACCCCTGCATGGAGAGAGCTGGGTAATGGGCCATTAACCAGAGGAAGGGGAACTCTCCAGTGGCTGCAAGCAACAATAACAACAAAACAACCCAAAAACAACAAAGCATACCCAGGAAAAATGCACCAAACAGCGGGAGGAGTTGGGGGTGGAGGGGAGAGCGGAGTAAATCCATGGAGGTGATAGTAAAACCTTGGTTAAAAACCAAAGCCTTGGTAAAGCGCTGCCTTCACCAGTGCAGAAGAGAGAGGTTTGGTCTCCAGCCACAATGCCCCAGCAGCTCCTCTGCTCCCCACCCTTGCCATGCTGCGAATGTGCACTCCTGGGCAGGGGCTGCAGCAGGGTGGCAGCGTGGGGTGGGGGGGGAAGTTGCCAGCAGCCCAGGCTCTGCATCAACCCTGGGTCAGGTAAGGGGATGAATGGGCACAGGCTGAGAAGGTGGGATGTCAGGGAGGTGGTCCTTCGTGGCGATGATGGGGCTGGGGGTAGGATAGGAAGGAATGGGGTGCTCAGTGTGTGCAGATGACAGCCATTCAGGGAAGTAATGAGGTGCAGGGGGTGAAAATGAAGCAGCAAAGGAGCGGGCACTGCACTTGCAGTAGCCGCAATGTCCCTGAAACAGCTAGTGTCAATGGCTTGTAAATCTTTAATGGCCTATCCATTTAGTTGAGCTGTGCACCCAGCACAGTAAAGCTCTTTGGGGCAGGGAACGAGCACCCACTGGGGAACCAGACCAGTGCTGCTGTGCCGAGGCACTTGTTTCACTGGCGGCTGCTGGGACAAGGCCCTCTGCAGCGTGACTGTACAGTGCCTTGCACAGGAGAGACCAGCAGTGTCTGCAGCCTCCCGGTGCTGCTGCCAAACAATGCAAATCATTCTTTCCGGAGCTGCATCCACAGTTTTACTGTTCTCATTGCAAATTCACTTGCTTTGCTCTCTGGCTAAATACTTTGCACCTGGAAACATGCACTTGAATGCCATTTTGGTGGTTGGAAATCAATATTAATTTACTTGTGCGTATAAATACAGAAATGTATTTATAAGTTTCAGATCAGTTGCAAACACATGCAAATTCTGTACATAAATTCTGACTCATTTATGTAATCTGTTCGGTAATATCATTAAAGAGAGCACATCCACTGCCTGACTAGAGTGACATTTGCAATGCGCTGAGATCAGCTGTGACTATTCACGCACTGCACTTCTGTGCCCGTGCAGCTCCCGGCAGTGGGGGATGCTCTGGCTCCAGGTACCGCCTGCTCTCTCCTGTGACGCCTTAAGAATATATATATTCTTATATATATATATAAGGGATTTTCTGCTTTCTTTTGTACTAAAAACCTGTTGCAAAGTCACCTGTGATCGCAAGCGCGCTGGGCTCGATATCATCCCGCAGTCTTGTATCCCTTCAGCTGCGGATCACGAGAAGAGTGGGAATTATTTACAATTCTACAAAAAAGAAACATGGCCAAGCAAGATATCATTAAAATACACTCTTAACAAAACACAGCCTGTGTATTTCTCAGGGATGTCATTTGAGAACTGCCCACTAAATTACTGCTCAGAGAGGTAACTCTGAATGAAAGGAAAAATCATCTGGTTAAACGTATTGTATGTCAGTGCTGAGAAAATCATTAACATATATATGCTGCAGAGAAGAGAATTCACCAGCTAAAGTCTATCAATAAAGATATACCGCATTTTTATGATGCTGGAATTAAAGAGACCTGATAGAATAATACCACACTCATTTTATTTAAAAATATGGTCTTGTCAAAGCTGTTTCCCTTTCAGGATAGATGAAACTCGGCCACATCAATATTACTGATTTTAAATTGCCGTTTTTTAAGCTGAATGCTTTATTATTTTTAATTATTTAATAATTCCAGCAGATGTGGATTGGCCGTACGACTGATTTCCTTGTAAGCCACTGTGACTATTGAACACGCCAGAAAAGCAGTGCTGAGAAAAGGCACAGAGTTTTATGTGCACAACAGTGCGCTCCGTAACACTGCCACTTCTTACACAGAAACATTCTGGAAGGTTTCTTTTCAATGGGGATACATTTTGAGCGTGCATTTTGGGCCTGCTTTAAACGCTGTAAGCTGAAGCTCACAGGAATGAATGTGGAACAAACTGCACTCTGTGCTGCATTATTTGAGAGGGAATATACAGCTATGGCAGCTCGTAGTGCTGCCACTTCGCTTCACCCCAAGGCAGAAGTAAGGCTAAATACTCATTTTTCAATGTGGTTTTATTTTTTAGTTTGCCTTTGCAAAGGAGCCTTCACTGCACACCCGTGAATTTTTGTATTTGATTTCATACGCTGTTTGAAAATGGAAAAAATGACCCAAAAACAAACAGAAACTTCAGAGAAGGTGCACGCAGAGGGGGAATGAGTGCAAAAAAGGGAAGTGCTGCTGCAGCTCACTGAGGACAGGTCCACACACTGAAGTATGTTCTTCCATTAAAGCACTCTGGATCATCAGGCAGCCTAGCGAGTGGTACCGACCCTCCCCGCTTACGGCTGTGCTCTCTGCTTGCCACGGTAGCGCTGAGATTGAGCTCATCATAATGTGTCTCTATATAGGGCATATTGCTATTAAAATAACTGTCTTGCAAATATGTTTTATTGCACGATGGGTGCATGAGAGCTTTGCTGCGTGCGTGCCTGCGTAGTTTTTCTCAGCTGAGGACACGAGCTGCCCTCCAAGCACACACTGTTTTGGGTGGGAGCTAAGTGCTATTTGAGGCTGATGTCTGCCGACAGGAGCAGCTCCTGCTGCCAAATGCCACGGGAGCACACGGGCACACAGGCACATGTCACTCGCTGCCCTGTGGGCTAAAAGCAGAGCAATCAGCCCAGGCAGGATGGAGGGGAGGACGGAGCGGCTGCTGCTCGCCCGCACGTCCCGTTAGGCTGCAGAGCCGCAGCCTGTGAAAGGGATGTGTGTCGGTTACACTGCGTACGCACGTGCTTGTTAGTGGATAATCTGATGGTGCACATTTGCCGTGTCTTGTGCAACTGAATGACTGCACACAGGGGGCTGGGTATTAATTACACGCTTGAGAGACGTGTGGCTGTGCGCGGAGCTGCGGTGCCGGGGAAGACCCTGAGCCTGCCGCCTGCTCCCGGCATTTGCGCAGCTGCAGAGCGCGGTGCAGAGCCGTGACCTGCCGCCTGCACCCTCGCAGGGGTTTTGCAGCGTGCAGCGGTGCCCATGGTGTGCAGGTGGGGCAGGTTTGCTGCCCACCGGGTGGGGTTCGAAGAGCCTGCGATGCCTTCCTGAGCACGGCGCTGAGCCCACGGCCAGCCGCTGAACTCCGGTGGTAACAAACAGCCCCATTAATGCAGTGTCACAGATTTCATTAGGGCGTCAGTCCCAACCAACGTGGCCATAAATCAGGGAGATGGTACAAGGGCTTGCAGGCCCTGGTTTCAAGGGCCACATAGCCAGAGACTCATAACGCTCAAGAGGAAATGATCATGAATATTATTTAAAAAATCAGAAATGTATATTAGAAAATCTCTGAGCTTATCAGATGGAGTGAGGTTGGGTAATAGCTGTTATTTATACTGCTTGTGCAGAGTGATAAAGTGGTGCTTTATGACCTGTGGTTTATCACTTAGAATAAGAGTCATGTGACTCCATTAAGGTTCCTTCTGTAGAAATGAAAAAGGGTAAATTAATGTGGTTTTTTTATTGTTAAATATTTGCACTCTCCTAAACCCAGTTTTTATTTTCTCTACTTAAGAAGTAGCATATAAGCATAAATAAGTTTAAGTTTTGATTGATGGAGAGGTGGGGTAAAAACTCCCTTTATGTCAAAGGCTCTCCGGTGTGAGTCAGCCTCCCACCCGCTAATGTCTATCAGCGGGGATGGGCTCAGAGGGGAGGGAGAGACAACCCAGAGTACTTGTACCATACGAGCTGCTCCCTTGGCCTCCCCGACCTCCTGCTAGAGGAACGTGCTCATGTCCTGCTGCTGCCACAGGCTGTGTGGGAAGCAGGGGGGAAATCCACAGAGAATGGGGGTGGAAGCACCATGGGCTGTCTGAGCAATGGGAAAGATGAGATGCTGCCAAGAAAGCACAGGGTCCCTGTGTAAAATCAGTCTCCTCAGAGATGTCTTGAAGGCAGCCCTAGAAACAGCCCTTACAGGGATCCATATGGGCCTTGCTGTGCCAATAAGCTCCATGGATGGCCATGGACGTTCTGCCAGGACAACACAGTCCCTGGGCCTGAATGGTAGAGAAGAACCATAGCAGAGTTATTTAAGTTATTTGGCCTCAAGTTGCCCTAGGGGGAGGTTCAGGTTGGATATTAAGAAAAAATTCTTCTCAGAAAGAGTGGTAATACATGGGAATGGGCTGCCCAGGGAGGGGGTGGAGTCACCATCCCTGGAGGTGTCCCAGAACTGTGGAGATGTGGCACTGAGGGATGTATTTAGTGGGCAGTATTGGTGATAGTTGGATGGTTAGACTAGATGCTCTTAGAGATCTGTTCCAACCTTAATGATTCTATGATTCTATGCAAAGCCATCGTGGTGTAGCTGTGTGCTGCAGCTGCAGGGAAGGCAGGGGGCATACAGCTGTATGTGACGCAGTTTCCCTGCTTGTAAAGTGGAGCTTTCCACCTTCTTTGCAAAGTGTCTGCTAAAGGCAATAAGAAGAATAGAAAGCTTTTCTAAAATTCTGGATAACATTTTCAAAGATTTTCTCCCTTAAGATCTGGATCTTGTCCTGTTCTGGAGAACAAAAGTACTTTTGACCTGTGAAACCAGAGGATAATAAACTCCACTAAACAAAAAAAAAAGCCAAAAACCCAAACAGGTGGAAATGTGACAAAGCTGCCAGCATAGTCTTGTTACCTCTCTTCCCTTAGATTATCAAATAGTGGATTTGAATTTTTGGTACCAGTTTTAATATCTGGGACTTTACAAGAGCTTGCAGAGGAGGAGCTGCCTGGCAGTGCAGGGAGGATCAGGTGTCACAGTGATTGCTGGTGTTCCTGAGAAATATGGAGAGGCAAGAGTTTGATTTGGCAGCCTTCAGAGAGGTCCCTTCCACCCTCCTTGTCCCCACACATGCTTCATTGTTTAGAATTTACTCCTGTACCACATGTTTGGCTTGTCCACCCACACAGCCTGCATGTTGTCAGGGCACAGTAAGGAAATGTTCTTGTCTCAAAGAGGAGGAGCAGCCCAAGCAGGCAGAAGGGGCTTCGAGGGCACACACAAAATGGCAGGAGGCTAAGGTCTCCATTTCTTTCTTTCTGGCTTGTGGACCCCAGCCCCCTGTCTGCATTCATGCTCTGTTCCCCACAGCCAGATGTATCTGAGCTGTTCACTGCATTTTGTCACATATTCTGCCCAGCCCCGTGGCGGGGGAGCTTTTAATCCAGGTGAAGATTTGAGTAGGGGTGGTGGCTTTCAGGTGACCTTGTCTGTAGGCAGGATTCAGCCTGATGGCTCGCTCTCTCAGCATATTGCCTGTGTGTTCCTCATAGTCATTTCCCATCATGGCTACGTGCTAATTGTCTCTAGGGGAAGTGAGGAGAAGGCTTATTAATCTGTGCACTGAAGAAAGGTTGTAAATCACTGTGTGTTTCCAGCGATAAAATTGGCTAAATAAATTAAAACAAGCACTAATGACCCAAACAGAGCTCTGATGTAGTGGGAGTGGGTTGGGTCATATCGCTGTGTTTGGGTATAGGGTACACTTCATTTGTTCAGTTTCTTTCTTCTGATAGCATCCTTGGATATCTACAGCCACAGACCAGTGTGCCCCAGTGCAGTCCCAGTACTGTGTGCTCCTCACCCCTTTGCTGCAGCAATGGCCATGGCTTTTTAGCTCAGTTTTCTATTCCCTTTCCTTTTCATCTCAGCAAAGCCTGGAGGTCATTCATCCTCATTCTCTGGCACTTATCAACAAACCCAGTGAACTTTTCTTTAATGCAGACATGCTAAACAGCATCAAAGACAACAGAGATGTCCATCCATTAACAACAGCACAGCTGTCATTTTAGACATTAGCATAAAATGTTTGGTCAGAGAGATTTCATGTGCTAAATAAAAGGTTTGCAAAGAGCCTGCCTGGTGATGAACAGCCAGGGTGGAAAAGTTATCCCTTAGTCCCATTTTCCAACAACCTCTTTCATGTAGGAGGCCCGTGAGATCCTTCACCAGCTATTCATCAAGTGCCACTGAGATGTCCATTGGAGCTCTCTGGAGAAGACTTTGATACCAGATAGTTAAATGTTTTCTATGCAGTGACAGTTCTCAGAAACCTTCTGAGAATATCCTCCAGCATTTTCTGGGATGATTAAATATGACACGGAAACCACGTTTCTCAGGAGAGATCGCAAGGAAAGGAATTTCCTTGGTACAAAATCCCCCTCTTGTTCCCTGGATGATGTCAGGTGGAGAATCAAGACATGGGATCTAAAGGTGGCAATGCTGAAACCTCTGCCAGCTCCCTCCCCTGCCCAGCTGCAACGAGTTTCTCCAGGAGGAGAGTCCAGCAGCACAGCCAGGAGGGATCAAGTCAAATGGCATGCGAGGAGCTCACTGAACCACCAGTGCCTCCATTTACCAAGGAGGTGGAGTAGAGAGAACACCGGCTGTCTGCCTGTCTCAAGCTGGATTCAGGCAGCACTTCAAAAATAGCAAGAGTTGGTTTGGTATCAGCTGTGTAAATCCTATGGTCCAAACTCTATTAGTAACTTATCAACATAGGAACTGTTAAGAAAAGTGTTTTCAAAGCGATGGGAAAAAAAAAAGAAAAAAAGAAAAAAAAAAAAACAAACAAGCTTTTTTTTCTTTTTTTCCATTTGTGCTTTCTGTCCAAAGCATACAAATGGGATGTGCCCAACCCAGCTGAGCCCAGAAGGCTACAGCTCCCAGGCCCTACTAGAGCTCCTTGCTGTGCATCCATCCAGACACTCACTATTTGTACCTGAGAACACAAAGCTTTTCATTATCAGTTGTCTCCTTTAGATTTTTTTCTTTTTCCATGTTCTTTACTCAAATAAGTTTCTGTTTTCATTCACTGTATTTATTTACTTATTTATTTCTCACTTACTGTCATCCCCTTCCCTTTTCCTAATTGAAGAGACGTGTAGATTTGGTATGTAGGGACGTGGTTAAGTGGGCAACATTGGTGGAAGGTGGACGGTGGGACTAGATGATCCGAGAGGTCTTTTCCAACCTCAGTGATTGTATGAGTCAATAATCAGGATCAGATTTGAAATCAGTAGGGTTGAAGGGAGGCAAAGAAACAACAAAACAGTTAGAATGAAAACAAACAAACAAAAAAATCCCAACACATCAATCATCCATTTAGAAAGTCAGGAAACAAAACCAACAAGGAGAGCTTTGAGCTTTCTGTTTTGCTCAGCAAATTGTTGGTTCCTTTTGTGCTGAGTGTTGGGCCCAATCCTTCTCCGGCAGAGTGCAGCCAAGAATTACAAAGCGAGTCAACAGACGGTGGAACTGAGTTCATCTGAAAAGTAGCCAGAAAAAACCTCCAGCTACGTTCAAGGTGTCCATTTTTAGAAGGAAATTTGCTTCGGGAGAGGAATACCAGCGCACTCAGGGTGAGCGCCTCCTTGTGTGTGTTTTGGATCTCAGCACAGCCACGGGGTGCCTTGCCACCCCCAGGGGTCGGGAATAGTGCATGCATGGGGAGGACCTATTATATTATTTTTCTTCCACCTTAATGAACTCCTCTCATGTCCACCTCTGATCAGTGGAGTATGACAGAGGGTGATTGAAGGCCAGTCTCCCAGGAAATGAAGTTTGTTCACACAGTCCAACTATGCTGGCCCTACTGCTGCCTGCCTCTGATTTATAGGACTGAAAATTCCTTCCTCTGGTAACAATAACGCTCTTAAACTCCAGACCCCTCTCCCTCACAGAACCTTCAGACAGGGCAGGCTGAGCTCAGGAGAGACGGGAGGCACCCAGCAAATATATCCATCAACGCAACTCGGGTTTCAAAGGAATACAAGACCCCACAGGGTTAGGCTCACAAAGGCAGGAGTGGAGGAGTCTGGCCATCATCCTGCAGCACCTCCTCCTGGGATGGGGCAGGACCAGGAGGGACTCAGGCAGGAGCCTCAGCATCTCCTTAAGCAGGGTGACAGTCCAGGATGGTGTCCCGAATGGCATTTGGGCTGTCTGGCTGATGCTTGTTGCTGGAGCTGGAATGAGCCTGTTTTGGGCTCTCCAAACATAGCAGACAGAAGCTGTTCTGTGGCTCACAGAACAAGCAGCATGGTCTGTCCATATCCACATCACACCTAGACAAGACTGAAATAGCAAGAAAAGTGTGCATCAGCCCCCCAGAGCAGTGTTTTGTGACACAAAGCCGAGGACATGGTGTTGCAGGCAGCATACAGCAGTGTCCGGGGGTGTGTGGCATTCTGGTGTGGCACTGGGGATCTGTCCATACTACCCAGTAGGACACTCTATTTTCCAGATCACGGCCAGGTGCAGCCTCAGAGACTGATCTGTTTCCAAGCCAAGGAGCCTGGAGTTAGTTACACAGTAAGGATGATCTGGAGGTGCACTGTTTCCTGGCTTTGTTTTATCTAGTGAAATAGGTGTACACCCACAGCACGGCTTTAAGTTCAGCCTCCATGTTGGCAAGAACCAGAATAGTCACACATGCACACTTCTTGGAGTCAGAACACCACGTGCAATCCATTTTACTGTCAGAGTTTTGGGACAAGGGGAGAAAAAGAGCTTGAGCCCTTTTGCAATAGGATCCTTGTGGGTGCCAAATTTCAAGGCAAATCCTGGCAAGAAACAAGCTCATTCTGTAACTTTTTTTTTTTTTTTTTTTTTTTAATTATCATTTACTTATTAACAGCTCTCTTTGGCTCTCATCTGAAGCTGCTGACCTGTTCCTCCTAGACATGGCAATTATCAGGGAGACAATGATCTGCAGAGGGCAAGGAGCAGCCTGTGCTGAGGGGTGTGGAGGTGGGGAAGGGCTGTGGAGGTGGGGAAGGGCTGTGGAGGTGGAGGGTCACCAGAGAAAGAGCTATTTATGGCCCTGGGAGAGAGGATTCAGTAAAAGACCATCTAGCTTGACTTGACTTCCTCTTGACTTTTCTGTTCTGGGAGATACTGGTTTGCCTCCCTGCCCCACGGGCTCCCACTGTACCTGGTAGCATTTAGACAGAAGGTCTGTGGGACAGTAACTCTGTGTTCACGCTGGTAGCTGGCACAGAGGGCTCTGATCTCTATCTCACGGTCTTCTGTGCTAACCACGGAGCAAGTAATTGTTTGACAAAGAGAGAAAGCAAATCTGACTTAAACATGTGTGACTGGCCTCCAAATCTGGCCCAACTCACGGTCTCCCACTACAAACAATGCTTTCAAAAATACTCCTTGCAACAAATCAGTCTTTGCATATTTGTTTCCTCCATATTCCCTTCCCTTCATCGCAGGAACCTGACAGGGCTAGTCAGAACCACACGGGCTTCCTGGGCTGAGACCTCAGCAAGAAATGAGCTAACTAAATGACGATGTATAGGAAGAACCCATCCTCTAAAAAAAATGCCCATGGAGAGAAGAGTTTAAGGGATGATATTAAGTTAGACAACCATGTTAAATTGCATCTGAAAAGGAAATTGGTAATTCCTAATCTATTTTTTGATGAAAAATTGGACTTTTTTTCCAAATGAAAAGCATTTTTATGGAGCAATCCTGTGAGATGCCAAATGTTTTGGCCCTGATCTAGCTAGATATTTAACCACGCACTTCATTTCTTAAGCTGCTCATGTGCTTAACCGTTTTGCTGGATCAAGCCCAGAGCTCTCAGCATTCTGTGAGGTGTCAAAGGACCAGGGCTGTGTTTGCAGTAGCATTACTGAACTCAGCATATAATGATTTTGGTCATCATACAGAAAACATTTCCCATAAATTACTATACAATAAAAATACTTAAACAAATTTCCTTGGGATTTTTCTCTCAGATGTGTGCCCTAGCAGAGATGTTTCCTAGCCGAGGTATTTGTGACCAAGGCGTTCTTAAGTCAAATTCAGTGGGAGTTATCAGAAAAATGGTATTATTTTTAAAAATCCAAGATTCTCACCCAATTCCTGACTTTAAATGTGGAGACCCACGTGGAAAGAAATTGAGTGCATGACCCTTAAATCCACTCAAGGCTGGTGAAGATAGTTTGAATAGTTCACAGAACTGATTTAACAAATCATTTCAAACAATGGATGAGGAATTATCAGCTGATATCAGACAACCAGTGGGCAGGGAGCGACCAAGTTCTTGAGCAAAGCAGTTGTTTGCAGATGGCTGAGTTCTGAAAGAAAGGATGGAAAATGAACCTGCCTGCTGGTTAACAAATGTGATCTGGAGTGGCTGAGTTCCACTGGCCCTATTGAAGGAAGTACAATGAACAAGAAACAAGCAGCATTACATGGGAAAAGGTGAGCTTGATATCTAATCTTCTCCGTTGTAATGATGGTGTTAAATGTGCATGTGCAAAGCGAACGGATGAGATGGCATAACTAGAAAGAATTTGTAGAAGAGAGCGGAGCAGAAACAGGCTCTGTCAAAGCCAAGAAGGATGCATGCCAACGTTGTTTCTCTTGGCATAGGTCAAAAAGCAGGCTGTGTGACAGGAGAGAAATTGGAGAAGACTGAGATAATGCCCAATTAGATCATGCAGTTCTCCTCCCTGGGGCCCATGAAAGACTGGTAAGGAATTTTTCTGCTGGGAGGGAAAAAAGAAATTTGAAAAGCTTTCCTTCCCTCAAAATACTTAAAACCCTGTTGGAAAAAATGCCTTTTGCAGCTTAATACGTTCACTCCTTGTTGACTCTTACATCAAAAATACATTCCGATACCAACTGTGAAAATGCACAGTAAGGCAGTGCCCCGGTTTCCTTCTACGGCAAAATTCTGAGATCTCACAGTCACCCTTGTGTATGGTGACAATAATGAAGAGGTGATAGTTGTAAATACCCAAAAGGTTATTTACAGGAAAAACTCACCCATATGGAAGCCTTCAGTCTGCTGGAACCACTGAGGCAATCTCCATCAAGGAGCAATCTCCAAGAGATGCTGCCTTAGTGGTGGTCAGCCACTCAAGGAGGTGGAGTCAAGCTCCACCCCTTCCAGGAGCACAGCTCAATTACTCTCACCTGTGCTCCTATGGCTGACCTGACACTTGCCTCAGCTGATTAATCAGAGGTTCAGGCTGTGATTACCAATTTCCCATACACCCTTGGTATCACTGAAGTCCTTTTCATCCACATGCAATCCTGAGTTCTGTTGCATCAGAGTTTCATAGCAGGTGCATTTTAATAGATGTTCCTGGTAGTGCATGGCCAGAGCAGAGCCCGACTCACAGACATCTGGGTCAGCCCCAGCTGGAGGGAGCCATCCACATCACAGAAATGAGAGTCTCCTTCCAGTGGTTGTGTCCCCTTTCCATACATGTTGTTACAGCTGCCAGGAGCCCTTGTGGCCTTGGAGGGAGGCTGACTGCTGCTGTGGTTGCTTTCAAGTGAATCGTGAGGCTGCCTCAAATTCAGAGGAGAATTTGAAGGATTATTATCATTCACATGGGAGCAGAAGTCACAATGCTTGTACTACCTCTAACTGAGGGGCTGGCTAGCTGGGCTAGATTTGGCAAAGTATTTCCTCATGCTGACAGGATGGGACTGCATCTGGTCATAGAATCATTGAATCATTAAGGATGGAAGAGACCATTAAAACCATCTACTCCAACCCCAGCCTATCCCCACCATGGCCACTAACCATATCCCTCAGTGCCACATGTACCCTCTCCTCGAACACTTCCAAGTTCCAGGTGGCACAAAATATGCTAGGAGGTGGCTGCAGCTGGCTGAGCTCTGGCTCATCCCTCAGCTCAGTGCTGAGGAGGGCTCTGTAGTGGAGTGAATGGCCACTGTTTGGGCTGGGGACCTCAGTCACTGTCACCTGTGTGGGACCAGGAGCAGAGGGGGCTGCTCCAACATGTCCTCTTCTGGTGAGGAGGAGCCCTGTCCTTGCCAGGCTGAGGAAGGCCAGCTCAGCCCTGCATGACCAAGTACAACTGCGGCTGCTGTGTCCTTTCCCCCTGGTGCTGTGTTCATTAGCTGTGAGCCTTCGTTTTATGGGATCCCTCCCACCCAGCTTCCTCCTAGCTTAATGACAGGCTCATTAAAGACATGCCAATAAAGCTATGTATGGTGCAAGAACAGTGCTAGGGCTTGCTGCACACTCATCCTGTCCACCTGTGAGCCAGGTTCTGTGCAGGGCTCAGCATTTGGGGGCAGGAGAAGTCAGAGATACCCGTGGAGCTTGTTGACCAGTTTTCATGCTCCATTTTAGGGCTCTAAAAGTTGCATAAACTTTTCCCAGCGTGGGCTTTTTTTTTTTTTTTTTTTTTTTTTTTTTCTTTTTTTTTTTTTTTCTTTCTTTTTTACTTTCCCATTTCTAAGGAGGGAGGAACAAGGTCTCTTAATGAGGGGAGGATTAACAGGCCATAAGACTCGGCCCTGAAAGAGCCGTCGGTCTGTGGGGCCGCCCAGCAGGATGCAGGGTAATTGGATTGGACCCGAAGAGCACCTTGAATTGGTTCTGAGGCAGCCGCAGTGGGTTGCTCCAGAGGGGTCCGGGGCTGGGGAGGAGGGGAGCGTGTGGCTCTTTAGAGAAGCCAGAGCCAAGATGGGGGATCAGCCGGCTCATTAAGGGATTAGAGTGTTTGTTCTTCTCAAGACTTTTGTTGCTAAAACACTTTGCGCAGCATTTTCTGGAGCCTGGGGAGCTTAAAGAGCTTGTCAGAGCTCTGCTCTTGTCCCAGCACAGAAGCAGAGATGCTCTTTCCTCCGTCCTTCCTGCCAGTGCCGGCGGCGGATATTGTCAGTGACAGCCTCGCTCTCCCAGCCCTTCTCATCTCTGATCACAGTGCTTCTGTCTTTGTAGGTTTTGAAGTAAAGGAGGAAGAACAGGAAGAGGATGAAGCACAAGTCACGCATCTTTGTGCTCTTTGACAGTCAGGGACATGTTTGGTCTTCTAATATTTGTTGCATGGATAACTGAAGACTGCACATGTTTGAGGTGCTTGCTGAAGGATTTCACCTCCCCACGGGCTCCGTGTTTGGTCTCTAGCACTTGTGGTAGCGAGTCTGGCACACAAATGGTGCTGATTTCTGTGTCTGGCTAATTTGTGTATTTGTATCTTCATACAAATGCGGCTATAAATATTGTATAGACTAACATTAATACCAGCATTGTCTGAAATGTACTGGCTGTTGAGATGCAATGCCAGAAGAAACTGGACAGGGTGAGGGTGGTGCAATGAGAGCACAGCTGGCCAAGAAGTCTGGTTCCCCTCTGAATAGCAGGGAAGAGAGAAAAGCTCTAAAACTGTAGAATCATAGAATGGCTTGGGTTGGAAGGGACCTTAAAGATCTAGCCCCTGTTCTGCGGACAGGGTTGCCATCCACCAGATCAGGTTTAAGTCCAAATCAAGAAGCACACATACAGGAATACAGTCTATTAGGAGAACATGTTGAGGATATGTTGACAAAGCTCTACTGTCATGAGTTTATCTGCCCCCGTTTTAGGGACTCTTTTTTTCCTCCCATCACTGTGGGGTTGGTGATTGCATGGCAGTGACACTCATGGCACACAGCTGATGCCATGGGAGCTCTCCCTCCTGTCTGTGTGAACTGGCATGATCTGGGAGGGAGGGAGGCAGTGCTTGTGCAAGGGTGCTGATATCCCCTTGGCTCTTTGTCATGACTTTGCCATGATGCCATGAGTGGGTGAGTCTAGCATGCCCTGGGTTGCTGGGGCCATTTGTGTAGATGTTGGAAGGGGAGGAGGAGAGCAGCCTGGGATGTTGCTTGTGGCTCACTCCTGCATCCTGCCAGCAGCTCCAGTTGATGAGCACGCAGATATGGCTCCCTTCCTCACTAGGTGGCTGGCTGCAAGCACAGCATGCTAGCTATGGGGTAAATTTGGCCCTTACTGTTATTGATGTTTGGGGGCTGGGATAGGGGGTGCTTAATCAGCTCTGTGGAGCAGCAAATGGAAGGGAGTTGTGCAAGATCTCTGAGGCTCACAGTGTAAGTTGCACTCCCACCTCCTGGCTCAGCTGAGCAGGAGTTTCAGTGGGAAGTGTGTAGACTGGGAGAGAGAAGGGGACAGCCAAGCAAGCAGCAGAGGGGTGGAGGGGGGAGAGGGTTACAGGGAAAATAAATGAGACTCCCATGAAATTAATTGTTTGAAGGGAGTGCCCCACTCGGCTGTGAATTCTGAAATGATTATTGGATTTGCAGGCAGACGGGGAACAGAACGGGTCGGGTGCACGATTAATATCTTATTGATAGCGGATTAAGAGAGTGAGATCAAATCTTTAACTGAGTGGAGATGCAGTTTATCAATTTGTCACAAAAAATGTAGCAATCAGAAGTGGAGAACATCAGGGGCGGCTTGTGGATCGATCTGTGTCAGTGCCTCACAGCATGGTTTTGCATTGAGTTCCTCCCAGGTGCCCAGGGAGCCAGAGGAAATGGACTTGGTGCTGGCCATGCCAAGAAGGAGGAATGTGGGGACAACTGAACCACTGGGAGCAGGTCATCACCAGGAGATGTTGGGTGCCTATGGGTGCTGCATGATGGTGCTGTGGCGTGGGGTATGGCAAAGCAGTGGTGTCTAGGGAGCACAGGTTTCCCAAGTGGGTGGTACTAGGAGGTTCAACCCTTGGTATGGCATTAGCTGGGCTTACAACTAGCCAGGACTTCCAAGACTTCAGGGTAAGGCGAAGAACATGCTAAATGAGCTTTACAAACACCTTCAGCTTTAGGTTCAGCTCACCGGCATTCAATGAGGAAAAAGCTCATGTGCTGTCGAGCCACGTGGCATGAAGTTGTGGATGCTGTCTAGCTGTATGGGAGATTGGTAATCACAGCCTGAACCTCTGATTAATCAGCTGAGGCAAGTGTGGGGTCAGCTGTGGGAGCACAGGTGAGAGTGATGTAGCTGTGCTCCCGGAAGGGGTGGAGCTCGACTCCACCTCCTCTGAGACCTCATTTAAGGGTTGACTCCCACTGAGGCAGCATCTCTTGGAGATTGCTCTCCAGTGAGGACCACCCCAGCTTCTTCAGCCAAGGCACTACTGCTGGTGAGTTTCCTTTTGCTTATTACTTCTGTATGTTTGTTACCATCTTTGCTACCATCTGTATATTAACAACTAATACACTAGCTTATGGGCCATGGACTTCCCACTCCTCTTGGAGATCTGATATGTTAACATCTGGGGGTGGGCATTTCTGAGCCCTGCTCACAGCACTGGTGCTTTCATCCTGCTGGTGAGAGCCTTTCTCCAAGCAGTCTGAGCAGTCCATGTTCTAGGTTTTGAGAGTCCAGGCTGACTCCTCAGCCTTGAATACCTCCTGTTCGTGGCTCATGCATGAAAGATATCTGTGGCTGTTGAAAGTGTCTTGATTGAAGGTGTCTTGGTTGAAGGTATCAAGACCTAGCAAAAAGGGAAGAACTTCACCAAAAGTACCCACCTTAGAAAAAACACCCTCTCTGCAACTTGAGGTGGTTTTGTTGGGAGTGTCGCCATCTCTGAAAAGTATATTGACTGTTTGAGATCTCATCAGAAACCCTGATGTTTTAGTCATGAAAATCTGAGTTTTCTCAATTAGAAAATAAGTCATTTCTGGACCATGTGGCAATGAGCTTTTCAAAGTAAGCCCTAAAGGCTAAATAAAAAACAGAGGGCAAAGGAAGAAAAGCTCATAGTCAGATGGCTGGTTGCATTTGTTTTAATGAAATCAAACTTTTGATTTGCAGCTCTCCCTTATGGATTTTTTGTTGTGAATGCTTGGGTATAGCGAACAGGGAAAATAAACCCAAGGCAAATGTTTAATGAGCACCTCTTTCAGAGCAGGCACTGTAAGCAGCTGTGATGTCTCTGCAGCAGAGGCTGGCACCAGACTTCAGTCACCAGTTGGACTCCAGCATTTTTTATTTTTTATTGCTAAAGCAAAACTTCCTGCTATTCCAACAGATGGGGGATGGCCTGTAGAAGCCAGCAGCCTCCTTGGTGGGCTGTGGAGTCAACAGGAGTCTGATAGCAATTTCCCTACTCCTAAGGCCTTGCAGAGCTGTTTTTCTCCCTTGGGCCTTTGCAAACGAAGTTGTGCACCTGGGTGAGGCGCGTGATGGTAGAAAGTCTGTTCTTACTGAAGGCAGTCTCTCATGCCGGCGCTGCTAGCTCTAAAGGCAATTACATTCTTGCTAGTGTTGTTGAGTTCCTGTGTGAGGCCTCCTGGCTTGCAGCAGTTTTCAGGGTCCTAGGCTGTACAGGTGGGAAAGGGCCCCATCTGGAAGCCACTGAAAGCTGAATAGAATAGATGAAGGGGAAGGAAAATCAAAGGTGAGATGGTTAATCAATGGCACTGGCTTGCTGCCTGCTGTTTATTCCACCATACCGTGCTGCCTTTTCCCCATCAGCATGTCAGCCTCCTTCCAAGTTTATAGTGTGCTCCTGAGAACCAGTGAAAGGCACTATGCTGCTGGGAAGGCTGTATGCACCATGGTGGAGAGCTGAGGACTCCTTAAGCTCAATAACACAGCCGGCTAAATCAACTGATGTGGCTTTTCTGTATTGGCACAGGAACAAAAGGCCTGGTTTAACTGGCATGTATTAGCTGAGCAAGACTAGTGCACGTTTGCTGCAGGGATATGTGATCTCTGGCTTTTCTGTTTGCAGAGCCCAGAGGAGAGAAAGAGAAGGTATCACATGGAGGTGTAGGCACACACTGAGATACATTCTGCCCAAACTGGCTCATGGCAGAAACTGTGATGCAATCAGAGTTGATGGCCATCACCTTTGTGTCCTCAACTGATCTTCACATATGACCTTCCTCACCCACAGTTTTCTCCCATGGCTCTTCCACTAGTCCCACCACTGTCCCCAAGGTCTCCTATAGCTGTCTGCTATCTCAGCCTCCTTGCTAGGCAAGCAAAGCCTGTTGAGTCTTTGAGCTGCCTTGCTCTTCACATGCAGAAGACCACACAGTTTTGAGTTAGCAACTGATAGAACCTGGGCATTCCTGTTTGACCTGAAGCATATGGTCCTCTTTCACCCTCCACCTTGGGACCTGTAACAAGGTGATCTCTGCTAAGGCTTGAATGTGGTGTTGCTCAAATCCAGGGAAAGGAGACCAGAGCTACAGAGAACTCTTCTTTTCACCAGAAGTAGCTTTTTAAAATGTGGCCACTGTGCTAGCTGTCCTGTAGCCATGAGCTTCCCCGCACTGGGTGCCTGATATGGGAGCACTGGGGGCTTTCTCAGCTGTGCTGATGCCTTGCAGCGAAGTCTTGGGAAGACCCTAGAAAGCAAATCTAATGTGACAGAGGAGGAAAACAAGAGTTTAGAGCAAGAAAGAGGCTGAAGAGGAGAGAGTGCTAGGGATAAAACTAAATTAGGCAGGGCATGCTGAGAGGTGTGGATGGAAGGCAAAGGGGCAGGAGGGGAAGGGGAGAAGGGGGGCCCTTCAGATGACACTTTGCTGCTCTTTCTCTGTGCTACTACGAAAACACATTTAAAGCCTTAAAGAGCCTTTGTTTTGGAAAGAGCACCAAATTAACTGTGATGTTAAGGCTGCCCTTCAGCAAGCTTAGGGCCTCTTGTTCATTGTCCCCTCAAAGTCCTTTATAGCTTCCACTTTCAGAGAAAGCAAGGCTGGGCAGCCCCCTCCGGGCCAGCAGATCCCAGCCTTCCTTCCACTGTCCCACCCATGGCTATGGGGGGGGGCAGGCCACTCATGGCTGTCATATGACTGGTGTGGCATTCCCCAGCACCAGGCTTGGGGGCTAATTAATGCATTCAGGGGCGCTGATGGAGTGGAAAGGCGCTTGTCTGGCGGCAGGGCGCTGAGCTGGGGGGCTGGCGCTCTCCACACTCCTCCCCACCACCAGCCAGGCCTCCCTCAATGTCCCGTGCTTGGCAGTGTCCCACAGCTTCCTAGTCCCCTGTACTGGGATGAGGGGAGGCTGGGAGGAAGGGAAGAGAGAATGGCAGCAGGAGAGGATGAGGTCAGCCAGGCGCTGCGAGCTGGGGTGCTGGCTGGTGGGCGAGGGGCACTGCGGGGCCCTCTCCTTTCACTGCCTCCCAGTTCTGCTCCACAGACCTTCCCTTTGTCAGCCCTCTGAATGGCAGCCCTGCCCGCCTGTGGCCCCACTTTTAATTAGGGCTTCCGCTGCCCGCGCCTGCCCCTCCACTGCTGCTTGGCCTCCCCCCACTGCTTTTAAATTCTTTGACACAATTTAGGGCCTCTCTCACTTGCCCTGGCTCTCGGCCGGGACAGGAGAAAGGCAAAGGGAAGCCAGATGGAGCACCAAGGACCTGGCATGTCCAGGGCTCTGACACAGGGGCAGGCACTGGGCTGTCCCTGCTGCCAGCCCAGCATAAAGCAAACATCTCCTGCCATAGCCCATGTTTTGGGGCTTTGGGGGCTTGGAGCCTTAGTAAGGGTTCATGACAAGAGAGCGCTCGCAGCTGAACCTCCCCCAAGCCTTCCCTCCATGCAGCAGGCAATGGGGTGCTTAGATATGGGTTTGGCCCATCAGACATGCCCAAGATGTTTTCTGAGAGGGAGTGTTCTGTAGACAACTTTTTTCATGTATATGATAGTTGATGTTCCTAGCAATGCTTTGCCTGGCATCTCAAAGAACTTAGCAGAAGCAGTTTTACTGCTTTCGAGGACCAACAACTTCCAAGATCATCCAGTCCAGCCATCCACCTACCACCAATATTGTGTACCACCAGTATTGCCCACTAAACCGTGACCCTAGGTGCCACATCCCTATGGATTTTTGAACAGCTCTAGGCATGTTGACTCCACTGTCTCCCTGGACAGCTCGTTCCTGTGTTTCTTTGCTCTTTCTGAGAAAAGGTTTTTCTTAATATCCAGCCTGAACCTCCTGCGGTGTAACTTTAGGCTAATCTGTCTTGTCCTATCAAAAGACTTGAGTGACCATGTGTGGCTAATCTGCCATGGAGAAGTGAGATGCTATGTTTATACAGATACACACAAGGAAGATAAACAGCTTTATCCAGCATTTGTAGATCCTTTTCTGACTAAATCTTGTCTTGTTTGCCCTTCCCTGGGACAGGTGAGCCAGAAGCCTACTTTACATTAACACTTTTGATATTCCAGCTCTGAAGAGTGGAAAAAACACTGCGGAATAGAGGCGATTATGAGATAAACAGAACTTCCTCATTGTATTGCAGCTCTCCCTCTCCTTTCCCTTGTTAGCAGCTGTTGGCAGTGGGGAGCCTCTGCTCAGCAGTCCCCCATGAGTGCTGGGTCTGCAGATCCAGCCACAGGAGTTCCATCCCAGCCCAGAATTCACCTTGGTGCCAGCAGCACTCGGCCACAAAAGCGTGGCTGCTTCCCAGGCTGCTAATACCTGTGTATGGCTGGTGTGGAATGGCCTCAGTGCCAGCTGGGTTTGCGCCATGGCAATGAGACCCAGCAAGCATGAGAGAAGCGGATGCTGAGGTGCAGGCCAGGGTGGGTGGTGTGGTTTGGATGTTTCTACCTCATCTGATACAATCAGCATTGCTGTGCACATGAGAGGAAAGTTGTTCGATAGGAATGACCCATGATGCTGGGTTAATTCTGTTTACAAAAGAATAAATATTATAGCGGTGTCTTATAAAAGAGAATCAATAGCTTCCCTTTGCTGGGTGATCCCTTCATGTCTTCGAAAATCAATTCCCCCCCATTCCCCTCCTCCTCGCTGCACAGCTATCTGTTTTTCGGGGTGACGGGGGGGTCAGGCGATTATTGAAGTATATGTGAATTTACAATATTAACGACTCACGACGGTGTGTCCGCAGGTTCACGGTGAATTAATTATCTGTTTAAGAAGCCATGAAGAAATCAATCAATGAAAATTTCTCACTCTTTTGAGAGTGAGGAAGCTTGTCAATTTTTTTATTTTATTTTTTTTAACATTCACCACATTTAAAGGAGCAGTACAGCCTTTTTTTCAGCAGAGGAGAGATGGGAGGGATGTAGTTTTGGGGCTGTGGAAGACCCATCCAGTTAGGTGCAGAACTGGCGGCAGCAGCAGCTCCACTGCTGACCTGTTCAGTGGGCAGAAGGCACTAATAAACATCCCAAGGTGATTTTGACTTGAGCCAACAATTCTGATGTGTGAATATAAGGCCTGGTTTTGTCTAGCATGTGCTGTCTGGTGGGAGCGTTCTGGGTTGCAGACAGCGGGGTCTGTCAAGACAAGGTCTGCTCCTACTTTTCCAACCTTGTTGCCCCTCTCTTGGAGACTCAACTGCTGTCACTGAGGTGTCAGAGAGAAGCACATGGCTGCATCTCAGCTGCTCCAGTCTGGGGGCAGTGAGACATGCTCCTTCTAATGATGGCAGCATGAGGCTGGGGATGGTAAACTGGAAAGAGATGTTGAAAGCAATAATCATAGGATTGTTTGTGTTGGAAGGGACCTTTAATGACAGCCACCTTGAGATGTGCTGGAAGAAGCTGAGCAGAGTGTTTCATGCCTCAGGCAGTCTCCAGCATTGACTACTGTCTAAATTTGGGATAGCTACTGGAGAAGAGGCACCTTGTGCCTGCACACCTGAACACAGACTCTTTGGGCCTCCTCTGCAGAGGCAGACAATTCTGGACAGCAAATGACCTGAGGCTGCTCATCTCCCCACCTAGTGCTAAAACTGCAACCAGGGGTGGGACCCTCGTGTTTATACAGACCTGGTCAGCAGGAGTTTCACATCCCCAGGGATCTGCAGTCATCCAGGAGGATGAAGGGATGCGTGGGGTTATGGCAACACATATACCATTAACAGCATCTGTCTGACTTCTTTAGATTATCTTGACAATGCTTCTCTTGATGGGGTTTGATGACTCTTCAATATTGGATCTGAGCGGTATGTGTACATTTCAGGCTTTGGCAGGAAAAGTCATATCAACTTTGATGCCAGTCAGAAATTGGAAAGGGAAAAATGAACCCCTGAACTGCTCTGAAGGTGAAGGGGTTTGTATGAAATTCCTTATACCTGCACTGTCCTTCCTAAAAACTGCTCCATACCACCTCTCTGGTGTCTGTGGAGAATCCCTTATATTGTCACTTAGGTACTGACCGATACTGCAGTTAAATGGGAAACAACTGGCCCAAGTTCAAGTGGGGAGGAGGAGAAGCTGAAAGGAGAGGGAAGCATGAGGCGCGCAGGGCTTTGGCATAAGAAGTGAGCTTGGACACCGCTCCTTTTCATTGTCACTATCTACCAAACAGGAAGCAAGGTGAGGATGCTGCAGAGAGAAAGCCACAGTGTTTGGGCAGAGGGGAGGCAAAGGGATAGCGTGTGAGAACAGTGGTGGCAATCAGCTGGAGATCCTAACAAACAGGCTTGAGGATGGGCAAAGCAGGAACAACCTCTGAGTCTGCCTCTGCCCTCACAAGCCCAGGCAGACATGGCCCCTTCCCAACCCCATAATCTTACTGGCCTGTGTGGAGAGGAGTCCCCGCCAGGCACACCCATTGCTGTAACTGGAATGGAAAGAAGAGCCCATATTGACACAGGAGCATCTGTGTCAGTAATTGTCACACAGCCTGGTAAATTGCTTCAATGTGCCATCCCCTCCAGCCGTACAGCTCAGCAGTGGCAGCAGGCCTGGGGGAGGGCTGTGCTGCTGCCAGAGACAGTGAGAACCCCAGACCTGATGGAAGGAGTCAGGACCCCACAGGGACCTGTTGGGTCCTAGTCCAGGTCCCTTCTCTTTGTCAAAGTTTCACTCGATGGCTACTACTCTGACTGCAGAGCTTTGTTTAACCCAGATCAGTTCTGCTTTGTGCTATAACCCTGATTTAGATCACAATGAGAGGAAAAATCCTCATTGGCTTTTATGCTGTCCTTTACACCAGCCATCTGAGGTTTGAGAAAGGGTTATTACTGCCCCTTGATCATCTGCTGTGTGAGAGATCACATAGGATGCACTGTGTAGGAGAGAGCAGGAGACTATTGTAGCACCTCCCAAAATGCTCATTCTTGGGGCAGCATAACTTCTGACAAATGCATTTGCTCCTAGAAAGTGTAATACAGTGACACAGAAAGCATTGTAGCATCACATCATCCAGATGCCAGAAGTAGTAATTGTTACAAAGGGATATAAGGCTCTGTTACTTGGCTGTTAAGAACCAGGGATCCTCACCTGTTACCTCCTGATGACTCCTGATGAGCACCCAGCTTATCTCCAAACCATATATACTTGCTTCCTCAGTCTAGAAAAAGGTAGAAAAGAAATGAAAGGTGAAACTTCCAACAGGAATCAGATACCCAGTTTGAGGCCATATAAACCACAGTTTTTGAAATGCTGCAGATGGGCCTTCCAGTGCCCACTGAGGTCACCAGATTGACCAGAGGTGATTGTATTTTCTGTCGGTTATTATTCGCTACTTACACGTTTATTTTTAATAGTAGTGCAGTTCTAGAAGAGATTATCAAATTTGCTTCTCTGGATCCAAGCATACAACTTTATCTAAGAGACTCCAGACCTTATTATGGCATTCTGAAACAAACAGGGTCTCCACAATTTTGCTTTGTGTAGGAAACTCTTTAAAAAATGCATTTAGTTATAAAAGATCCTGGTTAAAGCCAGCCTTCTTAATAGGTGCCCCTGCACCTTGCAGGGATGCAGCCCCCCTTGTGTTCTAGCTTCTCCAGCACTGAACCAGTCAACAAAAACAAAGCTGACAACAAAACACCTGCAAGCTCAAGCATAGCCATTCAATTGAATACTAATCATTTTACCAGCATTGCTTTAATGGCTATGGATTTTGCCTATAAATTGAAAAATGCCTGTGTTTGAAATGGAGACCTAATATTCTGTCTTCCAGAGGAGATGTCATTGCTCAAAGCTGTTCTCAAGGCATGGTATAATGTGGGGCTGCAAGGTCTCCTGGGCTTTCCCAATACAGTCTAGTTTGGGTTGCACCACCCCTTTATGGAGCTTACAGAAGGGTAACTAATGCCATGCTCTGTCCTTTAGGTTAGTGCTTTGATTTCCTGCAGGCGGATCTCTAGCCCTAGCAAAAGCAACTTGGTGATTTTATTAGTTTAGTTAAATATTGTGTTCCTGGTGCCAAATAGATGCAAGTGAAGGAATCCAATGATTTCAACTCAGCTGCCTGTTGAAACCAATACTCTTCATTTATCTCCGGACTTCTCAGGTAACCATATAATGGGTAAATGGGTGTTTGTGTCCTGCATTAGAGAGAATATAAATAAAATAACATACTAAACAAGAAATTCCAAGTGTTTGCTAGCAACTAAACAGAGAGCTCAGCTTCATAAGATTGATACACCCTTGCAGGGTGACAGGTTCTGACAGAGATGTGGTTACAAAAACCAAATTAACATCACGTGCATAAGGGGTGGCATCCCTGTGCGTGGTAGGCAGTGTTTCAGATGAACCACCCTCTGCCCTAGGTTCACTAGGAAGGAAAGTTCCAGCTGCACTTTAGCCACATTCCTATCAGATCAGAAATGCCACAGGGGCAGTCAATGGAAAAATCAAGCTCCACAGCTAGAGCGTTGATTCAGAAGACTTGAATCAAAGGAGGGAAACATTGTGGTTTGAAATAGACCTTCTGTGTTTGATAGTACTGGACAATAATATTATGCAAAAGGGATGAAGAAGCTAAGAGGATTAGATGCTAATATACTGCTAGGAAATACAAGCAGCTGCTCTCGTGGAATATATTTATGTCCTTCATATTGCAACTACAGTTGGAAGGAGGACCTCCCAAAATACCTGGGGAGTTCATAACCTTGTGTAGCATCCGAATCACAGCAGATACACACTTTGAGGCAAGGGATAGACTTATGTTACAAGAGATGTCCCCATAGATGCTTCAGAGGCCGAGGACTTTCCAAACCGAATGTTTCTGGTCTTTAAATCTGGTTTTTCCCACTTTCTTTCCCAGTAGAGCAAACACAAACTTCCATTTGACTGACCCACAAAGTCCAGGTAATTGTTGTGAGGCTCCCACCAGAGAAAGGTCCATTGTTCAGTTCATTCAGGTATGTGCCCATCCTGTGGCATGTCTGAAAAACAGTCCAACCAGATGTCTGTAAGAAGAGAAGCTCACCTGTGCCAACTCCCTATGTCTATGCACATTCCTCCAGGGCTACGTGTGAGCAAACAAACCATGCATCTTGCATCTATCCAACCCTGACCCCTCCTGCGTGCTGCCATGCTCCAGAGCTCAGCTCTGACTGTACCTGCCAGCACAGGCACACCCAGTGAGAGACGGTGCCTGCTGTCAGCTGCAGATGCTGAGTGGAGAGGCTTGGCCAAGGACACAGAGGAAAGAAGAGTGACCACTTGAACCTGGATCCCAACCAAGTACACTGTCCATTTGTGACAATGTTTGAACAGCAATTGCTGAAGTTTATTTATTTATTTTTCCCCCAGGTTGAGCTCTAGCTCTACAGATATGTCACAGCTTTTCTGGCCTGCTGGAAGAGGATATTCTGCCAGGGAGGCAGCCTGACTCTTTCACTTCTGTGTGAGGCAGGGAAGGAAAGTTCCTCTCAGTCTCTGAGCTGATACTTTATGGCAGGTGCAGTGAAAGATGCATCAGGACAGCCCCTCTTTCCTGGGAGACCTTCCAGACCCACACTGAGAGGAGGAGTTCCCAGAACAAGACTTCCAGCTGTTCAGCTGGTGGTAACAGATTGGCCTACGCTGTGAACCAGGCAACAAGGAACTAAGTACTTCCCAGTGGGTCATATACATTCCACCAGTTTTGGTCTCCAATTGCTTCTATACCTGCTGTTATTCCTACTGCCAAAAATATGTATTTCTGTGTTTTCTGTTCTTTTTTAATACTTAAATCTGGAGGGCTAGTGTATAGTTGGAATAATACGAGTATATAATTGTAATTACAGAGTAAATGAATAGCCAGAGGATATCTAAGAGAAGACTCGCCAGTGATGAGGCTTTCAGTTGAGATGGATGCTCACCAATGTTGAGGCTCACCACAAGAACTCCACACAAGAGCAATCTCCAAAAAGAGATGCTATTACCTTCACCTGTGCTCCTGCAGCTGACCCGTCAGTTGCCTCATATGGTTAATCAGAGGTTCAGGCTGTGATTAATAGTTTCCCTTACAGCTAGGTTTTTCTCTAGGCCTTGCCAGTCAGAGTGAAGATCATCTGCAATTAAGATCTTCCAGAATCACATCATCTCGATAAAGATATTTGAGGCAAAGGAGGCTAATTTACAGCTAACAACTTAGCTTGCTGCAGTGAAGCCCCAAGGTTCATCTGTGATCTCTTGCACTTTGTCATCATCAAGTGTCACCATAAAGGTGCTGGCAATGTGTATGTCCCCCTTTCCCACATGTGTTGGTGAGAGCACAAAAGGAAACCTTAAAGGTACCTACTGCTCAGGCTGATCACCTTCTCAAATGTTTTCTTTCTTAGTGCACAAGGCAATGATGTGACAGTGAGAAGAAAGGCATCACCCATCAGGTCTTGTGATGGAGAAAGGCTCTGGTGGTGGAAAGAACAGTTTTTAGAGGACTGTGTGGAGCACAAAGCACGCAGCTTGTGTTGTCCCATCTGACAGAGTGCTCCAGTCTTCTTTTCACTGTGCATCCATCGGGAAGCCATGCAGCTCCACAGCTTAGAGCAAAGTCTGGCTGGCTGCATGAGGTACACGGGGGACAGGCAGAGAGACAAAGGGGAGTGCAGAATTCAGGCCCAGCTGCTGGGAAATGTGAAGAGGGAAGTAGGTGGCTGTGGGGGTGGCACGCTTAGTATGCAAGATGCCATGAGCCTGTGATGTCTTTGCTGAGTCCAAGAGGTACCACCTGCTACTGGGGTGAGTAGGTTGACCTTCTCTCCCCTGTCCACCTCGGGATGTCATCATCTCAACCCTCAGTCCGCTCCTGGACTGGAAAACCAGGGGTTGAAAATCCCACACGGGCACTCTGCATGGGGTTCTGGGAAACCTGTGTGTGTGTGTGAGGGAGGCACATGTCCCCGGGAGGGGCCATATGTGCACAGCAGTTCAGCTGGAGTGTCCTCCTCCCTCTCCAAAGAATCCCTGACACTCTAGGTGAATATTTGAAAGACAGGATAGGGGCTTTGGTTCGAGAGTCTCTTTGTACAGTGCTAACTGGTTTCAGGGCTGTAATTATCTCTCCAAGAGAAGCTGTAAATTGGATTAAGGCACTGAGTTGCAGCTGAGTGAGCTCCCTCCATTGCCCCACCTGGTGGGCTGCTGAGCGATAACAAAAAATGCCGAGAAATCGGATTTGGATTCTGCTTCACACTCATGGCTTCCTTCTGGAAAAAATGAAATTTTTCCGGCAGAAAGGGCTGGCATGGGTTTGCTGGCAGTATCAGTCCTGGGCTCGTATCATCTGCTGGCACTCTTCCGGAAACGCGATCCCCTCCGTTATCAGAGAGAAATAAATAAATAAACAGCAGGAGATGTTTTGGCAAGGAAGGAGGAATCGCACCGAGAGGCGTGCGCATCCGCACACACATGCACGCACACAAATACACACACACACACACACACTCACCTCGGCACAGGGTCTTCACAGCCCGAGCTGCCTGCAGCAAGCAGAGGAGAGAGAGGGAGGTGGCAGCACAGGCACAGGGAGATGGCTGGGTTTGTTGTTTCGTTTTTAAGTTTTTGTACTCTGGGCTGAATGAAAAGCCCATTTTTAGCAGCCTCTATTGAAGGCGTAGAAGACAAAGATGCCTTATTTGTGATACAAATTCCTGCCTGCATTGGGGACCCCTCCAATGTCTCTACCTGTGCACCAGGAATAAGGTACTTTCTGCACAATGTAAGAGGGTCCAGATCTTAAACAGAGGGGCAGTACAAGTTCTCTGTCTGATTGCAATGTTTTGACCAGAGCAAGACAACACTGGACTCCTGGGAGCTACCTACTCCCCATTTGAGGTAGAAGGAGGTTCACAGTTTTGTTTTTTACACTGTGATGTGTATTTGCCTTTCACGGAATTACAGAATCACAGAATGGTAGGGGTTGGAAGGGATGTCTAGAGATTGAGTCCAACCCTCCACTCAAACAGTTCCCTACAGCAGGTTGCACAGGCTGGCATCCAGGTGGGTCTTGAATATCCCCAGAGAAGAAGACTCCACAACCCCTCTGAGCAGCCTGTCTCAGTGCTCCGTCACTCTGCCAGCATAGAAGTTCTTCCCTGTGTTAGTATGGAACTTGCTGAGCTCCATTTTCTGCCTGTTGCCCTTTGTTTTGTTGCTGCTCACCACCAAAAAGAGTCTGCCCCCATCATCTTGACTTTTACACATTAGATACTTACAAACAATTATGAGATCTTTGGATATGTGGGAGTGCTGCACTGCAGGCATGTTTAGGGCAGGGTGCAGAGCTAATCCTGCTGGGGTGGGCAGCACTAATCAAGGCCCCTCGGTGGAAAAGGCAGGTTGCAGTCCCAGCTTGTGGGACTCTGTAAGTTGTGGACTCAATTACTTCTGATCACAGCAGGATTTAAGCCTCTAAGAGGAGTTCTGCACATGCTCAAGCACTGGGAACTCAACGAGGAACTTCAGTTGCTAAGCTTTTTTACTGTAGTAAGATGCTGAAATCCTTCCCCAGCAGTGGCTGTATTTTGATGGTGGATTAGGTGGTCTTTTACTGCAGTTTGCCATCCTCTGCTACACCCTAAGCTCGTGAGGTTTGTGTGGCTGTACTGATGATTCCTTCATGATGACTCTTTCTTGGAGGCTGTTACGTGCCCTCTATATAATTTTAGAAAGTAGCCTTATTTTATGCCTAGAACATTGTCATTGCAAACATTCCCCTTAGCATGTGTGTGTGTCTTTCATACCTTTTACTGTGTGTTTTATTGTCCTTGCCATTTTAAAAGCAGGAACAAGATTTATAGATGAAATTAATGAGCAAATCACCTGATGCTGAACTGATCCTGGGTATCACAGCACTCTAGACCTGGTACAAGCAGAGCACAGGATTCTGTGATGCTCCTGATTCTCCATCCCCCAGACAATGTGGTAAGTCAAACTACTTATGTTTGAGAATGAAGGAGGTTGCCAGATGCCTTTCACGTCTGACTTAAGAGTCTTCTGTGTAGCCACAGGTTCCTTTGCTTCTGTCACCCTAGTAGGTTGTTTTTTGGCTCTCTATGACTTAGTTCCTTAACATGTGGAACACAGGACATGGCAGGTAAGATACCTCATCTATCTTCAGTATCTTCATGGATGATTTTGGCAGAGCCTCTTTCTTTCAGCCCAGCTGCTGCGTCTCTGGCCTGTGTCGTGTCTTGTTAAAGCACAGTTTCCTTTTTGCCCCTTGGACAGGTGTGAAGAGCTGAGTGAAAACCTGATGGGGTTTTTTTTTCAGAGCTGTACAGATAGTGTCTGCCCCCAAAGGGTGGGCATGCAGGATTCCCATTTCAACTTTATCTATGCAAGAATTTCTATCTGTAGCAGCAGGATAAACACAGTACATTTCCCTCCAGCACTTACTCTGATATAAATAGGCTTTATACCAGTGTAACTTTTATTCTCTTGTAGGCATGAAATTAAGCTACACAGGTATTAGGTACACATATAGCGGTATAACTGCTCGCAGACTGAGGGGGTTATACTGATTTCGCCACAGGGGTTTTTAAGCAGATTAAAGAAGTTAAAAGATGGCATTTAAGCCACCACCAGTTATGTACTCTGATTCCTAGGCAAAATCTTTCTTTTATCCATGTCCACATTTTCTATACTGAGGTACACACATGCACTTGAGCTTTTGCATCCAAAGCATACTATGTTTTCTCTCTTTCCCCATTTTTCTTTTTGACCACCAAGTGAAAAGTGTGCATAGTTTGCAGTTCAGTTTCCTTCCAGTGAAGTCCAGTTGGCCACAATGAATAGTGAATAACTGGATGTAGTCATGAGAAGCATGATGAAAGCAACACTTTCCCATGACAGTGCTGTAAAGATCATTGCATCCATGCTAAAATCCTTGTGCCATTCCCCAGTCATCTTCTTCCGTACAGCATAGAATAAAATAAAATAAAATATCACAAAAAATAAGATTTTGAGGAGTTAATAATTCATAGGACAAAAATGTGCTTTTGTGAAAGATCTCAACAAAGATGTAGAGAGAATTATTGGCTTTCCTCTGCAAATGATATCAAGTGCAGAATGGGTGGGGCTGTGTGAAAGGACAGTGCGCTTAGAGAGGGCTGTGGGAAATGGGTGGGCACAGGTGGGCAGGCAGGTAGATGGCAAGACATGTGATATGTATGTGGAGCTATGGCTGAATGTGTAGGTGAAATAATCATACTCTTGTGTGACTGGGCAGTCAGGCAGGAAAGATGCTTTAGAAGTTCAGAAAGTCTCTGGTTCAACTCTGTTCTGCCATCACCTTTCTAGTATCCCCGGGTAAATCTCTGGCTCTGCACCTCAGAAGGACACTGTCCTGTCTCACAGGAGTTGTGAGGAGTTAATCCTTTGGACACTGGGAGATGCTTAAGCTGAGCACTGAATCGCAGGTTGGATATTAAGAAAATTCTCAGAAAGAGTGGCAGTGCATTGGAACAGGCTGCCCAGGGAGGTGATGCAGTCACTGTCCCTGGAGGTATTTAAGAAGAGGGTGGATGTGGCTGAGGGATGTGGTTAGTGGGCATGGTGGTGACTGGTTGATGGTTGGTCCAGATGATCTCAGTGGTCTTTTCCATCTTTAAGGATTCTGTGATTCTATGAATTGGACCTCGGCAGGTACTTCGAAGTGGACACAGATATTGTCTCTGACCAGGACACTGCTGAAGTTCTCTGCAGCAGCATGAGTTTCCCTCCCATTCTTTTACCTTGTACTTCATCCTGGTGATCCAAGACAAGTTTCAAACTAGCTGTTCCGGCATGCTGGAATGCCTTCATGTTTTACAAGTTGCTATTGTGCTTCAGTGCTGTAAAGTTGGTTTAAAACACATTCTAGAGCAGTTGGTCAAATGTTTGTAATTCCACTTGAACAAGAAGAGCCCAAAGACAGTGTGTCTTTAGACTGCTTTCCCTAGATGAAGCATGTAGACAAACTTCCCACACCTGTGTCAGAGTGAAAGTGCCTCTGCAGAGAAACAGTGGGATGAGTAGCAAACCATCTGCACCTTCACTCACTAATGGTCCAAATGACTCTGTGAGAATTCAGCATGTCTTTTAGTCTACAGAGATTGATAAATGTTTTCAATTTCAGCCTACTGACAAAGTGCAGGTTTAGCTGTATCTCTCAGTGGCATCTGGACTATGAGCAGAGCCATAAAACGGGGCATTTGAATGATCTTGCAAGAACATCCTGCTGGTTCAGCAAAGCTCCAAGGAATTTTCTCAAGCGACACCACTTCCAGTTGGAGTATATTTACATTGTGGTGGAAAAGACTTCTGCTCCCAGCAATTGCCGTGACAGATAGCACAGAGCCCTTCAGATAATGTGTCAGTAAGTGCATCACAAACACTAAAGACACAGCAGATCTAAAACTACTGGTGATGGGCATGGCCCAGGACACCCTGAATTTGGTGCACCTCTTCTCACTAAGATTTTTGTCTGGTGAATCTGTCTTTTCTTGAGCTGCTTTTCTTGAATCTTTGGTGGCTGGAAGGGAAATGGGGAAATGTGCATCATCAGGGACTTCCATTTGGGATGGCCAATGTGTCAGGTGGTCATCTCTGGTGTTTGAATGATAGGGACTTCCAGATGGAAGGATGTTCATTCCCTCAGCACTGCTCATCCAGAGCCTCTGCTACTCTTTGTTTTCACGTATCCATGCTGACTTTTTCTGGTTTGATCAGCATGCATGAAAACATTGACTTCTAGGACCTGTCTGAACATGTATGTCCCATTTGGTCCTGGTTGCCTTCCCCCTTCTTTCCTCAGTGGGTCCTACTGAACTCCCTCCCCAGGTCTGGATCCAAAAGAATAATGGCTTTATGTAGCTTGTAAAATTCTATTATCTCTGTATTCAAAACTCAACAACTGGGAAATGGCTGTAATAAGCGTGTTATTAAGCGTGTAAATACACTTTAACTTCAGACCTCCAAAGGAAGTCTCATGCTCTCTTTCCTGCTGTTTCCCCTCCATGTTGTCATCATGCGGTTGGATTTCATGGATATCCATGCTTTTCCCCTTCTCCTTACTGGCATGCTGTCCCATATGACTGTGCTGAGTCTGCCGCTCCCCTCTGCTGAGCCAGGAGCTCTCCTCCTGGAGATCTCAGAGTCTTCAAGGGAAAACGGGTGCATAGTGATCATGGGGGGCTTGTGGAGGAGGGCTGTGGTGAGGAGGGGAGGAAAACATTAAAAAAAAAAAAGAAGAAGAAGAAGCCAAGTGCATTCTTTCTGCAACACTCAGGAAAAAGAATGTTTCACAGGGGATTGGAAAGGCGAAATTTTTTCACATCCAAATGGATTGCAATTTCCCTCCATTTAGCACCTGAAGGTAATTAGCTCGAAGAGACTGTCGGCTGAGAAACACGTTCATGGAACATTAACTCTCATACATTCTCCAGTTGCAGGGAATTAATAGGAAAGATTAAAGTTTAAAGAGAGCAAAATGCCATTACCTCGCAAGCCACCTCTCTCAGCGGCAGTAACTAGCCCTCACTAACCTAAAAGCACCATTGGAGTCCCTGGCTCCTGCTTCGGGCAACGGCCAACGAACGGGCCCCCCACACTGCCTGGCACTGCCTGGCTGCGGTGACCCCGCAGCGGTGAGGATGGGGCTGGGAACCACAGTAGAGATGCAGTTGTGCTCATGCACACCTGTGTGTCACCTTGGGCCAGCACGCATGTGCAACGTGTTCCTGCATGTGCTGCCACCTCAGTGCTGGATAGGGGCTTTCTGGAAAGATGTGAGCTGCAGGCGCTCTTCTCCAGCAGAGCAGAGAGTGGAGCACCCTCAGTGTGCTCTGCTACGGCCTCAAGTGAGATCACAGGGCAGGTAGGAGGGGTGCCCCACACCACATCCTCACAGCTGGCCCCATTCACCATGCTCCTGCTGCAATTCCCATTGGCACACCAGCACGGAAGGGCTACTGGTGTAGCACAGA